>NW_026294525.1:53368344-54665844 GCF_007827085.1 Peromyscus californicus insignis
TTTCAGAGAAGGACTTAGAGTTATAAGGAGATGGAGAGGAAGAGAGGAGTAGAGAACTTGAGGACAGAGAACTGAGAGGGATAAGGAGGTTTTGAACAGAGAGAACATGTGGATGAGATGGAAAATGAGGAAGAGCCAGATGGGGAAGTACTACCTGGGTAAGAACGAGATGAGAAGGAACTAGATGAAGCAGAATCAAGATGAGAGAATTAAGATAGAACTTAGAGGGAACAGTAGATAAATACAGGAGAAATCAGGCAAGAAAGGAGCTAGGCACAAGAACAGAACTGAAGCTGTGTAGATAGGATTATATCCCAGAGGAATAAAGTAGATGGACAAAGAGCATGGTGTACTTGGATTCATTTCCCGAAAATAGTTCTTGCCGTTCATAGTTTCTCTTCTGAGCCCCTGGGAAGTGTATTATTAAGGCTGGTCTTTTTAATAATATACAAGAACAGATAAGTGTAATTCTTACCACACATCAAGAACCCTCTTTGTAGAAGAAGTAAACCCTTATAGAAAGCCAGGACCAATCAAATGAAGAGCTGTAGAACCCAACCAACACATCTACAACACAGCTCATTCACCTAAAGACCAAAGATCATTGCATAGTAGGGAGATGAAAGATTCTAAGAGCTAGAAGAACAGGGATGCTGCTGTGAGATTGTGTCTTCAAGTAATCTCAAGAGCCACACCATGAAGGCTTGCCTGCATAACTGCCTAAACACGACCTGGACAAGGACAATAACAACAGACATGTCAAAGTGAGAAAGTTCACATTACCGAACCCTACACAAAGATCTATAGGCAAATAAAGGATGCTGAGAATGGAAGAATTAACTTGTCCACCACCATGTACACATAGATAGTCTAAAACTGTGTAGGGGAATGAAGGGCACTAATTGGAGGAAGTACAGGAAAGAAGGGGATGACAGGAGTTAGAAGGAGAGGACATGGTTGGAGTATAACATAGTTCAATAAATAGACACCACTAAAAATATTTTCAACAATATTTGGAAGCAAAAGAGAGTAAGAATGCATGTCTTTACATCTTATCCTTGATGTTCAGTGTTTTAGTTCCACAAACATTAATGTCAGCTCAATATTTAGTGAAATATAACATATTGATAATTCTTTTTCTTAACTTAAGTAAAAGTATTTAAGCTAAATTTACTTCCTCTGATGCAGCATATAACTGTTCTAAATAAAACTTGATAAGTGATGGCAGTATTAACTTTTATTTTCCATTTCCATCATTTCTTTGTATGTCCCTGGAGCACTTCTGGATAGTTGTCCTTAGACCATGGAGTCCTGCCTAAGCATAGTACCCTTAACTCTCTGTTGACTTGGATAAAGTAAAGACATTCACAGGTTTCTAAGACTATCTAGATTCTAAGACAAAACAGAATTTTTCACAGTATTAAAAATTTCTGTAGTGTCTACTAAGGACTTGAGTGTCCAGCAGCTCCTGTGGGGGTCTCTCTTTCCAGCCAGAATTGTTTCAGAAGTGACAGGCAGGAGCACACTCTTACATGATAGAGATAAAAATAAATAATATACATTTTGATTATCAGATTTTTAGTGCATCCATTATCACCTCCATCCTTTTGCAGTCTCAAACTTAGAACTAGATGTATAGGTATACTGCCTTAGGAATCAAGGAAGCGGAATGCAGTGGAGGCAGTGTAAATGACTTTGCTCCACTCTTGTGTCAGGGATTTGGCCTCCATATTATATTTACTCACAAAAAATGGGGAAAAAATCTCATGCCATATTTTACAGATTGCTATTGAAATTATGTAAGAAAAGATTTTTTTGATGTAGGATCATGAACTTCAAGGTGGTAAAGAAATGATAAATTTATTGGTAGGTAAAAAAAATTAGTGGATTACTGCTTTCAGGCAATGTGGCAATTTTCTCAATACAAGCACAAACCTACATGCAAGTGAATCCTAATATTACTCTACCCCACTCCTATTTAGTAAATTCAGCAGCCTTTGTTTTTATACAAATCAAGTTCTCAGCAGAACTGAACTTTTAAAAATCCACACATAAAAATACAAAAGCTTTTAAAATCTCACACAGAAATTAGATTTCATCTTCAGGTTTGAGATCTATTATTCAGTATTTATTGAGATGGACATATGATTTAAAATTGAGATGAGAAGGAAAAGCAATCATTATCCATCCATTTGACATGTCTGTGGAAGTTATTATGACATATTTCATTATACTTTTCATCATGCTATTTACTATGATAATTCAAGCTCTGTGAAGTCTGAGATATCAAAAAGATTGCTTAAGCACATAGCATATACCAGAATAAATCCATTGAGATACTACATTTTAAAACTCACATTTATAATAAGAGGCAGATTTACACATGGAAACCCAGAAAGTAAGGCAAATGGTTGCCCTGTAAGGAGAATGGAGAGAAGTGACCAGAATATCCCCTTCATACATATCCCTAGTTTAAAACATACTTGTTGGTGTCATAGTTTGCTTTCTGCTGCTATTATAAACACTATGACCACAAGCAAATTGGGGGAGAAAATCATTTATTGAGCTTATCGGTTACAGTCGTCCATTACCAAGGGAAGTCAAGGTAGGAGCTCAAAACAGGAACCTGGAAGCAAGAACTGGAATAGAGACAATAGCTTACTCAGCTACCATTGTCATGAAGCCCAGGCCCACCAGCCCAGGGTGGCACAATGCACCCTGGCTTGGGACCTCCTACATCAATTGCAATCTAAAAAATGCTCCACAGACATGCCACCAGACCAACCTGATGGAAGCAATTCCTAAATGGTGGTTCCCTCTCCCGAGGTCTGTCAAGTTGACAACTAAGATTGTCCATCATATCAGGTCAGTATGCATTCCCTGAACCAAAGCTCTTTTTTGCAGGAAAAAATAATCATGGTTTTCCTATACTGGAGACATTTTTGACCCCTGAGTATTGCAATGTTTATCCTTGATGTCAGAGTGTTGAAAGATAGAAGCTTTATTTCACAAATTACATTGTCTCAAAGCACACATTACTAATTTATTTATCTGTGTGCATATCTGTATGAGTTTTGACACATAAATGCCATCATGTGCATGTGGAAATAAGACAAGAACTTATGGGGTCATTATTCTTCCACCCTGTGAGTTCTGGGGAACAAACTCAGGTTCTCTGTCTTAGCAGCAGGCATTCATACCAGCGATATCATCTTTCCAGACCTATTTTTTTCCCTTAAAAATTCATTGAAAATACATTTAACTATATTTTGTAAAACATTTTAATTTAAAAAAATAAACAGTAATATTATTTCCAACTTGTACCATTGGAACAAGACAGCAGTCTTCCTAAGGTGAATACAGATTCTGAACAGTTCATGCTGACAGAGGTATTTCTTCTTCAAATGTTACACTTCATGGGAATAGATTTTTAAATAGGTGACTAATGTTTTTGACAAGCCTGAAATTTCTGGAAATGTTCTTTCATTCATTGGAACAAAATGATTAAGTATGAGTCTCTGGGTCATGATACTCATAAGTATTTAGCAAGAAAAAAAGTTCTAAATGAAACTTGCTAACTTATTTTTAGTTGAGGTAAACATGCTTAGGTAGAATTAAGCAGCTCTGTCTTATGTTCTAAGAATGAGTGAAATATCTGGGACTTTATTTCTTACCTTCAAAAGACTTTGTCTTAATAAAAATAAGCCTCCCTCCCAGACGTTAACTTCGGAATACCACACACATGCTCACATCCTTCTTTTAGGTGAGAACATGATAACTAAACAGGAAAGGGCACAGATGTTTTTTCAGGTTAGATCTGGCTCTTCGTCTAAAATAAAACCATGCCTTTCATACTAAGTTTTCCTAAGTGGAGAGAGGGTGGCCAACAACTGCTAACTTTTTCATTGAAAGTATACTGCAGACTCAGGTTTGAGATATATTTTGCATTGCAGGAATATGATAAGTAGTTAATCAGGCAATTTTTAAGGTACATGATTTTGTATCTTGCTACCACATCAAACAGAGTAACGTAAGCTTAGCTCCTCACAGCTAATCTTCTGCAAAATGTCAAAAAATACACACACTGTATATCTGGCCAACAGCTGCCTCTAAAGATAAAAAGTTCTAAATTATATTTCAAAGACAATCCAACTATATTGCCATTTCTCTAAACTTAACTTAAATAGTACATTAAAACTGTCAAATTCTATATTCAAGGAAATAAAAACAGGGATTATCTGCCTAAATTTAGGAGTAGACACTGAGATCCGATCTTTGTAGTGGTGTATTCTAATTTGGTCATTAGCCACAGGTATCTCTGTACTTTCCATGATAATCATTTCGTAGCAACATAATAATATTTGCAGAGGAAATCACCTGAAAATATCCATTTTGTGGATTCTATTCCATGTTGTCAAGCCCATGATAGATGATGTATTCCCTTTTTGTACATTGGGCTACCAACGATGTGCTGGACATCACACAGACAGCTTCTGTGTGTAGAAGTGATATAGTTGTGTTCCTCAGTGATGGTTGTGTTCCTCGGTGGTGAAGCCTTTTTTCTTTTTCTTTTTTTAATTAACAATATTTAAGCCCAAATATTTAGCTTCAAATATTTAGGATGTGCTGCTATGACCCCACAATTGCAACCAACCTCATCAGGCTCCTCACCTGGTGTGGAAGTAACAGTGGAAAACTGTGAGGAACAGCCTTGCCTTGTTTTTCACTAAATATTTTGCTTAATTTTGCAATATGACTGTGCTCCCCGACATGTGGTTTTTCGTGGTTGCTGCCCCCCCTTTTTTTTCTGCATGGACCCTGTCCTATGCAAGGCTCCAATGTGTGTCCTTTTTTTTTTTCTTTTGGCTGTGTACACACAAATGGCTTTCCTTCCTTAAAAATACCTGCTATATGTGTGTCATAGCAGTAACCACAGTAATTTACCCCCATTCTCCCCTTCTCTTTCTGTTCCAGCTATGTATAACATTTGTTTCTTTTTCTTTGCCTTAACTCTACCCTTCTCTGCTGTGGGATGGTCTGTATGTCAAATGTGTTGCTGATTGGTCAATAAATAAATCACTGATTGGCCCGTGGCCAGGCAGGAAGTATAGGCGGGACTAACAGAGAGGAGAATTGAGAGAACAGGAAGCTGGGTGAGAGAGACGCTGCCAGCCACCATGATGACAAGCCGCATGTGAAGATGCCGGTAAGCCACGAGCCATGTGGCAAGGTATAGATTAATGGAAATGGATTAATTTAAGCTGTAAGAACAGTTAACAAGAAGCCTGCCACGGCCATACAGTTTGTAACCAATATAAGTCTCTGTGTTTACTTGGTCGGGTCTGAGAGGCTGTAGGACTGGCGGGTGATAGAGATTTGTCCTGACTATGGGCCAGGCAGGAACACTCAAGCTACAAATGGCGTCCAACGTGGTGGCAAGAGTTTCCACCTAAAACCTGAAAAAAAAGATTCTAAAACGGAGCTAAAAACAGCTTCCTAATTGTCTCTCTCAAATGAGCGGCAGCTGCCGGTTTGAGCTACTGGCGGGTTGCTGGCGTGCGCGCTCCACCTGCAGTATGGCGGGAATGAGGCCTCTGCAAGTGGCACATTAAGCTACATTGTGGATTTAGCCTTTGCTAGCACAAAACAAAACAAAAGAGGTTTCTGGGCTACACGCTACTTGGATAAAAGCATAGACCCACGATAGCTCCCAGAGCTAGCAGAAAACTACAGTACCGCCGCCATGTTGGGAAGCTGAGGTGGGCGGAGCCAGCAGCCACAACTGCTGCAGCTTAAAGCAATAGATTCACAATAAAACAGATTCAGATGTAATAGTTTAAAATGTGTGTAAAATATACGTAGGCTTGAAAGAGACAAAAAAGGTGATATATACAGTATAGAAACAAAAACATAGTTTTAAAAAATAAAGTCTTTAAAGAGACAGTAAAATTAATATAAAAAATAAGCCACGTGAAGATGAATATTACACAGAGAATCTGGATTGTGTTGTCTTTGGGATTCTTAACTACAGAGAGATATTTGATTGTAAAGGAAGCTGAGTTAAACCAGTATGTATATTTTAAAGATACTTTGACTTCAAAATTTGGATGTAAGGATATGTTGCTTTGGAAAAGAGTCTCTTTTGTTTCCACAGAAAGCAAGAGGCTATGGATTTGTTCCAGAGTAAGATACATCAGGTTTGACCAGCCAAGACCCCCTGAACGGTCTCCGATGACACCATGGCCCAGATGATCCAACATCCAGAACCGTTTCAAGGCAACTGGCTCAGATGATACAGCCTCACGGACTACTCCATGATCCTAAAATTTTCTTTGTTTCCCCAGAAGATACAGCGCCCCCCTCCAGCAGGAAGTAGTAAGAGAAGCTACGCCCAAATTCCCAACTATACCAAGCTGACTTTGGAGATGTATAAAGGTTAAAACCTTCCTTTTTAAGAAAAGAAAAGGGGAGGTGCTGTGGGATGGTCTGTATGTCAAATGTGTTGCTGATTGGTCAATAAATAAATCACTGATTGGCCCGTGGCCAGGCAGGAAGTATAGGCGGGACTAACAGAGAGGAGAATTGAGAGAACAGGAAGCTGGGTGAGAGAGACGCTGCCAGCCACCATGATGACAAGCCGCATGTGAAGATGCCGGTAAGCCACGAGCCATGTGGCAAGGTATAGATTAATGGAAATGGATTAATTTAAGCTGTAAGAACAGTTAACAAGAAGCCTGCCACGGCCATACAGTTTGTAACCAATATAAGTCTCTGTGTTTACTTGGTCAGGTCTGAGAGGCTGTAGGACTGGCGGGTGATAGAGATTTGTCCTGACTATGGGCCAGGCAGGAACACTCAAGCTACACTTCTCCTTCCCACTAGGATTACCGCTAAAGCACCTAAGTATCTTCATCTACACAGAATGTTGTCTGAGAACTCTGCATGGTTCTTTGACTAGGAATTATAATTCATCTTTCCATTACGGATATTGAGAAACTAACACTCAGAAGCTTAGTAAACTTGTGCTTAAGTCATATGTGGAGGTAGGACTTAAACCAAATCAGCCTAAAGGCATAGCAGAAATTCTTCCTACTATATTTTAAGAAACACCAATTCCTGTGTATCTTATGTTTTATTGTTTCAACTCAATTATCTTTTGCAATCTAATCTTCATTCTTAAATTTACAATTGAGACCAGGCTGATGTTTGGAACTCACCATCATTTTGAAGCTGGGGAAAAATTAGTAGGAAAGCACATCTCCAATTTTCACCAAAATACCTTGACCCCAAACACCAATGGACTAGAGACCCTTGTATTACACCTGCTTCATTATTTGAATGTGAAGACCTAAAACTTTCAAGCATTTTGTGTATTTTGCTCCGAAATCTGTCTGTTGACACACTTAAGCATCATATGAGAACAAGGCTTTGATCTTCCTACAAGCTACAGATACCCACTCAGTGTAATATCATAAGGAAATTCTAATTTAATGCTTACAAAGTTCACAAAATTTTATTCATAATATATGTTATAAATCTAATAGCTGAGCTTAAAGATAAATATAGCAACAGAAAATTAAGATAAAAACATGAGTCTGAAATCAACATTCTTACCTTACTTTTAAGTTTTTCACTCATTTGAGCAGTAGAGTATCAAAAATCTCAAATATTAGTACTTTAGTCAAAATAACATTATTAATATTTTATTTTTCAGCACATATTACATTTTCTTCAAAGACCAGCAATATATAACCATATTATGCACTCATGTGAATAAATAAACAGAGCAGATGTAACTACCGTTATACAGTAATTTTGATGTTAAGAAATCCCATCCCATATACAGTGCCTCAAAATGTCAAAGACAAAGCAGAGAAGATGTGATGTTGGCTTTCTCAGAAGAGGTACTCTAATTGGCATGACAGACAGACACGCTCACAAATCATTGCAGACTTTCTAAATTTCCTTTCCTGTCCTCAGCTATGTGAAGGCAGTTCGTTCTTCACATGACTTGTGATTGCAATAGTAAATTTCATAAGAGGTCCTGCACAAATATTGATCTATAAAAACAATCAAGGTGACTTGTGTGCTTTTTCAGTGTTAATATCGTCAAATGGGTATTATGGATACTTCCTAAAAACATAAACTTTATCTGCTGTGTGTCTATATAGATTATTCTATGCAATCTTTACATGCTTTACACAGTGCTTAATAAGTTATTGATTTTCAAAACTTATTATACCAAGTCAAAAAGGAATAAAGAAAACTAACATTTTTTGTCAACCAACGGAACATTTTTTAAATTAAAATCTTCACTGTTTGATTGGTTAAGAATTTTCATGATTTTATCATTAAGATTATCATTATAAGGTATTTACATCTTTGCATACAATTTATTCTTAGAATAAGCTGTAGTGATGATATTGATGCCAGAAACATTTAAAAATACTATAAAATATCCCTTTCAATGCTTTCAAATGGTTGCATTCACGGTACAGTTAAGGATAGGGCTGTAGCTCATAGGATAGAGTGCTTGCCAAGTACTGCAAGGAAATTGGGTGTGCTTGCACAGCATCCCTGATGGATGCAGAAGGATCAGGTCTTCTAAGTTATCCTCCACTACAAAGTGAATTAAGGCCACCCTGGTTACGTGAATGAGACCATATATTAAAAATAAAAGTAAAAAGTATTTATATAATAAAATATTTTTTAAAAGTTACAACAAAAGTCAAATGCTTCAAAAACTAATTTGTAGTTGTTAGCTGGAGTTTCAAGTTTCATAATTAATTCCCATAATGTGCAAAGTGAACCAGCACATAGGAACGCAGTGGCACAGAGAGGGAAGTGGTAGCCTAAACTGTTGCTAGAATTTTCCTGCCTGGCCCACAGTCAGGACAAATCTCTCTCACTTGCCAGTCCCACAGCCGCTCAGACCCAACCAAGTAAACACAGAGACTTATATTGCTTACAAACTGTATGGCAGTGGCAGGCTTCTTGTTATCTACTTCTTCTATCTTGAATTAACCCATTTCTATTAATCTATAAGTTGCCACGTGGCTCGTGGCTTGCCGGCATCTTCACATGCTGTTTGTCATCGTGGCGGCTGGCAGTGTCTCTCTGACTCAGCCTTCCACTTCCCAGCTCTATTCTCCTCCTTGTCCCGCCTATACTTCCTCCCTGGCCACTGGCCAAAAACAGTGATTTATTTATTGACTAGTCAGCAACACACTTGACATACAGACCATCCCACAGCACTAAACTGCAGCACAATGAGTTTTCTTTAAGGGCCTTCCTGCCTGAAAGAGAGGATTCTGTTGAGGACAGTCTGAAACCATGTGGCACAGATTTGTTTTTATCCATCTTGTCCACAAGGCACTTTAAAGATATCAGAGGCATAGTTTATTTTAAGCATAGTCACATGCAAACACAACAGGCGTGCTACAAACATTTAGGTAGTATTTTACAACTAAAATTGTTTTAAACTATGCAACATTTATTCAGTCACGTGGCGAAGGTCCAGAAAGAGCTGTGTCTAGGACTGGCTAATGTTGACGTTCTTTAGCTTCAGGAATTAGTTCCAGCTCCTTTCCACTTCTTTGGGCTTCACACACCTGCCAGGTAGAATCCAGAACTCTCAGCATAATGTTGCCAAAGTAGCAAGGAAAAGTAGTGGGTTCCCATGTCAGAATTCCCTGACTATTCAGTGGACTCAATCGGGTCAGATATTCAACTTTAAGTGAATCTGGTTACTTTGGTAGCATAACTGACAATTACCAACCAAAATCCAAAATGCAGTTTTGTCTCCATAATAGAAATGTAACTACGTTATCTAATTGTCTGATTTTTTCTTGGCTTGGGTAATAGCAAAGATCCATAGATTTGGTACAAGGTCACACAGCGGGTGCAAGACTCTCATTCAGAACACCTGACATTATACAGAGGAAACAGGAAAAGCGTTTTATAGTATGGAGTACATGACTCTGTTTTTTCACATTTTTCTCATTAAAATAATTGATGGTTTTACATGTAAACATGTAATGAGTATTTCAAAACAAGAGCTCTTACTATTTTAACTGAATTTTACAAAGTAAAGCTGTGAAAAATTACATTATCACGGCTGAAGAGATTGCTCAGCAATTAAGAACATACACTGCTTTTGCAGGAACCCAAGTTCAGTCCCCAGCAACTGCATCAGGACACTCACAGTTCTCTGTAATTCTGGCTCCCAGGGATGAAGTACTCTCTTCTGGCCCCCAAAGTCACTGTTGTCACATGCCACAAACACAGGCAAGTACATATAAACATGCTAATTTTAAAAACTATTTTAAAAATAACATTACCTTTGCATTGTAATAATTCAAATTAGAGAATGTAGTTTCATATTACAAGCTATAATTCCCATCAGAAAATGTCATTAGACAGGTAAGTTACTGATATGGTACAGTGTGATTTTTTTATAGTTCTATTAAAATGTCCATTTAAAAATGTCTAGTTATAAGTTTGTTTTGATTTAAACACATCTATTATTTAAATTTAAAAACATTAATAAGCAGCTGGAGGAATGGTTCAGTGTTAAGAGTGCTTGCTTTTCTTACTGAGGACCTGGTTCAATTCCATGCACCTACACGGCAGCTCACAACTGCCTGTAACTCCAGGTTCAGAGTGTATGGCACCTTTATCTGACCCCCTTGATCGCCTGCATGCATGTGATGCACATAAACTCATACAGGCATGCACACAGTTATATAAATAATAAATGTATATTAATATATTCATGAACAATTATAATTTATTAATATTTTATATGAAATCTTGTTGATAGAATATAATGATTTCTCATATTCTCTTGTATTTTTATTAACTTTCAATAATGCTTAAGGAATTTCCAGATCTATATACACTGTGGTTCAGTAACAGATAGTGACCCAATGGTGAAGAAATGCCTGTATTCTAGTCCAGAATTAATGAGATTTATAAAATAATATTCATACTGAAGGTGAGGAAGAGCCAATTTAGAGAGGCTTTAAGTCACATAGAACACAGCTGACGGTTACAATCAAAGGAAGTTTGAAACCAAGAGTGCTAATCCAGACAGCGGGAGACGGACGATGCTGTTGTGTGGGCATGGAAACAGGAACCGGGGCCACATTCATAGAGCTAACACAGTAATCGCAAGTAGCATAAGCAATAAAAGTAAATAAAGTCAGATTAAAATCCTTTCCCTAAAGAAATCAAGGGTAAATCTATTGAAAGGAAGACTTCTGAGTAACAATTATAATCAATTGCTTTATGTAGATATGCTCTTCAATGCAAAGAAAAATCTAGTAATAGGCATCACTCCAACTCATGAATCTTTTTAAGAGAGCTTAATGAAGTTTCACAATGTAATTTACAAATAAATTAGCTTAAATGAGAGAAATTATTATTTAGCTTAGGGGTGATCTTATTGACTAAGAAAATGAGAATATATGTGCTAATAAAGAGGGATAAGGATATTATTTGAAGACATAATGAGTCATCTTGCTTCCTAAATTCTCCATAATTTTCTATAATTAATATATTTTGAAATTTTACATGTCTGGTAATTTCATATAGGTACTATATATGCTTCACCAGAATAGTGTGCATGTACACACACACACACACACACACACACACATACACACACACACACCCCTCTGAAAATAGACTCTTGCATACAAAAATACAGTTAGTTATACTGATAATCAGACTAAGGTGTGAACAAACCTTCAGTAAGTGCTGAAAATAGAGATGGTTGCAAATATGCATATTTGTTAATATTTGGTATTTGGTACACAATGAATTAACAAGACAAAACACAACGGAATACACATTATCTGAAGAAAATGTACATATATGTAAAGCTGAGAATTTAAAAGAGACATAACTGAAGACAAAAATAAAAGTTTTAGATAATGATTACCATAAGTTAAGAATGTTGCCAGGCGGTGGTGGCGCACGCCTTTAATCCCAGCACTGGGGAGGCAGAGGCAGGCGGATCTTTGTGAGTTCGAGGCCAGCCTGGGCTACCAAGTGAGTTCCAGGAAAGGCGCAAAGCTACACAGAGAAACCCTGTCTCGAAAAACCAAAAAAAAAAAAACCAAAAAAAAAAAAAAAAGAATGTTTCTTAAAGATCATTCTCAAATATGCACACAGAACATCAGTACTTTTGCAAGACACTGAGAACTGTTTTGATATTAAACATAACTGTGACACTTATCATCTCATACTTCATTCTTAGAACTCATAATTTATATTACTATGCTACAGTCTCAAGCCTCAAAACCTGTATTCCCCCAGCATTAATAATTTCAACAGGATTTTCCAAATCGATGAGGAAGATCAAGCATGCACAGGCATTCTGAACACTTGGTTATTCTCTGTGTATTTTAGTGTGCTGTTGGAGAAGGGGAAGAGTCGAGACCTCATTGTGGAGATGACTGTCAAGAGGCAAATTACTTTTGTTTGCATAGAATAAAGACAAATCTGGAGATTATAGACAGGCAGAGAAGCAAGCTGCTTCAATGTAGAGCTCGAGGGAGCTTCTGGTCAGGTCCAGTGAAGGAACTGCTGGTCAGACTCCGGCACTCACTCACCCTGTCTGCTAACTCATCACCCCTGTAGTGTTCTCTGTGAGAAGCAAGCAGGAATCTCCGGAGAGTGAGAACTCTCTGATGTTAGATAAAGCAAATTGTTAAAATGAGTACGGAAGAACAATGTATTTTTAAACCTTCCAAAAGTACATCAAAAGTCAATAATAAAGTAGATCAAAAGTCATAAATAAAGTAGATCAAAGAGCTTTTATCAAAGATGCAAGATGCTCAGACCTCTCTTGGCAGAACTTCCCTGCATTCTTCACAGCCATGACACAGGCTTTTAGGTCTCATATGAACTTACTCAGATTGGTAAACAGATTTCCCTGTGACAACTGTTGCTGCATCATCACCCATTTTTGTCACCATCTCTCCTAACTCTTTAGTCAACTAGAGAGCATAAACTTCTCCAGAGGAGTTCAAAATCTAATCTTCTGGCTTGGGTCTCTCTGCTGAGAATGGGAATCCCACGTAGGCCATTTGGACCCTGTCTTGTTTAATCCTTCAGTAAGAGCTCACATAATAAAAAAGCTGTGTTTGGGAAGATTTCTTAAAAGTAAAGAGAGAGTCAGAATTTTCTACTTTCCCTTTGTCAGTTTTATTTTTGAGATTATAACTACAATACTTCTCCCTTCCTTTTCCTCCCCCAAGCCCCACATACCCCTCCATACCCTCTTTCAAATTCATGTCAACTTTATTCACTAATTCTTATTGCATGCATATATGTGCACACACAAACACACATATATATTGCAACATACATGTGCACATTAATGTGTGTTTGTGTGTGTGTATTTGTGGTACATATGTTTGTGTGTGTGTGGTGTGTGTTTGTCTTTATGTGTTTTTATGTGTGGTGTGTGTTTATGTGTATGTTTGTGTGTAGTATGTGTTTGTGTTTATGTGTGTGTGTTTGTGTTTGGTGTGTGTGTTTCTGTTTATGTGTGTGTTTATGTGTATGTTTGTGTGTGGTGTGTGTTTGTGTGTGTGTGTGTTTGTATATGGTGTGTGTTTGTGTTTTTTTGTGTGTATTTATGTGTGTGTGTTCCAAAATATAACCTACTCAGTCTGTACCATGTTTCTTGTTTCCATCTTTCTTTTCTGGCCTCTCTTTTTGTGACTGCCCAAACATGAGCTGAACAGAGACAACACCAATGGACATGCCAAGATGAATGAGGAAAAGTCTAGGAGGCCTCAACCTCACACAATGAACCTTAGGTAAGGGAGGAAACTTGGGAGCAGGAAATGTGGTTTCCCAGGGAAGAGCACACCAATTGATTGTCCATTCCCAAACAGTCAGAATGGTTCTTAATATGGAGTAGGAAAGAGTTAATATGAATAAATATTCTTAATAGTTACAAACCTCACCTAATATAGAACAAAGAAAAAGTGAGTAAAATACCTTACACCATGGAGCAGTCGAAAGTTAATGGAGGGACAGCTCTGCACTCTATCTGAAGAATTCCGTGAAAACCTGGAAGACATGCATACACGCCTGGGTTGGAAGGATCGCTAGGAACTGTGTTTATACAATATTAATGGCTGGACGTTTAGCGTGAACATGATTGTATCTGAATATGAGTTAAGAATCAAAACGTTAGATCAAATTAAAGCAGCTAAAACAGCTTCATGAGGTGCAATATGCCTTGCCAGGCTTTCATCAGGATGTCCACTTCCCCCAAGCAGCTGCCAGAGAAAAATTAATAAATAAAGTAGATCAAAGAGCTTTTATCAAAGATGCAAGCTGATGCGCCATCACCTCTGTGATGAGAAAGGCTTTAGCTGAGCCATGTTCTTGATGTGTCTGAGATTCCTGTTCACACCGGGTTGTGAGCAGTGTGGTTTCAATTAACCACTGAGAGAACTGCCCTGGAGTTTTCTCAAAGGTGCAAATAATATAAGGAAAATTGGTTGTTTTTTTTTTAAAGAATAATGCTAAGTTTTGATGTACTTTTGGAAGGTTTAAAAATACATTGTTTGTTCTTCTGTACTCGTTTTAACAATTTGCTTTATCTCAAATTCTTTCACAATGGGGATGGTAGTAGATTCTTCCACTCATATACACTTACCCTTGGGCAAAAAGATAAAGGCAGCCTCGTGCACTGTCATCTATAAAAATAGCCTTTTGTATCTTTCTTGAGCTTTATGGGGTCAACTGAGGATGGACATGGTGACTTTTAGGGACTGCTGGCCCTGACCTCCAGCTCGCTCTGATTTCAGGAGCCATGGTCTGGAGGGTACTGACTTCCATGTGCTGAGACACTCACTAACCCCCTTCCCACAGTTCTCAGTGTTGCAAACTGTCATGTTTCTATGACTACTCTATCAAAAATAGGAATTTGTATACAAGTATAAATTTACTTCCTGTTTCCGGCTGTTTTCAAACAAATGGTTCTCTCATGTTTCTCCACCTCATTTACTGCACCTGCTCAAGGGAGAGTTGCAAATTTAAATTAATTACAACTCATTCTATTTTTATTGAGTATTCTAATATCGTCTGGGTCTTGAAGAATTTTTTGAAAAGATTGACTAGAAGATTGGAAGATTTCTCATATATTTTCTCCAGCTCATGACAAAAACATTACACACCATTTACAGTTTCTGGCAAGATCTCTTCAGTGGGACATGCTAGCCTTTCAGTGTTTGAGCTTCTGTGAGGGGTCAAATTAGATTTTATGAATTCCCATCTGGTAAATCTTCCAACATTTCTAAACCAAGTCCTGGATTTTACTTATCTTTTTAGGTCTGTGCTCCTTTCTCTATCTTTTCTTGAGTCTGTTCATCTTTTCATCATATTTTTCAGGATGTAGTACTGCCCTGCTTTACATAAGCACTAGCATAAAGTCCATGGACAAACAGAGACTGGTTTCGGTTTGTGTAATGAGGCATATATTTTATTACTGGTGGTATTACAAAATGCATATCTGTTTATATGAATCTAGAACTTCTATCTGAAAGTTGAGATAGACCAACCTGTACTAAGGGACCCAATACTGAGGCATCCAACAGAATAAATCTTTTTCTTTAAACACCCTGACCAAGTCTTTCCGAAGAATAGCTAAATACAGTAAAGGACAGGGTAAATTCCAGACAAGAGAATCTCAAAACCTACAGAAGTGACTCATATATATTTTTAATCCCAAATTAATAATAAACTTATATAAGAAGAACTTTTCTATGTCATTGGCATACTCTACATGGTTTGAATGTGTTCTTTAAAACCTTTAAAGAAAGTTCTACTTCACTTGACGTAAATAACAATCTTCAGGGGAAAAAAATGAGACTATGAAATGTTCTCGATCTTGTTACATATTCACCTCTGCAAATATGTCACATGAAAATTGTCTAACATAAATCAACAGTGAGTAGTTTGTATGTTTTTTCCCATAAATAAATAAATACACATTTGCAAATTCTGTGTGTTTTGTATTATATAATTTAGTTTTCTCCATTACAAATATACTAGCTACAACACTACTAATTTCAAAGGTGAACACATATCAAATTCAATGATTTATACAGACCAAATCTTAAACTTTCCTTTTCTATTTAGTTTGGTAAAAAACAAATTGTATTTCTTTTAAATAAATTCAGCCCATTTCTAAGCAAAATGCATTATTCATGCATTGTTTTCATATGAACAAATAGATAATTAGAAAAACTCAGAACTGACACCAATGTTATACAGAATACACCCAACACTGGTGTCTTTAAACAGTTATCATCTGGCTTGCTTGTCAGATAGAGCTGCATGCCCTGGGCAATCTGCTTTTTAACCCTCTATTTCCTTACCAGGAAAGTTAATGTGTTAATTTATGTGTAATAACTAAGGGTGAATCCTGGGATCTCTATTCTAAATAGACTCTGGAGGGATTTCCAATGTACCTATGTTGAATTGAATACTTTAGTGGGTACTGGAATCTACCGTCCTCAACCAACCCTGTCTCATTAAATTGTGTGTGTGTGTATAAAACAGATATAGTCACTATAAAAATATATTAAGAAATATATTATTGTTAAATGTTGCACATAGGAAAACAGTAAATGCAAATAAACCCCAAGCAGAATAAACAACCTGAGTTTGTTCTTTGTACACAACTTGTCTGTAAAGATTATTCTTCCAGAGTTGTTGATCTTCTGTATTTCCACATTTACCTTTTTTCTTTGTTGTTAGAGGACCACTTACATTCACAAATAAAGAAAATATAGCTTGATTGTAGTGGGGGATCAAAATATGAGCAAAGTACGTGGCACACATATACTAAAATGTCATAATGAGACTTCTTTGATAGTTCAAATGTTTTTCGCCTTGTTTTGTTTGCTTCTTTGTTTTGTTTTTAAGAATGAGGCTAGAGGGCTGGAGAGATGGCTCAGAGGTTAAGAGCACTGACTGCACTTCCAGAGGTCCTGAGTTCAAATCCCAGCAACCACATGGTGGCTCACAACCATCTGTAATGAGATCTGGCACCCTCTTCTGTATACATAATAAATAAAATAAAATAAAATAAAATAAAAAAAAGAATGAGGCTAGAGGAATGGTTCAGGTAGGGATTGCATTTAGGGGAATGAAAGCCAATGTCCTCCGTAGTATTGAAAACTTAATGCTTTGATTCTGCATGTTACATTGACATGGCAATCTACAGATCCGAGAAATCCAACATAAATATAATGCCAGAAAAATCTTGATAAAGTATACACTAAAATAGATTCTTCTCATTGGTTAGCGGGAATGCTAAAAAAAAGTTTTCAGTACAGAAAGAAACAAGTTATTAGCTTTGGGAGAAACTGATAACCCAGACGTGTAGGTGATATGACTTCAATCTTAGACATTACTTGGAAGAGGACATCAGTCCAGAGATTCTTGTGCTGAACTGTGACTCCTGAAAGATGACCCACGGTGGGAGAGAGCCAGCATGTACTTAGTTCCACAGTGGGTGTGACAGGCCTGCCCTGTTTTGTGGGAGTGGGCATGAAGTGGCATTCTCCTTGTGTTTCTGTATGACACATTTAGAAATGTGACATACTCAAAATATGTAAAACCATAAAAATCGTGTGGCTGATTGTAGCCTTTTAGTTCTTGAAGGAAAATGTCACACAGAAAAACATCAAAAGATGAATAGCAAAACAAGAAAAACACTTGAAGCATACTAATGATTACAGATCACTTTTCTTGGTATCGGATTAATTCTTTAAGAAATAAAGGGGAAAGGTTAAAAACCTAATCAAAAAAATTTAAAAACATGAAATCTTTTAATTATATCCAGTAGTCATTTTGGAGAATAGTTATTAGGCATAAACTTCTGAGAACAGAATCAATCACATTAAGAGAGATGTACGGGGCTGGAGAGATGGCTCAGAGGTTAAGAGCACTGCCTGTTCTTCCAGAGGTCCTGAGTTCAATTCCCAGCAACCACATGGTGGCTCACAACCATCTGTAATGAGATCTTCTGGCCTGAAGAGACACATGCAGGCAGAACACTGTATACATAATAAATAAATCTTTAAAAAAAAAGAGAGAGAGAGAGAGAGATGTACAAAAACTAGTAATGATAATGCAGAGGTCCTAGAGTCCAAGACCATAAATTAGTATCTGAATATTAGGCATGAATGAAGGTTATGTCTTAGTAGCAGTGTTCTTCATAGCTAATGACAGTGATTCTCAGCCAGGACATGTGTGACATAAAACTCATCAAGAAGTTATCAGCACTACCTACTGAACAGGGGGATTCCAGTCACAAAGCCTGCAGAAACAGTAAGTATACCACAGCTGCAAAGAAATAACAAGCCCTTTGCCCCAACAGAATCTAACCTCAACTTTTCTTTCACCAAATTAGAATAATGATCTCTTTCAAGTGGGATTGTTCCAACTGAATGAAGATGATATAAAGAGAGTAAGTGGTTCATTCTTCACAATAAATAATAAATATTACCATTTTATTTTTGTAAACGTTTAATAATTACACTAAGAAGAAATGGAACATTTCCAATATAATTATAATACTATATGTGATTATATACATCATGTAATCTACTGTGCTATGTTAATGAAATCTATAATTTTGGTAGACTCTCAGAGTCTACTTTTAAGACCAATTCCTATAAAATATGTAAAAAAAATAATAATCACCTATTTTCACAAAGGTAATTGAAGGTCTTGGTACAATTTCAAATGATGGATTCATGCTGCTGCCGTGCACACACAAATGAGTGCCCTTGTGAGCTGAAAGATATTCCAGCATGTTTATTGTAGTAAGGGCTTGCACCTGCATACTGATCAAGCCCTCGCTCATTAGCATACAGGCCTCCTTGTCTGAGCATTCATTTGCATGCTCCTCTAAAGCTCTTTTTTTCTTCACTGTTCAAACAGCCAATGACCTTTATAATCAACAAGAAAATTAGAAGCAGGTGGAAGCTTAGTTTTAATGATGCTGAGACCAAATTGAGCAACTTAAATCTGAACTTTTTTCTTCCAATCCTGTTTAATGCCTGACAAATATTAATTATGGAAAGGTAGACAGGGACTCCAGCTTTCACAGTCTCTGATCAAGCTCTGTAACTAACCCTTTGCTTTTATGTTTAATTAGTATGATGAAAACATCTCTCTTTATCGCTCTTTTTCTTTTGCCTGGAGCCTTCAGTACAAGCATCTCATCCTTGGGGTTTAGCTAATGTTCTTGCAACCTTTACAAATTTACCTAGATGATTATAAGTGAAACTGATTGAGGACATTTCCTACAGGAATGTAGTTATTTATTTTAATGAGAGAATATAAGTGGATCAGAAATAAAGTTTTAACATCATAAATGGCATGTTATTCCTGTTTTCTGTTTATTTTCCTTCCTAATAATCTTAATTTTATTTACTAGAAATAAGTAAGTGCCAAATTTTACATTGGCCTTATTATTCAAGTTTATAATGAATTAAGTAATAAAAAGTGCCAATTACAGACACATCTAGATTGCCTATAAAAAAAAATGTGTCTTGTGATTCTTCTGCAAAATGTGTCCCAGGCCAGGTTTTTTTCTAATCCTATTAAATATGCTCTCTGCCATCTTCAAATAGTCATTAAAAATATGTTCAAAAAACTAAAATCATCTTTATATAAATCACCAAATTCCTTCAAAATAAAAGGAAGCTGACTTTATAACAGTTCCAAGTTCTATATTCACCAGTGTTCCTGTCACCAAATTTGAGAAATCTAATGCTCATGAAAACACATTCTTCAAAGCACCCAGTTTTGGGCATTGTAGTTATGAATGAATGACAATAATAATAATAGGGTTATCCTCTAGCAAATAAAAGTTTATTCTAGTGTTTAGAAGAAAAGAATATCATTAAATGGTTCACTTTTCATTTGAAATCGTACACGGTGGAGCAGGTGAAGGCTCTGGGGGTATAAGGGCTTGCCGCCAAACCCAACAACCTGAATTCAAACCCTGCACCCACGGTGAAAGGAGAGAACCAACTTCTGCAGGTTGTCCTCCACCCTCCACACGTGTGCTACTTCACAATAAATACATAACTATAAAAACATACAAAATGTATTTTAATGGGTACTTATGGTTTACCACTATTTCCTACAAATGTTTTCTTTATTGGCATTTTATAGAAATGATAGGTTTTTCTAGCCACTTGCGCATTTGAAGAAAAAACAGTTGGTGCTATTTTAAATATTTGTTTTTAATATCGGTGTACATATACATTAAAAACACACCACACAGGTGTTGTTGGAGAGGTTTTTACAAGCTTATCATTTAGTAAAAGCCTGCCTAACAGTATGTTTACCCTTAAAAACAAGAAATCAAACCCACAAATATTGTTTATTATTAATTGTATTCTATTCATTTATTTACTAATGAACAAGTAATCTGAGATACCTTAAAATGAAAGACATTAAAGTATGATATTTGATTGCAATGAAAAAAAAACTAAGAAAATCTGCTTATCTTAAAACTATCGTTTCAGAGTTTCTGGAATAGATATGAACTTTCTTATATTCAGAAAAAAATGAATGGAATCCATTAAACAACATAACTCTCACACTGAAAAAAATTAGCAAGAAAACCAAAGTTAGAATCTGTATCTATGAGCATTTACATCTAGCATCAATCTCAAAATTAAGCTTAATATTTCAAAAGCACATTTTCAGTTAATGTCAGAGATGTTTTTGTATCTGTGGATTAGTGCTGACATCATCTGCTGTACTACGAGAGTCACAGACAGAAAAAAAAGAAAAAGGACTTCCTTTTATTCTGTGGTCTTTTTATGTTTTTATAACCTTAGGGACATGGGAGAATTTGACACTCAATTAATTTTCTTTGTAATATTAACTCAAATAGTGAACAAGTGGACAGAATATGAGTTCCAGGATAGATGAGAACTTAGCCAAATGCTAGCAAAAGTATCAAATTCATACGGGACAGACTATGTACAAAACCTCAACCTACTGCAATGTTAAAAATAATCTATTTCTTATATGAATCGGCCTTGAGATAAACCTACTAGCCATCATTCTGCATATGCGCTTTAGCACTCGTGTTTTATTGTTGACACTGCTTATTATAAATGAATCATCAGTGTATCAGGAAAGGTAGCCCTTAGGCATCACAAACTAGCTAGATGCTAAAATGGAAGGGATCCAGAAGCTAATGGATTCCTTGGCCATTTCCTATTAGAATCTTCTCATACCACGGCTCATGTTTTTTGTTTTTTGTTTTTTTTTTTTTGGTTTTTCGAGACAGGGTTTCTCTGTGTAACTTTGCGCCTTTCCTGGAACTTGCTTTGTAAACCAGGCTGGCCTCGAACTCACAGAGATCCGCCTGCCTCTGCCTCCCAAGTGCTGGGATTAAAGGCGTGCGCCACCACCACCCGGCTTCATGTTTTCAAAGTAGAAATGGAAATCAGTGCTTAGGAATCATGCAACATCCCGAATGGTGTACTTACTATATTATTCTCAACCCTTGGACTTTTTTTTTTAAACAGTTAAATGTTTTGGTACCGAGGAAGCTCAACATGTTATGAGATTAACTCTGATCCCAAGCTAACACTAGCAAAGTCCAATAAACACAATAGTAACTCAGTAACAGAATTTTCTGTTTAGAATGGCAGAGTAACAATAAGAAATTGATTTTACCTAAAGGTTGTCATCAGGAAATAACTCCCTAGGGAGAGTTATTTTCAAAAACACATGAAACACAAGAGATAACATGATATTCGAATTTAGGGGAGAAGAATATTCCAGAAGAGCAAGAAGGAGCGTAAAGACTTAGAGACAAGAGGTATAACTTGCAAAAATAGTAAGGCAGTCAGAGTGGGCAGAACCAGACCATAGACACAAAGAGGCACAGTCAAGTAGATAATCAGAGTGGTTAGGAGGGCTAGGATAGCACTTTTTAGACCACTCAGGATTAGAATTTTATTTATGATAAGACGAGAAGTCAGTGGTTGATTGAAAGCAAAATAGAGACACAGTATCCTTTTTGTCTCATTAGAATCACTTCAGCTACTACTATGCTATCTACTTTTAAAAAAGGAGGAGCATCATAGGACTTAGAGACTATCCTAGTCATCCAGGAGATAGTGAGGGGTAGTCCAGACCTTCAAGATATAAGCAAAGGTAGCAGAGAATCAAGGATCACTGGGTTGCCCCTAGTGACTACAATCATCAAGATGTCATTGTAAAGGGAAATTTATTCTCCAAATACTTATTAAAATGGCAGATTTTATTCAGAATACTGAAAGGGGGAAATAGACTTCTGTATGGACTTTGTTCAATACCATTCTTTTAGTCAGGGTTCCTATTGCTGCGATGAAACACCATGACCGAGTTGGGAAGGAAAGGGTTTATTTGGCTTACACTTCAGCACTGCTGTACATCACTCAAGGAAGTCAGGACAGGAACTCAAAGAGGGCAGGAGCTTGCAGGCAGGAACTGATGTAGAGGTCATGGAGGGCCGCTGCTTACTGATCTGCTTCCTATGGCTTGTTTAGCCACCTTCTTATAGAACCCAGGACCACCAGTTCAGGGATGGCACAACCGACCATGGACTAGGCCCTGCCCTGTTAATCACTAAATGAGAAAATGCCTTACAGCTGGATCACTGAGGCATTTCCTCAATTGAGGCTCCTTCCTCTGATGACTCTAGTTTGTGTCAAGTTGACACACAAAACCAACCAGCACAACCACGCAAATTAAAGGCAGAAGGCTTCAATGTGGTAAGAGAAAAGAGCAATACCAGAGGATTAAGGGGGAGTGTCCCATGTAATCAGGTCACCTGTATTGGTTAACTGCTCATTCTGAAGTTAGATCCCTACCCTCCCAGGAGGACTGGGAGATGGATTTTAGCTTTCTTAGTGCTGCCTCCAGGTCCAAGAAATAGTTCCCAGGTACTAGAGAAAGATGTGTTGCTACGTTGTAGAAGATAAACCTAAACAGAAGGAAGAAAGGATGAGGACATGCACATTTTCTAAAGTATTTCCAATAGGAAAATAGTCATGGGCTGGAGCATTGAACATATTTTTGAGTTTTTGTGGATAGGTATTTTTACCAGGTGGTCCTCCTGGGAACAAGGTCTTGGATCAGCAGATGCTGTGGAAGAATTTATTCAAGTCTCTCGCTGTGTGTTGTGGATGAAATAATGTGTGCTGTGGCTTTCATAAGGCTGAAGTTGAGCCTACATTGCTAAGAGAAAACTGAGGTGAGTTTGATCAAGGACAGTCTCTGTCATCATAAAAAGATAAATTTCCATTCTGCTTTCATAAACACTTCTCTTAGTCTGGGAATTACTGCCAATGTTTAGCTTGATAAGGGAGTTGTTTCTTTAATGTTCTGAAAGGATCTAATTCTATTGTCTTTATTTCACCTTATAGTATGCATAGACTTTTCTTAATAGAAACAAACATTAAATTTAACATGTCAGTTTAACTTTATTTTTCCACACCTTATACACAACCAAATTATCTGCATCTGATATTCAGTCCAAAGGACAATTTTAATTAGCTGATATTTAACACTTTAAATTTGCTCTAAAAAAAATGAATCACATTGATGCTTTTTTAATGTTACCTTAGCAAAAAAACAAAATTAAAATTCATGCATACTGAACACACTAAAAATCACAACAGCAGCTAATATATTTTCTATTAGGAGGAAAATTACCATAATATGATAAGCATATAATTTTGCAGGAAAATGAGTAAGCAGTTTAGTCGCAAAAGAGCTTAATGGAGTTTCCGCTATTTTCTAAACCCTATCCACTGCTTTGTTGAGGGACCCTTTTGTTGACAACAATGTAGCGGATAGCTAGGGGAGCATTCAGCTGCTCTGTTCCTGTTCAACAACACGAAGCAATTAAACAACTTTCCAAGTTCTGTTTTCAGAACCACAGTGGCCTACCTCACGCTAATAAATTAAGAGGCAAACAAGCCTGTTCACATTCAAAGGAAAGGTGTTGAGACTAAATGTCAAGCATTTTCCTGGAAAACACAGTTTGCAATTACAGTTTCAATTCACATGTAATTAGAGGGAAATACTTTTTCAAGACGTATGGATAATATGTGTTTTTATTTTATTTTATTTTTAAGTTGTTAGAGAATTTCATATATGTATATAATGTTTTTATCAAATCCACTCCCAGTCCCTTCCCCCGGTTCCTTCCCTGTCTCCCTCTACCTTTTCTCTCCCAACTTCATAAACTCCTTTTTAAAGTGATATTTTTATTTTTGTGTATTTCTGTATATTACAGGCATGTACAACTGGCTGAGGAAGCAAAATAAAAGGATGCTGGATCCCATGGAGTTAGAGTCACAGGCCATTATGAGTCCTCAGAAATGGGGGTTGGGAACTGGACTCAGGTCCTTTGTAAGAGCAACAAGCAGGAAAACCACCTCTCCAGCCCCATATATATATATATATATATATATATATATATATATATATATATATATATATATATATATATATATATATATATATTAAGATTTTCTATTATTGAATTTATAATGAAAGAAACAACTATGAAAATAAACAGAAAATATTTGCAAAATATGTCTTATTAAAGAATTGAATCTAGGTTTTATTTTGTTTTTCATTTTATGTACCAACCACTGTTGTCCCTCCCACTTCCCCACACACTTTTCTCCCATCCTACCCCTCATCCACTCCTCACTGGGGGTAAGGCCTCCCTTGGGAAGTCATCACAGGCTGGCATACTAAGTTGGGGCAGCACTAAACCCCTCTCCCCTGCATCGAGACTGAGTAAGGCAACTCATCATAGGGAATGGGCTCTAAAAAGCCAATTCATGCACCTGGGATAGGTCCTGGTCCCATTGCCAGGGGACCCATGAACACATCAAGCCACACAACTATCACCCACATTCAGAGGGCCTAGTTCAGTCCCATGTAGGCTCCCCAGCTGTCAGTCCAGTGTCTGTGAGCTCCCATTAGCTCAGGTCAGCTGTCTCTGTGTTTTTTCTGATCATGAATCTAGGTTTTATAAAGAATTATTACAATTTAGCAATATAGATAAAGTAAACAAGCATTTACAGAAGAAGATAAATGGTTACAAGAACCTAAAAAATACTTTAAAATCATTAGCTATTATACAAATGAAAACTGAGTACTCAATAGCATTTCATACATACCAGTGTGACTATAACGAACCAGGGGAAAAACAACAAATGTGCCAAGTGTACAAAAATGGACTCAAAATTATTAGTAGGAATATTATAAACCTCAACCACTGTATAAAAGTTCGATATTCTCCCCAAAAGTTTAATTTAAGGGATCATATCTGATCCTAGCTATGTATCCAAGATACTACATCCATACAAAGCTTTACATGTGAGTCAGGTTATATATATATCATAGTAATATTAATCAAAATAGACCCTAACTGAAAACTACCCAAATACTCATCACCCAGCTAATGAGTACCCAAAATGTAATGTATCCATATCATGAACTACAATCCATCCACAGCAAAGACAGACAACTGACACAGCTACATCTTAGATGAACTCCAGAATGTAATGGCAGGAGAGAGAAGCCAAAGTCATAGTGTATGATATAATTTATATGAAATTACTGTAAAAGGAAAACTTATATAAACAATAAGTAAAGTAGTAGCTGTATTGGATTAATAGTGGTGTAAAAACATGTACATGTACATTAGGAGCCTTAGGAGGGAAGGGTGTGAAAACATTCCAAAAAAGAAATACAGTGATCATGGTTGTATCACTGGATGCAATAGTTAGCTTTAACTTTCAACTTACCACAACCTAGAATCACCTGGAAACAAAGTCTCCATGACAGATTGTCTACACTGGGTAGGACTGTGGTGAAAATCAAGTCCACTGTGGGTGGCACCATCTCCTAGGTAGGGGATTCTGAACTGTATAATAGTGGAGAAATCAATCTGAGCCCAAAGCAGCTGTTAAGAAGTGTGAATGCTTTCTTCCTCTTGTCTATGGATGTGATGTAACCAGCAACCTCAAGCTCCTACTGCTATGACATACTGGAATGATAGACTATAACCTTGAATTGTGAACTAGAATAAACTCTTTCTCCCCAAGTTTCTTGCTATAATGATATTTCATCATAGTACCAGAAATAAAACTGTCACATGTCATTTGGAGCAATATTAAAAGACATTTAGTTGTACATTCAAAATGGATGGATCTTCTGTGTAAAATATACCTCAATAAAGCTTTTAATATTATTTTAATCTATTTATATAAATTTATATAAGTGAACTTATATCTAAATAAATCTATCTATTACTTTTATGCCTATTTTCCATCTAATTAAATAAAGAAATTAAGTGTGTGGCCAGTATGCATTAAATTTTTTTAATAAAAGGAAACATATCTTTTTTTCTAATAGTGAGTAAGCTAATTTAGTTGACTGACACAGGTAAGTGATTGCAGTTAGGTTTTATGTGTGGCACGGTATTTTTTATTAACTGATCTACAAATCTACAGGTTCAATTTTGATGAAAAATGTAACATGTGAATGCAGAATAAAAATATATCACATGACTTTATCTGTAAAATGCATGCTTTTAAGTGAAAAAGTACTAGTAGAAAATAAGACCTCACATGCTTTGACAAAGGTTCACACAGTCCACCAGTCTCCTCCCCAGCTCTGTAACAAACTATCTGCTGCAGCCTCCCTTCCCTCCTCCTCCTTCTCTAGTGGATCACACAGATCATTCCCTCCCAAATTCTCCCCCACCCAACTCATTGATTTATCCCAGCCTCCAGGTCTAGCAGACACTTTCTGAGAAGCCACAGACTACTCCCTTCCAGCAAACTAGGTAGGCTAACTGCAGATCTTCATTTTTCTATCCATTCCTCTAAACTAACTACCCAAATCTTCCCCATGAAGCAGAGCATATGCTGCTGCCTTTCCCCACTCTCTGCCCCTATTCCCAGTAGACTGAGCAGATCATTATGGAATACCATTCATTCCTCCATCTTATGGACATTCTCAGCACCTCCCCTCCCATGCAGGCCCATCTCTGTTCCAAAGTGTCAGCTCCTAATACCTAGAAACACATTTTAATTAGACCTTTAGTAGCCACACTTGTCAGGATCCCAGAAAAATTTCCTACCAGGCAAGCACACAATACTAAGAACCAGAGCAGGCCAAGGAACAAAAAAACAATCCAACAAAGACAAAGACCTGATATCAGCACCTAGAAATACAATCAACTGAAACTCAAATGCCTGGATGCCATCATCAAACCACAATAACATCCAGGAAAAATGTTTGTACTGGAGTCTAGAAACCCTACCATAGCACGCCCAAGTATTGAAGCACAAGACAGAGACATTAAAACAGCCTTTATAAATGTGATGGAGGTCCTCAAAGAGGGAATAAGCAAATCCCTTAAAGAAATCTATGAAAATACACACACACTCACACACACACACACACTCACACTCACACACATGGAAGGAAACGAATAAAGCGAATAAAGCAGTTCAAGACTTCAAAGTGGAAATAGAATCATAAAGAAAGCACCAACTAAGGGAAATCTGCAAATGAAAAATGTAGGAACTCAAACAGGAACCTCAGTGGCAAGCCTTACCCGCAGAATATAAGAGATGAAAGAGACAATCTCAGGCTTTAAAGAAACAATAGAAGAAATGGATTCCTCGATCAAAGAAAATGTTAAATCTAAAAAATTCTTGGCAAAAAAAAATCCAGGAAATCTGGCACACTATTAAAAGAAAGGATCAAATCTAAGAATAATAGGAATAGGGAAAGGAGAAATCCAGGTCCAAGGCACAGAAAATATTTTCAAAAAACTCATTGAAGAAAATCTCCCCAATGTAAAGGAGACACCTATCAAAGTACAAAAAGCATAAAGAACACCCAATAGACTGGAGCAGAAAAGAAGTCCCCTCAGCACGCAATTGCAACTAAAACATTAAATGTACAGAACAAAGAAAGAATATTAAAGGCTTCAAGGGAAAAAGATCAAGTAACATATAAAGGCATGCCTATTAGAATTACACCTGACTTCTCTTTAGGAACTCTAAAAGCCAGAAGGGTCAGAAGAGATGTTCTACAGTGTCATGGGCAATAACATAAAAACAGCAGATGGCAATTGATAATTCAGATGTCAAACCACCAGATAAATAATTCTCTGATGGAGGAACCTATGAGACAATGCTTACAGGACCACAGACTCTGAAAACCATTGTTTTTGCCTGTAATTTCACATGTGAAAAAACAGCTGTGATATCGCCCCAATACCTGCACTGTAATGTGTAATCTCATGTGTATATGTAATCTCATGATTACATCTCAATCTTATGGGCATATATACCTGTGGATGGTCAGAAAGATGACTTCTCATTAAGCTGTATAATTTTAATATATAGAAAATATACTAGGGTATGCTTCATAACTAGATCTATTGTTCCATGAGGACTGTAAGACACTCAGAAGTCTGTTTTGTTTCTTTAAATCAGACTAATATAAGAATATAAAAATTTCTCCCCAGTCTAAGACAAGCCACACACAATTAGCTATTTAAAACTCTAGAACAAATTCAACCTAAACCAAATGGCTTTGCAAATGCCTCATAAGATTAACCTCCACAAAAAATACACAAGAATGTATTCCCAAATGTCTACCTATAGAACTAAGGACAGGCACAAAGCAACCTTGGTGCCAGTTCCCCACTTACAAAGTCTGGCTAATAAAGACTTACTCCCTGCTCAGATTCCTTAGTAGCTTGTCTCACTGGGTACTGTGCCCCAGACCTCAGGCCACAGCCTGTACACCAGCAACCTTGAAGCCAGGCATTGCCATGGTTACTTACTCCCCTAAGATGTAGCCTTTGTAACTTTTTTTATTTCAAAAAGTTTGCTGTTGAATGTGTATACAAACTGTGGAGAATTGGAGCAGAACAGACTAAAGAGAATAAGTAGAATTAGAGTTGAAAAGAAAGTTGGTAGAATCAGAACCTAGAATTAGAGCTGAAAAATAGCTACAGAATTAGAGCTAGAGAAAAATAAAGAGAATGATTGTCAGTACATGTATGAGTCTTATTCCCTCAGATACATGGAAACTTATTTCTAAAGACCCTCAGATAAAGAAGTTTCATAGATCCTGTTACTCTGAAGGCATTCTATTTGCAACCCTGGGTGCACCCCTGGGAGCTGGCCTTTCAGGCTGCATTACTACAGATTCAATGAGATAACAGAGGCCAGACTATTATACCCAGCAAAACTTTCCATACATGGAAAAATTAGACATTCCATAATAAAACCAAATTTAAGTAATATCTATCAACAAAGTCAGCCCTACAGAAGGCACTAGAAGAAAAACTCCAACCTAAAAAGTTAATCACAAAAGTTAATAGGAAAATGCAAGGATATAATAAACCCTGTCTTTCAAATGAAAAGAGGGGAAACACACACACACACACACACACACACACACACACACACACACACACACATAATCAGGAAAATGGAAACACTCTTTATTAATATTTCTCAACATCAGTGGTCTAAATTCCTCAATAAAAAGAAATAGACTAACAGAATGTATGTGAAAACAGGATCTATCCTCCTGCTTATCCAAGAAACATATCTTAAATCAATAATAGATACCACTTCAGCATAAAAGTATAGAAAAGAATATTCTAAGCAAATGGACCAAAGAAGCAAGTTAATATAGTCATTTTAATAACAGACAAAATAATATTCAAACCAAAACTAATCAGAAGAGATAGGGAAGGACACCATACTCAAAAAAGAAAAAAACCCACCATAACATTTCAATTCTTAACATCTATGCACCAAACAGATGGGCACACGTGTTTGTAAAAGAAATACTATTTGCAGCTTATATTACATATTGATTCTCACACATTGAATATGGGAGATTTCAATATCTGTCTCTTGTCTATAGACAAGTCATCCAGACAACAATGAAAGAGAGACATGTTGGACCTAACCGAAGTTATAAAATATCATGGACTGCATGGTGACTCAGCCATACTCATAAACAAAATAAGTCTCAACAGATAAAAGAAAATCAAAATAACACCCTGAATCACAGATTAAAGCTGAATAGCAACAACAACAGAAAGTTTACAAACTCATGGAACTTGAACAACTCTTTACTGAATGAAAAATGGGTCAAGACAGAAGTTAAGAAAGAAATAAAAAAACTTTCTAGAATTGAATGAAAATGATACACAACATACCAGATTGACAGGACGTAATGAACATGGTTTTAAGAGGCAGGTTCACAGCCTCTTACATTAAATCCCTACATTAAAAAAAAATGGAAAGACTTCATACCAGCAACTTCACAGCACACCGGAAAGCTCTGGAATAAAAAGAAGAAGTACCCAGCACTCGGGAGGCAGAGGCCGGCGGATCTCTGTGAGTTCGAGGCCAGCCTGGGCTACCAAGTGAGTTCCAGGAAAGGCGCAAAGCTACACAGAGAAACCCTGTCTCGAAAAACCAAAAAAAAAAGAAGAAGTAAAATAATACCCCAAAGGAGTGGAGGGCAAGGAATAATCAAGCTGAGGGCTGAAATCAATAAAATAAAACAAAGAAATGCAAAGAATCAATGAAATAAAGAGTGGATTTTGAGAAAATCAATAAGATTGACAAAACCCTTATCCAAATTAACTGAAAGATCAAGAGAGAATATACAAATTAATAAAATCAGAAATGAAAGGGGGAACATAACAAAAGACACCAAAGAAACCCGGAGAATCATAAGGACATACTTTAAAAACTTGTATGCCACCAAATTGGAAACTGAAAGAATGGATAATTTTCTCAGTACATTCTAGTTACTGAAGCTAAATTAAGATCACATAAGCAATTTAAACAGAAGTATGATTTCTAATAAGATAGAAGGACTCATGAAAAGTCTCCCAACAATAACAGAAAAAACCAGAGCCAGATAGTTTTAGCTTCTACCAGACTTAGAAAGAAGAGTTAATGCCAATACCCCTCAAATTAATCCACAAAACAGAAAGAGAGAGAGCATTATCCACTCATTTTATGAGGCCACAGTTACCCTGATACCACAAAAGACCCAACATATAAAGAGAATTATAGAACAATTTCACTTATGAACATAGTTGTAAAATTTTTTCAAAAAAGTACTTGCAAACTGAATCCAAGAACACATCAAAAAGATCATCCACCATGATCAAGTAGACTTCATCTCAGAGATGTAGGGATGATTCAACATACATAAATTAATAAATATATTCAACCATATAAACAAATTAAGAGACAAAGAACACATAATCATCACATCAGAGTAAGAAAAGGTCTTTGACATTATCCAACACCCCTTTTTGATCAAAGTCCTTTAGAGACTAGGAATAAAAGGGACATACCTCAGAATAGTAAAGGCAGTTGACAGAAAGCCAATTGCCAACATCAAATTAGATGGAGAGAAACTCTAAGAAATTCCTCTAAAATCAGGAACAAGACAGGTTGTCCACTCTCTTCCCACCTATTCAATATAGTATTTGAAGACTTGGCTAGAGCAGTAAGACAACTGAAGTGGATCAAAAGGATACAAATGGAAAGAAAGAAATCAAAGTGTCTTTATTTGTAGATGATAGGATGATATAGGTAAGAGACCCTAAACATTTGATCAGGAAACTCTTATAGCTGTTTAGAAGTTTGCAAAGTGACTGGATACAAAAATCAGTAGTCCTCCAATGTACAAGTGACAAATGGACTGAGAAAAGAAATCAGGGTAACACGCTCTTCACAATAGCCCCAAATAATATAAAATATCAGGGTAATTCTAACCAAGCAAGTTAATGTCTTGTATATATGTATATAACTTTAAGACACTGAAGAAGATTATCAGAGATGAAAGGTCTCTCATGCTCAATGATTAGTAGGATTAACATAGTAAAATGAACATTCTACCAAAAACAATCTATGAATTCAAGACAATCCCTATCTGAATTCTATTGCTGAAATTATTAAGGCCACTCCACGTAGTTAAAGGGAGATTTATTTAGTGGCATAACTTACAAATGAAGGAATAGGTAACAGGGTCTGGGAAAGACACAGCGCAGTCCAGTGCTGTTCTCTGGAGAACTTTGCTCGGTCTACCTCCAGCGTCCACGGTCCAGGAAACAAGAGAAGGTGGCGCATCTGGATCTCGGGTCTTCAGGGCCCTCTCTTGGCCCCGCCTTGTAGTCGTGATAGTTACCGAAGCCTCAATGGGGGTTGGAACTTCCAGATAAAAGCTGGAATGGCTACCCACTACATCTCCCCCTTTTGTCTAAATAAGAAGGTTCTAACTTAATACAAAACTATATACAAAGGAATGGTTATCAAATATTGTCCAGGAGTAATGAGGGATAATGACCTAGATAAGATGTAACTACAACCAATGTGAACAATATCAAGCAAGAAACACATACTAAAATCTAGAGAAGTCTAGATCATAGGTAACTGGTATGTTACAAAGATCATTCCAAAAGGTGTCCTATCCTAAAGAACCTGAATCTAATATTTAATATGTTTTATCTAAGATATTATATCTATCTATATCTATCTATCTATCTATCTATCTATCTATCTATCTATCTATATATATACTAAGTTGTAACTATAACTGTTAGTCTTTAATCCCATCAAAGACCTGAGAAGAAATATAATGGTACCTGAGAAACGGTAGATGGATGTAAGCAACTTTTGGGAATCTTGTCAGAGTAGACCGAGACAGCTGGCAGCCTGGACAGTCACCTAATGTTTCTCAGCATTGTTGGTGCATTTAAATTGGCTACAGGCCTAGAGTATCTGACAGACCGTTTTTAGAAGCAGGAATTCTGAAAGACCATCTTACCCTGTCTTGGCAGAGTACAATGGTTGCTTTTCTTGTGTCCCGCTTGTCCAGAAAGGACAGTATTTGCACTGTCAGCAGTCGAGGCAAGGGCAGTTCTTTGCCTAGTAGGCCATTTTGTGCCAAGAAGACAAACTTCCAAATGGAAATGTCTTAGAAGCCCAACATTCTCTCGGGATCAAATTGGTGTTGCCAGGAGCAATTGTGTCTCACGTCAACAGAATTCTAAATTATTTAAATATCATATTCTCTAGGTCTATGAAGTGTTTGAAGATTACCTGTCCATCTGACCTATGTATAGGTCTGGATAACCTAACTAATGTAACTATAGAGATGACAAGCATAGGTGACTATAAATCTATAAGTCTTATCTACCGAAATAACCTAAGGACTAAGGCTTTATGTAAACAAGGTAAATAGTCTATAAGCAAATGTATGGTAAAGAACGATGACTTCCAAATTGTGACAATACACAAGATATTTATAACAGAGGTAGGAATATATAGTGTAATATGTAATATGACAATAATCTTAAATATATATCAATATACAGAATATCCTAAACAGAAGTAGAACATACATAAAGTGTGACAGATATAAATTTACGTTTGTATCAATATACAAATATTTTAAATAAGAGTAGAAATACATGTACATTATAACAAATATAGTTTTGTATTTGTATCAATATACAAATTATCTTAAACAGGAATATAAAACTAGTTAACATTTGTATCAATATATAAGAATCCGTAACAGTTTAAATTATCTAAGGCTGCTATTTTACTAAATTTGTTTATTAGTATATACAATAATCTACCATAATATCTTATACCTATCCATTCCATTTCTCCTTTTCCCTTTTTTTTAAGAGAATACTGAGTTTAATATAACATTCAAACATCTTAAGATTCTTTACAGATCTTAAGAGGGCAGTTTTCAGTCCCATATGGAGACACAGAAACTCAGAATAGTTAAGAATAACTCTAAATAATGAAAGAAGAGCTGGAGTGTGGCTGCATTCTTCCTGAGCTACTCCTAGCCTGGCTCCAGAGAGCAGCACCTACCCATAATCCATCCTTTGTTTAACTATACTTTTTGTTTCTCTTATCACTCAATGTGAATCTTGTATGAGAGTCTCCAAAGGATCAAAGGCCTATGCAAAACTTGGTTCAGGAAACCCGGAAAACCATGGTACCTGATAAATTGAGGAATTTGCACTTGGCATTGTATCTTTGGGAGTTCCTTTTAGTTTGCTTTTGAGCATATGGAAATCAACTGGCCAAACAGTAAATAGAGAGAAAAATAAAAATATCCTGGGCAAAGGGAAAGTGCTTCAGTCCTTAGAGGTTGGACCCCTCTGCAGCCATGAAAGGCTAGATTCATTCTTAAGATGCCTCTGCGTCTTCTTTCCATCGATCTGTGTGAACCCACACACCTGTGCCATGACAATCCGCGACACTGGAGGTATTATTGTACCTGATTCAAGTTATACTACAGATGATGGTAATAAAAATTGTATGGTATTGGTATCCAAAGATTCAGACATAAATCCACACAATTATGGACACCCGAGTTTTGATAAAGAAGCCAGAAATATACATTGGGAAAAAAAAATAGCATCTTCAACAAATGATGTCAGTCAAGTAATACAGATGCATATAGAAGAATCTTAATGGATCCATCTTTATCACCCTGCACAAAATTCAGCTCCAAGTTGATCAAAACCTCAACATAAAACTAGATACCCTGAACCTGACAGAAGACAAAGTGGCCAAGAACCTTGGACTCATTGACGTGGGAAAATACTTTCTTAACAGAACACAGCACAGGTGCTAAGATCAACAATTAATAAATGGACTTCATGAAACCGAGAGGCTTCTGTACAGTAAGAGACATCATCATTCAGACAAAGTGGCAGCCTACAAAATAGGAAAAGATTTTCACCAACTGCACATCTGATAGAGGACTAATATCTTACGTATAAAGAACTTAAAAATTTAGATATGAAGAAATCAAATAATACAACTAAAAATAAAGTACAGATACAAACAGAGAATTCTGAAAAGAAGAAACTCAAATGGCTAAGAAAGGAAAATAGGAGAGATAGTTAGAAATGAATGGGGTCTTGGGTGGGAAACCATTTGAGGAATAGTATGGGAACCAAATGCAGTAGGATCTTCCTAAAATACATATATATATATATGAAGGTGATTTTATGAAATCTACAAATAATGGAAGGACAGACCCCAACTGGCCTTCTCTTGCCACCAACTGTAATGTCCAGTGCTGGAATCAGGTTACATCTAATTGACTTGTTGTCCAAACAGGTCCCACAGGAACTTCCAACAACCAAAACAAAAGGTTGCTCTCCACAAACTGACTTCAAGGCCATATTGCTTTGGATGGAGAATACCAGGAGAACAAAGCCCTCTACATCGACATGAGCAAGGCTCATATGAACTCACAGAGACTGGAGCAGTAACAACTCATTGACCATGTACAAATAGAGTTGGTGCCTGCATAGAGATTTATCCCCTATATTCTGCCATCGTTGGTACAGGAAGTTACTGTGTGTGCTACCAAAGGAGAAACACCAACTCTGTCACAAACCCTTTGGTACAGTGGTATCTTGACTGCAAGGTTTCCTAGTGCAATGGTGACACAGAACTTGTGGGAGTGATCAACCAATATTGATTTGACTTTAGGCCCACTCTAGTAGATGGAATCCATACTTAACACTGCTTGGGTGACCAAACCATGAGACTAGATAGCCCATGGGATATAGGGTAAAAACAAATACTAATGGTATAAAAGAAAGCCTGGGGCCTATGCAGGGACACTTTGCTCAGCCTGGGTGAAGGAAGGAGGGGACTGGACCTGCCTCGACTGACTGAATCTCCCAGGCTGAGCTGAATCCCCAGGGAAGTCCTTGCCCTGGAGGAGATGGGAATGGGGGGCGGGCCAGGAGGAGGGTGGGAGGGGGGGGGCCGGGAGGAGGGACGACAGGGGAATCCATGGCTGATATGTAAAATTCAATTAAATTATAAAATAAAAAAAGTAGCCTTAAAATGACTCCTAATGCTGTTCTGCTTTACTCGTAGATCAGTGCCTTGTTCAGCCATCATCAGAGAAGCTTCCCCCTGCAGTAGATGGGAACAAATTGAGAGACCATAGCCAGACATTATGCAGACAGTGAGAGACCCTGGAACACTTAGCCCTGAATGGGATATCTCCAAAAAATCCCTCTACTCAGGACTCAGGGAACTCTTAAGGGGAAGAGGAGGCAAAAAGAGTGTAAGAACCAGAGGGAAGGAGGACATCTAAGAAAAAACAACCAAGTCAGCATGAGCAGAGCTCGTATGAACTCAGAGACTGAAGCAGCAGGCACAGGGCCTGCAGTTCTACACCGTGGGGCCCTACGGCTGAAAGGATGAGTGGACACATGCTGCCATCCCTCTTTGTACTCTAGTTCATTTATTTTTGGAGCAGCTTTTTGTAAATTTATCTAACTAAATTTCCTAACTAACTTCAGTGAACTTCCCTTTTAGTGGAGGCAGATTTGTGCCATAACGTCAACTCCGAGTTTTTAAATTCTCAGAACAGAAAAGTCTTACGTGTGATATGATTTTTCCATCAGCGACTGCCAAGCTTAACTCTTGCCTGGCTAGTCTTCTATGAAGATTAAAAAAAAAAAGGAAATAATGTTAACTTTTAGAATTATTTAAATGTTAAATGTACAAATAATGTTTACAAAACAACTGAGACAATAAAAGCAATATAATGCAAACTCAACAGACAAGGACTGTCACTGTAGTTGTAGATAGAACAAGCCAGCACTGCCTTTATTTCCAAGCTTCTCACAACACACCATCTCCATGTTTCACACTCTCAGTTCTTACTCTCAAGCACCCCAGGTCCAAGAGAGGAGCCTTTGAGTCCCTTACTAAACTTTCAGATGCTAACTCTGAAGAAGTTTATGACTAGACATTATTAAAGTGCTGAATTGGAAGTCTTCTTTTCAAAGTACATGAAACCTAGGTAACCAATTCAACAAACCTATATGAAAAGGTAAAAGCAATTTAAAATACAAACATTAGTATACTAAATTATTTTAATGCAAAAAAAAGTTTGAAAAACATGTGTTTACCTTCTAGACTTTATTTTATGCTGGACTTGAACAGGAATGGTAATAGATTCATTCTCCATCTTTTCCATAATCCTTTGTTTCCTAACTTTCCCAATTCCATTAAAATACAACTAGTTGTCTTTTAAACAGGAACAACATGCTCTTTCTTAGATGTCCAAATAGATGAATGTGACACACAGCACATTTTTCACACGCTTCATTATGCAAATTGATTTACAATTTACAATCTGCATGTATATCTGCATTCCTATTAATTACACACATACACACATGCACACACACACACACACACACACACACACACACACACACACACGTGTGCATACACGCAGTCACTAGTTAAATGGGGAATGCTAGATGCTGTTAGCTTCGATAAGGTTTATTTGTCTTCTGTCCTCATGTCAAAATTAGCAACCCAGAAAATACATGTATCATTCTCTGTCATTATGAACAACCAGGAAAGAATCATGGTGTTTGGTCACTGTCAATATTTTCAAGTGATACCTAGTACAGATAAGAAACTTGTATTTATTATTAGAGGAAAAAGATACATTGGCATAATAGAAATAATATTAGCTCAGAAACAAATACATCTGTGTCCAGATCCCAGCCTTCTTCACTCATTACTTTTCTAAAGCTAACATTTCTAAATTTCTAATAGTCTAGTATTCCTAATTTCCTAAAACTAAAGCTAAGAAAAGCGAGTTTCTCGGCTCAGTGTTCTTGTGGCATTCAATGACCACAGGTTGCTAGCTTTGGCAAGTTACTGCTGTAAGTATCTTCAGGTATTTCATTCTCTGTACTTAACATGCTTCTTTAGTTCACATATACTATATTTTAGAGATATAATAAAGAAGTAAAAAGCATCACAGCTCTGGGTTTGCTTGCCTGTAATTCTAGCTACTCTAGAAGGAGGAGGATCAGAAGCAGCAAGGCAACTTCTGGAGATCCCATCTCAAAAACAGCTTTTCAATAGGACTGGACTCAGGACTCAGCAGTAGAGCATTGACTAACAAATACAAGACTTTTAGACCAATCATCACTGCTGAAACATTTTTTAAATGCAACCCTTTAAATATTCAAATGCATATGAAATGTACAATATTTTAAGAGAATAAACATAAAGAATTACCTGGTCTGACCATACTGATGGTGCTTGAAATAAATCTACCTGAATAACTCTTGACTAATAATATTGTAAGTATGGTTTTATAAACATTATCAGGTTGCCTCATACATGTTCATTGGATAAAGAGAAATACTCAAATTGTGCTTGGTATGATTTTAGGGAAAAATATGATATTTAATTAGGAAGAGCGGATATGTGGCAGTGTAATAACTAAACTAACCTGAAATTTATCAGTTTTATTGCATGTATTTAATATGTGGGAAGCTAATCAAAGTGTCTCTGTCATTCTCAAGTTACAGATGGGAAAAGCAGGTGAAGAGAAAGCCTGAAGCACAGACAGCACAGATGTGGTGATGCTGACAAGGCTCAGAGTCGGATCATTCAGTCATTCACTCTAAAAGAGATAGTGAAAGCATTTACACAGGTAGGATCTATTGTTCTAAAGTCACCCTTAACCCCAGCCTCAACACAAAAGAGGCAGCTGCCAACTATAAACCTTGAATAAAAACTCATAACTAAACATTTTGGGAGTGACTTCCTAAGAAATGTCTCAATCATAAGGGTAGCAAAAGCCACTGGTAATTAGTATCATCATCATTTCTTAGAGTATCTTAACATCAAAATGCAGTGTAAGTTGTTTGAGCTAATTTATAAGCAAAGGTCATGATATTTAGCCTGTATAACTTGTCTCCTAGCTCTATTCTTACATTCTGATGAAAAAAAATATACATTACCAAGTGTAAAGGATAAAATCCTTGAACTAGTGATCTTTTTCCATAGGTACAAGTGTAGATGGAGGAGAGAACCACACCTCCAGACATGAGTGACCCCTGTCTTCACTGCTGTCCATCCTAATCAGTTTGTGTTAGATTTTCTGTGCTGAAAAGGTAATCTGTCAGGTGATCTGATATGCCTTAAAAGTCTTTCTCTAATTATGTTCCTTTTTATTTGTTCCCACTCTGAATTTTATTTCTCAGTAGAGTCGCAGATCAAAAATCTGCATCAGAAGGAAAAATATACACTGTACCCCAAACAGTGAATGAATAAACAAAACAAAGAACTAGAAAAAAATGTTAGGATCTGTGCCACTTGGGGGGCTGATTACCAGTCAACAAAAATGGAATGGCTTGCATTACATCTTGCAGGTGGATATTCAGCTCTGCATCATCAGAAAACTGGGCCGCAAGTACAGAAGCACAATCCTCTGCCTTCTCTGTCCACTCTGTGCACATCAGTAGACCTGCCAAGGATCTGAGGAAAGAACTCAAAAGGAGGCAGGTGCAGGGTGAGCCAAGGAGCACAGCCGAGCAGCTGGGGTAGGCATTGACCTCTGCTCATTAGAAGAGGAGTGGAGAGAGGAAAGCAGCATGGGGCCCTGGATCACATTCTGGAAAATTGCAAAGACAAAAGAACACACTTTGGTTAAAAGTTTAGCAGGAAAGCATCATGCTTTAGAAGGCAAATGATACAGTTTTTTCAATAAATGGAAGAGCTGGGCATGGAATGCAAATAATTTTGCCCAGAATCCCTAACCCCCACTTGAAAACCCAGTAAATAACTAAACACAGCATTCAAAGCACACTGTTGAGACACAGTTCGACTTAGGAATGAAGAAATATTTCAAGGCATTAGCACTCCATAGAAGTGAGAGGAAGAAAAGGGTAGGAGAATGTCATTCAAGTTTCAGTCCAGGGTGATTCTCTCCCTGCCTCATGACATGGGAACAATCAAGAGAAATCAGAGCACAGGACACAAAGACTTTCCTGGCTCAGAAGACAAGAGTGAGGGCACACAGGGAAGAACGTAATTGTGGAAGAAACAGTGACAGAAAAGACATTATCATGTAAAATCAGTTTTAATATTTAAATTCTGCCTCATTCTCCAGTACACCTTCCAACACAATGGGATGAATATGAATAGATTAGGAAGTAAACTTTTTATAGCAATGAAAAGGCAGTTTGGCAGTTAGGAATTGAATAATTATAAAAGTAAGAGTTCTAATGTTCTGAAAGAAAAAAAATTAAAATAAGCTTTGAAAGAGCTCTTTAACAAGCTAAGACATTAATAAATTTTCATTTTCTTAATCCTAAACACATTAACTATTAATATGGGGAGGGGAAGAAACAAAGCATATTAATTTTAATACTATGTACTTGCAGTATTTAAGTTAAAAAAATCATTATTCAAAAACTCATGTATGAAGTACAGTCTCACAACAGGCACCTAATGGCATGTTCATACAGGAACTGGCAGCTCATTTTGAATTTGATTATTGAAGCAGTCTTCTCATCCTTGAAATACATGAATGAAATTTCAGAGACTTTCAATTTACATCACTTACATTTAATATGTCTGTTTAATATATTTTATTTTCTCATTATCACACAAAGTAACATGCTTAAAAATGGCATTTTCATATATACATAGTTTTAGTTGATTGATCCCAACACCACAAGCCTGTTTTCTGGATCCCCACCCCAAATGTCCCCAGCATTCCCTTTCTACTGTCCTACCATGTGTCCTATTACACTCTTAGGCCCCTTTCCTACCTGCCCCCTCCAATACTATGATCCCCTCTAGGTTCCTGCTTTCTACCCACACTGACTCCCACAAAAATGCATGTTATAAAAATTGGAATGTAGGGTACACAACAGAAGATTTTTTAATTATTTATTCTATTTTTAAGATTATAATATAATCACACAATTTCCCTCATTCTGCTCTCTCCTTTAAAACCCTCCTATATACCTTTCTGCTCTCTTTCAAATTCATGGTCTTTTTTCATTAATTGTTGTTATATACTTATATGCACAAGTATATTTTATCTTAGCCTTTCTGAACCTGGTTACCTATGTTTTACAATGTTTTCTTCTTTCTTGCAAGTTTTATATCCTGTTTTCCTTGTGGCTAAATAAAATCTTGTGTGTATGTGCCATATTTTCATTATCTATTCATTAATTGATGGAGATGTAAACAAAGTTAATCTCTCAACTGTTACGAACAGTAGTTCATAATAAACTAGCAATAAGCATGGATGTTTATTTATATATGTGGTAAATACAGAGTTCTTTGAACATATGCCCCCAAACAGTATAATTGTGTCATACAGCAGTTCTATTTAAAGCTTTTTGAGACAACTCCACATTGATTCCCTGGGTGGCTGTAAAGTTTTCACCTCCACAACAGTGAATGTGGGCTCCTCCACCTTCTCCTTTTCCCTGACAACACTTGTCATGTGTTCTATTAATGAATACTCTGCTGACTGGTGCAAGAGGAAAATTCAAAGCAAGTTAATTAGCTTTTCTTGAATGGCTAAGGACGCTGAGCATTAAAAGTTGAGGGTTTTTTTTTTTTTTTTGGCATCTATTTCTTCTTTTGAGAAATTTCTATTCAGTTCTGTTAGTAGACCTTCAGTCTTTATCATTTACAGTGTCTATTTTTTGCAATTCTGTATGTAATCTAGATCTTAACCTCTTGTCTGAAATAGACCTGGTGAAGATTTTCTCCCACTCTGTAAGCTGCCCTCTCTTTCTGTTAAAAGTTCCTTTTGTTATGCAGATGGTTCTTAACTTCATGTGATCCCACCTGTCAATTCTTGTGTTATTGGGTTCAACTAGAAATTTGTTGCTTGTCCTTGAGTCCTAAAGAGTCTCCTTCTGCTTTCTTTGAGTAGTTCCAACATTTCAGGTTTTAAATTGAAGGAATTTGGTCCAGTTTGAATTGGTTTTTGTACAGGGTGACGCATACCGATCTAATTTCACTCTTTTTCAAGTAGATATCTTGGTTTTTCAAGCATCTCTTATTGAATAAGCTATCTTTTTCCCAATGTGATGATTTTCTAAACTCATATGACCTACCCAAATTAAACCAAAAGATATGAACAATTTAAACAGAATCATGAAAAGCAATGAGAGTGAAGCAGTAATGACAAGTCTCCCCCCAAAGAAAGGCCCAGTGATGACAGACATACTGCTGAGTTCAATGAAACCTTTAAGGAAGATATAATACCAACAGTTCTCAAATTGTTCCACACAATACAGAAGGATGGGGTGCCACTGCATTCTACAAACCAGTATATCTTAGGAAAAAGCCAGATAAAAATAAAACAAAAACAAACAGCAACAACAACAACAAAGTCAAAAAATCCACTATAGTCCAATCTCCATGATGAACTCTGGTGCAAAACTTCTCAATTAACTACTTGCAAACCAAATTCAAGATCACATGTACTGGGCTGGGGAGATGACGTTGACAAACAGCATGAGATTCTGGATTCAGTTCTCAGAACCTCCCTAAAAAGCCAAGCATGCTGGTACAGAGCTGCAAACCACAGCCAGCATTAGTGGAGACAAGGGAGAAGACAGAGACAGGTAAATTCCTGAAGCTCACTGGCCAGCCATTCTAATCCTTAGTGAGCTTCAGGCTCCCTATGAGACTTTGTCTCAAAAATTAAAGGTTAAGAATGATCATAAAAAGATATATTTTATACATACATATGCACATATTGGCATACATCCATGTGAACACTCACAAATATATACTCCATAAACTACATGCAAACAGAAACACACACACACACACACACACACACACACACACACACACACACACACACATGTGCAATCATATTAGGAAAATCAAGGTTGATTCAGAATATGCAAATAAATAAAGGTAATGAACCATAATAGTAGACTAAAAAGGAGTGACATGATTGTCTTAATAGATACAGAAAAGGCATTTGGTAAAATTCAGTACATCTTTATGATAAACATCCTTAAAGAGACTATGGATAGACAGAAAATACATCAATGTAATCTAAGGCATATATGGCAATTTTACAGCAGATATTATACTAAATAGGAAAAATTTGAGAGCATTTCCTTAAAATCCAAATGAGACAAAGGTGCCTACTCTCTCTAATCAGAGTTGATGCTTGTTAACGTCTTAGAGCAATAAGAAAATACAAGTTCCTAAAGCCTCGAAAATTGGAAACAAAAGCCTTAAGTATCCCTAGTTGCAGATGAAATGATTCTGTGCTAAGAAGACCTTGTAGACACTACCATAAAACTCAGTGATCTGATAAACATTTTTAGTGAATATTCAGAATGCAAAAAGACTTACAAGATTCAATAGTTGACACCAATAATAGATTTTTTGAGAATGAAATTGGGAAAATGTTTCATTCACAATAGCTTCAAAAAAAGTAAAATAAAAAATACCTTATATTTTATAACTGTATTTGAATATTATCTCTTAGAAGCCTATTCTTTTCTAATGAGAGAAAGGGGGTTCATCAGATGAGAGGGGAGATAGGGAGGAAGCAGAAAGAGTGAAGGGAGAGGAAACCATAATCAGGATATATCATGTGAGAAAATAATCTGTTTTCAATTTAAAAAAAGAAAATCTCTAACCATGGAAAAGATGTCTAACCAAGGAGGGAACATTGAAAGCACGAGAAACAGAGAGAGAGAGAGAGAGAGAGAGAGAGAGAGAGAGAGAGAGAGAGAGAACAAAAGAAAGAAAGATAGAAAGAAAGAAAGGAGGAAGGAAAGAAAGAAAAAAAAAGAAATTGAAGATACTAGGTAATGGAAAGATTGTCCATGCTCCTGGATTGGTGGAATTGATATTGTGGTGATGACTGGAATACATAGAGTGATTTACATATTCAGTTCAACCCCTATCAGATTCAAATGAAATCTTCACAGAACAATAATAAACAATTCTAAAATTTATATGGACACACAAATGACCATGAATAGCCAAACAGTCCTAAGCAGATACCTAAGTAGGCATCACATTACCTTACCTCAAACTGTACTACAGAGGCATGAAAGACAGAAAAGTCTTAGCACAACAACAGACAAGGGACCAGTGAAATACAGTGAAAGATACAGAAAAAAGCCACATAACTGTGCTCCACTAATTTTTGACAAATGTGTCCAAACATGTAATTTCAGAGACTTCTATCTAAAACTTTAAAAGCAGAACACAGGGACTGGAGATGTGGTTCAGTGGGTAATGTGTTTGCTACATGATTGGAGGAAAAGAGTTAAATCTCTATAACCCAAGCAAAAGCCAGACACGATAGTGCAAGATTGTGACTCCAGCACTAAGGACACAGGGGCAAGATTGTGATTCTAACACTAAGGACACAATGGTGCAAGTCTATGACCCCAGCACTAAGGACAGGATGGTGCAAGTCTGTGACTCTAATACTAAGGACAAGATTGTGCAAGTCTGTGACCCCAGCACTAAGGACAGGATGGTGCAAGTCTGTGACCCCAATACTAAGAACAAGATTGTGCAAGTCTGTGACCCCAGCACTAAGGACAGGATGGTGCAAGTCTGTGACTCTAATACTAAGGACAAGATTGTGCAAGTCTATGACCCCAGCACTAAGGACAGGATGGTGCAAGTCTGTGACTCTAATACTAAGGACAAGATTGTGCAAGTCTGTGACCCCAGCACCCAGGACACAATGGTGCAAGTCTGTGACCCCAATACTAAGGACAGGGGATGGAGACATGTAGATTCCTGAAGGTTGCTGGACAGCACGTCTAGCTTAATTGAGGAGCTATGGGTCAGTGAGAGAACTTGTCTCACAAAATAGGATCGAGAACAGTAAAACATGACAGCCAAGTGTGATGTGGGTTTCCACAGGTATGCACACACACACACACACACACACACACACGCACACACACTCAATGCTTACCTAACCATAAAGCCCCAAAGAATTGTTTCAAATGGACTTCCATATATTTTATAGCTTTATTTTTAATATATTTAATATAAATATATTTAATATAAATATAAATTTAATATATTTATATTTAATATGTTTTAATATATATTCTTTGAGAATTTCATGCAGTACTTTCTGGTCCTATCTACAGGTCTCCCTCAAGTCCTCCAAGATCCACCCTCTCCATCCCTACTCACCTAACTTTGAGTTTTCTACCCTAGAATATAGTTTGCGCTGACCAACTGTATTTGGGGTGTGGCCTGCCATGCTGTTTGACCAATCTAACAAGAGTGATATTACTAAAGAAAACTGATCCTCCCTCACTAGCAGTTATAATAAACACCAATAGCTTCCCAGACAGTGTGGATGTTATGCTTAGAGAATTTCCACAGTTTTAACCCTTAAAAAGTAGCAGACTTTTTTCAGTGTTGATAAGCAATTGGAATTTTGGGAATCTCTTCAAAACCTGTTCACCTTCTATATAATTCAGTGCTAAATGACTGATGAATAATCAGGACAAGGAATTCCTCAGGACATGACTGAGAGACATATTGGAAAACCTATTGGTTTTCAAAACACACTGGTTCCTGCTGTCTTGCTAGTTTTGTGAAGCATTTCTTTGAGTCCTGACTATTCTGGGAGTGTGAACCCAGTGATTCATGTAACTTCTCTTGGGAAGAGCCTAAAGTCTTCAACAGTATTGACTAGCTCTATGAAGTTATCTCAGGGTGTTCTCTCTTAGCATCCCGGGCAGCCGCCATTCTTAATTATGTTTGTTTCTTTGCTATGTGTAGCTTTCTCTTTGTAATGATTGGGGGGGGGGGGGTGGCAGGAATCTTAATTGACCACTTCTTTTTCTAATTAACTCCTATTTATTCTGTAGGTGTTAACTTAAAATCAGTTATACATGTCACAGTTGTAGTAGGAAAGATGTCACTTGCACAGGACAAACATACAGTTCTGTCTCCCAACTAGATTTTGCATGTACCTTATACATCATTGTGTGGTCCACAGCTGTCAATCTTCCAGGTGTACTGAAACCACGCACACTTTAGCAGGAGATGCAAAATAAAAGGAAAGGAAGAGGAAAGAAAAGGTAGGGCTGAAAATGGGAGGGAGAAGGGAGAGAGAGATCACTGTCACTGAAACATGGGCATGGGAGGTCAGCCATAACACACCTGCTGTGTACAAGCAAGGCCCCAGCACTGATGCTCAGTAACGAAAGTCCAGAGAGTTAGATGTGTTCTTCTACAAATAATGTGCATAGTAACATGGTTATGTTAAGAAACAAAAACAACTCTACCATTTAAAAAGCATAAAACCCTGCTCAGTTCTGAGGTATCTCTTGCATGAATCTGCTGTAAAACGTTTGTTCTCAAATCAGAATCTCCAAGTCCAGGCTTTTTCACCCAGGTCCTGTGTCTATGGTCTCCTGCACATGCTGAGAACGCTCTAGGTCAGGAGCTCTGTGAGATGTGAAGGGCAAGGTGATTGAATTATATTACTTTGTTGACTTTCTCTTTTCTATCAAGAATTTGTATTCTTTTACAGGATTCCATAGTCCCCATGAAGATTGGGGTGGGAGAGGAGAGAAATTGAGAAAATAGACAAAAGTCTCTGGTTCCTTAGTTATACAATAAAAATATGGGACATAGATCTATGTCTTCAACTCCTTATGTTAGAGCAAAGAATCGTGTACTGTTTTCTCTAGCACTGTTTGATATCCTCTGCCTAGTGGTGAGCACAGTGTAGATGTTTGACGAGCATGCTGGACAGAGTAAAGATGCCTCATTAATGGATCACATTTATTATATGGCTTTACAATATGTACTTAATATGAACTCATAACATAAAGAAAAGTTCATTTGTAGTCCCACTAGTACTTGACATTTTTCTCTATTTATTTAGAACGTGATGTTTGAATAAGTACAACGAATTGATGATATCTTGGGCTTTGATATTAAAAAATATACTTAACTTCCTAACCAGATCTACCACAATGGAGCCTAACTTTCTCCACATTTCTTGAAGGAAAATAAAACAGTGAAAAATGAGACTCTTACTTGAATGGGTTTACTTACTTGAATGGCAGAATTGTGGCTGAGACTCCAGAGGAGCAGAATGGGGACACTGTCTCCAGGGTATGGGCTGGGCTGCTTTAAGAGACACCTTAGAGATAAGTCTTTTAGTAACCCCAATTCAAACTTCATCTTAGAATACAGAGTGAGGATCCCAGGAAGGATGTTTAAATCTCTAAGCATATCAGCTCTGAGAGAAATATGTAACCTCAGAATTATTCTTGAAGCCAAAGCTAAGGAATTAGGAAATGGGGACAGAGACACACTACATTATTGTTTTCACGTCTTCCCAGTGCCGACTTTTCTTATTAGATAATGATTGTTCCTTTATTTACAGCTCTGACTCTACGTCTCTGATTTGATTTGTCCTCATGATGAAGAGTCTTAGCATTGGCCCAAAAGTTATATGCAGCAGCCCACAAGTCAAAAAGAATTGAGAAATATGCAGTAAAGTGAAAACAACAATAACATTTGTACTACCTCAAAGAAAAATCTGTCACTTATCATCATTTGTGTAGTAGATCCACATTATCGAGGCTGCTTACTTTAGCATATAAAAAAATAAAACAAAAATGAAAATAAGGCACACTTCTAAGTTATACACACAAACTTCTAATTGCTTCTCTGTCACCCATTTGTTTCTAACGTGCTAAGTATGTTGACAGCATAGTAACTGAAGAGCATGACAAATGTTTAAAAAGAACATAAAGGCTTCAGATCCACTGCCAGCCCACAGCACTCACTTCATGAGTCAGTTAGCGTTTCCAGTTTAATTGATGCAACAGACTTGCAATTATGGGCCTTTCTTTGGAGTGTGCCTTTTATTTGTATTAAAGAATAAACACCCTCCAACATTTTTTTTTTTGCATAAAATGAGAAACATTTTCTAAATCTGTCCTTCAATGTCAGTGTTCACTCCTATAAAACTAAACGCTCTGGCACGGTTTCTAGTCTGACAGACATGAGGCCGTTTGTGATAGAGCATTGCCAAAAGGAGCCGAGTGTCAGAGCTCTTCACTGTGGTGCTCTGTGCTGATCTCTCACACCACTCCAACCTGGAAATGATCTCTCTGTGATGACTACCGATCATAGAATTATTTTCTTCAACTCCTGTTTGCACTGGGGCAGAGAGAGATACGTCTGTGATCTCTCAGGATGCTCCGAGGGTGCATGAATCTCAGATGCAGTTGTCAGGGAATGTTTCTCCTCTAAAATCTTCACAGCAACTATTGGCGTGTAGTAGAAAAAGCCCAAGTTGTTTTGCCTTCTCCATATGTAGGAGGATATGGAGTCTACTCTTTTCCTCTCATTGTGTCAGAAAAGACACATTTTTTAAATAGACATTAACAATGATGTGAAACAACCTTCTAAATTCATATATTTGATTAATCAATTATATTTAAGAAGTATCCCTAATCAACTGAAATAAAACCAGAATTTAAATACACAATACATTTGGGTTGAATGTAAAAAAAGTAAAAAAAAGTAAAAGGAGAAAGAAAGCCATTCTCTAACTAGAAAATAATGAAAGTATTTAAAAATCTAACATATCATAAGATGTGGATGTAAGTATGAAAGAAATGATTAAATGTTGCTCTTCTTAACTCTAAGATAACAATAAAAATTATAAAGACTCTCAAAAGTGGGAATAAGAGAAATATATTCACATTTGAAATGCTAAGTCACAGCAACACTTATAAAAGTTATAAAAGTATAAAAAACAATAAAAGGTAATATTTATAACATACATGGTCTTTAACAAAGAAGAATTTTGGAAATTCACTCATACAGCACTAGACCTATAATTTTAAGGCACTGGAGGATAAACAGAAATGGGAACAGTGGAGAAGAGAATGGTCTCACATACAATGGTCTCACAAACAATGGTCTCACATACAATGGTCTCACATACAATGGTCTGTCTCACATACAATGGTCTCACATACAATGGTCTCACATACCATGGTCTCACACACAATGGTCTCACACACAATGGTCTCACATACAATGGTCTCACATACAACGGTCTCACATACAATGGTCTCACATACAATGGTCTGTCTCACATACCATGGTCTCACACACAATGGTCTCACACACAATGGTCTCACACACAATGGTCTCACATACAATGATCTCACATACAACGGTCTCACATACAACGGTCTCACATACAATGGTCTCACATACAATGGTCTCACACACAATGGTCTCACATACAATGCTCTCACATACAATGGTCTCACATACAATGGTCTCTCACACACAATGGTCTCTCACACACAATGGTCTCACACACAATGGTCTCACACACAACATTCACGTGTGGTAATCATAGACAGAGCCTGTTACTTGTTGTTGGGGAAAGACTCACTCGAGATAGAGAAGCAGACACCAGGGAAGAGAAGACTGGCAAAAACGAAGTACTGATTATAATTTATTACCAGTTCCTTGCAGACATGTCCAGACTTTTGAAATGCCTCATAAAGTTGCTCAGTTTCATGCCTGGCTACATTCATAGCTAACTTTGAATACCTGAAGCCCAAAGCCACAAGTTGGACATGCTCTGGAGTGTTGTGGAACTGGAAGGATAAATGAAACACAGGAATGAAGAACATCCTTTGCAAGTTCTCTCCAGCTTCAGAGGCAACATCTCTGTGAAGAACTCCTTCCGACAGGAGGAGCAAAGGCTTCAACTCATACACAGCACCCATGAACAAGTTAGTTACACACAAGAATGCCTCATTTGAAAATTCTAGGCCATCTTCCTCCAAGAAATAAAGTCTACAGGTTTATTCAGATTCCTGCTAACAAGGACTCTGGTAAGCCTAGACAGAGAAAATGAGAGTGGAGTTTCATCATTCATCTAAGCTCTACTTTCAATAACTAATGTGTATATATATGCACATATGGATACACATAAACAACTACCATCTTTTCAAAATAAATGTATTTTTCAACAAAATTCTTTTACACAGAATCACCATTGTGATGAAAAGCAATGAGACAAGGTGATGTGGTGGGTTAATTTTGTTGTTGTTATTATAGTTTAGTTATAACATTTTCCCTTCGCCTTTCTGCCACCCAAACCCTCCCATGTACACTTCACTACTCTTCTTCAAATGCATAGCTTCCTTTTCACTTTTTGCAGCATGCATATATCTATACATATATAAATATGAGTGTGTACGTATATATATGCATATTCCTAAATCTGACGTGTTTAGTCTGTTTAATGTTACCCTTATGTGAAACACCACATACTTCAGAAAAAGGAAGGAAATCCCTGAGCTGGAATTAACCTGGACACCTCCTCTCGAAAGACTTGCTTTTGGGGGTTCAGAAGATGCTATGCAAGCTTTCAAAGGAGGGAGACAATCAAGACACTGGGGGACAGTCTTACCCAGCTGTGTTGTCTATGAACCACACAAATGACCAACACGGCATGACTCTCTGGGTGCAGTGATGGCAAACATACCTTGATGGTAACTAATAACTCTCCTAACAATTGGACTTAAACCTGCTCAGCAAGAGGGATACCATGCATGGTACTGGAAACTACTCAGTAATCATGAATTCATGGTTATTGGGGGTGAATCTACAATCACTAATTCACTAAACCAGCATGTCTCCTAATAACAATCTATAAACACTTGTCCTTATACACAAAGGTAAGAGTATTCTTTACTCCTCATCAAGGGAACTTCTCTTCGCAACAGATAGAGGCCACTACGGAGAACCACAACTTACCAGTTGTGGAGTCCAGTCCCAATGGATACATCTACAAGACACTCCCACACCTGATGCTTGGGGAACATTGCAGAAGGGATAGAAAGACTCTAAGACCCATAGGATCCAAGAGTTTGCTGTGAGACTGTGTCTTCTAGCAATATCAAAAGCCACACCCACAAAGTCTCACCACCAACAACACATTTGATGGGGAAAAGTCCATGAGACCTCAACTCTACGCAAAGAACTACAAACAACTGAGTTGGCTGGGAATGGGAGACGTTGCCCTCTCCAGAGATGAGCATATGAATTGGTTGTCCAGTGCCAATCAGTAAGCACTGAAAACATATATACTTTTACAGATGTTCATAAGTAACTATAAGCAGAAAGTTCTAGGAAATTAGAAAGAAACCCTCATTTTAAGGTTATTTTTTGCCATGCTAAGAATTGCTCATTTCAGCTTACAAAAAGTAAAATTTTAAGATTCTATAAAGTAAAATCAGAGTGATTTCAGTCTTTTGAAGGCATTATATCTCATGAAGAGTATGATATAGCCCTTGGTAGAATTTAATTTTGACTAATTTAATATTATGACTCAGAAAATAGTCTGATGCTAAGTTAATTTCCCAAACAAGCACATTTTTACATGGAATTACACAAAATTCTGTTATGCTTTCTGGAAGGTCACCTACTTATCCCAAAATGAAATATACAACTAAATAAGAGGCTGTAAAAGAAGGTAATTGCTACCGGGCAGTGGTGGTGCATGCTTTTAATCCCAACACTCGGGAGGCAGAGGCAGGCAGATCTCTGTGAGGCCAGCCTGGTCTACAAAACAAAATCCAGGACAGGCACCAAAACTACCCAGAGAAACCCTGTTTCAGAAAAAAAAAAAGGTAAATGCAGAGACACACTACAGGAAAATTGTACCAAGTTCTATAGCCTCAAGGGAATTAGATACTGACACAGAGTAGACTTATAAGAAATGTTTCCATCACTGCCACCTGTATACCAAGACAAATATTACTGGAAAATGCTGCTTCTGGAAAATGCTGTTTAAACTTACACTCACTGTATCTCAGATAAACTCAGTAATACTTACACTTTCAGTTGATGTAATAACTAACATTAAAGATAATAGGTGCTGCTCTCTGAGTTTGAAAAGTACTAATTAACTTACTATTTACAACATCTATGTGAGTCGAATACGTTCATTCATTTCAGTTTGCAGGAAAAGACATTGAACCAGAAAGGCACCTCAGAAACACGTTCCAAACCACAGAGCTGCTTGGGAGTAGGGTTAGCATTCCATTATCTGAGTGCTTCCCTACTGTGTTAGTACTTTGAAAGATCTTACACCACAAAATGTTTATTAGCTTTCAAAGAATGATTCAATTCTCTCTTAGATCATTAGGTCTCCTAGTGTGTTTCCTCTAAGATTTATACAGAGGTTCTATGAATGAAACATTTCCCAACCATCCATTTGTGGACTTCCATTTGAATTTTTCCTACACACACAAGGCATTATTTGACTAGTGAATAATTGTTTCAAATTGTTATGTTTTTATTCTGAAGTGATAAATCTTGGTCCCCAGCTTGTGTAGTATTCTCTCAGGTTATGGCAGCTTCGGGAGAAGGGAACTGAGTGAGGAAAGTGGGTCACTGGAAGTGTGTCTTAGTGAGTTAGCCTGCTCCCTGCTTTCTGTCTGTCATGAGTGAACAGCTGTCCTCTGCAGCTCACTCCCTCCATCGAGTGTTCTGTCTCCAGACAAGCCCAGAAACACTGACTGAGCCGCGGTCAAATGACCTGAAAACATGAGCCAAATCAGCCTTTACTCCTTCTCATTGCTTTTGTGGAGTATTTGTTTCCAGCAATGCAAATGGTCTTAATATAAACATTGTCAGAAATAATGGGAGTCTCTTCTACCTTCCTTCCCTATATACAGAATAATATTTAACTATGCAGAGAGTTGGTCCAAATTGTCATGTTTGAGTGTGGAAAGATATTTTCATAAAAGTATTTGAAGATATTACTGCTGTACACTATCTTTTTATTCTATAAAGAAAGCTGCCATTAAAAAAATATGTTTTATTTTCTCTGTATTTTGTTGCCTTGAAATTTCAGAGCTCTTTGTGTTGAGTGTGTGCGTACACATGTGTTTCATCATCATGTTCTTTCTGGTTTAATCAGACAAATTTTATAATTCTGTGCTTATCCTCCATGCCTTTTCCATCTGTGCTTTGAAGAATACTTTTTTTTTTGCCTGTGGAAATCCTCCCCTATGATGTGGCAGCTCGGCTGATTTTTCTGTCGGTATTCCTGGTATGTTTCAGCTTATAGTTTGAGCTCATTTATTTGCTTGTTTATTTAATCAAATGACATAGTATTTAATATACATTAACCTGGTTGCTCTATTTTCACATGAAAATACAGTGTCAAATGGATGAAAGTACCACAATATCTGTTCTATATTGAGAGCCACCTAAAGTACAGAAGGTCTACCAATCGGAACTAAGGGTTCTGTTAGAGGAAACCATCACGCAAGGTGTTAAGGAATTACTGCCTTTTGAATGAACTGGCTGTCTCTTGTTGTAAACTTCTTGTGCAATAACAGCTATGAGTCTCCCCATTAACCATGCATCTCCATGTTATGTGTCCATGTAATCTCACGATTGCATCTCAATCTTGGGCACAACTTCCCCTATACATTTGAGGTAATTGGTTAACTGTCCCCAGCTGTGTTTATTTTTTATTAACATAAATCTGGCCACAGCCATTCCTCAGACAAAATAATTTCAGCTAAGATACCTTTTATTCTAAGGACAAATGCAGAGAAATAAACATTAGCTCATCTCACCCACAGATAGAGAAAATAACGGCTAACAACTAAATCCTCAACTCCTTACCTTCACCCTGAGTTATTTGCACAAGACCCTAACTGAAGAGATTTACTGCTCACATTCCTGGGGTGATGTTTTAGCCACTGGCTAGTTACTGAGTTAAGGCAGTTACTTCCCACTGACCAAGGAGACTGCCCAAGGCCAGGCAGGTGATAGGTGCCAAGCTTCTTTCTTGCACAAACTAAGTTTTAATTCCTCCTCAGTCAGGTGCGATTTCTAGATTCCCTAATTGATCTTAGCCTTTAGTTGACCCTACCAGAGAACTCCCTTTCAGTCACTCCCCTTTTAGGTTGTAATTGGAAGCTGACATTTATTGCTTTACTACCCTGATAACTTCAAGCCTCACATTGCTTTGCCAAAGAATTACTGTGTGGGTGTATATACTGGTTCTCTGAGAGCACTGAAAGAAGAGGATGGATGGAGAAGAACAAAGATGAGGACAGAGATGGAAAGAACTAGATAGAAAAGAGAGAACAGCAGAAGGAACTGAGAGCAGGAAGGACTGAGAGGAGCTAAGAGAACAGAAAAGTAACTGTGTAGATATAGAATTGAATTTAGAAGAATAAAGTGAATGGATGAAAGAACTCAGTGTGCTTAGATTCATTTGAATATCCCTCAGATTAGAATCCTCAGCTGGTTGTTAGATTCTTCCATGGACCCTGGGAGAAAACAATAAAGACTGGACTTATTATTATTTTCGGTAATTCTAAGTCACACATTCTTTTATTTTTTATTCTTCTCTCATACATTACATCCCGACTGCAGTTTTCCCTCCCTCCATTTCCTCACCAACCCCAGATCCACTCTTCCTCCATTTCATTTTAGAAAAGAGCAGCCCTCCCAAAAATATCAACCAAACATGGCATAACAAGTTTCAGTAAGACTAGGCACAAACCCTCATATCAGGGCTTGACAAGGCAACCCAGTAGGAGGAAAAGGGTCCCAAAAGCAGGCAAAAGAGTCAGAGACAACACCTTCTCAGCCCATTTGCCATTTACATAGGAGGACTATTGATATTTTTGAGTTAGTTTGTATCAGGCCACTTCACTGAAGGCAAGTCACCAGTTTTTATTCAGTAGCTATGATTTTTTCAATTTAAGTGTGTGGCTCCTACTTGTGTACTTCTTTCATGGTACTGACTTTTGTAGGGGTTTCTTTTTAAATATAGTGTGTGTGTGTGTGTGTGTGTGTGTGTGTGTGTGTGTGTGTGTGTGTGTGTGTGTGTGTGAAAGAGAGAAAGAGTGAATGTACACAAGTACATGACATGGGTAATGTCATGGAAGTGAAGGCCAATAGATAAAAGACTTAAACTTTACACAATCAACCTTACAACACAATAGGAAAAAAACTGAATAAAAATATTTTAAATTAGCTGGGCAATGCTGGAGCATGCCTTTAATTCCAGCATTCGGGAGTTGGAGACAGGTAGATAGATCTCTGAGTTCAAGGTCAGACTGGTCTACAGAGCAAATTGCAGGACAGCCAGAGATAGACAGAGAAATGCTGTCTTGAAAATCAAAACAAAATAATCAAATTAGAACAACATTGACACTAACCAATAAAGCAAGGAAAACTACTGAGAAGAATAAAATGGAATTAAGCTAAAAAAAAATATAAAATTACCCATAGGTTCTCAGCTGGATCTCAAATCCTAATACCGTTTATAAATGTAAATTAAAACTCCAGACACTACAAATACAAATGGTAATATTGCATTCTGATCTCTGCTGGGGCTTTAACAGACACTTGGAGCTGGTGAACAGGTGTGGAGAGTTCGTATTCCAGTGAGTCATTTCTCTCTTCACATGCTGAACACCTAATTATGTGTTTTATGTGGAAGTTTGAGTGCACGCAAGTGACATGCCTTGCCTCTCTCACCACCTTTCACTCTGTGTGTCTAATTTCAATGTGCCACACTAGAACCACGTGTGTGTGTGTGTGTGTGTGTGTGTGTGTGTGTGTGTGTGTGTGTGTGTACACATAGGAAGAATAGATTTTTGTGACTGATGTGTAGTAGGTAACATGAATGGTAACGTAAGTATATTCTCCAAATAGTAATAATACATTGTCAATTTTATAAATACTATTTATGTTCAATAATTTTGGCTCTATCTCTGGAATGTATACAAAAGTAAAATAGAGTGACATATAAAATAATATTTTAGCTTTTAAAAGAATCTGTAGATCTACATGTATATTAATTCTGTGGTTGATATATTGTGTATCCTAATAAACTTATCTGAGGGTCCGAGAACAGAATAGCCAGTAGATTAGACATAGAGGCCAGAAAATGGTGGCACACACACCTTTAATCCTATCACTTGGGAGGCAGAGATCTGTCTGGATATCCGTGAGTTCAAGGCCACACTAGGAATAAAGCCAGTTGTGGTGGCACACACCTTTAATCCCAGCACTTGAGATCTCATGTCTTTGTTTGGGAAAAACCTTTAATCCCAGGAAGTGATGGCAGGAAGCAGAAAGGTATATAAGGCGTGAGGGCCAGGAACTAGAGGCTTTTATCCATTTGGGTGAAGACTCAGAGGTTTCCAGTCTGAGGAAGCAAGATCAGCTGAGAAGTTGGCAAGGTGAGGTTAGCTATGGCTTGTTCTGCTTCTCTGATCTTACAGAATTCACCCCAATACCTGGCTCCGTGTTTTTTATTTAATAAGACCATTCAGAAATTTGTATACACACATGTAATATTAATTCCTGATTGTTACATTCCACTTTATTTTTGCAAATTCTAGCAGGAAACTTGGCAAACTGTACAGAGTGATGCTCCCTGCACTCTTCCTTAGGTTTAGAGGTCAGTCTACAAGGATCACAACTGAAAATGGTAACAACAGGCTGTTTAGACTAAAATGGGCTCCTCAGTGTCCAGCAGATAGTTTTGCTTCCAGAGATGTGTGCTGCGACTTTTTCTTCTTCCTTTTCCTGCACAGTCATCAAGAGTAAAATAAAGTTCATTAACATTTTTAAAAGAAATTACTCAGAAAATCCATCATATGATGTGCCTATCACTCCCATAGGTATATAGGTAATAATAGCTACCTATTTCAGGATAGAAGTTATATACATACATACACACACACACACACACACACACACACACACACACACACACACACACATATATATATATATATATATATATATATATATATATATATGGGTTTTTCCAATATAAGATTTCTCTGTGTTGTTTTTGTGCCTGTCCTGGATCTCGCTTTGTAGACCAGGCTGGCCTCACAGAGATCCTCCTGGCTCTGCCTCCCAAGTGCTGGGATTAAAGCATGCATCATCACCACCCAGCTTCAATCTATATTTTTATTGTGCACTTAGTTATATAAAGAAATCATTCTTGCTAATTAATAAGTAAGTTTTTATTATCAAAGATGTATAAATAAATGAGTTATAAATGTACTGTTTAGTGTTTCATATATTGATTTAGATGATAATATAAAGACTTTTTAACCAAGTTTAATGATTAATAACATAGATACAATTTAACTTCATATATTTCTACTTTTAAGATATTCTATTTCTAGTGAGTGCTTGTTATTTGAAATATTAATGTTGTGAATATTTATCAATGTCCCAAACTGGACACAAATAATTTAACCATCTTATTTGATGCTGTTTGTACCTTTTATTCTGAGAGCATCATCACAGCAGAAAACAGGTTATTTCACACATCATTTCAAATCATCAAAAATAATAATACAGATTTTAGAGTTTCATTATTTCATTTCATAGTGAACACACAAAGTATAATGTTTTAGCTTTAAAACCTTTCTTTCACTCATTTGATTAACAGAATTAACTGCATAGAGGTTGTTCACTGCTCCAGTTCCTCTCCTAAAAGCTCAAACATAAACCTCAGAGGCTATGCCATTACAGAAACTACTAGGAAAATTAAATGTGACATGCAAAATATTACATCATTTCCCTTTTACCCTTTCAAAGAGAACATGCTGGATGGAGTTTATTTTAGATTTTAGGTGAACTATAATTAAATCATTTCACCTTCACCTAAGGAAGTAAGAAATTAAACTTTATGCATTAAGCTATAATTGGAAGATTACAGAATAAGCTCTCTCTCTCTCTCTCTCTCTCTCTCTCTCTCTCTCTCTCGTGTGTGTTTGTGTGTGTTGCTTTTGAAATAAATAATCACATCATCGCATCATTTCAGGTGGTATTAATAATAACACAATAATAATCATTGAATTTTAATTTTCTGGACTAATTTTCTAGTAGTTTTCATCACATGATGGATGGAAAATTCCTTAAAAAAATGTAGAAGAATGACATTAACCAGACATATTTTGACTTGAGAAGTGTCTTAGTTACTATTCTATTGCTGTGAAGAGACACCATGACCAAGGCAACTTATGAAATGAAGCGTTTAATTGAGGGCTTGCTAACAGCTTCAGTGGTTTTATTCATGACCATCATGGCTGGGAGCATGGCAGCAAGCAGGTCATCCTGGCAAGGCCTCTTTCATCTGTGAGTAGCAGACAGAGAGACACTGTGCCTGGCCTGGCCTTCTGATACCTCAAAGCCTGCCCCAGTTATATACCTACTCCAACAAGACCACACCTCACGCTTCCTAAACAGTTCACCAACTGGGAACCAATATTCAAATATATGAGCCTCTGAGGGCCATTCTTATTTAAACCACCACAAGAAGCAAAGGGAAATTGGTAGCTATCATTAATAGTCGAACCAAGATTTATATATTTAACATGCTTCTACATTTTTTATTTATCAAACTAGTTTTTCTAGAAGTATGCCTCAGGTACTGTATGAGACAGGAAACTCAATGATGAAAAGCAAGCCTCTGATTTCAATTTTGTTACAGTGGTAGAGAGTTGCCCAAAATGAAAATTCAATAAGGGAAATATGAGCAATTACTCATTTAGACTCACATAAAAGACAAAAATATCTTTTTCAACACTGAGTCCCAAAGAAAGCTTCCTGATTTCTGCTAATAGTTCCATTTTGTCTCGAGGAATAATGGTATCTAGTGGCTGCACTTAAGCAAGACAATTAAATCACAATTGTACATTTAAAAACTTCTTCAAGCTGACATGTAGACAACAGAACAAAAGCAGGGCAGTTTAGGAGACAGAGACAATGTCTGTTATATTTATAACGTCATAATCCAACGGTTCAGTCTCACAGCGATGTGGGGTTCAAAGACACAGGAGGGCATGGATGAGAGGAACGGCAGCCTGTGCTTGGCAGACCTAGCGAGGTGAGTTGAGGGTGCACTTTGATTTACACGTTGTCGTCACTCTCTGTGAGCCGACATTCATCATAATTCCCTCCTGCTTTAATCCCACACTGAGGCAGCCAAGTCCTTGTCAGCATTCCAAAGCTGTAAGGAGGTTCAGTTAGTACTGCTCAGGTTTGGATGAGTACTTGCAATCGTCTCAACAGCTTCCAGACCTTGGCTCAGTCTATAGGTGATCATTTTAACATAACCACCTTTAATATAGATGCCTCAACAAACAGATATCAGCTTTCTCTTTAGATCATTTATTAGTGTTTGAGTCAATACAAACATCTTTGAGTTGGCTAGAAATTCTTTTTAAAATGTTTCTCATAATTTTTAATTGGGACATAAAAATACGGTTTTGTAAAATTTTGTGTAACGATTCAGAATGTATATATCATGCAATGCTCAGATTAGATCAAGTTATCATCTCAAAAACTTATGTGTTTTGCTTTAAATACTAAAAAAATTTTCTTCTATTTAAAAAAATATAAGGTGCAATATTCCTATGTATAAACTATCCTAGCATACAACAGAATAACAGAGCTCACTTCTCTTATCAGACTGTTATAAATTAGCAATCATTAGTGAATTCTTACCACACTCCATGCCTTCCTTATGTGTTCACCCTCTGGTAAGAAGCAATATACTCTCATCTTCTACAAAGTCAACTTTTAAAAAATGTATTCTTTCAGAATTTTATGATTATTATCTACTTTTATCATCCTTCCCACATTGTCCTCTCTTGTCCCCTTCCCCTTCCTATGGAACCTCCTCTTGTTCTAACAACACCTCTCCTACTGATTTCAAACTGCATGTATGTGTGTGTGTGTGTGTGTGTGTGTGTGTGTGTGTGACTACATTTAACTAGGCTTGCCTGTAAGAAGTGCTCATAGGTGGTAAGAACCTGCCATCGGGGTTGGCTACACCACTGAGGAATTTGACTCCCCCTTTCCAGGCAAACATTAATGCCTAGAGCTCCTCAAGGAGAGGCGGGTTCTCGTGAAACTCTCACCGACTGTCATGGGATGTTGATGGGTCCAGACTTGTGCAGCTTTCCTGTTGCTGTGATTTGTGGCTATAACAGCTGGTTCACATACAGAAGAGAGTTTTTCAAGCACCCGTCTCACCCATGACTCTTAAAATCTTTCTGCCTCCAGATCTGCAATGTTTCCTGAGCCTAGGAAAGAGTGATACAAGATATCCTTTATAGGGCTGAACACTGAGCAATCACTTATGTCAGCACATTGACCACTTATGATTCTTTATATTAACTGTTGTCCATTGTCCACTGCACACAGAAGCAACCTTAACCAAGGATATGGGCAGCACTGAAGTATTCATACAAACACTTAGGAGGCATCTTAACACCAAGTCCTTAGAGCAAAACAACAGTAGTAGGTTTTCTGCTGTAGTGGTTGGATGAGAATGGTACCATAGGCTCACATATTTGATTTTTTGTCACCAGGGAGTAGCACTACTTGAAAGGATGAGGAGGCATTGGGGGAAGTGTGTCACTGGGAGTGTGAGGTTTCAAAAAACCTGGAGTCTCGTTCTTTCCTGCTGCATGTGGATCCAGATGTAGAATTTCTAGCTATTTCGGTACTACCTTATCTTCCTGCATGCCACCATGCTTCTCACCACGATGACAATGGACTAAACTTCTGAAACTGTAAGTAAGCCCACAATTAGATCCTTTCTTCTATAAAAGTTGCCATGGTCATGGTGTTTCTTCACAGCAATAGAAGAGTGATGTAGACACCTGCCTAAGCCTATGACCTCTGCAGCCATAGGCTTTTGATCAAGTAATGAATTCCCCCCAAGTGCCTGTCTTGAGGAGATTTCTGTCAGGGCCCAGAACAGATGCTACAAGCAGCTAAGGATACTAATTTGAGGGATATCAAATGAATCTTCAGTACATTCCCTTTATTCCTCTAAGCCAATTCTTTATATATAGCTTTCTATAGTCCACTTACTTTATTCTTCTAAGCCAATTCTATTTATACAGTTTTACTCACCACTCATGAGGTATGAAGATACCCAGGTCTGGATCACCCTTGGTGAGATCTGCAGTGTAGCTGAAACCTGGGTCCTATGAGTATCCTGTTCAGGCACCAGTAACTGGGGACAATGGGAGTCCAGTTCCTTGATAGTCCCCTCCCAGGGTTCAGAAAGAATCTAAAACCAGCTAATAATTTAATCTTTGATGAAAAGAAATGAATCTATATACACGAAACTCCTTAGTCCATACACTTTATTATTCTGTGTCAGTTATCTCTCTACAAAGTTTCTATTCTGCTCTCATTTTTAGTTCCCTTCTTGCTTGATTTCTCTTTACATTTATCTGCTGTCCCCTCTAGATTCTATCTTAATTCCTTCATCTTAGTTCTGCCCCATCTAGGTTCTCATCCATCTAGTTCTTTCCCATATCAGCTCCTCTCCCATCTCCTTCTCTCTCATCTTGTTCTTCCCCATCTGGCTCTTCTTCATCTTCCATTTTGTTCCTATGGTACTCTCTTTTAACCCTTCAATCTAGTTCTTCCCATCTAGTTCGTCCCTCTCCGATTCTTACCCATCTAGTTCTTCTGTTCTCTTTTCTCTTCTCTGTCTGTCCTCAAGTTCTCTCTTCAAAAGTCCTCCTCTCTCTCCTTCTACCTCTCAGCTCTCTGTATTCTCTCAGTTCTCCCTAAGTCTCTCAGGAATCCAGTTATAAACCCAAACAATATCAATCCTCTTGCAGAGCAAGGTCACCAGGCTTGAATTCTTAAGGGGTCATAAAGGCAAGTAAGAATTCTCCTCAGGCAGTGATCCTCAGGCTTTCTTTTACAACCCAAAATGGGAGTGGTAGAAGAGGAGGTCAACTGAGTGCTAGTGATAGGTTAGTATATCAAAAGGGGATCTATGTGCTCAGTCTACATTCCTAGAAGTGATTAGGTAAGAAGTTAGGGGTCTATTAGTAAGGTTATATAAGAAAGGAGGGTCTCACCCTAAATTGCACAAGAAATAAAGCTATAGTCTTTATATATATATATAAAAGCTAAAATATCACCAAGACTTCTTAAGCCACGGCTTGACCTTTGGAGAAGTCCTTGACTTTACCAAGTAGTAGCTTTTGTGATAGTAGCTGAATTCCATTACATTTTCCTGTGACTTGCAGCAGTCAAGTTTACAGTACCAAGAATACAGCATGAGTTTGTCCTGTGAAACAAGCCAGAAACCCAGTCACAATAGCTGGTTAGTCCCATGACAACTGTAGTACCGTTGCAGTAGTGGGCGGGTCTTGCCTACACATTTAAATTGCAGCAAAGAGTGTTCACAGCTGAGTGAGAAGATGGTTGATGGCTGCTCTTCCCCAACAGACAGCATCATACCTACAGGCAAGTGAAAGACAGCAAGGAGTAGGGAAGCATCCATTTCAGTTCCAGCTGGATTTTTCTATGCAACCAGAGTGTGTGATGCCTTCAGCACTGGGAACTTGCCATCTAGTTATGGTAGACAATCAATATAATGACAATAGCTTTTACTGTTTTGGAATCCCCAGGGGTCTCTTTGACCAACGACTCATAAGAAGGCTATCTCACACCTTACACTGGGGTTTTCATGTAAAAACCCATGGCTTTTGAGAGTAGCAGCATCTACCTGCGCATGGTATCCCTCTTCAAAATTTGTTTAGACATATAAGCTTACACAGTTGTAGCATTCCATAAGTTTTTTCATAGAGTATTAACTTGGGTTAATGTTTCCCCTACCTCCTATTCTCTCCCATCTCCTATCCTATTTAAACCTCTGCAAACCCCAATACTCTATCCTTCTACCTTCACATCATATGTGTTCTTTTTCTCCTCCCTTACAGCCCCTGTATGCCCCGTTTCTAGCTTCCTGGCTTCTACAAGCACTTCAAGTTAAACACAGAAATCTAGAAATTTGGAGCTGAAATACACATATGAGAGTAAGCATATGGTATCTGTCTTTCCGGGCTGGATGACCCCTCTCATTGTATGTTCCAGTTTCATCCATTTTTTCTCAAAATTTCATACTTTTATATCTGAATAAAATTCCACTATACATATGTGTCCCATTTCCATTAGAAGATCTAGGCTGTTTCCCCCTCCTAACTATTGTGAATAGACCAGCAATAAACATGGGTCATAAAGAAAATAAATGACAAAAAATGGTGGTGAGGATGTTGGTAGCAGTTTAAACTGGAACATCTCCCGTGGATATCAGTATAGAGGCTTCTCAAAACTAAAAATAGAAATGCCATATGACCCAGATGAAGCATATTCTTACAGAACTCAATATGCTACTACTGAGGACATTTTTTTTCTTTAAGATTTCCATAAGAATGGCTGCTGTCACAAGGCAATTGCTTGTGAGGATGTGGAGAATTTGCAACACTTGTACATTGTTGGTGGCAAAACCATGCAACCATCATGGAAAACAGCAATAAAATCTAGGATGTGTGTCAAAAAGAATTAAAACTTAGACGTCAGGGAGATGCCTTCATTCCCATGTGCACCCCAGCACTGTTCTCAACATGAAGACAAGGAAGCAACCTAAATGCCAATTGACAGATAAATGCATAAAGAAAATGTGAAGTACCTATGCACCTGTACAGAAATGAAATGTCTAAAATTGAGTCTCATGAAAAAGGAGATTCTGCCATGTGTAACAAGAATTGATTATATCTGAGGATATTGTGCTAAGTGAAATAAGCCAGTGGCAAAAGGAGAAATACTACACAACTCTCAGTCAACGAGGGACTGTAGAGTAACAATCACATAAGCAAGAAGTACAGCAGTGATTCCCCAAAGAGAGGGGGTAATGGGCAACTGCTGGTGAGAGGATATAAAAGTTTATCTACACAAGGTAAACACATTCTGGAGATGTCTGTGAAATAAGGCGCTTGTAAGTAACAATACTGTATTTTGTACCTAAATGTTTATTAAAGGGGGAAATACCATGATTAAAAAACAACCATAATTGTGAAAGAACCAATATTCTCTCAATTTTCATGTTTGATGTCTTAGAAGAAATAAAAACCTTATTTATCTTTAAAAAAAATACTCCCTACAAAGAAATATCTACTGGGTAGTGGAATATTTGTTAGTAACTATATGTTCCTTGGTAGAATTTGTCACTTAAAGTTGTACCTGTGTTTATACATGAAAAAATAATTTTTACTTTAATCATCAAACTTTAAGCTTTTTGGTAGAAAAGTAATATTGCTGTCTGTAATTATACTTGTCTAGACAGATGACTCAGACCCGGCATTCCTCTGCAGCAGATGATCTCAGAGAACTCATCTGACAGCTAAATTGTATTTCACATTTTATACTAAAGAAGGGAACTTTGTAATTTCTCATTAACCTTTTTATCCTTATGTCTAACTTTTCCAGTCAAACTAAAATCAGAACAAACAGCACTGGCTCTCAACCTGATGCTGTAGAAAGGAGTACCACATGTTGCTATCACCTTCTCTTCACCTCTGCCCTGAGACAGGCAACTTCAGATGCATTATATAGTGAAGTCACTTCGCACTGTTAATAGGAAATAGCATGTTATAAATTTAAATAAGTTTTCTTAGTTAAATGGAGCGCCTTCTTAATTAGATCCTAAAGAATTCTCTAGTAGGGCTAGAGCACACCTCAGAAAGTCAGATGGTAGAAGGCATTTGTGCATTTTCCCACTCCATGGATGACATTAAAAGGTGAAATGGAAAGAGCTGATTATCTCAAAAGGTGTGTGTATGGATATACCTGATAAATACATACATATATATATATATATATATTTAATAGAGACTTAGTCAGGTTATATTAACTACTGCAAGTCTAGTTTAAGGGTACATAGACATATCTTAGCAACTTGTCACAAGAAACCTGGAACAGGTAGAGAGCACAATCAAGCTGAAATTTAAGAACAGTAAATTTAGGACAGGATAGCCTAGTATTGTCAAGAACCCAGAAACCTATCCCTGTATGCCATAGCTATCCTTCAGCAGTATCATCTCATCAGTCAACGTTTGAACTCTGTCATTATACATGTCAAGATTTTTAATGTGTAATAATCTCTGTTTTGTTTTCTTATTTATAATGTTATTTCTCAATTTACCCTTACAGGAAAGAGGATTTCCTTGTTCACTGAGTTCACATTATTCCACTTTAAGCAGGCCTTGAATGACAATCACATAAAGTCTGACCTTTACCTAGTTCACAGGGAAGAAATGCTCACAGCTGGGTTCAACAGCTGAAGGTAGACGTATGTGTTTAATAATCTGGGGGGTGGATCAGGTTTAGGTCAAAGAGAAGAGCGTGGCATGGAGAAAACTGTGGCAGGCACTGTGTGTGGTACCACCCAGGGAATGAGCACTTAGTTAAGATCACACTGGGAGAAGGATGAAGAACAGCAGCCAACAAAGCAGCATGCCCCAGGAAAAAACTGTAGGTTAGAATAGGCTGGAGCTTACAGTTAAAAGAAAGTCAGGGTCACTGAGGAAAGGGGCTAGAAGGAAGACTGAATACAACTGCCGTGGGCTAAGAGCTAACTTATACTCAGACGGCAGAAAACTCCAGTATAAAAGATTTTAACTTAGAGACTTAGTCATGCACTGACAGACAGCAACATGACATGGTGATGCTGGCAACCACCAAGAAGTTATGGTCATTATTTTCACCTACAGAAAGTTCCAAAACTTTTCTGTGCATCATCCACTCCTGACTTCTAGCCGTACTTCAGTGGGAGGGGTGATTGTTAGGGGAATTGGCCAAGCCAAAGCAAAGATTGTATTTCCTGTTTATATGTTTATTAAATAATGAGATCATAGATAATTCTTGAGTGTTTGAATTTTTTTTCAAGTAAGAATTTTACTTCAAAACCCACTGGGGTTTTAGGTGGTAGCAATTCTAAATAAGCTTATGATTTCTGAGTGTGCATCTACCTATAGCACCTTAATATGTAAGATTTATATTACTTTGATCATAAATGATCTAATGATAGAAGCTGACTCCCTTATATGAGTGAGCAACAGCCTTGCTGGAATGTAAGCCTCCGTGATAGTCACTACAAACGCAACACCAGCAGCGGAAGATGAGAAAGGAAGAAGAGCCCACAGAACTCATTTGAATACGAACAGACTTCACAGAAATATCTGCAAATAATTTTAACAAGCTTCCTGATATCAGTGAGATGATGCATTTTAATTTTCACACTTTAAACTTTTAAACCAAGGGAAAATATGATGCTCCTAATTGTATACCTTACTAAAGTTTGAGGAAAACCATAGATGATTTTTTTGTTTGCTTGCTTCATTGAGCTAATTATCAACCAGGAAATATAAATGTGAATACTGTAAACTGACTTTGAACCAGGGTTTTGCAGACTTCCAGCCACAAGGTCAAATTACATTTTGTTTTACATGAATGATTGTCGCAGGAAGATCAGGAAAAAAATGTGCCATTTAATTTTAAACCATGCTAAACTCAACATTAGAAGAGAAATTCAATTTCAAGTGAAAGGAGTGTAAGATCAAAATATTTTCCTTTAAAGTAAAACAAAATTAAAAAAATTAGAGGATAATATCCACATCCTTGAAAAGTACACTAAGTCTTCTTTCCAAATAATATCAGTCATTTATTGTTGTCACTAACATGAATAACTAATAAAAAGAATACTCAATTTATAATTAAATTTCTAAGTATTGCATCCTTTATATTGGGAATGGTTAAAGTTTTACAGGCCAGGAAACCTGTCTTCCCACAAGCTCTGTAATCATATTGAAAAATCTAGTGCCCATGGAAGGAGGCACTAGCTGCATCTTTCTTTTCACATCCGAGATTTCCATAATGCTATTGAACTTAATTGCATTTTACAATCACATTTTATTTACTTTGTGTTTAGAAGGAATAGGAACATCCCATATTGTACATTTGTAGGTCAAAATCAGATTGCAGGAGTCTGTTGTCTCCTTTTTCCACGTGGGTCCCAGGGATCAAACTCAGGTCCTAACAGCTGGCGGCAGATGCCTTCACCCTCACAGCCATCTTTCCAGTCCCTGACCTTCATCTCCACCTTGCTTTGTTCACCTACTCATATTTGCTAAAGAAAAATAAACTCAAAAAGCCAGAATTGCTTTACCTCCAAAAGACTAAACTCAAATATCCTACTTTTTCATTCAGTTTTATTTCTATATAATTGCTCCTTCCACTATGTCATTATTAACCCACCAGCTCTCTTTTCTTACCTCCCAGCTTGAGTTCTGTGACTCATTTTTTAGAGCACACTGTTCAACACCTAAAATTCCATCACCAGTGCTTCCTGATGTCCTGGTCCAGAAATTCAAAACTGGATTTGATACAAACATCTGCTCTTGCCAGAAAATTACACAATCATAAAGATGAATACTTCCTAGCTTCAGGAAAAACTCTTTCTGTTTGTGTAATGATGATTTTCTCTTATGTTTCCTGTCTAGATTTTTTCCTGGGAACAAACCTATGTATGGTTTTGAGGATTGTCCTCCATAGTTTCAACATTTGACTCCACTTCCTGGAACTCCACAACAATAGCTGAAATCCATAATACACCTGCCTCCCATTCAATAACTGAATCTAATCTTCTCCAATCTAAAATTAATCCCTGTTGGTTTATCATCAGTTTCTCTCTGTCATGACTGCTCATAGCATTGAAATTTGGTTGATCCTGCCCAGTAAAGAAGGGGAGATTTCCTATGTCTTGCTTCAGCTTTGTATTTATTGTATTGTATTGTTGTATTGAATACTATTTAATATTCAGAAACAAAACACCCAAGAAAACAGGCCTATATTCAACAGCTGTACTTTTTTGTATTTCTCATCTGGCTTCCAAATATGAGCATTCCCATGTATAATGTACACAATATATAATAAACTCTCAAGATGGAATCAACATATCCTCCATTCCTTTCCTGATCACTTACTATCTTTTGGTACCCTCAACCACTTGATTCTTCTTCAGTGTTTATTCCAGGACAACCCACTCTTTTTATTTTCAGCTTTTTGCCACTCTGTATTTATAAAGTTTTCCCACTAGGTTGATTTTTGGTGTTTCTAAGACTTTACTCTGTGTCTAGTGTGATTTCATCTAGATCTACACTTTCAGTGAACTGTGTACTAATGGTTCCCATAGAGAAATTCAAGGACTTGGTCTTTGCAAGAGTGCTTTGGCTCTACAGAGACAGGATTTCACCTGGCCATCCTCTGACACACCATATATGGTATGTCCAAGTTGGTTTTGCTTGTTTGCTATTTCTGTATTTCATTTCTTGTAATTCTTGCTGTCAATTTAATTCCCTACTTTTGAAACTTAGTTATAATTTTTCACCTTTTCCTTCATATTCATTTCATTCAGTTTACATTTTGTTTCTTAAATGTCATTGAAATCATTCCCTTATGGTTTACACCACAACTACTTGCCTAAGCTACTGAGAGGTACCATGCTTTTAACTGTTCAACTCATCAATCTTTATCTTGAGTGGTGATCTGCTAGCCACCTTGTTCTTCAAAGATAGATTAACTTGTTTGTTTTTTTAATTATTATCTTCCCTGCCCCAAAAATTCCAATAATAGCTGTCCAGGAAAGATGTTTATTGATTACCATCTTTAAACTGGGTACTCATTGGTTATCCAATCACCAGCTGAAGACTAATTCTTTCATTATTTTATTATTGTGACTATGGGTGTGTTTCGCATTTATTTATTTATTTATTTATTTAATGTATTTCTACTCATCATGTGCCCATGGAGACTAGAGTACAACGGACTCCCTGTAACTGGAATTACAGATAATTGTGAGCTGCAAGGTGGATGAAGGGATCTACAGCCTGGTCCTCTGCAAAAGCATCAAGTGTTCTTAACTGCAGAGCAGTCCCTCAAGTCCCCATCCCCAAAAGAAACATTTCAATATTCTGCCCACTCACTTCCTGTGTAATGTGAGAATGGACCCTTGTTCTCCAGTGTTGGTCTGAGCTCTCCTCCCTCAGCCTCTGCTGTCCTGTTGTCTGTCTGTTCATAATATTAACCACTTTTGACACAAATCTTATCCGAATAGCAATTCACCCCATTGTTCCTTTGAACTCCAGCTCTGAAGCTTTTCAGTGGTCAAAGGCTTGTTTAGAGGTGGAAACCCAACTCCATCACTCCTCTTCCTAATAGGCTTTTCTGTTCCCTGTTACCTTCTGGATAATCGCCAAGACTCTGAAGAACTACTCAGGGCTCTCCATTACACAGCACTCCTTCTCATTTAAGAATTAGGCCTTCTCCCCGCTTTCCATAACTTTGCTGCTCCACTGAACTTCAGCTAAGATTAACTTGGTTCTTTCCTCAATTTTTCTCTCTTACTTCTAGGAAACATAGTTCATATAGAATGTCTGCTCCATCACTCCATTAGCCTTCCTAACTCTCAACTCACAGTATACATCTCATGGACGCAAGTTCAGATGAGAGTATTAAGGTCCTACCATTACATATAATATAAGCTAAATACATAAGGAGGGGATGGAGAGACGGCTCGGCAACTGAGGAGCACCTGCAGCTCTTGCACAGGGTTTGCTCCCAACACTTGCATGATGGCTCACAAACATCAGTAACTCCTGGTCCAGGGTATCTGACATCCTCTTCTGGCCTCTACAGGCACCAGGCACACATAGGGTACACATATATACATCTGGTAAACACTCAAACACATACAGTAAATTAAATATTTAAAGATATATGTATATGTAAAGGTATATATACTTTAATGTATATGTGTAACTATATATCACATAACTGATCATCTTATGATGTTTTGCCCATGTTGCTACTTACTTCTTTATTTGAATCACCTGATCAGATTGACAAGAGGCCATATCTGTTTGTCACATTCATCTCCATATGCTAGATTATTGCTTGTTGAAAGTATAAATGAAATGATTTGTTAATTATCCCCAGGGACACACTGTGGTTATTTGACAAGGTATAATCTAGCAGATCCCGCGATCTGGACCGTTGCTGCATTGATAGGTGACTGAGTTTGTTTAGTCATCCAATTCTAGTCTAACCATTGTCCCAAGTAATGGGTCACGTGGTGTGAGCATGGCAATCATGCCTACAGCATCACTAGTCAAAAGTTATTCACCCAGACACCACTTTTCACATTGAAAGGGCCACTTAAAGAAGACACTACCATGAGGTAGTGGCTCCTGTCTTTAGTCCCAGCACTCAGGAGGTAGAGGCAGGAAGATCTCTGTAAGTTTGAGCCTCCCCCGCCCCTGACCCACTTTCTACAAGGAAAGTTCCAGAAGAACTCAACCAAAACCAAAACCAAAACAAAAAAAACAAAAAACAAAACAAACAATGCAACTTCCAGAGACCTCCCTTAGTCTGCTTAAGGCATCATCACTCAGGATTCCCCTGAGGAATTCAGTCTGCTATCACATGCTTCTTGATCAGCGTCCCTAACATCTCCATGGAGGTAGCTTGCACATTTTAGGGTTCGTCTTTTTCTGAGCTTGGGAGAAAGGATTGCAGCATGTACTCTCAGTGCCTCCTATATTCTTTGGATAATGACAGATGCTTATCAAATGTATACTGAAGGATGGATGAGGAAACAAATAATTGCATGAATGGAAGAACACATTCACAATACAGATCACATGAACAATTTAAAGAGTCTCAAAAATTTCACTTTTTTGTTTTTAAAAACAAGTTCTGACATGTGCATCTGGAGGGAGCTAATTTGGTCCCTGCAATAAATGTGTGAGCTAAGCAAACCTATGAGGAGAAAAGGGTTATTTGATTTAACAGTTTAGGAGGTTTTAACTGACAACATTAGATTTACATCAGGGGCAGACACAGATACAGAGAGACAAACATAGAGACATAGACACAGAGTCCCAGGAATGGACAGGCTGGAGTTCTAGCATCCCTTTTAAGAACAAGCACATGTATCTAGGTTAGGGAGACAGCTCAGGTAGTAAATGAATTTACCATCAAATCTAACTACTGTGATACACACACACACACACACACACACACACACACACACACACACACACACACCCCTAATTCCTGACATCACACAAAATAAGAGATAAATAAATCAATGGGTGGCAGTCCTCTGTTAACTGGAAGGCCTCCCACCTGGACTCTAATTCACTCTAATTCACACTGCCTTCCAATAGCACCAAGCTGGTACTAAGGCTCTAACGTACGCACCTTTAGGAAATAGTCTAAATCCAGACTATAGCAACAGGTGGCCATTTTACTGGTCCATCCACAAACTTAAATCTCACACAACAAAATGGGCTGGTGAGGGCTGGAGAGATGGCTTAGTGGTTACAAGTACTCTGCTCTTCTAGAAAATTCTTACTTAAATCTCAGCATTCATGTTGTCCAACTCACAGTCACTTGTATTGTCAATTCTAGGGGATCTGACACCCCCTTCTCACCTCTATGGACACTGACACACAATCAGCAGACATAAAACACACACACACACACACACACACACACACACACACACACAGAAATGTAAAACATCCAAAATAAATAGGTGCCTTGATTATTTCTTTTCCTATAAATAGTTGTTTGGATAGAATTTGCATATGTGATCACCAGCACAGAGCAGTTTATAGAATAACACAGTATGTATTAAATTATTGAGTGACTGAACTGCATTGAGTTAGATTACCTATGTCAACATGAGTTTGCTGAATAGTACAGCATGAAGGTGGTCTAATTTTTCAATTGTATCTCTCAATGGTCTACTATGGCTGAAGGTTTAATCCTGAAGTTGGGGCTACTAGGATGTGATGATGTGGTAGAGTCTGGCATGTCGCTGGGAGATTGTACTTAGACACTAGATCTCCAGTCTCTCTCTGAATTCTTTTTTGACCGTGTAATAAGTACACACACACACACACACACACACACACACACACACACACACACACAACACACCACACACTCGTCGTGCTTTCTAGTACATGAACATCTGTCTGTCATGATATGACTGTATCTAAGAGGTACTTCATCAGAACTGACCCAATAAAGGTGTTGTGTTCTTGAATCTTCAGAATATAGACTAAATACAGCTTAGCATTTTAAACTGTTAACAGCCTCAAGAGACTTCATTGTAGTAACATAGAGCAGTCTGAGGACATTGAGGAATAAAACCAAATCTTATCAAATTACTCAAACCATAGTAAGATATATTAATAATGTTACTTGTTTTAGAATCTAAATCATGCATGATGTTTGTTTTTAAATATCTATAAAATATCCTATAGAATTCCTAATGAATAGGTTCAGAGTAGACGAAGCCTCTGTCATTGTCTAAAATATAAACCTAGATGAAAACCAATAAGAATGCTTAAGAAATGATTATAATAGGAATATGTGATTATTTCTGAATAACTGGTAGAATTATCACAAACCATGAAAGTATTAGAAAGAATATAATTTTCTAATTCCAGCTATCAGAGGACAGATGGCCAGAATCTTTCTTTTAAATTTAGTGGACCATAAAGTAAAATAGCCTAACTGCTCTTAGAATTTCAATTTTGTTTTCACCCCATTAACAGAAAGGTACATGTACAACAGATGTTAATTTTCCTAATTAAAGTCAAAGGCATTTTTCAACATTTTTTGAAATGTATTTTATACCAAAACAATGATAAGAATTTAATATTAGGTAATATTAAAAAGTTCTTCAATATCAACATATACAAAACTAGATATGACTTCTAAATATTCTTAAATATAACCTATTTTCTTTGGTATAAATTCTGTAAAATAAAAATGCTGAACATAATCATGTTTTCTTTGATGTATTTTCTCCTTATAATTATGCAATGTTTACAAATTAGCTTTTGAAAATGAAAATCAAATCACAACTTAATACTCTGTCTTTACTTTGAACTGTTACTGCTTCTTCATAAATAGAATAGCATTTCATCTTATTCTCATGTAACATTCACCATGTATTAGAAGCACTTTTGATTTTATTTTTTACATCCTGGAATCCATCTTTTGTTCCAAATTTGCTGAGGAACACTTCTGAAATAAACTTACCATATAGGAATTTGAAATGATCCTTACCACAGTAAGATTAAGTCTGGAAGCACCTGGTGCCTGATAGCCACTGCTCTGTCTTCCCCTGCTCCTCAGTTTCAGACCCTCCCCAAGCTTGTGGGATAGGGGCTTTCCTGTCATCCAGTGCCCTTGCTTGGAGTAATGCCCTTTCTACCATGTTTTAAATGGAGCTTTGAGAAAAGTAGTTTCTTTCTGCTCAGACTTCTGCCCAGTTTCCCTTCTGCTTGGACCCTTTAACTCTGAAAACCCAACATATAAATGCATTGTTTTGTTAAGTTCTCCAGAGCTACACTTATGCTCTGGACTTTCCCCATCATTCTTATTCTCTCTAACAAAAGGTCTCTTATTCCATTACATACCTGCTGTGGAATGTCTTCCCATATGCTGTGAATATGTGTTGCTCCCATTGGTTAATAAATAAAGCTGCATTGGCCTATGATAGGGCAGGATGGAGCCAGGTGGGAAAATCAAGAGAGATAGAGAGAGAAGAAAGGCAGAGTCAAAGGAGATGCTCTGAGACACCTCCAGGAGAAGCAAGATGTGAGACAACAGGTAACGCCATGAGGCCACATGGCAAAACACACATTAATAGGAATGGGTTAAGTTAAGTTGAAAGAGCTAGTTAGTAATGAGTCTAAGTCATAGGCCAAACAGTTTGTAATTAATATTATGCCTCTGAGCAATTATTTTTTAAATAGCTGCAGGCCAGGCAGGACATGGGAAAACTTTCAGCTACAATTGGCACCTACCATGAGCTGTTGCTCCACATAGACCTGAAAAACATTAAAAAAGATTCTGAATACACAGAAATGGGGCCAAGAACAGCTTCCTAGTTCATGTCTCTCATGTGGGCCACTGTACAGAGATGCTGTGGCATTCGAGCTTGAACACAGCATGGTAGGTTCCCGTCAAGGTACACAGAGGTGTCCCCAAGCCACTCAGCCAGTGCACTGCATGGAGGATTTAGCTTTTGCTAGTACAGACAAAAAAAAAAAAAAATGGTTTCTGGGCTACGCGCTGCTTGATGGAGGAATAGACCTACTGCTTCCCAGAGCTGGCGGTGAGCATGGCTCCTAGAGTTGGCGGTGAGTGTACCTCCACCATGTTGAAAAGCTGAATGGGATGGAGCCATCTGCCAGGGCTGCTGCTGCTTTTGTCCTAGCCATGCAGCTTAACAGTTTAAAAACTATCCTGGTCAAAAAAGGATTACAGATACACAGAATCTGTCCAGATTCAGATAAAAAGAAACTCTAAATGGTTTACAATGTGTGTAAAAATATACACAGGCTTGGAAGAGAGTGGAAAAAGCAGCATAGGCAGTTATATAAAGAAATATATAGTTTTAAAAAATAATGTCTTTAAAGAGACAGTAAAAGTAATATAAAAGTTAAGCCACATAAGGATGGAAAATACACAGAGTCTGAATTGTGTATATTATTGTGTTTTCTTTGAATTTTTTGACTGTTAATGAGCTAACTGCAGAAAGACATTTGATTGTAAAGGCTGCTAAGTTAAACCAACATATATATTTTAAAGTCACCTTGACTTCAAAATTTGGGTCTAAGGATACACTGCTTTGGAAAAGAAGTTCTGCTTTTGCTTCCATCAAGGAAGACCCCCTAAGAGGTCTCCAGATGATCCAACATCCAGAACAGTTTCAAGGCAACCAGCTATCGATGCAGCCTCACAGACAACTATAGTCAAGATGACCATAATTCTAAATTTTCTCAGGATCCCCATAAGATTGCCAGCACCCCCAAATCAGCAAGAAGTAGTATGAAAAGCTATGCCAAAATTCTGAAAATGTTGTTTATAAATGTTTGTTTTTATTTAAAGGGGGTTGATTATAAATGTTTAATGGTCACAGTCAATCTCTTTTTAAAGAAAAAAAAGGGGTATAATATAGAAACGATAAAAAAAGATAGATTATTGAATCTACTTTGATCCAAAAAACAACTGTTAATCTCAAAATACTTTACATTGATATGGATTTGCTTTATTAACACAAATTTAAGGTCAATTTTGTTATACTGTGTGTATATTTCTACTCTTGTTTAAGGTATTGTGTTTATGCAACTCATTTAAAATTGTAATATATCATTAAGAAATTTAAAATTGTAATATATAATTAATAGTTAGCTATCTACGATAATCAAACTTATAGTCATGTTAGTTAAGTTTTTTAGGTAGACAAAGATATATTTCAATTAGATAGATAATCTTCAAACACTTCAAAGACCTACAGAATATGTCATTTAAAATGTTTTAAGAACTTAGACTTTACTGGACAATGAGATACATCTGCTCCTGGCAATATCAATTACTTCAGAGAAGATAGTAGACATCAAAGAAACTCTGCGTGGAGTTTGCTTACAGTATGGAAATGGCTAGTCATAAATTTAGGCAAGAAACTGCTCTTGCCTGGACTGCTTGACAATATGTTGTATAAACTGGACATGCAGGAGCCATAGGAAGGTGGCCACTGAACTTCACCCAAACAAGGCGAGGTAGTCCTTCAGCTTCCTGCTTCACAGAAGAAACTGCCAGACTTTCTTCAGGACACAGAGAAAAGCAACTGATGAACTTTGCCATTAGGCAAAACAGTCCTTCAGGTTTCCTACTTCACTGAAGAATATGCCAGAGACTCTAGTCCTGTAGGCTGAAGATGGATGTCCCAGTGTTACAGAGGAACTTTGGGTTACTGTCCAGGCAACCAGATGTCTCTATTATTTCTAGAATTTTGGAAGTTGCTTATAAGGAACTTCCTGTTTACTTAGGTAATATTATATCCTTCTGGGGTCTTTGATGGAGTTGAAGACTAGAGAGTTATAATTATGGTTTTCCTTGGTTATGATAAAAGATAAATTAGATATGAAACTTTAAACTCACAAAGATAGGATAGATGATAGAATATTTTCTTTAATTTTGCCAAATACAATTAGACTAGATATTGTAACTGTAATTCTTGCTTGATAACTGTTTTGTTACATATAATTTTACTATATTAAAATTTAAACCTTCCCTTTTGATTAGACAGAAAAGGGGAAGTGCTGTGTGATGGTCTTTGCGTATGCTGTGAATATGTGTTGCTACCATTGGTTAATAAAGAAGCTGCTCTGGCCTATGGTAAGACAGGTTACAGCTAGGTAGGAAATCCAAGCAAAGAGACAGGAAGGAGAAAGGTGGAGGCGAGAGAGATACTCCCAGCCCATCACCCAAGGAGCAGCATGCCAGTAGACTGGTAACGCCACAGCCATGTGACAATACATAGATTAATAGAAATGGGTTACTTAAGATAAAAGAACTACCTAGTAAGACGCCTGAGCCATAGAGCAAACAGCTTGTAATTAATATAAGCCTCGTTGTGGTTTTTTTTTGGGTCTGAGCAGATGCGAGACACAGGAAAACTTCCAGTTGCACATTCCCATTAGCCACTGAGTATCACTGAACACAAAAGAATAAATGCTGTTCTTCGACTTATTTAAAAATTTTAAAGTTGTGATTTTTGCTTGATTGCTTCACATAAAATTGATTAATTTTAAGGGATTGAATGATGAACACACAAACTGAATAGTCTTTTTTCCCCTCTTGTTTCACTCACCTGGTGTTATGCAGGTATTTCCTGTAAATTAAACTCTTCCATCCTGGCCATCCTGGGATGAGACTCATTAAGACTCAGGAAAAGCCAAATTGAAATTCTCTACCCTACAGGGACACTGCTTAAGACTGAGACACTGAATAACCCAAGTCTCAGGAAATCCCTGAAACTGACCAGATTCATAAGCCTCTTCTCTTCCCAGGGTTACACAGCAGTACAGACTGCTCAGGAGAGGAGTCTCTCTAGCACTGCTAGCTGTTTGCTAATCATATAGAGAGGTGCAAGGAGAGGTGGAGATGAGAGGGGAGTAGAGGGTGGGGGGAGTGAGGGTGGGGGATGAAGTATGCAACTTTCTTGACTTTTCACCCAGACTCAGGATTTTCAGTGATGCAGCTGCTTTGGGGTTTCAAAGCCCTAAAACTAACCCTTCATTCATATTCTTAAAGTAACCCCAGCAAACTCATTGGTTCTTCAAATTGAACATGGGTTGAAAATCCCCAAACTGCTGCATGCTAAAACAAATATTTGAAACAGTTCCACTGAGCTCCCCAGCCTCTACCTCTCTGGGCATGTCCAGAAAAGGGAAGCACTGAGGGGGTGGGTCACAGAACTAACTCTGCCCAGCCACTGTCATTTCCTGCTATGTACAGGCTTTTGTGCTTGTACTTCCTGTTTGCTTCTGCTCTCCCACATGATAAAAGGATGCTGAAACCGAGGCATGAGGCTGACACTCTCATGGAGTGATCCATGCATGGCCCAGCAGCATAGTAAGCTTTCCTTTTTCCAACTGAAAACAGCTCGGTGACTCAGTTTCCCAGAAATCCCTTCAACTTTCCCTTTAGTTTGTCATTGTGTCCTACCTTAGATACCTAGATGTTTGTTCATATCTCCTGAGAAAGGTCACATACCCATAATACCCTTGTATACACATTTGTTTTTATTTGTGAGCATAACTACACTTGCAGTGTTGTTATATTCTCACTTCTCAGCATATGTATGAACAGAGACCTTGTTGGAAGAGTGGTTCGGCAGAAGGCTGACATCTCGAAGATGCTCTACAAATATTTTTTGGTATCAATATAGCATATTTTCTTGAATCAACCATCAGAATGAGTATAAAATCCTTTCAAAAAGAAAACAATAATAATCACACAAAGGGCACATTTTATCCCTTTAAGTATGGTAATCCCAGTAAGGAAGTATAATTATGATCTGCGAAAGATCACAATTACAATCGGGAAGCCTTTCCTTACTCCCTGGACAGCTTTACTTTCAGTGTTCTGCAGTTTTGCTTAGCAACAAAAGGACGTTGTTTCATAACACCGTCTCCTTCTGGACCACCATAGTTTTCTTTAGACTGTACAAAGTCAAAGTAAAAATCAAAACTGTGGCTCAATTCTCAGAGCTACTAACAACTACATTATAACTTACTTCTATCTTGAGAACTCAATATACTTTTGACTTCAATTAAAATAGCATTCAATTAAAATGCAAAAATATGCAAAGATTACCCCTTACTGTTTTTTTTGGTAAAGAAACATAAAAAAATACATTTATGTTTAAGGTTTTTGCATATTAATGAACTTAAGCTTTATTTTCCGGGAACTAAAACCTCTTATATGCTCCTCAATACAATGCAGTTTTTTTTTTTCAGAAGCATAAAGGCAGGAAAAGATCCAATAATAAAACCCATGCATTATAAACACTGAGCAAAATCAGCACTTCATTCAGTGTTGTGCTTCATTTGTCACTTGTGTGCCTCTTAGCATCATGGCTAAATTATATCAAGACGAGCAAACTGCTGTCTGTACCTGCACTTGAAGGCAAGAGTTGACAAAAGTAGATGCATAATTATGACCCGTGAACAAAACCTACACCCATGCTAAGACACACGACGGTGAACAAAACAAACACATTCATTTGAATTTTGTGTTTTATTCAGTATGATAAAATAAGTCAAGTTCATACAAGATAATGTGATTTTAACAAAGTATTAGGAACATGGTAACATTTTTATCCTTTTTTTTCTTTGTTCAGTTTATTTACATGGAAATAAATCCACATATGCAAATAAAACAAACAAGAAGAGTGAGGAAAATCTTTGACAAAAAGAAAGCAAGGAAGTACTACCCAGAAAATGAATTACTAATGACTTGTAAGGGTATGAGAGGATTCTCGGCTCTAATAAGAGTAAACACAAACTTAGATGACTTTAAGAGAAAATGTTCCAGTTTTCATAGTGTCAAGAATTTAAATTCTTAACTCTATACTTCATTGGTTGGGCTGTGGGAAAATTGGCAGTTGGATACATGGGGCTGCAAATTGGTCCAACCATCTGGTAGAGAAATTGGCAGTGTTTGACTAAATTGGCTGTGTACCTTTCATCAGGCAACCCAACATCTATAAATGCACACTTGAAGCAGCCAGAAGTATAACTTGGAAAGCGATGCCGCCTGGGGTTCATAGAAACCATCGCCCCTCGCCGGAAATTTTTGAGACAAACTGTCGAGATTCCCAGAAACAAAAGAGAGGAAGTGGGGCCCTGGAGACACTAGGGCAACCCGCCAGGCCTGAACCCCGTGGCACCAATGAGAATGTCAGGTCAAAGACTCAGGATAAGGAAGACATACCTCTTCGCAGGCAAGCAGCTGGAAGATGGCGGCACCGTGTCTGGCATCTAGAAGTAGTCTGCCCTGTATCTGGTGCTTCTTCTTAGGGGTTGCATGCAGATTTTTGTGAATACCATAACTAGCAAGACAATCAGCCTGTGGAGCCCACTGAACCACTGAGAACATCAAGACAAAGGAAGGCATGAAGACATCTTGCCTGCCCAGCAAACGATATTTACAGGCTAGAAAATGACCAAGACCAGACCTGCTAGACCTTTTCACAAGTGAGGCAATCCACTTCACCCCAATCAAAGCAAAGGTGACATTTCTCTCCTTAGAGGAGAGAAAAAGCTTATAAAAGAAACTGGCAAATAGCAAAAGTTCTTTTTGTCTGCTGAAAACACTTTGCTCCTAATGTTACAAGTTGGAAAAATATTAATATTCCCTCAAGTCTTGCAAATATCAATGTCTCATCAACACTAGTTTACAAAATGTTTCCTGGTGACTTTATTAAGTAGTGATATGCTAACTTTAACAATATGTTTAATATGCTGTAATAATAATATGCTGACCTTAAGTACATAAGCATAATCACTTATAGTTACATTGTTTCATTGATCCTAAAAGGGATGTGACATCTCACATTGTATAGCCCTCAGTAAGCATATTCATCCAGTCAGTTTTCATGCCTTCTGCTGTACAGAAGGAACCAATTTCACTTGTTATTTTGGGTACTAAGATTCAGGATGTACAGAGAGGGCAAAGCCTGGGCCATGCATAAGAAACCTCCAGCTGAAGGCTTCCTGAAGCTGAGGTGAAGAGTCTAGAGCAGACTGTCTAGTTGTGTACATTAAGACAGACGTTCTTCCTAAAGGGTATAAAGATCTTAGCCTCTGAAGATTTGACATGGAACATAGTCCCTTTGTACACCTTCTTCTTGCTCAGACCTCTGAATCTTACTCGGTTCATGCTGATGCCAATTCAAGTAAGTGCATCTTGCTCAATGCTGTTATTCTGCTGAGGCCAGAATTTGATGTTCTTGCTCCTTTTTATTTATTCCCATAATTGCTGGTTCAGTTGCTAGACCAAATTCCCTTCTAACTTTGCATCTGACATTGAGAACAGAAAACTGAATAAAACTCTGTGTACTATTTTTATGTAGTGAAGGTCCAATAAAACGTAATGGATTTGAATTGAATTCATATTTTCTGCGATTTCCTTATGGTTTCTGCTTTGCTATAGCTTTTAAACATGCCTAGTTTGTGGTTGGGAGTCTCTTACTTTCAGTTTTAAAAATAGACTAAATACTGTGTGGTACCAGATTTCTTTCATCTGAACTGCATGGACTCAAAGCAGTGTCAACCATTGTGGTGGCAATAGCCTTCAACAAATACAAACAGCAATGCAAAATGAAATGTGAACCCCAAAGTAAGGTCTGTGCAACCAGCCAATTCCTCTCAGCAGGATTCCTACTGGTGACTTGACATCACTCTCTGACAAGCGGAGCTCGAAACAGCACTTTATACTCCTGCTCTCTATCACACGTGCCAAGAGCCCAGGTACAGAAAGGGATGGGAGATGGAAGAAAAGGCTCTTCCTTCAGGAGAGCCTTGCAAAGCCTGCTTCTTGTGAAGTCTGCTGAAGCATTCATCAGCCTGGTCTTGCTGCCTCTGTTATCGGGAAATGATGGCGACTAGCTACTCTTTCTTATTTTCTGAGAAGTGAGAAAGTAGGAAATATATAAAACAAGAATGCAGGCTATAGATGATCCCTTCTCTTCTTCTAGCCCTCCTGCCTGATACTTATCAAAGATATCTACATGGAGTTGTAATTTTACTTTTAAGTGCTGATATACACAGAGCTGGTTAACCAGATATGTCTGCCATCAGAAGTTTATTATCTTAAAAAGAGTAAAAGGTCTTTTGTTGTTGTTGTTGTTGTTGTTTGTCTGTTTGTATGCCTTTAAAACGTAAGTGAAACTATCTGTAAGGTGGAAATTACCTCTGGCAATTGTGGACCCATGTGCATTTTCTTTAAACTCAGCAGGACTCATTTATAAAATGCATAGCTTTTTAAAAGAATCAATTACACTACAGGTCAAAACAAGACTCTCAAATATAAGGATGATAGCATTTCTCACTCAAACATAAAAGAAATTAATCATGCAATGTGAATACTAAGTATGTAGAAAAATCTAAATGTTTAGTGTCTCCTTTGAGAAAGCAGTATTGTACCACACCTCTGTAAAAGATACACTACATCAGCTTGATCCATACTGGATGTTTAATTTCGACTGTTGCCTTCTCAAAATTCCATAAGTCAAATAATGTGTGTGTGTGTGTGTGTGTGTGTGTGTGTGTGTGTGTGTGTGTATCTGTGTGTATGTGTGTCTCTGTGTGTGAGTCTATGTGTGTGTGTGTGTGTGTATGTGAGTCTATGTGTGTCTGTGCGTATCTGTCTCTCTGTGTATCTGTGTATATGTGAGTTTGTGTGTGTGTGTCTGTGTATGTGTGTGTCTCTCTGTGTGTGTATGCATAAAATATTGTCTGCTGTGATTTGTTCTCAATTTTGGCTTCATTTTAAAGTCACCAGGCTTCCACAGGGCTCTTATATTTTCACCAAGGAAGTAATAAAGTGATTTCTACATGCTGGCGGTGGTTCAGTTTCAGAGTATATCAATATTGCAACAAGGGGATTGCTAGGCCAGGAGTTTCTGACTCCATTGATTTGGGCAGGGGCATGCATTTATATTTCTTACAACGTATCCTGTAATGTTGATGCTGTTGGACTGTCTATCAGCTTTATACAACAGTGTCTTCAAATTTGTGAGTAGCCAGAACCTAAAGATAACCTTTGATCCAATGGTTTGAATGTGGGGGTCAATATTTTTTCATTTTTAACTGGCTCCTGTGTGATGGAAATTGACCAAATATTTTGAGGAGGAAGTTTCAAATTCTTTGAAAGTTGAGATGTAAGGTGTGGATTTATAGGTCAATGTCATGACATCATAAACTCATCTGCCCCCGCCCCCCAACATAACTCTTTTCTCAACCCTCTGAAGCATCAACTCTTGTACAGGCCGTTTCTGGAGAAGTGCCAGGATTCCCTTTAAATTTCAACTGCTACTGGATTTGCTACTCAGTATAATCGTTGTGTTATTGTTCTTGCTACATTAAACATTTACTAGATTCAGGAAGAGGATAAAGCACTTTGTATTTCATGAATCTTAGGAACGATGCTTGTGTGAAGTTATGTTACCCTCAGTTTAAGAGGACACAGGGAAATGTTCCTTCAGTCTTCGGAAACTGGAGGTTTATGTTTCACCAGACTAAGATACTGGTGGTCACTTCTACTTAGAAGCAACCACCCTTCACGGGCAAGTAGGAAATGCTAAGCTTCTCAACTCAGGAATCTTATGCCCTTGCTTTTGCATTCCATTCTTGGACTCCTGAGGCACAAAATCAAAAGTATGAGGGAGGGCCTCAGTTAGACTATGGAAATGTCTGACAGTGGTATTCATACTTTTAGTCCCCAATCTGAGCATCTTTCATTTGCTATGGATTACAGTTTCATAATTTAAAGACTGTTTTACATGTTTTGGTATGTGTGTTTGAGTGTACGTGTAGGGGTAGGCAGGTGTTTTGGGGAGGCCACAAAAGAGCTTCCAATACCCTGAAACTGGAGTTACAGAGGTTGCTAGCTACCTGGTGTGGGTACCGGAAACCAGACTCTGGTTCTCCAAAAGAGCCAGGAACACTCTCAACCACTGAGCTTTCTCTTTAGCCCCAGTTTTATATTGTAAACTGCAACTTCATGTGCCGAATGCTCTGGCTCAGGTTATCAATCAAAGAGTCATGAAGCCTATATAGCAGGGGGCTTGCTATAGATCAAATAATTCCATTAAGTAACTTATAATTGCTGTATGAGTTAAATGCTCCAAAAGAAATCAATATTCATCTCTCACAGGCTGCAAGATTTGTCCTGGGGTAGGATGACAGAAGAGTAGTTAAAATCAGAGGGATAAAATGTGTAGAGGGAAAGTGGAGGGAGAGAGATTCCTATTAGCTGTTTGAAATACAAAATATCCTTTTGTGGGGCTGAGGTATGGCTCAGTAGTTAAGAGTCTTTGCTGCTCTTGCACAGAACTGGGAGCAACTTCCCAGAATCCACTTGGTGACTCACAAGTACCTCTATTTTCAGCTTTGGGGAAATCTGATACCTCTGGCCACACACACTTATGTACACAAACACACACACACACACACACACACACACACACACACACACACACATGCATGCACACACACACACACACACACACACACAATCTCTCCCACCCTTGTCCTAAAAATAAAATGAATTAATAAAAACATTTCAGTGTGGAAAAAAAATAGAAAAATAAGCAAGCACTTTCCAGAAACTTAGGCAAAACTTCTGTGACTGTTCTTCAAAAAGTGGGAGCCTGAGGGGGTAAAACTGTGTTGTATGGTGTTACTTCTGTTGCCCAAATTATTTGATAAGGGTTGATATTCTCTGCATTCATGATAGGGTTGACAGATTCAATTCATAGGTATATTTCAAACAATTAACTATGTTGTAATATACGATTATATCTTGCAGTAATTGGGATACATTTACAGTAACCAAATTATAACTCATCTGGAATTCAAAACTCTCTCGGGGTCTTATATATTCATTTGATAAATACAGCAAACCTGTATGGGGGACTTCCCTGAATTTTCTTGCTGATGATAATCAGTGTGATACCTTATATCATCTATTGATCAACACATCTTAGAAATGCATCTCCCACATGCCTCTGTATGGAACACACACACTCATATTTTAGTTATGAGCATATCCTACTGATCTTGAATGTTCTAAATGATAGATCTACAATAGAAATCAGGCAGGTAACTTTCCTTCTTTGTAAACATACTAATAGAGGTTTGATTCAACACACACCAAACAGGTGAGATTTTTCCTCTACCAACAGCCAGGGACAGTGCAAAAAACAGGTCACCTTACTTAATCCCAATAGAATTATTTTTATTACACACATACATTACTTCCAGATAATTCCTAGAGATAATAAGAAGTAAGTCTTATTAACCTCATTATTATTTCTGTTCAGACACTGAGGAAATTGAGGCTGAGGGAGGTTAACTAAGTTGCCTGTTGTAACATAGCAATTAAGCAGTTGAGCCAAGGGTCAGTTCGCCTTAGACTCAGGAGCCAGAGTTTGTGTAGATGTCCTATCACACTCCCTAAGAAATGCAAGCCTAGCATAGCTATCCATTACAGTTTGATAGGAATTCTGTTATTCTGTTTACTTGCATTTTTGTCTTACTTTACTACTTTTAAGTAAAATGGATAACAAAGAACTTAGAGCCTCCCTTAAGAAGCAATTTTATGAAGTAATCATTATTTATTATTAATTTGTCATTTCAATGATGTGAAGTATCTTGTCAATGACTATTCCAATTATAGGAACATATAGACTCCTCCCCATGTAGACACCCCTAAGGAGACAGATGTATGATTCATAATCCTGATGTTTCCTTTTAATTCAGAGGGAAGTATTCCAACATTACTTTCCTTCATTCTGAATAGACACACACATTAAAAAAATTCTTCAAATGAATGTATCTTTACAATGATGTTTGTAAGATAGATTGATGAAATTCTGGTCTTAGATTTCTACTATAAAGCCCCAAATTACGGCATCTAGTAATGAAAGCAGCAGAAGTCCAGCTTCCGGGTCTTTCTGTTCTTTTTATCATTTGTTGTGATGCTTTTTAACTTGGAACTGGGGCTGCTCTATTAAAAATGTTGTATGACTTTTGAGGTTGTTTGCTGTAAAGTGACGGCCTGTAATGCTGCTACATAACTGCAGTTTACCAAGCTTTACATTTAAGCATAATGCTAGAGCTCCCTGACTCCAACATTTAACTTGATTTATGGCTGTGGTGAAAAATATCAGTGCTCCAATAACTTACAATGATTTTGAAAATTAAGTAAAGAAGAAACTGTAACTACTAATCTAAACTTGCTTGGAGATATTAACGATGCATTTCAACTGAGGGAAGTAAGCAAGCAGTAATTTAATCTGTGACATGAAATAAATCCCTAACTGTTCTCTTGGGGAAGATATTTTCTAAATAAACACGAGTTTTTTGTGTGTTACAATGAACAGCAATTAAATCCATTAGTGCAATCTGAGCTGTTTATTATAACACATTCCCTCTCATATCTGTTTTTAAAGAAATTCAGTTTTGAAAGGTAAATTAGGACAGGAAAAATATCTCCAGCCCAAAGAGCAACAGTATCTGTTGATCATATGACAGGTGAAACTTGCTAATGATTTATTGTGACGCAGGATGGCAGTGAGACGCGGCAGCCATAACCGCTGACGCAGGGCAGACTCAGGGTAGAAGCACAAGTAGGTGTGCGTCTAGCCTTTACCACTGACCAGCCACCTGAAAATGTGGGCTCCCTCCCAAGGACAGACACACAGCCATCCGTCTCTAAGAACTGAGCATTCCAAAACTCCTAAATAGAAAGGTCTCTCGATTCTCTAAGTTTGAAATCACATCCTCAGCATTTTGTATCAGGCAGGACAGGGAGGCACGTTATCCATATTATATTAATCTCTGAAATGCATTGCCCAAGGAGGAGACATGAAAGAGAACCGATTATCTCTACTGAAGGCATTATCACTTGAAAAGAAGAAAGGAAAAAAGATACAAAGGTTTAAAACACGACACACCCTGCATTTATAAACTAGCAGGAACCAGCTTCTCCCAGGCTGCTGCGCACAGCACCGCACAGGTATTTTTGCTGCATCTGTTACATAAATGTTCTCCTTGAGATCTCAGAATTATGGAAAATATGTTCCTTTGGGATTTGGAAGGCAAGAATTTTGTGGTCTTTTCAAAATAGAAAGGAATTGAGTTTCCTGGCTTGTCATTTCTTAAGATACACATCAATAGTCCAGTATTCTTCATTTTTATTTTGTTTTATAATTAATTTACTTTTGTGTGTGATGTGTATGTGTCTTTGTGTGTCTGTGTGTATGGTGTGTATATGATGTATGTGACATGTATCCATGTGTATGTGTGTGTGCACATATGGAGGTCAGAAGATACCTTGGGTTTCTGTCCCCGTCTTCCGCCTTGTTCCTGAGGCCAGGTCTCCTGCTGATCGCAGCTGCTCCATCAGGTCCAGCTGGTCCATCACTTGGGTTTCTTCTTTTTCTGCTTTCCATTGTCTGAGAAGTTTTGGAGAAACAGCCACATACCACTGCACCTGGCTATAGCATGGGTTCCAGGAGCCCTGACTCAGGTTATCAGGCTAACACAGCAAATGCTTCTACCCACAAAGCCATCTTTGTGTGCTCATGTACAGCATTTTAGAGGTTAAATTTTGAGGCACGTTTGGAGAGATTATGTTTTAAAGATGTATTTGGAAGTCTTTTATCAAAGATAGAAACTTATTAAAGAAGTAGCCAGTGAGTTCAACTTGGGATATAAAGGGTGAGACAGAGAGAGACAAGGATAAAAAGGATGTATTAGCAGATTCTCAGGCCCCGTCCCTGACCTATTGACCTCAGGTCTGAGAAGCAGCCGTGGAGGAGGAATTTTAATACTTCCCCAGGTGTCATGATGCAATTGAGAACAAACATCTTTGCTAAATTTCAAATTTAATCTTAGGGAAATGTTCAGTTTTCACTTATGCAAACAAACATACATAGGCTTCATTTAAGATGGTAAGCCTCACCATTTTATCATGCGAAGCAAAAGCCTTAAGAATGGACAAAAGAGGGGTAATTATTAACAGGGAGGTGATGTCATGGTCCAGAAGAGCATTTGAAAAGATACAAAGAATAAGATTACCTAAAAAGCATTTAAAAGTAAATTTTCTCATTATATGCTGTTAAGTAAGTGGGATATGGAACAGAAAGTATGATCATTGTAAACACACCCACACCCACACCCGCGCACGCACACACACACACACACACACACACACACACACACACACACACACACACGAGGATGCTTATGCAAAGACTCTTATTTGTAATTAGATGACTGAAAATATCTGAAAAGAAGCAAATCTAGAATTACCTTTATTTGTTAAGATTGTAATTAGCTGTAATTCCTATGTTCTGTTTTTTATATACTTATCACTCCCATCAGCTTTACACCAAATCAACATTTACCTTCTATAACATTCTGTAACATACACAATTCAGATAGAGTCCCTAAGAGAAGCTGGTTTAGGAACCCATTTATATCATCAGAATTCTTAAGTATCTGTGAATGGGCCCTGAATTTATTTGCAAATTGACTCACCTGAGAGATTCAAAGCATTCTGAAAGCTGTCCAGCCCCAGAGACACTCATTTTTAGTTAGTAGAATTAGGGTTATCGGATTATGGTCACAGCAATGATGATCAGCTGGAGAGGTTTGATGCTCCCCAAATTTTTGGATCCTCATTTCATTTCTAATGAACAAGACCCATTTAATCACATCATCATTAAGTGCAAGGAGATACATTTAGTGTACACAGATACAGGGTGGGTGGTACCTTGGGACAGATTTCATGGTTGTGAATACCCAGACAGGACTATCTTATGGCACCTAAACATGGATTAAACATATCTTGCTGCACATTTCAGGTATTTGTGTCTAACTTGGATAATGTCTCCCTACATATCTGTGACATGTACTGCTCCCTAGATGAACCAGAAATACTGGATGTTGTTTACTTATACCTGAGTGAGATCAACTCTGTGAATGCACAGACTTCAACAAAACATCCCTCAGCAATTACCCAATGAAATTATGTCCACTTTAACAGCACCAGTGATCTTTCAATGATGATTTTTTCATTTGTTACTGAATGTAGACTAACAAGCTCAAATAAATAGGCAAAGTTTATAATTATTAGGTCTGTGCTGCCTAGTTGTTTTTATATGATGAAGTTTTTCATGTATACATCATAAATAACATTATTTTATGTATTTATTATCCTAATTTGTATCTAATTTTAATTTAAAGCCAGAAGTTTTAATATTACCTGTAATCTTCTGAGAATTTACAATGAGTACTTTATTTACATCATTTTACCCCTTCCTCTTCCAACTTCTGCTCCTTTCATGACTCTCCTCTCTCTCTAAACTCAAGGACTTTTCTTCTTTATTGTTGCCAAATACATATGTTTACACATATCTCTATATTATACGTATTTTTAAGTAAGCTTATAAAATTATGTTTCACTGTAGCTTTTTCTAACATCTGCAGGATTATTTAGTTCTCATTCCTTCTTCTCCCTTGGTATAAACCCCTCTCTTTTCCCTAGTTAAGCCCCCCCCCACCACGCACACCCCGATTTTCCCATTTCCCTCTTCATAATTCCATGCCCTTCACTCTACAGCTCCTTCTCCTCCTTTCCTCCATTGTCCCTTTCTACTTTCCTGGTTTCTGTGGTTACTTCAGATGCATACTGGAATCTAAAGACTCAGAGATAGTGCCACAAATAAATGAGAACATGTGGGTATTTGTCTTTCCAGGTCTGGTTATCTCACTCAGTATAATATTGTCCATTTTTATCCACTTACCTACAAATTTAAAAACTCATTATTTTCCTTTTCCTATTATTAATTTAAAAGAATGCTGTCATTCATTTTTTAATTTTTATATGTCTTCTCTTAGTCACTTTGAGAGTTCATCATGACAGTGAAAGCAAAAATCTAAAGAATAGTCAATTAAGACCATTAAATTTGCCTTTGACATTATTATATGGAAAAAATTGTAAGGATAGTAACAAAAAGTTTATAAAATTAATGAAGATTTCAGTTGAGACAGAAGCATGATTCAAAAGCAAACCCTCGATGACTACTGCAACACTTATTCTTCATAAGAACAACCAACATCTTTATCATTATTTTTCATACATATTCTTTAACTTTGTTTCCAGCGTAGGGAAAGATTAGATATCATTTACTGAAGTACGGACTGAAATAATCTCAAAGCTTAACAACTGCATTGGTTAAGATGAGGTTAGCTTCTGGAGTGAGTATTTGACATTTCAGTTATTAAAGTCTCACCTGCTACTATCATCATCATGATAGCTACATGAAGGTGTTCTTGGTTTAATACTTCCTTTGGGCAGCTATACTCTGGGGATTTAGAGGTCCAGGGTCCCTGCAATTTGTAGCACAGAGCCATCAAGCTTACTATGAATCTGTCTCTATTCTAGTCATCCAGAAAAACCACAAAGAGACTTATACAGGCCATGCCTCAAGTGAGTGACATCTGGCCAGAGGTCAGCTGCAAATTCCCAACTGCAAGGGAAACTGGGAAATTGAATTTAGATGTTTCCAGGTAAGGGGATGAGGTGGTCAGTAGGCATCTCTGACCATATTTCTGACCTTACTTCATTTACTAAGTCTGAACTACTTCATCTCTTTACCTCTGCTTTTGAGTTAAAGTTCATCCAAACAGTACTTAGAATTTTAACATTATATTTGCTGCTAGATACAATATTATATAGTACATACAACTTGACATTATTAGAAAATGTTATCAGGGACCTCAAAATTATATGAAACTGGTCTTTTAATTGTCATGCAACAGAACAAACTTTAGCTCACTGAAGAAACCCTAATCAAGTAATTTCTCCTGTAAGCTACCAGAGCATTATGAGGAAAATTTGCCACAATGTCTGCTTTTCTCTAATTCTACCATCAACTACAAGAGTAAATAAAATGTAATTATTGGACTTTTAAACACTTGTTTCCAAGTGTGATGGCTGAGGATGTAGCATGGTGGCATAAAGTCTAACTTCAGAGTTTGACCAGTTTATTTTTAACATTTTTATTAAGATACAAGAAATAGACAAATTCTGCACATAGTTTAACATACACCATCAATGACTTTGAGCATATGTATATATTTGTGTAATCTTCACCATAGTCAGGACATAAACATGTCCACCGCTATCATTCAATAACAGCTTTTGTATTCGTTTTGAACATACTGCTGAAGGAAGAATTATTCAGGGCTGGTGGATGGCTGAGTTGGTAAAGTGCTTGCTTTGTGAACACAAGGACCTGGGTTATATTCTCAGAATCAACTTAACGATGGCAGGTGTGTTCACATGTGCCTGTAATAGGCCAGTGCTGAGGAGGTGGACACAAAACAATCTTTGGAAATTACTTGTAAGGCAGTATAAGCTAATGAGGGAGTGTTTGGTCAAGGAGAGACCTTGTCTCAAAGAAGATGGTCTTCTTGAGAATGACACATGCACTTGTACATTAAACATGTACACACATGAACAAGCAAGTAACTAAACATAATGACATATAGATTTGCCTTAAGAAAGAAAGGCAACCGTTCATCATGTGTTGACCACTGCTGATGCTGATTATTTGAACCTGTGACAAACACATATAAATGCATCTAAGACATAACAAAATGACTCTATCCTTGTAAATCTGAGTTTAAAACTAAATTATTTTATGAAACAAAGGACATTTATACTTTTGTTAGGATATGTTAGCTTGAGAATCAGCTTCTATGTCTCTGTACTAGGATTTCAGATAAGACTTATACCAGGCATAATATAGTTAACTATATAAAGAAGAGTAAAATCCAGACTATTTTCATTATTTTGTATCTATAATAGCATGGATTGTAAATTCTTATGCTTGTCAGGGAGAATGTTTGCCCACAGACGTAAGATCTGGAAGATGCTATTTACCCTATTTTTGGAACAATGGGGAAATGATGAACAGCCTCAGTCTTTTAAAAAGATAAATTTAAGGGAACTTTGCACATTTGTCAATTAAAGTTAAAACTCTGAATATAGTGAATCCAAAACTTCAAGGACCAAGCACAATGTCATGTCTCTTAAACCACAGTTCAATAACTGAGAGCCTGTGCTCGCTCTGAGAAGAGTGAATTGGTGCTAAAAATATCTTTCTTTCTGGCTTAGTGCTGCATGTGCTCTAAGAAAAGATTTCTGGAAACAATTTTAAGAAAATATGAAAACTTACATGTAGAGTTTCCATACAGAGAATTAATATGGAATATTCTTGATATGAAAGCTGAACGTCCCACTCAGCAAAGAGGAGAAGTAGCTGTCCTTAGAATTCCATCCTAACCTTGATGTATCTCCCCAAGAAATATTTGGAACTCGAGAAGATCAGGATACTAATTAGGAGAAAATCTCTCTAGCGGAATTGGGGCCCAGAGGAGGAACTTTCTCACCCTGAAAGTCAAGCACCAGTCCTTTTACACACACTTATGAAGATGCTTTCTCTTCTCTCTAATATGAACATAAATGCTGGTTGTTGATACTGAACGTGCTCTGACTTCTCACTGCACAAAGAAACACATGTGGATAGAGCCACATTACACAGAACTTCAGATAAGAGAGGCTGTCTCAAATCTAAGTTTCAAAAGGTGACACCAGTTCCCCCATTTTTCACTTTTGTATAATTCATTGAAAATATTTTTGGAGCATTATAGACAAGCATGGGGGTACAGTGTGCATGATAAAACTACACCATGATACCAGTGTTGTATTTTACCAAGATATTGTCAATCCAAAGGGAATTAAAATGCATAGAAAGTGATACTTTTGTTGTTGGAAAGAAATAAATGTCTCCTCACCTTTCGTGTTAACTTTCTGTGAGGATACCACTGTCTTCCCTCAGGGAATAATTCTATCTTTGGCAAAGAAATATTAGTTATTATTCCTATGTTTGTTCTAGCAATTGCAAAACTATATAACCTGAAATATTAATATTATAATTAGATAACAGTTATTGGTAGAAAAATTATGAGAGGAAAAGGGTATCTCATATTGTGCATGATGATATTGGCATTCATGAGAGGAAATCTACTAACTCTAGGCTGCTTCCAAAGTCATATCAGGGCAGGTTAGTGGACACTTAGACTCACTATCTTATGAAATACCAAAATCTATTTTAAAGGCTATAACAACAAACTGTATACTGTAGATATATGGTTTGGCAAATTAGATACACATTAAACACAGACTAAATGACAGCTAGAAAGGCAATTTTTATGATACTTATTAGCTTATGTAGGTCCTTAATACAATGACTTTCTCTTGAATATCAATCGCTGATTTTCTGAACCCTCATAACCATGAAAAAAAAACATTGTAAATGTTGATGGGACTTAGGGGGTTTATGGTCCATTCATTGATTGATGGCAGTTCCTAAGTAAATAAAGCAATAGGCATACTCTGTTAGAAGTTGAGTGAGCTACTCAGCCCTAAACAACAGCATTTGATAGGAGACTTTTTCAACCCTGGTTATTCCTGTGCATGTGTTGTTTACTACTGTGATGATTAAAACAATGACCCCTAAAAGTACCTTCTCTAAACCTTGGAACTTGTGAATATGTTGCATTAAGTAGAAAGGGAATTTATCAATATATTTAGGTGAAGACCTTGAGATGAACAAAGAGGCAGATTATTGTTGGTCATTGGGTAGGTTCAATATGTTTATAGGGTTCTAATAAGGGAAAATGGGGGGCACACAAGTTAGAATGGGACAGTGATGCAGAAGAACATCAATGTTTAGAGAGATGCACTTTGAAGGTAGACCAGGGAGCCATGGTCCATGTAATGTAGGTGAAACTGTTAAAAATAAAACGTTCTCTCCAGGAGCTTCCATACCAAATACCTGTCAACCTAGAGCATAATTTTAACCCCATAGAAGTTTCTTCAGCCTTTCCCCCTAGAGGATTGAATGAAAAGTAAATTTATGTTCTTTTAAGATGTTAAATTGGTGGCATATTGTTAAACAACATTATAAAATTAGCAACTAGCTCTATCATTTTGATGATTGACCTACTCCAGTTTTTCATGTGTAACAAGTGTCCCCTATTCCTGTCCTGACCAAGATCTAGGGAAGTCCAACTCTCTTGTTAAGCAGACCTGTCCTTAGACTCTTCTGTGCTCTTTAATTCCAGTTTTTCTGCCTAATTCCTGTAGTCTAGTTGTACATGTGTTCTGATAAGTAAATGCTGAATGGTATTTGTACATTAAACCTCAATGATATCCCTAAAATCCTCCTGGAAAGACAAATTCTAGCATAAGTTTTATATCTGAGCTCTTTTTGTACCTATCTTCTTTTTATAGAAACTGACCAGGGGCTATGATCCTATTTTTTTGATGAAATGTATGCCTTCAATCTGTACCATTAAGAATGTGTGATATTGAATTTCCTGTAGTAGGAAGCATAGATGAGGATGTATTTATAGCCTTACTAATATGGAGTAAGGGTTATCTTAGCAAACTTGGCCTGCTTAAACCCTGCACATTGCAAGAGTTTTCAATACTGGCCATATATTTGAAAGATGGCTTCCAAATCTCTAAATAGACTGAAGATGTGTCTCCATATATTTTAGGCATGGGATCAACTCAGGTAGCTAGTATGGGAATGCTGTTTATGGTAAATGCTCTTTTGTTCACCTGGAGTCCTGGGCTATCAACTTCACCTCTGATACTGAGTACTTAAGACCAACATTCAGGTGCTCAATGCTTAAAATTACCTAAAATAAAATGCTGAGCCTTCAATGAACATTCTTGATTAGTAACTCTTGCCAACTGTTATTACACATTGTTGCTGAGAAAATGAAGCACTTTACCGGAGATTACCCTGGGAGAAGACAAATATCTTGGGTGGGGAGACAGATCAGTGGATATAATGCTTGTCATGCAAGTAGCAGGAACTGAATTTCATTATCCAGAACTCATGTAAAATCTGGGTGTTGCATACTAACCTAGCAGTGGAGATACCATGATCATGAAGGTAGCTTTCCCAGGGCGAGTCTTATCCACTGGACTCTGAATGTGGTGACCCCTGTCATTTCCCCAAATGCAGGAAACTCAACCGCATCATTTGTGGCAGTGGGAGACTGCATTTGTGCTCTCTCCTGGGGGTGGGAGGCTGTTGTTCATGCACTTGTAATCCATGCCCTCCTACTGCAAGATTGGAGTTGGAAATACGACAGCAACTGGACGGGAATCTACAGAAATGTCCATCAAAAGAGACCTTTCTTCAAATGAGATGAAGGTGATGACCATCATTCATGGTCCCTCTGACCTGTATACATGTGCCATGGTATTCATGTGCCCGTGTTTACATTCATCAACATGCATGTACACACACACACACACACACACACACACACACACACACACACACTAAAATATCAGAAAATAATTTTTAATTAAAAATTTAAAATATCTTTAAATTACATTAATCCACTCTGTGCACATTTTCTTTTTAGCTATTTTTAGTCTGTGTCCTCACTGTGTAGTGAACTATAGTTATGAGAACAGAATCTTAGGTTTTTAATCCTTATAAGAAATCATCAAAATTAGAAGTTGTTTGGGAGATTGCCAGCACAACATTATGGATATTTTCTTGAAGACTAAATGATCAATGGTTTATCGATAAATAAAATTACCATTCACGAACCTGCCAAGTTTCAGAATTTCCTAATAGAATCATTTAATCTTCAATCTGAGTAGCTTCCTATATAACACAATACAAACACACACACACACATACATATACACACACCTACATGGCCCACTATATTATTTTGAACTGAAATATTCTGTTCAATGTCAGTGCCAGATAAACAGTTAGTCTAGTAAACCACACGCTGCTCACTCTTCAGAACACTCATAGGAAACCACTTCTGTCCTTGCCTTTATTGGTTGGATGGATACCTGCACTTCTCCTCTTACATAGTTTGTTTGGGTTTGAAATGAGCTATCATAGTATCTACAGGTGTCAGTAGTCATTCAAGACTCCTTTCTTCCTTCCCTCTCTCCCTCCCTCCCTCCTTCCTTCCTTCCTTCCTTTCTTCCTTCCCTTGTCTTTCCCTTCCTCATCATTCCATACTCTCATCATCCTCAGACAGTAGATATTTTCCAGTAGATTTCCTTAGTTACAAACTCTGTAAAACTCATCTAATCTAAAATGTTCTTGATTGTTGACCCTGCTTCATACAAAGTACAGTATTACATTGATATGTTCTGGAAAATGTAAGAGGTAAGGAAGAATTCATCATTCTCTCTGGCATTGACAGTAATCACAGCAGGAAATGCAACACTGCTTCATCCAGTGGTTCACACCGCCCTGCAAGCCTAAGACTGATGCGTGTGACCTCTTATCCAGACAGTCAGGTTACTCTCTTATATGGCAACAGAACAAGGGTGCTTATTTTTACATGTTAATTCTTTTATAAGGGCAACTTATCACAAACTTGCAGAAATTATCTTTCTTAATTTTGGCATTAAAAATAATATCTTCTTTAAGTAATAAGTAAGCTAACCCTGTTTGCTTAGGAAATTGAATATTTGTTTCAGTTGATAGTTTAAAAATATCATAATATCAAGGGCTTTTATTGGTTGAGTAAATAGCACTTTCTAAATGTGCTTTTCATTACCAAATATTTGCCTGTTTTGACGATATGACTGATGATCTCTGAAAACCTTCTCACATATATTCATAAACTGTTCAGTCATTTCTGTGCTGTTTGTAATAGCATTTACAGTAGTGTAGTAATGTTAAAGTGTTTCTATGAAGCATGCCTTGCTAAAGTTTGAAATTTTTTTCATTACTAAGTCAGATCCATATTTTTTTTTCATTTTACATACCAACCACACTCATAAGTGGAAACTAGATGTAAAGCAAAAGATAACCAGACTACAACCCACAGCTCCAGAGAAGCTAGATAAAAAGGAGGACCCTAAGAGGGACTCATGGATTGCCCTGAAAAGGGGAAATAGTTGAGATCTCCATGAGTAAACTGGGGGTGAGGGGGCAATAGAGGGTAGGGGGTGGGGGATGAGAAGATAAGTTTGAAATTTAACAATTTACCAAATGAGATAAAAACATATGCTTGTATCAGAGAAACCAAATGACCAAAATGACTTAAATGTATATAGTTAACAATAATTTTAAGACATTTATATATAAATAGAAATCATCACAATATTATGATCAAATTGCTACACAACCACATTTGGCACTTTGTAGAAATGTACAAGTCATCTTTGTTTGACTCCTCAGGCCATGGTTATCCCTCCATTTAGAATTGCCACTAAGTGAATCATGAGGCAAAGCCCATAACTCAATTGAATGCTTTAAATGAAATCTTTCTACCTTGAAAACAAAGCAACTTATGGTAGCAAAAGCACCTGTTAATTAAGGATATTTTCCTTGTATTTATCAATATGACCTTGAACTCTTGCTATAATGTTGTGAATTCTTGTTTCCACAAATTAATGCAAGAAAATATGAATATATTCCTAACATGTGTTTAGGTAGCCAAGTACCATATTACTCAGAAGACGGTTAGAGCCTCCTTTTACATTTTACTTGACAGTGATTTGCAGAAGTACAGAGGGATAGATGTGGGAGCCCACAGAGGTTTCCTAGCGAGATCTGAGCTTGCTTTACCCAGGATGGCTACATAAGGGGATGGATTGACCACGTGTATGATTACCAGGTGTTTGGAAGGGTCTACACTTGCCTGTTCCAGGGGGAGGTCTTCTGCTCCACCATTTGGCATTCCTTTAAAAAGCCCTTCAGAAGAGACAGAGGGGCAGGTGGATAAATATCCAGGCCCTCTCGAGGCTATTCTGAGTTTCTATCTGTCTTTCTCCTCTCTATATTTCTACCTAAATCTCTTATCCCTCACTCCTCAAGAGTACCCTGGGGAAAAAAGTGGGAGCAGGTCTCCCGCAGATAGAGTAGAAATGTATTAAAAGGTCATAATCACCATGGTCATGCAAATGAAATCACGAGGAGGTCTCATATCTTTTAGAATACCTGTTTTCAAACAGTCAAAATACATCAAATGTAGGGGACAGAAAGTATATTGGTAGAAGAAATATAAGATGGTGCAGCCATTATGGAAAGTAATACAAAGATTCCTGGAGAAACTACAAATAAAACAAATGATTCAGTAATCCAACTTGAGGGTATAAGGGAAGAAAGTAGAATTCACTTCACTTTCATGTTCATTGCTGAGTTACAATAGCTAAGATATAGAAGTAATGTAAATATCCATTGATGGATAAGTAAAAAAATTATAATATATAAAATATATAGAAATAAAAGAGTAATATAGAACAATATTTGCTCCTAAAGGCGAGCTTATCACTTACAACAATGCGAATGAATAAATATTTAGGCTATCAAGAAATAATCCAGAAACAAGAAAGGAAAAAAAGAGAGTGAGGGAGGAAGGTGATGAACAAGCTATATGACATCCCTTGCGACAGGCAGATATAAAGCCAATGAAGAGACAAGCCTTTGTGCATGTATGTGAGGGATTATCTACATTAGGTTAATGGAGATAGAAAGAGCAACTGGAAACATGGTCAGCACCATAGCACTATGTGGAGTCCCAGGATGAAGGAAGCAGAAGGACCAACTGGAAACATGGTCAGCACCATAGCACTATGTGGAGTCCCAGGATGAAGGAAACAGAGGAAGCAGGCTGAGGCCAAGTGCTTATCTGTTTCCCTCTGGATGGCATGTGAGTAGCTGCCTCAGGTTCCCGCCATCATGGCTTCCTACTGTCTATACCAGGAACTATGAATTAAAATTCAGAAGTCAGTTTTGTCAGGTATTATTTTGCAACAATTAGACAAGTAATTAATGCATGTGTGCTAACAACAATAAATAAATAAAACACAGTGAAGCATAGGGCAGAAGAGTAATCATCACTGGTTTGGGGTGGGTCACATGGGTGAAACGGTATCAGAAGTCTACACTCGGAATTACAGGATGAATAGGTTCTGGAGATCATGAATGCTTGAATTTTACTAAGAGAATAATTATTAAATTATTGCACAGATGAGGGCAGGAGACACAGAAAGTTAGGAAGGGACTCCAAAATAAATTGTTCTGATTCTTGTACTTGACTAGAAGAAAGAACCATCCTTTCTCTGTCCAGCTGACTTAGTGACTTGTTCAGTTGTTCTAAAGAGACATCATGACCAAGGCAGTTCTTGTGCAGAAAAACATTTTACTGGGGACTTTCTTACATGTTCAGAGGCTTAGTCCATTATCATCATGGCAGGGGACACGTGGCACACACTGTGCTGGAGCAGTAGCTGAGAGCTACATTCTGATCCAGAGAGACAGAGAGACAGAGACAGAGAGACAAGAGTGAGCCTGGTCTGGGCTTCAGCCTGGGCTTCAGCCTGGGCTTGGTGTGGTCTTTTGAAATCTTAAAGCTCATACTCAGTGAATATTTCCTCCAACAAGGCCATACCTATATAGGCCTATGGGGACCATTCCTATTCAAACCACCACACCATCCCAGGGACCAGGAGAGCCAGAGGGGAGTTCTTCCTTGTTATCTTTTCCTTAATAAGTACATATGTTTGCTGTTTAGATATGGGGTGTGACCAAACTCCAGTCCATACACTAATCCTTTCTGGTAAATAATTTTTGAATAGAACTTCTAGATTTTCATGGTAAAATGTATTATCTATTATCCAATTCTAGCCTATCTCTCAGTGATTTTAAGGGCTCAACTCCTGAGAGAAGAATTACCACAACTGTCTTGGAGGCCACTGAGAACGGGTATTAGTGCTCTGTTGGGACCTATTAAGAAAAAGATATTTCATTGTGATCAAAATAAGAGAATCTACCTCCTGTCCTGCCTTCAGACATGACATTCTGATCTACTGGCATAGAGACTAAAACAGTACATACTATTATCTCCTCCCTCAAGAGTTAATCCAGATGGTTTTGTCAATATACTGACCAGGAGTCCACACAGGAAATTTGATTCACCTGAAGATATGCCTCAGAGAGGGGAGGAATAATAATTACTCCATTACAAGATAATGAACTTACCCTTCCAGAAGCTACCCCATCAGTGCAGTCACTTACAAAGCCTCCACCAATAGCTCAGCAAGCCTGTCCATTTCTGAGTTACCCAGAAGTATAATATTTTCTTTACTTTCTTTCTATCTCCTTTTCAGAGATTCACATAAAATACTTGCATTTGCCTAATTTTATTTGACGATTGTGCATCAATAAAGCTAATAAAGAGAATAGTTATAGTTATCTTAAAAAATCTTCCTTCAATAAATCACTCCAATAATTATTAAAAAGTTATGTTGTTACAGAGAGTCTACCAGAGAAGACCACTCAGACATAGTTCATAGCCAACCAAAAGTCTTCTAGTGGGCTTGGACTACACTCAGGCAAGGATTAAGATCCCAGTGTACCCTGCCCTGTTTAGAACAAGGGAGCTTTTAAAGCAAAATCCACATCCTGTTATCTCACTCTGCAGCCCCAGGGGAGCTGTTGCATAACCAGCCAGTTCAGGAGAGCTAAGAACAGCGTTAGCTGGAGGGGGAGATCCTCATGGCAGGCAGTTTAATAGAGAGAAGCTGAGTTAGCTGGGCCATCTTGACCTTGGGTTCACAGACCAGAGATGGGTAATTTTTCACAGGATTTCCATCAAGGAGATCAAGTTCTAGTCAAACCTAAAATGGCCTCAGCCAGAAAAACAGATGTAAGAATCTCTGCCCTGTGTTGCCTTGTCACACCATGGAAGAAATGAATTAGCAGCCATATATGGAAGAAGGGTTGACTTATTCCACATAGAAGGAAGTTAATGAAGGGGAAACAGCCTTGGCTTAATGCCAGAGTTTTTTTTTTCAATCCAGAACTGGACCCTCCTCATTTGTATGGCATTGTGTCCTTCATCAAATTAGTTATCATTTTGATTCGGTTTGATTAGAGGAATGTTTCCTTTTGCTATTGTTTATTGATTCCATGTTATGATGCTGCTGGGGATTGACCTGAGAACATCAAGTGCTAGGTAAATATTCTGTCACTGAACTATATCCCAGCATTTATATTTCACTTTCTGTTTTCTATAATTTTTGTGGTGGTTTGAATAGGAATGTCCCCCATAGGGTCATAGATTTGAATGCTTGGTCCCCAGAGAGTGACACTATTTGAAAGAATTAGGATGTGTGGCCTGGTTGAGGAAATGTGTCACTGGGGTGGACTTTGGGGTTTCAAGGGCCCAGGCTAGGCCCAGAGGCTCTTGCTCTCCTTGCTCCCTCTCCCTGCAGATCCAGATGTAGAACTGTCAGCTACTTCGGGATACTACTACAGGATAAAAGTGGACTAAACCTTGGAACTGTAAGCAAGCCCCAATTAAATTCTTAAGTGCTGTGGATATCGCTCTGTATAAATAAAATGCTGATTGACCATTAGCCAAGCAGGAAGTATAGGCGGGACAAGCAGGGAAGAGAAATCTGGGAACAGGAAGGCTGAGGCAGAGACACTGCCAGCCGCTGCCATGAAAAGCAAGATGTAAGGTACCGGTAAGCCACAAGCCATGTGACAACTTATAGACTAATAGATATGGGTTAATTTAAGATAGAAAAACTAGATAGCAAAAAGCCTGAGCCATTAGGCCAAATAGTTTAAATAATATAAGAGTCTGTGTATTTACTTTATTAGTGGGCTGCAGGACTGCCGGGGCTTGGCAGAAGCTGGAGAGAAGGTCTCCAGCTATACTTTCCTTCATAAGTATTACCATGGGCATGGTGTCTCTTCACAGCAATGCAACACTTAGTAGAACAAATCTCATTTTGAGACAGACTGTGATGATTTTAACAGCTAGTATTTCAAAAGAGAGGCAACTAAAAGAAGCATCTTAATAATAATGAATTATAAAAAATAACTTCAACTTTCACAGAACTCAAAAAACATTTAACTCATATTAAACAAAAGGGTAATAAAAAACCTGGCACATCTGAAAAAAACATTAAACTTGCTTTACTTAGTTTAATTAAAATGTGAGTTCTCTTCAGGCACACTTTAGATCCTCTTTTATTATTTTTGACTTGTTTTGAGCATGAATCATAAGTTTCATTTGACCTTTTAGGAAAACTATTTGTGTATATTCCTCAGAAGAGGAATCTGTGCTCTGCACTAATTGTGTGAGGACAGGCCAGGTGGCAGATTACTTAGCATTTCGCCTTTCACCTCCAGAGACTAGGATTTAAGTGTGGCTTAAAAGAAATACCCAGGAGTGATGTGTGTGCTTTTTGAGGCCTTAAAATTGGGCTTAAGCAGCAATCACTTGCAGCTGCAGAGATGTTCTTTCAAAAGACATCAGAAATGTCACAGGACAAGACCCGGGGATTTCAATAAAGACATAAAGGCCACCCAGACAACCCAAGTGGGACAAAGCTTATCAAAATAATGAACCTACAGGTCTGGAACTCTACTGGTCAATGAGAAAAGCCAAATGGGTTTGGTAGGAAAAAAAAAAGAAGAAAGGAAGAAAAATGAATAGTCTCCAACAGATAAGCTTAAGCAGTTACAGCATCCCTAAAGGCATGCAAATGAGATTGCTAAAGGAAAAAAAAAAACCCAAACAAAAAACAAATCGTGTAGCTTACTCGCGCCCTCTAGTGTTCTTTCCCTTCCTCTTTATATGTGGAGTGTGAGTCTTTACATACATTTTAAAGAGAATAAGGAGGGTTTTAAAAAACTAAATTCTAGAGTTACCAAAAACCCATGAAAAAAGAAATGGAAGGTTTATATTTTAAAGTCAGGTTAGCATCCTGAGTAGTACAGCTGAATCAAAGCTGATAATGTCATTACGTGTATTGGTGCCAGTAGTCTGACATCAGTGGCAAATTAAAGAAAGACTGACAGAAAAAGCGACAGCATCTTTCTTTCCCTCCCATGCTTCGGCACAACAGACTTCTCCCTGAAAAATGTTTTGCTTCACAGTCCCTATGTTTTGCATCCTAATTTTATCCTGTGCCAACAAAACAGATTGTTTGCTAATTGATATCATAAAGCAAGACAGCCCAGTGAAGGATGATAATTCCTACTCCAGCCAGCGGCAGCTGATGGGGAGCTTGATAGAAACGCTGTCATTTCCAACAGACTGCCTACCATCAACTTTCCACTGTAAATATAGAGATGTGACAGGAGCCTCATCCACCCACCTTCAGTTTTAGAAATAAAATAATTCAGCTGCAATATTCCTGCCCCCCCTTTAGGTTTGCTACCAGCATTTTCTTTTTTCTAAAGTAGGAACACCATTTAATCTTTGTCCTTTGTTGGACACGATAACCAATTTCTTTTGTCCACAGCCATATGCAAGCTTATGAAGAATTTGTGTATTCATCCATCTCTAGAAGAGAATAAAATAACCAGAGTATGAACTATTACCCCATTAAACATTTGTAAAACACCAGGAAAGTATAACATAATTGTAAATTTACTTGGCATACTTGTAAATGCTCTTTGAAAAGTGAGGACCATTTTCATAGTGTTCTCCCTCTTTCCGAGCAAAATCCTGTTCCTTAGTGGGCTCAGCTTGTCCACCGAGAGAAGCATGGGAAACACAAAGCACTTTGTGTAAGTGGGAACTAACGTCATCAAGCATTCACAGATATCCAGCGAGTGCACACAGAACCAGCTGAAGAACGATGGCCACGTGATGCACACAATTCGAGGGTAAGTGATAAACACCGGCAGTGGTGGGGCCTGCGGCACCCCAGCTCAGCTCTCAGGAGGAGAGTCACACCACGGGACAAGGCACCACAAGTCACAGTTTGTCCCAACCGCTTTGCTTGTTCCAAAGGAAATTTAAGCCAGGCGGTGGTGGCACCCATCTTTAATCCCAGCACTCAGGAGGCAGAAACAGGTGGATCTCTGCATTCTAGGCTGGAGTGAGATCCAGGACAGTCAGGGCTACACAGAGCAACCCGGTCTCAAAACAAAAACAAACAACAAATGAAAACAAAAAAGGAAGAAAATATTAATTATTATGGCTTTAAAAACTCATTTTTTTCCAGATATTTTTACCCCATTAAGTAATTTTTCCCTGACTCTCCATTTTACTTTTTGCCAAGCTTTTAAAAAAAAAATGAGTAAAAATTGACTCTGAAACGTTAAATGGGCAAACAGGCATATTTCCCTCAATACAGAATACAGAATCTACCCTTAAGCACGTGTGTGTGTGTGTGTGTGTGATGAACATAGAAAGGAAACCTTCAGAAGGGAGGAAAAAAGTTTAAACTATGGAGAGAGTAATAGAATAAAAGCGACTTGAATGCAGAAAGGAGGACTCTGGGTGGAGGAAGGTGTGTCCTTATTTTCTCCCCTTGCTGTGACCAACAGCATGATCAAAGATGAACGTGGGGAGGAGTCCATCATCAAAGGGACCTAAGGACGGAATCTGAAGCAGAGAGCCATGGAGGAATGCTGCTGAAAGATCGGAGAAGCCGCAGCTAACGTTGCCTCGCCAATTCCTCAGCTGGTCTTGTTTCCTCAGACTGGAAGCCTCTAAGTCCTCATCCGAATGAATATCAGCTGAACTACTGCTAAAAGCCTAAAAGCTTAATGGGACTCTAGTTCCTGGTCCTCACGCCTTATATACCTTTCTGCTTCCTGCCATCACTTCCTGTGACTAAAGGCGTGTGTCGCCATGCCTGGCTGTTTCCAGTATGGCTTTGAACTCACCGAGATCGAGACAGATCTCTGCCTCCTGAATGCTAGGATTAAAGGCATGTGCTACCACTGCCTAACCTCTATGTTTAATATAGTGGTTATTCTGTTCTCTGACCCCCAGATTAGTTTATTGGGGTGCACAATATATCAACCACACAACATGATGATATATATGTATAAAATGTCATAACAACATCTATTGCTTTGTATGGTAACTTAAAAATTAATTTAGAAGAAAAATTCAAGGTAGAAGAGAATGAAAAAGATTACACCCTCCTCCACTTTCTTTCATCATTTAGCAATCAAGGAAATTGAGGCACAGAGATGTGGAATCACATGTGTTTAAAACGAAACAGCAACTTTGTAGCAGAGTAAAATAAAATAAATGTCTACTGGACTGTGAGTAGATTTTAAAGATAGCTATTTTTTGCGTACAAAACAAAATCTTTTCAAAGGGCCTTTTAAAAATGTTTAATTTTCTACCCTTTGAAGCTTAAGTTTCAACAATTTAATTCTTAAAATGGGCAAAGGAGCGGGGCTGAGCCAGGGGAATAAACTGCAGAATGGTCTGAAATCCCATCAGAGTTGAAAGCAAATTGTTTTGCAGTCTGAAGTTAATCCTGAAGTAGTATTTGATGGACTTTTAATTAAACAACAAACACCTATACAATTGTGAGACTGTCGATTTCTATTCTCAACACTCTAATTTGAAAACCATTAATTGATAAAATCAAGGGGTTTTGTTAAATTATGAATAACTGCATACCTGCACTATCTCTTTACTTTAAAATTCTCTATTTTTCCTCTAAATTTACATAAGAACTTTTTCATTATCATTTATTGTCATTAATAAATACAGTTTAATATACAGCAAAGTACTTTTATGGTTTAGTCTATTCCCATTTGATGTCTGCAATATGGAAAATAGCACCTGGGACTTTAGGCCTGAGTTCAAACCTTTTCCTTCTCCCACCTACTGAAGGGCACACTGAACATAAAAGCGTCCAAAACCAGTACATGGTCTATAAGCAAAAAGCAAGGAAGCACTGAGTTCAAAGCTGTCAACAGCTAATTTTGTTTTATGTTCAAAGTTATAATCCATGGGACTCCCTTTCCCCCTCTCTAGTGAGCATCCGTGCCCCTGTGCCATCTGCCACTGTTTGGAGTCATGTCTCCCTTAGTTATCCTTTAATTGGCTTGACCTATGGGATGGATGGCTTGCAACCAACTAATTACATAAACCCAGGCCAGGCTTTATAAATTCTACCAAAAGACAGCTCTTCTGAGAGAATAAAAAGAAAGGAACACTTCAGCCCCAATTTCAAACTTCTTCAAGCATTTCATCTGCCCAAAATACTCAATTTTCTAGTGTGGTGAAAATTTACAATGATGTGCTTTCTTATTAGAATTTACTTCCTTTTCTATGTTGTTAGCATATAATGAAGATTTTAGATTATACTAAAGTATGGAGAATACAATTTAAATTCAACGTTCGTAAGGAGAGTTAGGCAATTAATTTTAGTTTACAAGTTTTAATTTAAGCAATTCTAATGGAGAAAATAATGATGGATAGCAAGAGTTTCTCAAAACACTGGCAAGGTAAAAAATACTGGGACAATAAAGTTCACAAATAAAACCCATTGTATAATTCTGTAAATATACATTACTACAAAGACATAAAAGATATAAAATAACATATATATACATACATACATATACATTTATACGTGTGTGTGTGTGTGTGTGTGTGTGTGTGTGTGTGTGTGTGTGTGTGTTGATCAACACCAGACAAGAAATACGAATATCTGGCTAAATATGTATCATATTACCTTGTCAAAATTTCAAATATTTTCTTTATCCAATAGTTCTGTCTTTGGAAAGATTAGAATTGCTATGGAATATCAGGTTACAAAATTAACAGCACTGCATGAAGCATTCAAAGTTACCACCATAATTTTTATGAGCACCAAATTTGTGGTGTTGCCTATGGAAGCTTGAATCTTTGAGCAAAGTTTTGTAAGTCACATAGACAATTGACATGGATACTTAGGTGTTTCCCAAAGCACATTATGCTGAAAGATTTGATAATTGAGTCAACATGTGATATATTGTAGCCTGTACATAGTTCTTACATTTTGATGATAATAATAAAGTTACTTTTCTCCAAATGAAAAACTTACAAATACTTTTCTACTTATAAGCATTAATTAAAATGTTGGTAAATGTTTTTGTCAGGCTAGTTTTTTCATGATTGTGAGGAACATGGAAAGGCCAGTGTATTCCATGATTGTGGGACCACTGTCACACTTCTTCGCCTGTGAAGTGAATTCCTTGGTCAGAAGCAATACTCTATGGAATAATGATAGTAGATAAGGTATTCTGTAAGTCCATAGATGGTGATTTTAGCAGGACCATTATGTGCAGGAAAGGCAAATCCATGAGCAGAATGAGTATCTACTCCAATAAGGACCAAGTGTGTCCAAGTGTATTTTGGTCACCCATACCCATGTCTGGGGATCAGTGTTGTTCTCTACCATTGACAGATCTGGCACTCAGTGGTAGCTGTATCCCAGTGAGTAGAAGTCAATGTTGTGGAGCACATTCATAAACCCCATCCCTGTTACCATGGCCACTTTGTTTATGGTCCCATTGGGCAGTGGCAGAAATGGCTGTGGGAAGAGGTTGACTGTCCTCAGAATGGGTCATTCTATCTACTTGATTATTGAATGTCTCCTCAGCTGAAGTTCCTTTGATGAGAATTTGTGTGGGACACAAGTATTTTCACATGCTTTGTCAATTTGGAGAGATTTATCCACATTTCCCAAATGTCTTTCTCCCCAATTTTTCAGTCATGCTCTTTCAAAGTATCTGACCATCCAGTCAATCCAATGGCTACAGACCATGAATATGTGAACAATCTCACACTCGGCTATTTCTAATAAAATGTATGACCATTCATGCTGCTCAAAGTTCTGCTGACTATGAACATTTCCCTTTGCTAGTGTCCTTTATGGTTGTCCCAGAAAGGAGTTATAATGTTGGAGCTGTCCACTTCTGGGTGTTGCCTGTATGATGTGCAGAACCTAAGTAAACCAGACCCTTGGCTTCTCTTTCTCAGTCAACTGAACATAGGACACATTCCATGAGGCTATAGGTCCATGCCCAGCAGCAGACTGCTTTGTAACGAAAGTAGAAACCAGAGGCATTTGGATAACTTCTTCATGTAACTTGCTTGTGCCTTCAGGACCTGCTTGGGCCTGATCACATGTATATCACTTCCATTTGATAAATCATTGCAGCTGTGTATGTCCTACTTTATGACTTGGCCGGTCAGATAACACTCAGCTCATGATTGGCAGCTCAGATAGCATGATGACTTGATAGCCCATTGTCAAGCATTCATTTTTCACCAAGGCCCGAATGCACACCAAGAGCTATCTTTTAAGGGGAGAGTAGTTGTCTGGAGATGATGGGAGAGCCTTTCTCAAAAATCCCAAAGGTCTCTTCAGTGATTCACCTATATAGGCCTGTAAAAGGCTCCAAACAGCATCCCTATCTGTCACTGCTACTCCAAATACCATAGGGTCTGCTGGATCATATGGTCAAAGTTGTAGAGCAGCCTGCTCAAAACCCTGGACCTATTGAAGAGCTTTCTCCTATTTCAGGGTCCATTCAACTTTGCTAGTAGTTTCTCTAATCATGTGGTATGTGAGGGCAGATTAAAAAAAGACAAGTAAGGAATTTGATATCTCCACAATCCAGATAGGGCCACTAAGTGTTATGTTTCTTTCTTGGTGGTAGGAGGGACCAGGTGGAATAACTTATCCTTCACATTAGAAGGAATATCACTGCATGCCACATAACACTAACTCCTAAGAATTTCACTGAAGTAGAAGGACCTTGAATTTTGTTTGGAATTATTTCTCATCTTCTAATGTGTATATGTGTTACCAATGAATCCAAACTTGTTGCCACCTCATGCTCACTTGGTCCAATCAGCTTAATGTCATCAATATAGTGCATCAGTATAATATTTTGTAGAAGATACAGACAATCAAGATCCCTTTGAGCTAAGTGATGCACAGGGTTGGAGAGTTAATATATCCTTGAAGTGAGCTGCAAAGGTATACTACTGGCTTTGCCAACTGAAAGCAAATTACTTCTGGTGGTCCTTCTGGAAAGGTAACAAGAAAAAGGCATTTGCTAGATCAGTAGCTGTATGCCACGAACCAGGAGATGTGCTTATCTGTTCAACACATCTGATAGAACAGCTGAATTGGACTCACTACTTGATTGAGTTTGATAGCCAAATATAATTCTTGACAATCCACCTGTCTTCTGTACTGATGAGATAGGAGAGTTAAAGGCAGATGTGGATGGAACCACCACCCCTGCATTGTTTCAAGTCCTTAATAGTGTCTCTATTTCTGAAGTTCCTTTAGGGATTCCATACTGTATTTTATTCACTATTTTCTTTGACAGAGACAACTCTAAAGGCTTCCATTCAGCCTTTCCAACCATAATAGTCCTCACTTTACAGATCTGGGAACCAAAGTGAAATTTCCACCAACTTCTAAATATATCTATCCCAATTATACATCCTGGAACTGAAGAAATAATCACAAGATAAGTTTGGGACCTACCCTGAGCCAAATTTCAGCCAAAACTCCATTAATCACCAGACCTCCATAAGCTCCTACTTTAGTGGGAGAGCCACAATGTTCTTGGGATCTGCAGGAATCAGCATCAATTCTAGATGTAGTCAAGTTGACAAGTAATAATATTCATCACACATTCCTTTTTCTTTCTGAAAATGTAGCTACCAAAATAGGAAAGGACTCCAGATTTTTCTAGACCAAACACAGACTGTAGTTGTTTGCATTTTACTCTTTGAGGGGCCTACCACCAGCTTGCAAATAAGTACACATGGAAACTTATTCTTTCTTATGAGTGTCAGGCCTTAGCTTGGCTTGTTTCTAGCCAGTTTTTCTTAACTTAAATTATCAGGTCTACCTTTTGCCTCTGGGATTTTTCCCTTTTCTTATTTCTGTATATCTTAGTTTCACTCTTACTTTGTGGCTGGCTGTGTGGCTGGCCCCTGGAGTCCTCCTCTTCTCCTTTTCTCGGTCTTTTATCTCCTTTCTCTCTTTTTCTCCTATTTATTGTCTCTGCCTGCCAGCTCTGCCTATCCTTTCTCCTGCTTTGCTATTGAACATTTAGCTCTTTATTAGACCAATCAGGTATTTTAGACAGGCAAAGTATCACAGCTTCACGGAGTTAAACAAATGCAACATAAAAGAATGCAGCATATTTTTTCATCATTAAAGAAATGTTCCACAGCATAAACAAATGCAACATATCTTAAATTAATATTCCACAACACCAGACTCATGAGGATTGAGTGACATATTTATGTTCAAGCATCATACTAATGTTTAGAGAAGTTCACTGATTTCATGAACCACAGGCATTGAGTTTTGTGTTTTTGACATTCTAACAGTTGAACCAATCTTCTTATATTTAGTGAGCAAATGATAATAAAATATCCATGCCAATGTTGAGAAAACTAAAATGTAAAGCAAGTGGGCAGCTAGTTAAAGTCACTCATGCAGTATTGGGAAACTTAGAGCTTAAAAGGGCTGCTCCTGTATGTTTACCTAGCAATTATAACTGGTGTCTTTGTCTTAAACATGACTGTAAGTCACTTTAGTCATTGCCATTTCTCCTGTTGTAGATCAGATGTTTATAAATGCCTCATGGTCAAAACTGAATAATTAAGAACATAAAATTTGCACATCCACCACAAACTGACACTTTGATTTAAGTATGAGACAAGCAAAATATGATTAAATATAAAATTTGAAAATCTGTTTTATTTTCTAACATGGTAGAAACTTTTCAAAATATTACATATATGAAGGTGATCTAAAAGAAATTGTTTAATAATGGGGACCCTAACTGGCCATTTTTTTTTCACCAAATGAAGCTTCCAGTACCAGTACTACATTATATCTAATTGAGTGATAAGCCAAAGGAGTCCTGTAGGAATTGCCAATCAATCCAGGCTATCCCCAAAACTACAGATTGCTCCCTACAAGCAGAAAGCAAGTATCCATTGCTGAAAAAAATACCTACAAAGCTCATTGAATATGGAGAAGTTGAGCTGGTGTCTACATAGAGCTTTCATCCCTATGTTCTAGTGTCTTCTATAAAGGAAGGTATTCTGTAAGTTACTAAAGCAGAAAAGTAAACACCAACCAAGCCACAAACTCTTTGATCTAAAATGGTGTCCTTCCTGCAAGATATGTTAGGTCAATCGTACCACAAATCTTGAGGGAGTAACCAATTAACATCTGATTTTACTCACTCCATGAGATGGAACCCATACCCAACACTACTTGGGTGATCAAGAACCTGAACCTAGGTAGTCTAGGTACCTAGGGTAAACCCAAACACTAATGCTATAAAAAAATGTAGCAATAAAATAACTACTAGTGACATTCTGCTATGCTCATAGATCAGTGCCTTGTTTTGCCATAATCAGAGAAGCGTCCTCCTGCAGCAGATGGGAACAAATATATAGATCCACAGCCAGACATTATTCAAAGACTGAGAAACCTTGGAACACTCAATTTTAAATGGGATATCTGCATCAAATCCCTCCCCTCAAGGCTTAGGGACCCCTGTGGAAAACAAGGGGAAAAATACTTCTAAATCAACATTGTCAAAGCTCATATGAACTCAAAGACTTAAATAGCATGTGCAAAGCCTATATGGTTCTGTACAGGATGAGGCATTATAGCTGAAAGAAGAAGTGGACATATGGACCCATCCCTAACCCAGATGAAATCTTCAATTGATAACCACTGGAAAGTGAAAATTTATTTCCCTCTAAGAATGTCTCGCTGTAGAAACAAACTATTCTTAAGGGTAGGCTGTATGCTCAGCAGTAGATACCCAACAGAATATGAACTAAAGGGTATCTTTGAAGGTTCCTTGTCTCACAATATCATGTCAAGGCTTTTCTTTCTTTCTTTTTTAAAATTTATTTTTATTTTTATTTTATTTATATATATATTTCTTCTCTCATATATAGTATGGGCTTCTAGTTTAGTGTTTTTATGGGATTCTTGAGTGTAAAAACTAGTGGGTCTCTGTTTCATATACCTTCTCTTGGACTCTCTTCCTTCTGTTGTTTTGTCCAATTCTGATATGTTTGTTCTTATTTTATCTAATTATATTTTATTATTAACCCTTAGAAGCCCATTTGTTTTCTAATGAGAGATGGAATGGTGGTGGATCCAGATGGGAGGGAAAATGGGGAGGGAACTGGAGAGAGTAGAAAGAGACTATAATCAAGATGCATATATATGCATATATATGGAAATTATTTTCAATAAAAGGAAAAAAGAAATGATCAGTTAAAAGATTTATTATAACATGTTTTTCATTTTCTACTGATGATATTATAATAATAAATCACTCTTTAAAAATATGTATGGCAAGGCCATGTTTGTCAGAAGACCAGGTAGGCTGCCGGCAGACCTTATCCATACTCTCTGTTCCCCTAGAACCAATCCTAAGGATCTTTCAGAGTGCTGCAATAGAACACCAGCTGAAGTCTCCCATTCTCCCTGTCAATACTGATCCTGCAGACTATCCCCTCTTGGCTTCCTTTTGTTCCCTTGTCAATGTGTCCCAGCCCCAACTCAGATAGATACCCCCTGCTCAACCCAAGGCCATGCCTGACAGAAATACCAGATAGACTGCCCACAAATATTCCTCACTCTCTTTGTTATCCCCAGACCTAATCCTCAAGGTTGTGCCTAGCAGGGCAACAGACTATATCACTCTGGCCTCCCTTTTGCCCTGGCTCCAACACCAGCAAGCATTCCCTGTGAACACAGCAGCAGGACAGGACAGTAAAACAGTTAACACACAGCCGACACAATCTCTGAACATACAGAGCAGAGAGGTAATGAAAACCAAGGAAAAAAACACATAGCACAACAAAGACAAACCCAGAAATCAGCACCTAGATCTATAATCATCACAAACCCAGATGCCTAGACACCTAAGAACACAATCAATAACAGCCAGGGCAACATGTCTATACCGGAGCACAGTTATCCTACAACAGCAGCACCTGAATATTCCAACATAGATGAAGCTCAAGAAAGAGACCTTAAAACCAACTATATGAAGAAGATAGAGGTCCTTAAAAAGGAAATGAATAAATCCGTTAGTGAAATACAGGAAAACAGAAACAAACAATTGGAGGAAATGAATAAATCCCTCAAAGAAAACCAAAAGAATACAAACAGTTGAGGGAAACCAATAAAACTTTTTAAGACCTGAAAATGGAAATAGAAGCAATTAAAAACAACAACAAAAAAAAAAACTGAGAAAATTCTAGGAAAGAAAAATTTAGGAATGTGAACAAGAAATACATAGGTAAGCTCAACCAACAGAATACAGGAGATGAAAGACAGAATCTTAGGCATAGAAAATACCATTGAAGAAATGGATACATTGGTCAAGAAAAATGTTGAATCTAAAACACTCCTGACACAAAAAATCCAGGAAATCTGGTACGATATAAAAACATCAAACTTAAGAATAATAAGAATAGAGGATGGAGAAGAAAACCAGTAAAATTCCCAGATAATATTTTCAACAAAATCATAGAAGAAAATTTTCCTAACCTAGAGAAGGAGATGCCTATAAAGGTATTATAAGCATACAGAAGATCAAATAGATTGGACTACAAACAAAGTAGTTCCCTTGTCACATAATAATCAAAATACTAAACATACAGAAGAAGGAAAGAATACTAAGAACTGGAAGGGAAAAAGATCAAATAAAATATAAAGAAAGATTTATTAGAATTACACCCAACTTCTCAATGGAGACTCTAATAGCCAGAAGGGCCTGGAAAGATGTCCTGCAGACACTAAGAGACCTCAGATGTCAGGCCAGATTACTGCCAGATGCCAACAAAACTTTCAATCACCACAGGTGAAGAAAATAAGACCAAATTTAAAAAGTATCTATCTACAAACATAGCTGTACAGAAGGTGCTAGAGGGAAAGCTTTAACCTAAGGAGGTTAACTACACTCATAAAAACAATGGAAATACACAATCTCACACCAGGAAGACCAAAGAAAGGCAACACACACACACACACACACACACACACACACACACACACACACACACACACGAGAGAGAGAGAGAGAGAGAGAGAGAGAGAGAGAGAGAGAGAGAGAGAGAGAGGGTACTACCACCATCACCACTCACAACTATTGGTCATTGATATCTCTTAATATCAACAGACTCAATTAACCAATAAAAAGACACAGACTCTTGAAGAGTCAAGCATAAGCTAGAATATCTCAGAGGCTGGAAATAGAGACACAAGCTTGGCACTCATCATCATTTCATGTTGTGCTCACTGTGATCTTGTGAATAATAGGGACCACTTTTTTTTTTGAGACAGGGTTTCTCTGTGTAGCTTTGTGCCTTTCCTGGAACTCACTCTATAGCCCAGGCTGGCCTTGAACTCACAGAGATTCACCTGCCTCTGCCTCCTGAGTGCTGAGATTAAAGGTGGGCACCACCACTGCTCGGAGGAACCACTTTTCTTACATCAGCTAGGAAACTGTGTTCAGAAGCAAGAAGTTACATGGCTTACTGTTTTACCTTAAATGAAAGAGGAATTTGAATTCAGTACTGCCTGACCCTAAGCCTTCTACATATTTGCCTAGACATATGGAAATTTGAGTTGAAATAAAATTGTGATAATAAAAAAGAAAAAAGACGGGCTGGAGAGATGGCTCAGCGGTTAAGAGCACTGGCTGTTCTTCCAGAGGTCCTGAGTTCAATTCCCAGCAACCACATGGTGGCTCACAACCATCTATAATGAGATCTGGCTCCCTCTTCTGGCCTGCAAGCATGCATGTAGGCAGAACACTGTATCCATAATAAATAAATAAATCTTAAAAAAAAAGATGTTTTAAAAAGAAAAAAGACACAGAATAACAGAATGTGTGTGAAAACAGGATCTATCCATTTGCTGCACAAAAGAAACACACCTCAACATCAAGAATAAACATTATTTCAGGGTAAAGAGATGGAAAAAGGTATTCCAAGCAATGGACCTAAGAAGAAAACTGGTAAAGACATTTTAGTATTTAACAGTATAGACTTCAAACAAAAATCAATTAAAAGAGATGGGGAAAGACACTACATACTCATCAAAGGAAAAGTCCACCAATATGACATTTCAATTCTTACCATCTATGATCCAAACACTTTTGTTAAAGAAACTCTACTACAGCCTAAATCAAGTAGACCCTCAGACAGTGGGAGACTTCATTCTCTACTCTCACCAATGTACAGGTCATCCAGATAAAAACTAAACTGAGAAATACTGGAGCTAACAAACATTATAAACCAATGGGATTTGACAGAGATTTACAGATTATTTCCACCAGACAAAAAAGAGTAAACCTTCTTCCCTGAACCTCATGGAAATTTAGTGCAGAGATTTCACTTTATTGGTGCTGCTCTGTTAACTGTGGCTGATTCTCAGCACCAGCTCACCAGAATAACAGAATTTTAATTCAAAATAGGCCCTGATAGAGTCTTTAAATTTCCCTCAGGAACTTCACAAGTCAAGCCTCTATCTTCTGCACTGCTCTTGACATTCTTGTCCTTCAAGCTCTCCAAGAACCATCCACTGAGCAGTAAACACAGATTGACTTTTCTAGTCCTTCCATAATCCTCCCAAAGCATTGCTAGGTCTACCACAGCAACCCACTCCTGGTAAAAACTTGTCTTAGTTAGGGTTGCTATTGCTGTGATGAAGCATCATGACCATAAAGGAAGTTGGCAAGAAAAGGCTTTATTTGGCTTACACTTCTGCATCACTGTTCATCATTAAAGAAAGTTGAAAAAGGAACTTAAACAAGGTAGTAACCTGGAGGCTGAAGCTGATCCAGATGCCATGGAGGGGGGCTGTTGCAGTGGGCCACAAGAATATATTATAGAGATTCAACTGTATATTAAAGCTATGCCTAGAAAAGTCAAGGAATTTTGCTAGAGGAAGCCATTTGTCAAGGAATATTTGATGTTATTAAGTTTTTAATATATCAGCTGTCTTCTGCTATGAAATTCTTGTGTACTCATATATACTACTAGGCCATATGGCAAATGGCAAACAGTTAAGCTTCTCAGACCTATTGCTGATCCACTAGGTAACTAACACCCCTGCAGAGCCTAGAAGACAGGCAAGCTGTGGATGCATAGCTTTGTTTCTTGTGCAAATGAAGCTCAGACCATTCTTTGTCTTCAGGCCTAGTAGCATTGCAGAACTATTGACTCAGGACAATAGGGCATTTTCATAACCAGGTGCAGTAAAGACTGGCGCAGAATTCTTGGGCAGGAAGAGCCACGTGGCCAGAGGAAAAGAGAACAAGGAGAATTTCTGTAGATGGTAGGCAGAGCTGCGTGGCTGGAGAGAAGAGAAGAAGGAAGAGTTTCTCAGGGCCAGGGTAAGGAGCAAGGAATGGAGGATGATGAAGGAACAGAGGATGAAGATGAGGTTAAAAGCACAGGGGCTCACTAAAACTATGAGGACAGGAAAAGTGGGTACAGAGAGGAGTTAAATGTGAGGATGGAGCTGAAGCTGTATAGATAGAATTTTGTCATAGAGAAATAAAATAAACGGACAAAAGAGCATGGTGTACATAGATTATTTTCCCTCAGATAACACCCCACCCCCACCAGATGTAGCATCTTCCCCAGGACCCTGGAAGAGATTTTTTCAGGGCAGACCCTTGGCAAAATTCTGTTAGCTGTTTACTAGCTTGCTCCACTAGTTTGCTCCGTCTGCTTTCTTATAGAACTCAGGAACACTCCCCAGGGATGGACCCACTCACAATGGGCTGGGCCCCCCTCTTCAATCACTAATCAAGAAAATGGCTTACAGCCAAATCCTATGGAGGCATTTTCTCAAATGAGGTTCCATTCTTTCAGATAACTCTAGTTTATGTGCCAAATTGACAAAAAGACTAGCCAGCACAGACTGTAAGAAGAAATGAAATTGATCACTGAAATCAATACAATAGAAACAGAGAGAATACAAAGAACCAATGAAACAAAGAGTTGATTCTTTAAAAGAAAGGTAACACTTATCTAAACTAACTGAAAGGCACAGAGAGAATATCAAAATTAACAAAATCAGAAAGGAAAAGAGAGACACATCAAGAGACATTGAGGAAATCCAGAAAGTCATAAGGACATATGAAAGCCTGTATTCCATAAACCAGAACAATTTAAAATAATTGGATAATTTTTTTGATAGGTATCAAAGTTAAATTAAGATAAGACAAACAATTTAAAAAGACTTATAACACTTAGTGAAACAGGGGCATTCATTAAAATTCTCCAACCAAAAACAAAAAATAAAAATAAAAGCAAAGGCGAGATGGTTTTAGAGCAGAATTCTATCAGAATTTCAAAGAGTTTACGCCAATAGTCTTCAAATTGTTCCACAAAATAGAAACAGAAGGAACATTGCTGAATTTATTTTATGAGGACACAGTTTCCCTGATAACCAAACCACATAAAAACTCAACAATGAAAGAGAATTAAAGACTATTTTCCCTCATGAACACAGATGCAAAAATGCTCAATAAAATATTTGCAAACAGAATCCAAGAACATATAAAAAAGATCATCCACATGATCAAGTAAGCTCCATCCCAGAGATGCAGGGATGGTTCAACACACAAAAATCAATCGATGTAATCCACTATATAAATAAACTGAGAGAAAAAAATATGATCATCTTATCAGAAGCCGAAAAATACTTTGACAAAACCAACACCCCTTCATGGTAACAGTCCCGGAATGATTAGGCATACAAAGGATATACCTAAGCATAATAAAGGCAATTTGCAGCAAGACTACAGCCAATATCAAATTAAATGGAGAAATATTCAAAGAAATTCCACTAAAATCAGGAACAAGACAAGGTGGTCACCGTTGTGCATATCTTTCAATACAGTACTTGAAATTTTGGTAGAGCATTAAGACAACTGAAGGAGAGCAAAGGGATACAAATTGGAAAAGAAGTCAAAGTATCATTATTTGCACATGATATGATTATATACATAAAGGACCCTAAAGTTTGCACCAGGGGGTTCCTATAGCTAATAAACACTTTCAGCAACATGTCTGGATACAAGGTTAACTAAAAAAGTTATCTATCTACAAATGAATAATAGACTGAGAAAGAAATGAGGAAAATAATGTATTTAACAATAACCTCAAATAATATCTTGGAGTAACTCTTAGCAAAGCAAGTTAAAGACAGTATGATAAAAATCTCAAGTCTTTGAAGAAAGACCTTGAAAAAGGTACCAGAAGAAGGAAAGATAGTCCAGGCTCATAGATTGGTAGGGTTAACACAGTAAAAATGGCCATCTTAACAAAAGCAATTTACAGATTCAATGCAATCCCATCAAAATTCCAACACAATTCTTTACAGACCCTGAAAGCAAGATCCTCAACTTCATATGGAGAACCAAAAAACCCACAATACTTAAAATAATCTTGAACAATAAAAGTATCACTGGAGTTGTCACCACCCCTGATTTCAGGTGTAGTATGGAGCTGTAGTCATAAAAATAACATGATATTTATCTAAAACCAGACAAGTTGAACAATGGAATTGAAGACTCAGGCTTAAATACAAACAACTATGGAAACCTAATTTTTGATAAAGAATCCAAAGATACAATGGAAAATAGGAAACATCTTCAACAAGTGGTTTTGGGCAAACTGGACGTCTACAAGTAGAAGAATGCAAATACATCCATACTTATCAGACTGCACAAAACTCAATTCCAAATCAATCAAAGATCTCAACAAAAAATCAGACACAATGACCCTGATGGAAGAGTAAGTGGGGAAAATCACTGGGCACATTGGCATAGGAAACAACTTCCTGAATAGAACACGGGTAGCACAGGCATTAGGATCAATAATTAATATATGGGACCTCATGAAACAGAAGAGATTCTGTAAGACAAGGGACACCATCAATTGTTCAAAGCAGCAGCCAAGGGAATAGGACATGTTTTGTTTATTTGTTTATTTTTTTAATCAACTACATATCCAATAGAAGGCTAATATCTAAATATATAAAGAACTCGAAAAAGTAAATATCAAAGAACCAAATAATCTAATTAAAAATGGAATACAGAAATGAACAAAGAATTCTCAATAAAGGAATCTCAAATGACAAAGAAAAACTTAAGGAAATGTTTAGCATCCTTTTTTATCATGGAAATGCAAAACAAAATCACTTAGAAATTCCAGTTTAGACCTATCAGAAAAGCTAAGACCAGTAAGACAAGTGATAGCTCATGTTGGCAAGAATGTGTAGCAATACTCCTCCATTGTTGATAGGTGTGCAAACTTGTACAGCCACTATGGAAATCAGTATGGTGGTTCCTCAGAAAGATTGGAATCAATATACCTCAAGTGTCAAGGACACTTGACACTACCACAAGGATGCTTGCTCAACTATGTTCACGGTGGTTTCATTTGTAAGAGCCAGAAATTGGAAACAAACTAGATGTTCCTCAACAGAAGAATAGATAAAGAAAATGTGGTACATTTACACAATGGAGTATTACTCAGCTGTTAAAAAAAATCACATCATGAGATTTACAGGTAAATAGATGGTACTAGAAAAAAAAATTTTAAATTAGATAATCCAGACCCATAAAGACATGTTAGCTGTTAAGTAAATGATAATCAAGCTACAATCCACAGACGCAGAAAGGGTAAGTAAAAAGGAGGGCTCTAGGGTGGGACATATGAATCTTCCCGGGAAGGAGAAATGGAATAAATTTTGTGTACTGATTGGAGGAGGGTACAGATTGGAGTGGGAAGGATCAGATGTGTGTGCAGCTGGGGGGAAGGGATTGGGGGAGAGTGCAGGGAGAGATGGTTGGAAATGGATGGCATTTTGGGGCATGGTGTGGAAATCTAGTACAGTGAAAACTTCTTGGAATCTAAAAGGATTACTCTAGTGAGGACTCCTTGCAATGGAGGATGTGGAGTCTGAACTGGCCATATTTTGTAGCCAGACAAGGCTTCCAGTGGTGGGCCAGGGTGAATTCTGTTGCTTTGTTGGTTGAGGGGTCCCATGGAGATCCCTAAACAACCTAGGCTGATGCACAACAGAGGGTTGCTCTTTAAAAATTGACATTGGGACTCCATTGCTGAGGACAACGCTCACACAGCTCATTAAATGTAAAGGTTGAACTGGTGCCTGCATGGAGGTGCCTTCATGGAGACAACTTCATTCCTATATTCTAGTTTCTTTTGTTCAGGAAGGTACTCTGCAGGCTACTGGAAGGGAAACCTGGACACCAAGCCAGCCATAAAACTTTGATCTACAATCTGTCCTGCCTGCAAGATGTGCTGGGGAAATTATTCCACAGAACTTATGGAAATGGTCAACCAATGTCTGGTTCAACTTGAGACCTGTGCCACGAGAGGGAGCTGATGTCTTAACTGCCTTTATGAGTAGAAACCTTAGACTGGATAAAACAGAGACCTAGGATAGAACCAAACAGGATTGGGGGGAAAAATCAATGAAATGATTCCTAATGCTATTCTGCTATACTCATTGGTTGAATGCCTTGTCTAGTCCTCATCAACAGGCTTCCTCAGCAGCAGATGGAAGGGTGTACAGAGACCCACAGCCAGTCATTATGGGAAAGAGAGAGTTTATATGGGAGATGTTCATCTAGTTCCCCACTTGCAGATCTGAGAATCCTGTAGAAGAGAGGGGAGGAAAGATTGTAAAAGTCAGATGGGATAGAGGACACCAGGAGAGCACTGACCCACTTGACCCACTGAATCAGCTAAGCAGGGTGCATATGGGCTCACAGAGATGAAGTGGCAAGCACAGGGCCTGCCTGGGTCTGCACCATGTCATCTGTGTCCAGGCTATGGTGGTTACCTTGGTGGGTCTGCACCATGTCATCTGTGTCCAGGCTATGGCAGTTATCTCGGTGGGTCCTCACCATGTCATCTGTGACCATGCTATGGCGGTTATCTTGGTGGGTCTGCACCATGTCATCTGTGTCCAGGCTATGGTGGTTATCTTGGTGTTTTGTGTGACCAGTAGCAGTGGGAGTGCATGTGTCTTTGACTCTCATCTACTCTTGGAACTCTTTCTGCTATTGGTTTGCCCTGTTGAGCTTTGATATGAGGACTTCTGCTTTGACTTACTGTGTCTTGTTTTTGTTGTGTTGGGTGGATACCTATTGGAGGGCTGCTACTTTCTGAAGGGAAACAAGGGAGAATGGATCTGGGGGCGACGGAGGTAGGGGGCAAGCTGGGAGGAGTGGAAGGAGAAGAAACTGTAGTCAGGATGTACTATACAAGAGAAGACTCTAATAAATATATTAGATTATTATTATATATATGTATTATTGCATATATTATCGTCTTCTCTTGTACATAAAAAGTGTATATATATGTATATATATATACATATATATATGATTGTGTAACTTACTTTTTTGTCTCCTCACCTGTTGATGAACACAGCTTGTTTCTATTTCTTTGCTGTTATGAAGAGTTGTACACAAGAATAAGTATAGATTCTTCTTGATGTATTCATTTTATTTCCTTTAGATATAAAACTGGTAGTGAGATTTCTTAGTTGCAAACTGAGTTTCTCTTTTTAAGTTTTGAGAAGTACATGATTTGTTTACATACATGTAAAGCTCTCATAATTGACATCCCCACCAACAGTACGCTTCCCTTTTGTCTACTGATTTGCCTGTACTTGTCATCTTACATCTTTAAAAAGTAGCCATTAGTGCCTTGGTAGGTGATTACTGATTAAAACCTTGATTTACAAATCCTTGATGAATATATTTAGAATATTTTCTCATTTTCACTTGTCTAAAGTTCCTTTTCTTTTAAATCAATCTATCCTTTGACAGTTTCATTTATGTATATAATATATGTTGGTCACATTTACCCTCTCATTGTATCTAATTACCATCCATATTACCTCCTCTCTCTAAGTCACTCTCCTACTATTATGTCTTTTCATCTTGTTTTATAACCCATAGAGTTTACTAGAGCCACCTAATAGGTATGGATCTAGCCACTGGAGCATGAGAAAGTCATCAGTGGCTTCATCACTTATGACTAATTTCCCCTCCCCCAGCAGCAGTCAAATATCAATAACATTTTAGGGAAGGGTGGATACCCTAACACCCTTCCATATTAATGATTTAATGTTGATGGGCCCAGTCTTGTACTGGCTCTCTCTCTCTCTCTCTCTCTCTCTCTCTCTCCATATATATACACACACATACATATTATATATACATATTATATATACATTATATATACATATATACACATATATGTATACACACACATATATGTAACTCAGTCAATGGCAGTTCATGAGTGCATGGCTATGCATGGCTAGAAGTCATCATTTCACAGCAATCCTCTCAATTATAGGGCTCTTACATTCTTTTTAATCCCCTTTTCTCTGATATTCCCTGAGCCTTAAAAGGATAATAGCAATGCATCACTAATGGTTTAGTATTCAACAGTCACTTATTCTCAGCATTCAACTAGCTGTGAATCTCTTCATTAGCTGCCATTCACTGTAAAAAGAAGCTTCCCTGACCAAAACAGAAAACAGAAGTAGTCCAAGAGAATAAATATAAATTTTCAAGAGACAGTTTGACAATATGTCTATTTATCCGAGCAGAACAGCAAGTTTCTTCTAGAGAATTGACTTCCCAAGTCATGGGCCTCTGATCAGCTCTGTAGTACCAGGCATAGAGTTCCTCTTACAGAACTGGCCTCAGTTCCAAACAAAATAAACCAAAAAGAAGTTGGCTACCCCTGCAACAGGCATGGCACTATTGTACCAATGAGTACATATCACCTAGCAGGTTGGAATTATAGCACCATTCACAACTAAATATGAGGTGGCTGACAATTCTGACTTCAAAACAATTTATGGCACAATGAAACCTAGCCAACAAAGTGGAAATTTTCATCTCAGTTCCAGTTTCATTTCTCTAAGTCTTGCATGAAAATTGATATCCTCAGTAACTCATCATCTAGCTCTGCAGAGTAACCAAGGCCAACATCATTAATCTGTGTTATTTTTGTGGCCTCTTCTACGACAAGTGTCTTAGTCAGTGTTCTGTTGCTATGAAGAGATACTATGATCATGACAACTCTTATAAAGGAAAGCAATTAATTGAGGCTTGCTTACAGTTTCAGATGTTTAGTCCATTATCATCATGGTGGGGAGCACGGCAGCATGCAGGAAAACATGGTGCTAGAGAAATAGTTGAGAGTTCTACATCTGGATCTATAGGCAGCAGGAAGAGAGAACCACTTGGCCTGGTTTTGGCTTTTGAAAACCTCAAATCTTACCTCCAGTGACACACTTCATCCAACAAGGTCACACCTCCTAAACCTCCTCAAATAGTGCCACTCTCTCTCGTGATGAAGCACTCAAATCTATGAGCCTATGGAGGCCATTCTCATTCAAATCATAAGAACTCATAGGAAAGTGCCTTATGACTGACTCTGGGATTTTTGTTTAATGATCTAAGGTTTCTGAGACATCTATTCATTCAAGAAACCTTTGTTCAGTAAATTTCCCTAAGTCCTCTTCATGCATCCTTAGCTTTGATTAATCCTCTCCAGTAACCCTCTCTATCCCTTTCCATCTCAGTTAAATCTTTAATTTGTATTAACCTCTTGATGTTAACCCCTTTATCAAATATATAATTTTCAAAAAACTTTATCATTGAATAGGTTATCTCTTCACAATGTTATTTTCAGTATGGTATTACTCCATTTGCCAAGGTTTTGTTTTTCTTTCATGTGTTTAGAGGTCTTATCAAAATAAACCCTACTTGACTGGCAAGATTGCCCATTAGGAAAAGGCACTGGCTGCCAAGCCTCACAACACCAGTTCAATCCTTGACACACAAATAGCCGAAGGAGAGAAAAGACTCCCACAAGTTGTTCTCTGACCTTCACACAAGCACAGTGTCATGGGATACCTACACACACACACACACACACACACACACACACACACACACACACACACACACACACGAGAGAGAGAGAGAGAGAGAGAGAGAGAGAGAGAGACCACACACACACACACACACACACACACATGAGAGAGAGACAGAGAGAGAGACAGAGAGACAGAGAGAGAGAGACAGAGAGACAGAGAGACAGAGAGAGACAGAGAAAGGCAGAGAAAGGCAGAGAGAGACACACACACATAGAGAAAGAAGAATAGATGATTGCTAATATCCCTGATTATTCCAGTGTCTTGGAACATTATGTTTTCTTCCTGTAGTTTTGGTGCTATGATTAACTTTTTAAGCAACTTGGATTTGATTTGTGAAACTTGTGAGAGAGATTAAGTCTGAGCTCATTCTTCGAGATATAGATTTTTTTTCAATCTCATTTATTAAAATACTATCATCTTTCCAGTACATGTCCATTGTATATTTGCATTGTATATTTGCTGAGAATCATCATCAGTAGATGCATGGGTTTAATCCTGGGCTCACTGTTCTGTGATATTGCTCTGATTGATATTGGTCTGCTTTTTTTGTTTGTTTGTTTGTTTTGTTTTTCGAGACAGGGTTTCTCTGTGTAGCTGCATGTCTATTCCTATTGTAGTATTATGAAGTTTGATAATTTTTAAGTCAACTAGTATAATGCCCCAACCTTTGTTCATATTGTCTTGTTTCAAGATACAGTCTTGCTACACTAGTGTATTAAGTCACTGCATAGCTCAGAATGGCCTGGAACTCATAGAAAACATCTACCTCAGCTTGCCTAGTAGCAGAATTTCAGATGGGGTTAGAGGTATGAGCCACTATGGCTGGCCAGCTTTGTTCTTTTTGTTCAAGATAACTTTGGCCAGAGCTTTTATGCTTCGGTAGTTTTACAAAGAAAGTCATCAATCTTTTCAGAGGATGAATTGATCACTTTAAGTGACAGACTGTTTTTTATTAAGAAATTTTTTTCATTCATTTTACATACCAGTCAAAGATCCTCCTCTTCCCTCCTCCAGCCCCTCCAGCCTCCCTCCCAACGTCCCCCCCAAAAAAAAGCAAGGCCTCCTAGTCCAGTCTCATGCAGGCTACACAGCAATTGATCCAACTTTCATGAGCTCCCACTAGTTTGGTTTGGTCATCTCTGCAGGTTTCCCCATCATGATTCTGATGCACTTGCTCATAGAATTCCTCTTCTCTCTCTCTCTCTCTCTCTCTCCAACTATCCTCCTGGAGCTCTGCCTGGTGTTTGGCTGTGGATCTCTGCATCTGCCTCCATCAGTCATTGGAGAAAGTTCTGTGATGACAGTTAGGGTAGTCACCGATCTGATCTCTGGGGCAAGCCAGTTCAGTTCAGGCACCCTCTCCACTATATCTAGTAGTTCAAGCTGGGGTCATCCTTGGGGATTCCTGACAACTTCCCTAGCACTGGATTTCTCTATCCCCATGATGTCTCCCTCCATCATGGTATCTCTCTCAGTGCTTTCCACTCCATCCCTGTTCCAGCTTGACCATCCCATTCCATTATGTTCTCATCATCTATCTCCTAACCTCCATTGCCCACCCCTCACTCCCAGTTCACTCAAGGAGATCTCATCTATTTCCCCTTCCCAGGGTGATCCATGTGTTCCTCGTTGGGTCCTCCTTGTTAGCTAGCTTCTCTGGAATTGTGGGTTGTTGTCTTGTTATCCTTAGCTTTACATCTAGTATCTATATATGAGTGGGTACATGTCATGTTTGTCCTTCTGAGTCTGGGTTACCTTACTCAGGATGATATTTTCTAGTTCCATTCATTTGCCTGCAAATTTCATGATGTCATTGTTTTTCTCTGCTGAGTAGTACTCCATTGTGTATATGTACCACATTTTCTTAATCCATTATTCAGTTGAGGGGCATCTAGGTTGTTTCCAGGTTATACCTATTACAAATAATGCTGCTATGAACATAGTTGAGCATGTGTCCCTGTGGTATGATTGAGCAATCCTTGGGTATATGCCCAAGAGTGGTATAGCTGGGTCTTGAGGAAGATTGATTCCCAATTTTCTGAGAAACTGCCACACTGATTTCCAAAGTGGCTGTACCAGTTTGCACTCCCACCAACAGTGGAGGAGTGTTCCCCTTGCTCCACATCCTCTCCAACATAAGCTGTCTGCAGTGTTTTTGATCTTAGCCATTCTGACAGGTGTAAGATGGTATCCAGAGACGTTTTGATTTGCATCTCCCTGATGACTAGGGATGCTGAAGAATTCCTTAAATGTCTTTTGGCCATTTGAAATTCTTCCTTTGAGAATTCTCTGTTTAGCTCTATAGCCCATTTTTTAATTGGATTGTGTGTTATTTTGCTGTCCAGTTTCTTGAGTTCTTTTTATATTTTGGAGATCAGCCCTCAAGTGGCAGATATTTTAATAGTACTACTTTTCTTAACCCAAGCAAATGGAGTGTTGTCCTCATTACTTGCTATTACTGTGATAAACATCATGAATAAATGCAACTTTGGAAAGAAAGGTTCTATTTCATCTTGAAACTCCCAGATCACATTCCATAACTGAGGAAAACAGGGCAATAAATCAGGAAGTATCTGGAGGCAGGAATTAAAGTAGAGACCATGGAGAAATGCTGTTTGCTGCCCTCCCTTCATAGCTCCTTCAGTCTGATTTCTTGTACAATTCAGATTCACCTGCCAGGGGCAGCACAAGTGACAATGGCCTGGTTCCTTCAGCATCAGTCACTAACTAAGAAAACATCACACAGATGTGCCTCCAAAGCCAATCCTATGAAGGCATTTTCTCAGATGAGTTTTTTTCTCTTTCCAGATGACTCTACCTGTTGTCAATCTGACAAAAGGCAGCACAAAAGGCTTCCCAGCTTCCCTCAGTGTGTGTGTGTGTATGTGTGTGTGTGTGTGTGTGTGTGTGTGTGTGTGTGTGTGTGTGTGTATTTGTGTGTGAGTGTGTATGCAAGTGTAGGTGTGGCATGTATGTGCCTTGATTTCTCACAATTCAGTCCTAGTTCTTTTTATGAGAATACTGAACAGTCCAACTGCTCAAACCACGTGCCAGGATGTTCCTCCCCTTTATACAATTGGAGTCCAAGAATAGTAAGTTATTGCACATGGACTTGCCTTTAAACTATAAGTAAAAGAAAAGCAAAACATAAGATTTTGGGGATGAAATCAAAATGGAAAAATATAAGATGCAGAAGAAAGCTTTCTCTCAATATCTATCTAATTTATCCACAGGAATATATTGTAGACTGTGTAGCTCTTTTCTCCTAATTGATACATTCTTTGTAGGAGGGAGTGAAAGTTCCAAAGAGCCCAGGGAAAAACAAAACATCATATGTCTGAGAAAGGAAAAACTTGAAAAATTATCGAGGTGCACTCCCAGCTTTAGAGAAGGAGTAAATTGCTGTGGGACAATGAAAGCTTGCCCTGTGTGGCTGTGAGAATTTCCTACCTGCCTTTCAAGCTTTGCAGACAGCTCCAGGTTACAGCTTCTGGGAGCTTCACTTTTATTGGAATGGACTCTTCAGTGATGTAGCTGCTTTGGAGTCACCGCTAGACCCAGTTAGTAAACTGTCCTCCACACTCTTGTCAGCAACCCCAGTGGAAACTCTCTGGTTCATTAACTTGGACTTTGGTGAGTTGTTAGTTTGGTCTGTCTTAAGTTCCTTCTATGGAGTGATTACATCTGTGTCATGAATCCAAAGAGAATGTCTCTCAAAACACTATATTCCTTAAAATGTAAATACGTTACAGTAAGAAAAATAGAGAATCCACTTTTAAAATATAGACAAAGAAGCAAATTAGAATATCTGGCAATGACAAAAAGTCATAATTATCTGATAATCTATTTAAACTACTATAATTCTGGAAGAAACACAGAAGTAATGAAGAAAAGAATATCTCATCTGTACAATAATAGATTTTCTAAGAAGGCTGTTTTATTTCAAAATATAAAAATCTGAAGCCAGTACATAGTTGCAAATAATGTAAAGATGTCCAAGTATTAATAAAATGTTATCAAAATATAAAAATATCTATTTTCAAAAAAATTAAAATATTTTCTAGAATATTTCCCAAGAAAATCTTAAATAAGCATTAACCTTTAATTATAGCATGCAAGTGTATTATAGTAGAAAGTAGAAGAAAAGCTGAGAACACAAATTTGATTACAATGCATTATGATAATTTATGCAAAGGAATCCCATTGAACCAGTGAATGTTGTGCAACAATAATGTGCTGATTTCTTCCAACAGTAATTTTGACATGAAAGAGCAGCTTTGGAGTTAAGCACCAAGATACAATAAGGGGTTATGTTTGAATGAACTCTAATATGGTAGTACAATTGGGTGTGCTAAAGGTAAGCAACAGATTAAGCATTGTCTTTAGGCTTAGGTGTAAATCTGGAAAGCTACCTTGCAAAAATTGATGAATACTAAAGCTGTGTTTCATTTAATTTTATTGCTTAATAGTGTTATTGAAATATAAATTTTGTTTGTTTTATTTCGCTTTTCTGAGGCATGGTCTCACGTAGACCAGGCTAGCCTAGAACACACTACATAAACTCTTAAACACTTTATTCTTTGGCTTCAACTTCCAGATTATGGGCATCTGCCAACGTACTCAGTCCTATGGAGCCATAGTAATGAGAAAACCGATGCACGTATTTACACACAGTTTAATGACTTTGGACTGTACAAACCAATAATGCCACCACCACCTTCAGTATGAGTACGTTTAAACATCTCTAAGTTTCTTTAGGCTAGTGCAATTCGCTTTTCATGTTTTGAAGTAGAAGTGATTAAAACAAAGCCCATCCTTATAAAACAAAATTTGATATTCACAATTCTGTATTGTCACCTACAGAACTGTTATGGATTTAAAGTTCCTACCCCCTACCACCACATTTAGGGTTTAGTGTCTTTCGAAACTAAATTTCAAGGGTAGAGTTCCACTTCATGTATAAAATTAAACTTGAACTTAAGAAGTTCAGAGAGATTTCTAGTTCTCTCTACTGTGAATGTATCACAAGAATTCAGCAACCCAAGGGGGTGCTCACTAGAATGTAGTAGCTTGCACTCTGATCACAGATGTGTGGAACAAAGACACATGAATATTTGTTGTTTGCACCATGAATTCTATAGCGATCTTTTATAACATACAAGTTGTACAGTAGCTTTCTACAACATACTCCTTAACAACAGTATAACCATGAAACAGTTCTCCATTTTTATCACCTCTAGCCCTGACAACCACAACTGTATTCTCTGATTCTGTGTGTTTGACTATCATGGTTACATCATATAAACCAAATCAAACAGCATTTGTCTTTCTGGGCCTGTCTTGCTTCACTGTGTCTTGCAGTTTCTCCTTGATCATTGCAACATTATTCATGATGGCCAATTTATAAAAATAATGCGTATGTCTATGGATAGGTCAATTGATCAAGAAAATATAGACAAAATGCCTTAAAATATGGAGCAAGAATTATGGCTATACCTCAGTGTTAAGCACGTGCTTAGCATGTCTGAGGTCTTAGAGTTTCTTCAAAGCACCACATTAAAAAAATCTATATTTTGAAATAATTTTGCATTTATTTATTTACTTTGTTTTTGAGTTTTTTCTAATCACCTCTTCTTACTATTGTCTGCTTACATCTTTGATTGTTTATACTTTGCACTTTATTAAAACAGAAAGAAAAGAATGGAAATTTGAAATAATCCTTAAATACTGCAATCAAAATGGTTGAAATGTTGTGCTGTCTTCTAGCAGAAAATGAACAACTGAGATGGTCAATAGTCAGCCCCTAGGTGCCTTTTACTCTCTATTGTCAGCATCTCTAAGAGCCTCATGCTGTGGAGGCTGATTCAGCCAAGATTTCTGCAGTAAAGTTGTACAATTTAGGTAGTTATTTTAATTATAACTGCTAATTACAAACACTAAAATCCTGAGTGTTCCATTGTGACTACATATTGGTTTGGGGTTAGAATCATTGTAAAAGAAGCACTTAGAATACATTGTACTTTTTTGTTTGTTTGATTTTGAGAATGTATTTAAATTACATATTTCAATAGGTTACTACAAGCTGTGCAAAGTCTTGCCCAAGCTTGTTTGTATTCTTGTTTTATATTTTAGAATTATTGGCAATCTGAGACTTTCCACTATAGTATAATTTTTATTTACTTTAGCATTGTGTAGAAATATAGAAGAAAATATTCTTTTTTTATGATTTATCATTAAGTCTCTCTATGGTTAAAGGAACTGTCAAAGATATACTAATGTTACTTAAAACCAGAAGTTTGAAGATAATGAAAAATAAAGAATTCACAAAATCCACCTGAAGTCTAAGGCTTTTGAGTTTTTTCTCATGCCCAAGAAGAATCAGAAAATGTGGACAAGAGGAGGCAGAGCAAATGTATATTTATTAAAGAAAAATAAGAACTCCTGAGAGTGGAAGGGTCCCCTGGGACGAATACTCCCATGATGTACCTTCCAGTGGTCATTCATGGGTCTTATGGCAGGAACAGGATGGAAACTGAGAACATCATTTTTGAATAGGTCATTTTAGAGTATATAACAGGACAAGCCAATAAGAAATCTACATGCCCAGTCTATATGCATGCTCCCTCAGTAAAACTGGGAAAGCATTTTTATCAGGTCACTGGTGCTTATGACTAGCTCATGATCTATGAGGCCCACAGAGGCTCCCTTGCTTTGCTTACCAGGGCTGCATAATAGGATGATTTGGCTAAGGATGTGGTTACCAGGTGTTTTGAAGGGTCTACACTTGTTGATACTTTGTACCTCAACCTTGAGAGGAGGAAGTCTTTTGCTCCTCCTCTTGCTGATATATAAAAATCTCATCATGATTAAACTCGAGGAGACTGGGTATTGACCCAGGGCCCTCCTGAACCTATCCTGTGTCTCTGTCTTTCTCATCATCTACATCTATATTTCTGTCTGATACTTCCTCATTTCCTCACTCCTCCCCCCAAGAACCCTTTGACAGGTCGGAGTTGGTCTCTTACTTATGGTGCCCAAATGTGGAACTTGTATAAGGAGAATAAAGTAAAGAAACACCGCAGGTTGCTGTGAGCATGCTGGGATAATAATGGTGCAGTGATTTTCTTTTTCAGGAATAAAATTGTAAATATGGGGCACAGTAGTAATAGATAGCTCTTTAAAGATATTTGAAAAGCCACAAGGAACTAAGTTTAGGATAAAGCAAGTCTCTCTCTTTCTCTCTCTCTCTCTCTCTCTCTCTCTCTCTCTCTCTCTCTCTCTCTCTCTCTCTCCTAAAGTTAATTCTAAAGTTGTAATATAAGTAAGTCATAAAAGATTTGGTGAAGTTTGAGAAATATAGGCTTTAGTTATAGGTCTATTGTGAAGGCTTAATAGAAAGTAACTCAGGGTAGAATAGATTTTCTTTCTCTCCATCTACATTTATATTTCTATCTAATACTTCCTCATTCCTCATTCCTCGCCTCAAGAACCCTTCAAGAGGTCAGAGCTTGTCTCCAAAAATGATGCATCATGGATCTGCACTTGCCAACAACAATAAGTTAACTCCTGTCTCAATTGCATAAGGCCATCTTCATTTCTTCTTGTAGTATTGCAAGAATTTTCATGAGAATTTTTGTGTTTATGTTAATTTGGAAAAAATATAGGTTTTTATTTTTTATGGCATTCTTATCTAGTTGAATATCCGGGTAATACTGGCTTCCTAGAGTGAGATTATTGATGTCCACTCCCTTTCCATTTAATGGGATGATGGGAAAGCATTGGTGTTCACCCTTTCTTTTGAGGACCTGCAAAATTTGGATGTGAATCTTCCTGGTACTTGGCTTTCCTGCATCGGGAACCTTTTATTACTGCTTCGATATTTTTACTATTATGCATCTGTTTAGCTTCATGTGCTCTTGATTTAATCGTGATAAGCCATATATGTAGGAATTTATCCATGTCTCTTAGATTTTTCAGTTTTTTAAACTATGAGCTCTTTGACAACTTTGTTCTCTAATGCCAGTCTCTAATGAAATCTGAAATAGACTGACATTTTTCACCTTTAAATTTATGAATTTGAGTCTTTTCTCTCTCTTTGTATGAGTTGGCTACGAGTTTGCCCATATAGTTTGCACTTTTGAAGCTGCTTCTGATCTATCACACATTTTCTTCTTTAGGAATCAATGTCTCCCTGAAACCATAGCTCTACTGGGATTGTAAGGGCTGTTGTGAGGGTAATCCTGCTCGTTTCTCAGCTGGCTCGCCTTCTGGAAGTGGCTGCCCCTTCCCTGCCCACTCAGGAGCTGCGCCACCAGAACGTGCGTGGGTGTACTCCAGTGATAACGTGTTGCCTTACTTGTTATTAACCCGTTGTGTGTTGCTTTCTCAACAGCTTTGGAAACTGGTCACTTCCTTGTGTATTTTTGAAGGATTTCTTTGTCTTGTTTGGAATAGTGTTTATTTGCTCACTGTTTCATTTTCCTGTATGATTCTTACTTTCTCTTTCAGTGACACTAAGGCCATTTCTAGCTTGTTCTCTCTCTCTCTCTCTCTCTCTCTCTCTCTCTCTCTCTCTCTGTGTCTATCTGTCTGTCTGTCTCTCCTTCCCTCCCTCTCACTCTCTCCGTGTGTGTGTGTGTGTATGTGTGTGTGTATTATTATTTATAATTTTTTCATACAATATGTTCTGATCATGGTTTTCCCTCCCTCAACTCCTTTTGTGTGTGTTTTTAGTTTATTAGAATTCTATTATTTTTGAGAAATAGTTCCCCTTGATCCATAATTTTTCCATTTTTTTCATAAATTTAGTAGAAGAGTACATGAGGAATAGCAGTTACAACATGGAGCTGCTTCTTAGAGTCACAGGATTAAGACCCTCCTGAATGGTTTTTCTCATTTTTAAATACTTAAAATATCTGTCCTTTCTGTGTTTTATTTTGTTAATCTTTTTCATCTTCTTTCTATTTTTTGATGTCTCAAGTCATTCTTTATTCTCTAAAACATTGTTCAGCTTGTTTTCTATTAGTATAAAATCTTGCTTCTCTGTTCGCCCCCTTATTCATAGCCATGGTGTTACCTATACTTCACAAATTATGTTTACTTTTTTTTTCTTTTTTTTTAAATTTATTTTGCAATACATTTCAGTTCTACATATCAGCCACGGATTCGCTTGTTCTCCCCCCTCCCGTCCCCCTCACCTTCCCCCCCAACCCCTCCCCCCCATTCCCATCTCCTCCAGGGCAAAGCCTTCTCCACAGACTGAGGTCAACCTGGTAGACTCAGTCCAGGTAGGTCTAGTCCCCTCCTCCCAGGCCGAGCCAAACAATCCTGCATAGGCCCCAGGTTTCAAACAGCCAACTCATGCAATGAGCACAAGATCTGGTCCCACTGCCTGGATGCCTCCCAAACAGATCAAGCCAATCAATTGTCTCACCCATTCAGAGGGCCTGATCCAGTTGGTGACCCCTCAGCCATTGGTTCATAGTTCATGTGTTTCCATTCATTTGGCTATTTGTCCCTGTGCTTTATCCAACCTTGGTCTCAACAATTCTCGCTCATATAAACCCTCCTCATTCTCGCTAATTGGACTCCCAGAGATCCACCCGGGGCCTAGTCATGGATCTCTGCATCCAGATCCCTCAGTAGTTGGATGAGGTTTCTAGCACAACAATTAGGGTGTTTGGCCATCCCATCACCAGAGTAGGTCAGTTCGGGCAGTCTCTCGACCATTGCCAGCAGTCTGTTGTGTGGGTATCTTTGTGGATTTCTGTGGGCCTCTCTAGCACTTTGCTTCTTCCTATTCTCATGTGGTCTTCATTTACCATGGTCTCCTATTCCTTGTTCTCCCTCTCTGTTGTTGATCCAGCTGGGATCTCCCGCTCCCCCAAGCTCTCTTTCCCTCAACCCTCGCCTTTCATTACCCCCACTCATGTCCAGGCTGTTCATGTAGATCTCATTCCATTTCTCTGTCATTGGGCGATCCCTGTGTTTTTCTTGGGGTCTTGTTTTCCAGGTAGCCTCCCTGGTGATGTGAGTAGCAGACAAGTCATCCTTGTTTCATGTCTAGTATCCTGCTATGAGTGAGTACATACCATGTTTGTCTTTCTGAGTCTGGGTTACCTCACTCAGGATGATTTTTTCTAGATCCATCCATTTGTCTGCAAACCTCATGATGCCATTGTTTTTCTCTGCTGAGTAGTATTCCATTGTGTATATGTACCACATTTTGTTTATCCATTCTTCAGTTGAAGGGCATCTGGGTTGTTTCCATGTTCTGGCTATTACAAACAATGCTGATATGAACATAGCTGAACAAGTGCTCCTATGGTGTGGTTGAGCATTTCTTGGGTATATGCCCAAGAGTGGTATAGCTGGATCTTGGGGGAGATTGATTCCCAATTTTCTAAGAAAGCGCCATATTGATTTCCAAAGTGGTTGTACAAGCTTGCATTCCCACCAGCAGTGGAGGAGAGTTCCCCTAGCTCCACATCCTCTCCAGCATAAGGTGTCTTCAGTGTTTTTGATCTTAGCCATTCTGACAGGCGTAAGGTGGTATCTCAGAGTTGTTTTGATTTGCATTTCCCTGATGATTAGGGATGTTGAGCAGTTCCTTAAATGTCTTTCGGCCATTTGAGTTTCCTCTGTTGAGAATTCTCTGTTTAGTTCTATAGCCCATTTCTTAATTGGACTGTTGGGCATTTTGATGTCTAATTTCTTGAATTCCTTATATATTCTGGATATCAGTCCTCTGTCAGATATGGGGTTGGTGAAGATCTTTTCCCATTCTGTAGGCTGTCGCTTTGCCTTGTTGACCGTATCCTTTGCTCTACAAAAGCTTCTCAGTTTCAAGAGGTCCCATTGATTGATTGTTTCTCTCAGAGTCTGTGCTACTGGTGTTCTATTTAGGAAGTGATCTCCTATGCCAATGCGTTCAAGACTACTTCCTACTTTCTCTTCTAGCAGGTTCAGAGTAGCTGGATTTATGTTGAGGTCCTTGATCCACTTCGACTTAAGTTTTGTGCACGGTGATAGATATGGATCTATTTGCAGCCTTCTACATGTTGATATCCAGTTTTGCCAGCACCATTTGTTGAAGATGCTTTCTTTTTTCCATTGTGCACTTTTGGCTTCTTTGTCAAAAATTATATGTTCATAGGTGTGCGGATTAATGTCAGGGTCTTCAATTCGATTCCATTGGTCCACATGTCGGTTTCTATGCCAGTACCAAGCTGTTTTTATTACTGTAGCTCTATAGTAGAGCTTGAAGTCAGGGATCGTGATGCCTCCAGAAGTTGTGTTATTGTACAGGATTCCTTTGGCTATCCTGGGTTTTTTGTTTTTCCATATGAAGTTGAGTATTATTTTTTCCAGGTCTGTGAAGAATTGTGTTGGTATTTTGATGGGGATTGCATTGAATCTGTAGATTGCTTTTGGTAAGATTGCCATTTTTACTATGTTAGTCCTGCCTATCCATGAGCATGGGAGATCTTTCCATTTTCTGACATCTTCTTCAATTTCTTTTTTCAGGGACTTAAAGTTCTTGTCATATAGGTCCTTCACTTGCTTGGTTAGTGTTACCCCAAGGTATTTTATGTCATTTGTGGCTATAGTAAAGGGTGATGTATCTCTGATTTCCTTCTCCGCTTCTTTGTCCATTGTATATAGGAGGGCTACTGATTTTTTTGAGTTGATCTTGTATCCTGCTATGTTGCTGAAGGTGTTTATAAGCTGTATCAGTTCCTTGGTGGAATCTTTGGGGTCGCTTAAGTATACTATCATGTCATCTGCAAATAGGGAAAGCTTGACTTCTTCCTTTCCAATTTGTATCCCCTTAATCTCCTTATGTTGTCTTATTGCTCTGGCTAGAACTTCAAGTACTATATTGAATAAGTATGGGGAGAGTGGACAGCCTTGCCTCGTTCCTGATTTTAGTGGAATTGCTTTGAGTTTCTCTCCATTTAATTTGATGTTGGCTGTTGGCTTGCTGTAAATTGCCTTTATTATGTTTAGGTATGTTCCCTGTATTCCTGATCGCTCCAATACCTTTATCATGAAGGGGTGTTGGATTTTGTCAAATGCCTTTTCTGCATCCAGTGAGATGATCATATGGTTTTTTTCTTTGATTTTGTTTATATGGTGTATTACATTGACGGACTTTCGTATGTTGAACCACCCTTGCATCCCTGGAATGAATCCTACTTGATCATGGTGGATAATTGTTTTGATGTGTTCTTGGAGTCTGTTTGCCAGTATTTTATTGAGTATTTTTGCATCAATGTTCATGAGGGAGATCGGTCTGTAGTTCTCTTTCTTTGTTGTATCCTTGTTTGGTTTAGGAATTAGGGTAATTGTAGCCTCGTAGAAGGAGTTTGGTAATGTTCCTTCTGTTTCTATTGTGTGGAACAATTTAGAGAGTATTGGTATTAACTCTTCTTTGAAGATCTGGTAGAATTCTGCGCTGAAACCATCTGGTCCTGGGCTTTTTTTGGTTGGGAGACTTTTAATGACTGTTTCTATTTCGTTAGGGGTTATTGGACTATTTAAATAGTTTATCTGGTCTTGATTTAACTTAGGTATGTGGTACCTATCCAGAAAGTTATCCATTTCTTTTAGGTTTTCTAGTTTTGTCGAATAGAGGTTTTTGAAGTATGACCTGATGATTCTCTGGATTTCCTCAATGTCTGTTGTTATGTCCCCCTTTTCATTTCTGATTTTGTTGATTTGGATGCTCTCTCTCTGTCTTTTGGTTAGTTTGGATAAGGGCTTGTCTATCTTGTTGATTTTCTCAAAGAACCAACTCTGTTTCATTAATTTTTTGTATTGTTCTCTTTGTTTCTATTTTATTGATTTCAGCTCTCACTTTGATAATTTCCTGGCGTCTATTTTTCCTGGGAGACTGTGCTTCTTCTTGTTCTAGAGCTTTCAGGTATGCTGTTAAGTCTCTAGCGTGAGATTTCTCCAACTTATTTATGTGGGCATTTAGTGCTATGAATTTCCCTCTTAGTACTGCTTTCATAGTGTCCCATAAATTTGGATATGTGGTGTCTTCATTTTCATTGATCTCTAGGAAGTCTTTAATTTCTTTCTTTATTTGTTCCTTAACCCATTGGTGATTCAGTTGGGTATTATTCAGTTTCCATGAGATTGCAGGTTTTCTGTAGTTTTTGTTGTTGTTGAAATCCAACTTTAGACCATGGTGGTCTGATAGAACACAGGAGGTTATTCCAAATGTTTTGTATCTGTTTAGATTTGTTTTGTGGCCAAGTATGTGGTCAATTTTAGAGAAGGTTCCATGGGGTGCTGAGAAGAAGGTATATTCTTTTTTGTTAGGATGGAATGTTCTGTAGATATCGATTAAGTCCATTTGAGTCATGACATCAGTTAAGTCCTTTATTTCTCTGTTAAGTTTCAATTTGGGAGATCTGTCCAGTGGTGAAAGTGGGGTGTTGAGGTCTCCCACTATTAATGTGTGGGGTTTTATATGTGATTTAAGCTTTAGTAATGTTTCTTTTACATATGTGGGTGCCCTTGTGTTTGGGGCATAAATATTCAGAATTGAGACTTCATCTTGGTGGATCTTTCCTGTGATGAGTATGTAATGCCCTTCTTGATCTCTTTTGATTGATTTTAGTTTGAAGTCTATTTTGCTGGATATCAGGATGGCTACACCCGCTTGTTTCTTAAGACCGTTTGATTGGAAAGTCTTTTCCCAGCCTTTTATTTTTAGGTAGTGTCTATCTTTGAATTTGAGATGTGTTTCTTGTATGCAGCAGAAAGATGGGTCCTGCTTTCATATCCATTCTGTAAGCCTATGTCTTTTTATAGGTGAATTAAGTCCATTGATATTGAGGGAAATTAATGACCAGTGATTGTTCATTCCTGTTATTTTTTGGTGGTGATGTGTGGGTACTTCTATACGTTGGGGTTTACTGCTGTGGCTTTATCTGTTGCCTGTGTTTTCGAGGGTGTATCTGACTTCCTTAGGTTGGAATTTTCCTTCTAGTGCTTTCTGTAGGGCTGGGTTTGTGGATAAGTATTGTTTAAATCTGGCTTTGTCATGGAATGTCTTGTTCACTCCATCTATGGTGATTGAAAGTTTTGCTGGGTATATTAGTCTAGGTTGACATCCATGGTCTCTTAGTGTCTGCATTACATCTGTCCAGGTTCTTCTGGCTTTCAAAGTCTCCATTGAGAAATCGGGTGTTATTCTGATGGGTTTGCCTTTATATGTCACTTGGCCTTTTTCCTTTGCTGCTCTTAATATTCTTTCTTTATTCTGTACGTTTAGTTGTTTAACTATTATGTGGCGAGGGGACTTTTTTGGGGGGTCTAGTCTGTTTGGTGTTCTATAAGCTTCTTGTATCTTCATAGGCATTTCCTTCTTTAAGTTGGGAAAGTTTTCTTCTATGATCTTGTTGAATATATTTTCTGTGCCCTTGAGTTGGTATTCTTCTCCTTCTTCGACCCCTATTATTCTTAGGTTTGGTCTTTTCATGGTGTCCCAAATTTCTTGGACATTTTGGTTCATGACTTTGTTGGCTTTAGTGTTTTCTTTGACTGATGAATGTATTTCTTCTACTGTATCTTCAACGCTAGAGATCCTCTCTTCCATCTCTTGCATTCTGTTGATTATACTTGCACCTGAAGTTCCCAATCGTTTTCTCAGATTTTCTATTTCCAGCATTCCCTCTGTTTGTGTCTTCTTCATTTTTTCTATTTCCCTTTTCAGGTCTTGGACTGTTTCCTTCATTTGTTTCATTGATTTTTCTTGATTTTCTCTCAGTATTTTATTGTTTTCTTCCAGGACTTTATTGATTTCTTCTAATTTGTTTGCCCTTTCCTCTAGTTGTTTACAGCGTTCTTCACATTTTTTTGTCTTTTCCTCTACGCAAGCCTCTAGCTTCTTCCTGATGTCATTCAGAAGGCTGTTTTCTTCTGCTTCTTCCAATTTCTGATGTTCAGGTTTAGGTGTTGGAGGAGGGCTAGGGCCTGGTGATGCTGTATTGCTATTCATTTTGTTGTATATGTTTCTGCCTTGACGTCTGCCCATCTCCTTGTGGTTCGTTCTTGGCCTAATCCGCACACTTGGTTCAGACAGACCAGTGTTCCAAAAGGGAAGTCAGTGTTCCAAAAGGGAAGTCCGGAGCAAGATGGGAGCTGGGGGCCGGCCTCTAAGTCTCAGGAAGAGGCTTGGGGCTCAGGCGGATGGGCGTGGGGGCAGGGCGTGGAGACTGCAGGGTCTGCCAGGGGTCTTGGAGAAGGGGATCCTTCCCGGTGGGGCTAGCAGGGAACCTGCCTGGTGGCCAGAACCTGGGGCCGAGTTGGGCAGGTCTTCCCTGGAGTGGCTGGTGCCCAGGGATGGGGTCTGGGGCAAGGACGGGCACTCACCAGTGTTGTAAAAGGGAAGTCTGGAGCAAGATGGGAGCTGGGGGCCGGCCTCTAAGTCTCAGGAAGAGGCTTGGGGCTCAGGCGGATGGGCGTGGGGGCAGGGCGTGGAGACTGCAGGGTCTGCCAGGGGTCTTGGAGAAGGGGATCCTTCCCGGTGGGGCTAGCAGGGAACCTGCCTGGTGGCCAGAACCTGGGGCCGAGTTGGGCAGGTCTTCCCTGGAGTGGCTGGTGCCCAGGGATGGGGTCTGGGGCAAGGACGGGCACTCACCAGTGTTGTAAAAGGGAAGTCTGGAGCAAGATGGGAGCTGGGGGCCGGCCTCTAAGTCTCAGGAAGAGGCTTGGGGCTCAGGCGGATGGGCGTGGGGGCAGGGCGTGGAGACTGCAGGGTCTGCCAGGGGTCTTGGAGAAGGGGATCCTTCCTGGTGGGGCTAGCAGGGAACCTGCCCAGTGGCCAGAACCTGAGGCCGAGTTGGGCAGGTCTTCCCTGGAGTGGCTGGTGCCCAGGGATGGGGTCTGGGGCAAGGAAGGGTACTCACCAGTGTTGCAAAAGGGAAGTCCGGAGCAAGATGGGACTATGTTTACTTTTTAAAACATCAACATATTTAAGTAAGTTTCAAGTCGCTGCTACTTTTGTGTCTTTTTTTTCTTCCTCAAACCTACTTTTACAAGACTTCTTTATTTTTCTAGTCATGTGATAAACTAGATTGGCATTCATTAAGCCATCTTTAGTCTCCAATGAACTACTCACAGTCTGCTCATCATGAAACCCACATTTAGGTCCTGAAAATCCATTAAAAAAGTTTACTTAGGGAACGATCTCTTATTATCAACTAAAGAAGAAAATTGTAACAAAAATGTGTACAATCCCATGAAGACAAAAGATGAGCATAACAAGAGAGTTGAGGTCTAACCATGACACTGAGTGTTTTATGTTTAATATCAGGGTTCTAAATGTCTATTCCCACCACATGTGGGAACCCATGTTGTATATGGGGCAACTTTGCAAGGAATAAAGGCAATTGCTCTGTGAAACCACAGAAGTACTAAAGCCTGTTTTTCTAAATCCTGGTGTCCTAGGTACACCCTCATTTAGGAAAAATATACTATATATGATTAGATTAATTATGTATAACATTATATGTAATATAATATAACATATTGATTATGTTAATATTATAACATTATATATAATAGAATCTATTATAAAATATATATTAATATGTTAATATATAATATTATATATGTATTATAAGAATGCATCACAGATTTCACCTTCTAGTCACTATTACTGCAGCATTTTATAGCATACTTTCCATTTATATTTATGAAAGAATCTCTGAACTAGGTGGAAACACACCATTACAGTTAGGCTGTGTCATTCAAGAAACCAAGGGAAGGAGAAGTCACCTTAAGCCATGCTAAAGAGGAAGATAGCATAAGTCCTTTAATGAGACACTGCACATTTTAATTCCCAGAGATACTGTGCTTTTGATTCCCAAAGTCCCATCCCCAGTGCAGTTGCTCACAAGGGCTGCAGGGCTGTGGCATCTCAGTCATATACCTTGTAAGTCAGCTTGCTTTTCTGAATTATTCAGAAAACATCAACTTCTCTTCTTTATGCTTTCCCTTACTTTTTCTGCTAAAGTCCCCTTCTTCTCCATGTGGCCACTTGTCTGACTTCAATGCCAGCTTAGATGGCAGTCTCTTTCCTTTTTTCTTCTTCTCTTTCTCCACACAGTTGCTGACGTAGGCTTGATTTCCTTGGGATTGTGCTCTTTTAAACTCTAGAAAAATTGTTGAACTTCCATTTGAGTTCATTTAAAGTCCTTTCAATAATGAAACTAAGGACTCTAAGAGGAGATCCAGACTTACTCAATATCAATAGCAAGTCAATGTTAAGTTATCACACTGAACTCACAGTTCATATAGACAGTCTCAATTACCATAAGAGTGGAAATGCTTTCAGGAATTTTAGACGAGGTTTTCATTCATTATCTCCATAAGAACCCATGTGTTCATTTTAAAACAGAGCAATGTATGGGAGAACATTTAATGAACAATTTATTTCTGAAATTAAAAACATCTCAATTATTTTTTCCTTGATTTATATTCTGATCCTATTTGTATTTTCTCTGACCCTTATGTCTGGCCCTCGTGTGTGTGTGTGTGTGTGTGTGTGTGTGTGTGTGTGTGTGTGTGTGTGTGTGTGTGTTTGTATGAATGGGTGAGTGAGATATTTATCAATATATTATATACATATTATTTAGCCTTTATACATATCAATGCATTACATATATAATTAGTCATTAATTCCGCTCAAATATTTGTGGACTATAAAAATTATGTATTTAGTTAAATAAAAAGAAACCTATCTTCTGAAGACTTTATGCACAATTGACATTAAGAGATGCATACCTTGCTTTCTTCAATAACTCTGCCATTTTCTAGTTGGAATAAAAACACCTGATACTAATTTCCAGCATTTATAATTCAGTGAAATTAATCTCACTGTGGCTCTGGAATGACATAACTAAAAGTAAGGATGAGATCACTGCATGTTACATATTACCTATTAATCATCATCTGCCTCAGTTTTCAAAGTAAATTTTATCTTTAATATTTTCAGTTTTACATTTCAAATAATCTAATATACTATTTTTAGGTACAAGAACAACTGGGAAACTCAGTCATTCTCAGACTGGAGAAATAGCTCAGTAGTTAGGAGTGCTTACTGCTCTTAATGAGAACCTGGGCTTGATTCCCAGCACATGCATGGTGTTTAAACCACCTACAACTCCAGTTCCAAGGAATCCAGTGCTCTCTGCTGACTGCTCTAGGTTCTTGCATGCATGTGATGCTCGCTCCCCACACTCATGCGTGCATGCATATACATGATGTAAATAAGTAAATAATAGTAAAATAAAATAGATAAAATGAAGTCATTCAGTCTCTGAGACCATCTCATCCATGCTACACATTTTCTTACATTTTCCTAAACTCTGTTAACAACTTTCAATTGTTCAATTTCAAACTGTTCCTTCTTCCATCTTGTTGCTTCCACGACTAAACATAATAAGTCAGAAACTAATTGAGAACTGCTGAAGGTTTAGTCTGAATTTGTCTATATCTCAAGCATAAAATTAGCTTGGTCCCAAAATCAATTAAAGCAAGACTACACCAACTATTGATGAAATGACAAAAGCCATTTCATTATCCTAAACATCTCACTTATTTGACAAGATAATTCGTTGAGCCTTGAATATAGATAAATTGAAAATGTTTTGTAGTGATTTGTAAAAATTAGTATTTATTTACATGTGTCAAGAACCCAGCATGATGCTAACCAGATTAATTGGTAATTATTTCAAGATTACTACTACAAATGGGTCTATATTTGAGGAACATTTTCATGTAAAATAATATATCATTAGCACAAACTCATATAAAATATATTTACTATTCTAGTAACACTAATACCATGAAGAAAAGCACAGATGCACATACTATCCAACTAAGAAATTAAAACACAACAAATACTTTTGACAGCCTCTAAGTATCCTATACCTCTTGGACTTCTAATTTCCCCAGGCCCCAAGAACCAAACACCCACTGTTAAAATTTTCTGATAATTTTCTTTGTTCTCTTAATAATGGCATCTTACTTCACGTGTTTCTAAATAATATGCTACTCAGTTTTATATGTCATCATTACATAAATAAATATTTTCTAACATTTTTAACTTTTTACCTTTGTGTGTATTCCATTGTGTGATTACATATGTATTAATCAGAATACTCTAGACTCTAGAATCTAGAAGAATAGAGCCAATACAAAGAATGTATGTTATTAAAAGGGATTTATTAGATTAGCTTGCATGACAGGGGCCATTTGCATGCTGGAACGGCTGAGGACTCAGTAACTGTTTATTACATTAATTTGGATGCAACAGACATATTACTGTGGTATTGAGAGCCTAAAAGAGTCTTGGAGAACTGCTAGTCAGCGGTGTGAAGCAGAAGCTTTGCAATGTTAGGGAAGGATACTAACAATAGGGGCACCAACAGGACGGACACATTAACCAAGGAGAGACAAGGGCCAGCAACAAGGCAGCACCGCTTTCTTTGGACTTCTTGGTCTTCTTTGGACTTCTTTGGACTACTAGGAAGGTGCTGACCACTTGAAGGTTTTTCTGCCCTCAGTTAATCCTTCCAGGAAATACCCTAGAAGACCCACCGAGAAGCAAGTCACTTGGATTGTTGCAGATCTCCTCAGCTGGCAGTAAAATTTTGTATCATTAACTAATTTTTAGCTTGACCTCTGTTATTTCTCCCCATCTTCTACTTTTGTTCTTTTTTTCCCTTTTGCCTTAAGATTTATCATCAGGTATTTTAAGATATATATATATATTTTTTTTTAAATGTAGGAATTTAGAGTTACTAACTTTCACTGACTTTATTGTATTTCACAGGTTTGGGTAAATTGTATTTTCATTTGATGATAAAAAGGTTTTCATTTCCTTCTTGACTTTTTGAGTGACTCATCTAAGATTCAATAGTTGCTTACTCTCTATGAACCTATACATTTTCTGTAATGTCCCTCTAATTGATATCTAGCTTTATCATATGCAGTTAGATATAACATAGGATATTCTTTCAGCTTTCCTATTTGTTGAGACATGCTTTGTGTCTGAATATGTGATCTATTTTAAGAAAATTCCATGGGCTGCTGAGGATGTATAGGGGTGGAATACAGTGTAGCTGTCTAGTATGCTATTTGATGTATAATGTTCTTAAGTTACTATGTTCCTTTATTAATAATTCGTCCAGTTATTTAGTGGTGATAGCCTGGTATTAAACTCACCCTCTAGTACTGAATTGGAGTTAATCTAATATTTTAAATCTAGTTGTATTTTTTAATAAAATTAGATGACCTTATGTTTACTGTGTTTTTAATTATAGTTCTAATTTCCTCTTTATCAGTTGTTTCCTTGATGAGTATGAAGTGACCTCCTTTACTTCTTCTGAATAAATCTGGCTTGAAGTCTATTCTTTTTTTCACATATTAAATTGCTATTGATCAGTGGAATAGAGTTGAATATTCATTTATCTACAGTCACTTGATTTTTGACAAAGATGTCAAAAAATACATTGGGCAAAAGGCAACATCTTTAAAATGATGTTGGGAAAACTGGATATGTAAATGCAGAAGAATAGAATTATCCTTATCTCTCATTGTGCACAAAAATTCATTACAAATAGATCAAAAACCTCTATGTTTACCTGAAACTCTAAAACTTGTATAGGAATGCCTAAGGGGTACACTTCAGGATCTATCCTGCAGTATCAACTTTTAAAACAAGGCCTCTGTTATGCAGCAAGAAGGACCAACAATTAACAAGTCGGTTCTCATGAAATTAAAATGCTATGTATTGCAAAGGAAATTGTTATTTTATTGAACAGATAGCTGACAGGGTAAAAAAGATATCTCTACCAGATATGAAATTAATAGAGTATTGGCATCTTGAATATATAAAAAACTCAAAAAATGAAACACCAAGAAAACAGACCACCAAATTAAAAGTGGAACAAGGAACTGAAAGATTTCTCAAAAAGAAATACGAAGGTTAAGAAATATTTTTAAAAGTTTTCACTCTTCTTATATATCAGGGAAATGAAAGTTAAAACTATTTTGAAATTTCATTTTACTTAAATCAGAGTGGCTAATATGAAAATAAGCAAGAGTGGGGATGTGAAGAATGAGGAACTCTCATTCACTTTTGGTGGGAGTGTAAATGGTACAACCACTACGTTAATCAAGAATATCGACCACATCACAATAGACAGAAGATGAAAAAAGACTAGATGTCTATAAGCTGATGAATTGAAAATAAAATGGGTGATGTATATACACAATGGAATTTTATACTGCTGTAAAGAAAAATGAAATTACAGAAATTTCAGGAAAATGGATGGAAATGGGAAAAAATTACAGTGAGTAAAGGAACCCAAACAAACAAAGACAAATATTATATGTGTTCTTTCATCTGTGGATACTACCATCTAAATTTTAGATTTGTGTGTTTAACTTGTCATGCCTGTAGAAGCCAAAAATTATAAATGGGATGAGAATGGGATGGTGTAGCAGAAGAGGGAGAGGGGAAGGAGGACTAATGTTTGAAAGCCCATATAGAGACCTACTGGCTACATTGTATATATGTATCAAACTCGCAAGGAATATGAAAATATTATATTAAAATGGATTTATCATAAAAATTTGACCTCATGTTAACTTGGTATCCAACTACATCTCTTTATGCTATGCTTAGTTTCCAAATAAAGATGAAAATAAGGTCAAGATTCCAATGTGATATAACTATCAATATGCAACTAAAAATATACTTCTTCTATAATAAGTAGCAATGTGCTTTGAGGCATGTTTAGTTCTTTAATAATCCATAGCATAATTATGGTGATATATATATATATATATATATATATATATATATATATATATATGTATGTATGTATTTAACAGCACTTAACTTTGTTATTATTTCAATAATATACAAATAAATGCTTAATATACATGTATATATGAATAAGCATATTATTAACAGAATAGGACAGAAACACTCATGGCAACTACAAATCCTCTTTCTATGACTGGTCATATGTCCTTAGTTACAATTACATTCTCATACTAAATGTTTCATATTTCCTGTGCCTTCAGCAAACACTTCAGCAAGTACTAGTGTAGCATGAATCTTAAAAGTTCTTATTAATAAAATCAAACCTGAGCTAGGTATTGGGGTTTATGCTGGTAGATCAGATGCAGATCAAGCCACAGCTACCTCACCTTGCCAATTCCTCAGCTGGTCCTGTTTCCTCAGACTGGAAGCCTCTGAGTCCTCATCTAGAATGAATCTCAGCTGAACTGCTGCTCCAAAGCCTGAAACCTTAACCAGCTAAAAGCTTCTAGTTTCTGGTCCTCATGCCTTATATATCCTTCTGCTTTCTACCACCACTCCCTGGGATTAAAAGCTTGCTTTCTGGGATTAAAGGCGTGAGTCACCATGCTTGGCTGTATCCTTGAACACATGGATTTCTGCCTCTGGAATGCTAGGATTAAAGGTGTGAGTGCCACCATTTTCTAGCCTTTGTATCTAGTGGTTGTTCTGTCTCTGACCCCAGATAAGTTTATTAGGGTGCACAGTATTTGGGAGAACACAATACCACCACATATTAGTTTACAGGAAAAATGACCCACACCTTCATTCTTTAAAACTATGGGCCAATTATCATCCTTTCTGCATTGTTATACTTTTCCATTGACTTAGTCATAGAACATGGCAACACCAGTATATACCTTACATAATAATAATGTACACTTGACACATTCTTATGGTGATATTTTATTTGTATTAAAATGTTATTTGTATGTTAATAAATAAAGTTGCCCGGGGGTCAGAGCTATTAGCAAGCCATAGGAAAGCAGGGCAGTGGTAGCGTACGCTTGTAATTCCAGCACTTGGTAGGCAGAGCTGGGTAAGTCTCTGTGTGTTCAGGGATACAGCCATTATTGGATACACATGCCTTTAATCTTAATACCAATCATGGAAAACCTGGAGGCCTATACAGACAGGCTGTGAGGAGGCGGTCATGTGGTTGGGTTTACAACCAATGAGAAGGCAGGACAGGAACTCTATATAAAGACTTTAACACAGGGGTAGCTCTGGTTCGGAGAGGTAGGACCACCGCAGGAGGATGGGTAAGGTTTTAGCTCTTAGCTCTGACCTCTTGGCTTTCTTCTTTGCATTGGTTCTGTGTTTCTTATTTAATAAGAAGGTTGGATACATCTACACATTCTTACTTACCTCTATGGCGGAGAAGAAGTACAATCTACTCCCCCCACCCCCATATTCTAGGTAAATTACTGTAGCTGAAGTTTTCCTGTGTCCCACCTGGTCTGAGGTCAAGACAAATCTCTCTCACCCGCTGGTCCCGCTCAGACCCAAATAAACACACACAGGCTAGTATTATTTTTTAACTATGGCCATGGCAGGCTTCTTGCTATCTAGTTCTTGTATCTTAAGTCAACCCATTTCTATTCATCTATAAGTTGCCACGTGGCCGTGGCTTACAGGTCTGCTTGCATGTTGTTCCTTTGGTGGTGGCTGGCATCTCCTGACTTAGCCTTCCTCTTCCCAAAATTCTCCTCTCTGCTTGTCCCGCCTATACTTCCTGCCTGGCTACTGTCCAATCAGCATTTTATTTATTAACCAATCAGAGCAACAATTCACAGCATACAGAAAGACATCCCCAGCAAATTACTGTTGCTGACAACTCAACTCCTTTTATAGCCCAAAGCGGTCAGCAGGAATTCTTAGAATATTTGTGTATACACAATTAATGTATTGGAATATATCTGTAACTCCTGGAGGAAATACTCTTCTTTCTGGACAGCATAGAATAAGAGGTCAACAAACAGAAAAAAATTTTACTAGTGGGTTAAAGGGATGACTGTGAGTAATGTTCCCATTTCTACCACTTGGCTCTTGAACTCAGGAATCATGACTATAGGGAAACAGGTTCATATATTACATTCTGACTCAAATTGTGTATGTGCTATACATTCTGATACATTGAAAGCAACCAACCTAGTGCCCAGTTGACTACCCTGGACTACTTGATATTCTTAATTGTGTTGTTCTTTTTCTTTTTTTTTTTTCTATAACCCACTCAATCCTCTGGGACTATTGCCACCCAATTGGTGCTTCAACTGTGTTTTTAAAGGCTATTATACTATTCTAGCAAGCCAGATGCTACAGGATGGGGAAATATAGTAAGATTTACACATCTGGGAGGTATGAGTCCACTGCTGCACTTATTCAGCTGTGAAGTGAGTTTCTTGGTCAGAAACAATGTGATGTTGAATATCATGATGATGGATAAAGCGTTTTTTAAGTCATATGTGGTAGTTTGAAAGAAACCATAATTTCTAGCAAAGTAAATCTATAGCAAGAATAAGAATCTATACCAGTAAGGACAAAGCAATGACCTCTCCATTATAGAAGTAGTCAAATGTACTTGACCCAACATTCAGTTTCTGGATGGTCTCTTGGGAATGTCACTGTCCTGGGAGCTCAGTGTTGGTCTATGATGCTAGAAAATGCAGCACTCAGCAGTAGTAGCAGCTGTCATATTAACCTTAAAGAGTGAAGATCCGTGTTGTTGAGTTCCTGTAAGTTCTATTTCTGCTACCTCATCCACTTTGTTCATGGGTCTGTTGGGTAATCACAGAAATGGCCAAAGAGAAAGCTTGACTATCACAAAATAGATATCTATCTAGCTGATTACTCTATTAATGAAGTCATGTGTTTGACGAGCCTGTGAGTAAGACATCAATATCTTTACATCCTTGACCCATCAAGAGAGGTCTAGACATATACTTCTTTACAGAATATCTTTATAACCAATTTTACAATCATACTTTTTCCAAGTCTCTAACCATCAAACCCATTGGCTATACCTATGAGTAAGTACATAATTTCACATATGGCTATTTGCCTCAAGCAAAATACACAGCCATGTGGACTGTTAAAATTCTGCCACTATGAACAATCCTTCATGGTTGTCCCAGAAAAGGGACTATAATCCTGCAATTGCCCACTTCTGGGTGATGCCTTTATAGTGTTTGAAAATCTGTAAAACAGTCCTTAATATTCTCTTCTTCATAAGGCTTTCTCCATGAGAAGATAGGTATGTATTTGAAGATAGACATCATTGGAGTAGGAGATGGACACTTGGGCAGCTACTTCATGCAACATTCTTATGCCTCCAGCACCTACTTGGCTCTGATCACACATCTACCAGTTCCATTTATGATGAATTATTGCTACACACATCCACCTTTATGACGTGATGAGTTGGAAAGCATCCAGCTCATGATGGGCAGCTCAGGTAACATGGGTACTTAGTGATCCTTTATTAAACACTCAGCTTTCACTATAGTGTGATAGAAGGACAAGAGATGTATCCTAGAGAAAGAATAGTTGTCTTCAGACTGATGTAGAATATTGCTCCAACATCCAAACAGCCTTCCTGTGATTCACCTATGGGTGCCTGTCAAAGATTCTATATATTATTGGGTCTTCTGGATTATATAGCCCCAAAGGCAAAACAGCCTACATTTCAGGTTTTTACTAGGGTAACTACATAGTGAGGAAAAAAATTGTTAATCTAATAAAAGGCTGCATGTCACTTTAGAGAAGAGTCATAGTAAAATTGTTCAGTACTGTAACAAGGTCCCTCCTCAACCAGCCTGGCCTTTTTTTAATTTAAGGAGCTCTGGGTCTACAGTCTCAAATTGATAAATTAATAAGGGGGAAATGCATTGCTATGATTCAAGGCAGCCTGTCATCCATTTGCTTTGAATTTTTTTCTGCTTATACAGATAGAACAAGAACTTAGCTGGCTTCCTATGTTTTTCACTTCTTGGAACACTGATTAATTAGCCAGTGGCAAAATTCTACACAAGTCAGACCATTATAAACATTTCTTTGCTGATGCTTACTACTATGGTAAGAGTATTCACATTGTGTTTGGTATTCACAGATGCTACATTTCTTTTATTACTCTGGGGTGCTTTGCACCTAAGTCATACAATTCAGCATCCATGGTCTCACTATAAGGTATCATGTACAGACAAGATCAATGAAAGAGCTTTTCAAGAATGCTGATCCCTCTCTCACAAATCTGTTTCCTATAGTTTTAATGAAGGGTATGTCTTTTCAGCCTTCCCATTGGTGAAGATTAGGCTTATAGTAAATGTATTCAAGTATTCGCTTACCTGAGCCTTTGAATTTCTTCATTAAAATTAAGCCAAGAAATATCAGGCATCCCTACCTCATTTGCAATAGACCATTTTTTGACCCATATTTTACTCAACCAGTTAAGTAAACTATTAGCAATTCTTTTAAACTAAGTGAGCTGTAGTATTATTCCTGTAATCTATGCTCAATTGGGCCCACATCAGTAAATGTAGTCTATTCTGTTTTCGTGTTCTGTCTGTTATCATCCCACATTATTAACATCTATTCCAATATATTTTCTCAAAAGTTCTGCTTGTATTCATTTTTTAAAAATAAACTATTGAGTAGTCTAGGACATATTCTCATGGGTTACACTGTGTATATCACCTCTAGGGTCCTGCTTAGCCTTAAGCATGGTTATAGTTTTAAACGTAAAGATGAGGGTGGGTCATGAGAGGCAGAAGCATATAGCCTTGCTTGGCATTTCATTCAGAGAAGATCATTGTTGGTTGATAGATAATGCAAATTTAATTCTTTGAGGCAAGAGTGTAGAGCAAAATACTACAGGAATGGTAATGGGGATTGGAATGTATTCCTTCAGAAAAAATAAATCCATTAGAACCTGAGGGGAGCTCAATGCTTTGATTTCATCAGGATCAAATCACCATTCCATATTCCAGGACCAGATTTTTTTTCCAATCAGTTCTCACATTATCTGTCTAGGCTGAGATTTAAACTTGTGCTGCAAGTCATCCAATATTATAATGAGAGCTTGTGTTCAGTATTGGGCAAAATGAGCATTATTGCTGCTAGATAAGATTCTCTCTCAGGGCACACTTAGAAACTTTTGGATTTTTTTATGTGTATCTGTAGCTGGGAAATTACATCTCTGAGCTCCATATTTTCATTTGTTGCTATAACCGTTACTTTTCTGTTACTGTCATAAAACACCGTAACTAAAAGTGATTTATGGAAGAGTTTATTTTGGCTTGTAGCTCCTGAGGGATAGGTCTCTATCGTGGTGGGGAGGTGCACCAACAGGAACAGGAAGCAGAGGCAGTGAACTAGAAGTAGGACAAAGCTCTGTACTCTCAAGCCCCACCCCAGTGATTTACTTCTTCCAGGAAAATCACACTTCCTAAACCTCCCCAAACAGAACAGCCAACTGGGGAACAAGTATTCAAACACACGATACTGGGGGAGGCAGTTCTCATTCAAACCACTTTATCCAAAGGTGTTAGTTTTGTTATTTAGTTACTTTATCCAGAGATGTTAGAAGACACCATTTGGGATCATTTTATTCTTTATTCTTCAAGAAATATCAAAATGTTTTAAACTCTAAAGTCTCTAAAGTCCTTGCTCTTTACTAGAGATGAATCAGGGGCCGAGGACCTGGCTTAGTTGGTAAAGTGCTTCCTAAACATGAGGTGAATTGATACAAATTTTAGTTACCTTGCATAGTTTTGTGCACAGTTCATACCATGTATTACTAGTGATCTCTGTACTGCCAGGAGAGTCTTTAATAATTTAAGTCTTAGTCAAATCAGAGAGCCAACTTCAGATACCACTGAGAAATTGATCCTTACAATGCTGTTTCTTCAGACGATCATTGGTAGCAGATCTGTGGGGAGCAGACAAACTCTTGAGTGAATGTGGATGACTGACATGAGCACAGTCATGTCAATGACCCAATGCCTCAGACCCATGGAAGTGGTGAAACCTTCTTCTGGTTCAAGTATGAGTGCTGATAAACTATTGGCTTTTATCTAAAACCAGTACACTGTAAAAATTTTCAGTCACAATTCCTTTTCCTAGAGGCTACTACTATAAACTGATTCCCTACAGAGACCTCTGATTAAGATTAGGTAACTGCACGCTGGGCGGTGGTGGCGCACGCCTTTAATCCCAGCACTCGGGAGGCAGAGCCAGGCGGATCTCTGTGAGTTCCAGGTCAGCCTGGGCTACAGAGTGAGTCCCAGGAAAGGCACAAAGCTACACAGAGAAACCTTGTCTCGAAAAACCAAAAAAAAAAAAAAAAACATTAGGTAACTGAACTCCCAGAGCTTGGCCTGGTGCTTGGCTGTGGATCTCTGCACCTGATTATATCAGTTACTGGATGAAGGCTCTAGCTTCTCTGGAAGTGTGGATTGTAGTCTGGTTATCCTTTGCTTTACATCTAGTATCCACTTATGAGTGAGTACATACCATGTTTGTCTGAGTCTGGGTTACCTCACCCAAGATGATATTTTCTAGTTCCATCATTTGCCTGCAAATTTCATGATGTCATTGTTTTTTAGAGCTGATTAATACTCCATTGTGTATACGAACCACATTTTCTTTATCCATTCTTTGGTCTAGGAGCACATTGGTTGTTTCCAGGTTCTGGCTATTATGCATAATGCTGCTATGAACCAATCAGAGGGAAGAGGGTTAGATGAGCAAGTGGGGGAGGGGGACAAGATCATGGTGGGAAAATCTACAGAGACAACTGAACCAAGCTTGTAGGAATCCATGAACTTTAAACCAACCTGCATGGGACCAGACTAGGCCCTTTACATACAGGAGACAGTTGTGCGGCTTGGTCTACTTGGGGGGCCCCTGGCAGGGGGATCAGGATCTATCCCTGGTGCATGAGCTAGTTTTCTGGAGCCCATTACCTATGTTGGGATGCCTTGCTCAGCCATGATACAGCGGTGAGGTGCTTGACGCTATCTCAACTGAATGTAGCAGGCTTTGCTGACTCCCCTTGGGAGCGATTACCCTTTTGGAGGAGGGGATGGGGTGTTGATTGAGGAAGGAAGGCTTAGGGGGAGCAGGAGGATGGATGAGAGATGGATCTGTGGTTAGTATATAAAATGAATAAAACATTTTTTAAAATAAATAAAAAAAAAAGAAAGAAAAAGCTAAGTTAACTGCCTCCTCATTCAACTGTATACAAACCCCACACCTTCTCACTTAGCGGTATGTAATAAACAGCCTGGGTTTGGGGCTGCTGCTTCTCCTTCAAAGCACATGCCCTACCTGAACCAAGCTTTTCTGTACATGTGTCTGTCTGTCTGTCTCTACTTCATTACCCTATCAGCCCCAGTCAAATATCTATTATTATTCAGAGTTTTTTAGAAGAGTAGAACTGACAGAAAATTACACACACACACACACACACACACACACACACACACACACACACACACAGACACACACACACACACGCACACACACACACACACGCACACACACACAAACACACACACACGCACACACACACGCACACACACACACACACACACACACACACACACACACACACACACACACACGAGGAATTGTTCCAGTTTGCTTTCTATTGCTGTGATAAACACCATGACCAAAAGCAATTTTGAAGGTAAAAGGTTTACTTCATTTAACAGCTTATCCTCCATCATGAAGAGAAATCCGGGTAGGAACTTGGAAGCAGGGACTGAAGTAGAGACTCTGGAGGAATGCTGCTCACTGACTTGCTCCCATGACTTACTTAGTTTGCTATCTCCTACACCCCAGCACCATCTGCCCAAGAAAGCCACCACCCACAGTTGAATTGGGCTCTCCCACATCAATCTTTCAAGAACATAACTCACATAACTGCCCATAGGCCAATCTGATGGAGACAGTTCCTCAGCTGAGGCTCCCTCTTCCCAGGTAACTCCAGCTTGTGTCATGATGAAACAACCACAAGAACAAAGTAGACCAATCAGCACAAGGACTTATTGGATTCACTTACACAACAGGAACTGTGTAGTTCAACAATGGACATCCGTACACTGGAGAGATGGGAACCAAGTAACTGCTCGTTCTGACTCTCGTCTCACAAGTCCCTGTCTGGTGTTAAGGCCTGGAGGACTCTTGAGAACTTCTGGTTGGTAGACTGTGTTGGAAGGCCTAACAAGGTAAATTCTGATAGTGGAAATCTGCGGCAATGGCAGCAGAAGGAATCGGGTTGATGTACTCGCCAGCAAGGAACAAAGCAAGCAGTCAAAAACTGTAGTGGGTTTCTTCTGCCTTCTTTATATTTGCCCTACTGGAGGTGTTCTCTACCGTGGGGTAAGGTCCTTTTCTCTTGGCTAATCCTTCTGGGAAAGGGTATCACAGACCTGCTCAAAGCCATGCCTCTGTTTCTCCAGGTCTAATTAAGTTAACAATTAAGAAAATCATCATAATATTCAATCACAATTCAGACTTTACTTTTCCTGTATGTTGATTGTTTTACTGATTGTTGTAAAGGCTTACACATCTTTATTCAAAATGCTTGGGGATAGCAGTATTTCAAATTTCATTGTCTTCTTTCAGATTTTGGCATGTTTTCTCATGAATAATGGGTATCTTTGGTGGCAAGACCTAAGTTTAAACTTAAACTCATCTGCTTCATATATATCATGTATACATAGCCTAAAGGTAACTTTATGTGGCATTTTAGTGTGTGTGTGTGTTTTTCTGTTCTGATTATAACTTGCCACATGATTTTTCACTTATGGCATAATGTCCAGACTCAAAGCTTTCCAATTCTGAATCTTTTCTAATTTCAAATTTTTAGGCTACAGATATTCAGCTTAAACAAATACAGTGTTTTCTTGTCCAGATAAAAATCTACTTTTCAGTAACATGTCAACAAATGAAGCCAATATTTTCTCTCTAGTTACGGTTTGCTTACACACTATATGATATGCGTAAAACAGAGGTTATTTACCTTAACACAATAGAAAATCTTGCTATTTCTTTCATTTCATTTTTATCATTTTCTATTCCCTTTCATTTTTGTACTAATATTAATGTTTATATTGTTTTACTGCTAAAATCCACACATAATCTGATTTTAAAGTTATTCTCCTGTGCTCCCTTCAAAGCACTGTAATACTTACAGGAAGAACCCTAATGATATTTGAATTTCTTTAATGTGTGGTATGAAGTAGGAACCAATCATCCTCCCCGAAGTACCATTTTTTTCTAACATTATTTTCCACATTACTCAAAGCTCAAATCTGTACATCTTAAAATGTCTTATTATCAGATTAAGTTACTACATTTTGTTTCATATTTTTAATGTTAAGTTATTTGACTTTTCAAAAGCAAATAGTCCATATAGTTTTCAAAGTTATATTTAATATATCAAATGAACTACTGAGATGTGCTCAGAATTAGAATAAATAGCAATTCAAGAAAATGGAATATTTATGACAATGAGGCCATTCATTGAGGCTGCTCTTATGTCTAAAAAGTGTATCACTGTGAATTTAATTCTGTATTGACAAATATTCTCACCGTTTTACAATACTGTTTCACAGTCTTTGCCCTAGTAGTTCCACTAAGAATAAACGGCTCAGTCTTCTTCCAGTGAAGGGAGCCCGTGTTATCCTCGGAGCTCCCACAAGCCTTACTTTCAGTTTCAGGTGTTCAGGTATGGACTTGAGCTATTCATTCTGGTTTTGAAATTTAAAAATTTGGACTTCCACTTTTCAAGAATATTTCCTTCCTTCTGGATTCCTATTCTCTCTTCATTACTTCTATCTATCTATCTATCTATCTATCTATCTATCTATCTATCTGTCTGTCTGTCTGTCTGTCTGTCTTTCTATCTTTGGTTGTTACTGTTGTCTCTTTTTAAGGGAGGAAAAAGGATTTGAACTGAATGATTTGGTAGTTAGTCTTCAAAATTAACTTGATAGAATTTAGATTTACTCCGGGTATTTCCAGAATGGTTAGACCAAGGAGGAGAGACCTACATCGAATGGATAGCACTCCCCGGGCGAGGGTGCAGGAATCCATGGAAAAGGATAGCAGGAGAGCAAGGCGTCATGCCATCCTTTTCCTCCTCACTGTGGCTGCAGCATGACTGTCCACCTCACCCTCCTGTAACTTTGACCTCCTCGAACGATAAATTAAAGCAAACCCTTCATTACTGAAGTTGTTTTTGCCAGGCAGTTTGTCATAGCCATAAAAAAGAAAAACAAAAAGCCTGATTTGGTGGGAAAGGTGAAATCTAGACTCTTTGCAGTCAGCTATGCTTTCCCCAGTTGTCATCCACAGTATTTCCTGTCCTCTCTTCCTGCACCACATCCCAGAGAGATTGAGCCCAGAGCCCTGACCGTGAACAGTGCTACTCAGCTGCATCCCCACCTTGATTTACTTTATATTTCATTCGTGTTCTCTTTGTTTCTTTTAATTTTAAGCTTGATGTGATCTTTGGATTTTGTTTTTTGCCTAAAATTCCTATGGTGTTCCATTTTAACCCTTTCCTTTTGATTGTTTTGATACTTTCATTTTTATCATAATATTGACCTTTTTATCATTTATTTAAACATGCTAACATAATCCTTTAACACAGTGTGGCCATAATTCTGACCCTATATGCCATGGAAAGCTACTCTGTCATTCTGATGTTTTAAGACACTCAGAGACTGCCTTGTTACCTCCTGTACCATGTGAATTGGTTTTGGGGATTTGCTTTGCACAATTACTTTCCTTGGTACTTTTCTGTGTGGTTACCTTGAGGCATGTGTTAACATGTTTTATTTTTTTCCTCCAGAGAAGATTTGTGTAGTTTCTAGCAGGCACTTGAGAATCAATTTAAAATAAATTTTCTGATTTTGGATTTCAGGACCAATTAGTGTTACTTCTAGTCTCTGCCCAAGGAAGGATGGTTACAAACTCTCAGGAGAGTTTTGTTCTGTATTGTTTTGTTTTCATTTTCTCAGGCCACCTGCAGGCAAAGATTCCTTAATATTCCTCAACCAACTGACAGTTTTTTGTTTTGTTCTGTTTTTTTTCCCCTCGCATTTCAGCCATGGAGTGTGTTACTTTTAAAAATCTTGGTATAATTCTAAATCTTTAATCCAGCTCTCAACAACACATACTCTAACACTTATTGTCTATATGCGACAATCTGAAACTTGACATCTGAAAGTCTGGGACCACAGGAGTCAGCCGGCAAGGCCCTGAGGTTAGTACCTGTTTATCTCTGATGCTTGCTTTTTTTCTAGATTTAAGATTTCTGGCTATTTTTTATTTCCTTAAAACTTTGCTATTAAAAATAATGTTCAATATTTTAGGTGATTTGTTCTAGGGAGGCCTGGGAATACAACACACTGTCTTCTGTACTACAATTAGATTTGCTTAATAATTTGGAAAATAAGAAGATGCACTGATTGTTACAGTTTGAAAAATTGTGTTGAGTCAAGCCTGGGTAGTATATATTAAAAGCTGAGACTATTTCATATACATACACAGGATGTCGCTTTACAAGCCACATTCCTAAGAGTCAGTTCCCATTTAGGTATAAAATCTTAGATATTAATATTGGGCACTAGCTTTCTTTTCTTCTGTTTATTTAGATATCCTGCAGCATATTTCTGATGATTCATCTGGTCACAGGTACACACTGGCCTTGCTGTCTCATCAGATGATGTAGTTTAGCCCTCCAATTTGTTAATTCAGGACAGCCAGATTCTTAGAAGCACATTCACTTTAGGTAAATTTACTAAAATGAGAAGAAATCAGATGAGTATATTCTAGAGTTCTCTTCTTAGGACCATACCATAATAACCCTAATAACCCTAGATTGCTCTTTCAGAAGTGGGACTTGATTTTTAGATGGTGCAGTCACAGGATTATGCACATGGGTTCATTCATGGAAGCAGACATTTATATTTTAACCTAGGACACTTGATTACTTATTAAGATTAACCACATGAGTAACTACAACAAATAACACTTAAGGTTTAGTTCTGATCAAACCGAATACAAGCTTCTCTTTGACATATATTCAAATCCATTGCACTATAGAATACTTGTCCATGTGCACATGCATATGTTCCAGGTACTTTCCTTTTGAGAAAAGAAAGTGAAAACCCGTGTTTTCATAAGTGCCCAAGATAATATCTAAAAGCTAAAGGTTAAGAGTTCTCATGATTTGGGTATTAATATAGGATGACTAAAGTTTGACACCCATTCCTGTGTTTGGATGTGTACAACTTGTTTTAATTCAAGACTCCTGGGAACTCTAAATGTCAGTGCTTCCCAGTGAGGTTTCATCGAAAGAAGAATCTTCAAGGTTCTCAGAACTTGCCATAACAAATTAAATTTCAGAGGTAGCTGGATCTGGAATAACATTCAGAGTGTCTGTTAAAAGTTTTCCTTTTCTGGGGAAAGTAGGATTGCTCAGTGTATAAAATTGTTTGCTACCAAACCTGATGGCTTGAGTTCTCTCCCCAGAACTCACAGGATGGAATGCAATAACTGACTCATGTACGTCCTAGTACCAACGCATATGTACTGTGATCCATAAACATTCCAACTCACCTACCCCCATACACACTGAACAACTGAACAAGTTTTTTTTTGTTTTTTGTTTTTTTTAAGGTTTCCTTACCCAAATATAATTTGGTTTCTTGGGATATAATGAGCTTCCCATCCCTAGAACTGTCCACAAAGAAAGTATCACATTTCTGAGACTCTTTACAAGGCTGCCTAGGAGCTTGATCTTAGGTTGGTTTTCTTGACATCCTATTTTGCCTGCCTCCATCCTGGCCACAGATTCTCTCAATGTTTACAGGCTTGAATGCTTAGTTTTCATTTACAGAGTCACTTCCCCAAATCTGAATTTGTTTCAACAAGCATTTTGAGCAAAGCTATAGCTTTTAGCCATCAGACATGGCCTCCGGGATTCAGTGGATCAAGTAGGAGATGACAGATGCAATTGGTTTGTAGAAATTTTCAGGTCTTAAGAGAAAGATCTCCTAGGAAAAGTGGCATGTCTGCTGCTGCCTTTAAAGTGACAGAGCAATAGATCTTGAGCTGCCTCAGGTGCTGCCTGAAGAATCAATAAACTCTCTTTAAAGAGTCACTGATGTCTCATGAAAGGCTTCCAAAAACATCCTATTTAGAATATCCATCTTATTTCCTCTGAACAATGGAACTCCCTTAGGCTGACAAATTGAGCAAGGCTTGATTTGTCTGTTTTTAAGACAGTCTGTTTTAATAGAGGACATTGAGAAGGAAATCAGAAATATAGTTTTTGAAAAGGAGTCCTCAATTCTGTTTAAAGTGTTTCCAGTAGTGAAACTTTTTTCTAATGAAAGAAATTTGAGGTTATCTGTTAATTCCCAAGAATACTTCCTAAAACATTAGTATATGAAAAGGCTTATTTATTATTCTTGGTTTTGCTATTATCATCTCATTTAAAAAAATCTATAAAGTTTGTAACTATTTTCAAAAAAAGTTATAATTCCTAAGTGATTAGATGTTCGTTTACTGTCATCCAATTCAAGGGTAGGTTTTCGCTGAGGCTTAAAATCTTATTTCCTCATTGAAAAGTGGAAGAAATACTATTATCTTTACAAAAATGTCATTAACATTAAGTGACTAAGATTGAATTGCACATAAATTATTTGTGTATTAATTACCACCATGAATATACTATTTTTAGCTTTTGGGATTTGTGCATATTTTGTCACATAGACTTTTAATAAAACTATGCTATGCCAAGTCAAAATAGTTAATTATAGTTTCCTACAAATTACATTAATTCAAAGGTTTCACAATCAATATTCTTGGTATCATTTTGAGATAAGTTTATGTGGTGATATTTTGCTTGTGCTCTGACAAGTAAAGCTTGCCTGGAGATCAGAGTGTAAAGCTAGCCACTAGTTAACCATAGTGGCCAGGCAGTGGTGGCACACATTTTTAATTCCAGCACTTGGGAGGAGGAAGCAGGAACATTATGAGTTCAAGGCCACCCTGGGCTACATGAGGTTGATCCAGTCTAAAATAGAAACAGAGCCAGGAAGTGGAGGATCATGCCTTTAATCCCAGCACTGGGGAAGTGGAGACAGGAAGTGATATGGCTGAGCAGAGAGAGGAATATAAGGTGAGAGGAAACTGGAGCTCAGCCCCTTTTTGGTCTGAGTTGTTCTAGAGGTAAGAGGTCACTGTGGCTAGTTCCTTTACTGCTCTGATCCTCAGCATTTACCCCAATATCTGACTCTGGGTTTTTATTATTAAGACCAATTAGAATTCATGCTATAAGTTTACAAACTGATTTCAGTTGTCTGCATGGAAATTGAAACTGCTTTCAAATTTTTGTGACATTGATATCAAAGAATCTATACTCTATTGCTTATACAAATAAAAACTAAAATGCAAATTATAAAAACTAAAATGCAAAGCTACTCTGGAGACAATGGGCAAGTAACAGAATAAAAGGGGGGAAATAACACAACTCATTTGCAAATGGGTAACAGGGAGTTAGCCTTTAAAGATCTAAAACTAATATACTAGGGCTTAGACAGATATTTGTAGGTGTTTAATGCATAGTATGATGTAAAATTTATGTTTTTAAAAATATAGAACCTATGGGTGTGTGTAAATTTGATATGCTCTACAATTCCCTCCCACATACACAATCATAAATATATCTCATGTGTGTAAAGTATCAATTTTATAATCATCTGATAGTTTACTTCCAAACAAGAGCGTCAAAAACTTTGTTTATTTTGTGTTGTTGTGGAAACTGTATTTTATTTATTTATTTGTTAAAGTTTTGGAAACCATTAAGATTTTTAAGAGTTGTACTTTTTTAAACTACATTTTCCTACAAACAAAGAATTTATGTAAAAAAGAATTCATTTGACCAATTTTTTTCTCAACTTCTTGACTTTCTGTTTTTTTCTAATTGCTTTGGGGGCAGCTATCATCTGGAACTTGCTGCATATACTGCTGAAAACTGCCTAATACTTGGCATAGTAATTAGAGTATGAGAAATATCAGAGGGTAACTCTACAGGTCTATTGGAGGACTTAAAATCTCAATCATTGACCTTAAAATCCCAATCATTGACCATATCAATACTAGTAACTATGTGCACTAGTAGGATATGCCATTTATTGCTAATGGGAACACTTAATTGCATCGTTAATTTGAAAGATGTAACACATTTTTACATGTGATCCACTATACTCACCCCTTGGTATCTGTTCAAACAAGTTTCAGCTTACATATAAAAAAACCCTCATACATTGAGCTTTATGACAGCCTTATTCATAATGGCCAAAACTTGGAAGCAATCAGGATATTCCTACTAGATGAACAAATAGGCCGTTGTTGACACATACAGACACTGAACAATTCAATGCTAAAAGTGAGTGAGGCATCAAGTCATGAAAAGAAATGGCTGAATCTTAATCTCTATTGCCATGTAAAATAATATAAAAATGCTGTATGATATATGAATCTAATTATATGATATTCTAGAAAAGACAAATACTTGGAAAGAATAAAGTGATCAATACTTGTCAGGACTTTGGAGGAAAAGGTGATAAATAAGCCATTCACAGATGATTTTCAGAGCAGGGGAGCCATTTTGTACAATACTATAATTGTAGGTGCATATTATATTTATCAGTATCACTCTTTTTTATTAAGACTTTTTTTTATTTATTCCACATACCAACCACAGATCCCTCCCTCAATATCCCTCTTTAAGGGTTGAATAGTATTTCATTATATGGATATGCAAAATTACATTTTTAAGTTATTTATTTTTATTTACTCTTAACTGATACATGAAAACAAAAATGATACACAGACAGACATTTCTGTGGCATACTTACTTCTATTCTTTGGCCATATAACCAGTGATAGGACCTCTGGATCCTACAGTCATTTTACTTTTAGTTTGTCTAGAAACCTCCATACTGTTTTTTATGACTGTACTTAGATCCCAACAGGTTGCAAAGTTTCCCTTCACCAATGAGACTTACCTTTCAAATTATTGACAACAGTGTCCCTAACAGTGGGAGGGGTACTGCCCTGAGTGAGGCTTCACGGCTTGTATTTCTAGGATTATTTTGAGAATTTGGTCTACTTATCTGCCATTTGTAGGTCTCATTTGAGAACTGGCTATTCAAAGGTTCCTATTTCTGTTGTTTCCTTAATATTTAGAAGTACGGATTCCTTACTTATTTTAGGTACTAAGCCCTTATCAAACGTGCCATTTCTAAGTATTTCCTCCCATTCTGAGGCTCCCACCCCCTCCCTCCCTTGCTTCACTTTGCTGGTGCCTTTAATTTCACATGATCCCGTTTGTCTCCTTTGGTTTTTTCTTTATGCTTCTGGAGTTGTACAAAAAGGGCATTGTTCAAACCAAGATCAAATCCATTAGATTTTCTTTCAGAAGTTTTACAGTTTCGTGGTTTCAAGTCTTACATTAAAGTATGTAATTCATTTTTGGTTATTTTTCCATATATACTGTGAGATAAGAGTTTAGCTTAGTAAAATGTTCCTGATTCAATATTTTCATTAAAAGGCTCAAATATTGGTGGCTATAAACAGAAAAATAAGGAAATATGAAGAGAAAATAAATAAAACTATATGAGGAAGGAAAAGAGAGAGAGAAAATTCAAAGATAGAAAAGCAATAAAATATATTTCATTCCATTTCCACAGTAAATACAGGTTAATGAACATGACTTGCAGAACTTCTGCTCCGTGTCGCACAGAAGCACGATTTTGCACATTAGTTACTGTACTTTGGATATTGGGTATTGGGTGATGCAACAGACAAAACTGTGATAAGGCCAGATTTTATTCTATAAACACACACTATTTTGCAGAATCATTTACTGACAAGGTCAAACATGCCCGATTGATGATAATGTCAGGCTATCAGGGAGAATGCACTGGAGTTTATCTTAAAAAGCATCAGCCTCACAAAGGACAAGTAGGGTTTTTCCCTGAGATGAAAACTTCTCATCTGAAAAGAAGCAGCTGATATGGAAGATAATTTGGACAGTCAAAATTATGAATCCATTGGTATCATTATGAATGATTTGTCATCTAGAAATGCAAACTCAGCAAAAAAAAATCATTAAACCCTCCCCTGGGGATAACTCTAATGGCAACTGTTACTTATTGGAGGACACAGAGAGCCCTATGCTTTCAGGAACTGTGGTTAAAGGTGACACTTTTAAAGTACAGCAGGGAAATCTTTTCTACATAACAATACTGGATTTGTCCTCGCTTCAGGGGTACTTTTAATTTTAGCAAATATTTCTCTTTGGGGACATATCCCATTTTTATTATATCTTGGGGGGGAATAGTTTCTGTATAATTAATTTAGTCTATATTAAGTTTTTAGTATGTCTATACAAATTTAGTAATAACTGTAATAAAATATAACCATAAACCAAAGAAAGGGAATTTCTATAGTGCTATGGATCAACATGGGCCTATTATTTTATTTAAAAAAAATCTATTATTAATTGACTTCAACCAAAAATAGAAAATAAAACAAAAAAAAAAGCTAACCCTTAGTATGCATTCATTTTCTCAGAGATTCACTGTACTGAAATATCTAATATAATTTTGGCCCTAATCGGTATAATCAGAAAACAAACAATTAATCATTACACATTGCTTTATTATGACTTGGCCTTGTTTAGCACTTTGGAGAAATTAAAATTATAAATTCTAATTACACATTAATATTAGGGCAAGTTTGTAGTATTTATGACATTTCTGAAAATATAAAATAGCAACTAAAATCAATTTTAATATCTGCAAGTTAGTTTATTTTGTCTGGGAACAATGACAAAATAATGAAACCCTTCATGACGCTGGCAACCTCCTCTCTTCTCAACCCATTGCTTATTTTGACAGAAGTTTGTGATTTCTGATCCTCATTTGACCACCATTGGTACATCCTGGGCTATCAACCCTATTTAAGTTGGTAACTATATGCTGTTTTTACCTTAATAACAAATCACAGAAATATACACTAGTAAGCTATTCCTATTTGGCACTGGGAATTACAAAATTTGAAACATGCAGGATGTTGGTAACTGTATTTTCTAGTACATTTGACAGCAATAGAGTATTGGGAATATACAGATGGGAGAGAATACAAATGCTTAGTTGGTGCTAAGGGCAAAGGAGTGAAACACAAGGTTGTGAGGAAACAAATATGTTCTGGAATCCAGTTGAGTGTTAGCACCTTGCACTATCTCACTATTCCTCTTATTAAATTGAATACATCTCGTATCCAGCTCATAGTTTCATTGTTTTTCCAAGCTTAGTTTCTGTCATTTAAAACAAGAGCCCTAAGTAATACTGATAATTTTTTAGTAGGTTTCTTATTTCCTCTGTGCTTACTGCTGCTTGGCACTACATGCAACTTTAAGTGTGATTCCCATGCAACACGTGCATGTTTTTACTTTTTAGAATTCATTTCTTTTGTGTTAATGAATATCAAGTGACTTTTGGTAGAAAAATCACATTTGTTAGGACAGGAGAAAGGTAGGAACGGATGTGAATGAGAACCCTTGGCTGAAACATTAGGATACTAGCTGAGGCAAGGGCAAGGCAGTCAAAGGGTCTGTAGGTTGGAGGTTTGGAAAACTTTAAGGTTTTAGTAAACAAAATGTAATATGCAGCTGGCAGGTGAGGAAAGGTTAATGTACATTTAAGATTATGCTAGAGTTCATGAAAGCAGTCCACATTTGAAAGTAAATTATGAATATCACAAGAACTCACACACAGAGATCTCTAAGTTAGAACTATGCTGATAGACAAACAGCAGTCCATACACATCCAAACACCCAACAGTACACACACACACACACACACACACACACACACACACACACACACACACACACATCTACACACATAACAGAGCATACCCACACATATCCATGTGCACAGCAAGTCATAATCACACATAGCAATCCATACTCACACATATTTACACACACAGCAGTGTACACTCACACAAACACACACACACTCAGCAGTGCTTACATACACATTTATACACACACAGCAATGCTTACACACATACACAAACATGCCAATGCATACTTACACACATACACATACAGCAATAATACTCACACACATACACACACAGCAGTGGATACCCACAGACATCCATACACACAGAAGTACATACCCACACACATCCTCGCACACAGCAATCTATGCTCACACATATCCACACACACAGCAATGCATACTCACACACATACACACACACACACACAGCAGTGCATACCTACACACATCTATACACACAGAAGTACATACCCACACACATCCTCACACACAGCAATCCATACTCACACACATGCACACACAGCAGTGCATTCCACACACAGCAGTGCACACCCACACACAAATAGGTCCCTAAGGACAAGCAAATAGGTGATAGTAGTGAGAAGGAAGTTTGAAGTGGGTGAAAATTGAGTTGGGTTCTTAAATGACACGTTAATGAGTTTGGACAACAATTCAACCAATATTGGAGAGATTTTTCATAGATAGACAGGATCAAAATAGCAACCTGAATATATTACTACAATGGCATTGTATGACACTGTGGTAAGGCTCATAACACTAGGGGAAGAAGTGGCAGAGTGGAGTTAAGAGTCTCTAACAAAAAGATAATGGGGTTTGGTTTAGCATTTGGGGCTGAGAATTAAGGGTAAGTAAAATTAAATCAGTCTGAAAAAAACAGAGATTTCAGGCTAGCCAGCTTTATGAGACTTTACCTTGGGTACTATACCAACATTGATGTGAGTCAATATTGCATGTCAGATGCCTTCAATTAATGGGAGTAAGTGGCTTTCTTAAAGATATGGAGAAAAATGAGTGAGTACATACCATGTTTGTCTTTCTGAGTCTGGGTTACCTCACTCAGGATGATTTTTTCTAGATCCATCCATTTGTCTGCAAACCTCATGATGTCATTGTTTTTCTATGCTGAGTAGTATTCCATTGTGTATATGTACCACATTTTGTTTATCCATTCTTCAGTTGAAGGGCATCTAGGTTGTTTCCATGTTCTGGCTATTACAAACAATGCTGATATGAAAATAGCTGAACAAGTGCTCTTGTGGTGTGGTTGAGCATTCCTTGGGTATATGCCCAAGAGTGATATAGCTGGGTCTTGGGGGAGATGGATTCCCAATTTTCTAAGAAAGCGCCATATTGATTTCCAAAGTGGTTGTACAAGCTTGCATTCCCACCAGCAGTGGAGGAGAGTTCCCCGTGCTCCACATCCTCTCCAGCATAAGGTGTCTTCAGTGTTTTTGATCTTAGCCATTCTGACAGGCGTAAGGTGGTATCTCAGAGTTGTTTTGATTTGCATTTCCCTGATGATTAGGGATGTTGAGCAATTCCTTAAATGTCTTTCAGCCATTTGAGTTTCCTCTGTTGATACTAGATATGGAACAAGGATGACTGGACTGCTACTCACATCACCAGGGAGGCTACCTGGAAAACAGGACCCCAAGAAAGACACGGGGATCGCCCAATAACAGAGAAATGGAAGAGATCTACATGAACAGCCTGGACATGAGTGGGGGTAATGAAGGGCGAGGGTTGAGGGAAAGAGAGCTTGGGGGAGCAGGAGATCCTAGCTGGATCAATAACAGAGAGGGAGAACAAGGAATAGGAGACCATGGTAAATGAAGACCACATGAGAATAGGAAGAAGCAAAGTGCTAGAGAGGCCCACAGAAATCCACAAAGATACCCCCACAACAGACTGCTGGCAATGGTCGAGAGACAGCCCGAACTGACCTACTCTGGTGATGGGATGGCCAAACACCCTAATTGTCGTGCTAGAAACCTCATCCAACTACTGAGGGATCTGGATGCAGAGATCCATGGCTAGGCCCCAGGTGGATCTCTGGGAGTCCAACTGGCGAGAAAGAGGATTTATATGAGTGAGAATTGTTGAGACCAAGGTTGGATAAAGCACAGGGACAAATAGCCAAACGAATGGAAACACATGAACTATGAACCAATGACTGAGGGGTCCCCAACTGGATCAGGCCCTCTGAATGGGTGAGACAGTTGATTGGCTTGATCTGTTTGGGAGGCATCCAGGCAGTGGGACCGGGTCCTGTGCTCATTGCATGAGTTGGCTGTTTGAAACCTGGGGCCTATGCAGGATCGCTTGGCTCGGCCTGGGAGGAGGGGACTGGACCTGCCTGGACTGAATCTACCAGGTTGATCTCAGTCCACGGGGGAGGCTTTGCCCTGGAGGAGGTGGGAATAGGGGGTTTCCTGGGGGGAAGGTGAGGGGGTCCATAGGGGGGAGAACAAGGGAATTCGTGGCTGATATGTGGAACTGAATTGTATTGCAAAATAAAAATTAAAATTAAAAAAAAAGAGTATGGAGAAAAATGGTGTAGCTCTTTTTGACAAGCCATCAAATGTTCATGAAAGTTTAAATATTACTTCTGCTTCAACAGAAATTTACAGAATCACATACAACTTTTAGCACAGATTAAATTATAAGCTAGAGTACGTGGTACAAATCACTAATAATCAAGCACTACTTGGAAAGAATGCTACAATGGCTTAAACCATGTGATTTACATTCACAACTTCCAAGGAAATCAACAATTTGGTTATCGGTCTAGAACTGAAGACTGGCACAGTCATATCTGAATGGAATGGCAGAAGTCATAAAGCCAGCACAGCTGCTTGACAAAGGTCCAGCAGAGCTGAGCCGCATGATGACTGCCATGCCACCTTTGGTTTTCATCTCCACCTGTTGCGTACTTGGGGCGTTTTTAATATTTGTATAATTTGGGATATTGGATTGACAGAAAATTTCTTATGAATCAATGCCTTCTTCCAGGAATGCTGCTTCTAATCTTCCCTAGGACAGTCCTGAACATACTATTCCCCCTGCAAGGGAGATATCCTTATCTACATGTTCAAAACAAAAATGATATGATCTATGCTTTGGAACATCATGAATATATCCCTGCTTACTAAATTCTGTATAAATAAAGAAGCACTCTAGTCAGTCAGGCTGCAAGATTCTCCTGACCATCATGGCCTGGCTCACTTCCTTCCCTCACCAATTCCTTACATCCTGTGCTGGGAACTTTTCATGGTTGGAGTGTCTTCCAGCAGAAGACAATGCCATCACTGAGACAGTATAATAATCTTTGTGCACATTAAAGGGTTACTATGCCAGGTTCTGTCCATACAGCCAGTTTTCATCTGGAACGGGGGCATACCTGCTGAGTGTGAAAGCTGTGTACTACTCAGTGACCTCAGCTGCACTGCAGTGAGCACACCCAGCACATTCTGTGAATACCCATTAAGAGGATTCTGGTCCTTGGGTGTCTGATCCTTGGGGAACTGTATCAGGCCAACTTGCCAATGAGTATCATCAGACTGGATGGCTCCTAGAATGAATGAATATAAAATTTACATTTTTTGGAAAAATGAATTCCAATGATTAATGTTCTGTTTTGGTAAATGATTGTTCATTTCAATTCTGGATGTCATCACGAACAGCACTGAAACTCAGGGATAGAGGAGATGGGCTTTTCATCATACCTCCAACCTCTGAGAGACACAGAAAGACCCAAAGGCATCTGCAGACTCATAGAAGGCTAATTGTATCCCGAACATTTCATCTGTGCTTTTTTGCCTCTAGTGAATTCTTCTCTACTTGTGGTCATTAGAAATGCTTCTCTGTGTGTCTAAGAGAAACTGGAGAGTTAATGCTTTGTGATGGGATTTAGCAGAAAACCCTAACTACGTAGTGTTGAATAGAGTCTCAGAAATGGGCTTCCTGAGAGGAAGAAAGAAATGAACCTAAAAATAAGCCTGTCACCCGATTTTGTCCCATATTAAAAAAGTTTCTGAGGCTCAATTCCTGCTGATGGGCAGCAGTATCTTCATTATACTTACATAAGCAAGGGGCTGGCTAGAAGAAATTTCCTATGCAGTTTGGGCTCATCTGAAAGTTATGCCTTCCATATTGGTTGAAAAGGTTTATGATACACAGTTATATCTACTTCTGGCAAGCTAGAGTGCCAGATGAAAGCTATCAATCTCCTCCAATAAACAAACAATAGAAAAAGCAACAAAATCAGAATAAATTCTGTTGAGGAAATCTACGTAACATCTATCAAAACATATCATTATTCTTAATATCAGTTCCATTACCCAAAGAATAAAAATTAATTTTAAGGTAGTAAACACAATTTCCTTAAAGAAGGAGACATTATGTTGTCCTTATTCCTTGGTTTTGTGGGAAGACACATGATACAGGACACAACACTGGCTCATGTGGTACTTTTTCATGAGAAGTACTGTTAGTTTATGCCAGTTGTTAGCTTGCCACAATCTAGGATCATCTGGGAAGAAAGGCGCGATGAGGTGTTTCTACTTTGGCTTAGCCTGTGACTGTATCTGTGTGGGATTGTTTTAATTAAGTTAATTGATGTGGGAAGACCAGCCTGCCATGGGCAGCACCATTTCCTACAAGAGGGATCCTGAACTGTGTAAGAATGAAGGATGACCAAGCAAGCAAACATCATGCATCAAAACATGAGTTTCTCTGTTCTTGACTGTGCTGGAAAGTGATAGCTGCGTTCGGTTTCTCCCTTGATTCCCGTGTAATGAAGGGCTGTGACCTGAAATTGTAAACTGAATAAACCCTTTCTTTCCTAAGTTGTAGTTTGTCAGGATATTTTATCGCAGCCACAAAAATAAACTAGAAACTGAAGACATGATGAAGAGCCTGAATAAAACTCCAATTGTTTGTGCATGCATGGACAGGCACTCTAATATTGCAAAACTCTTAAGTACTTTTCTCATCAAGTTTCCATAACTCCATCTCCAGTAGGCGATTTATATTCATTTCAATCAAATATGTGAAAATTTAAATGTACGGGCTTGTGTATAGAAATAAACATTTCTTTATTATGTAATTCAGGTCTTTACAAGGCATAACATACAAAGATGCACATGCAGGCATATGTGCATAAAGCAGTAGTCTTCATTAGTGGGTGTATTGATCTTCATTTATTCTATCCTTTATAAGCAGAACAAGTGCATGAGTTAAGGGTTCCCTAGGCCTAAGTCCTTCCAGTGCTTAAAAAGGCCTTCTGAGAGATGTGTTATTGTTTTACATAAGCCATTGAAATACAAACACAGTACTTCTCCACATTAAGGCTATCATTTAAAATGGTTACTGGATGTGGAATTTTTTATATTCTATGAATATATGTTCAGAAAGACTTACTTACATATGGAATGTACATTACTGGGTTGATTAAAATTCATTTTGTTTAAAGTAACATATTACATTTAGCAACTGAAATATTGGATAATAATTTCTTTTCAAAGGTTAGTCAGTATGCTATTATATCACATTTTAGTAATATTGCCTATTATTTATACACTTGTATTATTCAGACTTTCAAATTTACATAGAAGCAAATGACAGGCAAACATAACTTTGTGTTGCTAATATTTAAGTCAAGAAAACAATTTTATAACTATGTTTTCCCTAAAAATATTTAATCCTTAATCTTTTCCTACTATATATATGTAGTGTCTAGTTTGCTGTCTTATGGGTTGTTATCCTACACATTTACCTCTTTTTCTAACAAGTTACATAAAAATTCTTATGTGTGCTAATAAGACACAGAATTTTCCATATCTTATGCATATGTAAGCTACATATTGGCAAACTACATCCAGAAGCTTCCAGAAAAGACTGGAATAGCAGTTTCTAATCAGAGATCATTAAGTCTTATAAATGACACAGGTTCACTTCCTTTAGAAGAAAAGCACACCGTCTAATAATCATGGGCCTACGCCTACAGTGATGTATTAATTCATATGCACAGTTTTAGAGAAGACACCAGAGTCAACAATCACAGGGATGTACATATCTACTCCCACTCGCTTTAACACGTAACATAACCATAGCTGTACTATCACAGAAATGATGAAGAACATCCATGACCATAGCTGAATGGTCACAGAAATAATTAAGAACATCCTTTATTGTTTATTTATAGCACAGAAATAAAAGTTAAGGAAATTTATACACACGTACAAGAGAGAATTATGGCGTTTTACATTTTCATAAATTTACTCAGTGGGCACCAAATATTTGCTTTTTTAGATGGAAATTGGACAGACTCAGGTTTCGTTATCTTCCTAATATACTCATGGAGTCATAGTACATGTAATACTTCCCATTGAAATACATAAATCTGTTAACTGTGGCTCAGAGACAAGTCAGAGCTCCTTGAAATGAAAATCAATGTGTTATTTGTAGGTTTATCAATAAGGAGGTTTCCTGAAAATTTGATGTTTTCTTTTAATCTTATTTTAATATTTACTATTATGCAACAAAATGAATTTTATTATAGATTCTAGTTACTATTCATTGAATCAGTCTTATTTACATTTTCTTCTAAATTTGAAAGATAATCAATTTTCATTAGAATAATCAGAGTATTAAACATTGAAAACAAATCTCAGAATAAATGTGCAGAATACATTTTATTTTAAAAGTAAATGTCAATAGATGTATATTATCTGCCTTTAATACCACCAAAGTTATGCCTTTATGGAAATGCACATATTATGTTTTGGTTCTTGTATACATTGGTGGTGATCAACCTGGCAATACTGACCCACTGATTTATGCTTACGTCATTTCTTACTGTTTAGTGAAAATTAATTTGTTCTACTTTTGCGATATAGAATGCATGACTATATTCATCCTATTGCACTGAAGGACACTAGAATCTGTTCCTCCTATCACTCATTGTACCCAGTGGTTCACCCGTTGTACCCAGTGGTCCACTCGTTGTACCCAGTGGTCCACTTGTTGTACCCAGTGGTCCGCCCCTACCTTCTGCACTTTCCTCAGATTCTATACTATCTGGTAAGGAGGACTCTGCTCTCAACTTTTTTTTTTTTTTGTTGAAACAGGGTTTCTCTGTGTAGTTTTGGTGCCTGTCCTAGATCTCACTCTGTAGACCAGGCTGGCCTCGAACTCACAGAGATTCGCCTGGCTCTGCATCCCAAGTGCTGGGATTAAAGGCATGCGCCACCACTGCCTAGCTTCTGCTCTCAACTTCTATGAGACAAACTTTTTAAAATTCTAACCACTAATGAGCATGTGGTGATTGTCTGTGCATAGCAGTTTTTTTTCATGTTTTTCAGCACGTATTGTCTTTTGTGATAATAGTCCTGCCATGAGTGATATCTCATTGTAGTTTTGATTTACATTGCCTTGAGAATTAGTGATGTTGGTCATTTTTATATACCCATTGTACTTGGTTTTATACTCTTCTGTCTTTTGGATCTTTGGCTCTTTTGGGGGCCCGCAATCCAGCTCCCAAGTAAATACACACAGATGCTTGTTATTACTTATAAATGCCCAGCCTTAGAGTGGCTTGTTTTAGCCAACTTTTTTAATTCAAATTGTCCCATCTACCTTTTGACTCTGGGCTTTTACCTTTCTCTATTTCTTTGCTTTTTACTCGTGTCCAGCTTTGTGGGTGAATGGTGGGCCCCTTCTTTTCTCACTCCTTTATCTTGTTCCCATATTTCTCCTTCTATTTATTCTGTCTGCCTGCCCCACCTATCCTTTCTCCTGCCTTGCTATTGGCCATTCAGATCTTTATTAGACCAATCAGGTGTTTCAGACAGGCAAAGTAACACAGCTTCACAGAGTTAAACAAATGCATCATAAAAGAACGCAACACTTTTTTGCATCATTAAACAAATGTTCTACAGCATAAACAAATGTAACACATCTTAAAATAATATTCTATAACAACCTATTAACTATTTCCATATACATTTGAACTTATATCTTAAAATTCCCTGCCAAGTTTAAATGAATTATTAGTTACTTTGCTTTTGCCTTTTAGTGACTTTTAATATTTTAAGTTTATTTTCTCTATTTTACTTTGTATAATTTCTATGAAACTCTCCCTGGGTCATTAAGTCATTGTATGAACATTTATTTCAAACATTGTATTTCCCATTCTATAGCTATAGCAAAACAATTGAATCACTTCTCATTGGTAACAGATATCACATCTAGTGCTTGATTAGCAAAGCAGAACACAGAAGTACATGTTGAGGGGAAAATAAGGGGGGATATTTCTACACTAGGTGATAAACCAATCACAGTCTATGTGAACTCTTTATTTCTTAGTCTGGAAGTGTTCCAGGGCTAAGACCTGTTCCCAGGCAGCTAAGGTGATATCATATGACAACATGCACAAGTCTAGATGAAAAAGTGGTGAATAATGGGTGAAATCATTGTCTCTCTGATATTTTCCAGGGCTTTTGAATGTAAGACATCATTTCTTTGGGCCATAGTATGATAAATGGCACTTAAAATGTATGATTTTTCTCATTTGATAGGAAGTACATGTCCGATTACAAGAACATAAAGTGATGTAGTTGTAGAGATGGTGGACACACAAGGATTTAAACACTGTCTTCTTCCTGAGGTACCCTGAGTGCTAGTCCTAAGTGACTGCACTCCGCACCAAGTGCTTGAAAAGTCCAGAAATGTACTGATCACTAAAATGAATACAGAAAATGAAGTGTGGCATAGGTTGATAACTTTCTTCAATATGGTTTAAGCTTGGTCAATATTATGACATTAGGACAGAAAATTGAGAAAGGACTGAACTTTTGACATTGGATCTTGAGCCCATTCCCAGGTATTGCGTTTATTTGAAATATATATATGCAATGTCCTCAGGTGCTTATGTTTTTATGAAAGTAATTTTCAGGTATATGGCATGCATACACACACACACACACACACACACACACACACACACACACACACACACAAATATACCAGATGATATCTGTACAAGTAAAATTCAAATGTCTTTTGTTCTTTTCAACCAGAAATTTTCAGTGGTTCTTAACATAAACATTAATTTAAACTAGCATTAACTTAATGCTGATTAGTTATGTTTATATTGTCTTGCTCTTCCACCATTTCATACTGAGTCTAATGCTCCTCTATATGTATTTATATTTTCTCAAATTAATTTGATACATGTTTTTGTATATCACAATGATATATTCTTTAATAAAATTCCATAAATATTAAGTAAGAGTAACTTCTGTAGGCATTATGTCTATCGAAAATAATTAATCAGTAGTGTAAGAAACATAGTAACCGAACAAACTTAAAAAATTGGTAGAAAGCAGGGCAGTGGTGGCGAACGTCTTTAATCCCAGCACTTGAGAGGCAGAACCAGGTGGATCTCTGTGAGTTCGAGTCCAGCCTGGTCTACAGAGCGAGATCCAGGACAGGAACCAAAACTACATGGAGAAACCCTTTCTCGAAAAACAAAAACAACAACAACAACAACAAAACCCAAAATTGGTAGAGAAAGTCTATATCATAAAAAGAATAAATGTGGACTCCCAGAGCTTGGTCTGGTGCTTGGCTGTCGATCTCTGCATCTGCTTCCATCAGTTACTGGAAAAAGGCTCCATGATGTCAGTTAGGATATTCAACAATCTGATTACCTGGGTAAGCCAGTTCAGGTACCCTCTCCACTACTGCTAGTAGTCTAAGCTGAGGTCATCCTTGTAGCTTCCTGGGAACTTCCCTAGCACCCAGTTTCTCCCTATTCCCATGATGTCTCCCTCTATCATGGTATCTCTTTCATTGATCTCCCACTCCATCCCTGTTCCAGCTGGACCATCCCATTCTTTTATGTTCTCATCCCTATCCCCTACCTTCCATTGCCCACCCCTCATACCCAGTTTACTCATGGAGATCTCATCTATTTCCCCTTCCCATGGTGATCCATTCATCCTTCTTTGCGTCCTCCTTGTTAGCTAGCTTCTCTAGAGCTGTAGGTTATAATCTGGTTATCCTTTGCTTTATATCTAGTATCCACTTATGAGTGAGTACACACCATGTTTGTTCTTCTCAGTCTGGGTTATCTCACTCAGGATGATATTTCCTAGTTCCATCCATTTGCCTGGCTCTGGGAGTCCAGTCAAAGAGAGGGAAGAGAAATTATATGAGCAAAGGGCATGATAGGGAAACCTACAGAGACAACCAAACCAAACTAGTGGGAACTCAGGAAATTTAAATCAACAGCTGTGGAGCCTGCATGGGACTGGACTAGGTCCTCTGCATAGGGAGACAGTTGTGTAGCTTGATCTGCTTAAGAGGCCCCCTGGCAGTAGGATCAGATTCCATCCCCGGTGCCTGAGCAGGCCTTTTGCAGCACACTTCTATGATGGGACACCTCGTAGAGCCATGAGGCAGGAGGAAGGAACTTGGACCTGTCTCTACAAAATGTACCTCCCCATGGAAGGCCTTACCTTCTTGTAGGAGGAAATGGGGGGAGAGGTTAAGGAGGGGAAGGCTAGAGTTGTGGGAGGAGGGAAGAGGGGGATCTTTGGTATGTAAAATGAAAAATAATTGTTAATAAAAAAGAATAAATGTGATTTTTAAATGCAAAAGTCTTTTGAATAATTTTTGAAAACATTTATTTATGTTTATTTTTAATTATATGGGTGTTTTGCTTTTGTGTACACATGCATACCACATACCTGCCTGCTGCCCATATAGATCAGAAGAGGGAGTCAGATCCCAGGGGACTGGAAAAACAGACAGTTCTGAGCCAATTTGTGGGTGGTGGGAACCAAGCCTGGTTGTATAGGAGCAGCAATTCCTTAGCTGCTGAGCCATGTCTCTAATCCTTGAGCAGTTGTTAAAGTAACTGACAAATGCTATTATAAGATAATTTATTTTATAAGTTTGTGAGGCTACATAGTAGGACAAATATAATCGTAAGCTTTAACGATGCCCCCCAAAGCTAAGCATATTATGACACAGATAAGTCACTTGAGAAGAAAATGTCACATCATTTTCAAAAATAAGAATTCAATCGTATTAAGAATATAAAACTATCTTTTAGTTCAATTAACATATAGTCCAAAAGTGTTAACTTTACACTAAATATTGAATCTATATAACTCTTCTAATACAAGTCAAGTCTATGTCTAGACCACTCCTAATTACTACTAACGCAGTTTTCTAAGATTTAGCTATTAAAGCAGACAAGTGAAAAAAAATACATGAACTTTGCAGTATAATAAGAAATAAAGGCGGGGTGGTGGTGGCACCTTTAATCCCAGCACTCGGGAGGCAGAGACAGGCGGATCTTTGTGAGTTTGAAGCCAGCCTGGTCTACAGAGCAAGATCCAGGAAAGGCACAAAGCTATACAGAGAAACCCTGTCTTGAAAAAAACAAACAAACAAACAAACAAAAAACAAAAAAAGAAAGAAAGAAAGAAACAAGACTGAGTACAGAGGGAACTATTCCATTGTTCTTTCAAATTTTTTATAAATGACAGAAAATATATCCAACCAAATAAATAAGAGTATATTATTAATCGACATATGAGAGGAAAGAAAGTGTACTGAGAATGTAAGAGAAGTCAACGGTGTAAGGAGAAGGTAGTGTTTTATGAAAGAGGACACAAAAATACTGTTAACAGTATTTAGTTTTCCATCCAGTTATTCACAAGTCAGCACCAAGGTCCCTCCTGTATAGCTGCTTTTGCACTTATCTCAAGAAACTGTTTCACAGAGCAAATCTGCACATGCAAGTATGGTTGAGTGTTAATTGCTGCAGAAAAATGATTTACTAAGATGTGTCAAAAATTCTGCAGATTTTGTTGGGACAGCATAATAAACATGTCTTGACCATCAAGCTGATGAAACATATATTAAAATCTTTAAAATATATAATGTTTGAATGAGTAGTTTTGTTTTTGTAAATTATGCTTATAATAAGAATATAATAAACTACAGCCAAAAATATTGAGCTTAAAAATTTCACTACAAATTTCTTTATTAGAAAATTTATAAAGGGGATACATGCCTGTAAATAAGCCATTTACTTAAGTCATGTTACTTCTATTATTATACTACCACGAAAAGCAAACTTTACTAGTATTTTCTAAGCATTGGTTGATATTGGACAACATTTTAAATGCCTTATAAAGATGAAAATATTTTAGGATTAAAGAAGTTTTGAGGATTTAATATGGTGTGATGATATTTTATTTGTGCTGAATTGTAATATTTTATTTGTATGTTAATAAAAAAAGAGTGCCTGAGGATCAGAGGTCGTAGTCAGCCATAAACAGAAGTCAGGTGGTGGTAGCACACACCCTTAATCCAATCACACAACAGACAGAGTCTCTGTGTGTTCAAGGACACAGCCAAGCATGGTGACACATGCCTTTAATCCCAGTACCAACCATAGCGACCTGGAGGTCTGTATAGACAAGCAGTATTGAGGAAGTCTTGTGGCTGGGCTTAGAGCCAATGAGAACGCAGAACAGCAAGGCAATAAAGGCAAAGGTTAGACAGGAAGTGGCTCTCTTGGGAAGCTAATGGCGTCATGGTGAGCTAAGGTTAGTTGGCGGCTATTGCTCTGATCTCTACAGCTTGCACCCCTGTATTTGGCTCTGTGTTTCTTATTTAATAAGACTGTTTAGAAATTCACCTACAATATGATTACTTTCAGCCTGCTTTATACAAAAGAAAGTTTTCTGTCACAAAGTGTTTTTAACCACCAGCATTGACTTTACTGTACTAGTTCCTGTCTTCCATCTTGTCTGTCACTCCCCACACTGAAAGGCTGCTGGGACCCTAACTATGGGCCTTTTATTTGCTGAGGTACAACACAGTGTCTAGTAACATAGTCATTGAGAAAGACAGAATAAAGAAAGAAAGGTGGAGCATAGAGCATATGGGATAATTGGAAATTAGTAAGAAAGGTAAAGATATATCAGAGAAAAGAATAAATGAAGGGGGGAAGGAGAGGGAGGAAAGGGAAGAAAAAAGATAAGAGGAAGGAAGGAATGAAGGGTAGGAGGAAAGAAGGAAGGAAGGAAGGGAAGAAGGAAGGAAGGAAAGAAAAGGAAAGGAAATAATGGAAGAAACAAAATTTAGGGTAAGCTATGGATTCTTAAGTTCGTAGATGATGAGCTCAAGATCCAGTCTGTCTCTAATCTGCTGTTGTTTTCTCCCCATCCTTTTGCCTCAAGGGTCATTCTTTAAATAAAATGTACCAATGAAGCTCTTAAATCACTTGGGTAGATTTCAATGTAAGCTTTGCTTACCACATACCAAAAACTTAAGTGTATGCCTTCCTTTTCTAGAGTATAATTAATTAAGGTAGAAACTGTGTATTAAAATCATTTGGAGCACTTGAAACCCACTCTTCTAATGAAACACAGTGCTTGTTTATAAATACAACATTTCAAATAGAATACTCATTTTACCATATTCTTTAAGACAATACATTTCCATTTTACTCAACTTTCCAAAAATATAAAGTGCTACCCATCACATTTTAGCACATACATAATGTTATTCTCTATTACATGTGATTGACACAGCCATGCATGTACTATAATAAAATCTGTCAGTGTGGCAATTTTCATTTGACAGTTTCCTTTAAAAAAAAAAACTTTCTCTGGAAACCAATTAAATTAAATTTTTTTCTTTTCTTTTCTTCTTTTAGTTCTTTGTAACAGTGTAATTAATGGGGTACTTCCTGAAAATTTTAAGCAAAAATAAATTAACAGCAAGAAGTAATTAAACAATTCAGAAACAATGATTTCTGGATACCACCCCTTTTCCCCTCAGCTGCTGTCTCTGTTAATGTGACAAGTATGTCACTTGGGTATTGGAATTTGATGTCCACCAAATCAGCCTATAACTTAGCTAAGGATCATTTTTAAAAGACTTTAATAGAAGGAGAAAATTCTGCATAACTGGAAAGGGCACACAGGCAAGTGTCATAATGCTTGGTGATAAATATAAAAATGCTGATGGTGTCGACAGACCTGTGTTTAGAAATTCACTAACAATTGTTAAAAACAGAAAGAGATGTTAGAAAACACAGCAATGAGACAAAGTGTTTGGGAAAACAAAGTCAAAAGAAATCACTGAGTTACTCAGTAGAATCAATGCAACTCAAATGATTCTCTTGAAAGCAATTTCCTTTGTACTTTAATATAGATGCTTCTTTTTTATAATTAAGAATTTTTTTTTATTCATTTTTACATACCAATTATAGGTCCCTCTCTTTCCTTTTCCTGTCCCTCCAGCCTTCTCCCCTTAACCAACCCCATTCCCTCCTACAAGAAGGTAAGGCCTCCCATGGGGAGTCAGAAGAGCCTGGTACATTCAGTAGAGGCAGGTCCAAGTACTTCACCCTGCCTCAAGGCTGTGCGAGGTGCCCCACCATAGGAAGTGGGCTCCAAAAAGCCCGCTCATGCACCAGGGATGGATCCTGATCCTACTGCCAGGGGGCCCTTAAACAGATCAAGCTACCCAAGTGTCTCGCTAAGCAGAGGGCCTAGTCCAGTCCCATAGAGGCTCCACAGCTGTTGGTCTAAAGTTCATGAGCTCCCACTAGTTTGGTTTGGTTGTCTATGTAGGTTTCCCCATCATGATCTTGATGCCCATTGCTTATAGAATCCCTCTTCTCTCTCTTCATCTGGACTCCTGGAGCTTGGCCAGGTGTTTGGCTATGGATCTCAGATTGGTGAATACCCTAACTTTCATCATAGAGCCTTTCTCCAGTGACTGATGGAAGCAGATGCAAAGAATATTGATGCTTCTCAAAACTATTCTGGAAATAAATTAGTATTTTGGTGAGATTTATTATGCTATTTCAATATTCAGGTAAAACCCTCTAGAAATATGAATTCTGTTAAAAAAACAATAAAATAAGAGCCCTGTACAGTATCTAGCATTTCCCTAGAGCATACATTTTGTTTTGTTTTGTTTTCTGTTTTGTTTTATTTGTTTTACTTCATTTCTGTTGAACTTGTCTTGCTCAAAATATGATTTCTCAGCTCAATGATGCATCACTAAATAACAGTTCTCAGCTTGTGTACCATGACACTAGAAATTAAGAGAAGTATTTTTGGTTTTGAGAATTTTATATGAGTATTATATTTGCATAATTTCTCCTCACTTTCCATTCTCCAACACCTCCTGTGCCTCCCACAACTTCCAGTTTAGGGGCTTACTATTGGTTTTAATGTTACAATTCGAGAAAGGTCATGAGGCATGACAAAACCCAGTATCAGAGCTTTATTAGGAGGTGGGGGGACAGAAGAGAGTGACCAGGCCTGTGAAAGATATGTGCAGGGAAGGGGGGAGGATAAAGCAGAAGAGAGAGGAGGAGTCTGTGACTGGCTTTTTAAGGATTTCCCTGCACATGGGCATGTGGGCTTATGGAGCTATGCCAGGCATGCACAGATTGTGTGACCACACTGCACACAGCTGATATAAGACATAAGGCCCTTGCACGTGTGGTCATGTAGCTGAAGGAGTGGCAGAATCCTAACATTTACCCCTAAACAAGACTGGTTTTCCTTATCTCAGCAACCATTAGTTGCCTATAGCCCTACATCTAGGGATGGGTTATTGTGATATTTTTCCCTATCCAGGGTGACTGATGTTGTCATTCTTTAGGTCCTGATGCAGCTTTATTGTTGAAATTTCATGGATGCAGCTGTCTTGTTAATCAAAGAAGACACAATCTTACAACAGACATCCTTGATTAAAGAATTAAAATATAACCTCAGAGGTAGAGTAGTGGCACTTATGTCTTGAGGGATAGCTATGATCATCTAAGTAGACTTATGCCTTAGTAATTGGAGCAACTTCATGCCTAATACTCTAAATCTAGCTATTTACATTGGAACCTAGAAAAGACCTACTACTACCACCACTTCCCCTAACCAGTATAATTTCTAACCAAATATTTATTCTCTTACTCCTCATCAGAGTGTAGCTTGCATCCCTCATGAAAGAAGCTTCTTCTTCCAGCATATGGTGACCATTAAAGAAAGTTATAACTAGCCAGTCATGGTGGTGTGTGTTTTTAATTATAACACTCAGGAGGCTCAGACAGGCAGATCTCCATGAGTTTAAGGCTACCATCGTCTACAACCCCTAAAAGCCACAGCTGGAGAAAATACAGAGAACAACTGACCGTGTTGCTCACCCCCAATTTATAAACCCAAAAAAGAATCCCTACATCTAAGGCCAGGGAACATCATGGAAGAAGGGAAAGAATGGTCATAAGAGCCAGAGGTTGTCACAAAAATTTGCAGACGTATAAAGTATACAACTTACCAGATCAGATACAACTAAGAGAGTCTTAAGAAAAAAGTTTATAGCCATAATAAGTTCACAGGAAAATATCAGAGATATCTCAGATAAATAATCTAATGTTATGCCTTAAGTTTCTGGAAAAACAGTAAGCCAATCACAAATATTGTAGATGGAAAATGATGATGTTTAGAGCAAAAAAAAGACTAAAATAATTCATAAACTCAGAATTTATTTTTGAAAAGTTTAACGAGATTGGCAAACCCCCAAACCAACAGAGAGAGGAAAGGGGGTGGAGGATGGAGAGGGGTCGAGAAAAGGAGAGAGACAGAGAGAAACTAATAAAATTAAGATGAAAAGGGAGTTGTTACAAAAGATCCCAATGAAATCTAAATCATTAAGGATCACTTTGAAAATCTATTTTTGAAAAGCTAAAAAGTTTAGAAGAAATACATAAATTTCTAAATTCATATGAATAAAGTTTAGGTGACAATATAAACTAAGTAATGAGACTGGAGCTATAACTAAAAACTTCCCCACAAAGAACAGTTTATGGATAGATGGGCCTGTTACTGCCTACTATCAAATGTTTTAAAAGTTCTAAAATCGACATTCCTCAAACTGTTCCACAAAATAGAAAAAGAAGGAACATTGCCACATTCCTTCAATGAAGCCAACATTATCCTGTGACTAAAAATTAATCAATGGACAACAGAAGTAGATCAACATCCCTGATGAACAGAAATCCAAATTTTTCTGCAAAGTGCTCAAATTACAAAAGCCTGCAACAAGAACTACAACATTCACAGTGCAGGACTATGTGAAGAACAGTATGAAGGATTTGGTTCATGAACATTAGGTAACCTGGACATGTGTACATTACTCTTTAAGTCTACAAGCGTGTTGATCGCCTACCATATGTAACAGCATATTGAAATTACTGAATAATATAAAAATAACTATCCATTTGTTATCTTACCCCAGAAAAGCACATTAAACCTGTCTGCTAACAACATATGAATAACAAAAATGAAATGAAGTATTGTTGGAAGTATTAAGGCAACTCCACATAGTTAAAAGGGAGGTTTATTTTGTGGGGTAACTTACAAGTAACGGCAGAGGTTACAGGGTCTGGGAGAGGTGAAGCGCAGTCCCGCAGTGTTCTCTGGAGAACTCTGCTCCATCTACCTCCAGCGTCCAGGATCCAGGAACCAAGAGAGCCGGGACATCTGGATCTCAGGTCTTCAGGGCTCCTGTCTCGGCCTTGCCTCATAGGCGTGACAGTTACTGGAAGCCTCAATGGAGGCACTACTTCCAGATCAAAGCTGAACAGCTCCCACTACAATGAAGTAAGTGAATAAAGTAAAGATAAGGCCATAATTGAACTCTGAAATGTGTCAGGAGTCTTAGTGTTCTCTGAATTTTAGACACACAAGTGGATGCATCATACTTTGTCCATAATCTCCAGGAATTTCTAATAAATGTGATGTTTGATTGGAAACTTACAGTTAAGATGGGCACAATTTTGACAAATGGAAGTAACCAGTATAGGCCTATGTATGAAACCAGTTGGATCAACTAAATCATGTTAACTTCTAAAATTTAACTTGAAATGTGCAATATTAACAATGCAGTTATATCTATATGTATTATATATAGATAAATAATTTCAATGTAATAGTTTACTATATTTTAATATCTTCCTTTAATCTATTTTATTATGAAATTCAGCTAAGTGTAATTGACTACTACTTGACTATATACATTTTCTTAAATTATGTCATTATTCAGACTTTTTACATCTGTCGTCTATGTCCGGTATTGGTTGGCTCTGTTCTCTTTTGTGTTCCATGTAACCCAAACTTCACCAATGTTTTTCTCTACTTAGGACCTTTCATTGTATTTATTTCTTATGTTCTCTGTTCATTTGTTTGTGTGTTTCATCATACTCTGGTATATGCTTTGGCCATGTTATATTAACATTTTATTGATATATTCTTTTAGAAATGATTCATTGTTTCAACTTTTTAAAGATTCTATGCCTGCTCTTTGTCTCTTTCTGACCATGTATCTCTGGTCAGTTTTATCAATCTGGTAGAGTAACACTATATGTCTATACATTCATATATTTATGTGAGTACTGTGTGTTTACATCCTTCTCTTGCACTCATGTCAATATGAATGTTGTCTGTTTACACCTATTGCTCTTATTTGAATAGCTTCACTTTGTTGAAGCAACAAAATTGAAATTCTTTCAAAGTATTTTATCTTCAGGGATTTTGATTTGCTACAACAATGATCCTCAGGCACACACTTCTGCATGTCTGTAGCTGAAAGCTTTGGGTGCAACTTTCCTGCTTTTTACCCCCTCCATGACCTACTTCATGTGAAGTTTCTAAAAGTTTATTTTCATTTGTGTGAACATGCGCCTGCCTCTTCTTTCTATGCATATAGCACACTTAGAGTACAGAAGAAGGTGTTGGATCCCTGGAACCAGACTTGTAGGCCTTTGTGAGTCTTTTCATGTGGGTACTGTGAACTGAACCCAGATCCCCTACAAGAACAGGAAACATTCTTAAGTGGTGAGCTATCTCCCCAGACCTTCATTTGAATTTTTTAAAGATTTATTAAAACAGTATAAATAAAAATTATATCCATAAAATAATAGCATTTATAATTTTAAAGTTGACTTTCCAAGATAACATAATTTGATTTTTTAAAAGTTATACTTACATTTAAGAAAAGGTAAATCTAAAGAAAATGTTACCTTAAAAATCCTGGCATAAAACACCCAGAAAATTCAGGACACTATGAAAAGACCAAATCTAAGAATAATAGGAATGAGGAAGAAGAAACTCATGTTAAAGTCAGAGAAAATATCATCAACAAAATTATAGAAGAAAATTTCCCTGACTTAAAGAAGGAGATGTCTATCAGAGAACAAGAAGCATATAGGACATCATAAAGACTAGGCCAGAAAAGAAAGCTCCTTTGGCAAATAATAATCAAAACACTAGATGTACAGAAGAAAAAAGCTGTAAAGAAAAAAGAACAAGTAACTTATTAGAATTACACCTGACTTCTCAGTGGAGGCTATATAAGCCAGAAGGGCCTGGGCATATGTGCTGGAGACTAAGACACCACAAATGCCAGCCCAGACTACTCTATCTAGCAAAACTCTCAGTAACCATAAATGGAGAAAATCAGATATTCCATGATAAAACCAAATTTGAGCAATACCTATCTACAAATCCAGCCCTACAGAAGGTTCTAGAAGGTAAAGTCCAACTAAAAGTGTTTAACTATATCCAAGAAAAATAAAGAGAGTAAATAATCTAAGATCAGCAAAGTCAAAAAAGGAAACACACACACATGTGCATGCACACACACGCACACACATGCACACCCCACCACTACCAATAATAGTAACAAAGTAACAGAAATCAACAATCATTGTTCATTGATAGCTCTCAGCATATATGGTCTCAATTTTCCAATAAAAAGACACAGGCAAACATAACGAATGGGAAAATAGGATCCATCCTTCTGCTACATCCAAGAAACACACCTTAATTTCAAGGATAGACAGCAACTCAGTTTAAAGGTTAGAAAAAGATATACCAAGCAAATGGACCTAAGACACAAGCTGGTGTGATTATTTTAATATCTGCCAAAATATATTTCAAACCAAAACTAATCAGAAGAGACAGGGAAGAATAGAATACACTCACCAAAGGAAGACTCCAAGAGGACACTGCAGTTCTTAACATCTATGCCCCAAAGACAGGGACACCCAAGTTTGTAAATGAAACATTTCTATTGCTTAAATCATGTACTGACTGGGGACCTCTCTAGCACTCTGCTTCTACCTATTCCCCTGGGGTCTTCATTCATCATGGTATCTCCCTCCCCATTCTCCCACTCTGCTCCTGATTCAGCTGGTACCTCCTGCTCCCCTAAGCTCTCCTTCCCCCAACCCTTGCCCTCCATTACCCCCCCACGCCAAGTTTGCTCATGTAGAAGATACCTCCACTGTAGACTACTGGCAATGGTCGAGAGAGTGCCTGAGCTGACCTGCACTGGTGATCGGATGGCTGAACACCCTGGCTGTCATGATAGAACTCTCATCCAGTGTCTGATGGAAGCAAATGCAGAGATCCACAGCCGAGCCCCAGGTGGAGCTCCGGGAGTCCATTGGCGTGAGAGAGGAGGGATTGTATGAGTGAGAGATATTGAGACCATGATTAGAAAAAGCACAGGGACAAATAGCCAAACTAGTGGAAACACATGAACTGTGAACCAGTGGCTGAGGAGCCTCATGGAACTGGACCAGGCCCTCTGGATAAGTGAGACAGTTGATTAGCTTGAACTGTATGGGAGGCCCCCAGGCAGTGGAGCCAGGACCTGTCCTTAGTGCATGGGCTGGCTCTTTGGAGCCTGGGGTCTATGCTGGGACACTTTGCTCAGCCTTCGTGTAGGGAGGAGGGGACTGGACCAGCTTTGGCTGAGTCTACCAGGCTGGCCTGACTCCCCAGGGGAGACCTTGCCTTGGAGGAGGTGGGAATGGGGGGTGGATTGGGCAGGAGGGCTGAGGGGTGGGAGGAGGGAGGACAGGGGAATCCATGGCTGATATGTGAAATCAAGTTAATTATAAAATAAAAATATATATAAAAAGACCACATATTGACCCTCACACACTGATATTGGGAGACTTCAGTACCCCACCCTCATCAACAGACATGTATCATCAGACAAAAACTAAACAGAGATGCTGTTTGGTTACAAACTAAATTAACAGATATTTACAGAATATTTCACCCAAACACAAAAGAATATACCTGCTTCTCAGCAACCCATGGAACTTTCTCCACAATTGACTACACTGTTCAGACACAAAAAAATCTCAACAGATATAAGAAAATTGAAATAACTTCCTTCATCCTGTCTGATCACCAGGGACAACAACAGAAAGCTATAAACTCATGGAAACAGAACAATTCTTTACTGAATGAAAAATGGATGAAGATGGAAATTAGGAAAGAAATTAAAAGCCATTTATGGGGATACAAATCTTTAGTCCCAATACTAGGGACGCAGAGGCAGGCAGATCACTGAGTTCCAGCCGCTTGGTCTACAGAGCGAGTTCTAGGACAGCTAATTTTGAGACAGAAATCTTGTCTCAAAAACTAAGAACAAAACAAAAAAATTAAATAATTTCTAGTATGGAATGAAAGTTAATACAAAACATACCCAAACTTATGGGACATAATGAAAGCAGTTCTAAGAGGCAAGTTCATAGCACTAAGTGCCTCCATAAAAAAAATTTTGGAGAGATCCCATACTAGCAACTTAATAGCACACCTGAAAGCTCTAAAACAAAAGGAAGAAATCACACCCAAAATGAAGAGCTGGCAAGAAATAATCAAACTCAAGCCTGAAATAAATGAAGTAGAAACAGATAAAATGATACAAGGAGTCAATGAAACAAAGAGTTGGTTATTGGATGAAAAATAAATAAGATTGAAAAATCCCTGTTCAAATTAATTAAAAGGCAGAAAGTATATCCAAATCCACAAAATTAGAAATGAAAAGGGGGACATAAAAACAAATACTGAGGAAATCCAGAGAATCATAAGGACACACTTTAAAAATCTGCTGTGCTGGATAGTTTTATGTCCACTCAACATAAGCTAAAGTCATCTGAATGGAGGGAACCTCAATTAAAAAAAATGTCTCCATAAGATCTGGCTGTATACAAGCCTGTAGGCAGTCATTTCTAAATAAATTAATGATGGGGGAGGGCCCAGCCCTTGTGGGTGGGGTCATCGCTAGGCTGGTGGTCATGGGTTCTATAAGAAAACAAAGCTGAGCAACCATGTGGAACAAGCCACTAAACAGCACCCCTCTATGGCCTCTGTATCAGATCCTGCTTCCAGGTTCCTGCCATCTTTGAGTTTCGGTCCTGGTTTCCTTCAGTGATGAACTACAATGTGGAAATATAAGACAAATGAACCATTTCTTCCAAATTACTTTTGGTCATGATGTTTCATCATAGAAATATTAATCCTAAGACACCTGTACTCCAGCATATTGGAAAATCTAAAAGAAATGGATAATTTTCTAGATAGATACCACTTATCTGAGTTAAATCAAGATCAGATAAGCAATTTAAATAGAACTATAACTCCTAGTGAAATAGAAGCAGTCATTAAAAATCTCCCAACCAAAAAATCCTAGGTCCAGAAGGTTTTAGCACAGAATTCTATTAGACTTTGAAAGATGAGTTAATACTGATAGTACTCAAATTATTCCAAAAAATAGAAACAGAAGGGACATTGCCCAATTAATTTATGAGGCCACAGCTACCATGATATCCAAACCACATAAACATCAGACAGAGAAAGAGATTTACAGACCAATGTCAATTAGGAACATAGATTCAAAAATATTCAATAAAATACTTGCAAACCAAATCCAAGAACACATTAAAATGATCATCTACCCTGATCAAGTAGATCCTAGAATTTCAGGGATGGGTCAATATATATATTGACCACACAAACAAACATAAAGATAAAGTCCACATGATAATCTTATTAGATGCAGAAAAGGCCTTTGACACAATCCAATACCCAGTTATGATAAAAGTCCTGGAGATTTTAGGATAATATAGACATACTTCAACATAATAAAGGCATTTTATAGCAATCCCATAGAGAACATTAACTTAAATAGAGAGAAAGTTAAACACTTCCCCTAAAATCAGGACCAAATAAGGCTGTCCACTCTCCATTCCTAGTCAATGTAGTACTTGACTTCTTACCTACAGGAATCAGACAACTGAAGGACATCAAATGGATATAAATAGGAAAGGAAGAAATCAAAGTATCTTTATTTGTAGATGATACGATTGTATACATAAGTGACCAGAAGAATTCCACCAGGACACTCCCACAGCTGAGAAACACTTTCAGGAATATAGCTGAATACAAAAATTAACTAAAAAAAAATCAGTTACCCTCTTATGTACAAGTGAAAAATGACAAATGGATTGAGAAAGAAATTAGATAAACAACATCTTTCACAATAGTCTCAAATAATATAAAGTATCTTAGGTGATTTCTAGCCAAGCAAGTGAAAAACTTGTATGACAAAAAACTTCAAGTCACTGAAGAGGAAATTAAAGAAGATACCAGAAGATGGAAAGATCTACCAAACACATGACCTGGTGAAATAACATATTAAAAATGCTCATCTTATAAAAGTAATCTACAGATTGAATGCAATCTCTACTAAATTTTCAACACAATTCTTCACAGATCTTGGAAGGACAACTTTCAGGTTCATATGGAAGCCACCCCCCCCCAAAAAAAATAAAAGAGAATAGCTAAAAAAATTCTTAATAATAAAAGATTTCCTAGATGTATCACTACCCCGATTTCATGTTGTACTGCAAAACAATAGTAATAAAAACCACATGGGGTACATAAAAGCATGCATGTTGATCATGAAATCACATTGAAGACCCAGATATAAATCGGCACACCATTGGCCATCTGATTTTTGATAAAGAGGCCAGAAATACACACTGGAGAAAAAGACAAAATCTTCAAAAAAATGGTGCTGGTCAAGCTGGATTGTTTTCTGTAGAAGAATCAAACTGGTCCATACTTATCGCCCTGTACACAAATAACTCCAAATGGATCAAAGACCTAAACTTAAAACCAGATACAATGAAGCTGATAGAAGAGAATGAGGTGAATAGCCTTGAACTCACTGGCACAGGAAAATACGTTCTGAACAGAACATCATTAACACAGGCACTAAGATCAATATTTAATAAATAATCATTAAAAATGATATCATTAAATTTGCAGGCAAATGAATGGAACTCAAAAAAATAATCCTGAGTGAGGTATCCCCAACTCAGAAAGATGAATATGTTATATATTTCCTTATATGTGAATATTAGCTGTGATCACAAAGATAATCATGCTGTAATCCATAGAAACACAAAGCATAGGTATAGAGTAAGGGACTAGAGGGAAAAAATATATCTCATTAGTAAAGGGAAACAGAATAGGTAGCTATAGATAGACATGGACAGTTACAATGAGAGGAGTAAGTGGGGAGCTGGAGGAGAGATGTGTTTATGAAAAGGAATACAGGAAGAGATTAGGGGATAATTGAGGGGTAGTATGGAAATCTAATACAAGAGAAATCTCCTAAATATAAACATATATGAAGACAATCTAAATGAAACCTCAAAATACTGGGGAGATAGAGTCACAATAAGCCATCTCTTATCACCAAACAAAGCCTTTAGTACTGTGATTGGGTTAGGCCTAATTGAGTTGTTGGCCAAAGGAGCCCATTGGGAATTCTGAAATAACCCTGGCCTTTGCCAAGACTATAAGTCGCTCTTTACAAATTTATATCAAGCCCCCATGATTAAATACAACACCTACATAACTCATTAGAAAAGGAGATGTTCAATCAGTGCCTACATAGAGCATTCACCCTTACATTCCAGCATCTATGGTACAGAAACAATCTCTGCACACTCTCAAAAGAGAAACATAAACACCAAGCCAGTCACAAACTCTTTATCTACAATGGTTCCTGACTGCAATATATACTAATGCAATGGTAACACACAGCTTGTGGGAGTAAGCAACTGATAACTGCTTTGCCTTCAGACCCACTCTCTGAGATGCAACCCATACTCAACACTCCTCGAGTGATCAAGAACCTGAGACTAGATATCCTAGGGACATAGGGTAAAATCAAATAATACTGGTCTAAAAACAGAAAATATATAGTAATGAAATGACTTTTAATGATAATCTGTTATACTCATAGATCAGTGCCTTGTTCAACCACCATCACAGAAACTATTCCCTGCAACAGATTAGAATAAATATAAAAGACTTACAGCCAGAAATTATATGGCAAGTGAGAGACCTTGGAACACTCTGCCCTAAATGGAATATCTCCATCAAATCCATCTCCTCATAGTGCAGGGAACATCTTGGAAAAGGAGGTGGAAAGATTGTAAGAGCCAGTGGGGACTGAGGACACCAAGGCCCTCAAACTCAACATGATCAAAGCCCTTATGAGACTGAAACAGCAAGCATGGGGCCTGCATGGGTCTGCACCAGGTCCTTTGTGTATATATTGTAACTTTTGGATTAATATTTTTATGAGACTCCTGAGGGTGTGAACAAGTGATTCTTTGATTCTAATGCCTTCTCTTGGGCTCTTTTCCTTCTGTTTATTTGTCTTCTTCAACTTCAATGTTATCATTTTTGTTTTGTCTTATATTTTGTTATATTTATAAAACATGAATGAGAAAATGAATGAAAGAACACCTAGTCACCATGGTAAAGGTCAACAACTAAACTGTCACTTAACCCTCTCAGGAGAGGGAAAATCAGTTGTCTTGAATAGAGTAACACTGGGTGTATCAACCATTCTAGGGCAGGCCTCACATTCAGGAGTAGTTGACTAACAGATAATTGACTCCGCAAGTTTGCTTTTTTGTGTATGTGTGTTTATTTGGTTATAGTTTGATGTTTTGGGTCTTGTTTTTTTAGGATGTAGTTTTATTTTGATTTCTTGGTTTGTTGTATTGAGTTTTTCTTTGTGTTGGGTAAATAGGGAGGGAGAGAGCATCTGGAGGGACATGAGGAATGGGAAGAATATTATTAAAATATATTTTGATTCAAAAATAGTTTTAAGTTATGAAAAATACAGTTAAATTATTTATTTTATGTTTTTAGATTACAATTATATCACTTTCCCCTCCTTTTCCTCCTTCCTACCCCCTGACCCATTTACCCCCTTCTTATTCTTCTTTAATTTCATGGCCACTTTTTTCATTAGTGCAAATATGGATATACACACAAATAATTTTAAATATATAAATGTAACTAGTTCAGTTTATATAATGTTACTTGTATGTCTGTTTTCATGGTTTGACCATGTGGTATTATATAATGAAACAGTATGCTTTTCCCAGGGAAGATAATTTCTCCCACTCTCAACATTCTTAGTTGCTTGTGGTTCTTTGTGTTGGGTTAAGGTTTCTTGTACTTTCACGTAACCACCTTAGCATGTCTATCGTTGCTGTCCTTGTTCAGCTCACATTTGGGCAGTCAAGATGATATTTTATGGGTGTTACTTCTGACAGTTCTAAGAGAAACAAACCCACATCAAAATCTCTGATCCCCCAACTGTTACAACTTTCCACCCTGTCTTCTCCAAAACGACCCCTAAGCCTTAGTGTGGGAGTTCTATTGTAAATGTATTCTTTGAGACTGAGTTCCACAGCTCCACATTTTAGTTGGTTGTGGTTTTCTGTAATGGTCTCTGCCTATTGTAAAGCAGTTTCATTGATGACAAGCAAGGACTACACTTTGTGATGCGAAATTCTACACCAGCTCTGAGTTTCAAGTTTTGTCATAAAGTGTTATCTAACACAATATATCTTAATAACAAAATCCATTTTCCCTGATTTTATAGCCTTCCACTTCTGGGTCGCTGGGATCCTTGTATGTTTATCTTTCTCTTCGAGTATCTGAAAGGCAGGTGCTGATGATTTGTAGGTTGTTGGACAGCCAAGTGAAGCAATTACATTTATGACATTTTACCCCATATACTCATTTTCTGTCATTCCTGGCATTTGGCTTGGAGTTTTTCTTTGAGATAATGAACAATCCCTGGAGATTTCTGAGATCTTTAGAAATTATACTTGTTCTGTCCAGATCTTCCTCTGGAAGTATTCACATTTGGGGGTCTTAGAATTTTTTTCTTACTAACAATTTTATTGAAAAGTGCTATGGTTGTTCCTTATGACAATTAATCTACTGTGCTAATAATAATTTCGATGTGAATTTCCCAACTTTTTATTGAATATGCCTTTGCAACTTACCCCAGATACCACACTTTTATTGCTATGGAAATTCTGTATATTTTGAGAACTGATTATTTTTCCCAATGAATGCTTGATTTATTTACACTTTAAAGTGTGTTTTTTCTTTATATGAAATGATTTATTCATTGTCCATTTGTAAAACACTTCCATAAATGTTAAATTGAACTTCTTAATAAAGCTTTCCTTGATGTTAATCAGTTGCAAGCTGCTTTATCAATCCATAACACTCTGCTTTTCCCTTCTTTCTAGACTGTTCCCTCTGATTTGTAGTCTGTATAGAAACATATAATAGGAATGGGTCATAGCTTCTACCTTATTTTCCTATATGATCTTTGGATGCAAATATTAAGATATCATTAATGTTTATGTCACCCAAATCTATTCAATATATAGTTCTAAGAAGTTGATGAAAAAAATCAATCAATGTTATAGGTATCTGTTATATAATTAGCTGGACATAATACATAGGAGATCCAAGAGAAACACAAATAACAAGGTGGGCTTTGAAGGACTTGCAGGGAAAAAAAGCCTCAGCACACAACAGCACAACACAGAGATAAAATGGAAGGGCAGTTCATGGGTTCTGTGGGGTGATGAGAAAACTGGTGAAAAAAATCCCATACCTAATTACCTTAGCTACCTTTCTATTTCTGTGAGAGAACACCATGACTAAGGCAACATCCAAAAGAAATTATTTAGTTTGGGGTTCACAGTTCCAAAGGATAGAGAGTCCACTATCATTATGACAGGGATCATGACATCACACAGGCAGGCAAGGCACTGGGGCAGCTTCTGAAAGCTTACACACTAAGAATGGAATGGCATAGGCTTTTGAGACCTCAAAGCCCACACCTCCTCCAACAAGTCTATAACTCTTAATCATTTCTAAACAGTTCCACCACCTAGGATCAAATATTCAAATATATGGATGTATGCAAGTTATTTTCATTCAGACCACTATACTAATTTTTCATGAATTAGTATAAATAATACTATAATTTATATAATTATATATAATATATATAATTTATATAATTATATATAATACTAAAATTTATATATAAAGTATATATAAAACAACACACTAAACGCTAGGTCCTGGATACATATTTCCACTGGAAAAATCTTAAGACATTTTCAACTGCCTTTGTGTACTTTTTCCTCCTGCAATGTGAAATGACATTGTGATTTGACACTTACAATATACTCTGCAAGATAAGATAGAAAAGGTAGACTGCAGAATAATGTTAAGTTATGAAAGTAGGTTCAGGTCCTCTCACAGTATTTGCAATATTATTCGACATTCATAAACACTATTTCAAGAGACTAGCAGGAAAATTAATGTTCTTAATGCAATCCATCTGAATGTTTGATAGCAAAAATGTCATGGGAGAATGAGGCTTTAGTGTGTCTCAGAGCTGAAATACCTTTCTGAAGGGAAATGTGTATGAGGTGAGTGGTTAATTGGATGTCTGATCTCTTCACCTGTTTCTTTGTGACAGAAAGGAAAGAATACTTGTGAGTGAAGAGTAGACAGCTCTAACCATTTGAGAAAGCAAACTGAAACATTGAAATTTTTAACTCGTTTGGCATTATAGTTATAATGAAAGACAAGCTCTTCTTATCATATATAGGTATATGATTGATCAACTAGAAATGAAGGAAAGCTATGACTATAAAAGTCACCAACATTATACATGTGGACATTAACTGAATATGAACTAACACAGGGTAGACACCATGATTTCAGATCTTCTTTTACTGCAATCTGATACCATCTTGAGTTAGCCTTGTATTTTTTGAGAAGACAGTATTAAAAGCATTAATGTCATACATAATATAGATGATACATAGCCTTTCATTTTTTTTTGCTGCCTACACTAAAATACATATTTAAATTGTTTGCAAGAAAAGTTATTGCCAGCTGGTTTAGAAATTTTTATTGATAAAATAACTTTCTGAAATGTGTTGGATCTCATTTGATGGCTCTGCTGATGACAGCAACATAACTCGTTTCTCAAAATAATTGAGATGAAATACACACATATGTTGTGAAGCTAAAAGAAATCACATGGCCTAATGGTCTATATTTTCTCTCCACCCTTCTGTTTGCTCCCTTCCCTAGAAATAGAAAGTCTATTTTAATTGCTGGCTTATTATGTTTTAAAAGCCAGCAGTATGATAAAGTAGAAAGTACGTTGGAATGGATGCTATGCTCTGGTTTCCATGTTGAATTCACTTAATTGACTTGGTTTGCTGTAGCCCTTGCAAGGAATACAAGCATGACATATGAAATCTAGAGAAAACATTATCATTTCAAGGATACTGTAAAATACTTGCACAATAACATAAATAATGTGACACTTAAAACACAAAAGATATATATGACATGAAGAAAACAATATATAATATGCCACCTAAATATATTAATTGAAATAATTACTTTCCAAGTTTAAAATCACAGATATCAGAAAACAAAAAAATAGGAATTAAAATTTAACTTTTTGTTGTAGAGAAATAATGACAGCACAAAGTATTTTTTCATGATATACTATGTTTTTGTCAATGCATAAGAAAATGGAATGCTCTATAATATAAAATTGTTAAGAAATTACATGATTCAGATGTTTACAGAGCAATAATTTCAGGTAACATCAGGCAAGTAAAATCATGCTTAAACTTAATAACAAGAAAGGTAAATTATTAAATTAAAAATTATTGAAAAAATTTCCCCAAGTAGGAATTACTTGAAAAGCAATATTTTATTTGTTTGTTATTTTTGACAGGGTCTCACTAGGTAGCTATTCCTGGCCTAGAAATCATGTAGAGCACATAGTACAATCTTCCAAATAGCACCGGTAGGTAAGGGTCAAGTATTCAAACACACGAGACTATGAGGCATTCAAAGCACAGCAATTGCTTATAACATAAAAACAAACCCAAGGACTGGGTTGTGTCTCAGAACTAGTACCTAGACTGCCAAAGGCATGCTTGATTCAGTCTTCAGCACCAAAATATAAATGAATGAATAAATATAAAATATCATATGCTTACTTCTGCCTTGACATGGAGTAAAAGGAACTGGATTTATCTTTTACTTTGATTTTTTCCCCCTCATCACTAAACATATAAAACCACTACTTGTTGGAAACGCAGTTTAGAGTAAGCATTAGAGAAATTAGGATTGTCCTGTTTTCTTCACTGGAAGAAAGTGAATGATGCATGGTCCCTGGAATGCCAGACTGAAACTGTTCAAACAACTTGGTGATCCTTTGCTATTCTATTAGGAGCCAGCCTCCACCTAAATTTCTCTCAGATCCTCAGAATTATTTAGGCCCTAATCCTGGGCTTTTTCTCTTGGTGATTAGAACTCATTTTCATGAAAGAGGTCCCATATACTCGTCATTCTCCACCAATAGATTCTATCCTTATGAGTATTACAAATCCTTTCTCTTTAGACCTTACCCTAAACCCTGTTTATCAGTCAATAAAACTCATTCTTATTGTTAAGATCACAGGTACTTTGCTACATTGTGAGGGAGTTTCTATTTAGCTATGCCTAAAGCTTTGTTAAGATAATTGACACATAGAAACCCTTCCCCAAAGTTGTATCAGGCTTAAATGTGTAACAAAATTAAACCACAGGGTCAAATTCTGAAAGTTTTGATCCTGTGCCTGCAAAATTGGTGTTGACTGAGTTTCATTCCTCACTTATTGTGGATTGTCTCCATACCACCCTCGAGGTTTGGGGGGGGGGGGGTCTCTGACAACTATCCCCTACCAAAAAAAAAACCCCACAAACAGCAGAACAAAAATATGACAAAAAGTTTTCTTCAAGACACTGGACATGGCCTGATGAAGAAGAGAGGCTCAACAGGAGACAAAAGGAAACAAGTCAAAGCCAGCGACTTGCCAAACCGTAGCTGTCGGCCCTGGAATCGAACATGATTTCTGAGTGAACGGGTGGGGCTGTGTCTACGTGGAGATGAATTTGCATTAAGGAAACACCCAAGGACATTGGGAAAAAACCATCCAAAGGTTGACAACTCTTATTCCGTATCCTGTGTGAGTTGTCAAATTCAACAGCACTGTGTATACTCTAAATTTATGGATCTTGAGTTACAAAAGAAAGTTCTTGCTTGTCCATCAAACTCTAAACTGTATACATGAAGAAATCACATTATCTCATTCTACCAAAAGTTACTGGGGTTAGAAAAAGCCATGGAGTTATAGTCTATAATAATGAGAAAAATCAACCAAGCTGACCAAGATTTGACACAGATACTAAAATACAAGGAATATCAAATGTAGCTAAGTTACAGGCTTGGAAGATATAGAAAAGAACAAATGAAACTTCTAGGAATAAAAATTTACATTGTCTCAAAGATCAGTGAACTTAAAGGGATTGATAGCGGTTTAGATAACAAAAAATTTAGGAAGCTTGAAATCAATAGCAAGATTCCCCAAGGACAGTTACATGAACAACAACAACAACAAAGACACTATATATCAGAAATAATAATTCAGAGAGAAACCTTAGAAGTTGATGGAGAAACAAGTGTGAAATGTAGAGGAACAGAAGAACAAGTGTGGGACTCTGACTCTGGCCATGCAGAGGTAAAGATTATCTTGAAATTCCTTGAGGAAGAAGCAGAGAGAGGCTGATAAACTGAAATTCTATAGGCGAGGAAAGTATTCTGAAGACACCAAAGCTAAATTGAAATTTAATAAGGCACAGAAAAGAAGAAATATTTTATCACTAGGAGATGCACACTGAAGAAATGCTAGAAGACAATCTTCAAGCATAAGAAGAATCAGGTGTAAATAAACTTCTAGAGAAATAAATACATAGCACTGGAACCAGCTTGCATAAAATTATTATAAACAAATGGTTACATAATGGTGTATCTGTAGATATATCAGACCTGTCCACAATTATCTAAGTTATTTTCCTATTTAATCTCTTCTCTCAGTTTCTAAGTATTTGTTTCTCTAATAACTATCCTCAGATTCTCTCGCCTCCTTTTTTGTTTATTGATTCATTCTTACGTCCTAGGGTTTCGGGAAGTGGGGCCTGTCCCCCAAATCTGGGCTTACAGTTCATGGTGCTTCCTTCTGTTTCGGACAGTTCAGTAATTTGTCCTGAAAGCTGTTTCCCATTAGTTTGTGGAGCAGAGAAGAAGGATTCTAAAACGTGATTATTTAGCTCCTTCATTAGTTTGTTATCAAAATTACTTGAGAGTCCTGTAACTGGTAAATTGCATACATATCTCTATCATTTTAAGAAGTACCTGTGTGCCTCTATATATTCTAGCCCTTGCAATTGCAAATTAAAGTCAGTTGCAGAGCAATTTATATTAATCTAATAATCTTAAAATGAAATAAACAGTGAATGGAAGGTAATATTTCCTCTGAGAAAAGGAAACCATTTTGCTTTATCAGTTTTTGCTTAATATCTCTCCACGGTTTTTGTTTTGTTTTTGTTTTTTTGTTTCTCTGTGTTGTTTTGGTGCTTGTCCTGGATCTGTAGACCAGACTGGCCTTGAACTCACAGAGATCCACCTGGCTCTGCCTCCTGAGTGCTGGGATTAAAGGTGTGCGCCACCACCACCCAGCCTCTCCAAACAAATCATGTCACTATAAGGTTCTTATATATGTGTATAATACAATTTGACCTTACTCACTCCATTGATAACTTCTCCCAGATTCTCCTCTCCCTGTAATGTTCCTCTTCCTTTTCCCAAATAGATTATCTCTGCTTTAAAATCTGCTAATCTTTAAAGTTTAGATCTGCACATGTAAAAAATTATGGTATTTATCTTTCTAACCTACATGATTTCAATAAACATCATAATCTTCAGTTCTATCTATTTTAATACAAAAGTAGAACTTAGTTCTTCACAGTGGCTGAACAAAACTCTGTTTGCATATATGCCATGCTTTCATTGCGCATTTATGTATTGATTGGCATCTAGGCTAATTATGTAACTTGGCTATTGTGAATGTAGATGCAGATTCCTCTGCTGCATGCTGCCTTAGAATCTTCAGGGTATATATCAGAAGTTCAGTAATTAGACAACAGGAACTCTCTGGTTTGGAATTTTGGAGAACACCCATGTAATGGGATGCAATGTTTGCTCTTCTCTCTGCCTTCTTGCCAGCACTGGCTAGAGTTCTTAATGGCAGCTGTTCTGACTGGGTCACAGGAGAAGAACACAGCTGGGTTCTTTCATAAACAAGCTGTCAAGTTCAGATACCTTAAGAGAAGCATTTACCAAAGTCAAATGGGTAGCAACACTACCACCTGCAAGTCATTGTAGGAATTAAGACAACAACAATGACGGCATTTTGTAATTTTATAGATTCTGGAGTTTTAGAAAAATTGTTTCAAGGATACAAAGATAACAAAAAGGAAAACTTATAGATATAAGTTATAATATCAAGTGATAAACTGAAGTTTTTAATGTCATAAAACAAACAAAATATATTTAAGAAACTTAAGTATTAATTTCTAATTTCCAATAACTAATATGATGAAGCTAGTGAAGAAAAATAAGGAAATAATTCTAGTTTAATATTGCAATTTTAATTAACATATAAAGCAAAATTTAGCTTTTCGCTTGCCAGAGCAGAATCACCACAGAAAATTTTAAAGTGATTACATGGTATGGTTTTATATAAAATACAAGAAAATCAAGAGGTAATCTTATGAATCTACATGAATTTTGCTGCTATTAAAATTTTGAAATTTTGTTTTAATCACCATTGTACCAAAAGTTGCAAAATTATTTTTTATTTCTTTTTTTATTTAAGATTTTTTTTCCATTTATTCTACATATAAACCTCTGATTCTCCTCCCATCCTCCATCTTCCTCCTCCCCAGCTCCTCCCCAACCCCCCTCCCTTATCCCCTCCTCCAAAAGGATAAGGGCTCCCATGGGCAGTTAGCAAAACCTGGTACATTCAGTTGAAGCAGGACCAAGCCCCTCCCCCCTGCATCAAGGCGGAGCAATTCTTATCAATAGTGAGATTATTTTTAAATCTGAATATGGTAAATAGAGGATGATGTGGCCCATTTTTTAAATTAAGGCTCCAGCATATTTTTACTGTTTTTCATTCATTGACAATATCACTTTTGAAATAACTATTGTTTTTATTTTAAACAAACAGATACTCAGCATAATGAGGCCAGGAGACTACCTCAAGGTATATGATAGTCCCATACACTCTGCACCTTAAAGTGAATATGATATTAAAGAATAATAGTGAAGTGGGAAATGGTAAGGAAGTAATTCTGCAAGCAAGCAAAGAGAGGAGCTGCATGCAATGCACAGCAATTGGAGTGACACAAGTATGATGATTTATTTCATATTTTGCTGCCAAAGCACTGGCATTCTAACTATTCTAGTTCCATCATACAAGACAACATAACGGACAAGAATGATGTAAACAAGGACTTGAGTCTGCAGTTAGTTTTTCTTTCCTTTGAAATATCTAGTGAACTTTTATGAAAAGAAAAGGACCATTTAGAGCTACGGTTTCCAGAACATACTCTAAGTATAGCAAACTAAATTCTCCAAGAGCCTAAAACACTTTCTCAAAGTAAATGAGGTACTTAGCTCTTGATTTCCTGTAATTACACTAAAGTCCTATTATAAGCTAGTGTATACATGCCTATCTGTGTGTAAAGCGGTCTGATTTCTGTGATCAGTGGGTCTCATCCCATCATCCCTATCTTTTATTCCTTCTGTCTATTCATGTCTTACCTATGGACTCCTCAAACAAAAGATTCAAAGCCAATTTTATGGGAAAATCATTCATTGTATGTGGATAGGTAAGTGAGTTAAGTCTCAATCACATACAAGGATACTTAGCATCTGATCTGTATGAAAATTTAAGGAAATAATTCAAAGTGACATTTTTAATATAGCATAAAAAAATAGCATTGTTTTATGGAATTCCCGTCACTGTCCTAATCTTGCCAGGAAATAGCCTAACTCAGGTGACCCTGGCATTGTGCTGACTTCTAACACTGAAAGTTTGAATGCGGATCAGACTATTTTCTCTCATAAGAATCAATTATGAGATGTGTTTGGGCATTAAATAAATAAGCTATTATTTAATGCTATCTAAGATTCATGCAAAAATTGAGCATAAAGCCCAGAATTCTCACGAACCTCTTTCCACCACTCAGCCCTGTCAATAAGCTACATATGACGACACTTGAGCAGTGCATTTGTTAAAAACAGTGACCTATCTTGATAGTTTTATTTGTCAGCATTTCTTTTAGAAAATTTTCTCTGAAGAGATATATTATATCTATTTCTATAGTTTCGAATCTAACAGATGTGAGTCTTTGAAGTGTTGATGCTGTGACATTGTACCATTGACCAGTTGGTTCTTCAGTGTCTGTTTTAACTGATAGAACTTTTCTCACCAACTTGGCTCTTCAGATCTCAAAAGCTGACACTGTGTATGTTGTGAATTACTTAGACTTCTGTTACATTTATTTATTTATTTATTTATTCCTCACGCTGATATTTTCCTTTAGTATATCCTAAATTGTTATATAGTTGGCAGTTTTTCTAAGTCATATTTACTTCTTGGAATAAATGAACATAAGAATGAATTATGGATGCTAATAATAAAACCTATGCTGTTGCTCCTTGTTTATCATATTCTTTGGGCCAAAAAAAAATAATGATCTACCAAGTGAGACATCATATTGGATGGCAAATTTTATTTTAAAATCCCCACACTAAAAGAAAGTATAGAATGCAAAGTGCTCCCTGTAAAGGAAACAGATTTGCATCGACAGAAATGATCAGGAAACAACACACTGCACATCCAGGGAACAGTACACAGACACACTCCCCACAGTAACCGCAGCATGCTTGCTGACTGACGCTCTGCCTAACAAGGACATGTGGGCACAGTGATTATATGTTGACCTGTATAATTAAAAAAACAATTTGCTTAACAAGTAATTTATAACAAAAATGCCTAACCAGTAATCATAAGAACAAGCCATATGTTTTTAAATATGACCCAGATATTTGCATAGTGTTTATGTACGATAAATTAAGGCAAAATGAAAAATCTGCTGACAAGAAATAAGTAGCAATAAGGGTAGAGCAATGCATTAAATCCTTCATTCTGGATCATTTAGGTAATGTTGCATTCATTTTAGATTCATGAGTAGAAGCTCTTACAGATTGGCCATGCATACCATAAATCTCCAGTTATCCATTATTAGGTGGCATTTTGCTGTTTGCAGTTGAACATGTTTACTTTGTGCATAATTAACTGCATAATAGCTGTCTATGTGTTGCACAGAATTTACACTTAGGCTCTCATCAAAACAAATGAGTCCAGAAAGTAGGACGCGTCCATTAAGGTCCCTGCAATCAGCAATTTCTAATACAGGTTTACAGGAATGGTTTTGATTGTGACTGCTACTGCATTAACATTTTAAACAGCCAATGCGTATGTTGAAGTTTAATTATTAAACTCCTGAAATATATAAAGAGTATTGAAGAGTAGAGGCAGAAAGAAACAGAATGTACCTAAGAATAGCCAGGAAAGGAATTTCCATGAAAATAATAAGTGCAGAACCAGCTTGGACAGGCAATTGATCACGATGCAACATAACACAATGGATCAAACACATACCACTGCAGCTCTTCTTGTGTGTGTGTGTGTGTGTGTGTGTGTGTGTGTGTGTGTGTGTGTGTACAATTGTGACAGCCAGTCCAGAGCACAGAAAAAGCTGGATCTCTGGAAATGGGCTGTCAGGAGAACCAAGATTTACATCTGTCACCATTTTTTTAAAACAAAAAGATAAACTTGGAAAAGAAAGACACTGGTGTAATGCAGCCAAGAAAAAAAATGTGTGGTAAAAACCAAAAAGTGAGAAGGAAAAAGAAACGAGGGACAACACAGGGGAAGTTGGATATAATGTGTTCTGATTGTTGACGCAACGGTTGATCTAAAACTCAACGACAAATAGAGGCAACACTTTTTAAGGTTCCTGGTTAATAATTGCATCTGATATTTATTTAAAAGTATTGTACTTTCTTATAAGAAACAGCCATTTAGTAGAAATTACAATAAAATAACAAAATCAGTTTCTTAAAACAAACACAATCAAGTTTCCTTGGTAAAGTCAAGTGTTAAACTTGTGGTGACAGGAGTACAATGTATCTTAATTGGGGTCTGGGACAAAGCTGTTAGATAAATGTGTCCCATTCACAAGAAAGAACAGCATTTAATGAAAGGTGTGTAAATATAATGTCATATTTACAAATGTATGATGCCAGAAATAGATATCAGCAAAGTTATAATTTCACTGTCTACTTCTGTTTCAAATACTTTATCAGATTTACAAAAAGTATTATTTGCATTTGCTCATTGATATTAATATTCTTTTAACTATTTATTTCAAAATACATCATTTTGTATAGCTATCATTTCTTGAAATATTTAAGATGATTACGTCTTGCCACTTAATCTTCCTTTTTGTTTATTCCTGAGTAGACTCCTTACATGTAGAGGTCTTCCTCATTTGTCTCGTTATGTCTATGAAAAATCAACTCAAGTCTGTCAGTAAACACACTAAATTGTTTTTTTTAACTAGTTAATATCCTCTTTAAAAAGGTAATCTGGTTGGATAAATGAAAGTAAAAAAGCTTCACAAAAACATATTTGTGAATAGCACAATGATTTATGGTAAAGAAGTAAATATTAAACAGGATGCAAAGATGCAATATTTTAAAATTATAAATTTGATTACATTAAAATTAATGTTGTGGGTATAATCAAAGATTTCATTGAATAATATAAATACAAATGATGCGAAAAATATTTACAATGCAAAGAAATCACAAAATGCCCCAATACAAAATAATAAAGAATTATGTGTAATATATAAGAAAGAAAAAACAATTACTACAATAGATAGTTTATGATTCTATTTAAGACTTAACTTTATTAATTATGTATGTTTTCATGATTACTTTATAAAGAAAGGTAAGGGCATTCTGAATAAGTATGGGGGCTTCCATTTAGGATATGATTCAAGATGGCATGTCATGGCTGTTGCTGGTTGGTAACATTCTATATAATCTAGTTTGAAGTTCAATGGTGATTGATTTTAATAATTCATTTAGCTGTCACAATAATTTTAGCATTCTTTGCTTACTAAAATATTCTTTCTGAATCATGCTTAATCATCAAATTTAATATTGTTCTTCAAAAAATTTTAAAGGCATATACCTAAGGAACCAGAGGTATAAATCATATCTGTGGACAGAACAATCTTTATCATAGAGATGCCCACCAAAACACTATTTTCTGATTAACTGGGTGTTATCTTCAATTAATACAAAAGAGTACATAATCAAAAACATAATAATTTAAAGAAAACATAATAAAATCATTATAAAGTTCGTAATAGTATAAAATTTTAGAAAAATAAAGTAGATACCAAGTCAATGGATAAAACATATATATATATATATATATATATATATATATATATATATATATATATATATAATTTTAAAAGTTACAAAATTTTGCAGTATGACATTTCCCAGTGGAATTTGGTGTATATTCTTTTTTTATGATATTGTGAGCAACACATATGTTGTTTCCTTTCATTATTAAATATCCTATACATTTACTAATAATCAACTTGATCTTATAACCAAGGAGAAATTAATTAAAGGGACACTATAGTTGTATTTATTAATGTCTCTTTGTATGCCTTGTAGTTTTATCTACATTTAGGTGCTGTGTTATTACTATACCTTCTTTAAGTGTGTGTCTTTTTCCATTCTATGTCTATGTCTTCTTATGCATGTCAATGTGTTAAACATATTATAACATATTATAATCTGGTGTTATCACTGTGACAGACCACTACAAGGTTCAATACTTTGCTACCAGGCTCCCTGGAATCACCATGCTTCTACATTTACAGTGTTACAGAAGAGAAATACAAAGGCAACCACAGCCAGTGAAAAAGCACAGGGAACAAAGTCTGGAGGAAAGAAGTGCCTGATTCCAGAACCCCCTTCCTGGTGTCTGTGGATTCTCATTAATTTCTCCATGCATCAGCCACATTAGTTTCTCCATGCATGAGCAGCAGCAATAGACAGTTGTTGCCAAGCAAGGCAGCTCACTGGGAACTCATCATCCATGATTTGTATTGAAGGCTGATCACATGATCATAACTGTGTCTAGCAAGCACCAAAATTCAGAGTCCCAGGCACCAATCACATTCCTTATATATGTAGTTCAGTCATATGAGAGCATCTTAACAGAGAAGGGTAGTTGATCACTTGGAATTTGAGTTCCAAATGTCAACCAAGGCTCAGCCTCATAAATGTGGCTTTGAAAGAAAGTAGGCTACCATCTACTTATAAATTGGATTACTTATCGTAGTTAATTGTTTAAGGTCTTTGTATATTCTGCATAGCAATCTCCCCAGACAAGCAAAGGTGTTTTCCATTTTGTAGGCTATCTCTTCTGTTAATTGTTTTCTTTGTTTTGAAGAATAAGCTTTTTAGCATGATACAATATTATTTCTCACTTCTTATTATTTCCCAAGCAAGTCTTTTGCAGGAAAATAGATTCACCTGAAGATGATATTATGCAAAATAAAGAAACTCAAAAGGACAAGTATCCTGAGTACCATATGTTTTCACATATAAAATTAAAAAATACATAAGAAAATAGATGGAGAAACAATGAGAATACAGAAATGGCATTTGGAGGAGTGGGGATAATTATGTGTAGTAAGGAAAGAAAAGGAATATAATCAAAGTACCTAATGTGTGTGCACAAAACACAATAAGATCCACTTTTTTATAATTAATATATAGTAATAAACAGGTAATATAATAGAATATAGATAAGTATATGGTTATCAGGTAGATATGTACATAAATAGATAAATAGCAGTAAACCCAGTGTTAACTCTTTACACAGCTGTAAGTTAAATTTTAGGATTGTTTGTAATTTATATGACATATTTTTAATATTTTCCTTTATTTATTTTTGGTGAGACTAGGATGAACTCAACGCCTCATGAATACAGAAAGATCACTCTACTACTTAGCTAAATTTTTAGTCCTCAATAATCATTTTAGACTCAAACGTTTTTGTTAACTTATAAGATTTTAGCTGAATTATGATCTGAGTCATTATTTCTTTTAAATAATAGAAGGGGCTCAACAGTTTGTTCAATATTCAAGAAAAGTTACTCTTGCAGAGTTACCAGGGTCACTTTCCAGTACCCATATATTGGCTCACAACTATCAGTAACTCTAGTTCCAGGGGATCCAAAGACTTTGGACCTGAGTGGGCAACAGGTATATGATATACAAGCATATATGGAGGCAAAATACATAAAAATAAATAAATAAATAAATAAATAAAACTTTTAAAATGTAAAAATCAAAAGAGTAGATAGAGAGACATTAATCATTCAGCTATTCTTGAGTTTGCTGTTTCCAATGTTTCTACAATTTTGTTGCAAAAATCAGTAGCCTTCCTATATACAAATGAAAAGCATACTGAGGGCAGAATGAGGACAAGAGTATCTTTCATAATAGCTTCAAAAAAATCTTGGAATAACTCTAGCCAAGGAAATTAAAGATTTGTATAATAAGAAGTTAAAGACATTGAAGAAGACTTTGGAAAAAGGAATGATTACCTGTGCTTATGGAATGGCAGTATTATGCTGTAAGCATATCCTTTAAAAATCAATCTACAGATTCAATGCAAACCTACTTAAATACCAACACAATTCTTCATAGAAATTTAAAATATTAAACTTCATATGGAAATACATTTTCTATGTAAATATTAATGTATGTAATTGATTTCAAAGATTCTTAACAGATCATATTTTTAAAAGAGCACAACATTATTCATATCTATATACTATTTTAGGTTACTGAAGAAAAAGAAATGCTCAACACTGATGAGTATCATCAGACTCTAGGTCACATGCTGGACCCATTAAATGGAGCAGGACAGGAGGCATCGTTTCTTCTCTGTTGCTCTCAGAATAATTTCCTGGTTATATCACAAGCCTGGGCTTATGTAGATGCTAGCTTCACAATTAATTAGATTTTAAAAGCCAGTACTCTACTTTCAGCCACAACATTATAAGGTCTGTTTGATTACTACAGCTAGATTCTGAAATCACTCACCTGATGTTAAATATAATGAGAAAATGTGTTTTATTTGTTCACCAGAACTGCTCTGATCTATCACTCAGCTTCTATCACAATATAAAAGAAGACATAAAAGTGAGTTTAGTCCTTTTACAGTAAATACGCATAACTGCTAAAGTCTTTTCACAGGCTGGAGAGATGTATCACAAGGTAAAGGTGCCTGCTGTGAAAGTGTGAGTACCAGAACCTATCAAAAAAAAAAAGCATAAACCTCTGCTATCCTAGCCCTTCTATGTGGAGATAAGAGGTGGAGACAGGAGAATAAAATACCTAGAAGCTTGTGGGACAACTAGTCTTGTGTACACAACAGAAAACAACAAAGAGACCCTGTCTCAAACTAGTTGGAAGGCAAAGACTAAAACCTGAGGCTGTCCTATGACCTCCATATGCATACCATGCACACATACCTGCATTAACACAGACGAATGTGTAGCATATACATAACCAAATGCACTCACACATTTAAAACACACACACACACACACACACACACACACACACACACACACACACACACCTTTTGCCTTCCTTCTATTTGTTTCTCAAGAGAGTGTCAAGATGAACTAATTTATTAAAGCATGAATAGCCACGTACTTCATCTGGTCTCTAAGACCACAATTTTGGGCTCCCTGGACCCTGTTTGCCCGATTAGCCTCAGCAATATGAATAGGACACTGACTCTGTCTGGCAGTTATCTTCAGCCTGACGATTCTCTCTAAGTAGGAAGAGCTTTTTGCCTCACAGTCATGGGTATATCTCTGAGTCTATGAGAGGATCACTGTTTCACTGTTTTCTTCACCATGGTTTTTCAAATTAGGAAAACCCTAGCTCAGAACTTAGTGATGTCTAAGCCTATGCTGAGAAACAAAAACAGCTTCTAAATTGTCCATGTTGGTGGAATCTGAGGCTTCAGAAAACTAAAATCAGGAAAGCCAGTGTGTGAGGTATTGAGTCCAGTCAGAAGGAACATTAAGGTGTCTGCTAAATGTGAGGGGAGTTCAGTTAAAGGATGTATTTAACAACTGCTGACTTCAGCTGTGTTGCATACTTGTGTCTGCAAGGTTAGGTGGCATGCTCCCATGGGAGCAAGGACAGTCTGAATGTTTCTGGCCAGGTTCAAGCTCTTCGGTTCCAACGCACTTCTTTGGACACATGTCACCTCCCCACCATCTCTGAGACCTGTCATTTCACTCCATGTCTGCTCTGTCCTTCCCCTTCTTGTATCCTTCTCACCAGAACACCTCCCCTGAGAAAATGATAGCTTCGTTTCCTTTTCGTAGGAAGTGAGAACAGGTCTGTGGGATCCCAGGTTGAAGGCAATGATATGATAGAATGTGGAAAACAGAGGAAATGAAACACTAGAAAAGAGGTTTATAAAAGTATCATTTATCACTCACATTAAGTGTGAATATTTTACCCCAATAATTTTATCAGAAAAGCATTGCATATGCATGTGGTTTGAGGTGTGTTTTCTATATATTACAAAAAATACCCAATCTAGTTTAGTTTGCAATTGTTCAACAATTAGAATTTAATTAGGCAAATTCCAAAAGTAAACATCAAACTGAAAAATAGTTAATATGTATAATAGGCAAAATTGCAACTTTAAATACTTAAGTTAGGATGGGGAACAGTTAATGGACATACTAAAGTCCCAATTTAGACTATTAGAGTCCATTCTAGCAGCAATAAATCAGAAAACATTATTATCATATTAGTAGATTTGCAGAATTTCTAGATGTGGCAGAAGGTCAACCTTGGATGTTGAAGGGCTGATATATGCTATTCTGACTTACTGTTTAAAATAAAGACATTTGAAAAATCTCAGATGCAAAATCTGTTTGATCTTCATAATGAAGACAAAATCCCCACATGAAAGACTCCCACCCTACATGTGAAAGATGGAATGCCCTAATCCCCAAGGAAAAGATATTTAAACCCAAAGAATTCTGCACAGACATTGCTAACGTAAGCCTTAACTTTCAAACATCTCCACAGAACAGTTGCTTCTTCACAGTGTATTCTCCTTGGTTCTATTCAATCTTCATATGCCACTGACTGTTTCTTTGGGTCTTTCTTTTGAGAAGACCTAAGCCATGTGAAGCTTGAATTACACTTTTATTCTGTTTAGTTATTTTACTTCAGTTTGCTTCAGACACCCACCTGGGACCCTAGGAGAGCAGATGTGGAATTTCTGCTTCCTACACTATACTAATATTTACCTAGAAGTGATTTCAGGAACAATACTATAGGAAGTGACTATTCCAATAAAGACAGTGTGCTCACTGCCAGCTTCCTCTCATATCAGATGACAAGGAAGCCAAGCATCTGACAGTATTACTGCCAAATACTCTTAGAGCACAAAAACAAATGGGAAACATGCAAACAAAAGGTCTAGACACATGATTGACAGAGGAGTTGCACAGACTCCCAGGGATTTCTTTGGGAAGTACACATCAGTTTGCCAAGCTTTATATTAAGGCAAGCTGACTTAAAGAAAGAAATGAGATAATGTTAAGTAGGGCAATTTGTGATATATGTCACAGTGAACAGTTAATGCTTTGTAGGGAGAGACAAAATATGTCAATTAAATTTGGCTGGTATTTAAAAAAATGTATATAATAGAAACAAAAAACATTGCTTTTCTGTATGAAATTTTTAAAAGTTTCATAATACTAAATGTTTGCCAGAATAGAGAAAAATCTTTCCATATACTGTCTAAAATTATAAATGTGCAATGGAGGTCTGAAATGTTATAATTCTTTTCTGTCAAAATATAGCCAAATAACTTTTACTTAGATATCTTTACTCTTATGAAACTTATGATAAGGGAAAAATAAAAATGTATGCGATGGCATTCAGAACACAGCATCCCAAAATACTACATGTTGTCGGAAGAATCTTAAAGAAACATCAGGTAAAAGAAAATGATGCTAACCTTCCTCTTATGTCTTAAAAAAGAAATAGATAAAATTCCCAGTGAAAGATGCCTCCCTGTGCCAAATACAGCAGCATTCATGTCATGAAAGGCAGGAATCTGTGGCCTGGGGAAACCTAAACAAACCTTAGTCTAGTCAACTGTAGTTATTTCTCTACCCAACGTTCAGTTCAATTCAGTATACAAGTGCTTTGTTAATGTTTCTTTTAGTTTTCATTTCTTTATAAAATCTTGACTATTTATAGTAAATAGTCATATGTGCTTTCCCTCTATTTGTTCATCTTATAACGATTTATTACCTAGGTTTAGCCAAATTAAAAAATAAAATAAAATGTACAGATAAAAATCCAACGAACAACAATAACAACAAACCGAAACAAAGCAAAAAACCCTTAAGAGAGTAGAAATGAAATGTTGCCTCTTGTATAAGAATATGCCCACAAGGTTTTCAGATAAATATATTCTTCATAGCTAGTTTCATATACTGTAATTTTGTCTAACTGACAAATATCTAGTTAGAGGTTAGCATGATTGGAGGACACTGAGGCTACACCACTCCTCAGTGGTCTATAGCTTGTAAAACCAAGGGCTAGAACTTTACTGGTCAGAGGAATATTTCCCAGTAATATCCCTGGATCACAGAGGAAAAATAACATACTAACCCACCAAGAAATTCACTAATAGATTATTATCTAAAACTGGCTCAAGAGACTTAAACATTGTAAGCTTACTATACAGCAGGTGGCTTTCTGATTAGTAATAAAGACCTACCTTTGACCCCTTCTCTAAGAGTAAAACCAATAGTCCTGTCAATCATCCACTCAGGACAAAATCCCTCAGGAAAAGCTATCTCTTCTGGAGACTTCAAAAATAATATGAAGTCTGCCAAAAATACAGATTAGTACAACAGTCCCCTTGGTCTATGCTCCATAAGAATGTGTCCTTTTTGACTCTAAAAACTCTGCCTAACTATACTTTTTGAATATCTTCTAAATTATTCAGATAAAGATTATAAGGACAAGAGAGCCAACAGAAGTCCAAATCAAGATCCCAGTGACACATACAACTTTAAGGAACTATTTAAATAGCTTTCCTATGACAAATTGCTGACTTAAACAATACATGATACATATCTATATTTGTTGGCATATAGAGAGCACTTTAAAGACAGGATTTCATAAGAGACAAATTTGAGTTTATTTATAACTATAGCTTATTCCATTCATAATTATGAAGCTAGACATATACTTATGTCCTTACATAATCCATAAATTAATAATGAGTATTTTCTGATATTCAGTGATTTACTTTTATATTTACTGTTATATTTTTCTAATGTTTCTTATAAACATGCATTAAATATTTTGAAGGACAAACAAGAAATAAAGCTTTTATATAGAATAATATAATTATCACTGGTAATTTTATATATCTTTTGATAACTGTGCTATCATCTCCTCCAGCTACAACTTTTCCTCTAACTTGGATAAAATACAAGACAGAAAATTTTGTTAAAATATCAGAAAAATGATGATCTGTACTTGAACAAAATCTGAAGTCTATAATGCATGCAATATGTTATTATATGGGATTAAAATGTTAGGCTATTGGTTCTCTCAGGTAGACACATCCTGCCCAACCACAGGCTGTGCCTGACAGAAGACAGGACCCAATCCTCAGTTTTCATCACTGTTTTCCAGCCCCCAACTTAGGCAAAGAATACCTGGTCTTTACAGGCAATGCCTTCCAGAAGACCAGGTAGGCTACCTGCTTGTGGATTCCCCCACTTTCTGGCTTCCAATGGGCCTAATCTTCAATTTTCCCTCTATCACCTTGTCACTGTATCCCAGCCCACAACTCTTGCAGACATTCCTGCCCAAACATAGTCCATGCCTACCAGAACACAAGATAGGCAACCACACTGTGGACCTCCTCCACTGTTTCAATGGCCCTCTCTGACACTATGGCCAATACTTGTCCCCTCTTAGCAATCATATCCAGTCTCCAACTCTGGCCAAGATAACTTGCTGAACCAGAGGCCACAGCCTCCACAAGAATTCCATGTAGGCTGTCCCACCCATAGACCTCATCCATTCTCTCAATACCCACCCCAGGAGACTATCCACATTTCACCCTAACTGTTTCATCTCTGTGTAGCAATTACCAACTCTAGTAGAGACCCCCTGCTTGACACCATGCTCAGCCACAGGTCACACAGGCTTAAAGAGCAGAGAGGAAACAGAAGCCAAGGAACAAAACACCCATCTAACAAAAACAATCTCAGAAATCAGCACCTAGACCTTTAATCACCTCCAAACCCAGATGCCTAGGTGTCAGTTTAAGAAAACAATCAACAACAGCTAGGGAAATATGTCCCCACTGGAGCCCAGCTATGCTACTACAGCAAGCCCTGAATATTCTAGCACAGCTGAAAGTACAACAGAAACAAAAGGACATCAAAGCCAACTTTATGAAGATGCTAGAGATCCTCAAAGAAGAAGTGAATAAGTCCCTTAAAGAAATTCTGAAAAAGATGAACAAAAATTTGGAGGAAATGAATAAATCTCTTAAAGAACGTCAAGAAAAAACAGTTGAAGGAATGAATAAAACTGTTCAAGATCTGAAAATGGAAACAGAAACAATAAAGAAAACACAAAGTCAGGAAATTTGGAAAGTGGAGAATCTAGGTAAGCTAACAGGAACTACAGATTGCAAGTGTCACCAACAGAATATCAGAGTTGGAAAGACAGAATCTCAGGCATTGAAGACACAGTAGAAGAAAGATGCATTGCTCAAAGAAAGTGTTGAATCTAAAAACTTTCTGACACAAAACATCCAGGAAATGGGACACTATGAAAACACCAAACCTAAGAATAATAGAAATAGAGGAAGAAAAAGAATCCCAGCTCAATGCCCAGAAAATGTTTTCAACAAATTGTAGAAGAAAATTTTGCTAGCCTAAAGAAGTAAATACTTATAAATGTACAGGAAGCATACAGAACACCAAATAGATTGGACCAGGACAGAAAGGGCCCTTGCCACATAATAATCAAAACAATAAACAAACAGAAAAGAAAGAATATTAAAAGCTGCAAGGAAAAAAAAGCCAAGTAATATATAAAGGTTGACCTATAAGAATTACATGTGACTCAATGGAAACTCTAAAAGCCAGAAGGGCCTGGAGAGATGTCATACAGACTCTAAGAGACTACACATGCCAGCCCAGACCACTATGTGTAGCAAAATGTTCTATCTCCATCAATAGATGGAGAAAACAAGATATTCAATAATAAAGTCAAAATTAAACAATATCTATCTACAAATTCTGCCCTAAAGAAGATACTAGAGAGGAAACCCCAACCCAAGGAGGTTAACTACACTCATGAAAAATCTCAAAAAATAATCTCACACCAGCAAAACCAAAAGAATAAAAGCATACACACACACACACACACACACACACACACACACACACACACACACACACACACGCACACACACAGCTTAAATAGACCTATACCCCTAAGAAAACAGAAGCAGTCATTGTAAGTCTATCAACCAACCAAAGGTGGGGAAAGCCTAGGGCTAGATGGTTTAGCACAGAATTCTACAAGATTTTTACAAAGGTGTTAATACCAATACTCCTCAAATTATTCCTCAAAGTAGAAAAAAAAAGAAACATTGATAAATTCATTTTATGAGGCCACAGTCATCCTGATACTCAAACCACATAAAGACTCAACAAGAAAGAGAATTAAAGACCAATTTCCTCAGGAACATAGATGCAAAAATACTTGCAAAATGAATCCAGGAGCACATCAAAATTCACCCTCCATGATCAAATAAGAATAATTAAATAGAATAAATTATGTAGAATAATTATATAGAATTTCCCAGAGTTGCAGTGATGGTTCAACATATGAAAATCTGTAAATGTAATCTATCATATAAACAAACTTCAAGAAAAAAAAAAACATGATCATATCATCAGATGCTTAAAAGGCTTTTGACAAAATTACCCCTTCATAATTAAAGTCTTGGAGAGATCAGAGATGCAATGGCCATACTTAAACATAATGAAGGAAATATACAGCAAGTCAATAGCCAACATCAAATTAAATGGAGATAAACTTAAAGTGACTGATATGAGGGACAAGATAAGGCTGTCAACTCTCTCTCTATCTATTCAATACAGTACTTGAAGTTTTGCTAGAGCAATAAGAAAACTAAAGGAGATCAAGAGGATCCAAATTGGAAAAGAAGTCAAAGTGTGATATGATAGTATACATAAGCGACCCCACAAATTATGCCGGCGAACTCCTACAGGTGATAAATACCTTCAAGGAAATGGTGGGATAGAAGACTGAAAAAAATCAGTAGTCCTCCTAAACATAAGTGACAAATGGACTGAGAAAGAAAACAGCATCCTTGGCAATAGCCACAAACAATATAAAATATATTGTGGTAACCTTAACCAAACAAGTGAATGATTTATATCACAAATTCTTCAAGTCTTTGAAGAAAGAAATTGAAAAAGAAATAAAAGATGGAAAGATCTCCTATGCTCATGGATTACCAGAATTAGCATAGTAAAAATGATCATACTACCAAAAGCAATCTACCTATCCAATTCAATCCATATCAAAATTCCAACTCAATTCTTTACCAACCTGGAAAGGACAATTCTCAGTTTCATATTAAAAAACAAAACAAAACAAAACAAAACCTGCAGGATAGCTAAAACTATCCTGAACAATAAAAACACTAGAATAGATATCATCATCCCGATTTCAAGTTGTACTACAGAGCTGTAGTAATTTAAAAAAATAATGGTATTGGCATTAAAAAAAAAGACAAGTTGGTCAATGGAATCAAACTGAAGATCTAGATGTAAATCCACACACTGTGGACATCTGATTTTTTGGTAAAGATGCCAGAAATACAAAATGGGGAAAGAAGCATCTTCAACAAATGGTGCTGGTCTAACTGGATGTCTACATGTAGAAGATTGCAATATATCTATATTTATCACCTGGTACAAAACTCAAGTTCAAGCAGATCAAAGACTTCAACATAAATCAGGTAAACTGAACCTGACAGAAAAGAAAGTGGGAAATAGCCTTGAACGCATTGTTACAGAAGACAACTTCCTAAACAGAATACTGATAGCACAGGCACTAACATCAACAGTTAATAAATGGGACCTCATGAAACTGAAAACTTCTGTAAGGCAAAGAACACCACCAACAGGACAAAATGACAGCCCAAAGAATGGGGAAAGATTTTTCACCAGCTCCACATCTGGCAAGGTTCTAATATCCAAGTTATATAAAGAACTCAGGGAACTGGTCATCAACAAAGCAAATAATCCAGTTAAAAATGAGGTACAGTTCTAAACAGAATTCTCAATGGAGGAATCTCAAGTGTCTGGGAAATACTTAAAGAAATGTCCAACATCCTTAGCCATCAGGGAAATGCAAATCAAAACAACTCTGAGATTCCCTTTTATACCTGTTAGAATGGCTAAAATAAAAAACACAAGTGACAGCTCATGCTTGAGAAGATGTGGAGCAAGGGGAACACTCCTCCATTTCTTGTGGGAGTGCAAACTTGTACAGCCACTACAGAAATCAATATGGTGGTTCCTCAGAAAATTAGGAATGAATCTACCTCAAGACCCAGTTATATCACTCTTAGGCATATACCCAAAGGATGCTCAATCATACTACAAGGAGACTTGCTCAACTATGTTCATAGTAGCATTATTCATGATTAGCCAGAAAGTGGAAACAACCTAGATATCTCTTAACAGGAGAATGGATTAAGAAATGTGGTACATATACACAATGGAGTATTAATCAGATGTTAAAAAAATGACATTCTGAAATTTGTAGGCAAATGGATGGAAACAGAAAACAAACAAAACATCCTAAACAAGGCAAGCCAGACCCAGAAAGACTAACATGGTATGTACTCACTTATAAGTAGATACTAACTGGTAAGTAAAGGATAATCATGTTAAAGTCCACATTACCAGAGAAGCTAAGTAACAAGGAGGACTCTAGAGGATGTGCATGAATTTCCCTGAGAAGGGGAATTAGAAAATATCTTGTAGGTGGACTGGGGGCAGGAGAGGGTGGGGACAGGAGGGATAATATGAAGGAGTGAGGGACAGAAGGAGAGAATATGGGGAGAGACAACCGGGATTGGGGGCCATGGAGGATGTTATGGAAATCTAATGCAGTGGAAACTTCATAGAACCTATGACAGTAACCCTAGCTAGGTCTTTTGGTAATGGAGGATAAGGAGCCTGTATTGGCCATCTTCTGTGACCAGGCAATGCTTTCAGTGATGGGACTGGGACAGGCACCTACCCAGCCACAAAACCACTAAACTACAATTTGTCCTGCCTACAAGAATGCTGCGGCAAAGGTGGTTCAGAGCTTTTGGGAATGGCGAACCAATGGCTAGTCTAACTTGAGGCCCAAGCTACAAGAGGGAGCTCATGTCCAACAGTGCCTGGATGGCCAGAAACTGGAAGATGGATGGCCCAGAGACCTAGAACCAGACACAACTGAACCCACAAAAAAAGGTCAATGGATGGTTCCTAATGATTGTCACATTGATAGATTATTGCTTAGCCCAATCATCATCAGAGAGGCTTCCTCTGGCATCTCATGAAAGCAGATGTAGAGACCCACACCCAAACATTAGTTGGAGCTCAGGGAAGGATTGTAGAATCAAGAGGAGTAGAGGACACCAGGAGAACACAGCTTATAGAAACAACAAAGCAGGGCCCATAGGGGTTCACAGAGACTGAATGAAGTGGCAGTTGCAGAGCCTGCATGGGTCTGCACTGGGTCCTCTGCATATATGCTATGATTGTTTAGCTTAGGGTTGTTGTGTGACTTCTAATAGTGGGAGTGGTGTTGTCTCTGACTCTTTTGTCTGCTTTTAGGACCCTTCTCCTTCTACTGGGTTGCTTCATCCTGCCTTGATATAAGGGTTTGTGCCTATTATCATTACATCTTGTTATGCCATGCTTGGTGGATATCCCTGGGAGGCCTGATCTTTTCTGAAGAGTAATAGAGAGAAGGACAGTAAATTTGTGGTAGAGGGGTGGTGGTGGTGGGAACTGGGAGGAATGTGGGGAGAGGAGGCTATGGTTGGTATATATTGAATGAGAGAAAAATAAATAAAAAGAAAAAAATGTTGGCAAGACCATATTCTAAACCAGTGGTTCTTAATCTTCCTAATGCTGTGACCCTTTAATACAGTTCCTCATGTTGTGGTGATCCCAAGCATAAAATTATTTTCTTTTTTATTTCATAACTGTAATTTTGCTACTGCTATTAATAAAAATCTGATATGTGACCTCTGTGAAAGGGTGATGACCCACATTTTGAGATGCAATGATCTAAACACTTCAGGATGTCCTGTAAACATGGTTACCCTGCCTCTAGCACTTAAAGGTATGTATAAGGCACATTTGCTGAAATTATGACACAAGCAAAAATGGATGTGGACACTAAACAGGAACTTCACCAGAAGCTCTATACAAATGTTTTCAGCTTCCTTAGTAACATGGTGAAGCGTTCACTTTATCAGTGACAACACCTAGGATCAGAAAGTTCACATGACCTGGTACATTTACCAAAATCACCCTGTAAATTATAAAGCATATGAAAAGAAAATCCCTGTGAGACTTAGTACATACCAGGGTTTTTGTGTACTCTTAATTACACTGATGGCATTTGTTTAATCAACATATATCCAGGTGTTTTGAAAACAGCCTCAGGCTGGGCATCATAGTACACATGAAACATTTCAGCACTAGAGAGTCTAAGTCAGGAGCATCATGAGTTGGGGAGCATCTTGGGCTGTATAAGGAATCCAGGTCATCCAGGTCTACACACCAAACAAAATCACAAAGAAAGAAAGAAAGAAAGAAAGAAAGAAAGAAAGAAAGAAAGAAAGAAAGAAAGAAAGAAAGAAAGAAAGAAAGAAAGAAAGAAAACAGAATTAGGAAGCAGACATGAGTTTTTAATGTCTTATTCATTTTAAAGTCATTCATATTTGCAACTTCCTTTGTCTGAAATAATCTTGCCTACTACTGGCCATGTTCTACTTTAAGATGTTGATCTGGAGAAATAAACCCACTCTAAATGCATGATAAATTGTCTATTAAGTTATTATAAAAATAACTTGGATAAACTGAAAATTTTGCTTTCCTACAAGAAAAGGATTGCCTCAGGGCTCCCAGTTCTCTATTGGCAGTTTGTGATGAGAGTTTGCAATACCCACACAAACACAAGGTTGCTGTGGAGCCTTAAGTACTCAGATCTATTTCAGTAATCTGCGGCAGTAACTGTCAGGCTACACTTCTGTTCATTCTCAGACAGCAACTGAACATGTCAGACCTTAGAGAGCCAGGTCGTATGGGATCCTCTAGAAACAGTATTTCAAGGACCTTTCAGTCTGGCTGAGCTGCTCTGAGCTCTCCCCTCCCATCTAAGGCTCATACTGCCTAGTGCCCATTCCTTCCTGCATTTCCTTCACAGTGGTCAGTTCTGTACAATGGCCTGAAGGCCTTCTCTGTTCCCCCACCCTTTATCCGTTACAAGGCTTATTCCAACAAATTTTCTGCCTGTCTTTCTTCCCATTACAGAGTGTTATGGGAAAGCCTGAGTAGAGGAATTCACTATGTTTTCAAGAGTAGTGGAACTCTTCCTCTTTTGTATCTTTGTGTCTTGTATTTAGATCTCAAAAAATGCTATTAGCCCTTGAGAGGAAGAGTGATGAGCATGGAGGAGCTACATAACTTCATTTCTATAACAACAATGCAAAGCTAAATTATTTTGCTATTGGTCTAAGGAGAATTTTCAACATATTCTTTTACACCATCTGCTAGAAATAATGGATATACACAACAATTCTAAAACATTAAAGTAGGATCATAATACAGTTGATTTTATTCATTTTCCATATGTAGGGTGTCAGCTAACTGACTAGTATTTAATTAGCTAAATAAAGCTATAAATCTATACAAGAAGGCATCCAAAAGGTATCTGTAGCCGGAAGTTTCTCCAGTCCCACCTGGCCCTGTGGTCCCTCAGCCACTTGTAAAAATAATCACTCAGAGACTTAATATTAATTGTAAATTATATGGCCTATGGCTCAGGCTTCTTACTAGCTAGCTCTTATAACATAAGTGAACCCATAACTATTAATCTATGTATCACCATGTGTTCTGTGGCTTTGCCTGCATCCCATTACATATTGCTCCATTACATATTGGATGGCAGTTTAGCATCTCCCCCACTCTCCTTTCTCCTCTCACTATCTTAGGTTTTCTCACCTGGCTCCATCCTGCTCTGTCATAGGCCAATGCAGCTTTATTTATCTACCAATCAGAGCAACACATATTCACAGTGTACAGAAAGACATTCCACAGCAGATATCCATATTTTAAACAGTTCATTTCAAATATAAGCACTGATTTCTCAAAGGCAGACATGGAGACTATTGGTTGATGAATAAAATATCACCACTGAGCTGGGTATACTAGTTCTTAAAACTGCTACAAAGCAGTTCTTAAGCTGTGTATTTACTATATCCACAAACATAAGGAAAAGACTTAGAAAACTAGCATCACCTAGGGTTCTAGGTTGCTTCAAGCATGGATTTAAAAAAAAAACAATGTTATGTTTTTCCAGCTATTTCTTTTCCACAAAATGTAAAGTCTAGAATGTAAGGATATGAACAAAAAATGACAAAGAAGTGAAGGTTCAGGAAAGAAACTACATACAGATTTTTTTAAAGCTAAAGAAATATAAGGATATTTGAAGACAGACATTGTACTACAACAGAATGAATCTGTTCTCCCTCTCAGATATATTCATGCTCAGCTGATATTTATATAACCAGGCCACAAGAACTAACAACACATATTTACCACAAAATAAACTATTTCCTAAGTGCTTTGTCCCTTTCTTACTTGGCAGTTACAGGATCTCTACAGCAATGAGACCTATGTCTCCAATCTACAGAAAAAGAAATATATTATTTGGGAGATAATTCTTCTTACCAAAACATGGAAAAATTAACTGGTAGGTCATATATTTAAATCTAATCTCAATAAACTCCAAGCAAACCTTTAACCACGATACTGTTCTGACCTTTATCCACACTTTTGTGTTCTGATGGTACCTTGTGTGGGAGTGTGGGGGGTGTGGGCATGGGGAGAAAATTCTCTTATTCTCTTCCATCTTAGAAATTTCCTCTTGAAGATCACTATTGAAGACATCTACCAATCAAGATGAGTATATTTCTATGCTTCACGTTCTCCATGGTACAAATGGGATGCTCCTAGTTGAAGAGTGAAACAACAAAATTCATTTAATATGTATCAACTGAAGTTCCCAAACTGGTGACACACATTGATGCTATCAGTCTGTTTTACCTACAGTCTTAGCAATTATAGTCCAGGAGAGGATAAACAAGGAAGAAAGTTCCTTGAAGTTCACCGTATTTGGTAAAATAAACCTGGCTCAGAAAGATAGATATTGCATGACCTTCACTTATGGATCCTAAATTTTTAATAGATACATAAAATCACAGGGGTTACCTATGCGTGTGTTTGTGTGTGTGTATGTGTGTGTGTGTGTGTGTGTGTGTGTGTGTGTGTGTGTGTGAATGAAAGCAGAAGGAATATTGCAAATTCAGTGTTAGAAGGTGGGAAAAGGAGGAAAGAAAACAGGCAGGAGATGGGATGAATATGATAAAAACACATGATATACTTAAATTAATTTTATGAAACCTAACACCATCTACAGTCAACTATCAACCAATAAAAAACAATAAAGTTCTTAAAAATAAAGCTTTCTATGAAAACATATGTGTGCATGCAAGCACATACATGTGCATATGATAAATTCTAAATTTTTATAAAAATTCTCCAAGTTCTAATTCCTCAATTTGTTTCAATAATCTACTGGATATTTTATCTTTGATCACAGAAGCTTCATTTGCCTCTATGCATGGAACAAATAATAAATATTTATTGACACAAATTTCAAATAAATGCCTTTCCTTTATAGGTTTCAGTAAGCATCAAGAGTGTATCTGTTTTCAAATAAGAGTAACTAGCTTTTTAGTCACTGGTTTTAGCTGCTATCAAACATGTTTATGTTTATGTAATTTGTAACCCACACTACTCACCCATTCTAAGTCAGGTTCAAATGCAGTATAAGAATTGCACAAATATATTTTAATCTACTTAAGTAGTATTAGCAGTCAAATATTAAGCTTGCCTTGCTTGTATTTTAAAGAACCAAGCTTTATTCTTTTGACTTTTTAATTTTAGTGATAAAATGGCTTTATTCTTTCCGTTCTCAAAACTGCTCCTTGATTTACTTCGGCTTTGTGTTCCCAAAAGTTGCTCAGTAGCTTAATTAGATATTCATTTTGACATTCTGGTCCCAGAAGAAATAACATTAACTCCACACTTATCCATCTGGTTATCAGTTATAGCTTGTGAATTGCTGCTTGTAATTTTCCAGGGACATGTGGGCGCCCTTCCAGTTAGGCTATTAAAATCCCGTACACTCTAACAACATGCTAATTAATATCCTTTCAGGTTTGCGGATGCACAGCAAAAACAGTGCCATGGAGAGAAAATTTCAAGGCTTCACTGCTAACATGCAGAAATATTAGATGAAAAGTTAAGCCAGCAAATCTTTATATACCTACATCTTCTGAGGAACCAAAACCTTTTATCTTCAATTTTATGAAAATGTTTAATTCACACATCATCCTAAATTTAATACCCATCATCTGAAAAATTTGCATTGTGAAGTATTTTTTTTTCATCCCTATTCAGAGAAGGGTGTTTCCTAGCAACCTCATACAATCAGAACCAATCCTTGTCTGAATTATGACTCAAAGTGCTGTTGGAAGAATCATTTGCATGAGAAAGATACCACTGTCTGTTCTGATTAGGAGTAACAGCTCTTTCCTAATATTGGTCAGCTGTGGTCCAAAAGAAGGCAGCTGTTTAGAGAAGTCTTTGTTGTCATAAAATTTTGCATGAAGAAGGCAAACATTATATGTCCATAAAGGTCACAGGGGCCACTGAAATTTGAAATTAATCCAATAGAATATGATCAGATATTTCACTACCTCCTACATTAAAGTAGGCTGCTTCCTTTTATTTTTCTTATTTTCCTGATTCATTTTAATATCTTTTTACCTTGTGAACATTCATTGATGGTTATAATAAGGATTGAACACTAGATAATGATTTTATACAGAACAGTTATTACTTTGTTTAATTTGGATCATTTGCATATGTATATGTGTGTTTGTATGTAATTTATTTTATTAAATTCCTACTTTGACCCTGCACATGAATTTCAAAAATTTGTTTCAATTTTATTTAGGCTCAATTGACATTTTCACATAGCAACAATACCAGCACAAAGAGCTTTGATTTATTCATTTACATTTTAGAGAAAGTAAGTTTTATAGAATAAAAATAAATACAAAACCTCAGCTAATTAGTTCACTTACTATTGAATTTTTCTTTCTGTTTTGAAATTTATTGCAACTGTGGATGTTTAGGTTTTAGTCATTGTTCTGCAGATCGTTAACAGTAAGAAGAAACACACTTGCTATCATATGTGTCATACAAAGAGCACTTGGGACAATAGAAAACACAAAAGCTATTACAATCAAATGAACCATGACTTTTGTACTATTGGAACTTTAGAGACGGCAGGCTCAGAGGGCTGTGCAGAGGAACTCTGGAACTCATGCTTGGAAACTCTACCTGACCCTGGATGTATTACAGCATTTATTACATTTCCAGGATATTTGTAGAATATTAGCCAAGAATTTTATTTCAGGCTATAAACAAAGTAGGCAACAAGAAGATGAACATCAAAACACATTAGGCTGTCCTGAAAGTAGTTTTGCAATTTATTAAGTAATAAGTTACCTGCTTCAACAAACCCAATATTTAGAATACCAGAAAAAAGAAGCCAGATTGTAAGTAGTTGACTCCTTCATTAATGAAAAACCTTAGACCTTCTTCCCAGAGAGCATGGAACTAATAGGCACACCCCCAAATTACATCAAATTATTTAATTTAAAACAGAACTTATTGAATAAAAACTTTTAAAAGAAATCATTTTAGAAAATGAACAAATTCATTGATTTTAAGAACACTTGGGTCTCATTTTGATCTTACTAAATTAACATAAACAACATAATTAATAAAGCTTTAAACCTCTCAAATATGATTATAGTTTATGCACTACTGAAGGAGTGAGATTAAAGACATAAATCTCTTTTCAATTCAGAAAACCTTTCACAACGACAAAAGAAAAGAAAATAAATTTAGTATTCAATAAACCTTATGCTAGAATGTGATGTACATTTCAGGTAACCTGCTAAAAAATAAAGACAAAACAAACATTCTCCTTTTCATATATCAAAGTATCTGTAGTATGTAATATGTTTGTTTTCAAAATAAACAACAAATGGTCCTAAATTAAGAGTACTTACCAGTGCAACTTGTCATGCATGCTCAACCTAACACCACTGGGTTCTTGGTGATCACCCATGGAACTTAGCGAGCTTGATTAAAAGAAAGACACAGTTTTCATACCTCTTGACAGAGGTAGTTTTACAACCACAGAGGGTAGGTTCCTCCACAAAAAAATGGGGACCTCAGGGCCACTCCTCTTTGATGACATTTCAGAGATGGGCCCCAGAGTCAGAAAGACTCATTGTGCCTCAAAGCTTGCAAAGGTTTATTTTCATTTTTGAGGAACATTTCGAGGAATTCAAATACATTTTAAAGGCATCTCAAAAAGAAAAAGAATTTAAAATGAGAAAGGTCTAGAGCCATAACACTTCTTCCAATGGTGAAAATGAAACATTTTATTTTTTATTTTTTTATTTGTAATCTGATCTTATAGTATGATTTCTCCAAAGCAAAGCAAATAGTTAAAAATGCAATGACTGTTCATTTTAACTTCTCTAGCTATACATATGTCCTGTTTTATTACTAAAAATTTTGCTAGTAATTTTTGAAATTAAGTCTATACATTGAACAGGTGTGAAGAACAAGAAACAGAGGGGAAAGTTAAAATAAAATAATCTCAATCTCTACTTATAAGAACTGTAATTTTATACAACATACACCACATACACACACACATATACACTTCAAGAAGATATCTTGTTTCTATATGAATGGAACTGCTTTTGGTGATTGTCTTCTATTTCTTGCCTAAACTACATGAATATATTTTATTTTCTGATATAAAAATGTATATAATACAAAATGATAATATATGTACATATATATGAATATATGAATGATATAATCCAATAGCTCACATTTATACAGTTAAATAAATTTATTATTTTAATACAGGTTATATATATCTCAATTGAATCTTTCCTTGCAGCTTTGATCTTTCAGTAGTCAATGTGAAGTATGATAAACACATGACAAATTCATATAAACTATTTAGTGATTCAAAATGGTTCTGTATGAATTTCTATAGAAATTTATTGTAGCTTTTTGACTGCAAAATGAATCTTCACTAGATATGATGAATGGAGGTGTCTACTTGTCTGTATAAGAATTTGTTGATAAACAGTGTTAACAGGAAAATTAACATAAAATGGAATTTAAGATGTATATTTTTGACAGATCAGCTAGTAACTGATAGAAAATTGGGAAGGACAATCTAGCTTGAAGGTATACAGAAACAAGGGCACTCAGAAGACCTAAGAAATGCATACCAAATAAAGGCTTACTTACTTAGTGAAGAACTTCTTAGGCAAGCATGAGGACCTGAGTTTGTTTCCCCAAAACCCATAAAAAGAAATTGGGCATGTGTTCTTGTAATTACTGTGTCTGCTTGTAGTTCTGCTTCTGGCTGGAAGATCTGGGACAGCGGAAAAAGATCCCAGGGATCCCTGATCTGCCAGACTCCCCAACTTGATAAGCTCTGAGTAGGTAGAAGACCTTGTCTTAAAAAAAGCATATGGTGCTTCAAGAACACCCGAGGGTGGTCTCTGACTTCAGAGAGAGAGAGAGAGAGAGAGAGAGAGAGAGAGAGAGAGAGAGAGAGAGAGAGAGAGGCAGGGAGGGAGGGAGGCAGGGAGGGAGGGAGGGGGAGGGAGAGGGAGATTTCTTAATTTCTTGAAGCCTAGATAAAGGGCCAGAGGGCATCTAACTAAAAGACATTTATTCGCAGACCTGCAACAGTTGCTGGAGAATTCCTATTGAACCCCTCACGATGAAAGGCTGCCTGTGGAACTGTACTGATAGGATATGACAAACAGTAAGGAAGAGATAGTTGCCCAATAGGAAAGGAGTTATAAGTGAGGAGGAGTAATTCTGTGAAACTGAAAAATGTTAAGTATTTGATTTGTTCAATAAATATTCTTCCTATAGGTTTTGGGGACTTCATACAGAGTTATTCATTTGAGATTTCTGTTTTGGTTTTTATTGTTGTTGTTGTTGTTGTTTTAGACAGGATCCCTCTCTGTCTCCCAGGCTGTCCAAAAATTCACTGTGTAGACCAGGTTATCCTCACACTTACAGAGATACACCCGCCTCTCCCTCCCAAGTACTGGAACTAAAGACATGCACCACCAACTGCCTGACTTTATTTAAGAATTTTAATACTATTAATTTTAACACAAATAATATGATAGTTAAGTTTTTATTAAGTGAAAAGCAAAAACTTCTAGGATCAAGATGCAAATTAATGTCATGAAACTCAGCCTGAGTCCATGAGCCATTTTCATTCTGCAGGTAGCATTCTGGAAGTTTCTCAGCTCTGGGCTCTCCTCATGTCTGCTTCCTTCGCACTGAGCTCTCGTCTCACTGTGGGCCAGCTGCCTAACAGCCTCAACCATCAGACCTGGTAGTTTTGAACTGTATGTTTCATGTTTCCATTTGGACTTGTTTCAACCCAGCATATTTCATCAGCCGTTTCTCAGATTTAACTCTACATGCTTTGTAACTCTCTCTGATGTATGAGAATTGGAATAAAACAGCTCCTGCTATGGAATGTTTCTGTATAATATCGCTGATGAGGCCATGCAAATAAAGACCCCTTCGAAACAGAGGCTTCACTGGACTATTTAAAATCCCCAGGACTTTTATGTCTAAATTACACTAGGTTTCTGCTTTCATGAACTTTTCTAAAAGCTAGAGCTACTCACAGAATCTCCAAATTTAAGTGCTTGTTCTAAATAGTGTGTTCCTTTATGAGGAAAGTACGAGACAAACTTCACTCTTGTTTTTAAAAACATCTCCAAAATGTCTGCTGTTCTGACTGTACAGGAGCAGATCATGCCTGCCCAGCAGACTTGCTGATATAAAATCCTCACTGCACTCTCCTGCTATGGCCTCTGCTTCAGCCTTCTTCCAAGCTGGGCCACTAGCAGCGACTAGCAGGGATGCTGGACTTCCAAGGTCCCTCAGCAGTAGGTGCCTTCTCTGTCAAGTGCTCCCGGAAATCTGTCCTCAGAAGTCTTCAGCCCGTGAAGGAATCATGCAAAAATGTGAGACATTTATTTCTCTCCTCAGAATCAAGCAGAGAAGACAGCATGGGTACTGAAGGTGAGGTTAGGCTTATGCAGTAAGACTTGCTTAGATAAGAGCTACTTCTGCAGGAAACATGCATCAGTCCCTGACTTTAAAAGGTCTAATTGCTGATTAACTTCTGGTAGAAGATCTGGAAAGTTTTCTCATAGTCCTTCTTTCCTAGACTTTCCTAAACAACACGCATGCACATGCACGTTAGCGCGCGCGCGCACACACACACACACACACACACACACACACACACACACACACAAATAAACACACACACTCTCTCTTTAAAAACTGTCTTAGGAATAAATCTAGAAACAAAAAATATAGAGATCAAAGCAGATCCTTCATTATTCATAAAGAAGAGTTGGAGAACACAGCAGCTATGCTCAAAACAGACTTACTAACATGCTGCCACAAACTAGACCCAAGGACACGATAACCAAGTATTCAAAGAAGGCACATCACAAACATCTGCACAGTTATTCACTGTTCATCTCTAAGAGGCCTGATATTCCAACCTTGCTACTTAGTGTTGCTTCTCACTCAGTGGCACATCAACTGGAGGCGTTTTCGAAATGTAATATAAATATATATATATATACATATATACATATATATATGTATATATACATATATATGTATATGTATATATATATATCACTCCAGTTAATACTTGGATAAAATTAATCAGTTCCTCAGAAATGTTATGAATATGTGAGCTACTTAAAGATTTTGTTGAAAAGTAGATTGTGATTCATGAAGTTGGGGTGAATTTATTTAAATTCTGACTTCTCTTAGAGAGAAAGTTGCAATAAATTTAAAGATCATAGTTGGTTTTTTATTCGTGATTATAAAATCTGGTAGCCATCAAAAGAAGAGCAGTAAAAGAACTCTAGTCTGCTACACGCACAGAGATCACTTGTGAACAGAAAACATGTGAGATGCAGAGAACGGAAGTGACTGCAGTCAGGCAGGCAGTGGGGTACACGTCGGTGTTTGTCTGACCTAAGCATGTGATTGGCTGCGGTGAGCTTTCTTACAAATGCGGACTCCTAACAGGCTCTCAGTTAGCTAACTTCCTGAGTTAAGTTCCATTCATTAAGTAAGGACTACTGTATGTGGGCATCTTCAGGCTGAACTGAGTTTAGCATTTTTAAGAGGCTTCAGAGATGATACTGATATGAAACCAAAGCAGTGTGTGAGATGCTTTCCCTCTAACAACATGATCTCAGGGAATCTTCCACAGATGGTGGGCCGTCAAAACCCCAAAAAGTTAGAGGCAAAGCAGAACCAAACACACACAACAAAGTATTAACTATTGAACATGAGCTTCATCATTTTCTTATATAAGGGTATCAGTCAAGAGCACTTGGAAGACAAGGAGACATAGCCTTCCATACGGTTACCTCTTGTGGAGTAGAGTCATCTCATTTTGGAGTTATGAGCTGTAGAACAGGGTTCTCTTTGTTAGTAGTCACAGTGATTCACTGCTTTCACTGGTATTTCAGGGGAGCTGGCCAACAGTGAGGCAACAGCCTTGTTGTGGCCCTGAGGCTGTCACTCAGTGTCAAGCACTACTCCTGTTTGTAACTGACTATTGATGAGCACTGACCAGCTTGGACCTCAAGACAATTCTGGAATGAATCAGAAGAATGCGTGAATTACATCAAGTCAACTATGCTGGATGTTGATAGCCCACTTTCCACCCTATTTCTCATTTCAAATTATATAAAATAAACTTTAAAATGCATGTTATTTAAGATAACATATTACTCTAAAATACAACTGCAGCATTTTTTCTTTAAAAAGTCAATATGTTTTATTCTGAATTATCTTCAAACTATGGAATAAATGTAATGAAACAAAAGCAAAACCCAGCCTTCACTTTATTTCTAAATGGCAAACATAGTTAACTTAAAGAGTAATGTTCTGGTTGTTTTAAGATTATATGTTTTAAACTTCTTGATAATTTTATTATTGTACATTATTAAATGTAATGCTAGGTTCATAAAGAAAATTTCTTTCAGACATATCACATTCTTCGACCCCACAACTTCTGTTTTTGAACACTGCCCCCCGTCTTGTTGGTCTCCTTTTATCTTCCAGTCTCCTTGTGTTTTCATGTTTCATATATATGGTTTGCATATGGGTAATATGTATCAAATCTGAACAATGTTAAAACCTTAGTGCTTTATTTTTTGAAAAAACATTGAAACCCAAATAGCATGCCCTATAAACTAAAGATAAGAGTGGATTTATTCCCCAAGTTCATGTACTCACTCAAGACCTCATGAATCAGAACCTCTTAATATGGGCCTCTGGTCTGAGAAACACCCCGCATGGTAAGAGGAAAGAGCATGGCTTACCTAAGGACATTTGTGAGCATAATTCTGAAACAGATGCTGTGCTGTTGTGGAGACAAGCCTTTATTGGAACTAAGAGCTGTACCATGCTTGGGGACTTTACCCACTGTGCTCTGTAGGGCAAAGTCAACATCAAAGGCTCATTCCTGGCATTGAAACCTGGGCCGGATGAAAAGCGAATTGGTCACCAATGAACAGCAGCTTCCACTTGGCTAAATGGAAAAAGTCAACTAAACTTCATACAATTAACTTCTAAGATTTTTTTTTCCCAAATGGATATTTAGGTTTATTTCAAAAGGCTATCTAGATCATGCACCTTGTTTGAGGAGTCATAGATGCTCATAAATCCAACTACTATTCAGACAATATTTAAGATCAGGTGGGAAAATGTTTTTAACACTGAAATGATAAGCTTAGACTGCACCTGGACTTACAAGGCACTTCTGACATGCATACACCTCTCCCCAAATATACCAAAATAGATTTCACCTCCTATATTCTAAACATCAAATGCAGACACAAAAATAGCCAGTTCTTATATCATTCTTTTAGGTTCATGGGCTAAAGCCAACAGGGATGGAATCAGGACACATATATGAAAGGAGAGCTGTCCCTTTCCCAATATCAACCATGTCTGCAGGGTTTTTTTTCTTTTTTCTAGAAAAGAATAATTGATACTTTTAGGTTTTGTTCATCTTGTTGCATCATTTTGTTTGTTTGCTTGTTTTTAAACAGGACCTTGCTCCATTGCTCTGGCTGTCTTGAAACTCACGGTATAGATTGGCTAGATCTTAAAGTCATAGCAAAAGTCCTGCTTTAGCTTCAGGAGTGCTGTGGTAATGGGAATAGGACACCATGCTTAGAAATCCTAGAGAGGATAGAGGGGGAAAAGTGAGTAAAAGGATCAGATTACATTCCTAATACTTCTTTCTTTACATGGAGGAAGTGAACATTCACAGAAGTAAGAGCAAAGAGTAATAAGGCAATCTTAACACTCTTTTGTTTTTTGTTTTTTAATATTTTTATGTAATATATTTTGATAATATTATTTCTTAACTTTCTTTTTATTTATTCTTTATGTCTTTTGCATCATGCATCTCTATCCCATTCATCTCCTTGTCCCTTCATATGTGCCATCTGCCCTTGTATCCACACCCAAATAAAATAAAGTAAAATTTAGGAGAAAAGAAAAAAGGAGAGGAAAAAAAAAGAAGAGAAAAATCTCTTCATGGAAGCAGTAGTGTGATACAGTGAGTCACACAGTATACACTATGTGTGTGTGTGTGTGTGTGTGTGTGTGTGTGTGTATTTACTTGCAAGTGTTTATTACAAAGAGTTATTGGTCTGGTTCAAGGCCTCTGACTTCTGCTGTACTATCCATACTGGGCCATCACAATGGCTCCTCTTGGATATCCTCTTCTTGCCCTAAGTTGTGGAGATCATACAGATTTGGATCTCCTTCATGTGCTCTAGCAGATCATAGATGGGGTGGATGTTGGAGTGGACCAACTCATAGTCCTGGTTCTGTGCCTGGGTAGTTGCATGGTTGGTCAGTCTACCAGCTCTACCCTGTCCTCATCACCAAGATGAGCTCTCTGTCTTTGCTACAGCTAGCTCACCCTGTGCAGCAAGTTCTCCAGCTACACAAGAGGCAGGACTTGCTCTCTTATTCTCAGGCCCTCGGGGCCAGCTCACCCACACCTACACCACTAAGGCCAGTTCTACTGTGTTGCCCAGGCAAGGTGCAAGGCCACTCTACCAAGTCCTGCAGCTGGTGAGGGGCAGGAACAGCTCTGCTGCTTTTATGACCTCAGGGCCAGCTCTCCCACCTGCCACAGGCAGTGATGGGCAGGCTTGGGGAGGGGGCATCTCTCCCTCACCCCCACAATCATATGGCAGATGAGGGGCAGGTCCAGATTTCCTATGTTCACATACTTGGAGCCAGCTCACCAGCACCTGCACCTGTGTCTACAGGGTCAGCTTTACTGTGCTGCCAGGCCGAGGTGCAGGGCCTGCTTCCCCAAATACTGCAGCTGGTAAGGGAGTGGGGGTCAGCTCTCTTGTCTGTTGTAAGTGGTGAAGGGAAAGGGACAAGAGAGTGGTATCTCTCCCATGCCCATTCTGCCACATGACAGGTGATGAGTAGTGGGGCCAGCTCTTCTAGATCATACTCTCAGGGTCTGCTCACCCATGCCCCCACCAAGCATGTTGGCTCTATTGTATTGCCCAGGTAAGGTACAGGGCCTTTTCTCTTGAGTGCTGCACCAGGTGAGGGGCAGGGAAATGATCTCAGGACCAGCTCTCCCATCTGCCACAGGTGGAAAGAGCCATGGGGGTAGGACGAATTTCCTTTGCCCATACCACCATATAGACAATGAGGGGTGGGTCCAGATTTCCCATGCTCAGGGACTCAGTGCTGGCTCATCAGCACCCAGTTCTACAGGATCAGCTCTACTGTGCTACCCAGGCACAGTGTAGAACCTGCTCTCCTGAGTGCTGCAGCAGGTGAGGGGCAGGATCAATTCTCCCTAATGTTGCAGCCCATGATGGGTGGGGCCAACTCTGTGGATCCCTATCCTCTCAGTCTTCAGTGTTGTCAGGAACTACAGACATCAGCACAGATCAAGGTTGCTGCAGGGCCTTGGACACAAATATGGGCCTTGGCAGCAGCCAAGACCCACACACCACCATGTCCCTGGGTAGATGCTATTCACCTCAGTCAGCTCCTCAGACCTTTCCTCTCTTTAGATCTGCCTCTGTCCATAGGACATAAATCATTCTGTCTGTTTGTCTGTCTGTCTATCCCATATCACACTCTACATTTTCTTATCATAATAGTGCCCAACTACTAGTGCCTTGTGGTGCCAGGTGGGTGTATGCTTTCTCCTTAGCACCTGGGGCAGGCTGCCCTGGGCATGTGTGTGGGTCTTCTTGTCCCACTCAATCATAATAGCTTTATAACACTTCTTAAAGGGAAAAGAGATTGGGAGAAATACTGGCCTGGATAAAATTTTGTTAATCATATAATTTATTTCTATAATGATAAAGATGGTCATGATATTTATTTATTTACGAGGTTATAAGCATAGGCTTTATTATAGTCTTTGTGAAATAACCTTTTTAATCATATCTCCCCAAAGTTAGCCAACTGTCCCTGTCTTCTGGCACTGTTGGAGTGGAAGGAGCTGGCACTGAATCATACATTGGTCTACCTTCACACCTACAGGGATTCAGTCTGTGGTTACACATCTTGTTCAATGGCCAAGTTTTTTCTGCTCTTTTTTTTTTTCATGAAATTTTCATTTTGGCTTCTGTAACCTTTAATCTGTGTATCATAAAATACAGCAGGGGCTGGGGTGATAACTCAGGCAAAAAGTAATTTCTGTGAAAGCCTGAGGACCTGGATTTGGATCTCCAGCACCCACATAAAATTCAGATATGGTAGCATATATTTGTAATCCTAGCTTTTGGGACTGGAGTGCAGAGACAGGAGGATACCTGGAGTTCAGGGACTAGCCAGTGTACCCAAATCCTTGAAATCTGAGCACAGTAAGAAATCCTGACTCAAAAATAAGATGGAGGGCAATTGAATAAAATGCCAGAAAGACATTGATCTCTGGCCTCTGTCCACACATGTGAGAACATCTACATGCTCAGGATCACACAGCTATATGAATAAGAATGTGTACCATACACTCAAATGCATGACACTGATTTGCAACAAGAAAGAAAATAAAGAAGACACAGTTGGGGAGAAGGTAATATATAGACAATCCTTCTGGATCTTTCCCTAATTCTTAACAAAATCTGGAAACATGGTTACTCTTTGTTTCTGTGCAACTTCTATGGTTTCAGTTTTCTCTTATGAGCTATGATTAGAATCTTAACTAATGCATCTATTTCTCAGTTCTTCCTCATTTGTGTCCTCCTTGTTCCCATGGTTCCCCAGGTACATGTTGATAAGCCAGTTGGTGCCATTATATGATTATGATACCTCGGTTACTATCCCTTCATTGCTGTGGTTTCATTGTTGATTCCTTTGGAAAGTGAAGTATAAACTATAATAATGTTTTTCCCTTTTAGAGGACTTTATGCCTTTGCAAACCTTTTAAAAGAAAGACACAATGCAGAAAAAAATGTCAAATAAAAATGTAGAATATTTTACTCTCTTCACTTGAGCCAGTTGCCAGAAACAAAAAGAGGCTTTCTTAGAAGTGAGAAGACAGATATGTCTTCTGAGCGCATGGGACTTAAGGAAATTACACTCTGGCTGTGAGGAGGAAAAGGCATAAATAGGCAAACCAGCAAGTATATGATAACAGAATGAATATCATAATAAAACTTGAGCAAGTCACTATGACAAAAGCACATGAAGGAACATTTAATTCCACTCTGGGAAGTTGGGGATATATCATACAGGAGGTTAAGTATGTATTGAGACTTCAAAGAGAGGTAATTGTACACACACAGTTCTAACCATGACAGTGCATAGCCAGAAAGAAAGTTGGGCTAAAGAGTTGGGCTGATGCCAGCTCATTATGGTTCCCGGAAAGGTGGAGAATCAGACCCCTGAGGCAAAGGGCAGATTTCAAAGGTTTTTATAGAAGAATAATACCATCAACACGTTTTAGAAAAATGACATTTAAAAGAATGTGAAATGTGTGTATATAGGTGTGCTGTACAGCAAGGATTACATTTAAAAGCTGTTGCAGCAATCATAATGAGAATAAGTATGTCTTAAGTTTAGGAAGAAGGTCATAGAAGATAGAATCAAGAAACATTTGAAGATTCAAATGAGTTTTATCTATGAGATTTGCTGAGTAGAAAGATGGTAGCATGTAAGCATGGGAGGGCTCAGGAAATCCGCAATGGTGGGAGGATGTAACATTATTGTGGGGGGCCTTCCAAGCCCTCCTTTTCCCCCAGGGTACTTTTGAGCAGGAGCAGCAGGAAATATTAGACAGAAATATAGCTGGAGAGAGAGACAGACAGAAACATAGAATAGTCTTGGGAGGGCCTGGATCCTTATTCATCGGGCCCTGACTACATCTATCAAAGGGCTTTTAAAGGAATCCCAAGGGAAGGAACAAAAGACCTCCACCTAGGCACAGCCAAATGCAGACCTTTCCAACCACCTGGCAACCTTGCCCATGGTCAAATCATCCACTTATGCATCCAATTGGCTGTATCAGGCAAACTCAGATCTTACAAGGAAACTTCTGTGGGCTCCCACAATCCCCCCCCCTCTTAATCTTTTAAAGAGCCCCTCAGGTCCCTCAGGTAGACTGAGATCTGTCTTCCTGGGTACTCAGCCCCTGGCAGGAGGAGATGCTGAGCTTATCTCAGTTCTGCCCATGTTTCCCCTGAGCTTACAAACATCCACAGCAATCTCCATAGCTGCCACACTCCCAATAAAGGAGTAGAGGATGATAGAGATGGTCTATCTTTTTCAGAATGGGTCTTAAGATGTCTATGACAATTTTAGTTGTTTCAAGTCCTTTTTCAGTTTAATCTCATGATGCAAACTGCATCCAATAAACTACATCCAACTTACAGATTCCCTTAGTTTTTACCAAACTCCAGTTCATTAACTGGCACAGCCATATCTGAATGGAATGGCAGAAGTCATAAAGCCAGCACAGCTGCTTGACAAAGATCCAACAAAGCTGAGACACATGATGACTGCCATGTCACCTTTGGTTTTCATCTCCACCTGTTGCATACTTGGGGTACTTTTAATATTTGTACAATTTGAGGATATTGGATGAATGGAAAATTTCTTATGAATCATTTATGCCTTCTCCCAGAAATGCTGCTTCTAAGCTTCCAAAAGACAGTCATGAATATACTATTCCCCCTGCTTTTAGGGAGATATCCTTATCTACTTGAAGGTCTTCTTCACACCTTGGAGATTGTGACACATAAAGAAGCCAGTGATCTCTTTATGAGGCCATGAGACATTCTTGAAACATCTGTCCCTGTACTTACACAGGGACAACATATTCAAAACAAAGTAAACTCAAAAAGGTCAACAAGATTTGGTGGGCTAGAGGAGTTGGTCACAGTTCAGATTATAAGCCTCTTCCCACTGTACACTCAGACGATTATGTGGCATACAAGTCTGCCCTACATAGAAACATATTGATGAACAAAGTATGGAATGGAAAGATGATAAAATTATGAGGTGTCAGGACCTCCCTCTCTTAGAAATGTTAGCTCATGCAGAGCCACTATAATGTCATATGACCAAAGAACAACAGAATACCAGGATCAGACATATAGAAAAATTCTATAAAGATATAAATGTGAATATTGTATTATGCCAGAATTTGAATAGTAACTGCAGCAGCTTTAGCCTGAGAATTTTTCCTGGGCACTCTGACCATAAAGAGTTAATAATACACTGCTTGGGACATGGTAAAATGCCTGGGTGGCTTGAAGATTTTGTTTTTGTTTAGTGTCCTTGAAGCAACCAAAGCTACCAGACTGAAAACAGGCTGTCATATGCCTCTAGATTCTTAAAATTGCATTATGGGGTTGATGAGTAAGAATGATAACTCTGTTTATTGATGATGTCAATACTTGAGGGAAAATGATTAGAAATGATAACTCTGTTCTGTCATAGTTTATTAATGATGACTAAAAGATGAGCAAAAGGAAGTGAAACGCATGTCCAAAAATCAAAAATGATATGGTCTATGTTTTGGAACATCATGGGTATATCCATGCTTACTAAATTCTGTATATATAAAGAAGCACTCTGGATGCTAGTCAGTCAGGCTGCAAGATTTTTCCAACCACTATGGCCTGGCTCATTTCCTTCCCGCCGCCAACATCTTACATCTTCTGCGGACCCGTCCACACCCAGGAATGGTATGGCAACTAACCTCAACATAATTCTGGTATAAACATCACCATACATGTCTAAAACTCTCTTAAACACTTTTTCTGCTAGCTTACATTAAGCATTTAGACTTACCTTTAACATGTGAACTTCTTACAAATTCATATTCAACATCAATACTTATCTAGACGAGATCTTTTAGAAGAACTATATCTAAGAAGGAAACTCTATAGAAGTATTAGAAAGAATTAAGAGAATTTACTTACCCTAGAATGAACCTTTTAGCAGAACTAACCTTTTCCAACCGATACCTAAAAGGAATTTCTTAACTGAACTATTTACAGTATCTTCCAATAAGACAGAAAGCAATCTTCTTTGGACCTCGTTTAGGAAATAGAAATAAGAGTAAACTGCTAGTTATCAAACCCAAAAAGGAAGAAAAGAGAATGAGAAGAAAAACCTCCATAATATTTTTGCATTTTAACCCCAATTTTCCCCTAGGAATGGTCATTCAGATTCCCATAGTCAGAAAACCAAGGACACATTTCCTCTACGAACTTCAAGAACCTGTGCACTTGTAGTTCCATCTCAACCCCTCCATTTTCTAATCTTTCTACCAGTGACTCTTTGAAGATTTGCTTACTATTTTGGGGCCCCATTTTGACCCTAAAGAAATTTTACTCTTATTTAAAATTTTTTCTTACCCTATATTCCTATATCGCAATTTCCTTAATTTTTACAGATAGAAGCTAAGAGGGAGAGAGAGAGAGAGAGAGAACCCATAATAGAAAGGAATAGAAACACTCTAGCTTTCTTCAGACATCATTTCAGTTCTTTTGTTTTTGTTCCTTTTCTTCCGAGGATAAACCCCCTGCCTCATTTTTCTTTTTTAACTACAAAACTGGACCAATGCAACTGCTTTCTTGCAGGACCTAACTCCCACTTTTGCCAAGTCCCCGGATTTTTGGTCTTTTTTGTCTTTGTCTTTGTCCCTGTTCACTGGTACCATCTGTGGGAAGCCATCCTACCCCTACTTTTCCCCAGGGTACTCTTGAGCAGGAGCAGCAGGAAATATTAGATAGAAATGTGGCTGGAGAGAGAGAGAGAGAGAGAGAGAGAGAGAGAGAGAGAGAGAGAGAGAGAGAGAGAGACATAGAATAGCCTGGGGAGGGCCTGGATCCTTATCCATGGGGCCCTGACTGTCTCTGCCAAAGGGCTTTTAAAGGAATGCCAAGGGGAGGAGCAAAAGACCTCCCCCCCAGGCACAGCCAAGTGCAGACTCTTCCAACCACCTGGTAATGCACATGGTCAAGTCACTTATGCAGCTCTGCTGTGTCAGGCAAACTCAGACCTCACAGGGAAACTTCTGTTGGCTCCCACACATGATCAGAGTATATTATATACATGTATGACAATTTTCTCATTGCCTCATCAGGACAGACAGAATCCCATTCCCATAAATAAAGACATGGTGGTAACACATCTATTATGCTGAACACGGTAAACAGAAATGTAGATAGAAATATGAACAAAGGCACATACAGATGCTCTGCTTACACAAGCAGAGAGAGACAACAAGCTACTTGCTGCTGCATAAATCCTTGGTAACACACTGGAAATGTTCAACTATAGCTAAAGCACCAATATTTCTTACCAATGATAGAAACATCTAGCTAAACTCAAGCATTTCACTTCTAAATGTAGACTTACATGAACCATCTATCTATGTGTCTATCTATCTATCTATCTATCTATCTATCTATCTATCTATGAACACATACACACACATCTATAATCATAGACTTTGAATAAGATAATAGATACAAATAGGAACGTATGTGTTGCATGCAAATGAGTGTGTGAATGTGTGTGCCTATGATTATTCATACAGAGACCAGAATTGCTTATTCCCCAAGCACTCTGGGTTATTGCTTTGAGACAATGTCTCTCCCTGAAACAAAATTTCACTTTGGATTGGCTCGATAATCAAAATTCTTGGGGTCTACCTGTGTTTCCATTCCACTAATGCTAAAGTTCTACTTTTTGACAAGGATGCTATAGATTTAAGCTCAAGCCCTCCGACATGCATAACGTGACCTCTTACCACTGTATCATCTCCCCATTTACAACTGTACCTTTTTGAAATTCGAATTTAAGATATAGTCAACTATATTTATTAAGTGCTAGCTATGTGAAGGCCATTGTTTGGCTCAGATGACATGATGCTGCATTATGACACTTAATTGTAGATGAAGAATATCTTCTACTGAGTATTTAATTGCAAGAAAACCTATCAAGCACCCACTTAAAGGAAGGTTTCCTAGCCTACACCAGAAAGATAGACATCAGGAATGCCCTGGAACTGAGAACACTGAATGCAGAAGTCAGCTAAATGGGGAAGAGACAGAAGAAAAGTTAACAAAGAAAGTGCTTTTCATAAAAGCTAGGAAATAAAAGAAGGCAGAACAAGAGAGGGGAACTGGAAAAAAGTATGTCTGGTTGCCCAGAGCAGTGTGTGCTGTGTGGGGAATAATGAGATAAGAGTTGGAGGTGGAGGAGGTCAGATCAAATGGTCCTGTGGATACTTGTGTACACACTAGAACTCTTATCCCAAGGGAAGAGTACATTACAGTTATTTTCAAATAAGAATGTCACAGCATCAGACTGGAAATGTTTAAGGAAGCTGGAAATAATTGTCACCATCATAGTAACTGGATGTGAATGGTGAAAACAAAGGCAGGAGACAATGTCAGGGGATCGTTTGGCACGTGAATACCATGTGGACAGGATGGGCGGGGGTGGACAACCAAACTAGAGGACAGTGTCTTCACAGAGAAACTTCATGAAAGTACTTCAATGCAGAAATACTTTTAGTTGATTAGAAAGCCCAGAGTGCAATTGAGGGCAGCAGAGTTGAAGTGTTGAGGTGGTCCTTGGTGGAAGCTTGGATCAAGATAGAAGGTGGGAAAGAGGTGAAATCACTAACGACACCGCCATCCTTCTGTATCTGGTAGCACACAGTTTTCTTACACAGGTGCTGTGTTTTTGTTGGTGGCTGCTCTTCAGTCCTTTACTGAGTGTGTGCTGCTATGCAGCCTGGGAATGAAGAGAAGAAAGCCATTTACCTTAACAAAATCAACATTTCTTTCTGTCTACCCTGCTGCCGAAACCCTCCCTGCATAGTAGTTTGGAGCCATAACCCCATTATTAATAAACTATGTCTCTCCCAGTTTATATCTTTCATGGAGAATTATTGTTGAGGGAGTTGTCTTGGCAGTAAGTTAAACCAGGATATTCTTGGGGTTCCTGTACTCACACTATCATTTTGTTTTACAGCTTCTTTTTTTTTTTTTTACAGCACTAACATATATATAACAATTATTTGTTAGTTAATTGTTTTACAAAGAATCAAAGATAAAAGATAACTCAAAAAACTTGAAGAACCAAGTAATAATGGAACTAGAAGACAGAAAAGATTCTCTTGAATTAGAACTGGAGATAACATAACTTTTGGATTTTTTTTGTTATTGTTATTTATTTTTTTATGACTTTTGTTTTTATTTGTTTATTTACTTTTGTTTGTCAGTTTGGTTAGCTGGTTTTGCAACAAGGTCTTGTGTGGTCCAGGCTGCTTTCAAACTGGCCGTGCAGCAAAGGCTGACCTTGAACTTCTGACCCTCTGCCTCCATCTACTGAATCCGGACATTCCAAACAAGTACTGCTCTGCTCCCTCTTTGTGTTGTGTGTGCTTCACAGGCAGCAAAACAAAGCTAAATGCTGTGCTCAATCACAACACATGCTAGACGGCCTACTAAAAATGTTAAATCAGTTGAGTGTGGTGCCACAGGCCCGCAGTCAGGAGTCAGAGGCTGTCAGATCTCTGTGAGATCAAGGCCAGCTTTGTCTACATAGAGAGCTCCAGGTCCCACAGAGCTACATAGTGAGGCACTCTCAAAAGCAAAACACAACACAAAATAAAAAAGGAGGTTAAAATCCAAAACAAAGAGCCCACGCTCTTTTAATAAAATGATAAAATTGAATGAAATATTACCAGTAAAATATCATAAAGTTGCCTTTCCCACATTTATATGATTAAAAATAATTTTACAACAAGCTATAAATGAGGAATGAAGTGATTTTTTTAATGTACCCTATAAAAGGGCAAAGAACAAAAACATTTTAGTCTGGGGGACTTTACCCTGGAGCTGCTCTTCTTGCTGAACAGCTTCCTTTTGACACAGAATACGTCAGACAACGCGCACGTCACAAACGCAAGATAGTTATTCACAAGAGAAAATGATTCGAACTGTGCTGGAGGGAAATGATCACACAGTTTCTCAGCCTTGAGTGTAACACGTAAACAGTTTTTTAATAAGAAAATATACAAGTGATCACCGAGTAATCTGAAAAATATGTATTTCTGTGAGTACTAAGTGAGTTCCAAAAGCTAAGCAAGAAGGTGGAGGAGAGAAGCTAGTCATTGTTATAGTCTTAAGGATACCTCTGAAAAAGGACATATATTTATATGTGTTTTCAGAGAAAATCAACATGAGATATAACATATATATATATGTATATATATATATATATATATATATACACACACACACACACACACACACACACACACACACACACACACACACACATATATATAGTTCTTAGCCAAGAAAAGCTGCTGTGTTAGACTGATGCACAAAAATTAAAACAAGATAAAAATCCCGAGTGTTTCACTCACAATGAGCCTGGTTATCTACATTTTATTATGAATAGGGCCAATCATGATGAATCAAACTCATTGGAAAATTACTAACCTTAATTCTCCTAAATTTAGCAGGTCATGGCCGTCTATTGTGTAATTAGATAGAGAGCTATTATTAATTTTAACAGCTGCTTTCCTCCCTACCCATAATATTCAAGAATTCAGGCACAGGTGGAAATGAGGATCCTAACTCTCAGAATTCTGGTCACACAAGGGAAGCCCCAGCAATACCTTTGTGTTCTCAGCCCCCTAGTGGGAAACTGAAAAACGCTTTACTTATGCAAGCTGCTCACGCAAGGCAGTATCCAGGCCACGAAGATTAGATTATTGTAACTCCCTGTTGGCTGACTTGCTCCATAAGGCCTTACATAAACTCCAGCTGCTGAAGGACAAAGCTGCCAAGTTCCTCTGAAAAGGGCAAAATTAATCAAAATATATTTCTCCCTCTCTGAAAGCCCTATGTTAGCTATTGGTTAAAAACTAAAGTACTGCCCTGATTTTTAAATTCCTCCTTTAATTCAGAGGGTAATATCTGGCCAAGCTCCAATGTGCCTTTTACAATCGCTTGGCAAATTTATGTTTCCCGGCCAGCTCCTGAACTCTGCTAAAGCAAAATGCTTCATGCCCCAAGACTGGTTCAGGGTTTTATGAAACAAAAGCAGTTCTTTAATCTTTTTTTTTTTTTTTGGTTTTTCAAGACAGGGTTTCTCTGTGTAGCTTTGCGCCTTTCCTGGAACTCACTTGGTAGCCCAGGCTGGCCTCGAACTCACAGAGATCCGCCTGGCTCTGCCTCCCGAGTGCTGGGATTAAAGGCGTGCGCCACCACCGCCCGGCAGTTCTTTAATCTTTACCAGGTAGAGCATTGCTTTGATTCAAAGCACTAGATTTGAAATACATTAATTTAAAGAAAACTTCTTAACAACTGTTCCTTAGAATGACATAAGGCAATTTTATTTCTAATAGCCCAAATGTAATTAGACATGTTTCTAATATTTGGAGTTTGGTGGTGAAATAAAAGCCTTGAGATATTCAGGCCAAAAGTCCCCTTAAAATGATTTTTAATCAGTTGGTTAGCATACATGTGTGTAAACAAAGGCACATGCTTCCAAATGCTTCATGTTGTCAAGTTCTAAATCAATTTGTGTGATAGAGTGTGTGTGCCCCTGTTAAGTAGCTAAATCAGTCATCTTGTACTGACTGCCAACAAAGCAAGCTAAAACAGCATAAAAGCTTTGGCCAAATTGTGTTGATTCATCAGTGATGAGAGTGCAAGTTAACACTAGAAATATATATTTAAAAAATCAGTGAAATGCTTGGTTTACACTGAGATTTTTACTACTGTCAACCAATCTTCCTGAAGTGAAAGTAGGTATGCAGAGACTTGTTGTGGAATATTATTTTAAGGTGTGTTATATATGTTTATGCTGTGGAACATTTATTTAATGATGGAAAGATGTGTTGCATTTCTTTATGTTGCATTTGTTTAACTCTGTGAAGCTGTATTACTTTGCCTGTCTTAAACACCTGATGGTCTAATAAAGAGTTGAATGTCCAACAGCAAGGCAGGAGAAAGAGTAAGTGGGGCCTGGCAGGCAGAGAGAATAAATAGGAGAGATCTGGGAGCGAGGAAAAGAACAAGAGCAAGAGAACAAGGAGGACACTAGAGGACAGCCAAGCAGCCACACAGCCACACAGTCACACAGTTACCAAGCCACACAGCCACCCAGCCACACAGCCAGTCACAGAGTAAGAGTGAAAGTAAAATATACAGAAGTAAGAGAAAGGTAAAAGCCCAGAGACAAAAGGCAGATGGGATAATTTAAGTTAAGAAAAGCTGTCTAGAAACAAGCCAAGCTAAGGCCAGGTTTTGAGTATGAATAAGCCTCCTTGTATGGATTATTTGGGAGCTGGGTGGCAGGACCCCAAAAAGAGCAAAACAAATGACTACAGAGACTCTTCAGTGAACAATTTCTATTTTAATATTATTCTAAAAGGAGGCCATGAAGCTAGATCATTTGACAGAACTTCCAAAACTTGAATAGATTTCCCCACAGTCCTTTATCCCTTCATATGCCAATGTCTGCAGACCAACAGTGCTATTGTCTAGATTTATAGAACAAAATTGAACAAAAAAGTAACTGTATATGTATCAGTTTGAGGTAAAAAATAAGGATTTGCCGGGCAGTGGTGGCGCACGCCTTTAATCCCAGCACTCGGGAAGCAGAGCCAGGCGGATCTCTGTGAGTTTGAGGCCAGCCTGGTCTCCAAAGCGAGTTCCAGGAAAGGCGCAAAGCTACACAGAGAAACCCTGTCTCGAAAAACCAAAAAAAAAAAAAAAGGATTTATCATCTGAGAAATACCATATTTAGACATGACATTCCACTCAGCTTTACATATCACACCATGGTTTCATTTTGTAACAAAGGCTGATATTATTATAGTACATTTTTCTCCCTAAACTAAATAGCATAAAGATAAATATACATTGAGAAAAATCATAGTAAGTAAATATTTTCTGTAATACATACAAATTATTGTATATTTCAATAATATAGTTGACTAATGTTTTCAGCACAGCAGGCAGATTTGTCAGATGGGTCAAAATTTGAAGGAATAAACCAACAAATTACAATTTTTCTACTTAATAACTTTCTCTAAAGGAAGAACAGTCATAGGTGAGGTAGTGCTTGGTGACTAAAGTTCCAGGCAAGCCACTCATCTGTGTAGGTCAATCAATTTGGGGGAAGGACTTGGCATCATGAAGGACTGCTGGGAAAGAGCAGGGGTGAATCTCAGAAAGGAATGAGCCAACAAGGAGAAGCACTTAGTTCTATATAAGTAGCTCACTCCAGACATGCCTAATTCCTGAGTTAACATTTTCTGAAATGAAAACATAGTCAACACATCTTAAATGCAAAGAGTTTACAGCTTGAGACTAACCATGATGGTTACCTGTTAAACCAAAAATATCAATACCCCTTACAGAATTATAATATGGAGTCTCTAAAACAAAATTTTTATAATGTAAAAAAGTCTCAAGGTATGAAGAACTAGGTAAAATAACTCAGTCTTGGAAAAAAAATAAAATCAACAGAGGGTAAACAAAACAAACAAATAACAACAACAAAAGAATCATAACAACTACTTAAACTTTTAGAGATAAACTTTAGGTAAGTAACCATTAGCATGCTGATTAAGGAAGGGAAATTGTATTTCCTGCAGAAAGAATTAAATAAAGCAATACACTTTAAGAATTAAAACTTCTAAGCACAGGAGGAATTAATTAATGAGTGTGTGTATATGTAAAGAAAGGAGGAGATAAAAAAAGGAAGAGATGAAGGGAAGGTTGAGAAAAGAGGAAAAGAGGAAATGTTTACAAAACAAAACACATCAGTGCTAAAAACAGTGAAAAAGAAAAGCAGTGAACTGGTGCCTTGAAAATGCATCCAAAATTGATTAATGTTATTTAGAAATAATAATACAAATTAAGAGAGCGTGAATCATGAATAGCCAACCCTAAAGACAATCAAGTTGTAGTACATTATCTAAATATCATTATGTTAAGTATCATGGTTCAGACCTGAAGGCTGATGTTTTGAGCTTTGTTTTCTAGCTTGTGGAGCTATTTTGGAAGACCATGGTACCTTTAAAAGGTGGAGTCTGTCTGGAAGACACAAGTCACTGGGAGTAAGAACTTAGAAGTAAGATTTCTTCTGGTCAGTGTTATGATATGATCAGCCACCTCACCCTCTGAGGACATAGACTGTTTCCCTGCAACCATGTTTTCTCCACTGTGTTGGGCTGATAACCTCTGACCCATTAGCCGAAATACAACTTCCTTCCTTGGGTTGCTTTTTAATAGGTATTTGTTAAAGCAATGAGAAGAGTAAATAACAGACTTAAGAATTTTGATATCTAGATGAAGCAGAAAAATACTGTACCTACAGTTTTCAAATCTGATCCAAGATAAACAATCAAAAAGAGAAGATAACACACTAGCTATTTAAAACACAGTTGTCATACCTGCATGCCTATCAGAAAAATTCAGAATCACATACTTCATGGTGAATTTCATTAACATTAAAGAAAATAACATGAAGTCTACAAAAATATCCTTCAGAAAACATAAAAGGTACCCATATTCTTGACTTATTTTATGAGAACAGTGCTATGCATACATTGAATTCAACACAAGTGTAGACAGAAGGATAACTACAAATCAATATTCCTTATAAATGAGGCTGCAAAAGCCTTAACAAAGTTCTAACCAATCAAATCCAACAGCATATGAAAAAGGTAATCAGTCATGACTGGTCAGGTTTATTCTGGGAATGAAAGATTGATCGGTGTCAAAAACTCAATTGGTATAGTTCATCATATCTACCAGTTTGCTATTGCTCTTTAAACAATCACAACACACTCAGCAGCTTAAAGTCCAATTATTAGTTTAGATCTGTGAGTGCCAGCTCTCCATGCACAGCTTGATGGGATTTCTGTTCAGGATCTAAGTGTCTGAAATTAATGTTCCAGCAGGACAAGCCTTATTTTAGGGTTCAGAAAAGAGATGGAATCTTCGCCATTAAGGTGACTAGTAATACGAAACTGTGAGCTGTAAGACTGAGGTACGTTTTCCTTGCTGACTGGAGCTATGACCTGTTGGTCTCTCCTCTAGACACTGCCCAGGTCCCTCACTCCATGATTACAACTTCTTCCACTCCAAGAATGAGAATTTCTGTTTTTCTCAATCATGCTCATGTTTTAGTTTGTGACTTTCTTCTCTGTGTCTGGTGCCTGCACTGGGTTAAGTAAAGCCCTTGCAGGTGATCTCCCTGTCTTCAGGAGAGTTGATGCAACACTATCATTACATATACAGAATCATTTGTAGCAACCCTTACATTAGTATTTAACTGAATAAGTGGTAGAAGATGTGTACACACAGGCCTGGAAATTGTGGAGCCTCATGTAATTCTACCTACATATCATATTAATTTAGAAGAGGTTAAGTATTTCAGTTAAATGCCCACTAATAATTAAAGTATTAAAATACATTTTTATTCTTTAAGAATTTTATTTCAAAAACAATTTAGAATTAAAGATTCTCAGAAAACGAAGAAGTGAAATCTAATATCCTCAATCTGATAAAACTCACCTAGAAAACCCTATAGTGAATCAGCTAAAAACAGAAAACAGGAAAGACTGTCTATACCTCACTGCTACTGATGCCAGACTGGGATCTCTGAGGAATACAGTAAAGAGAGAGGGATGGAACGAAGGAAGGTAGAAAGCAAGTAAGGAAAGAATAAATGTAGGAAAGGAGGAAGGGAGGGACAGAGAGAGGAAGTGAGGAAGTTAGAAATGGAGGGAGGAAGGGAGGAAAGGAGAAAAGGAGGTGTAGGGGGAGTTTCTGTCCTGCCAGCCAGGTCCCCAAATAACCACATAGAAACTTATTATTAATTATATATAATTGTCCAATAGCTTAGGCTTGTTACTGACTAGCACTTACAAGTTAAATTAACCCATGTCTCTTATTTACGTACTACTGTGTGGTGGTCCATTTTCTCAGCATGGCACGTTCATCTCCTGCTTCTTCTATATCTGGCTGGTGACTCATTGTTACTCTGCCCTCTTTCTTCCCAGCATCCTCTCAGTTTGGCTCTCCAGCCTAATCTCCTCCAGCCTCGCTATTAGCCATTTAGCCTTTTATTAAACCAATCAGAAGATGCCTTGGTGAAGAGACATCTTCACAGTGTAAAAAATATTATTCCATAACAGAGAGGGAGGGGAAAGAATGAAAGTAGTCAAACTTTCTTCGATATTAAATTACATGATTATTTCATTTTAGCAACAAAAAGACAAAAATACATTAGTCTACAAAGCTATGATAGAATTAATAAATTCATATTTTTAACATAAATGAATAACTTTATGGTAGAAATAATTGAAATCAGAGGAAAGTTAGCACACAATGCACAGTATTTAAAAACAATTTATAAAATTACAGTTACATCACAGTTTCACTGAGAGAACTGAAATGTTTTCAAAGATTATATTCATATGCATAGAGACTAAAAATTCATAATATTCTCTAGAACAGCATTATCCTACATGAAAGGACAGTTTAGAAATGGATTAAAGTTTTTTATACGTTTAACTGAATTCCATAAATTATGCAAAAGTTTCCACTATGTCATGTATGATATACTGTGGTCTTACTGATTAGTCTGAGCTGGATTCTAAGTCATGTCATCCCTGCTACTACCTTGGAAATACGGTTAGAATCAGCATGTACCACAAAGCCTGGCTTCAAATGCTCTGCTTTTAACTTCAAAATTCCTATAAATGACGAACCACTTATTGATTACGCAATGTAAATGTGTCAACATTTAGTTGAATGACAGCTCCAATCTAGCATCTTTAGGAGAGCTGGCTCTGAAAACTGTGGAGAACAGCATGCAATCATCAGAATAGATGAGAACAAAATACTGGGCAAAAGGCATGGGGATAAGAAAAGAAGAAACAATGTGTGTTTTATAATGTCCTTCTATCATACATTCAGCTGTGGATGCAGCAATGAATAAAGAAATGTGTAAAATTTCTAGCAAGTACTCATGCTTGGGAGACAGAAAGGTCTGGAATATGATATCCAAATAGAGCGAAAAATATTCATTCAGCTAAAATATGGCCTGATACATACAGCAACACTCTGCACTTAGCACTGTGGTAGCTTTATTTGACCATAGAGATGGAGAGGAGAAACAGATGAGCTAGGACAGAAATAAAGAATCCTAAATACTAATTCTCACGTGAACTGAGGTCTATGTCTTTGAAAAAGTCATTTCATTCTGCCAAACTTCTTCTTCATGTGTAATGTGGGAAAAATAATATTTACACATTTACCTTCCTAATAAGAGCACCCTGAGACTTAATAAGAAGTTTCTGAATTCAGTAGTATAAAATCAAACTAATGATCAGAGGGTTTATGAGGCTCAGGGGCAGAGTTACTCACACAGAGGCTGTGTTCAGCCAAGTTTTATAATTTTATATTCCTCAAATCTAAACATTTAAGATCCCAGGTCTTTACATAGCAGTAAATGGAAACTTGTGAAATAACCAGTGATTCTGAGAATTGCTTTTATTCATTTACATATTACTCATATTATTTTAGCTGTAAATCAAAGAAATATGTGATGAATTAAAATATGTCATTTCTACATAGGCAAAAGAATGTAATCTAATAATGAATAGCTAGGCAATAAGTTTAATCACTATGTGTTTTTAAAGTATGACTTTTCTTAACAGTTCAGTGGGATTATTTATGTATTTAAGCAGGAATATGTAATATATTGGCTAGCTAAATGAATCAATTTCATTCCCTATGGAATTCTGGCTTTGTGTTCACTGTCATTAAATGTCCAGTATCAATATATCAGTCATTTATATAATGGTGCCCAAAGTGTTCTCTGTAGCTACTTCACCCAGAGATGCAGGTATGGCCAAATATAAATCAATAAACATAATCCACCACATAAACAGACCTCAGGACAAAAACCCCATGATCATCTCATAAGAGGTAGAAAAGGCATTTGACAAAATCCAACAATTATTCATAATAAAAGTCCTGTAGAAGAGACTAGGGATATGAGGGGCATATGTTGATGTAATAAAAGCAAGCTATAGCAGTGACATAGCCAACATTGCTATAAATTGAGAGAAACTCAAATCATAAACATGAAGAACATGACAAGGATGTTCACTCTCTCCATACTTGTTCAATACAGTACTTAAGTCTTCACTAGAGCAGTAAGGCAACTTACAGAGTTCAATTGGATAAATATATGAAAGGAAGAACTTAAAAGTATCCTTATTTGTAGATGATATGATTTTATACATAAAAGACCAAAAAGACTCCACCAAGAAAGTTCTACATCCAATAAACATTTTCATCAAAGTAGTAAGATACAATATTAATGCACAAAAGTCAATAGCCTTCCTACATATGAATGATAACCACACCGAGAAAGAAATCAGGGACACAATACCTTTCACATACAGTTAATTTCACATGTAGAGACACAATACCTTTCACAATAGCTTCTAAAAATATCTTAGAATAACACTAACCAATCAAGTAAAATATTTGAAAAATAAAATCTTTTAGACATTGAAGAAATAAATTGAAGGTGACATCAGAACGTGGAAAGGCCTCTGTGCTCATATATTTGTAGTATTAATATTGGGAATATGGCCACCTTACCGAAAGCAATCTTCATTACGATCCCCATCGAAATCCCAACACAATCATTCACAGAAATTGTAAAAAACTTAAACTTCCTATGAAAACATAAAAATAGTAGAATAGCTAAAACAATTTTGAAGAGTAAGAGAATGGCTCAACGTATCAACATCCCAGATTTCTATTTGTACTACCAAACTATAGAGCTATAATAATAAATCAGCACTGCTTGACATAAAAACAGACACATTGATCAATTGAGTAGAATTAAAGACCTGGAAGTGACCCCACACACCTTGGACATTCCATTTTGACAAAGAAGCAAAAAGAAAAGCAAAAAGAAAGAAAAGGAAAAAACTGCACACTGGAGAAAAGACAGTGTGTACAACAAATGGTGCTGGTCAAACTGATGGCCCTGTGTACAAGAGTACAAATAGATCCAACAATAAAGAGAATCCCGTGAAGCTAAAAATATTCAGTATCATTACAGACACTGTCATTTGAGCAAAGAGGAAGTCTGCAAATGGAAAAAACCCTTTGTCAGTTATGCGCCTGACAAGGGTTAGTATCTAGAATATACAGAGAACTAAAGAAAATGAACATCAAGAAAAACACACGCAGAATGAAAAGAGGATGTGGAACTAAACAGTTCTCAAAAGACAAAACAGAAAAGCTGAGAAACACTGGAAATGATGTTCAACATCCGAATCCTTCATGAAATGAAATTAAAAGCACTTGGCGGTTTCTTATTTTTTCTTTTACTGAAAAAGTATCTTTTCATAAAGTATGTTTTGATTATGGTTCCCCCCTTCCAATCTTCCATTTCTTCCCACCTTCCCTCCTATTGGTGTCCACACCCTTTATTTCTCTCTTTAGAAAACAAAGAGCCATCTAAGGAATAATAGTAAAATAAAATAAAAAGCGTTCAAATCAGAACAGGATAAAATAACCAAACAAGAAAATGAGCCAAAGGAAAAACATGAGGAACACATATAGACCCACACACACACACAACTCAAGTATACCATAAAAAATTCTGGAGGCAATTACACACACACACACACACACACACACACACACACACACACACACACACACACACAATAGACCTGTAAAACTTAAACAAAATGCCATTATGAAACAAACTCGCAAAGATGTTATTGAGTTCATTTTACATTGACCACTGCTGAGCATGAGACCAACCCTGAAGAGTGGTTTGTATACCCAGTGAGACTCTGCTGTAAGAAACTAATTTTTTATTTTCAAGTGGCTATCTATTGGAGATAGCTACTGGCTTAGGGACAGGGGTGTGTGACCACTTCTTTCAGCTCTAGGATCCCATCTGGTACAGACTCACACCAGCCCTGTGCATGCTGCTCTGGTCTCTGTGAGTTCACATGTGTGTTGGTCCTGCTGTGTTTGGAAGGCCTTGATTTTTGGGTTTCCTCCATTCTCTCTGGCTTTTACACTCTTTCCACCTCCTCTTCTGCATAATTCCCTGAGTCTGAAGAGGAGGGACTAGATAGAATGAAAAGAGAAAGAGGTAACACCACAATGCAATCAGACAATTAAAAATAAGTCCAGCTCCCTGGAGGATGAGGCAGGGAGACCTCCAACTCTAGACAAGCCTGCAGTTTGGGGGACAGTCTTTCACAAGAAAAAGAGAGAAGACAAAAGAGACAAATGGGGGAAGGGGTAGCAATAGAGCCATCCCATAGCAGGTGGTCCTGGGTCCTATAAAAGGTGGGCTGAACAGGCCAGGGGAAGCAAACAGGTAAGCAGCTCCCCTCCATGGCCTCTGTATCAGTTCCTGCCTCTGTGTCCTGCCTTGTTTCAGTTCCTGTCCTAATTTCCTTCAGTGATGAACAGCAATGCTGAAGCATAAGCCAAATAAACCCTTTCCTCCCCAACTTACCTTTTGGTCATGATATTTTGTCACAGCAAGAGAAACCCTAACTAAGACACTGCTCTACAAAGTCTCCTGTTTTACTTTGCTATTGGAACAGATTTTGTGCTGTCAGTGACATCTTCTGACACTTGCTATCCAAGAATCTCTAACCTATATCTGGGAGATTCCAGCAGACTGTGCTCCTGAGTTGTCTTCCTCTTTATCTTTGTAAAATGGACAAAATATTAAAACAAAATATTGAGATTGTATTTGTTTTTTATATTCTGTTTATGAGTGAGTGTTTTCCTAAAAAGGGTGTTAGATCTCTTGGGATAAGAGGTAACTGTAGCTAGAGTTTTCCTGCCTGGCCCACAGTCAGGACAAATCTCTCTCACCTGCTAGTCCCACAGCCTCTCAAACCCAACCAAGTAAACACAGAGACTTATATTGGTTACAAACTGTATGGCCGTGGAAGGCTTCTTGCTAACTGTTCTTACAGCTTAAATTAATCCATTTCCATAAATCTATACCTTGCCACATGGCTCGTGGCTTACCGGCATCTTCACATGCGGCTTGTCATCATGGCGGCTGGCAGTGTCTCTCTGACTCAGCCTTCCACTTCCCAGCTTTATTCTCCTCCTTGTCCCGCCTATACTTCCTGCCTGGCCAATGGCCAATCAGTATTTCATTTATTGACCAATCAGCAACACACTTGACATACAGACCATCTCACAGCAGGTAACTGTCATTGTGAGCTGCCATGTGAGTGCAGGGAATTGAACCTGGGTCCTCTGTCAAATCACCTGCAAGTGTGCAGAAACACTAAGCCATCTCTTAACCCCTGGACAAAACATTTTAAAGAACATATATAGTTTAAAAAGTATTTGTCACCAATAGGTATATGTAAAGATGTTCAGGACCATTAACTATGATTGAATATAAATTTAAACTATGATAAATACCACATAGTTGCTATCATGAATACTGCTACACAGCCACAATCATTGATACTATTACATAGCCATTTGATGGATGCTACTGTATAGCCACTCACGTGGATACTACCACACAGCCACTAGTATTGATAAAATCAAAGGCTGCAATACTGAGTTCTGAGGAAAATACAGAACAACTAGACCACTCATATATTGGTCCCGGGAATGTCAAAGGATACACAACTTTCCAAAATAGTTTGGCAGTTTATCATAAACCAAACCATATTTTTAGTTCTGACCTCACAACTTCACTACTAGTTATTTCACAAATGGAAATAAAAATATGTGTCTGTATAGAGGCTTGTCCATGGAAACTCACAGCAGGTTTGTTAGCATTGCCAAAACCTGGAGCCAGGAAGAAGCCTCACATAGAGGACCAACCAAATTAGTATAACAAATATAAATAAATAGTGATCATTAAATAAATTAGTTGATTAAAATGACAGCATACACAGCAATCCAGTGACAGAGACTCATCAAAGACAGTATGTTGGTGAACATGTGAAATGGTGAAACTGTTTTCTCAAAATTTTTCTCCTACTCAAACTGAAATGCCTAGTATAAGTCACAATAGACTCCTTTTGTTTCCCAGGTATAATAGATGCTGAAATCTCTTGTTTTTCTTGATCAAAATAAGATACTATCTTTTGTTGGTTGTTGATCTTAATTATATGAATTAACTTTGGGACTAAAATAATAATTATTAAATTAGTTAAAATAATTATCTGAGGGAGGTTCTACCTATATTTGGAATGCTCATCTCTAAGCCACAGGTAAGCACAGCTCTCACACTTCATTAAACAAGCTTTTTTTTTTGAGTGAACAGTGAAGTCTATTTACAGTGATCCACAATTAGTCAGAAAGCAGAGAATAATTGACTGTGGCTTTCGAAGCCCTAACTGGTTCCACTACAGTGCAGCCTCTACAATTAAGGCTAAGGGAACATTGCGGAAGAGGGGATGGAAGGACAGTAAAAGGCAGAAGATGAGGATGTGCTTCAAGACAGTGGTTATGGACGTAACAGTAATGCTGTACCCATCAAATCTCAATACGGTTTCCCAAACAAGACTCACACATTGACTATACCAGTCACCATGCCAACGCAGAGGGAATTTCCTCAGGACATACTCCTACATGAAGAGTTACAGACAATTAATGGCTGCTTATAGACAGGGGATGGATGAATCAGTCTTTTCCAGGGACTAGATCCTAATAGGTTATCCAATTTTAAGTGGTCAGCTATAAATACATATACTTACAAACATCACTAGATGGACTTAGTATGATAAGTCTGTGTGTATGTGTGTGCATGTGTGTTTGCAGGTGTGTTTATGCTTGTGTTTGATAATAACTATTATAGAAGAAGGGGTCCCATAAACTTGAGAGAGAGTGGGAGGACAAACAATGAATTGCAGGGTGAAAATGATGTCAATAGTCATGTTTGAAATTCTCAAGAAAATTAAATTTGGAAAGATATATGGGCCTTCTTAAGGAGACATCTGATCGGACTTTCTGGTTCTTGGGATCTTGCAGAAAGTAATAAGATAAGTAGCTGAATCAAGAGTCAAACCAATGTGGTTCTCAAAGACACAGGAATACCAAGGAAAATTTGTAGCTAAATGCTTTTAGAACAACAAAAACAAACAAACAAAATAAAAACATACAATAACAGAAATCACCCTTTGCGATTCTCTTTCATCCTCTCTTCCTAGAAAAGACAACTAGGCCTATGGAGGTTTCTGGAATAAATATAGATTTATTCTGGGTTAGATTTGACTCCCTTCTAAGAGTGTAGAGATTTATTATTTTTGCATAGTTCTTATCACTTTCTTTCCACAGTATAACCTCCAGGTTCTATAACATAAATCTTAAAAGGTCTTATTAATAAAAAAACAGTGAAGCCAGATATTGGGGTGAAAGCTGAAAGATCAGAGAAACAGAACAAGCCACAGCCAACCTCACCTCACCAACTCCTCAGCTGATCCTGTTTCCAAGAATCCTGAGGCCGAAAGCCTCTGAGTCCTCACCCCTGAGGGTCTCAGGTTGAACTGCTGCTTAGTTCCTGTCTCCTCACACCTTATTCTCCACCCATTCTCCACCCAGCCATGTCACTTCCTGGGATCAAAGGCCTGTGTGCTTCCCAAGCAAAGACATGAGATCTCAAGTGCTGGGATTAAAGCCATGTGCCACCATGCATGGCTCTGTTCCTAGTGTGGCCTTGAACTCATATAGATCCAGATGGATTTCTACTTTTCGAGTGATAAGATTAAAGGTATGTGCTACCACTGTCTGGCCTCTATGTCTAATCCAGTGGCTGGCTCTGTCCTCTGATTCCCAGATAAGCTTATTATGTTACACAATGTATTGGGGCACACAATATATCACCATGAGGTTCTAAGTCTATGAAGTAGATGTTTGATGAAGACCTTGAGTAGATGAAGCTAAATAAAACAAACAAAACCTGAAAATTTTCCAGTGTCTTGCTTTTCTATTATCCGCAAAGTAGTAACAAACTTAGCGCCTGAGACTCATGTGTATTTCTTACTTTCCAGTTTGTTGTTGTGAGGAATCCTAGCACAGCTCATTTGGACTGCAAAGAAACTTCCAGGTCTGTTTTCATAGGAGCCTGAATTGGAGAAGTTCCAAACCCACTTTCCTGTTGGTAGAGTTGCATCCTAGTGGCTAGAAAAACAAGGTTCATAGTTTCCTGCATGATGGCTGGCAAAACTGCTTTCACCTTCCAGTGACCACCCAGTTTAATGCACATAAGCCTGCTGTCATGGCAGTCCATTCCTTAACACAACAATGTAGAGTCTTTAGGACAATTCAAGTCTAGTAGCAATGTGGAGCCTTGTAGATTGTGCAGCCAAAGAAGCTGACTACATTGCCACAGTCCCATTACCATTGCCATGTTCTAGTGAACAGAAGCAACACACAGTTTCTACAGAAGAAGTGGCTAACATGAGGTATAAAGCATAAGATGTTCATCTACTTCAAACATGTTGAATCACCATCATGTATCTGTAACATTATGTCAAGGATTCTGACTTTGCTTTGATAAGGGCTTGCCAGCAGCCAGTCCTCAGAGCAGCTGAACCTCTACAGTCCATTTCCACTGTTCTCCCACATCCAAAACATCTGCAGCTTATTTTGAAAAGACTACAAAGTAAAACCCCAAAGCAGTTGATTCACTTACAAGTTACTAGAATAAGTTATGCTTGGCATTATCATATGACAAATGAAAGCAAACAGTTTAAGTTAAAGAGAAAAAGAAGATTAGAATTGGTGGGGAAAGGAATTAATGTACCTAATTAGATGTAGTCTTTGGTCCAAAAGTTACTGACAAAACTTATCAAAACTATCAAAAGTTATTATCTGCTGATTATCAGATAATTTAATGCATTAAGTAATTTTGTCTGGACACATGTCTTTCCAAAACCTACAAGCTTTCTAACTTCTTGAAATACTTAACAGGAATAGTATTCCACTGCTAAACTAATGTGAAAGTATGGGGAAGTTATGTAAATAATTTTCTCATCTAATAAATTCAGAATAAAAAGGAAATTTGTTTTATAAATTTAAAAAATGAAAACAAAACTAATTTTCATTATAACTGAATAAATGATTTGGTAGATAAAAATATTATTTTATCTAATTCTCTAATTAATTTTCTACATATATATGAATATATGAATGTATGATAATCAAATAAGATGTAAAAATGCATAAATATTAGGCCTAATCAAAAGTCTTAATTTAGCACCCATATGTAAATTAATTCAAAATGCAAATTATTTGTTATGTAACTAAAATGAATATTCACATCAAATTAGTTTTAATTTCTACAACTCTCACTTCAAAAACTAATGATAAGATACCTATATATAAAAATGTTATTATTAGTAGTAGTATGTTATATAATTAGAATATTTTTTAGGTCAACTTGACACAAAATAGTCATCTGAGAAGAGGAAACCCCAATTGAGGAAATGTGTCCATAAGATCTGGGCTATAGGCAAGGCTGTAGGGCATTTTCTTAATTAGGGATGGATGGTGGACGGCCCAGGCCACTGTGGATGATGCCATCCCTAGACTGGTGGTCCTGAGTTCAATAGGAAAGCAAATTGAGCAAGCCATATAGAGTAAGCCAGTGAAGAATTCTCTACAGATTCTGTGTCAGCTCCTGCCTCCAGGTCTCTGTCCTGTGTGAGTTTCTGTCCTGGCCTCCTACAATGGCAAACAGTGACAAGGAAGTATAAGCCTCATTCCTTTCCTCCCCAAGTTACATTTGCCATGTGTTTCATTTTAGCAATATTAAGCCTAACTAGGACAACATATAAGTATTTAATGAATTTATAATGTAAACATATATATGGATTGTTCATGACACGACAAAAAAATAAGAATAGTTTCAAACACGTCAAGAGACTGTCTTCTTGTATTTTCACTAAAGAAGAATGTTTGGTTTGGAATATAAAATAACCATGGCTGTCTACTGAGAGTGTTGTGAGGATGTCTGTGCATATGTTGCCTGCCAGAACTCCCCCTTATCTACTGAAATAAAAGGACCGTTCATAATTGTTCCTACTTGTAATTTTAATTTAAGGAAGCACATTAACCAGAATCATTATATTCTCAATATCTTAGCAACTCTTCTTCAATTTTCATCATACTTGATACTATCTTATCCCCCAAGAGAAGTGGATTTTATGAATTTCTTCTCTACCAAACAATGCAAATATTGTTGATTGGATGATTGTATGAAAGCTGCTCTAGAGAAGGTTCTTTGTGTGAAGTAGAGTAAGCCTGCCTAACTGATATCTTGAGTGAATTTGATTTGTGTTGTTGACACAGGCAAAGCCAAGTCCAGTGACTCCAAAGCCCCCTACCCCAAACCCCATGGAGCTCAGAGAGAAATGGCAAAGCCTCCCTCAGGGGTCAGGTCTGAGTTTGAGTGTTGAAAGTGTCTGCCAAGAAGTTTCATCAGAACTTTCTTCCCTGATGATTACAGCTTGCAGACCGCATCCCCACAGAGACTGCACCCCCACAGAGAGAGACTGCACCCCCACAGAGACTGCACCCCTACAGAGACAACTGCACCCCCCACAGAGACTGCACCCCCACAGAGACCACACCCCCACAGAGACCACACCCCCACAGAGACCCCACGCCCCACAGAGAAGACTGCACCCCCACAGAGATGACTGCACCCCCACAGATTAGCTAAACCTGTCTCCTTGATACAGCTGTTATCATAAGCCTTTCCTCTTTATTTGTATGGAAAAACTCCACCTCCTTGTTTAGCTTTATGCAAAAATGCAGCTTCCTTGGTTCAACTGACTACATTAAACACACTGAACTTCCAGGGTGCTGTGAATACTCGTCAGAGAGCCAGACCACACAGATATAGCTTTTCTGTGTGTTTGTGTGTTTGCCTTTTCTTCATTCCCATACTGCCCCACCCAAGTCTGTCTCAAGCCAGGTAAGATACCATTCGTGATATGTTACACCGAAGGTTAAGAAGCACACTGGGAGATGCGGAGATGTCTCAGTAAGTGCTTGCTGCACAAGCACAGCAACCTGAGTGGGATTCCAAACACACTTAAAGAAAGCTGGGCACGGCACTCCTTCTGTAACTCAGAGCCCAGAGGATGCTGGAACAGAAGGATCCTGGAGGTCACTCAACAGCCAGTCTGTAGCTAGAGTCTTTCTGGTCCTGCCTGGCCCACAGTCAAGACAAATCTCTCTCACCCGCCAGTCCCACAGCTTCTCATACCCAACCAAGTAAACACAGAGACTTATATTACTTATAAACTGTATGGCCGTGGCAGGCTTCTAGCTAGCCGTTCTTATATCTTAAATTAACCCATTTCTATAAATCTATACCTTGCCACATAACTCGTGGCTTACCAGTATCTTAACATCTGCTTCTCATCGTGGCAGTGACTGGCAGCTTCTCTCTGCCTCAGCCTTCCCCCTCCCAGAATTCTCCTCTTGTCCCGCCTATACTTCCTGCCTGGCTACTGGCCAATCAGCATTTCATTTATACAGAGCGATATCCACAGCACCAGTCTAGCTGAATTGGGTGAGCAACAGGCTCAGTGAGAGGAACTGTCTCAAAAATTACAGGAGACAGTGGTGGAAGAAGATACTGACACCAAGCTTTGACCTCCATGTACACACACACACACACACACACGCACACGCACACGCACACGCACACGCACACGCACACACACACATACACAAAGAAGCATACTGGAAAAACTAAGTGATTTGGGATTTTATGAAATACAAAGTAAAGGAGACTATTCTTATTTCCTTTGTATTTGAGTCTAAATATGATGCAAAACAGAAAATAGGAAAATTGATGCAGGCTAAAAAGGAAACAGGGTGTACAGGTCACCTCATTGTACATTTTATAAAGTAGGTATAAGCTTCAGATAGTCATCATATAGCATATGAGATCTGGTTCAAGCGCTATGACAATAGGAATGAGTAAATAATAATTATAAGAAATACGCACGGTTTCTATTAATTATTACCAATCAAAATTCACTTTCAATATTGCATTCCTGACATATGTCACATAAAACATAAAATTCATGCTTGCTTGTTGGTGAAAACATCTAACTACCAATAATCAAAGGAACGTGGAAGAAGAGAATGAATTCAGTTTGAGTATACCAGGGCTACTCAGTTACTCAGTGAATTTGAGTGGAGCACGTGTGTGTGTGTCAGATGCTCATCTATATATGGAAGATCTTAATATAAAATGACTCAAATCTCAGTGAAGAGGATATTTTTGCAAAACAATTGTATTCACATTCAAACTGTTACTTGGCTTACCCTCTAAATTTTGCTCTCACACTTCAGTAGTTATGTGAGAGAATTCATTACAATTGGGGTGTGTGTGTGTGTGTGTGTGTGTGTGTGTGTGTGTGTGTGTGTGTGTGTATGAGTAGCCAGATGTTAATGAATAGTAAGTACACAGTCAAATAAATGACTTTACAGGTTCAGCACTCCAAGAATATCAAAGCTTGCACTTACACAAAATTAGGAAGTACGTGCTAAACATTTGTAGTCATGATTCAATCCAGAGATTGAGATAACTTTCCTGTACCAAAAACACTAGAACACAGGAGTAAAGGGTCAATGTAGACACCAAAGCAAAGTAAACACTAACCCAGCTAAAAACCCTTCAATCTACAATGCTGTCCTGCCTGCAAGATATACTAGGGCAATGATGGCACAAAGCTTGTGGGAATAACAAATCAATACCTTACTTGACTTAAGGTCCACTCCACAAAATACAGCCCATACCTCACGTTGTTTGAGAGACCAAGAACTAGAGACTACATAGCCTGGAGACCTAGAGAAAACTAAACACCATTTGTCTTGAAAAAAAAAAATAGTTGTCTTACAAAAAAGTGGTGATAAAATGACTCCTAAAATCTAATCTTAATATCTAATGATATTCTGCTACACTCATAGATCAGTGCCTTATTCAGCCGTCACCAGAGAAACTTCATCCTGCTGTAGATGGGAACACATATAGAAACCCACAGCCAGACATTACACACAGAGAGACGCTTGAATACACAACTCTAAATGGGATATATCTGTCAAATCCCTCCCGTCAGAGCTCAGGGAACCTCATAGAAGAAGAGGTGGAAAGATTGTATGGAGAATCTGGAGGACACCAGGAGAACTGGGCCCTCTAAATCAACTGGCCAAGGCTCATATAAACTCACAGAGACTGAAGAAGCATGCCCAGACTACTTGGGTCTGCAGCAGGCCTTCTGTGCATATATTATGGCTTCCAGTTTAGTATTAATATAGGATTCCAGAGTGTGTGAATGAGTGGGTCTCTGAATCTTTTGCCTTCTCTTGGGGTCTTTTCCTTCTGTTTGCCTTATCCAACTTTGATGTGAAGGTTTTTGTTTTACCTTATTCTATTTTACTTTGTTATAAAAGGTAAGACAAACTTAATTCATTTGATTGATTGTAGAAAAGAAGACACAGAGTCATATAAAATGAAGATCTGGACTTCGAAACACTAGCTAATAAGCCAGACAAAGAAGACCCCTGTGGTAGTCTTAATGTAGTTGGCCTCCACAAGAACAGAGGGAGTGGCACTATTAAGAGGTGTGGCTTTGCTGGAGGAAATGTGTCACTGTGGAGGTGTGCTTTGGGGTCTCTTATATGCTCAAATCACTCCCAGTGAGACAGACGACTTCCTGCTGCCTGTGGTCAAGATGTGGGACTCTCAGCTCCTTCTCCAGCACTATACCTCACCATGAAGATAATGGACTAAATCTCTGAAAATGTAAGCCGCCTCCTTAAATGTTACTCCTTTATAAGAATTGCCATAGTCATGGTGTCTCTTCACAGTAAACAGAAACCCTAACTAAGACAACACCTGTCTAGCAAACGTTTCCAAACATGTGGACACTTGGCCAATTGAGTCTTAGAAGCAATTGATTCCAAGGACATGGTTTTACCAATGAGAAAATGGAATGAAGAGAAGTTGTTCTTAAGTAGAGCTGGTAGGACAAGCCTGTCTATCTAGGCACCACAGGCACTGTTTGGTGCAACAGGACTAATGCAGGGGAAGAAAGAGGCCACTGGCTTTCCAGTTCTGTGCTGGGTACCCCTCAGGGAACCCCTGGGATGGTCTTACTGAGATCTGTCTTAGGCTAGAAGGCTATATCATATAGGGAAAGGTTCCTGAACACACTACCATTTACTGTCCCATTATGTCCACCTTGTGAAGATACTGCCAGTGGCTTGGTAGAGACACAGCCATGGAAACTGATAGGCGTAATTTTGTAATCTCCTTGTCAATTTAGCATTTTTAAAAGGATTTTTAGACAAGTTTTTGAGTAAGGAGGTATAGTGAAAGACTTCGTTAGTGTTGTTTAGGTTCTAACTTGAAAAGAGGAATTAAGGGTGGGTCAAAAGAGGTACAATAGTTTTCACTTGCCGTGGCAGTAACAGACAAGCTGTAAAGATATTGATGCTGGAATACATATGAGGTTACTTTTTAAGGAAATATTTTGAAAATAGCACAAAAGGAAGTTCTCAGGTAGGTCTAAGCCAGTGAGCCTGTGAGAAGATCACAGGCTCTGAGAAGAAGAGGTTTCTCTTATGAACTTCATGTAAGCTTGTGTAAGGAATGCACTTGTAAAATAAACACACATGATGCCTATAAAAAAAGAGAGAAGAGATAACAAGATAAGTAAAGATGTATGGGCATCTGTGTGTAATGCTGTGTAACCATATGCCATTGTTCAGTGACATTTTAATGTAAATAGATGGTGTATACTACACTATAACAAAAGCATATCACAGTAATTACTAATACCAGTGACACCATTGTTTATCATTATGAATTATTCCATGCTGATATAATTACATGCTATATTTTATGTGACTGATCATTCAAAAGCTTAGCTATACCATCACAAATGTATTAATACTGTATTAATCTATGCTATTTCAATGATGATGTGATAACTGGGAGACAGGAATTTTTCAGCTTTATCATAACTTGATGGGATCATAATTATACATCTGAGACCATCATGATGAGAGAGAATAGAGACAAAGCAACAGATAGAGAGAGGGAATCACATGTACACCCATGTATGCATGCTTGTGTATGCATATAAATATATGATAAAAGAATATACTGTGTACTGTGTATATATATATGTGCGTGTGTGTGTGTGTATGTGTGAGAGAGAGAGAGAGAGAGAGAGAGAGAGAGAGACTTACATATCTATAGAAATATCGTCTACTACATATATCTTAAAACAAAAACTTTATATGGAAAAAATTAAGAAAATTTACATTAAATATTCCTAACTGTATGATTAATCTAGATTAAGATTCAAATATAAAGTATACTGATGCTATAGATATATAGGTAAAAACAGAAATTTGCTCATCCATTCCTGTCACTGGAACCAGTGAGCATGTTGAAGAAATCAATGAGTTATTTTATTAATATTAAAAGTAAATTGTAAAGAGACCGACATAATATGCATGCATGTGTGTGTACATATATGCACACTCATACACACACACACACACACACACACACACACACACACACACACACACACACACATATATATATAAAATTGGACCCTGAGTAATTTTGAGATCAGCAAGAATATTTAGACTTGTTTGAATATGTGAGGAAACTGCAGAAGAAAAGCCAAATATAGATCTAAATTCTTTGAAAATATTGCCCCTCTAATATTTGATCATATTTTATTTATCATTGGTTTGATCTCAACTGTGTAAATCTCAGTTGCCACACATAGGAGCCATCAACTTTGAGAACCTATAGCCCTTTCTCTGATTCCTAAGCGCAGATGCAACGCGACAAGCCAGCCTCCTGATCCTGCCCCATGCTTTTCTCCTGCTGTGTCTACCACGATGAACGACTTTCCCCTACAACTATCGGCCAAAAGAAACCCTTTCTCCCTCACATTGTTTTCACTGGGATACTTTATCACCACAACTGAAAAGTTACTGGGACACACCCACACCAGCTTATGGAGTGTATCTCTGATCACAGCCATAGACAAAATCCTTGGGCTCCTTTTTATATTTTTTAACATTTTATAAAATGCACATGGACAAAAAACAGAAGGGGTTAAGTGCTCATAACAACATACAAAATGTCACCTGAGTACTATTGCTGCAGAGTCCATCTAGCTTTAGTTAATGAACATATATGACAAAGGCAGTAGGTCACCATAGCAATTTCATTAAACTTCAGCATTATCTTACAGGAAGTTCCGTGACCATCATGCCTGTGAGTGCCATCAGTCAGTCTGAGAAACAAGCTTCCTCTTTCTCCTTGTCTAGCCTGAGAATTGAATTGATATAAGAAACACCAACAAAAGAAATGTCCACAAAATTAGCACAAATATTACATAGATCAGGGGTTTCAGCGAGGAAGTAAAAGTCCAACAACATTAAACCTTACATTCTATGTCAAACAAGGAATAGTAAGTTGTGAAAACGCAACTAAATCATGTGGGGAAGCTGGAAGAGGAGAGATGCTTCAGAAGACCAGTGCACAGTTCCATCGGCTCTAACACCCTGTCTTTAATGATAACAATGTAGCTTCCCTTCACATAGGAAAGCATCTTCCACACGGGAATTTCATCTCCTAACTTGTCAGAAACAGAAGGAAGGTCAGAGTGAGACTCCTGCACCTGCTGTTTGTGAAGTGTCTTTCGCTCAAAATAATTCCTATGCCAAAGTGGAAGATTAGGGGGTGGTGTATTCTAAGTGGTGTATTTTGGGGCAGCGTGTTCTGAATTCTAATACAACCCCATAAAGGAGGAGTGATAAGCCACAGGCTTTGCTCTTGAAGGCTTTGCTTCTAATTAAGCAGCTAATTCTAAAGAAGTATATTCGCAAATCTCAAGAGACTAGACAAACAACTTGTAGAGAAAAGTGTTTTGGAAAATATACCAGGCAATAGTTTTTAAATAGTTTCTGTGATCAAATTGAAGAAACAAGCTTTACTTTACAATCAAGTTTTCCTACAACACATATATGATGTCAGTAAGGCAGAAGCAAAGTGTCAGTAGCAGTCATCTTTAACTTGTGAGGTACTTACTCCATTTTATGTCATTTTGATACTATTAACAAGACCTGACATTAATAACATATCATTAGGAAGCTATTACCTGCAGCTTGAGAAATACTACTCTAAGGGCAATTATTGAATACATAAAACATTTAAGATAAAGAGGGAGGCCTTGGGGAAGACAAAACTGATAACAGAATTAAAGTGCAAATATGTTGACTACCATTCCAGTTCTGTGTAGGGACTTTGTGAGCTTTTGCATGCCAGTCAACTTAGGGCTTTGGTTTTCACTTATTACAACAACGAAGTGTTAGTTCACCATCATTCAAATCAGAAGATAAAATGTCTGACCAAGTATAGAATTTATGAAAATAGAGTGAGAAGTGTAGAATCAATTTTAAATTATCATTTAAAAATAATAGAAAACATGATTTATTTGAATGTTTAACTTGTTGAAAGAAAGAAAAAGCACTCTGCTACAGTTTCAGACACATGCATTTTTTGTGTGAATTTTGATTCTTCAGTTTCCTCTTCTCAGTTGAGAAAGTATTCTTCTCATGCTTAGTGAAGAGCCAGTAAGTGGATGCTCGTGTTGACATCCAGCACAGAAGCCAGAGATCATGCTGCCCTCAGAGATGCTCTTTTCATGTGTATTAGCCTGTTCAGACCACCATAACAACTACCCCAGGTGGGGTTTCTGTGTTAGCCTGTTCAGACCACCCTAGCAACTACCCCAGGTGGGGTTTCTGTGTTAACCTGTTCAGACTACCATAGCAACTACCCCAGGTGGGGTTTCTGTGTTAGCCTATTCAGACTACCATAACAAATTATCCTGAACTGTGTGCTTTAAAGAAAAACTGATGATCTCATAATATGGAGACTAAATGTCTAAGTTCAAAGTGTTGACAGGGACTGTTGGTTCTGAGGCCTGTCCTTGGTTTATAAGCTGATAATTTCTTTTCTTTCCTCTCACAACCTTCCCACTGTGAGCGCCCTCCTCTCTGAAGGGAACAGCCAGTTATCTGAGGTTATAGTCTACTCTCTGCACTGATGTTAATTTTACTACTGCTAAAGACTATTTTAAAATATATTTATATTCTGAGATACTAAGGGTTAGGAATTCAAGGTGCAAATTATAAAGAATGTAATTCAGCCTACAGCATCATTTCATAGATTTTCATTGCTATTTATATTGTTTACTTTTATTTATAAAATTATTTTACTTTTTTATTGTTTATAATTATAAAATTATTACATTTATATTATTTTATTATTCATATTTATATATTGTTATTTATTTCTAAGGAAAATGAATAAATCTTTACAATGTATATGATACATAGTCAAAACTAAGTCAATGAATTTTTTCAGTCACTAAATATTGAAGCATTTTATATCATCAAAGTTGCCCTATCTTATTGATAATTACCAGATTGCATTAACATTTAGTAAAAATCAATACACAGTTAACAGAATCACTCTATAATATTTTATTTTAAAAAAAAGTAAAGCTTTTTAGAGCAAAAGTAAGCATTGAAACTTCATTTATTTTCAACTTGAATTATATAGCCTATAATATTTTTGGAGCATAAATTAACATATTAAAGAAGTAAAATGAGGATATTAAGATGAAATATTAATGTATTCATGTATTTAGATGTAAGAAATATGATTACTATTAAGCTTTGTTTTAAGTTTCTTAGTTCTCCACCTAAGAAAGCAGAAATTTTTAATAGATTTTTATTGGGGAGAATATAAGACTAACATAACTTCATTTTAATCAGCAAAAGCATAAACATGAATTCATTTTCAGTATATCCAGAATTTGTGATCACATGAAACTTGATATTTATATTTGTATTTTGCATTTATCTACAAAATACATTTATAGACAGTGAATATGGCTTCCTTTCTTTAATAAGATTAAGAAGATAGAACTTTTAATCAGCCTTTCTGGAAACAGCAAAAAAAATCTTTTTTTATAGTAAGAAAAAGTATAACTGTCTAAGCAGTAAGTGACAGAAGAAAGACGTAGAGCAGATACTGAGCATATTTAAAACAGTTCCAGCTGGAAGATAGGTCCCATTTTCTAGGAGAAAGGGGAAAGACTAAGGTTAAACTAGGCCTATTCAAAGAAAACTGATCATCACCTGATGATGATTGAAAGAGTTGTTAGACTAGTGATGCTCATTATGCCTTTGCCCTCAAACTCATTGGCAGAGACAGAAGAACAAGGAAGCAAAACCCCAGATCCTAATCTCGTACATTTGATCATTTCACAGTATTTATCCCACCTCACTATTGAAGCTTACAGTAAGAAATCAGTATAAATAAAAGCATTTCCTCATTGGATATAATTACTTTAATGGGGATATTTACAATGTTCAAAAGATAAATCACTCACCACACATCTGGTGAGTACATTGTGTATCTCTCAAGTAGTTTGCAGTGGAAACAAAGTGTCATTAGTAAAGGCTTAACTAGGAAGAGGCAGGCATTGTGTAAACACGCAAAAGTAGGTTCTAGTGCCTCCAACGTTAATATAGAGATTCTGCTTGTAGACTGAATTCAGAAGATCATCAGAGAAGTTCTTTTTGAGTGAGTTGCTCAAAAAATTTTCACCTAAACAATTTCATATTACATAGTGACTGTTGAGACTTCAGTAATCACAATGAGCTACCATTTGTCAGGAATGTTCCAGAAAATCCAGAATAGATGCTTCCCCACGGTTATTGGTGTAAGTTAAACTGAAATCAAAAGGAAGAGAAAGAGTTCTATATATAAGAACATTCTATGTAATAGGATTGCTCCTGAAGTGGGATGAACTTTCCTCACTGAAGAACTGAAAGAGTCCAGGTCAGCCAACTGTGAACCTAAGACCACGTCTGATCTTTGCTATTGTGGGATCACATGAGAAGACAGCACCGCTCAGTTGACTCCTGTCTTAGTAGCAGAGTGAAGACTTAACGGCAAAGGCTATTAAGTCCGACCATGTCGTCACAAATTCTGGGTTTCTGATGCACCACAATATGACGCATTTTGATGCCACACAATGCTCTAAATTACAGAATACATAAGAGAAAAAATTTGAGTGATTATTGTCCATCTGTAATAAGAAAATAATGAAAGAACATGACCCTAACATGTGCAGTTATAGCCCAAAGAATGAAACATAATCTTATACAAACAAATGCTAAGCCCTTCAGAATTTTTTGTATGTCCTATGTAGAGTTAGTTATATGCAGCAAGATCTGAAGTACAAGTACACATGTCAGCCATGGTACTGAGGAAGTGAAAGAAAAAAAAAGACTCTAGAAACTCTAGCTAAGGAAAATCCAGCACCAGATATATTCACTACTTAATTTCCCAGACCTTTAATGAATAAACAGCACCAGTTGTGCTCAAAGTATTCGATAGAGCAGAAAGATGAGAAAAATGTCCAATCTCATTCTATGAAATCATTATTAGCTGAATACAAAAATTAGGTAAGGACACAGCCAAAATAAAAAAATTTTAGGGTCATAATATTGATGAACATTAATGCAAACACCTTCAATAAAATACTTCCAAATTTAATTCAACAATACAGGTGGATCTCTGTGAGTTTGAAGCCAGCCTGGGCTACCAAGTGAGTTCCAGGAAAAGGCGCAAAGCTACACAGAGAAACCCTGTCTCGAAAAACCAAAAAAAAAAAAAAAAAAAAAACAAACAAAACAAACAAACAAAAAAAAACCTCACAGTCAGATATTACACAGAGAGAAAGAGTTCTTGACATACATAGCTCTAAATTGAGGTCTCCATGAAATCCCTCCCCTCAGAACTCAGAGGACCTGTGGAAGAGGAGGTGGGAAGAGTGTAAGAGTCAGAGAGGGCAGAACACATCAGGAGAACAGGGCCCTCTCAATCAACTGAGCAAGGTTCATATGAACTCACAGAGACTGAGTCAGCAACCACAGGACCTATATGGGTCTGCACCAGGTCCTATGCATGTATGTTATAGCTTTCAGTTTATAATTTTTATGGGACTCCTGAATGTATGAATGAGTGAGTCTCTGATCCTTGTGCCTTCTCTTGGAGTTCTTTTCCTTCTGTTGGTTTTTTTTCTTTTCTTTTCTTTTCTTTTTTATCTTCTATTGTGTTTTGTTATGTTTGGCTGTTCTCTTTTAGAGAATGTCCATTCATTTCTTTCTTTTTTATTCTAAATGTCTTTTATATCATGTATCTTGATCCCATTCATTACCCCATCCCTTTGCATCAACTCTCTGCCCCTACACATCCCCCAAATAAAACATTTAAGAGAAAAAGGGGAAAAATAAAAAAAATCTCATCACAGGAGCTGAGGTGAAATGCAGTTAGTCATGTCATAAAAACCTTTGTCTATATGTCTTTACTTGCAAGCATTTATTGCATAGAGTACTTGGTTTGGTTCAAGACCTCTGGTTTCTACTACACTATTGATGCTGGACCCTCATTAGGACTCTTGCTGGATATCCTGTTGTTGCCCTGCGTTGTGGAGATCATGCAGCTTTGGATCTGCAGGTCAAGTTCCTTCACATGTTCTAGCAGATCATAGATGTGGTGGATGTTGGGGTGGGCCAAGTCCTGGGTCTGGGCCGAGGCAGCTATAAGGTTGGTCTACCAGATGAGAAATTGTGACAGCTCTCCCATGTTTACAACATCAGGTTGGCTCACCCACACTTGAGCTAACAGAGTTGGTTCTATTGTGCTGCCCTGGTGAGGTGCAGGGCCTGTTCTCCCAAGTGTTGTAGGTGGTATGGGTCAGGGTTAGCTCTCTTGCTCTTAGGACCACACAGCCAGCTCTTGCACCTGCCTCAGGCATTGATGGGCTTAGAGGAGCCATTCTTTTCTAATAAGAGACAGAAAGGGAGGAAATCCAGATGGGAAGTAGGAAGAAACTGAGAGGAGTAGAAGAGGAAACTATAATCAGAATATATTGCATGAGAAAATGATCTATTTTCAATAAAAGGATAAAACCTCATGTACCACACATAAGCTACTTTTATTGTGTAGATGCAAAGGAAGTTCATTATACATGACATGACTAGTCTTAGTTGTCATCTTGAGACACCTGGGAATAGGTAATCACAATTGAAGAACTGTATCCATCAGACTGGCCTCTGGACATGTTTGTGGGGCATATCTTGATTGCTAATTGATATATGATATGCTGGGCCAGCACACTGTTGGTGTTAACATTCCATGACAATTATGTCTGGGCTGCATGAGAAGGCTAGCTGAATAAGAACCTGGGAGCGAATCAGTAAGCAACGCTTCCTCATGGTCTCTGCTTCAGTTTCTGCTTTCTGGTTCCCTCCTTGAGCTTCTGATATAGCTTTCCTCAGCAATGTACTATAATCTCTAAACTTAAAATAAACCTTTTTCTCTCCACAGGTGGCTTTGGTCAGTGTTTTCTCATAGCAAAAAAAGAAACTAAACTAAAACAAGACATAAACCAATAAACATAATGTAGTACATAAACTGAATCTTGTACAAAGGCCACATGACTTTTATAGCTACATAAACATTTTTAGGCAAATTTCAGCATCCCTTTGTGGTAAAATCTCTAGAAACTATCAATAGAGGAAATAGACTGCAGCATCTGGTGTATGTAAATGATCTGTTATAATGAATGGTGAACATTTTTCTATAATACTAAGCATGAAGCAATGCCATCTACTCTTAAGTTGATATTTAGTATAGTTCTTGAAATTTTAGGCAGAATTATAAAGCAAGAGTAAATAAATAAAAGAGGCATAAGCAGAAAAGGAAAAAAGTCAAATGGCTTCTTGTTGCAGAAGATTGGATACTATACATTGAAGATACTTAGGACTCCACAAAAAAGTCTTAGATTTGACTCTTAAAAAAAATTATCTAAGTAAAGGGACACAAAAATCACAAAAAAAAAACCCCAGAGGTGTTTTTCAATCAATGAACAAAGAATTGATAAAGAAATGAAGAGAGTAACTATATTTATAGTGCATTTAAAAAGGAATAATGATATTTATAAAGATGCCTGAAAGAGTTATATGATCCTTGCAAGTAAACTGTAAAACAGTGAAGAAATAAATTGAATACTGAAAGACCCCCAATTTACTATAATTTACATTTAAAACTGTTCATTTGGCCAAATTACCAAAATCAGACTACAGATTCAAAGCAATAAAAATAATAATATCAATAACACTCTTCAAAAAACTAGAAAATTACCCTAAAATTTCTATGCAAGCACAAAAGAACCAAAATACAATATGTATTCTTGATTAAAAAAAAAAACCCCAAACACTGCTGGAGGCATCACAATATCAAATCTTGCAATGTACTGCAGAGACATGGTATGAAAAATATCATGACATTGAACAAAAGCAAACTTGGAAATCAACAGAATAGAATAAGTGACCCAGAAAAAAACTCGTGCAACTATAGCCAGCTCATTCTCAATATGAGTATAAACAATAAAACGAAAAACATGCAGGGTGGAAAACTACCTCCTTAACAAATGTTACTGGGAAAAGCTGGTATCTACATAGAAAAATTATTAAACTAGGCCCCTATTTATAACCATGTAAATAAGTCAGCTCCAAATGAATAAAAAACTTTAATATATGGCGGGAATCTTTGAAATTATGGGAGTAAAATGGGGGAAAATTTCAGGATATATGAATATGCAAACAAATCTAACAATATGCCAAGAATTCAGGAAACAACTGTAAAAGACAAATAAGGTTGTATGAAATGGAAATGCTTTTGCATGGCACAATTTAAAGAGTAAAGAGGCAACATATAGAATAGAGAACATGTTTTCCTGCCATGCATCTAACAAGATTACTAGTTAAAATACATAAAGTCCTTAAAATATGAATACCATAGAATAAGTAACACAGTAAGGGAGCAAATGAGCTAGACATTTGTCAAAAAAAAGTTTTTAACATCCTTGTCAGCAGAGAAACAATTCAACATTTCATTGTGATTCTGTGATTCTATTTTATCCTAGAATGACTATCATTGAGAACATAAGATAAAATAATGCTGGCTTGACAATGGAGGAAAAAATTGACCTCTATTCACTATGACATAAGGTAAACTACTTCAGCCTCCAAAACTACCATACCATACAGCAATTTTAATTTTGGACACACACACACACACACACACACACACACACACACACACACACACATATATATATATATATATATATATATATATATATATATATATATATATGAGAGAGAGAGAAACCAAAATAATTTTTATAAATTTATAATAAAATACTTGGACATGAGGGTTATTACAGCACTACTTGTGATAGCTAAATCATTAAAACAACTTAGGTCACCCTCAGTGATTACCAATCGATAACTGCATAAAGAAAATGGGGCGTGTGTGTGTGAGTGTGTGTGTGTGTGTGTGTGTGTGTGTGTGTGTGTGTGTGTGTGTGTGTGTATTTGTGTTTGTGTGCATTTATATGGATAGAGTTACATAAATTTTACTTGTGGTCATCATGTTCAGCAAATAAGCCAGTAACAGATATAAGTTCTGTATGGAATCCACAAGGAAAAAATGTCATGAAAAGAGCTTTATGCAGTTATAACATCTGTGAACCATATCATGACCAGCAGGACATGATATCCCTAAGATGCAATAGTGGCATGCATAACTTGGCAGTAACCAACAGCTCTCTAATTGTACTTAAAACCCACCCAACAAGAGGGAAACAATGTCAGGTAGCTGAAATGAAATTAGCTACTCAGCACTAGTGAAGTTATGGTTTTTGGAGGAGAATCTGCAACTACTGACTTACTGATCCAGCATAATTCCTAACAACCATCTATAAACATTTGTCCCTATATCCATCATATCCTCAGATAATTATATTCTTCATGCCTCATCAAGGAAATTTCTCTTTGCAACAGATAGTGACCACTACAGGAAATGACAACCAATTATAATGTACAGTGTGGAGCCTAGTCCCAGTTAATAAATCTACAAAATACTACCATATGTAAGGCTCAAGGAACATTGCCAGAGAAAGGGCAGAAATATTCTGAGAACCAAAAGATAGAGTAGTTTTAAATGAGATTGTCTCCTAGTAATATCAGAAGATACATCCTTAAAGTCTCACCAACTTGACTGCCCAAATGAGCTGAACAATGATGACACCGATGGACTTGTCAAAGTAGACAGGGACAAGCTCATGAGGCCTGAACCCTAATCAAAGAACTATAAGCAACTGAGAAAAGCTGAGAGTGGGAGAAATTGTCTTTCCCAGGAAAAACACACCAATTGGTTGTCCAGTGCCAAAGAGTCAGTCCTGAAAACATACATATAAGTAACATTATACAGATTCAACAGTTTATACTTAGAAATATATATATGTATGTATATATGCATATAATAAATTATTTAAAAGATCATAACTTTGACAGAGAGTAAGGAGGAGGAAATGGAGGGCATGGAGAGAGAAGGGAAAATATTGTAAATATATCAAAAATAAAAATGTGAAATAAATTTTAAAAAGAATACAGGAACAAAATTATTGTAGTTCTACTCCTACTGCTATAATAAGTTACATTGACAAAAAGAAAGTTAGAGAAAGGTTTATTTTAACTCAGTGTTATGGTCTGATATTCTGTCACAGCAGAGGAATCAAAGTGGCAGATGGTTGAAGCAATGAGCCACATCCAATCCACAGTCACAGAAATGGATGCATGATTCCTGCTTGCTTTTACTTAGAACAATTTATTCACTCTCATATAGTTCAAGACTCCCTGCATAGGAAGTGAGTTCACCTATATTGGGCTGGGTCTTTTCACATCAGTTAACTCATTTAAGAAACTGTCCCCCACAAAACATTCCCATTATCTAATCCAATTCAGATAATCTCTCATTGATCTTTCCAGGCAAATCTAGTTTGTGTCAAGATGAAAATTAAAACTATCCATGATATAAAAGAAAAGGGGTAAGAGGGCAATTTGTGAAGAATAATGAAATTCAATGGGGGAACTAATACAATCAAAGTATATGCATCTATGAAAATAAACTATGAAACCCATTATTGAGTACTGTCAGCATGCATTAATTAAAAGCTAGAAGACCAGAAAGAATAATAGACAAGTTACTCATTTTAAAGTATTTTTTCTTCAGAAATTTTTCCTTGACTGTATTAATAAGAATTACACTACACAAGGGAATAAGATATGGTAGGTAAACAGAGAAGATAGAATTACCAAAAACAAACTCCTAATCTACTGGCTCATGAGGGAAAGTAAAATTTATTGCTCAGTCTTAAAAATAGACTTATAAAATGCTCAACTGCAAATGTTCAGTAGTAAGTACTAAATGGTGGGCTGATCCCTAGAAGCATTCATGTTTATAACAGATTGCTATGAAAGGAGAGCAACATAAAACCCACAGTCGAGAAGTATGAAAATAATCCCCAGTCAGCAGCCAGCAATATTCCTGATGGACCAACTGCAGGAAATTAAGGTATAATTTTGGCCTGTAGCATACCTTCAGGAAGGAGGAAGATATCCCTACAATCTTTGTAAATCAAGGTTTCACAAAGTCAGTGTTTTAACAATAATACAATTATGATATTGAAGTTCAAATTTGTTCTCTTGCAATGACTCAGGTTAAATTTCCAGCACCAACATAGTAGCTCACAACTATATGTCCTTAATCCCAGTTCCAGGATATTCAATGCCCTCTTCTGGCCTCCATGAACACTGCACACATGTAGTGCAGACAAATCTGCAAGCAAAAATTACAAGACATTAAATAAAAAGATAACAATTTAAATAAAAAGCCCATGTTCAGTATCTTTTAAAGTATGGTATTATTATTTTGAAAGTTTTGATGTTTTATATATACATATATATAAGTATATATATATATTATATAATACATATATTCTTCCCTTTTCTTTTTTTTTTTTTTGGTTTTTCGAGACAGGGTTTCTCTGTGTAGCTTTGCGCCTTTCCTGGAACTCACTTGGTAGCCCAGGCTGGCCTCGAACTCACAGAGATCCGCCTGGCTCTGCCTCCCAAGTGCTGGGATTAAAGGCGTGCGCCACCACCGCCCGGCTATTCTTCCCTTTTCTCTTCTCTTCCCCCTTCCCCCTCCTCCTCCTTCCTTCTTCCCTCCCCTTCTAATACTGGTCTGCTATATATATATTAAAAACACTTATTTTGGCATTTCTGTTTAGTTTGATTTCTGAAGTGGTCCTAAGTTTTGGTGCATTGGTAATTTGTATGTAATTAGAGTGTTATCAAGACACAGGAAATAAATTTACAATAACCCTTCACAAATTAGAGTTAGAGTTTTTCTATTTCTCTCAAAAAAAAAAATATATATACATGTCACTATTTGTATTAGCCATGGTTCTCTGGAGTGACAGAACTTATAGACTAAATCTCTCTCTCTCTCTCTCTCTCTCTCTCTCTATATATATATATATATATATAATCTATGTATAACTCTCTCTATATATAAATCCTAATATGTTATACATATATATATGGATATATTATATTATATTAATATTATATTATATTAATATAATATAATATAATATGGATATATTAAAATGACTTACAGACTGTGGTCCAGCTAATCCAACAATGGCTGGCTATGAGTGGAAAGTCCAAGAATCCAAAAAATTCTCACACCCTGAGGATGAATGTCTCAGCTGTTTTTTAGTGGATATTAGAACACCAAAGGAGTAGATTTTAATGACAGTGTAGAAATGAACTTGCTTGCAAGGCAAGAGCAAGCAGGCAAAGAACAAACAGTTTCTTCTTCCATGTTCTCATATGGGCTTCCAGCCAAAGGAAGGTGTGGCCCACATTAAAGATGTGTCATCTCACTTCAAGATCTTGTGTCTTTGTCTCACAACACTGCCAGTCAGACAAAGCATCAGCCTCCCAAATGGGAAAATACTTTCCCCAACTCAACATCTGATACAGGGCTAATATCCAAAATATATAAATTACTCAAGAAATTAGGTATCAAGAAAAAATACTGATTAAAAAATGGGATATAAATCTAACCAGAAAATTTTCAATAGAGAAAGCTCAAATGGCTGAAAAACACTTAAATAAACATTCCATATCTTCAGTCATCAGGGAAACATAAATCAGAACTATTTTGAGACATCATATTATACTTCTCAGAATGGTTAATATCAAGTGACAGCCCATGCTGCTTGTGGGACTGCAAACCTGAACAGTCACTATGGAAATCAGCATGGCAGTTCCTCAGGAAGAAAAGAATATATTTACCTCAAGATCCACCTATACTACTCTTGGGCTTATACCCAAAGGATGCTTCCTCCTACTACAAAGATACTTGCTCAACCACATTCGTTGCTGCTCTATTCATAATAACAGAAATTGGAAACATCATAGTTGTCCCTCAACAGAAGAATGAATAAGAAAAATATAGTACATTTACACAATGGCTTATTACTCAGCTGTTTAAAACAGTGATATCATGAAGTTTACTGGAAAATAATTGAAATCGAAAAAAAAAAATCACCCTGAATGAGGTATCTCAGATTCAGAAAGACAAATAGGGTACATATTTGCTTTTATGTAGATAATAGCTCTGAAGCAAATGATAGCCAAGCTGAAAGCCATGGAACCACAGAGAGCAGGTATGAAGTAAGGGACTAGAGGAGACTCTATTCTCTCTATGGATAATTTTGGTCAATGAGTTGCCATCTCCACTCCTCATTCAAGGTTAATTTTACTAACACAGCCTTGGAACTTCACAGTGTGAGCAAATATCTAACAACATTCCGGTACTGGGATTGGGTTACATATAATTGAGTTGCTGGCCAAAGGAGACCCACAGGAATCCACAAATAACCCAGCCTGTTGCTCTCCACAAACTGACAGCAAGGCCACATTGCTGAAGATAACACCCACACAACTCATTGAAGATGAAGAAGTTGAGCTGGTGCTTACATAAAGGCTTCACCCCTATGTTCTATCATCTTTGTTACAGGAAGGACCCTTTTACACTACCAAAAGAGAAACAAAAACCCCAAGTTGGCCACCCTTATCTACAATGGTGTACTGACAAGCTATGCCAAAGCAATAGTAGCACAGACCTTGTAGGAGTAACCATCCAATAATTGATATAACTTAAGGTCCCATCTCAAGATGGAAGCCATACCTGACATCGCTTGGGTGACCAAGAACCTGAGCATTGGTAGCCCAGGGACCTAGGGTAAACCAAATAATGCTAATCTAAAAAAAAAATACTGTGCTGATAAAATGATGCTTAAGGATATTCTGCTATGCTCATGGATTACCGACTGCCTTGTTCAGCTATCAGCAGAAAAGCTTCCTCCTACATCAGATGGGAACATATATAGAGACCCACAGCCACACATTTCACAGAGAGAGAAAGATCTTGGAACAAACATTTCTAAATGTGATATTTCCATCAATTCCCTCCGCTCAGAGCAATTTGAACATCTCAGAAGAGCAGTTGGAGAGACAGTCGGAGCCAGAGGTGATGAAGGACACCAAAAAGCCCTCTAATCAAGAGGACCCAAGTTCTTGTGAACTCACAGACTGAAGCACCACACCCAGGGCCACCAGTGGTCTGCAGCAGGTCCTCTGGGTATGTATTATGGCTTCCAGTTTAGTTTAGTGTTATTATATTTTTGAGTGTGTAAGTGAGAGGATCTCTGATTCTTTACCTTCTCATGGGAACTTTTCTTCATGTTGTTTTGTTTTGTTCAACTTTGATGTGATACTTTTTCTTTTATATTATTATACTGTATCTTGCTGTATTTAAAAAAAAGAAGTAAGGAAGGAGTCAATCAGTCAATGAATATCTTCCCACTCACCTAAAGGTTAACTGAAATGCCACTGTATTTACTGGAAGGTTGACAGTCAGTTTTGGCCAATAGATTAACAATGGGTATATCAATCACTCCAGGAGAGGCCAACTACAGGAGTAGTTCACCAACATGTAATTGAACTCCACAGCTTTTTTTTTTTCATGTGTTATTTAGTTGCAGTTTAGTGGGTTTTTGTTTTGTTTTTTTCTTTTTTAAAGCATTTTTATTTTGTTTTGTTCTCTTCATTTAGGGGCTTTTGCTGTTGTATTGGTTTTTTGCTTGTTTTTGAGAAAGAACTTAAAGTTGAGTGGGTAGGGATGGGGAAAGGATTTGGAAAGAGGAGGGGAAGAATATGATAAAATATATTTAAATTTAAAATTTGTTTTAAATAATATATAATAACAATTAATAATAATAATAAAGACTATAAGGAGAGATAATGAAACCCCCACAACCAGAAGTCTTGTTTTGTGGCTGGGTTGATGTTCCAATCTCTCCACTAGAGGTCTTGGCTAGTTATAGAAGATGATCAGTTCAGGCTTCTTTTCTTTTATTTCTAGGAGTCTTTGCTATGGCTACTCTCATAGATTCTATGGAGTTTCCATTACACTAGGTTTCTATCTGGCCCTGAAATGCACTCTCCAATTCTAGTTGTTTTTCACAGTTTATTCTCCCTTCTACCTTAGCTGATCCTTCCTGTTCCCAACCTCATCTTCCCCCAGTCTGTCAGCAAAATCTATTCTATTTCTACTTCCCAGGGAGATCCTTGCATCTCCCCTTAAGCACTTCTTGTTACTTAGGCTCTCTGGGTCCATGGACCTTAGTATGATTATCTTTTACTTTACAGCTAATATCCACTTGAAAGTGAGTACATACCATATTTGTCTTTCTTGGTCTAGGCTACTTCACTTGGGATGATTTTTTTTAAGTTTCATTCATTTGCCTGCAGATTTCACGATGTCATTTTTTAACAGCTGAGTAATAGTCCATTGTGTAAATGTACCACATTTTCTATATCCATTCTTCAGATGAGGGACATCTAGGTTGTTTCCAGTTTCTAGCTGTTATGAACAAAGCTGCTGTGAATATACTTGAGCAAGTATCCTTGTAATAGATGGATTGTCCTTTGAGTGTATGCCCAGGAGTGTTGAAGCATGGTCTTGAGGTATACCTATTTCCAGTTTTCTGAGAAATTGCTGTATTGATTTGCAAAGTGACTGTATAAGCTTACACTTGCAGCAACAGGTGAAGAGTGTTCCGCTTACTCCACATCCTCACCAGCCTGAGCTGTCACTTGTGCTTTTGATTTTAGCCATTCTGACAGGTGCAAGATGGAATCTCAAAGTCGTTTCCCTGATGGATAAGGATGATGAACATTTCTTTAAGTGTTTCTCAACCATTATAGTTTCTTCTGTTGGGAATTATCTGTTCAGATCTGTACCTCATTTTAAAATATAATTATTTAGTTTATTGATGTCTAGTGTTTTGCATTTTTAAACATATTTGGGATATTAGTCCTCTCTCAGATGTAGAATTGCTTAAAAAAAACTTTTCCCATTCTCTGGGCTTCCTTCCTGTCCCACTGATGGTGTCCTTTGCCTTACAGAGGATTTTCAGTTTCATGAAGGCCCATTTGTTGACCATTAATATTAATTCTTGTGCTATTGGTGTTGTGGTCAGGAATTTGTTTCCTGTGCCAATGCATTCAATGTGATTCTCCACTTCCTCTTCCTATTAAATTCAGTGAATCTGGCTTTATGTTGAGGGCTTTGATCCAATTGGATTTGTACAGCAAATCAGTATAGCAGTTTCTCAGAAAACTGTGAATAGATATACCTCAAGACCAAGCATTATGTTGAGTTTTGTGCAGGGTGATAGATATGAATCTATGTAATCACACATTTGTCAGGACCACCAGCCTGCAAATAATGGCATGGAAACTTATTATTAATTATGAATGCTCAGTTTTAGCTTAGGCTTGTCCCCAACTAGCTCTTATAACTTAAATTAACCCATTTATATTAATCTATATTTTGCCATGTGACATTACCTCAGCTCTATATGGCCCATCCTGCTTCCTCTGAGGCTGGCTGGTGACTTCACCTTTCTTCTTTTTAGAGTTCTCTCTCCACATGGAAGCCCCACCTATACCTCATCTTTTTACTACACTAATCACAGCAATACATCTTTGTAGAGTGTACAAGTGTTCCACAACAGATATATTTGCATTCTTCTACATGCCAACATCCAGTAAGACCAGCACCATTTGTTGAAGATGCTTTCTCTTTTCCATTGTATGTTTTTGACATTTTTATAAAAAATCAAGTGTCCATAAGTGTGTTCATTTATATCTGGGTCTTCATTTCGATTCCATTGATTAATGTGTCAGTTTTGATGCCAATGCTGTGTGGTTTTTATTACTACAACTCTGTAGTACGGCTTGGAATCAGGAATGATGGTACTTTTAGAATTTCTTTTATTGTATAGGATTGTTTAAGCTCTCCTGGATTTTCTGTTTATCCATATGAGTTTGAGTATTATTCTTTCAAGGTCTGTAAAGAATTGTGTTGGAATTTTGATGAAGAGTGCATTGAATCTGTAGATTGCTTTTGGTAGAATGGACAATTTTTTTTACTATGTTAATCCTACTTATCCATGAGCATGGGAGATCTTTCCATTTTCTGATATCTTTTTCAGCTTTCTTCTTCAAAGACTTGAACTTTTTATCATACAAGACTTTCACTTGCTTATTGAGTGTTATCACAAGATATTATGTGGCTATTGTGAAGAGTGTTGTTTCCCTTATTTCTCTCTCAGCCTCTTTGTCATTTGTATGTAGGAGGATCACTTATTTTTTGTGTTAAGCTTGTATCCACCCACTTTGTTGAAGGTGTTTATCAGCTGTAAGGATTTCCTGCTAGAATTTTTTGGGTTGCTTATATATACTATCACATCATTTGCAAATAGTGATACTTTCACTTCTTTTCCAATTGTTATCCTTTTGATCCCTTTTAGTGTCTTATTGCTCTAGCTAGAACTTCAAGTACTATATTGAATACATATGAAGAGAGTGAACAGCCTTATCTTGTTGGTTTTGTGTAATTCCTTTGAGTTTCTCTCCATTTGATTTGATGTTGACTGTAAGTTTCCAGTAAATTGCCTTTACTCTGTTTAGGTATGTCTCTTATATCCCTGGTCTCTTTAAGACTTTTATCATGAAGAGATGTTAGATTTTGTCAAAGACACTTTCAGCATCTAATGAGATCTTTTTTTTCTTTCAGTTTGTTTATATGATGAATTACACTGATAGGTTTTGGTATGTTCACCCATCCCTGCATCTCTAGAAAGAAGGATCATGATGGATGAACTTTTTAATGTGTTCCTGAATTCAGTTTGCAAGTATGTTGTTGAGTATTTTTGCAACTATGTTCATGAGGGAAATTGGTCTGTAATTCTCTTCCTTTGTTGAGTCCTTGTGTGGTATCGGTATTAGGATGACTGTGGCCTTATAAAATAAATTTGGCAATGTTCCTTCTGTTTCTACTTTGTGGAATAATTTGAGGAGTATGGATATTAACATTTCTTTAAAAATCTAGTAGAGTTCTCTTGGAAACCATTTGTCCTTGGTCTTTTATTGGATGGGAGACTGTTTCAATTTTCTTAGGACTTATAGATCTATTTAAGTTGCTTATGTGATCTTGATTTAACTTTGACAATTGGTATCTATTGAGGAAATTGTCCAATTATTTTAGATATTCCAATTTTCTGGAATACAGGTTTTTGAATTGTGACCTAACGATTGTCTGGATTTCTTCAGTATCTATTTTTATGACCCCTATTTTTCTGATTTTGTTAATTTGGATATTCTCTCTATGTGTTTTAGTTGGTTTGGATAAGGGTTTGTCTTTCTTGTTGATTTTCTCAAAAAACCAAGTCTTTGTTTCATTGATTCTTTGTATTGTTCTCTTTGTTTCTATTTCATTGATTTCAGCCCTCGGTTTGATTATTTCTTTTGTCTACTGCTCTTGGGTGTGCTTACTTCTTTTTGTTCTAGAGCTTTCATGTGTGCTGTTAAGTTGCCAGTATGAGATATCTCAAATTTTTTATATGTAGGCACCCAGTGATATGAGTTTTCTGCTTAGCACTGTTTTCATTGCATACCATAAGTCTGGATATGCTGTGCTTTAATTTTCATCAAATTCTAGAAAGTTTTTAATTTCTTTCTTTATTTCTGCCTTGACACAATAGTCATTCCATAGATAGTTGTTCAGTTTCCATGTGTTTGTAAGCTTTCTATTGTTTCTGTTGTTAATGAAATCCAGTTTTAATCCTTAATGATCTGATTAGATACAGGGGGTTACTTCACTTTTCTTATATCTGTTGAGATTTGCTTTGTGACCAAGTATGTGGTCAATTTTGGAGAATGTTCCCTGAGCTGCTGAGAAGAAGGTATATTCTTTGTGTTTTGGGGAAATATTCTGTAGATATATTAGGCCTATTTGATTCATAACACATTAGTTTCACTATTTCTCTGTTTAGTCTCTGTCTGGATGACCTGCCCATTGGTGAGAGTGGGTTATTAAAGTCTCCCACTATTAATGTTTGAAGTTTGATGTGTAATTAAGCTTTAGTAATGTTTCTTCTACAAATGTGGGTACCCTTGTGCTTGGGGCATAGATGTCATAAATTTAACTATTATCTTGTTGGACTTCTCCTTTGATGAGTATGAAATGTCCTTCTCCATCTCTTTTACTAAATTTGGATTTGATGTCTTGTATTAGATGTTATTCCTTGCTTCTCAGGTAAATTTGATCGGAAAATATTTTCCCAGCACTTTACTCTGAGGTAATGTTTATCTTCGATGTTGAGATGTGTTACTTATAGGTAGCAGGAGGATGGATTCTATTTTTGTAACCTTTCTTTTAACCTGGCTCTTTTTATTGGGGAGTGTGTGTGTGTGTGTGTGTGTGAGAGAGAGAGAGAGAGAGAGAGAGAGAGAGAGAGAGAGAGAGAGAGTGTGTGTGTGTGTGTGTGTGTGTGTGTGTGTGTGTGTGTTTCCCTTTTTTGGATTTTGCTGGTCTGAGATTATCTATTGTCTCTGTTTTGATGGATGTAGTTAACCTTCTTGGGTTGGAGTTTTGCTGGGTATAATAGTCTGGGCTGGCATCCATGGTCTTTTAGAGTCTGAAAGACATCATTCCAGGCCATTCTAGTATTTTGATTATTATGTAGCAAATGGAATTTATTTTCTAGTCTAATCTATATTGGTGTTCTGTATGCTTCTTATACCTTTATAGGCATCTTCTTTAGGTTAAGAAAAATTTCTTCTATGATTTTGTTAAATACATTTTTCTGGAATTTTTAAGCTGGGATTCTTCTCTATTCCTATCATTCTTAGGTTTGTTCTTTTTTGTAGTGTGCTAGATTTCTTGGATGTTTTGTGTTAGGAGTTTTTTAGAATTAGTATTTCTTTGACCAATGAATCTATTTATTCTATCATATATTAAATGCCCAAGCAGCTGAAGGAAATCTGCCAGGGTTGGAAATAAGTCTGCATGGTCCAGAAGTGGGGTAAGTAATGAGCTTGGAGTGGGTCTTTGGGAACCGAATCTTGAAAGTGGGACAGTTCAGCTAGCAAGCAGGTCACTCACCCTTGTGTTCCTCTTATTTGTTAATAAAGAAGTTATTTTGGCCTATGGCAAGAAAACTTACAGCCAGGTGAGAAATTCAAGAGAGACACAGAGAGAAGAGGGTGGAGTCAGGGGAGACGTCATTGAGCCACCCAAGAAGGAAGATGTGAAAGCCAAGATTGGTATAAGCCAAGAAGCCATGTGGCAAGACATAGATTAATAGGAATGTGTTGAATTAAGTTGAAAGAGCTAGCTAATATAATCCAGAGCCATAGGCCATGCAATTTGTAATTGATATAAGTCTCTGAGTAATTATTTTATAAGCGACTGTGGGACCGCAGATGGGAGAGATTTGTCCAGACTGCTGGGCAAGGCAGGACCAGAGAAAATTCTATCTACACTCACTTGTTCATCTGACTGGTATGACTTGTACCTGAGCAGAGGAAGGAAGTCCCAAATGGGTAGTTCTAATAGCTTTCAAAGACTGGTTCTTTTTACAGAAGAAACAACTCTTACACTAAGGTAACATGACTATTTTAAACAGTGCACAGATCATTAACTTGATTTTTTTTATCTCCCTTTGCAAGAAATATATTAAACTACAATAAAATATATTTACTAAGTTATGAATAAAGTATTCATTTTAGTAATTTTTAAAATGAGAAGTAGAAAAGAAACATCTTTCATGAATATTGTAGAATACTAATAACTTCAGCTCTGGACTGCTTTTTAACATCATTTCTACCCTAAAATCCAATGGTAATCATACAACACAATTTTTGGGGGGTTCAGTATGTCTTTGCTATTTACAGATTTAATATTTTTAGAATTTCAATGACATACCATATATATGATGATTTCCCATGACACAAATTAATCTGTTTTTCCTTCCAAGTACAAATTTGAGTCATATATGACTGGAAAAAATAGAAGCATTTTACAAATAGATACATAATTATTTTGGCTAAACATTAAGGAACATTTGATAGCTTACAGTGTGCTTACATGCATAACAAATAAAAGAGGAACAGTCTATGAATGAAGTGATTATTGTCCATTTTCAATTTCTATAATACAAGAGCTTCTAGAAAAAAAGTCTGAGAAGCACACATTTCATGTGCCAGGATTACCCACTTCTTGCAGTAAAATCAAGTATAGTTCATACATAATGCTTCCACACTTCCAAAGTCATCAAGGCTGTTCTAGGTGTCAATCATAAAGCTCCATTATTTTTAGATGACTTTTCCCTACTATTTCTATAAACCAGAATGCTCCAGGGAGTTCCTAACAAAGACATGTGCTCGGTTCCATAAACATCTGTGTCAGGGAGTGTAAACATAGAATTCTACTATAGTGACTAGTATTAACTTTCCCAGGTATTAGAAACATCAAGTTAATGCACATGGTAATAAATACATGATATATGGAGAGGACCTGGTTCAGAGTCATGCCGGGAAAAAATGAAATACATGCTATACATGACTGTCACACCAACTATCATAAAAAGAATCCATGTACTTATTCAAATAAGTCTATTTCCATAAAGTTGAAAGCTAGCAGTTTCAGAATATAACCTGAACATATTTTTAGCCCACTATAATTCTAAATAGGATGGAATAAACTTTTGGCATTTATCAATATCACCCATGCTCTTTGTAAATGGCCAAATTGATCTCAAGTTTAGAGCCAATAATCTCAAGCTTTCCTAACTCCTCTTTCCTCTGTAAACTGCATATATGAAAAATGGTGGTGAAGAGTAAAAATTGGTTGAGATGAAGATATTGAAAAATTCCGGTAGGTTCAAACAATAGGTGAAAGTTGACTAGATTCATTATATAAATTAGACAACTTTAATACTATAGCTCCAGCTGAAAATGACACAACTTGATTTGCAATACATCATGAAAAGCTAGTTGATATTATGCATTATACATTAATGCTGAAAGACTGCTTTAATAAAAAGTAATGCTCTGCATGGACTCCCTAAACTCTGGAATATATTGTTATTAAATATAGTATGTACAAACCCACAAAGACTATCATTTCTCCCCTAACTTATAAATAAATAAACAAATAAATAAGTGCCAGAAAAATCTACAAACAAATTTCAAATACATCTGAGAATTGAGGTAAAGAGCAAATTTCAGAACTATTGAAAGAAATGCTGTGTGAATCGTTTAATCTTCACACAGCACAAGATCCAGCATTTAAAAAAATCATGAGAGAAAAATCATATGAAGCTTGAGAGGACTTTCAAAAATCCAAGGTTGGATATGATAAAATTTTAGAACATCCTGAGAGCTTCGGGTACAAGGAACTATAGTCAATTTTTTTATTCTTTTCCAATAATCATCCACCATAGGCAACAGCACACATTAAGAATAAAGATTAGAAATATCTAGTCGGTTTCCCATTTATAGGATGCAAGCATAAATACTAGTTCTCTCATTATACTTTTCCTCTCATAATACCAAAGGTATAAGCAATTATATAACTGCCCAACAACATGTTGACATACTTAAATGGTAGAATTGAGACTAGTCTGAAACCCAGGGAGGGAGAATAAATTTCCCCTTCTACCAAACGCTTTGCCTCAAGGAATAAACAATGGGTAAACTTCTACTGGGACAAGAGTAAGAAGGCCCTTGTCACATATGCCAGACAAAGGTATAGTGCTGGTAGATGTAGAAAAGTAGCTTTGCCAATGTAGAAGTCAGTCTCCGTCAGCTGAGAGAGAAGATTCCCTCCAAATCAGATACTCTGTAGATATAAGATAGAAAAAAAAATAAGAATGTTGAAAAAATATTTATAATTATGACCTGGGTAAACAGGAACTGTCCAAGAGTGATGCTTGAACACGAACACATAAAAGTATCCTTTGATTTAACCATTTGTGTGACTTTTCTGAGGGGAATGTGATAGGGTAGCAATGACTAATCAAAATCACAACCCCACCCAAATCTAGCTTAGTGCAGCAGAGAGTTCCTTGGAGTTATATGAGTAATGTCTGGGGTTACTTAAAGGAGCATGGATGACTCAAAGACAGCTTTATCATTAGTCATCTGGCATGGGTGAAGACCTGCAAAAGCTACACCTTTAGAGATTTCTGCACACCTGCAGGCAGCTAGAGAAGTCAGAAAAATCTCCTCTCCATAGCAAACTTTAATGCTTCCATAACCTGGGAGGTGAGAGTCTTGTGAATCTCATAAGTTTGAGGAACTTCATAAGATTTGTAAGTTGTAAGCTTTGTTGAGTTTTGGAGTCTTCCTCCATTACAAATTATTTCAACCAGTAAGAAATTACTGATACTCCATCCCTTTTTCTGGCTATTATCTTATTATTTTCACCTCTACTACAATATTCTTTGTGTCTTGGAGGGGGTGAAATACATATCTTTCTGTTTTTCTTCACATATAGCTAAGTAATCAAGCCACTGTGCCTCACAAACAATTATTTAATCTCAGAAGATGTCTAATTATGAATTTCTCTAGTAGAAGTCCTGTAACAGAACAGAAACTTCTTTGCATGGTCAATTGAGGAAGATAGAAACATTAATATATGGGCATAATCTCAACTGTTTAGAAGGCAATTTGAGAAGTTCATCTTCATATCCATTTACTAAATCAATAACTGTAAAGTGTACCCAAAGGCCTATGTGTTGCTAGAGTTTTCCTGCCTGGCCCACAGTCAGGACAAATCTCTCTCACCCGCCAGTCGCAAGCCATTTAAACCCGATCAAATAAACACAGAGACTTATATTGGTTACAAACTGTATGGCCGTGGCAGGCTTCTTGCTAACTGTTCTTACAGCTTAAATTAATCCATTTCTATTAATCTATACCTTGCCACGTGGCTTGTGGCTTACCGGTACTTTACATCTTCCTTATCCTGATGGCGGCTGGCAGTGTCTCTCTCCAGCCTTCCACTTCCCAGCTCTATTCTCCTCCTTGTCCCGCCTATACTTCCTGCCTAGCCAATGGCCAATCAGTGATTTATTTATTGACCAATCAGCAACACATTTGACATACAGACCATCCCACAGTACTTCCCCTTTTCTTTTCTTAAAAAGGAAGGTTTTAACCTTTACACATCTCCAAAGTCAGGTTGGTATATTTGGGAATTTGGGCGTGGCTTCTCTTACTACTTCCTGCTGGAGGGGGGCGCTGTATCTTCTGGGGAAACAAAGAAAATTTTAGGATCATGGAGTAGTCCGTGAGGCTGTATCATCTGAGCCAGTTGTCTTGAAACGGTTCTGGATGTTGGATCATCTGGGCCATTGTGTCATCGGAGACCTTTCAGGGGGTTTTGGCTGGTCAAACCTGATGTATCTTACTTTGGAACAAATCCATAGCCTCTTGCTTTCTGTGGAAACAAAAGAGACTCTTTTCCAAAGCAACATATCCTTACATCCAAATTTTGAAGTCAAAGTATCTTTAAAATATACATACTGGTTTAACTCAGCTTCCTTTACAATCAAATATCTCTCTGTAGTTAAGAATCCCAAAGACAACATAATCCAGACTCTCTGTGTAATAGTCATCTCTACGTGGCTTATTTTTTATATTAATTTTACTGTCTCTTTAAAGACTTTATTTTTTAAAACCATGTATTTGTTTCTATACTGTATATATCACCTTTTTTTTGTCTCTTTCAAGCCTACGTATATTTTACACACATTTTAAATTATTACATCTGAATCTGTCTTATTGTGAATCTATTGCTTTAAGCTGCAGCAGCTGTGGCTGCTGGCTCCGCCCACCTCAGCTTCCCAACATGGCGTGGTACTTTACCACCAGCTCTGGGAGCTATCGTGGGTCTATGTTTTTATCCAAGCAGCGTGTAGCCCAGAAACCTCTTTTTTTGTTTTGTACTAGCAAAGGCTAAATCCACAATGTAGCTTAATGTGCCACTTGTAGAGGCCTCATTCCCGCCATACTGCAGGTCGAGCGCGCACGCCAGCAACCCGCCAGTAGCTCAAACCGGCAGCTGCCGCTCATTTGAGAGAGACAATTAGGAAGCTGTTTTTAGCTCCGTTTTAGAATCTTTTTTCTCAGGTTTTAGGTGGAAACTCTTGCCCCACGTTTGGCGCCATTTGTTGCTAGAGTTTTCCTGCCTGGCCCACAGTCAGGACAAATCTCTCTTACCCGCCAGTCGCAAGCCATTTAAACCCGATCAAATAAACACAGAGACTTATATTGGTTACAAACTGTATGGCCGTGGCAGGCTTCTTGCTAACTGTTCTTACAGCTTAAATTAATCCATTTCTATTAATCTATACCTTGCCACGTGGCTTGTGGCTTACCGGTACTTTACATCTTCCTTATCCTGATGGCGGCTGGCAGTGTCTCTCTTCAGCCTTCCACTTCCCAGCTCTATTCTCCTCCTTGTCCCACCTATACTTCCTGCCTAGCCAATGGCCAATCAGTGATTTATTTATTGACCAATCAGCAACATATTTGACATACAGACCATCCCACAGTACCTATGAGCCCCTATCCTCAGCCAAGGCCTGTTCACTACTTTACAGCAGATGCTGAGTTCTTTCCTGTGGAGCACTCAGATGCTTCCATGACAGTCATGCTACTATTGCATCTGTGAGCACATTTTGCCCAGAATGTTGGTACTGTACCACACAGAATATGTACCTAAGTAGGACTGTTAGTTACATTTTTTTCCCACCGAGCAATCTGCAGAGCACCTTTCTGCCAGTAGGAAAGGAGCTTCCTGTTTAGTCTTAGCCCAGTTTCCCCTGGTCCTGATGCCAAAGTGTAGTATCTTCATAGTAGTGACTTACTCAATGCCTCTTGAACACAGTCAACAGTTGTTCATGGTCCCTGATGCCTGCTTATCCTCCCTGGCCAACAACTCCCTGATGTGAGATATTTACTGAATAATCTTCTAGCTTCCGAGATTGGACTTCCATACTCACACACACTGCTGTAACTTGACTCTGTAACTAGTGTCCTTACTGTTATTACAGATGCTTTTTTGAAATCTCTAAAATGCTAAAGTTTAAAGTTAAATAAAGAATTCTATATCCTTTTTGAGAGAGGATGAGTAAGATCTGTGAAGGTTCTCTATCATTCATTGCAGGCAAGTACAAGTTGGTCTTGGGTGGTTAAGGGGATTCTAATAAAGAAATATTATATAATGCACTACAAAAACATCTCACCATAGCTATCAGATTTTTTTTAATTAAAAAAGAAATATTGGTACAGTGGCATGGGTGGAGACCACTGCTAGCCTTTCATAATCCACAGACCTTTTCATGAGCCATGTGGCCTCTTCCTCTTGGAATATGGCTGTTGTGCATCCCTGTAAGAATGATGGTCTCTGTTGGAGATGGCTTCCACTGCTTGGCTTGACTCAGGTTCAGGTGTGCTCTCTCATGCTATCTCTGCCAATAGTCCCAACTCCATGGTTCTGATAGGCCAGTACTGCTGGTCCTTATCTTTTCATCAATCACACCCAGCTGCGGAAAGGACCCAAAACTGTGTGAATAATATCCCACCCCATATATGTTACAACAAACGTTCTATGGGCTTACCCGACAAGCTTAGTCTTTTCTTCCAATAACTTTTCTCAAGCCTTAAAGTCTTCTAGAAGATCCCTAGCAAGGTGTTTGCTTTCTAGTAATTTTTTTCCCTAGGAACTCTGGTTCAACACATATCTTGCTATATTTGCCTTCACTGACTGGGTAGACTTTGTCTTCTTGGTCTTTTTTTATCATCCTTTCTTTATTATTTTAAAGTTTTAATTTTAATTAATATTTTCACATTCATTTTATCCCCCCATGTTTGTGTGTGTGTGTGTGTGTGTGTGTGTGTGTGTGTGTGTGTGTGTTCACCATGGCATGCAGGGGGACAATGGAGGACAACTTGGAGAAGCTGGTTCCCTATTTCTAACATGTGGACTCCAGGAATCAAATGCGTGTCATCTGCCTTGGCAGCAAGTACCTTTGCCAACTGCATCATCTGGCCCTGCCTGCACCACAACTTTGTGTGCCCAATTTGCACAATGGTCTTAGTCATTCACATTTCCCAGAACTCCCCCCTCCTCATAAACATCATGTCCCACTACAGGATTCAGCAAATCCACCAAAGGCCCACCGTCGCCCCAACGTTCCATTCAATGCCCTTTTTAACTTTCTTGTGAACACAGTCCTATCTGGCTTGGTGAGCTAGACACAAAACACTGCCTCTCTCATACCCGATTATCTGTCTCTCTATCATCCTTCAGTAACCTGCAATGGAGACTCTCAGACAGCAATAACCAACTGCCACTAATGGTTCATACAAACCAATCCATCAGGGATTAATTTCCCCCACAGTGCTTCAAGTTACGCAGCCTTTGTATCATGGAGGGATGGGTAATTATATTACTTAATATCTTTCTTTCCACAGTACCCAGACTGATTCTGTCTAAGCCTATGTCCTACAGCTTCATGAATGAGAGCCCATTTCTTTCTTAAAAGTCTTTCTGAGGCAGTTCAGAGACAATATCCCTGACCACAGTGGTTCTTTTCCAATAGACTATTAAAGCCCCTATCTGCATGCTGAGTCGTAATTTTTCCTTTTCTATGTATTAAAGATTAGAAACATGGGTATCTCCTATTACCCTCACCTTGCTCTCTTCTTCATTATCTGATACTTCCCATGGGTTCTAACATTTTAGGTCCTAGGAAGGACTCTTTAGCCCATATACAACTTACATCTCATTCCCTCATTTCTGCCAACTATAAGAAACAGCAAAGCAAAACCTCCATATTTTTTCCTATTTTATTTCCAAAGTAAGAGGCTAACATAGAGTCAAGCAACAGCATGTACTTTCTCTGTTGTAATTCCTCCCTCATGCAGGCCAGTTCTTCCAGCTGAGCTCAGTTGCACGTCTTATGATCCACATCAAAGGCCACAGCCCTGACACCACATCCTGCTTGTTATGTCCTCTGATACTTATTACTTTAGTGATTTAAATAACATTCTTTAATCTGTTAGTGGTTGAAAGGCAGTCCCAGAGTCACTATATGGATTTCACTTATCAAGGAAACATGCCACTCCATACCGAGTAGAGGAAAATGACAACCCTGGGAGTCTTCCTAAAGATGTTCCATTCAGAGACAGCTTGGCCTTTGTTATATATCCCGTCATTAATGACAGGGCTCATCAACCACTACTGCCGCTGGAAAGAAGCACCCTTCCATAACAGAAAAAGGGAGCCAGATTAGGATTGTCTCTGTGACATTCAACCCTGTCAGGCAGGAATCAGCCTCACCCAGCAGGACCCAATCACACTACTTCTCCCCGTCTCCTTTTCAGTTTGTAGGTCTCTGTTTTGGCAGTGATTGAGTGGGACTTTTTCCAAGAAGGTAAGAACAAACATCTGTTCTTCCCTTTTTGGTTTTGAACATCCAAAACTAGGCTAATAAAACTCCTTTCTTTTTAAGAATCTGCTTCAGGTATTTTCATCATAGCAATGAAAACCTGATTAATACAATTATGCTGTTCTTTTAAATTTACTCTCTCTCCTCTTTCTTATGATGTTTTGTATAATACTTATTTCTGCGCAATAATTCATATCCTCTAGAACCAAAGTAATGATTCTACCCAAGTCTAACTTAGTAAGCTTACAAGTTTATTGAGATTGCTTACAGGAATATTGGCAAGAGTTATTCACAGAAGACTCAAAGACAACCTGATCTCTGACAACATCATGCCACCATGAAACAGTTTATAGGACCTGTATTCCTTAAGTTCCTTTGTGTGACTTGTAGGTGCCTAGAAAGACTGAAGAATGCTCATTCCTCAACAGCACTTAGTACTCACATAATATTTTGGGAGTGTGGGTGGGAGCCCTTGTGAACCTTGTAAGTTTCAGGAATTTCATGAGACTTGTTAATTATTTTCTTCTTAAGCTTTGTTTAGTTTCTAAACCAGAAGACGTTCTTTCCATGATATGATAGAATGTTTCAATTTGGAGGGAAATTTGTATACAATATGACATGCCTTGTAATAGTTGCAGAAATGTATTTGGAAGGGTGATATCAGAAAGTAGAATGGGGATTTCTTTGCAGCAAGAGGGATAAGCAGAAGTGAAGAGAAGAAAATGAAAATAAAGGGGAACATTCATGTGACCAACTGTATACATATTTGAAAGTGTCATATGAAATCCATACCTTTGTACAAATAATGGTATATCTTAATAATGGAGAGATTTCATCAGTTGTGCAGAGATGCAGGGTCTATTGAAAACTAAGTGAGAACACAAGGGAAATCCTACTGACATACCAGGCTCACACGAACCGAAAAGTGGCAACATCTCACTTTGGGGAGTTTGAAACTTGTGATTCACCAGAGATGACTACTGCCACAGTAAAACAAAAATTCAGCTCTACTGTGGGCTTGACTTAACTCCCAAGAACAGTGGCCTGACGGAAGGACAGCATCTTCCCAGCATAAGCACTATGAATTTTCTGTCTCTTTTCTTCTTACACAAAATTCTTTATATCAATTTAAAAATATTCACACAGATAACAAGAACGTAATAAGTTCCACTGAAGGGATAAGATTTGAAACAGAACCAGACACAAGAAACATTTAACAGAATCATCAAACTTTAATTGTCATTATCATATTTAAGAAACCACTTGCAAAGAAGCATATTATGTTTGTGTAATCAGACCACAATTCTAGCACAGGGTGGAAACTAGAAAAGCAACTGAATTTCAATCCTAAAATCCCGGGATTGTAAAGTATGGTGAGAAAAATGAAGAATGTATTAGAAGACATGACACAACAGAAAACAGAATCATAAACTTAGATATGCTCAACAGAAATTATCCAAACTGAAGCACAAAAAATAAAATGGAGTGGAAAACAAAATACTGAATGGAAGACAAGGTCAGAGGAGCTAAATGCTAAAATGTCTCTGTTAGTCTTCCTTGAGCATATCTTCCCTTCCGACATGACTTGTTACATGACAGTGAGACATGAGTACTTGGCTAAAGAGTCAGGCACCTGTACTATTCACAATCACCAGGGAATGGAACCAGCTGGGCTGTCCATCGACAGGTGTCATGTATGTATATAATTGAATTTCACTCAGTCATCAATAGATGAAATCCTGATTTTACAGAAAAATGGATGGAAATGGAAATCATGGTAAGCTAAACAAGTCAAACTCAGCACAAGACATTCATGTGTTTTCTATCTTATGTCGAACCTCAACAAAAATTTCTCTCTCAGAAAACTTCAGTGAGTTGGAGGGAAAGAGTGTGAAAAATTCATGTAGCAGGAAAGCAGAATGGGAGCTATCTGAGGTTAGAAGAATCATGACAGAGAGGTGGTGTGATGATAAGGTGTAGGGGAGAGGGATGAATCATAAGAAAGCATAATGAATATCTGTATGAAATTGCCTCAATGAAATACATTTCTTTGTGTATTTAACTTAACTTAAAAAAATTACCAGCCTATTAATGATGTCATATAGCCAAGGGGAGATCCTGGGCATTTAAGATGTAGGCAAGACTTTTAAAGAATAGACTACTAAGACAGAGGGGAATACTGTGATACTTTTCCTTTCTTAACCTACTCAGAGGTTTAAAGCAGAGTGTCCCATTAATGATGACAAAGCCCTTGGTATCATGGACAACATTTCAACCCAGTAATACTTGTAGTTTATATTTTGAGGAATTAAAGGAGATACGTTCAGTGTTGCTAACTGTTGTGTTAGTATAATGACTAAACATATGTTGATATGTTGTACTGAATATAAATCCTCAGCTGTTGATGTCTAAAATGAAATCTGGCGTCATTTTATGACTTCTGTAGAAGCAAACACAATTCTTGTCATGTCACAATGGTGACCATCAGAAGACATCATGAAAATAATAGTAGGGCATATTATCAATAATAAGGGAAGATTTTAAATATAAATAAATGGAACCTAACTAGATAACATAAAATATTTAATGACATTTGTTGTTTTCCACATACCATTCACCAAACATCAGAAACTAAATTAAAAAAAGATAGTGTTTTAGAATTTTATGCCTTCAAAAACAAAGTTAACTACTAAGATAAATGGCAATTTTAGATGCAAAATAGGGTTATATAAAAAATTAGTCATAAACAGCTAGGCCTATGATAATATACAAAAATATGCAGCTTGACAGCACAAATTCAATCAGAAGTTGGTTCAGTAAAGAATAACTTCAAGATTATTTTAGTTTATTACAAAAATGAACACTAACATTGTACAAAATAACTGTGAGACAAAAAGTTATCTAATGACCCAAATATTATCCTTCGCAACATTCTTTAGTTTATCTTCATTTATATTTAAACTACAATCATATCAAACTGCCAATAAAACTAATAATCTAGTCTTAAATTTTAACACATTCTTCATTCAACCATTTGATCCCTCTTTCAAACTACAATTACTGACTGTTTATAACATTCTATGCTCTGCCTTGTACTAGACACAATATAAAACATATCAAGGGCTGGAGAGATGGCTCAAAGGTTAAGAGCACTGGTTGCTCTTCTAGAGGTCCTGAGTTAAATTCTCAGCAACCACATGGTGACTCACAACCACCAGTGCCCTCTTCTGATGTGAAGGCAAAACATGCAAACAGAACACTGTATACATAACAAATAAATAAATCTTAAAACAATCAAAATTTTCCCACAGAGATGATTGGATGATTTGCCTATGATCACAATAAATATTTAAGAAAATATAAAACTTAAATTAATAAAAACTGTATTGCATTGGAAAATAAATCATCAGTATTCTTTCTGTAATTAAATTCCACGAGAGAAGAGATCACCACTCACTTGAAACTGCATTTTCATAGAATCTAGGAATTGCAGGGTCTAGAGAGATGCCCTAGTGTTTAAGAGTGCTTGCTGATCTTCTGGAGGACGTGAACACAGTTTCCAGCAGTCTGAGGACACCTCACAGAACACAGTCTTTTCTGATACTGCTGATGTTTAAGCATCTCTCTTAACTCTATAACAACTTGCTTGCAGAAGATGGTATCTACAACACACCCACTGATCAAATGATGACACCTTAACTCCTTGGAGCATCCTCAGAAGGTGTGTGACTGTCACTCTGAGGACACTTAACTTAATGGGCTTGAGTAAGAAAGTACCATGATGTTGTGATAAGATCCTATGCTACTCTCTTAGATAAGAGTTTTGTTTCAAGAATCCTAAATCCTCTATGTACAGAAGTGCACTCACTCCTCGAGAGGAAAAGAGTCAGCATATTTTATTATATCACCTTCAGACTCAGAGCAATGCAGGGATAGAGAGATTTGGCAACTTACCAAAAGCAGGCTGGTGCTAGGATTAGGAATAGAGACAACTCAAATTCTATAACATGGATGTATTACTCCAAGATAATGTTTCACAAATAAATATCAATCTAAGTGTAATATCACAGCCTGAAAATACTTATCTTTTTATAAACTTAAACCCGAGAAAGTTTGTCCCATTCTTTTATGTGATCTATATTCTCTGGAAACTACAATGACACCTTGCTGATTTGAATATTTGAAAAGAGGTATTTATCTGTGTTTTAAACCATGAGTTTATATAGCACTTCACTCTTTAGAGGAACTGAATTATCACACAAAATTAAATATCATACAAAGAATCTCGAGAGAGAAGGGAAAGTAAACTTAAGGGACCCGTATAATCACACCAATCAGGTTGTCATTGCTATGATGTAATAAACACCTGAAGCAGGTTCTAATGAAGAAAGAAATTGAGTTGGCCCAGTTTTGAATGTCCACAGTCAAACAGGATAGCCCATTAAGTCAGACTCAGGTAAGAGCAGCGATGAAATCATGACATGGCAGGAATCCATATGAGAGCAGATGGACACATCTTACAGCAGAAGCACAGAAGGCTGGATGGCACAGTTTGGCTACATTTATAACAACTCTTTCCACATAATCAATAAAGTCTTGAGAAAATGTCCAGTCTTTTATAAGAGCCTATTCACAGTGACCAAAAGATCTCCCATGAACCCCACCTCTTAGTGGTCCACTCTATCTTCCAGTGAGACCTCACTAATGACCAATCTCTCCACACAAGGGCCATGGGGACAATGAAACCTGAATCAGAGCTTGGCCAAATAGTAAAATCAGTCAGAAGTACATGACTACACGTATGTGTGTGCTACTGTGCCCCTGGGAACACATCCAGGATAGTGCAGACAATTCAGGAACAATTATAAAGTCACTTCTCTTACAAAAGAAACAGGCAACACTGGCTTAGGCCAAGCACAATGTAGCTGGAAGATTTCCTGTGTCCTCCCCAGCCCTGTAGCCACTCAAACCCAATTAAACACACAGGGGCTTATATTACGTACAAACTGTATGGTCTATGGCAGGCCTCTTGCTAGCTAGCTCTTATATCTTAAATTAACCCATTTCTATAAATCTATACTTTACCACATGGCTTGTGGCTTACCAATACCTTTACATCTTGCTTCTCCTGGTGGCAGCTCATAGCATCTGCCTTGCCTCTCCTTCCTCTATCTGTCTATCTGTTTGGATTTCCCGCCTGCCTCTAAGCTGTCTTGCCATAGGCCAAACGGTTTTATTTATCAACCAATCAGAGCAACACATATTCACAGCATACAGAAAGACATCCACAGCAGCACAACATTGCTGAATATTAAATACTGGAAACCATTATCTCTGGTTTCATATAAATTAAAGGCAATGATTGATGCAGTAGGAAAATTGTTACATCAACTACAGAATTAAATATCCACAGTTACTTACAGACCATTACATCCAAAGACACTTTAGAAACTGAGCGTGGCTTTGGAATGAGAATAGCTCAGGTGTCACTGGTGAGGAAGTCACTTCCTTCAAATGTATATCACTCCCAAGTTCTGCAAGGATTTTAGCTTCACACAATAATTGGTGTTGGGTTATTTGTTTATTATGAGGCTTGTGTTTGTTTTTTATATTTGATTTTTAAAGATTTATCATTATTTTAAATTGTGTGTGTATATGAGAATTTATGGGGGTAGGGTGAGTGCATGTCCCTAAGAGATCAGAGTTTGCAGATTCTTCTGGAGGGTCAGTTTTAGACTGGTAACAACCCGCCTCAGTGGGTGCCAGGAACCGAATTCAGATTCGCTGCAAGAGCAGTATCTATACTTAACCATAGACTCATGCATTTCTGTTTTTTTTTAATCTAAAATAAGAGTTCTTACTTTGAGACCTACAGATGAATTCAGAAGAGAGTTCCAGAAGTTCTAAACTTGAATATGCATTCTCTGAATTTTCAAATTTTGAAAGAATTACTCATATTTTTACTACACTCTCAAGAACCTTGACTCCAGATAATCATTTGCTACTGGTTTATGACAAACACAGGTTCACTGACACAGTATTTTGTCAGAGCCTTCTTCAACACGGAAGAGGGAGTGCTGCCAGGCCTGCCCTGTGAGCCTTTGTAGTTCAGTCTCAGGATATCGAGAGTGCAGGAAGCTTCACAGTAAAGGCCACAGGGCAGAGACACAAGCCCTAAAGATGGAACTTCTCTCTCTTTCTCACTTCACCACAGCATTACCAAGGCTTTAGCAGTATAGTGGGTTACACTGAACATAGGTGTGAATATTAACTGTCACTGAGGAAGGAAACCTAGAAGAGAATCCCATACTGAGGAGGAGGAGGAGAGTAACAGATCCTTGGGGTTCACTGACCAGCCAGTGTAGCCTACATGAGAAGCTCTGGGTCACTGAGGAACCCTATCAAAAATGAATGAAAGAATGAATGAAAGAGAGAGAGAGAGAGAGAGAGAGAAAGAAAGAAAGAAAGAAAGAAAGAAGAGGAGGGAGGGAGAGAGGGAGGGAGGGAAAGCTTGAAGGTAAGAGCAGTGACTCGGGGTAATTCTCTGTCTGGATTCCATACAGCTGGACACACATGCACAGACATCTGCCTCATCACATGAACACATATGGCAAGTGTTCCCAGTAATAATGTACATATTAGAAAAGAAAAATAAAGTTTAAATATTCACACTTTACGGTTTCACTTATAATTATTAGATTATAAGCCTAATTCTTACAAAATGTAAGAAAATAAGAATTAAGTCAAATTTATTAAAATTGCAAATGACAAAATGTTAGAGAAAATCAACAAAACCAGTTCCTGCTACTTTTGTGTTTGAGGGATGTGTGTGTTAAAAAAGAAGAGAAAATGAAGAAAACAAAACACAGAGACACAATAGAAAACAAAAGGAAGGTAAAGTGGGCCCACCAAGGCTTGGGTTACCACTGCCAAAGGCAGACCTAACCCCACCCACCATGCCTTGAATGGAGCCAATGTTCAGCACTTACAGTAGCTTGGGGAGGCAGCATACTTACATACACACATACATACATACATACATACATACATACATACATACATATCAAATTTCATGAACCAGAATTTTTATGCATATTTATGGAGCATAGGACAGACTAGGATTTCTTTTGCTTTGTTGTTTTGTTTTTTCTCTTGTTTGTTTGTTTCGAGACAGGGCTTCTCTGTGTAGCCCTGGCTGCTCTGGAACTCACACTGTAGATTAGGTTGGCCTTGAACTCAGAGATCTACCTGCTTCTGCTTCTCAAGTGCTGGGAGACTAGGATTTCTGGTGAGCAAATTCCCCAAGCTCCAGCAAAGCTGCCCAGGAAAGCCTTCTCTGCTAATTGTGCTTCAGCTGAAAAAACAAAACAAAACAAACAAACAAAAACATACCTTTAAGTATCCTGCCTTGAGTTTTGTCTCCTGGGGAACTGTGACGTGATGAACTGAATAACTGTAGAATGTCCTGTACTAGGAGGGACAAGAACTGAGTCTAGGATGCTCATCAGTTCCTTCTTCTGTCAGTGTTTTCACATTCCTAGAACATTATACAGTTGGATTTGAGAACTATAAAGGAGAAAAAGAGGACCGAGTCACTCTAAGCTCCACTCCCCCCACCACACACAGCTGATCTGCAAAGAGGTCATCATTGATGTTTTGTGAATGTAATGAGACAATGGAGCAATGAAATTAAAAACATTCTGTTTCACAATTTTAATTATTAGATATAATAAGCCCTCTGAAATACACAAAGATCTGAAATTTTACTTAACAAATATATCACTCAAATAACCTCATACACATTAAGGAAATTGAATCAGTCGTTAAAATTTTTCAAAAATTATGTAGTCAAGGGTTTTTCCCAGTGAGTTCTACTAACTTTTAAAACAGGGACTGGAAAGATAGCTCCATGGTTAAGATCACTGTCTGCTCTTCCAGAGGACCTGGGTTTGATTCCTAGCATCCACATGCTGACTCACAACCGTCTGTAAATCCAGTAACCAGGAATCTGAAGCTTTCTTCTGGCCTCCATGGGCACCAAGAACACACATGGTATATATGCACATATGCCATCAAAATACCCATACACAAGAAATAAAATAAGAATGCCAAATAAATGAAGTATGAAGTCACAAAAAGACACAGATAGATGCCAAATGTGTGATGTAGAAGCATGACATTGTTCCTCTAGATTACCCAAATGTGGTTCCCAGAATCCACATTAGGTGGCTTCCAAACACTTGTAATTCCAGTTCTAGGGGACATAACATATCCTTCAAACCTCTGCACCTGTACACACACACACACACACACACACACACACACACACACACACACACACACAGTAGATCTGGAGCAGAAGATATAGTTCAGCATTTAAGAGTATTCCTCTCCTTCTTGCAGAAGAATGGAGTTTGGTTCCCCAGTACCCAAATCAGGCAGTTTGCAGCTGCCTATAACTCCTGATCCCAGGGATCCAATCTCTCTGGTCCCTGTAAGCACCTGTGCTAAAGTACTTATTCCCACATGCAGGCACATGACACATACAAATAATTAAAATTAAAAGAATCCTTCACTTGGAGTTTGGTTTTTAACAACTACAGCTCCCTAATAAAAGAAACCAGAAGTCATTGGAAAATAGGTTTGCTATAGTTGAGTATATCATATTTCCACAGGGCAGGAAATATAGAATAATTAATAGCAATTAGAGGAATTTTGACACTAGATGGTAGAATTGCAATATGGTCATAGCAACAAACACATACATGTAAACATGACCGCAGACATGCACAAATACATGCATGTATACTTTTATGTAGACACACAGGTATGTGTACCCACAGAATTTAGGAGATGAGCATATCATAGGACATAGAAGCCAACAAAGTCTTTCAGCAGCCAAAATTGTAATAATCTAATAGATAAAACAGCAAAAAATAAATCCAATGGTATTGAAGTTAAGTTAGAGTACAAAAACAAATGCATATGAATATACATATATGACATAATATAAACTGTTATATTTATATAAGTAATGAAAATATTGTGTTAACTGAAATGTAATTCTCTACTTCTCAAAGTCATACTTGTTATAACTTTCTCCTAAAAGCATAGTTGGAAAAGGAGTAAAACTTTTACAATCATGATGGAGAAATGTGAAAAACACTACCAGCCAGGTGACTGGGTGCTGCTGGGGATGTCTTTCTGTATGCTGTGAATGTGTGTTGTTCTGATTTGGTTGATAAATAAAACGCTGGTTGGCCAGTAGCCAGGCAGAAAGTATAGTATAGACAGGATAAACTGAGAGGAGAATTCTGGGAACAGTAAGGCTGAGTCAGGAGTTGCTAGCCAGACACAGAGGAAACAAGATGTGAAGGCAGAACTGTAAAAAGGTACCAAGCCATGTGGCTAAACATAAATAAGATTTATGGATTAGTTTAAATGTAAGAGCTAGTCAGTGATAGGCCTGAGCTAATGGCTGAGCAGTTTTAATTAATATAAGCCTCTGTGTGTTTACTTGGGTCCAAGTGGCTGCAGGACTGGTGGGTGAGAGGTGGGTGAGAGAGATTTATCCTGACCATGGGCTAGGTGGGATACAGAAAAACTTCAACTACAGGGTGCCGTGGAATAATTCTTTTGTACACTGTAAAGATTTGTCACTAGAATTGTTTTAATAAAACACTGATTGGCTGGTAGCCAGGCAGGAAGTATAAATGGGACAATCAAACTGAGGATGCTGGGATGAAGAAGGGCGGAGTCAGGGGAGATGCTAGCCAGGGAACAGCACATGTAAAAAATGAGGTGACAAGCCATGAGCCACATGGCAAAGCGTAGATAAGAGATATGGGTTAATGTAAATGTAAGAGTTAGCTAGCAACAATCCTGAGCTATTGGCCAAGCATTTATAATTTATATTAAGTCTCCAAGTCAGTTATTTTGGAAGTGGCTGCCAGTTATTTGGGAGCAGGTTGTTGGGACAAAAAAACTCCACCTACAACCAGGGTCATCATTAAGAGGTAATGTTGTTAGCACATGACTTTGATACAATGTCATTCATGTGCATATAACCTCGAATAACTTCTTTCCATAAATGCTCGACACTAATCATAAAGAGAACATCAGACAAATCCTGGAAGGTATATCCTGCAATGTATCTCCCCAGCACATTCCAAAGTGTCAATCTCTTCAAAATCAATGGAAGTCTGAGAAATTGTTACAGCACAAAAGGTCCTAAGAAGACAAGACAATGGAATACAGTGTGATATCATTGATAAAAAATCTTAGCAAACAGAATTGTAATTGTAAAAAACTCAGAAAAGTTGAACAAAGTACATTCTTTAGTGATATTGTACCTTCAAATTTAACTCTAAAAATAGGGTTACACTAAATATTGTATTAGGTATATACTTAAAGGGACCAAAGACAGATAAGAAAGTTTTTGCAAAAATAAAGAAAATACAGGGATATGACTACTGAATAAATATGGACAGAAGCTGGCTGTTTTGAGTGTATTTTTAAATTTGGTCAATAATATTAACAAATGGAAAGACTGGGGAGTGTGATGAATTTGTACTGTAGAATTTTGTACTGTAGAATCTAAGTAAGCCATGCAAAGGAATTCCTAATGATATAATGTGAATAAAGCTCAGATGCATTAGCCACATGAAGGGGCCAACCTCAAAAGTCTAGCTACTACAGAATCACATTTATACAAAATATCCAGAAAAGTCAAATTCACAAATACAGCAAATGAGAACAAGAGCAAAGAGATATTTGTAGTACAAGCCATTAGATTAATGTTGAATGAACTGGAAGGAAAAAAAGATATATAGAAAGCTATCAAGTCAGTGAATTTGGAGTTGTGGGGTTACAGAATTATTGGGTTTGGTCTAACTAAGGAGAAATAACTGTAAAGATGCACTGTTCAGGAAACAGGATGAATGACAATAGGTTAATAGAAATGGTGCATGTATGTTAATGAAAAAGTTTAGAATGTGACTTGAAAGACATTGAATAAAGATTGGATCATAAAATCAGACAAAGCAAAGCAGTGAGACCATAGGACACTGAAAGGGACTTTTATAAAGATTTTGCCACCCTAACAATGATGGCATAATTAGTGTTAAAAGTCAATAACTCTAAGCCCTGAGCTCAAATTTTTCCAAGTAAGGAAGAAAACTTAAAACCAAAAAGACACTGGAGAGGAACAGGTCAGTGACTGTTACAATAACAAGACAGAATGGTGATAAAGTTTGTTGGCATGAGCCTCATGCAAGGTCATTGGGAACATAGACAAACATGTTCCACTTCCAAATCCAAAGTTGGAAAGATGGTAGGCAGAAAAGAGGCCTGCCACATCAGGACAACATGGCAAAACCAGAGACTTCAGGGTAGAGGATACCCCTGGAGACAGCAAAACAGAAAAACAAGGTTAGTTTTACAGGAGAGAAAAATACAGAGAACGATCCTCAAAGGCTCAGTGGAAGTCTATCAACATGAACAGGAATATTACACAGATCTCTCTAGAAATTGGAGTCTGATGGATGAGGACAATGACACACAAATAAGAACAACAATGCCCAAGACAACAGCACCCCTGCAAATTACGAGGCCTGGCAGACCTGAGCAGGTAGGGGACATGGAGGGACTTTTCCTCCCACGATCTGATGAGTATGGGGTCTTCCATGATCTGCTGAGTATGAGCTCTCCCACTTGGCCTCAATGATGGTTCTGTTTCCACGTTAATTTGTTTAACTGGATATTTTAATAACCATCCATATAAAAGGATTGTAGTGGGTAGCCATTCCAGCATTGATCTGGAAGTTCCAACCCACATTGAGACTTTGGCAACTGTCACGCCTACAAGGTGGGGCCAAGGGAGGTGCCTGGAGACCTGAGATCTGGATGGGCTGTGCTCTCTCTCTGTTCCAGGACCCTGGACGGTGGAGGTGGGCCAAGCAGAGCTCCAGAGAACACCACTGGACTGCAATACACCTTCCCCAGACCCCGCAACCTACCTATCCCTTAATTTGTAAGTTACACCATTAAATAAATCTCCTTTTAACTACGTGGAGTGGCCTTAATAATTTCACCAATATCTGGCGCTCACGTGGGGCAAATTCCAAAGGCCTGGGTGGCTCCCACCCTCAGCCTCCTCCCTGGCTAGCGGGGTACCTAAACCCACCTGCAAAGTTCCATATAACCAGGGAACGCCTACACGGTTCCATTCCCGAAAAAGGGAGCAGCTAGTCTGGTCTCAGTTCCCTAGCTTAGCCCCAAGACCAGCGAAAGAGCCACTCCCCCCACTTCCTGAGTGCCGGCTCTGGCTCCCGCCATCTTGACTCCAGCGAGCTGCAGTCAGCCAAGATCACCAGCAGGCCCTGCTTTGTAGCTGTACCAATGCCACCTGCTGGCTGAAAAGTGCTACTATACCCCCCCAAAACCATGAAAGGTAAGCATATTGTTTCAAGTAAAAGTACTTGATAATTTTACACCTTAAAATTGACTAATAAATTTTGAGTAATTCTTGTAATATGGCTGACAACATTACCTCACAAGAATTTGAAAACCTTTTGGCCTGTGTGATGAATGACATCTTCCTGGAAATATACGACCTTTCTAAGGCATATCTGGCCTGTACCATTTTGGCATTCATCATAATAATTCACACAGTGTTCAAACACTGGTTTAATAACAAGAACAAAGATGAGTCATTATTGGGACTGATACAGGCTTTAAGAGAGAGCAATGAAAGCTTACAGAAAAAGATTCTCTCTCTGGAATCTGCTTTAAAGGATAGCAATGAAAGCTTGCAGAAAAAGATTCTTTCTCTGGAATCTGCTGATCAGGATTAACAAAACAGGCTTGTACCAAAAATTGATCTTATTGATAATAAATGTGAATATTTAATTGACAGAACACTAGCTCTCCAGACACTATATAAGGAAGAAAGATTATCATTAGTTGGTAAGATAAGGTCCATGGAATCATGTGTTTCTGAGGAACATAAAAACTTCTATGATTCAATGAGAAATCTGGAGTCCCTTGCCAGAGAGGAGGTTCACTCCATAGAACAGACCCTAGGTGCTTGTTTACAGGCCTTAGAAGAAACTCTCCGTAAACATGACAAGGGACCTAATAAGCAGAAGGGCAAGACCATAGAGGTTGTAACATCTCCAAATGGCTCTCACACAATGGCTTATCCTGTTATCATCCATGAGAAGCCAGTGGATGACACACACCCCGAGCCATATAATACATATACATTACAACCAATTTCAACAAGGGACTTTAAAAATATAAAGGAAGCAGTAGTTACGTATGGGACACACTCCACATACGTAAAACAGACGTTAAATTCGTGGTCTACCTCACATAGAATCATCCCAGATGACTGGCATCAGTTAATTTCAGCTGTTCTAGAATATAGCCAACAGCTACAGTGGAAAAGCTGGTTGAGAGAAGAGGCAAAAAATTTAGAACAACAAGGTAAACTCAGAGGTTTTGTGATCTCCCAAGATCAAATACTTGGTGAGGGATGTTTTGCTGACAGGAATGTACAAGCCATTTATGATGAGCATACAATATCCCTATGCTGTACAGCAGCTCTAAATGCTTGAGGAAAAATTCCAGAACCTGGAAAACCAACTGAGGTATACACAAAGATATTTCAGGGACCGCACGAACCCTTTACTGATTTTTTACAAAGACTGAACACAGCTATAACAAGAGCTGTATCAGATAAAGAATTAAGAAGAGTATTAACTGAGTCCTTGGCATTCGAAAATGCTAATGCAGAATGCAGAAGAATACTTACACCATTAAAGATCAGATCAGCTCCTTTGGAAGAATGGATTCAGTATACTAGTGTTGTTGAGTCTCGTAACTACAGTAATGAGGCTTGGATAGGAGAAACAAATCCCAGAGGTGAAAGAAGGCCCGTGTTACCAAATGTTTTAAATGTGATACACCAGGTCATATAAGTAAAAACTGTATGTGGGGTACTCCTAGAAGTAATACTCCTTTTAGGAATAGCCTAAACAGGAGACCCCAACCACCTCCCGGATTATGTAGAAGGTATGGCAAAGGCCGACATTGGACCAGTGAGTGCAGATCAAAAATAGATATATGAGGCAACCCTTTACTGGCAGGAAATACCTCAGGGGGCCTCTTGCAGGCCCCCAAATCAAATGTAGTATGAACATTCCCAGCCACTGTGGAAGAAATTCCTCTCCAGGACAACTGAATAAACCAATGCCTAATGTAAAAACCGATACAGAAATGGATGATAAAACAGCTCTGATAGGTGGATCACAGTTTACAAAGAACACTATAAAACAAATATTTTGGCAGACTTCCGTAAATGATCAAAGACCAAAGCTTAGAATTCGAATTAATGGCCTGGTTATGGAGGGTCTGGTAGACATAGGTGCAGATGTGACTATAATTACACCAAAATCATGGCATCCGAATTGGCCTCTTCAAGAGGTAGATGTCCAACTTTTAGGGATTGGCACCCTATCTCAGATAAAACAGAGTTTGAGATGGGTTGAATGCATAGGGCCAGAAGGACAGAGAGGAAGGCTGAAGCCATATGTAGCAAATGTAGCAGTAAATCTTTGGGGCCGAGATCTGTTACAACAGTGGAATACCCAAATTAAAATTCCTACACTTTCAGAAAAGGAATACAGACCAATGCATGTTTCTAGGAATAATATCATGACATGCTATAAAAATCAGGCACCAACCATTCAGGCTGTTCACAAACAGAGCACAATTGCTGTTGACCTCTCAGAAGTACCAACTGCCTTACCTTTAAAATGGCTAACTAATAAACCTGTCTGAGTTGGAAAATGGCCTTTGACAAAAGAGAAGCTACAAGCTTTAGAACAGCTGGTTCAAGAGCAGTTAAATGCTCAACACATTGAAGAATCTACCAGCCCTTGGAATTCTCCTGTATTTGTTATTAAAAAAAGTCTGGTAATTGGAGAATGCTGACAGATCTGAGAGCTATTAATAAAGTAATTCAGCCAATGGGCTCCCTACAGACTGGGATGCCCTTGCCCTCTCTGCTACCTAAAGAATGGCCTATAATAGTCATTGACTTAAAAGACTGTTTCTTTACCATACCCTTACAAGAAAATGATAGAGAAAAATTTGCCTTCACAGTACCTAATTATAACAATTCTCAGCCAGTCAAGAGATATCAATGGAAGGTCCTCCCACAGGGAATGTTAAACAGCCCTACTTTGTGCCAATACTTTGTGCAGAAACCATTGGAGATAATTCATGTAAAGTTTCCACAATCCATAATTTATCACAATATGGATGATATCCTATTAGCTGATCCAAAGTTAGATATATTAGAAAGCATGTTTGAAGAAGTAAAAAAAAAAGCTTTGCCTCACTGGGGACTGCAAATTTCTCCTGAAAAAATACAAAGAGGAGATTCTATTAATTACTTAGGATATAAGATAGAGCTACAAAAAATTAGACCCCAAAATGAACAACTAAGGCGAGATCGATTGAAGACTCAATGATTTTCAAAAGTTATTAGGAAGCATTTCCAACTTACTGGGTATCATGGGAATACCCAAAGATGGACTACAAAATTTGGCTAATACTCTAGAAGGGGACAAAGAATTAAATAGTCCAAGAGAATTATCAGCCGAAGCTGAGAAGGAATTGGCTCTAGTAGAAAAGACAATTTGAGAAGCACATATGGATCGTGTGGATCCAGAACTTAGATGCATTCTTGTCATATTCCCCTCCAGACATTCCCCAACAGGTATTTTGGTGCAGAGGGAAGATATTATATTGGAATGGATATTCCTACCACGTAAACCAAATAAGAAATTAAAGACTTATATAGAAAAGATCTCTGATTTGATTCAAAAAGGTAAATTAAGACTTCTCCAGTTGACAGGAATGGACCCAGCAGAAATTGTAGTACCTTTAACTAATGAGGAAATTTCATCACTATGGAAAGATAATGAATACTGGCAGAGAGTATGCAGTAACTTTTTGGGAGAGATTAACAACCACTATCCCAAAAGCAAGAGAATAGAATTCATAAAGAAGACTGAATGGGTCCTTCCTCACATTGTACGACAAAAGCCAATTTCTGCAGTCCTCACATTCTATACTGATGCAAATAAATCAGGGAAAGCAGGATATAAATCAGGAGACTTAAGTAAAGTGGTACAAAGTCCATACATCTCTGTACAAAAGGCAGAACTGTATGCCATTCTTATGGTACTGATGGACTTCACAGAACCTCTCAATATAGTCACTGACTCTCAATATGCAGAGAGAGAGTTGTTTTATATATTGAAACTGCTGAATTTATTCCTGATAATACAGAATTAGCTTCATTATTCATACAATTGCAGGAAATCATCAGAAAAAGGGAACATCCTATATATATATAACACATATCAGATCCCATACAGGTCTGTCACTACCTCTAGCACAAGGTAATGATGAGATTGATCAGTTACTAATAGGTAATATGCTAGAAGCCTCAGAATTACATAAGAAATACCATGTAAATATCAAAGGTTTGAAGAAGGATTTCTCCATCACTTGGCAACAGGCTAAGGATATTGTGAAAAAATGTCCTACTTGTTCCATCTATAACCAAATTCCATTACCTGCAGGGAGCAATCCAAAAGGTATACAAAGAAATGAAATTTGGCAGATGGATGTGTTTCATTTTGCAGAATTTGGAAGATTAAAGTATGTACATCATACCATTGACACCTATTCAGGATTTCAATGGGCAACTCTTACGAGTTCTGAAAAGGCTGATTCTGTGATTACACTCCTATTAGAAGTTATGGCCATCATGGGAATACCTGTACAAAGTAAGACAGACAATGCCCCAGCATATGTCTCCAATAAAATGAGACCATTCTTTGCTTATTACAATATAAAGCATGTTACAGGTATACCACACAATCCCACAGGCCAAGCAATCATAGAAAGATCCAATCGAACTTTAAAGGATATGCTAAATAAACAGCAACAGGTAAAAATGACTCCTAGAAATAGATTGCATAGTGCTTTATTAACCTTGAATTTTCTCAATGCTGATGAGAAAGGAACAACAGCTGTGGAGAGACATTGGACAACAGACAAAACTCCTGAGCTAAACCAACCAGTTTATTTCAAGGATGTGCTGACCTCAGAATGGAAACCTGGATATGTTCTACATTGGGGAAAGGGTTTTGCCTTTGTTTCTGCAGGAGAAGAAAAGCTATGGATACCAACAAAATTAATAAAAATTTGATTCGAACAGGAAAAACCCCTTGATGAGAAGTAAAAGATCATCCACCAATGTGACATCTCTACAAGTTGTAAGAAAAATTTAACAATCAAAGGTTGGGGTAGGGTTCTGTTTTTGTCTTTCCAGGTAATGGAAATACCCATCTTCCAAAAATCATAAGGCCTTGGATATTCAGATGTTTACAGCAGAAAGAAAGAATCTATTGGTACCAATCTACACACGGTAAAATCTCACTGTCTAACATCTATCTCTCTATCAATCTAGAAAAGTTGTGGTTCCAATTCAATTATAAGCCAAGCTGGCTTTGGAGATGGAATTGGCTCACCCCTTCTCTAAACCCAAGCATATTGCTAAAAGAAAAGTTTGAGAGATTCTTCAGTCCCATATCAGAAGAGCCCTCTGGTGTGGGACAGAAGGAAACTAATAAAAAGGGGCCATTTTCTTCTAGATTCTAATTCTCTCTATGTTTACTCTTGATTTCTCAGAATCCTTTCTTACATGCTATGTCCTCTTTAAATCCAAGCCTTCCATTTTGATAACAAATAAGTTTTTCTAATAGCAATCTCGGAAGTTTCCAGAAGGAAGATGGGGCCCCAACAACAGCAACTCTACCCAATCCAGAATGATGCCATGATAATCATCATCATACTACACTTCTTGCCAGAATTTCAGACAATCTTACCCATTACTCTAAGACTTGCTGCAGAACCTACAGTTAGTCTAACTGAGATTTAACTATCTGAGCTTTCTTTCTCACAGTACCCAACAGAGATAACATCACCCCCTAAACAGCAGGAAGCAATTCTTAGAAAACAACACCCCTTCTCCCTTAGGTTTCATAATTCTCAGGGTTATAGATGATGGTTATAGGGTTGGGGGTGGAAGAAAATATTAAACTCAGTATTCTAAAAAAAAAAAGAGAAAAAAGGGAAAAGAAGAAATGGAATGGATAGGTATAAGATATTATGGCAGATTATTGTATGTACTAGCAAACAAATTTAGTAAAATAGCAGCCTTAGATAATTTGCACTGTAATTTGCACTGTTATGGATTCTTATATGTTGATACAAATGTAAACTATTTTTATACTCCTGTTTAAGATAATCTGTATATTGATACAAATACAGAACTATATTTGTTATAATGTACATATATTTCTACTCTTATATGAAATATTTGTATATTGATACAAATGTAAATTTATATCTGTCATACTTTATCTATGTTTTACTTCTGTTTAGGATATTCGGTATATTGATATATATTTAAGATTATTGTCATATTGCATATCGCACTATATACTCCTACCTCTGTTATAAATATCTTGTGTTTGTCACAATTTTGAAGTTATTGTTTTTTACCATACATTTGCTTATAGACTGTTTACCTTGTTTGCGTGAAACCTTAGTCCTTAGGTTATTTCGGTAGATAAGACTTATACATTTATAGTCACCTATGCTTGTCATCTCTATAGTTACGTTAGTTAGGTTATCCAGATTTACAGATACATAGGTCAGATGGACAGGTAATCTTCAAACACTTCATAGACCTAGAGAATATGGCATTTAAATAACTTAGAATTCTGTTGACGTGAGACACAATTGCTCCTGGCTGCACCAATTTGATCCCTAGAGAATGTTGGGCTTCTAAGCCATTTCCATTTGGAAGTTTGTCTTCTTGGCACAAAATGGCCTACTGGGCAAAGAACTGCCCTTGCCTCGACGGCTGACAGTACAAATGAAATGCTGTCCTTTCTGGACAAGCGGGACACAAGGAAAGCGACCACTGTACTCTGCCAAGACAGGGTAAGATGGTCTTTCAGAATTCCTGCTTCGGAAAATGGTCTGTCAGATACTTTAGGCCTGTAGCCAATTTGAATGCACCAACAATGCTGAGAAACATTAGGTGACTGTCCAGGCTGCCACCTGTCTCGGTCTACTCTTGCAAGATACCCAAAAGTTGCTTGCATCCATCTACCATTTCTCAGGTACCATTATATTCCTTCTCAGGTCTTTGATGGGACTGAAGACTAGCAGTTATAGTTACAACTTAGTAGATAGAACATATTAAGTATTAGATTCAGGTTCTTTAGGATAGGACACCTTTTGCAATGATCTTTGTAACATGCCATTTACCTATGCTCTATACTTCTCTGGATTTTAGTATGTGTTTCTTGCTTGATATTGTTTGCATTGTTTGTAGTTCCATCTTATCTAGGTCATTATCCCTCATTATTCCTGGACAATATTTGATAACCATTCCTTTGTATATAGTCTTGTATTAGGTTAGAACCTTCTTATTTAGACAAAAAGGGGGAGATGTAGTGGGTAGCCATTCCAGCTTTGATCTGGAAATTCCAACCCCCATTGAGACTTTGGCAACTGTCACGCCTACAAGGTGGGGCCAAGGGAGGCACCTGAAGACCTGAGATCTGGATGGGCTGCGCTCTCTCTCTGTTCCAGGACCCTGGACGGTGGAGGTGGGCCAAGCAGAGCTCCAGAGAACACCACTGGACTGCAATACACCTTCCCCAGACCCCGCGACCTACCTATCCCTTAATTTGTAAGTTACACCATTAAATAAATCTCTTTTTAACTACGTGGAGTGGCCTTAATAATTTCGCCAATAAGGATGGCTATTGCTGGAATATAAGGTATACAGACATTAACCAAAGATGCTCCAGGATTACATATCTGAAAAATTTCAGGCACTTATTAATGAGGATTTGGGCTTCCATGATCTTATTTCAACCAAGTTCTTTTAGCCAATAACATTCCAGAATCTGCTTTTAAAAATAAATTGCTTTTTTAATGTTATCATCTTTAAGATTAAAGGGTGGAAATCAGAAAGAGAAAAAATATTTATTTTAAGATCAAACACCTGCTGCTGCTTCCAATTTAGATGTGGGGTAAAGCATGTGAAGTGAAAGCAGTGAGTGAAATGTGCTGTGTCACAACCTCCCTAATTAACAACATTCCACTCCAAACAACCTTACTCAGCCTCCCTTCATCTCACTGAGCTGACCAAGGGAGACCTTCCAGGCAAAATGCGTGAGCTGTTAAAAAAAAAAAAAAAAAAAACCAAACCACAGATAAGCATTGAAGTCTTTGAAGAAACTGTGAACACCCTCTGGGAAGAAAATGAGACTTGTGAAGTTACACACACACACACACACACACACACACACACACACACACACACACACACACACACATTTTAACACAGAGTCAAAGACAGAGGTCAATGGCACTATTTCAAACCGAAGATTGCCTGTTGAGGAAGAAATTAGTTTTGAACATCAAAAAATAAATGAACAAAGGAAGCAGAAAACTACATTAAATTAGAGTCCTTGTCTCAAGGAAAACACAAAACAAAACCCTCCCTCTTCATATACAAGCACTACTAATTAAGTTTTATTGTTGGAAAGAAAAATCTCTTTCCACCTCAGGAAATCTGACTCTACCAACCTAATAAAAAATAAAAAGGACTTGTCCTTTTGGAGACTGACGCATTCTTCCAGCTGCACTGAAGTAGCTGTCTTGCAAAATATTGCGTTTTTGAGCAGAGAAGTGTGTTCTTTGTTTCTAATTTATTGTCAAATGGTACTAATTTATCATCTTTCAATGTTATTTTAAATATGAAGATAAAGTATGAGACAATTCATACTATCATTTCCACAGGACAAAGAATTTCAGGATATCCAGAGGTCATATGTAAAAGAACTGTCTGTGTAGCAGTGTCTTTCTCTTCAGGACTATGGGACCCTGAACCCTAGATGCTCTGTGTGTGTGTGTGTGTGTGTGTGTGTGTGTGTGTGTGTGTGTGTGTGTGTGTGTGTAAGTTCTATTCTGATGACTGTGCAGCAGGAAAACCCTGCCAGATTACATTGGTAAATTTAATTGTGTATTTTCATGAGGCTATGGTATTAGTTTTCTAGGATTTTCCTTTTGAAGGTATCACAGACTCATGCTTAAACAGAAATGAATGCTTTGTCTTGCAATTCTGCATCTCAAAGTAAGCTATTCTCATGGGCAGCATTGTTTTTACCCCTGGGGTCTGTGAATGACCAGCATGCTTCATTCCTTGTCTTGTGAGTGACTGTCTTTGTCCTGTGTTCTTAGATCATTTCGCAGGGAGGATTATTTTACATGCTTCCTTTTCTTTACTTGACTTTTGTTTGAAGGGCCAGAGGCATAAAGAGGTGGGGGTAATATAAGAAAGGAAGTCAAGTTTGAGAATTTCTGCATGGGAGGGAGGTACTAAGTTTTTCTTCTCATTCAGTATACTCTAAAATTTTGAGATTCTGAGTCAGTTCTAAATGTGTCCTTCATCAACACCAAGTTATAGCAAGGTAGTTAATTTTTAAGAAGGGAAGTCCATGTCTTTCATTGTGGAGTGGGAGTAAATGTTTAACGTCAGTCAGCATAAACATTTTTCTAAGAGATACATACTTGAGGCACACCTGAACTGAAAAGCTTGACAAAATTATTCTGAAAATATATTCTTCCTATATAACCTTCATTACTTAATGAAAGCAAAAAGAGAGGAGGAATGTGGGCAGAGATAAAGGGGGCCAGAGTAGAATCAGCTGTGTTTTACAATGCCTGATGGCTAAGACAATGAGACAAATCCTGCTTGCTTCACCGCATCCTTCAATCTCGGAGCATGAGTTTGAAATGCAGTCTGTCAGTGGTTTCATAACAAGACCCTTAGCAGATAAAAAATAAATATTGTGAAGAAAATAAAGCATGGCATTTCATATACAATATAAATTTAAGAAAAATTAGAAATTGAGTGCAGGACTAGCCATGTCCATATATGTGGGCATTTACTAATTCTCTTATCCTTTTGCCATGGAGATATTTTAATTAGATGAAGTTAGATGTGATTGTAGAAAAGATAGTAATTTCACATGCTCTTACTTAATTTCTCTTACTATTCTATAATTTAGTGCAGACTTTGGAAAATAGAGACTTTTCACTTACACACATTGGTAGATAAATGCTAGCCTTAATCAGTAAAGCCTCTTTTTTACCTGAATGGTGGCGAATGCAGACTCGTGGCTGTAGAAGGTATTGAGAACACGTGATGACTGGTGGTTCAGGTATAAACCAGACATTTATACCATGCCATCTAAGACCCGGAGAACAGTAAATAACGGGGGGGGGGGGGGCAGAGGATGTAAAAAACAAAGAGAGGGAGAAGGGCTGTGAAATATCTTCTTCTAGGTAAGACAAAGCCACTGCAACCAGAGACTCAAACTCACAGCAGCTGCAGCTGCCTGCGCTGTGCCCGAACTTGAGGGTCCCTGGCAATATGACTCAAAGAAAAGAGGGAGATACGAGAGGGTAGGAGCCAGTAGTAATCAGAATGTATTGTATACATGTATGCAGTGGCCCAACAACAAATTTAATTAATTTTTAAAAATCACTAAGGAAGCCTAAAAGTTGATGGACACATTTCTTGTGAATTGCCCCCCTAGTATCCTTTAAACGCTTTTGTACAAAGATCAAGTAAACAAAGTCAAGCTTGCGCTAATGGCAGATTTACCTGGGAACTTTACTAGAAATTAGGATGCTGGCAATTTTCTTTCCAACTTGAAAATTACCTTAAAATGAAACATTGATTGACACATGCATGTGATATAATCATTTTCCCCTGGAGAAAGCCATTTTTTCTCTTTGATTCTGTTCCTTACCCATTTTTTCTTTCAGTGACCAATGCCCTATGCTTATTTTTGCTTATATGTTACCTACTCTATCATATTTCAAAAAGGTTCCTTTTATGACCTTCTGAAATATTGCAGGGCAGATTCAAACATGTCCCAAGTAGGCACTGAAATTTTAATGCATTTTTATGGGAAGCGCTCTCAGTCCCTGCAAGACAACATTTATTTGTCCAGAAGGATGTTGGTAGAATGTCCTCCCACATTAAACCCAACAGACAACTTATTTCTATAGTAAACAGAATGACTTGTATTTTTATATGTAATTAATTAGTCCTTCAATGCCATGTAAGTACTATCAAATGAATATTCACATTTGAAACTCCACTGGGAATAAATCCATCATAGCAGCTAATCTGACAACATGATGCCCAAATCCTCTTAATATCTTTTCTCAGGCTCAAAACACTATTTCTACTCTGATAATGTCTTGACACAAATAAAGTAAAAAAAAAATATTTCCCAGCAGTGTTTTTCATTCTAACTTCACTACTTAGAAGAGTACACCACATTAAATAAACAATAAATATGTGTTGAATCAATGAAAGACAGTTATATCGAAGTTCTAGCTGCTGTTATTTAGACACAGAGGTGAATGGAGTAATTATTTTTTAATATGCACAAAGTGAAATGAAGAACCAAGATAAAAGGCCCATGACCTGAAGTCTCTGGTTTAACTCAGTGGAGATTTATACGAATAAAGTAGATAATTAACTTATTTAATAATATGACTTACATAGGTAGACTCTTTTAGCTGTCCCAACACATGTATTGACTTGTGTTTCACCTGATGAAGGATGTAATTGTTCTTGTCTTTTCTTATTTACAGCAAATCACTCACATATGATCAGCCCTTTCTTCCTGTTGGCTTCCACTCAGTGTAATTTCCATTTATTCCAGACACTTGATATTTAAAATTCTCAACTGAAAGGCAGAGGTTGTTCCCTAGAGTTAAAAAGCACACGAAACCTGCAGCGAAGGCTTTCACTTGCAAAATTTCATTCTAATTAGCGAGTATTCCATTCTATTTCATTCTGTAGAACAAGCAGAAGAAAACGACGGTCTGTGGGCCAAATCTGACTGTGGGTGTTTTTGTGTGGCCCCCAAACTAGAGTTTTCTTTTGACAGAACTTAAAACAAACAAACAAGAAGCAGGAATGGCTGAGCAATGAAAGTAATGGGGAACTCACTTTCAAAACGTCTTCATTTGAAGATTTGTAGACATGTAGATATAGACGCACTCATTTCTTTATTCAGTTTCTACAGCTGCTTTTACACTACCAGGCAAATAGGAGTCTTCACAACAGCACAACCTGAAGTCTTCAACTGTTATTACTTGTTTGTCCTTTATAAGTAATGCTTGCTAAACACAGGTACAGAGCATTTATTTCTGTTTCATTTTCACAATCCATATGTTCACTTATTATCATTACTACTAATAATTTTATTTTCTTGAAACTTGTCTCTTCAGCTCATGATGGTCAAGAATCCACAATGTAGGCCGTGCTGTCCTCTGGCTTCTCACAGTCTCCTGAGTGCAGGATTAAACAAATAAATCTGAAAATGGTAAGGGTCAAATATATTTTGTTATCAACAGCTTCATGTAACTAATTCTAATACAATAATTGAGGAAGTTGAAATGTCTATAAGATTGTGCAGAATCACATGATCTTATTTAACATGCCCTCTATCATTTATTGTGCTTTGTTTATGTTAAGGTATATTTCAGAAAAGCTTATGCTTCATTTTCACTTATCTTTTTTCATACTATATTTAAAAATAAGCATTGGAAAAGTCTAAAAGTCTGATAATAATATAATTATCAAATAATGATAATCTGATAATCTTCTGTGAATAAAATTAGTTTTAGAAATTATAATTTACCTAGACATCAGTAAGAGCAAGAAATGCTTTTCATTTTCTACTCTTCAATTACTAGTCCTCCAGGTTGTTCATTTCTACTTACCCTGTGCAGGGCCTTCCTCTAACTTGGCTGATGCTATCTGATTAATATTGCTCCTTAGTTTGTTTCTATTTCTGTGATAAGGACACTGTGAACAAAAGCAGCTTAGAGAGGAAAGGGTTTATTTGGCTCCACATCACAGTCTACCATTGAGGAAAAGCTAGGGTGGAAGCTGAGGGAGGAATCTGCAGTCAGTAACTGAAGCAGAACCATGAAGGAATGCTTCTTATTGACTTGGTATCCAGGGCTTGGGTAGCCTGCTTACTTACATAACCCAAAATTAACTGTTCAGGGGTAGCACTGCCCACAGTGGGCTAGGCTCTTGCACATCAATCATCAATCAAGAAAATGCCCCACATGCTTGTGTCTGGGCCAGTCTAAAAGAGGCAGTTTCTCACTAGCTTGTATCTAGTTGACAAAAAACACAACAAACCTGCACAGCTCCTAAAATAACAAGACTATATAAAGCATAGTAGGCCAACCATGACTGATTCATAAAGCCTGGCCACCAAAGTGACCTCAGCAATGTAAAGTCAAGGAGAGGGAAAGGGAAAAGTATCCAGGACCACATGGTGGTTCATGTTAACATGAGGTCTGCTGCTAACCACAGGTGAAAAGGAAGGAAACAATGTCTGCCTTCATCTCCTTAAAGAGAAACAAGAGGAAATAAAACTGAGCTGCACACTTGCACTCAATGGCTTTTCTCCATATGTTCCTTGATCACGGGAGTATAGTTTGTTAAGTGATGATGCCATAGATAGTAGACTTTGTTAAATTTTCTTTCCATTCAAGTCTGATGACTTTTTAAGACATTTTAATTTCTGTATTTAATATACATACATATATGCATATATATATACATATATATATGTATATATATATATAAAACCAATGAGTTTTATCCCTAACTCATATTATATGTATAAACAATTGTCTGTCATGTAGAAGACTGGACGTAGTCTCCAGCCCTGGGAAACAAAAGAATAAAGACTCTGATGACTAATGAAGCGCCATATTAGTCATCATAGAAAATAGTGATGGAACCAAATTTGTGGCATTTAAGATGAGAAGACCATCTTAATATTAGTGTTGGAAATTATTATGGATTTTCTTATTTGGGTTAGAAAAATTTGAAATCTAAAAATTGTCCTAAAATAACTATACATTGTTTCTTACTTTGATCATAATGATGTAATTAAATTTCACTTATATAAGGAAATAGTTAACATTTTCTTCCTGGTAATCTCATAAATGATTGTTGAAATTAAATGTATGCCAACAAGTAACATAACATAATCAAATGTGAGAAGGGAGAACACAAGTGAAATTAAAACAAAAGATGTATATTAATCACAAGAAGAAAAATTCAAAAATTTCAAAATGCTTGTAAAGCCTTTTCAAGTCTATAGTCACATGTAATGTTTCTTACAAAAACAAGGACAGTTTTCACCTTTTTAAATTTACTCTTTGTTGGAGATGCAACTTCTATGTTTTTTTTTCTCCTAAAGGATAATGGAAAGAAAGAGCCTTGATCAATCCCCAATAGAACTGAGTGGTACCAAGAGATAATTACACTAGATGGATTTAAGCAAACAGGGAAGACATAGTTAAGATTATTGCAATGTAGAAGAGAGTTTGAACTCAGATACTATGGCAAAAAACATCCATGTACATCATAATCTCTACACTTAAGACTCAGTGAATATCTTGGAAAAGAAGGTTGAAAGTTTTTAAGAATCAGAAGATGAGAATGAGAGCTACAAAAAATGTTCCTGGAAGCAAAACAGAAGTTACATTCATGAAATTTCATCAATGTGGTTATATAACTAAGACCTGCATAGTGATCACACAAGACAACATGATAAGGGAAATTTCCCAATTCCAGACACGGAGAAGAAGAGCAATAATCACTCAATGGCTGCTGAGAAAGGGAGAAACAATATTCTCCAGGAAGGAACTTACAGATACCCTATCCAGTCTAAACCGGTCAGCCATCAACATATGTATATGTATGTATAAGGAACACTAAATGGATTCAGTAGGTTATGTGTAAATACATATATGAAAAAGTGATTGTGAATTTGAGAAGGAGCTGGGGGATGCAGGAGGAGTTGGATGGGGCTCGAAATACTGTGTGGCACACAAAATGTGTGCACAAAGTAACTAAAAATAATGAATAAAATAAGTCTTTAGTAATAAGATAAGGTTATCATAGTTCTTATTCAACATGGTTATTAGGAAATAATGTAAACGTATTGCCAAGTATAAGCTAGTACAATATAATCAGACCCATGTATGCCAAGCTACAAATGGAAAAAATACACGTTTGTGTTTCTTTTATCTCTGCCTTTATGTCTTCTCTTTTCTCTGTTTATTCCTCTTTCTTTCTTAAACTTGGGCTAAAGGAAACTCAGCACATAGCTGCAGTAACTACACCAAGTCTCTCATGCCAAGGGCTAACACTGTGCTGAATCCACAATCAAAGAGTCTTCCTGGTGTCATGATCAACTCCATCCAAATATGGGAATGCCCTGATTTTAGTTGGGATTTATTTGCCATATTTTACATATTCTTTATTTTGGGTTCTTCAAGTATTTCAGGAACTTCAGTGTAAAACAAGTATAAAACAAAATACAGCAGAAAATTCACCTCTGTGGCTTAAAGGTCATAATAATTACAGAAAGTTGTAGGTGATTTTAAGCCAAAAAAAAAAAAAAAAAGTCAGCATCAAAGTGCAAAATGCTTCCTGTGACACTTAGATAGACTGTGACTGTAGGTGTTCAACATTCTATAAATTACACAGAACAATATAAATCTTTGAAGCTAGTGAGGAAACAAGAAAAACTTGTCAACAAAACAACATTACGCTAAGGAATTTGAATGAACCAGAGAAGACATAGATTCTAATTACAGCCCAGCAGACAGTTTGTTATGAATTCCTATGCAAAGCTTTCTTTCTTTAGAGCTAATTATTGTATCAAACAATGAAATAAAAAACACCTGTCATTCTTACCCAAAGGAATCCTGTAAAGATCAAGGGAAAACATAAATCTGAACATCTTGGTAATACAACATACAAACATATATATTATACTAAGAAAACTAGTATAATTACAAGATTACATCCTCAAAAACTTAGAAATTAGTCATAGTATCTTAAACGTCTACTGCTTTAAAGTAAACAGATGGATAAGAATAGTTGCAAGATGCCAACTTGAGCATTCTGCGTTTTCTTAAAGGTGTTCCTAAACATAATATCTAAAAACAAATTGTAGAGTTAAAATATGATGCACACATAGGGAATTGATACAAAATAGGCTTATTATCAAGATATGACTTGAATATAAATGATGGGATAAATGTACTCCTCAAACTTATGTAGGAATATGCTAAACTACAGAGAGATGAGAGGAAGTATTTATTATAGGGTGAAAAATTGAAGGGGGTCTTCTAATTTATGTTAGCAATGCAATTATCCTCAACTATTCTATCTTCTATATACTGATCCCTAAGCTCTTCTGTAAATGTGTTCATTTCTTATTGCCATAATGACCTTTCACTTTTAGACAATGAGGAAGCTCATAAATGCTTTGGCTTCTACTCTCTGATATGAAGATAACTTACCTGATTGTCTATTTTTAATTATATTGTAATTTCAACTGGTTATTTCTATGTCACCAGTTCTCTGTAACTCAGTCATTCACTATTTATGTTCTATCAGCTCTATAAAGAGAAATAATGCTCAGTGCATGCAATCTTTTATGATTTTTCTAGACTATAGTGGTAGATTTTCTGGTGATTAAAATCTAGAACCATCAAAGTTATTGGAAGTTTAAAATGTAATGAAATCATTTGAAATGCATTACCTCAAAAACAAAAATGCCTTTCAGTTATGATGCATTGCTGTGGGATGTTCTGTATGTCAAATGTGTTGCTCTGATTGGTTAATAAATAAAACACTGATTGGCCAGTAGCCAAGCAGGAAGTATAGGCAGGACAAGCAGAGAAGAGAATTCTGGGAAGTGGAAGGCCTCAGTGAGACCCTGCCAGCCACCGTAATGAAAAGCAACATGTTAAGATATCTGCAAGCCACGAGCCATGTGGCAACTTATAGATTAATAGAAATGGGTTAATTTAAGATATAAGAACATTTAACAAGAAACCTGCCACGGCCATACAGTTTGTAAGCAATATTAAGTCTCTGTGTGTTTACTTGGTTGGGTCTGAGCAGCTGTGGGCCTGGCAGGTGAGAGAGATTTGTCCTGACCGTGGGCCAGGCAGGAAAACTGTAGCTACAATGCATATCATATGTGATCTAAATAATTCTACAGTGAAGAAAGAAAGGGTGCTTGTATGGTTGTCAAAATCAGGTGTAGATCTCCATTGGTTTTCTAACTATTGTATTAGGAAAATGTAGTCGAAGGAGCTATGAGACCAAGAAAAGTTAACAGAGCTCATATAATAAATACAAATGAGGCTTGCAAAAGGTTAAAAAAAAAACCTTTTTTATGTTTTTTTCATGGTTTAGCACAAAAAGAGAAAACACAACTCAAGCATTAGAAGAAAAATGCTGGAAAAGCCTGTTAGTATAGAAACAACATTTTAATCTATAGGTAAGTCAATGAAAATTTGAGGACAGGAGGGTATGGATGCAGGTCAGTGGTACAGTGTTTGCTTAGCATGCAGGAAGCCCTGGAGGTTGATACCCAGCACTGCCACAGTGGCATGCACAGAGCATGCTTGTGATCCCAGCACTTGGGAGGTAGAGACAAGAGGGAGAAAAGTTCAAGGTCACCCTCAGCTACATAACAAGTTCCACGAAGAGAAAGGAAAGAGAGGAGAGCATGTGCAGGAGTGAATAGAGCTGAGCAATTGATTCTTTTTTTTTTTTTTTTCAAATAAAAAGGAAAAAAAAAAACAATCCCCAATCAAAAGTTTCCTGGGGATGGTGCTCACTACACACATGTGTGTCTGGGAAGGAGTTAGAATAGAGACAGTAGGCTTGGAATATCATTGCTTCCCACTTCCTTTCAAACTAACCCTTCCCTGACACCTCCTCTACTTGGCATTTAAATAGAAGTGCCGTTGTGTAAAATTTGGGTTTGATTTTATTCACATACTTTCATTATACAGAAAAGTTTCTCACCCAAAGGCATGTGCTTCATATGCGGGAGCACACATGTTTAATAAAGAGTGAAGAATGCAGAAGTCCAGATTAAGATTTTAACCAAAAGCATGGTGAAGACGATGACCTTGAAAGTGGTGATGGACTAGGTTACCAAGCAGGGGCTGAATGCTTCTTCTAGATCACGAACATGTGTTATTCTGCCGTCACCATGCAAACACCAAGTATACTGGTCAGCTTAGAGTCCCCATTTGATCATCCTAAAATTAATCTCCAGGTTTTATGAAAAGCCATGTAAAGTGTTTTGTTTGGTACAACTATGGTAGACAAAACTATGATTGTACTTCTATGGATATTGTTTCCAGTTTAAAGTAGAATGCCACAATTAGCTTTCAGAATAACTAGTCAATAAGCATGCGTTGTTTACCATTTGCCTTGAGTAGGTCTAGATCTTAGGTATAACTCCACAGTAAGGTATATTAGCCTTCTGAGGCCGCATGGGACTCATTTTTCAGCCCTCCATTTTAATGGGTTTCTAGTGGCCTTCCGGAGCACCTCACTATAGACAAAGTGAATTAGGCAACAGGGAAAACCCAGCTCATTAGGACCCAATGTGCTGTACTTAGAATTAAATTAAAGAGTCTCACCTCATCAAACTCAAGAGCCCACCATAACAGACACTGACACGCGAGGGCCATTGTGCAGCCCAGGAGATGACTATCTTCTGGTTCTCAGTGTACACAGAACAATCTCTTCTTTTGATGTTTTGGGTCAATTCACAAGGTCATCAGAGTTTTCCAAAGGTTATATTGCTGAGTTTTATGCAGCTATACTGAAACTTGGCCATTCAGTATGTGTCAGCATATTTCTTGCCACGTTTCACCCAAATGCTAACAGTGCAGGTCTGTGCTTAGACTGTGAAACCAGGAAGGCAATGTGGGGCTAAGAAACAGGAGTGAATCAGGGCATACAGAGGGATGGTAAATTGGAACTCGTCCAGGTTTTACTTAGTTCTTGAAATAAATTCTGGTCATTAAAGTTCTGGAAAATGAGAAAGTGCTTTTTATTTTTCCTTTGTAGCTGTTCACAGAAAGGTAATAATTATGGTCACTGAAAATAATCAACATACTTAAGAGGAAAATGGCTGAAGTTTTCAGATAAGCATTAAAAAAGGAAAACTCTCAGATTGCATTAGAAGAAAATTCAAGAAAGTAGAGATGCTTTTAAAAGGAAAAAAAAAAAAGGGCTTGAGAGCAGTTACTGTCTTCATGGACATTTAAATTTTAAGTTAAATTTATCCATAACTGACACATAAAGAAATGTACATGCCCCTGTGATGCCATGTGTACTTGGCTGTGGGGGCCACAGAGTCTACCTAGTAAGGCCTTGCTCAAGGTCAGAAAGTCTAAGCTTGCTTTGATCAGCACGGCTGCATAATAGGATGATTTGGCCAAAGGCGTGGTTACCAGATGATTTGAAGGGTCTACAATTGTTGACACTGTATAACTTGATCTTGAAAGGGGGAGGTCTTTTACCCCTCCCCTTGCTGATGTATAAAAAGCCCATCGTGAATAAACTCGGGGCGACTGGGTATTGACCTAGGGCTCTCCCAAAGCTATCCTGTGTCTCTTTTTCTTCGTTTACTTCTATATTTCCTCCTATTATTTCTCAGTCCCTCACTCCTCCATTCAAGAACCCTTCAACAGGTCAGAGCTGGTCCCCGACACTTGGCCAATTTATTAATATATAATATGTCTGGTTTTACAAGACACCTATGGCTTCCCCATTTAAGCATCAATACACATAGGTTTGAACATTAATGTTTACAAATATTACCAAATCACATTGTAAAGTTTCTATTTTTCTCTGTGCATGCTCACCATACACATACTTTGCTGGTCTCATGATCAATAGGATGCATATCAATAGAGATTGCACGCTGCATGCAGGGAAGTCAACGGAGCATATGAAAGTATATAGCTTCATAAGGTCTCAAACTGCATGTTGGGCACATATATTGTTCTTTTATTGATTTTAGTGTCTTTTTTTCCATTTTCACATTATGTTCTTTAGCATTTTTCTCTAGTTGAAACATTCCCTTCTGGAGGAATCTATTAATTAATGTATTTATTTGTTATTTTTATTAAAAATAGATTTTTCTCTCAGATAACATATTCCAACCACAATTTCCCCTCCCTCCACTCCTCCCAGTCCCTCCCACACCTCCTCTCTCCCCCAGATCTACTCCCCCTCCATATCCTCTTCAGAAAGAGCAGGCCTCCAAGAGACAACAGGCAAAAAGGAAAAAATAAGGTACAATAAGACAAGGTGAAAACTCTCAGATTGAGGCTGGACAAGGCAACCTAATAGGAGGAAAAGAGTCCTAAGAGCAGGCAGAAGAGTCAGAGATGCACCAGTTCCCACGAAAACATCAAGCTAACAGCCATAGAATACAGAGGGAGGACCTGGTGCAGACCCATGCAGGCCTCATGCTTGCTGCTTCAGTCTCTGTGAGCCCATGTTAGCCCTTCTTAGTTGATTTAGTGTGGAACAATCTCTTTAAGAATCAGCAAGTTCTAACATGAGGTTCATTAAGGTTCAAAAAGTGGTAAATTACTCCTAAGATTCAGGGAGTCCCTGATACAGACTAGATGTACAAGGCCCTCAAGGTTATAATTCCATCAGAACTGCTAAGAGATCGCAAACCAATCAAGGTGTCTGGAAGAGACTCTCTGAACTATCAAGTTTCTGAAAATCATGCAGAACAGTCCAGGTTCCAGTTTTCATTAGTTGTTTCCCGGGCTGTGGTATGGGCTTTTGATAATGTGGCTACCTACCCTTGAGTCACACTTCCTACTATAAGTAACATCTTACCCCTGTGCTGGTGAGTGCCTTAGGTAAACTCATTGGTTCGACAACTGGACTCTGGAGGTGTGTCTACTTTAGTCTGTTAACCATTCCCAATCTGGGGGGGGAGTAGACCTTTATTAATGTGCTCCCAGGAATATTGTCACATCACACATTATTACTTTTATTTTTCCTTGTAAAGTACGTGCATCATTCAAGCAGAAGTTAAAACAAAGTACATTTTTATCAAACAAATCTAAGAGCATTTTGAAGTAATACTCTATAGGATATGTGGGCACAAAAATATTTAGCAAACTTTTGATTCTGTACATAAGTAATTATTATATAAATTCCATTATGAACTTAGGATAATTGAAAGCCTTTACCTTGTTATGTGGGTTGTGGTTTCTATTTATCCTCCAGTTTTTTTCTTATAATCTTTCCTCTATGTTATATATTCAATTTTTTTTCTACTGTAGAATATTGATAAATTGAATGTGGTCTTATTATTAGAGAATATACCAAGCCTTGGTTTGTAAGTGTGAATGAAGTCCATTTTAAATATCTGTTTAATTAATGTCAAGTAAGACAAGTTGCATTTGTGATTGGTGGATATAGCTTAGTGTTTAAAGCCCTGGGTTCAATCCCGACTGAGGGAGGGAAAGAGAGGAGGAGGGAAGGAGAGAGGCCTTTTATGACATGCCAACACATAGACGCTTCTGGTCACCTGCACCCATGGCGCTGCCTCTCTTTCTGCTCTGGTGGCCTGTATCTTTCTCTCCCTTCTCCTCCGCATGCTGGGCATTCTCCATCCTGTTCTCTTGGATTTCTGGCAATATTGTTTCACTAGGAAGTACATTCTTGATTGACTTTTGGGAGAAATAAAAGATAATTTTCAACTGTACTAATACTGAAAAAAATATGTAAATAAAGAAGGATAGTATTTCCTTTGTAAGGGACAATCTTGTCTGCTGCTGTTCAGATATGCATGTTTCCCTATATTATATATACAATAAACTCAAGTAAAAATGGATTTTGGATCAGCAATTGTAGTAGCTAGGCTTTCTTTCTTTCTTTTCATCTTTTTAAATTTATTTATTTTTTGAAAATTTCATGTATATATGTATGATTTATATTGATTATATCCAGTTCTCACTCTCCTTTTCCAACAAACCGTAACTACCCCAACACCCCTGCCTCCCAGCTTCACATTCTTTAAAATAAATAATAACCCACTGAGTCAAGTTGGTGTTTCATATATGTGTATGAGTGTAGGCTAGTCCCTGGGGAGTTGGAAAAGAATCAGTGGCCATATTCCCAAATATTGAAAGAAAAGCAACAGAAAAATGAATCCTGAACTGACCAAGAAATTTCCTCTTTACTGGGCAGTTTTAATAGTGCTAGAAGGCAGGATGCAAGCCCCTGGGACAATAATAATAGTAATAATAATAATAATAATCAATGATAATAAATAATAATGATATTAGTGCTGAACTTTACATGCAGTGATACCAACCTGCCAGATAAGATGTGCCCATTGCTGAAATAGTGACATGACTGTTATTGGGCATCCCATCATTTTCTCTCTGGATCTCAGGCCTTTTCCATGGGAGGAAATTCATTTCTGATACTTCAAACCTTGTACAAGACTTGTCACTTGTGATTTTATGGGCTCTAGGGAGAGACCTCCTCAAATTGTTTTGCTAAACGGTCATGTGCTAAATTGCCCTTGAAGTATTTATCTTTGTACACATAGATTTGTGATGCTTTCAACCTCGATCAAATAAATGTATTTTTGCTGTGAGAAGTGGTTAGGGCAGAGACTTAGAACTGCTTAAAGTGTTGAGAATAAATAGCTGGGGTCTTTTTAATTACTTCTTGGTGTTCAGGTTTGTTTCAGTAAGGCACAGTGTAAAATATTTGACTTCTTGTTAAATGATTTATATGTAGTCTTTTTTAAGAAAAGGAAAAAATGAATGGAAGTAATATAACATTAAAATACTGTAAAGAAAATTGAATTATATAAGTAGATCCTTAGTAATAACACTTCATAGGGAAATGTTCTGTACTCCTCATTCTAGTCACATTTACTGAGCATCTATCACGTTCCAGAGAGAACACTTAGATTTTATGCATAGTTTACAAAAGTAAGTAACACATATCTTTTATCTCAAAGAACTCACAGGAGGAAGCTGGATACACAAAATAATTATTTAATAACTGTAATAGCAAATGTATACATAAGAAACGGTCTATGGGCAGAGGAGAGTGGGTGACGTTGAAGTTGTGTGTTCAAGGATGAACATACTTTTCCAGATATAGGAGACAACTCTAAGACAGTTCAGGGAGAAAGGTTCAGATGCACAAAGGGTTAAGAGTATCCTAAACTGACGATCTTTCCTGGAAATTTTAAGTTGTTTACTATGACTTAACTTTAGGATTAAAAGGGAAGGATCAAAATCATAAAGTGAGGTGAGGCACAAAGGGTCATACCAGAGAAAGAATGGCCATTCCCTGTTTGTCGCATCAAAGAGAGGAATTGAGCTATTGAAGAATTTACGAACAGAATGGCAATGAGGAAAAGCAAGACATAAGGAGAAAATGTAGAATTGAAAATCTAGGAGAACTATGACACACAGTACATACCTGTGACAGGAAATAAATTGAACTGTGTGTCAAATCCCAGACATTACAGTAAAACTAAACAGGCTAGCCAGTGTCCACCATCTGGGCCGCAGTGATCATCAGATCGCATAATAGTTCTACATTGACAGTTGTTTTCCGTACCTGGAAGGTGAATACGAGGCACCGGGACTTGAGGTGTAAATTCTGAGACACCCTGACCCTGTGGTGGCCTTGTTAAAACGTTTCAGCACACAAGCAGCATGCATTGCCAGAAGAAAATCACCTTAAACTTTGAACAAAGGGCAATGAGGTGCGCATGCTCCTAGTGAGAACTCTTCTGGCCATTCATCCCTCTCTGCCCACCTTAAGTGTCTTATTCCAGTCAAAGTCTGCTCCCGAAAAACACGCTTTGTATTGGCCATGGGGATGAAAGCTTAGATAGAACTCCAAGAAGATGGCATTTTATTTCTTCATTTCTTCTTTATTGAACAGAAGAAAGATATTGTAAGCAGTTGCTACCATCGAGACTGTCACAGCATCTCGACTGCAAAAAACAAAGTACTTCTCTCTATTGTCCTTTTCAGAGTAAATAGAAATAGCACCTTATTTTGTTGGCTGAGCTCTACCCATAGCTTGTCAGTTTTGTATCAAAAGAAAAATACCCCTTTCCTTGCATGAAATAATCAAGGGAGCTAAACAGACAGCTCCATTTTCCAGTGAGTGAAATAATCAAGAGAGCTATGCAGTAAATCAAACGTTTTACTCTTGTGTGGTGCACTGCAGCCTACGGATCTCTTTTTTCTTTGTCTTTCCCTCACAATATATCCCAACTGAAATGCATTCTTTTTGAACATAGTTTCCAAACCACAGACTCAGTGTTTTCTTTTATTTTTAAACGCCCCAGCAAAACCGAGGTAAAGGGGAAATTGTCACTTGTAGGTGGACTATGAGGCTAAAATGAAGCTACACCTTACTCATTTATTGTCTTTTCCAAAGTAAAGATATGAATTGTGGGAAAATGTTCTGTTATTATTTGATGTTTTGCTTTTAAGCTCCTTCAGGAAATGTTCAAATAAAAGAAGATTTCAACCTTAAATGTCACTCTCTATCAAAATAAAAAATGCCTCTCGTGTACATGTAGATGTAAAACAAAACTAGGTTTTTTTTTCTCACCATCCAGCAGATAAGAACACCACCACCCCATATTGCTGTTTGTAATTCTGAAAAGCAACAGCTAAAGAAAAGAGAAAAATGATCTTTAGTTCAGGTTTCTTGGCTTTACTCTGGGGAACTAATTAATAGATGCTTTCACTGGTCTCAATAAAGCAGTGTGTGTTAAATCTCTTAATACAGAGCAATTTCTGGGCCTAGCGGGTGAGTGTGAGCCCAAATACATGGCATTTCTCAACATTAAGCACTTCCCAGAGCAACTCTTAATGTAGTCACCTATTCTACATGCTTTTACCCAATATTTACGGCATGTTACACATTCCTAAGCCTTGGATGCTCAAATAAATAGTGCTTTCCCAGACTTTCTGGAGAAGTATTTTTATTTTAGGGAGCAACACTATCCAAATTTGCATGTAGACTAGGTTCATTTGCACATTGTCTAGATCTCAAATGTTTTGACATATTTTCTGTATATTTCTTTAGAAAGTAATAGTAATGACTTCATATAAAGCACACTGCTTGCACTATTCAAATGACTCTAACCACAGTAATGTGGGCTGGCAAAGCCATATACTTTCAACCTAAGTAGTGTCAGGAATATATGGGGAGAACAAGTGAATTCTCATGAGTGGTACTCTCAGCAGCCTGCAAAACTGCCAGAATGCAGCCAGAGAGAAAGGAAAGTGCAAGGTAGTGCATGGAATTTTTGAAGGGTTGTTTTGTTTTTACTTTCCATTTACAAACAAAGGTTTCAGAAACCTGGAGGGTAAATCTATTACTTTGCCAGTATGGCTGTGCTAGAACCATCTATCCAAATGGGCACTAAAGAGAGGACAACTAGTCTTCTGGCAGAGCTGGAGGGGAGCTGCTGCAGATGAACCCTTCTCAGAACATTCTCTTGGCAGATGTGCTATGAGGCCACATCTCATCTCTAGGAATGCTAACTTCTGGCACTCGGTTAAGTGTTATTTCCCAAAGGATCTCCACTGTAATGCTAATGCATCTGAGTAGTCACTAATAATATGTAATTAAATTTTCTTATTTTCTATTAAGTGATAATACTTGTCAACATTTCATGGAAATAGTTTGATACTATATAAAGCCTGATTTAGGTTGATATATTACTTAGTAGAATTACCTCTGTTGATGATTTTTGCCCAAAACAATTATGATTGCCAAAGACTGATTTTATAACTCCAGCATTTTTCTATATTTGCTTGGTAACACTCTCCAGTTGTCTGATTTTACCTCCCTCCTCACTTTCTAATAATCCCTATGACTGTGGACTCCAGTGTCTGTTATGTATCTAACAACTTATAATGCATTCCTGTGTTCTGGAAGTGTGGTCAGAACGAGCCTCTTTAATCCTGTATTGTTTTGACATGGCTTCAATGGTTTTGCAACATTCCCCAACTTGTTGGCATGATGAGTTATTTTCAGACCCATATCTGCACCCATCCTGAAACCAGTCATTTATTCAGAGCCCTAGTTCCCTTAAGCAGAGAACATGAATTTAGGAACCAAAACTGGAATGTCAGAAATGTTAATCGTTGCTGCAGTGATGTTACTCCTGGGTCTTTTTAGAATACACACTCAATATCACACCAAACCACAGATATACGTAAGCATATAAATCATATAATACCAAATGTGCATAATAGAAATGATGTGCACATCTGTATTTATATGTATATGTATAATATACATATAATGTACTGGAATATATGAATACACACACAATATAGTAAATTCATATATTCCAGTATAATCCAGTATCAAGAGGTTTACTTTGTTCTCTTTCCTTTCCACATATGTATGAAAAACCACTGAGAAATCCCATTTGAGTTATTCTCAGTGTATTAGTTTATTACCACACATCCAATACCTATCTCCTGACTGAACTTTATAAAGAATTTGCCACCGCTACAAGTCTCCTGTATCTAGCCCCTGCCAGACTCTCTTATCTCATCAAGGTTGCACAGGATGTGCAAATGTTGTTCCTATTTAAAGTGATTTATTAATGTTTTTAATGATAGAATAGAGGATTCATAAACTGATTTTTCAAAGGCATTCCTTTACTCAAATGGAACATATTTATGCAGAGCATATAAATTGTAGTCCCGATTCAACCAAGAAACTCTGCATGCTGTGATTACTTCCTGCTATGAAAATAAATTTTAGACATAGACTTAAAATTCATTGACCACAATGCCAAATGTCCTAAATACTAGGATTAGTCAGGAAATGGAGCAACCCCTATTTGATATCCCTAGAACTTCCCACTCAGTCTAAATCTATAAATTGGAGCTGAAATTTGGACTCTGTCTCTGAACCTTGAAGAATTGGTACCAAGAGGAATAATGGGGTGCTTGTGCTGAACAAGCCCCTTAAGTCAAGACCTCCACTTCAACCAGAGCAGCACTTACTGGTCTATTTTGCATGTTAGTCTTCAATTTAGTAGGAAATCCCAAGTAAGAGTTAAAAGTTTGCAATCTTTTGTTATACGGAGGCCAGTCAATTTCTTTAAAAATGCCTCCCATCATTCTTAAAACCATTTTCAAACCCTGTCTCAAAAAACCAAAAAAAAAAAAAAAAAAAAAAAAATTTCCAAGGTGCCTACCAATGAGGTTCAGAGGAAGAACACATACACTAGCTTGGGACTGTTAGGCAAATAAGAACACCTACTCCATAGCATAATTATGTGTATTTGAATAAGATGTATATTGTGTCCAGCACAAGGGAGGTTAGAGTAGGCAATCAATAAATGTAATTATTTCCTTCTTTTTCTAGCATACCAGTAAGCATCTAGTTGGGTCTTAATAGGTATTTGTTAAGATGAATTGCATCTCTGCATTTTACCACTTAATACCAACTTGTCTTGATTTCTTGAAGATTTACAGCCAATTCATTTTGATTAATATTTCCACCAAAGTTAGTTGATTATTTATAAATTGCTTCTTGTGAGTGGCTCTTTGTACTTAGAGGAGTTGGCTGAGGGAGGAGAAAGATATGGAGAAAATTTGAAGTTAATGTTGAACACTGAAAACTAAACTAAATTATAGGGAATCAGCATGCAGGAAATGAGAAGCAATACTGTAAGATAATTTACCTTAAATGATATTAGTAGCTAAGCCTCATTGAGGATTTTGTTCTGCACCAGCTATTTGGCAAGGCTTCTCATAAACAATCCTCGGAAATACAGGCTGTTCTCTGCCTCCTCCTATAGAGGAGGAAGTGTAGCAATTTGCCTAAAGATACAAAATCAAGCAGTGTCTAAATTCAAACCCTGGAGTTCTAATCCTAGCCTACACAATTGGATAATTAATTTATCATGCAATAATCTGAAAATAGACGTTTGACTTTCAAAAATGGAAAATATTTTCGAAAGCACTAAATTCTTACTAAGTTAACACAGGCTCCAGATGCTGTGGTAAGACGTGCCAGAGAGATAACAGTGGACTCTATCGTTCCTTTGCTTTATTATGATGAAACTTAGAACATAAATTCAAATAATAAAAACTTGTGTTGTGACAAACATAAACCTCTTGACAGATTTCCTTGATACGTTTGTGGGTTGCACCATATTCAATCCAAACAGATGGCTTCTTAACAAAAACAGGATGATATCTAAGAGAGATCAGCAGAGAGAAACTTGGCAGTGGTACCTCTTCAGTTGTTCGTAAGCCTTGTCTCAGGGGTGGGGATCACAGAGCCAACCAGCCTTCCTGGACAGGCGAACTGGAACTGGATGGATAGGTTAACAGAGCCCAGTGCTATGTGGAGAACGCATACTGTACCCATGATTCCAAAGTGACCCACTTGTTATCCTTCCAAACTGTAAATGATTATTTTAACAATTAATATACTATACAAACTTGCCAATTTGGTCAGTCTGAATGAAGCCACGATGGCTCAGTAAAGTGTCTGCACTATGAAGCAAGCAAAGACAATATGCAAAGACAGAAAGCAAGCACCAAATACGGTAAGCTTTCTCTTGTGGTAATGCTAATATTTGGCTAATACCTCCAAAGCATTCATGAGCAGCATTCTAAGTTAGAAATGTGCATGTCCTGCTAAGGGGCTAGACTCTTGTTTCAGTCCTGACTGGAACATACTAATGGCATTGTATAGGTCTACTAACTGCCTTGGGCTATTATAATCTGGTACAACATCAATGAAACAAACACTTCTTAGACTTAATCCTCACTCTCAGTCTATAATTTAGTATACTTTGTTAGGAAATATGGCTGTTTCACAGAAATGGTTTGAAAGCTATTTGTATCCAGTTTTGTTTAAGCTGGTCTCCATACAGTTGGGCTTTTAATGTCTTCAGAGAATTTTATTTAGCTTTCAAAGACATTACCTTCCAACTCATCTAACTTTTAGTAATGACTCATTCAGGTAATCAAATTGTTTCCAGAAACACAAGAGCTTTTTGTGTCACCTCCTGGGAAACAATTTGATACTAAGGAAAATAGAGAAAATGGAAAATAAACAATTCCATTAAAATAATTTGTCCGTTATCCAAGTAAAAGAACATATTGAGATAAAGTGCATTTCTTTTTCTTCATAGAAAACATACAAGCACTTTTAATTAAAGAACTTGAGACCATTAACATATGGGTGATGTGAGTACTCAAGTGAACTGAAGTTTCTACAAATAGGCCTGAACATGAGACTATAAAAAGAAGCATTGGATGAGATCTCAATTACATGTTAACTGAATTTAATATTAGTAAGTATTGATTAAGCTTTGTAAGCAATAGGAAAATGTCCTCATTGAATGCAGCTACACATGTCAACCTGGGTGAAACCGTCATCCATGTGGTGGTTAGAGGAGAAGACAAATGTCTTTATTAAGTTGACACACTTGTGGACACAATCACATGTTAATGTGGTTTCTGACTGAACTGTAGAAAAGAAAGCAAGCCACAGTGAAAGCCAACTCAAAACCAAGAGAAGGTAGAGGAGAAGCAGAAGACAATGGTGAACGCAAGGACACTGAATCACCCACTTTCCACACACTGGAAAAAATTGTGCCAACAAAACTGGGTATATGTTTTCCTTATAACACTTTTGCAAATAATAGAGTTATTCTTGATTCGAAGTTGCTTTTGAATTGTAAAAGAATAATTACTAACGTTGAAAAACAATATGGGTAACATAGTCACCATGTTTACAACCAATCGTGTGTGGAAGTGGCTTTCAGGTGTAGGCTTTATAAGCTGTTGCATGTGAACGGCCTGAAGCACTTGCTGAAACCTCATCTCCTTAGTCCTACTCAGACCAACTCAATGCATTGCTCCAGATGCTCTATGGATGACTGCTGTGCACTGCTACCTGATCTCTAAACTGTTTCCCTCCATTTGCTCATCTGTAACACCATCAAGGAAATAATAATAAAAACTGGGGGGATAATAGAAGAAAACTAAGAGATATTGTAGACTGTAATAAGCATACCTTCAATACAGAACAGATATGCTTCCCTGGTGGTACAACTATTGATGGTGGGCAGGATACAAACAGTTTGTCAGTCATGAGGTTCAGTCATTGTGAATCTGGAAAAGGGGTTTCTTTTTGAAAATTATTTATGTATCATCATTACTTATTAGTGAAAATGAGAGGTTAGAAAAAGAAGTAAGCTAGGATTATTTTAAAAAATTTGAGAGAAAAGAGAAATCAGGGTGGAGAGAGCCTATTTGTTTTCTTTTATCTATCATCTATCAATCTATCAATCTATCTATCTATCTATCTATCTATCATCTATTCATCCATCTATCCACCCATCCATCCATCTATTCATTTAGTTTACATCCCTGTCACAGTTTCCCCTTCCTCCTCTCTTCCCAGTCCACCCACTCACCAACCACTCCCATCTTCCAATCCTCTTCTCCTGATTCTGTTCAGGAAAGAGCAGGTCTCCCATGGATATCAAAAAAACATGGCATATCAAGTTGCAGTAAGACTAAGTACCTCCCTATGTATGAAATGTATGAAGGAGTAAGGTCCAAAAAGCCAGGAAAAGAGCCAGAGACAGCCCCTGCTCCCACTGTTAAGAGTCCCACGAGAGGACCATGCTACACAACTGTAACATATATACAGAGTGCCTAGGTCAGTCCCATGCAGGCTCCCTGGTTGTTGGTTTTAGTCTCTGTGAACCCCAATGACCCCAGGTTACAGCAAAACATTAGGCAGAGCTTAGGGAATCCAGCAGAAGAGGAGAAATAATTGTTGGAGCCAGAGGGGTCAAGAACAAGAAAACCCACAAACCTTAAAGCCTATTTTTTACACCACCAAGATACTCTTGTAGTTGTCTTTCCCTCTTGAAGAAATGACTGAAAGTGTCACAAAGCAAGACTGTACAAGTTTGCTCCTATACCCAAAGGACTAATATAAAGACTCAGGGACCCAAGATTATGCCAAGAGGCTTTGATCATAATGGGGGCCAGGGGGTGCCCGTGACACAATCTACAGGTTCACTGTGTCTCAAACATGAAATTATGGACTTAGTACAGAGTGCTAGTAGAGGCACAGCACACCCAGAATGGGAGCCTGCTACAGTAAACAGTTCTTTGGGGGACAGACTCATGAGTCTAGGCAGAGGAGAGGGTACTCTCTAGAAAGAGAGTAAGGTGGGTCTTTACCCTGATTGACAACTGGACTAAAAGATAACTTCAAACTAACACTGCCTGAATGAGCTCTGCATTCCATATTATTGTGTGAATTTTTGGGCTCAGAAGGAAAATACTAGCTCAACAATTTTTAGCTTGTATAGATGTCCATAAAGTGATTAACTCTGAACAGTATAAGGTTTTATTCACCCTTTGAATCGGCCAGAGCACACCACTGTTTGATTTCACCCTGCTGGCTGACAAGCTGCCATGCAGTACTTCTGCTGGAGAGTCACACCTTGTAACATTTGCCTTTATCATTGGAGCCATAATGTCAAAAAATCTATCTAGAGTAAAAGCATGTGTATCTCTGTATTGCTATTATAAAATAAATGTAATGCATTTTACTTTTCTAATAAAAAAATTGATATGAAGGAGCCGTTAAGAGAATCTAAAAATCATGGGTTATTGTTCATTCAACAGTTTTTGTTAAAGTGCTTGTGATAGACGTTATTAAAACATGCTAAGTGCCAGTTACAATGGTTTCATTAAATCAGATGTGATAAATAGTTCATGATGTCTGACTTTATGTGATTTATGGAACTTCTGTTTATATTCTTTATAGAGATAACGGTCCAGGCATGGTCTGCCAGAGGCTACATTGCTTTTCTTGCACAGGTTTCTTTGACTGTAGCTCCAGGGAGTTACAGTTTGCTATTCGAACACTGAAGACAGGAAAGGACATCTCAAACACTGTTAAGAGGCCCTTGTTTCTTTGTCTTCTAAGGCTCAAACAAATCTTTTTGAAAGAAAAAATGTGACCTAAAATGTTTTCAAGGCCCTTTTCAAATTTCATTCATTATAAACTTGGTTCTGGTGGCAAAACTTGCTTCTTCTACTCTCATTGCAACCAAAGCACCTCTAGCATTATGTCTGGGGGTGGCAGCTACGTGAAGTATCAAACAAGACCAATTATTACAAATGTTGACGCTTCCTATTGAAACAGAAGCTTAGTGTCATTATGGAAGGATTTTGGTAGGATTTGGAACTCTTTTTTAACAAGCAAGTTTTCCATGGTGTACACCTTGTTGGGGACAGCTACAGAGACTCCCAGAACCAAGAAGCAAAATACTCAGAACCTATGTATTCAATTGGAAAAAGAAGACGTAATAGGTTGTGTGCATGCTAACAAGAATTGAGAGGGGATTGTCACTTACTTGGAAGATGTTCTGAGAGATTCCTAAGAAAAAATAATAATACCAAAGAGGCTACAGTGATCAGAATAAAGCTAATGCTTAGATCAAAAGTGTAGCAAAAGATATGATTGTGAATCTTCAAGAAAGTGTATGCATAAGGAAAATGTGAGCACTCTTTCAGTTGGTAACAAATTAGTAGGAGATGGAAAGACTCCAAGAAAGAGAGACAGGCAGATAAGACAGACAGATACACACTAGGCAGTGGGGGGTCAATAGACAGAAAGTATAAGAAAATCAAGGTTCCCTTTTTCTTCCTTAGTATCAATAAAAGTATTTAAAAACAGACTCAGAAAGAAACTCTAGGACAACTTTATTAGAGTTTAAGGGTAAAATAACAGGACTGGCAAGCTGTCAGTTCTGGCAACACACAGAGGAGGGAGAGGAGACAGAAAGTGATACAGTTTGCAGCAGTCGAGATCAGCAAGCAGGTGCATGAATTAGGGGTGCAGAAAAGAAGCAAGAGAACCCAGAACACTATCAAAATGCAATGAAAATATCATGTGACACTATGCCTTCTGAGGAGCTCAGAAAAGTGGGCAGTAGCATAGTGCTACATGATAGAATCTCTGCAAGTGTCAGCCCCTGGAAAGGGCTTCAGAAAGGACAAGTTTAGCAGGGCATAAGCCATACTACCCTCGGGTGACATGTTTTCTAGGCTTGGGCTGAATGCCTGGTCAAATGATTAAAGACGCAATCGCATTCATTCTTAAATGGAAGAGACATGGTATTTGATGCATATGATATCTTTGAGTATTGGGTCCCCACCCAGATCCAGAGTCAGAATTGATGTTCTATTATTTTAATCACAAGGAAGTAGCTTTGCTTTATGAATATCACTAAAGCCCAGATACCTTCACCTTCTCATGAAATAATTAAACTACAACGAGGAGCAAAGCTGATGTTTGCCTCTCTAGTGTTACCAGGGAAACAGGTGGTGGGATTCAAAGTTGAACTTGAAAGAAATTCTGACTTGATTGCCTCCAAGATTATTAATACCTGTAACAAAATATCATAAAGAGAAACAAAAATAGACAATAGGGAATATTTAGTGAGAGGATTTAAACAATATTTCACTAAAATTTTAAATTAAGAATTTGTTTCTATTTTTTAATGACTGATCTATACCCAGTTGAATATCATTTATAATCTTTGATATAAATCAAGCCTAAAATGTTAGTACATCAAGTGTACTGGCTAGTTTTTTGTCAACTGGATACAGACTAGGGTTATCTGGAAATTGAAAACCTAGATTGAAAACAAGGCCTTCATCTAATTGACCTGCAGCAAAGCCTATGGATCATGTTCTTGATTAATGATTTATATAGGAGGGCCCAACCCATTACAGATGGTTCTAACCCTGGACATTAATTAGATGGACTAACCTAAGTCCTAGGTTGCACAAAACTTAAACTGGATAAGCAATCTTCCTCTGTAGTATCCACTCCAAGCTCCTGCCTTGAGGCGCTTCTTAGCTTTCCTTGATGATAAACTGGAACCTACAAGCCAAAGAAAGTAGGATTTTGTAATCTTATCACAGCAACAGAGGAGTTAACTAGGATACAAGGTGCTACTTATTTTTCTATTGCTGAGACACGACAACCAAGACAACTTAAAAAGGAAAGTATTTAATTCAGGGCTTCCTTACAGTTTTAGAAGTGAGTCCATGATCATCATGATAAGCTTAGACCCACCCCAAGCAATACAACTCCTCTAACAAGGCTACACCTCCTACAACAAGGCCACACCTCTTCCAACAAGGCCCCACCTTTTCCAACACAGGTACACCTCCTAATTGAAACAGTTCCAACCAGAGAGACCAAGCATTAAAACATGAGCAGCTGAGGGCAATTCTCATTCAAATCACCACATGGTAATAATACTGAAACAAATGTAATGAAGAATGAGTATATTTGTATGTAATATGTTGAAATGGATGAGAAAGTTATTTGATTTAGGCTTTGATGTAGAACACAAGGGAAGAGGAAATTGTCTCAACATCTGCTGAAAGTCTGAAGCTGAGAAGCAAGGATTCCAGCACAATTAGTGTTTGAGAGAGAGGTTTCCAAAACAGGGATAATTTTTCTTTTATATAAACAATTTATGATAAAATGATAGTGAGTCACTTTAAGGCATGAATGTAGATGACCTAGGTAGAAATTTGTCCTGTTCCCTAGACATTTCCTGAGATTCCTAAAGGAGACTATTAATTTTGTTTACCATGATATGAGCTGTACCCTCCTGTAACAGTGTGATCTAGACCTTATCAATTGAAGCCCTGCCAAGTATCCCTTAGGAACCACAAGTTGATGACATTCAGGTTCCTCAGCACACCATTTAAGACAATAGCTTCAAAACTCACCCACATGGCACTGATGCTATTGTGAAGACAAGGATTCTAACAAAAAAAAGTGAAAATAAAAAAAAAGTGGAGAAGAAGTCTATCCAATAAACACTACAGACAAAATTGGAAATCTATCTTCAAAAGAATAAAATTAGATCCTATCTTTTGCCTTGTACAAAAAAAATCAATTCAAAATGGATCAAAGATCTTAATTTAAAACCTGAAACATTGAAACTATTACATGAAAACATAGTGTTACAGTAGAAATAAAAGCCCATTAAGAAAGAACTCTTTCCTGTCAGGAGAATAGAATTGCTAGTCTGAGGGGAGAACCAACTTTCGCAGTTACACCAGGCACAGGGACAACCCCTAGGAAGGCAGGCTCAACTTAAGCCATGCTACAGTGATAAAGGATAATTTTTCCTTTAATTATCCACTGTTCCTTTCCTCCCAGAACTCTGCCCCTAGTGCAGTAGCTTACCAGGCCACAGACATGCAGTTTTATAAATTTGCCAGCTTTAACAAATTGTTCAGAAAGTATGACTTCTCTTTGTTTTTCTATCTCTTTTATAGGTACACTTTTGTTAACAATTTGGGCTTCCTTACTCTTCTTCTAATGTCACCCTGCTGTGGGATGTTCTGTATGGCAAATGTGTTGCTGATTGGTCAATAAATAAATCACTGATTGGCCAGTGGCCAGGCAGGAAGTATAGGCGGGACAAGGAGGAGAATAAAGCTGGGAAGTGGAAGGCTGAGGCAGAGAGACACTGCCAGCCTCCACGATGACAAACAGCATGTGAAGATGCCGGTAAGCCACGAGCCATGTGGCAAGGTATAGATTAATGGAAATGGATTAATTTAAGCTGTAAGAACAGTTAGCAAGAAGCCTGCCACGGCCATACAGTTTGTAACCCATATAAGTCTCTGTGTTTACTTGGTTGGGTCTGACGGCTGTGGGACTGGCAGGTGAGAGAGATTTGTCCTGACTGTGGGCCAGGTAGAAAAACTTCAGCTACATCACCCCTTCTCCCCTATCCTCCACCACGTGCCCACTTCTCTGCTGTGTGTATGACTCCATGCCTGTTTAAACAGCATGGCTTTCTTTCCTTCTCTCTTCCATTCCCTTCCTCCGATAGCTGCTGTGATTTACAGCTTGCCTGATCTGGGCTTTTATTTCCTTTAAACAAGAATAAAAATTTCCTTGAGCTTCTATTTAATTCTATTCTTAAATCCACTTCCTAAATCCCTCATGAGACTAAGAAACACAAGAGAGAATGGCAACTTCCTCTGGGTCACTGGAGATGAAAGAACCATGAATGGACCACAACACTCTAGTGACAAGAGGATCCACTCTTCTGGACATTAAAACAGGCAAGAAGTTTTTGAACAAAACATCAGTCACATAAGAACTAACTCCAAGTTTAACAGACGGGACTTCACAAAATTAAAATTTTCTGGATCACAAAGGAAAATGATAAGTAGATCACATAGCCCATGGAATGGAGAAAAGTGGTACCTGCTATAACTCAGACAAGGGGCTAATATCAAGAATTTACAAAGAACCGTAGAAATGAAATACCAAAGTAATAAAACTGTCAATCAAAAATGAGTCAGTGAATAGAACAGGCATTTTTCTAAAGAAGAAATACAAATGGCCAATAACTATTTTTGTTTTAAAAAATAAAAACAGCATCCTGAGCCATCAGGGAAATGCAGATTAAATCTCTGTGAAGGTATCACCTCACCCCAGTAAGAATGGCTATCATCAAGAAATCTATCAACAAATGTTGCAGAGGTTTGGGGACATAGGAATCCTGATTCACTGCTGGTAAGGTACTAATTAGTATATCCAGTATGGAAATCAGTTTGGAGGGTCCATAAAAGTTAAAAATAGAACTCTCACATGACCAAAATATTCTACTCTTTGTTGAAAACCATAGAGACATTTGCACACTTATGTTCATTGATGTTCCATTAATAATAGAAAGGAAATGGAGCCAACCTAGGTATCATCAATAGTAAGTTGATAATGATAATCAGGTACACATATGAAATGAAATACTATGAAATGTGTAAGAAAATGAGTATACTCAGAATAAGTAAGGCGACCTAATCTCAGGTGAAAAAAAGCATAGTCTCCTCTTATATTATATCCTATCTTATCCCACAAGATTTCCTATCTTGAAATGTATACATGTAATGTATCTCCAGAAGCAGCTGTAAGTGTAGGTAGAGTATAACATTTAAAAAAGAGATCAAATTCACATATAAAAGTGTGTGGGGGGGGAATACTTAGTGATAAGGAAGATGAAATTTGATCAAGACATGAGACATGAAAGAGACTGGAAAGATGACAGAAAGCCGCTTGTTTATTCAGCTCAAACTCTGTCACATTTTTTTCCACATAAGTCCATGAAAATGTAATTGATAGTGGAATGGAAAACCCTAAGTTAAGGTCCATAGCCTTGGCATGGCCGTTCTGTTTAGAAGTACCTTAAAATGTAGAGTTTGGAACTGAGAAAGTGTTTTATTTCAGGAGCAACTTTAACTGTGATATATCTTTATTTGTGAGTTCATTACAATAAAGTTATTTTAAAAAAAGACAATAACTCTTGATAAAGAGATTTAATTAATAAATTTAATGATAAAGTATATTTAATGAATCTCAATTCTGCTACATATTGGGCTGTTCTCAATTGCATTCCTGTGTTGAAGCCAAAGGTCTACTTCATATGAGTTGAGACTCTAAAGATTAAAATAACAAGGATGCTGAGGTATCATTCTGGAGCCGTGTCTCTGTCCTTGCTACTACAGCAATCTCCCTATTCCATGAAATAAAATGAATGGGTTCTCTAGGCAAAAGGTAATATAAGGGGCATCTTGTCCAGCTCGTGTTTGTGTATGAATCAACATTCAAGGATAATAATCACTAATTTTTATCAAGAAATATAAATGATATTCCTGCTGGCATATAGCTTCAGTCCTAGCACTCAGGAGGGAGATGCAGGCAGATTTCTATGAGTTTGATGATGGCCTTTTCTACATATAGAATTTTGAAATCAACCAGAGTGAGACATTTCAAAAAAATTGCTTGAGAGCTAGGGATATGGCTTAGTGATTAAGAGTATTTGCTGCTCTTTCAGAGGACTGGGGATCAGTTCCCAGCACTCAAATGGCAACTCCCAACCATCTTCACTCCAGTTCCAAGGGACTTGATACCCTCTTGTGACCTCTGTGGTTCCCAGATTCTCACATGGAGCACATGCACACACACTGGAAAACATTCATATGCATGAAATAAAAATAAAAAATTCATAGAAACAAAAAGCCTGATTGACAAATTTTATAGAATTCTAGTAGCTACTTTGCCCAAAATCATAATTAGAAATTTGACTGTTAGTTATGGCATTTTTTTTTTTTCGAGACAGGGTTTCTCTGTGTAGCTTTGCGCCTTTCCTGGAACTCACTTGGTAGCCCAGGCTGGCCTCGAACTCACAGAGATCCGCCTGGCTCTGCCTCCCGAGTGCTGGGATTAAAGGCGTGCGCCACCACGCCCGGCTAGTTATGGCATCTTATATGCAGAATTTCTCAACAATCTTATTGGGGAAAGGCACTTATAAACAAATTATTCTCTCACTCAGAATTTCTTTTCAGAAAACAAATAGTAAAAAGCACTTTTATTATTGAAGCAACCTGAAACCAGAATGCAATGAGCACCACAAGCAATCTACTGAGAGTCTACAAGGGCAGGGGGAAAAATAGAATGTCCTCTTTTATAGTAAAGCAGATACACTTTAGCAATTCAAGATTCTGTGACAATAGTAACTTGTCCTTGAGTACAATAGCACTATTTGTCACATACAATTTATCCTAATCTTACATGAAAGGTGGGATGATCCTATGTGTTCACTATTTGGCTTTTCCCAGAGGAAAAAGAGACTTTCTTTATACTTATACCTCTACAGGGCACCTGCAAAAGTCGAGTTGCTACTTCCAAACCAAAATCAGAGAATGTAGGACTGTCTTGTTGAAGTTTACATTTCAAAAAGATAGCTTCCAAGTGCCAGAAAACAATGGTGCTTACTCCTAAAGGTGAAAACAAAATCCCCTTTACTCTCTAAAGGATAAATATGCATTTTTCAAAGTGAAGAAAAAACTTATAAGGATAAATATTCTAAAGTAAACACCTTGCATGAAAAGGAGGGGAGAGAAATCATACTAAGCCTCTTGTCACCACTTGAAGCACTTGGATGCTTAAATTTTCTCATGGTACTATAAGTCAGCCTGACTTTGCACCTACTGTCTTCTTGCATACATATTTCTATGTATGTGTTATCACCTAAATTCTTCAGATGAAAGAGGATCCAATAGAGAGAGCCAAGAAAGCCTCGAGAGAATGTGGAAGGAATGAATGAAGTCCTGAGTGAATGTGTATTGTTGGCACAGCCATGTCAAGGACATCGATGCCTCAGACCCACAGGAATTAATTAGCAAGACCTTTCTCTGGGTGATTCTCAGAGGAATGACAAAGCCTTCCTCTGGTCTAACTACAAGTGTTGACTAGTGATTGGTCAGTGTATGCACAAACTAGCAATTGCAACTTCTTCCTCCCAGATGACTGCAACCTGAGCCTTCTCCACCACAGAGAACTCCTAACAAGACCAGGTAACTCCACTTTCTCATGCTAGGTTTAGTAAGCATGCAGAGGTTCTGGGTGGTTGTGTACCTATTGGTGAAATTATTAAAGCCACTCCACGTACTTAAGAGGGAGGTTTATTTAGTGGCGTAACTTACAAATGAAGGGATAGGTAGGGCAGGGTCTGGGAAAGACATAGCGCAGTCCGGCGGGGTTCTCTGGAGAACTCTGCTCGGTCTACCTCCAGCGTCCTGGGTCCGGGAACCAAGAAAGCCGGGCGCATCCAGATCTTGGGTCTTCAGGGCCTTCCCTCTCTTGGCCCCGCCTTGTAGGCGTGACAGTTACCGAAGCCTCAATGGGGGTTGGAACTTCCAGATCAAAGCTGGAATGGCTACCCACTACATGTACCCAGTGCTGCTCCATCAGAGCAAGCATGCCCCACCTTATCCCTGCTTTCCTGTATGTGTGTCTCTGTGTCTGTCCAATTCTCTTTCCCTTGTTGCCCCAGTAAGGTTTCTAAGACCGAGTCGTGTAGTATATGGCAAGCTGTGAGCTTCACATTTTTTCTTAGAAAATCTGTTTCATTATGCTCTTTTTAAGTGAATAGAGGATTCATAGCTTTCACTGTTGTCTCGTTTTGCTTTGCCAAAAAATTGCTTCATATGTGAAGCCATCTGCTTAAACTCTGAACAGTTCTAAAATGTCTCTAATACTGTTACCTTACCCATGTCCTTCTAAACTATAAGGTTATTATGGTACCCCTGCCTTATTTGCCATATCCATCGTATTACTGGAATAGGTTGACCATTACCCGTTTGGGTTAACCCATAACCATGAGTTAACAATGGATGAGTTGACCATTACCAGTTTTCAACTCATTGTTCTGAGGATGTTCTCTGATCTGTGGAACAGAGTCATCTATGTTACTTATTTTTAATAATTTTTCAGCACCCAGTGATAAACACCTAATTGTTCACATCATTATTGTAGGTAACAAAAGTATATATCTTAATGAACTCCTACCAACTGTATTTCATAACACTCTAAGGCATGTGTGCTTAGACTTTCAGTTCTTTTTTCTAACTACTTAGGTAGTAAAGCTCAGGATCTTGATTTCTAACTTCAGAAAGTCTAAGTTTTATTCCAATTTCATACCCCTTTAACAGGCAACCTCTGCTACATTCTTAGCTTTTCCCTCTAGTGTATTTCCAGAATATCCATCTGGCATTTATATTTAGTTTATCCACTGTACTGGTTGCTACTATTGCTTCATGCAAATACATCTGGTTTTGCCTACTGTGCCCTTAAAATAGGCTAACCATCATTTAATTTTATTACTGTTCTACTTAAATCAATGTACAGATTTCCTATTTCTTGTAAAATGTAAATGAAACCAATGGCATTATATCTAAACACCAATAAGAATTATCAAAAGCACTAAAAACCTCAAGTGCTTGTAAGGAAGTAGAAGAGGAAAGAGAGCCTTTACTCACTGTGGGAGTGGTGACTAATCTCACTTGTCAATTTAGTGATATCTAGAATCACCTTCCCAGGTGATGAGTCATACCTGTGGAGGATTATGCTGATTGGGTTGATATGGAAAGACCCTCCCATTGTGGCTGCCACCATGCCCTGGGCTCATATCCTCGACAACATGAAGCTGTGCAAAGTATCCATTATTTTCCATTTCTTTACCATGAATGAAATGTGAACAACTGCCTATGCTTCTGGTTCTGTGACTTTCCCATAATGAAGACCAAAATCAATCCTTCTCTCCTTAAGTTGCTTTGGTCATGTACTTTATTGAAACTATAAGGAAAGTAACTAATACAGAAAATTGGTACTGAGAAGTGGCTCCAGTACTGGGCTAAACGTGGCAATGTGAATCTTAAGCCTTTGAAATTGATTGTTAAGAATTGTATGAATGAGTTTCAATTTTGTATCCTGAAAGACCTCTAATACTATGAAACATTTATTATTATTATCACTCCCATGCTATGAAACTATTTAACAGCCTGTTTTGATGGGATTTTGCAAGAAAAGAAGGTCTAGAGAAATTTAGGCTGTAGAGGCCCTATTGGTGAAATTTCACAGGTCAATAGGAAGTCTATCAGGAATTAAACAGGGGCCATTTGCTAACATTTTGGCCAAGAATCTGGCTTCATTCTGCCCTTATACTTGAAGGAAGCTTGAATGTAAAAGTAATTGGTTTGGCAAAGGGAATTCCAAGGGCAGGAAAGCATTCTGGCTGTGCTGAAAAGGAGGCTATGCTTGTTAAAGAGAGAGGTCCTGCTCTGAACTAGTACAGTATTAAATGTCTGTGTGCAAGATTCCACTTGGTGAAATACAAGTTTATATGAAAGAAAGGAGTCTGAACTGCAGCTGAAGAGATTGCCTGTTCCTCAGAAGTAACTGCCTAGGAAAATGTTTCCCAAAGACCAGCACCTGATACAGCATTGGTCACACTGGGCAGGCTTTACCTCAAGCTGCCAGCAGAATTTGGCAATGTTGTCAACCTAGTATAAACTTTGAAGGCATGAAAGATTCAAGAATGAAGTGACCATGGAAATTTGCTCCACTATTTCAGAGTGCAGCTGAGACCAGGAATTTTGTGGCAATGTCACATAGCATGAAGCTATGACAGTGACATCAAAGTTACAACAGAGACCTCAGAATGTTAGAGATGACAGGACTATGGAATTCCCACCAAAGTGAGCTGGAATGGAGCCAGCCCAAAAGACAGCTTTTGCGTGTATAGGCAACAGAATGGGTGTGGTGGAACTACTGAGGCTCTTTTGTCAACTTGACACAAGCTAGGGTCATCTGAGAAGAGAGATCTCAATTGGGAAAATGTTCCACAGACTGGGCTGTAGACAAGTCTGTGAGACATTTTATTATTTAATGATTGATAGAGGCAAATCCAGCCACTATAGTCAGCTCTACCCATAGGCAGGTAGTCCTGGGTTGTATAGGAAAGTTGACTGATCAAGCCATGGAGAAAAAGTCTGTAAGAGGATTCCTTGTGGTTTAGTTCCTGCCTATTGGTCCCTGAATTGAGCACCTGCCCTTTCTTCCTTCATGATGGACTGGAGCCTGAGAGGTGAAGAAATCTGTCCTCCACAGTTGCTTTTGGTTATGGTCCTTATTCCAGCAATAGATAAACTAAAACTCAGGTGAAAGCAAATTTCCTTTGTTGGATTCTTAGAGGGGTTAGTAAAAGAATTTAAGGCACTCAGAAGAGTACTTTATCACATTTTGAAAGAAAAATGATAGGACAAAAAAGCTATAAATCTTGAAAAGCTGCTGAGTGGACATAAATGGAAAAAAGGAAGAAAATCATGCCTTTTGAGTTAGTGTTTTAGTTACTTTTCAATTGCTCTGACAAAACACCATGACCAAAATGACTTATAAAAAAAAGCATTTATCAGAGGCATGCTTACTGTTTCGGAGGATAAATTCATGACCATCATGGTGGATATCATAGCAGGAGGCAGGCAGACATGGTGCTGGAAATATAAATGAAAGTTTGCATTTGTATCCACAGTATGAGGAACAGAGAGAGAGAGAGAGAGAGAGAGAGAGAGAGAGAGAGAGAGAGAGAGAGAGAGAGAACACTAAGAAATTGTGAAAGCCCACCTCCAATGACATACCTCCTCTAGCAAGTCCATACCTCCTAATCCTTTGGTTTCAACCAACTGGAAACCAAACATTCAAATATATGAGCCTATGGAGACTACTCTCATGCAAACCAACACAGTTTGAATCCAAGAAATATGGCTTGTTTAGCAATGGATGTCTGCAAGCAGCTGCATAGTAGAAGGGCAAGTTTGGGATAAGAAGAACTTCACAGACTAAGTGGGAATGCCGAAAATATCAGGAAAGCATAATTAGAAGGGAGAAAAGTGCTTAGGTCTTTGGTAGAAGACACAGAAAGGAAGAAACAGAAAGAGTCTGCTCTAAAGGTTTTTGATTTATGGTGTGTGTGTGTGTGTGTGTGTGTGTGTGTGTGTGTGTGTACAGAGCATGTGTGTGGTCAGAGGATAACTTGTATGAATTAGTTCCCATCTACCATGTGGATCCCAGTGACTGAACTCAGGTCATTCAGCTTGGTGGAAAATGCCTCTACTCAGCAAGACATCTCATCATCTTTCATCTAAAAGTTGGGCATGTTTTCAGCAAAGATTTACAAGCTACTATATTGTGGAAGAAATTTTTGCTATTTATAAGCACACTATATCAATATGGGAATGATTATTCCTCATATCTTCTCAGCATCTTTTCAGACAAATCAGCTTTCCTGAGTGTGTTTGGCAGGTCCAGCTGAATTACCCTTAAGGAGATAGAAAAGAGTATGTAATGTCCTCATCTTTGGAGAAGCAGATCAGAGTGCCATGCCACCACATACTGCTGGAGCGATCCTATTCTTTTCACCAGATCTCAGAAGGGCAACTATGATGATTCTATTTCTAGTGTTATCAGGGACATGAGAAACAGAGTGTAAAGTAGAACTTTTGTGAATGTAGGGATGGGTCTAGCCTCAATGTCCCCACCTAAAGGCATAATAACCCCCTTCTTGCTGTCCAGTAAGACTTTGGGGACAAGAATTAGAAAGCAATGGTTTAAAATGATGTCTTGGGGTGTTAGGTTGGGAAGGACTAGTGTTTTGGTGGTTAATCTCAATTGTCAGTTTGCTACATCTAATCTCACCTAGTTGATTATGGGGCACCAACATTCCTTTGACTGGCATCCTGTGCTGATATATTGTGTACCCTAATAAAATTTGCCAGAAGATCAGAGAGCAGAAAAAGCCACCTGATTAAACATAGAGACCAAGCAGTGGTGACACATGCCTTTAATCCTAGCACTCAGGAGGCAGAGATCCATCTGGATCTCTGTGAGTTCAAAGCCACCCTGGACTACATGAGATTGACTCAGTCTAGGAAAGAAACAGAGCCAGACACTGGTGGCACACACCTTTAATCCCAGTACTTGGGAAACACATGCCTTTAATGGCTGGGTGGAGAAAGGTATACAAGGTGTGAGGAGACAGGAACTAGAAGCCTTTTCAACTGAGGAAGCTCATTTGGCTAGGGGCCTATTGGCTGACACTTTTCAGGCTGAGGAATCCTAGAGGTAAGACATGGCAGTGGCTTGTTCCTTTATCTCTCTGATCCTTCAGCATTCACCCCAATATGTGGTTCTGGGATTTTTATTAAAAGACTGTTTAGATTTCATGTTACAGCATCCTGAACTGAATAAAAGAATAAATTGAAAGAAGCACAAACATCTGTCACTCTTGGCTTCTGAACTATGGATGTAACATGTTCTTAGCTACAGATGTAGCTGCCCTGACTCCCCATCTTGATGGACTGTAACCTCAAATAGAATGCTAAAATAACACATTTCCTCCCTTAAGTTGTTTTTATCAATATATTTTACCACAGCAATGGGGAAAGTGGCTAAGAAAACTTTCGTGAAGGATCCTCAAAAAATGTAAAGCAGGTTAGCATATTATCCAGCATTCCTTCTTTTTTCGGTGTATAAGAAGGACTTAATTAATTGCTTCCCTGTTCACTGCATCACCATCCACAATCGCCAGGGCATAGAAGCCATCCATTAATGAGCAGATAAAGAAAGCATGGTGCATACACTCAGACGGTGTCATTTGTCAGTAAATGATAGAGTCCTATCATTTGTTCTCCTACACTGAACTACTTACCATCCTGTGGATATTTCTCTTGCCTCATATTATGCTGGTATCTTCTGAAGTCTCATGTTTCTCTGACAGTTCTTCTGGCCTGTCTTCCCTTCTCTCTCTTCCTTTAACATGCAGGCACTGGATGGTATTCCTGTGGTAGCCTACCTCAGCGAGTTTACTGGATTGAATACCCGAAATGACCCCCATTTGCATATATGCATAACTACTAGAGAAGAGATTCCTCGTTATATATTTGGAGTCTTTCGGAGTAGATGATCAGTTAAAATTCCAATATAGAAATTTCTGAAATAAGTGCAAGACTGACTGACTAATGAAAATAATGATATGAACACAGGGATAGTCATGTAGATATTGCTATAAACTTCCAAGTTAACTAATATTAATTTCTATGAATACAATATCTTCACTTCTCTTAGGTAAATATAAGGTTCTACAATAATCCAAAAGGCCAAATTTGGAGACTCCATTTGTTAGGATATTCATTCAAGGTAATTTTAGTAGAACTATATTTTTAAAATGAATTTATCCAATTAATTCATTTGCAAATGAAGAAACAGGTACACAGAAGAATCATAGGATGCTTCAGTCAGCTTCTCTAGATTTCTGCTCAGGTAAGCATTTCCATTTGCTCTATACCTAAGCCTTTTTGAGATAGAACTGAATAATTAATTCATTAAGACTTATGTCTCAAATTAGAATTCCTTCAAGTGGCAGAAAAACAGAAATGTATTTCCTCTACTTTCAGGCTATTACCAAACAACTCATCTTCTAACTTGATTTTTTTTTCATGCCCAATCAGGAAAATAAGGGAATAGGATGAACTGTCAACAATCCTTTTCAGCTCTCAGTAAGTTAGTTTAGTGAAAATTAACTGCTGTAAAATAAGTCATTGATTTATACATTAGTTTTTAACGGATTATGTAATTGCTCCAGAAATGGCTACAACTGGCGTGGCCAAATCTAATGGATCTGATCAGTCTTAAGCCAGACTGGGACTTGTATCAGATGGATAGAGGAGAATACATCTCTGCTGGATGAGATTTTAATCTTCTGGGCGACAGTGGTCCTAGCAGGGGGGAATACATTGGCCATGCATTGAGGAATGGAAGTTCTCTCAAGACAACTGTGAGAAGCTTCTAAATTGAAAGGAATAGACAGGGGCCAGGACAGAGAGTCTGAAATCAAGTGAGTGCGCCAGAGCTAGCGGAAACCTTGTTTTGGGTATCCATGGAAATAGGTAAAATTATGTTTTATAAGAACAAGGAAAAAATAACGTAATAAAGTCACATCACCAGGAACAATTCAGGGTAGATGACCATATAAACTAAAACAGCAGTGCCATCTACATTTCCTCCAAGATCTATTTGTCAATTGGTTGGCCACAAAAATAGGCAATTGATTCTGACACAGGAAAATCAGAATGAAATAGAAACCACATTCACCTTATGACCAAGTGATAAGTAACTAAAATAAAACGAAATCACAAGAATAAATTTAAGATATTGCCAAATAACTCAATAATCAATGTGAAATGTTACAATAAACAATTTCATAAGTAAAAATATATGTGTAGTCAAAGCTAAAATGTAAACATAAATTATTATAAAATATTTTTATTTTTACAATTATAGATATTTGTCTCCATTCTATGTTAAATAATAAAACTTCATTTGTTAATAAAAATAATTTTTATTTCCAATGAAATATTTCTCAAATATGCCCCATAAATAAGTATTACATAAGAGGTGTCTTAAGTATAATTAATAAAGTATTTGAGGCATGAAGCATGGTATGTATAGTTCTCATCTTCCAGAACAACCTGTTTTCAAGATTTAAGGTTAATGCAAATGACTGTCAGTTCCCAAGTCTCTTTGTCTGTGAGAAGTATAGTGGAGGACTGGGAGTCACTGGGTAAAATACCATGCCAGGGCAGGGTGCCCTCATACTCTGCTGAGAGAGGAAATTAAATATGATTTTTAAATATGCCTATACAAAAAACATAAAGTCCAAATGACTTTCAGAAATGATGGGTACTATCATAAAGTTTGATACAGACTTAAAATGTTGGGATTTTTTTTGGAGTGAATTGATTGAACAATAGATTTAAGAATTAGGGAAAATAGCATTCAGAGATTTGTAAAACTGTGCATATTTTTGTGTTAAAAAACTTGAAAGGAGCTAGTCCACCAGTCCTTGGACTCTCCCAACTTTTTCAGTCACCCCCATCCTCTCTCAAGTCACCCCCTGCTTGTCACCATGTCCCAGTCCACAATTTAGACAGAGACCCCCTGCTCAACAAGAGTTCATACCAGCAGCCAGAGGTCCAGGTAGACCCTCCCACATGCAGACCACCCCAACTTTCCCAGTGTTCCCCCACACAGTCCCAGTCCCCACCCACTGCTGTTTCCTGGCCCCCAACTCTGGTAGAGGCCTCCTGCTGACCAGAGGTCACTCCAGCCACCAGAGCTCAGGTAGGCCACGTGACCATTAAACTCCCACACACTCTGGGTGTCTGAAAACCCTATCCCCAGACCCCTTCCCCTCCTTGTCTCCCAGCTGCCAACTCAGGCACAGACCCTTTGCTTGACCAAAGGCCTTATAGTAAAGATGGCCATCATACCAAAAAGATCTACAGATTCAACCCAATCCTTATCAAAATCCCAACACAATCCTTTACAGAACTTGAAAGGACAAAAATCAACTTTATATGGAAAAACAAACAACCCAGGAGAGATAAATCAATCCTGAATAATAATAGAACTTTCAGAGGTTTCACCACCCTTTGTTGGAATGATGTACTACAGAGATATAGCAGTAAAAATCACATATAATTGGCATAAAAATGTGTAGATTGATCAATGGAATCAAACTAAAGAACCAGACAAAAATCCACACACCTGTGGACACCTGATTTTTATAAGAAGCCAGAAAGATGGAATGGAAAAAAGAAATTTCGACAAATGGTGCTGGTCTAACTGGATGTCTCCATGTAGAAGAATGAAAATAGATCCATATTTATTACCCTGCACAAAACTCAAGTCCAGTGGATCAAAGACCTCAACACAAAATCAGATCCACTGAAACTGATAGATGAGAAAGTGGGAATTGCTTTGAATGCATTGACACACAAGAAAACTTCCTGGACAGAACACCAATACTGCAGTCACTAAGATCAACAATTAATAAATGGGACTTCATGAAACTAAAAAGCTTCTGTAAGGTGAAGAACACAGTCAACAGGACAAAAGAGTAAAATTGCAAGAGATGTTTACCAATAAAGTACTCACATCCAAAATATATAAACTAAAATCGAGAAACTAAACATCAAGAAACCAAATAATTCAATTTTTAAAATGGAGTACATATCTAAATAGAGAATTCTTAATGGATGAATCTCAGCTGGCTGCAAAACACTTCAAGAAATGTTCAGCATCCTTAGCCATCAGAGAAATGCAAATCAAAATTATACTGATAGTCCATATTACACCTGTCAGAATGGCTAAGATCAATAACACAAGGGACAGTTCATGCAGGCCAGGATGTGTAACAAGGGGAACATCCTCTAGTACTTATGGGAGTGCAAACTTGTACAACCACTATGGAAGTCAATATGGCAGTTCCTTAGAAAACTGGGAATAGATCCACCTCAAGACTCAGCTATACCACTCTTGGGCATAAACCCAAAAGACACTCTATCCTACCACAAAGACACTTGTTCAACTATAGGAGCTTTTTTCATAATAGCCAGAAAGTGGAAACAACCTAGATTTCCCTCAACTGAGGAATGAATAAGGAAAATGTGGTACAGTTACACAATGGAGTATTATTCAGCTTTTAAAAAAGACATCATGAAATTTGTAGGAAAGTGGAAGGAACTAGAAAAAAAATCATCGTGAGTGAGATAACCCAGACCCAGAAAGACAAACATGGTGTGTACTCACTTATAAGTGGATATTAGCTGTTAAGTAAATGATAATCATGCTACAATCCACAGAACCAGAGAGGCTAATTAACAAGGAGGGCTCTAAGGGGGATGAATAAATCTCCCTGGGAAAGGGAAATAGAATAATTTTTTCAGGTAGACTGGAAGCAAATGGGAATGGGAACAGGAGGGATAAATGGGGGTTGGAGGGAAAGGGGAGAGAGTATGAAAAGAGATAACTGGAATTGGAGGGCATTTGGGGATTGAAGTGGAAACCTAGTGAAGAAGAAACTCCTAGGATTTTTCTACAAGGATGCCCCTAGTGAGGACTTCTAGTAATGGAGGATACAACAAGCCGTCTTTTGTAACCAGGCAAGGCCTCCCTCCAATGCTGGGATTGGAAGACCAATCCAGCCACACAACCTTTGACCTACAATCTATCCTTCCTGTAAGATGTGCTGGAGTAATGGAGGTGAAGTACTTATGGAAGTGTCCTACTAATGACTGGTCAAATTTGAGGCTCTGCCACAAGCCCACGCCTGACGTTGGCTACATGACCAGAAATTGGAAGCTGGATAATCCAGAGACCTAGGATAGAAAAACAAAACAACACCAAAAACAATTGAATGATTCCCCATAATATTGTTATACTCATAGATTTATGCTGAGCCCAATCATCATCAGAGAAGCTTCCTCCAGTAGCTGATGATAGCAGATGCAGAGATCCACAGCCAAATATTAGGCAGAGCTTGGGGAATCCCCCGAAGAAAGAAAGGAAGAATTATTAGAGCCAGAGGGGTCAAGGACACCAGGAGAACACAGTCCACAAAATCAACTAAGCAGGACTCATAGGGACTCAGAAAGACTTCGATGGCAATCACAAGGCCTGCATTGATCTGAACTAGGTCCTCCATATACATTATGGTAGTTAGCTTGGTGTTTTCATGGGACTCCTAACAGTGGGAATAAAAGTGTCTCTGACACTCAACAAATTATCCCCATTAAATTGAGTTACAAAATGTATCTCAATTTATCAGGATATTTAATTTTTTATGGGTCTTATGGGTCAGGTGTTCATAATCCTTGCCTTTAATATGGGACAGGGATTTTGACGGCTTTCCTAAAATTCACTTCTCTCATCTACACTAAGTTCTGTAGGGCAGGCCTGGGCAGACAATGGACCCTCTGCAAATCTGGGACCAAGGTCCAGGTGACCCTCAACTCCCGAAGTGCCACTGGAGGGAAAGGAAGCCAAGGAGGAGCGGGCCACGGGAGGAGGGGAGGCTAGGGCGCCTGGGCAGTCCAGGGAAGGAGCAGCAGCACCTTTGTGTGCAGCTGCTGTCGGGAGGGGCGCGGTGGAAGCGCGCAGAGTCCTACATCTTTGTGCCCGGCCAGCAGAGTTGGCTGGAGGGACATGAAGTGGCTGCGAGCTCCGTGGGCCTTCATAGTGAAGTGTGGTTGAGTAAGCTATCAACTCCCACCAGCACATCTTCATTAAACAGGTGGTTGCTAGCAGCCTAGGCCACTAGGCCCTTGCTATGGTGTTGAAGGGAGAAGTGTGGGGATGGTCTGGCAGGAACCTTCACCCAAGGTAATAGTGACTCCTTCAGTATAACGCTTGTGACACGTGGCCATCCCAGGGTAAAGAAATGGAGAGGAGAAAGGGATATCCTTCCTCAGTGGGCTTTGGGAAAACTTGGCCAGTTGCTTCTAGTAAACTGGTATGATCTTTAAAAAGAAAAGAAAGGGAAAAAAAAGAAAATTACTAAGTTCTACTTCATTCAGTTGATCCGATGATTTCATGGTATAAAATGTGTCAGTATTGAATTGTTCTGTTTGCCTAGTATTCCATAGCATTCATCTACCTGTGTTGTTCGAAAATAGTGAGGACCCCTTAAGACAGTTATCCCTCAAGACAGCTATATACAAATATTTGATCATGATGCTGTGTGGTGTTTTACCATTTGGGTAGTGTTTTTCTCTCTTTCTTTCTTTCTTTCTTTCTTTCTTTCTTTCTTTCTTTCTTTCTTTCTTTCTTTTCTTTCTCTTTTAACTTTTCCTATCTCTTACTCCATTTAAAAGCATAAAGTGAGTAAGAAACACACACACACAAAACAAAAAACAAAAAAAAAAAAACACCTCTCTTGGCTTCAAAAACAAAAAGGCTTTTCTGAGCAGACACCCTCATCAAGCAAAAAGACTGACAATCTCCCCATCCGAACACCCCTGACTGTTTTAAGAACAAGTCCTTCTGGAGAACTCTTAGTTTTGCTCAGTGAACCACAAAATTAAAGTACCATGGAAGAAAGCCAGAATAGCTACAGTGCCAAAATATGTATCCCACAATAGCAAACAGCTTCAAAATGACTGTGTTTACAAAAGGGTTTACCCGATGAAATAACCGAGAGTCACGATTTAAGTTAACCAACACCTTCTATTGTTCTACTTCTGTTAGCGGGTGCTGAGGGATTGGCACTTACTGAAGATCAGAGAAATGGTAATTTGTCTTTGAATAGAGCACTTTTATCCCATTAATTTCCGCAATTGTGGTTGAAGATAAGATTTAAGACAGTGACTAACTGAAAATTAATGCTTAAAAAAGATGAAAAGAAACAAAGAACAGCTTATGTCATATTATATGGCAAGTATGCTAAATTTAATTTTATATAACCCTTTAAAATTCTTTTAGTGTCATTTATATGCCCTTAATCAAATTGTATTTGTCTTTATAATATTGCAAATCAGTCCCAGGCACATTTGGTTATTTTTTTCCATAGTTGAGGAATAGAAGTGACATAAAGAAGACAACAAAACAAAACAGCAACTGCCCAGAGAGGGAAAGCATCAGTCGAGCAACTTCAGGACCCCAGAACTTGTATTGGATACGGATGTATTTAAAGGTTGACAATTCCTCTTATGTCATTTACATTTGATGATTAAAAAAATAAACAAAATTGATGTCATTTAAAAACCAATAATGACGAAGAAGAAAACACCTAGAAATCAATTGAACAAATGACTTTGGATCAAATCAGTAGTAACTGATTCAGGGAGATTGCTAAGTAAATTAAAAAATATACATTATATAGCACTTTACACATAAAAGTAGAAAAAAATAAATATATAAATATGCTCTGCTCGTCTTCACACATAATACACAGCCATACAATTGAGATCAGCTGAATGTTTTGCAAAACACGTTTCTGTTTTATACATATGATGATCCTCTTAGTGACTGTCTCTCATCTTCGTGAATGTCTTAAATATTTCCACAGAGCTATGATTTCTTAGTTCACTTTGCTTATTCTGTTCCTTTTCTCTTGGCATACTAGACTCATTGATTTTTTTTAGCTTATGTCTTTTTCTCCCCCAAAACATTTTTTTTAATATTTTTTTAAACTTCATTTTATGTGCATTGGTGTCAAATCCCCTGGAATTGGAGTTACAGACAGTTGTGAGCTGCCATGTGGGTGCTGGGAATTGAACCTGGGTCCTCTGGAAGAACAGCCAGTGCTCTTAACTGCTGGGCCATCTCTCCAGGCTGCTCTTGCCTGAAGATTTCTCATTAAAGTTCTTGTACTGACTACCATGTGGGACTGTGAGCTGGAAGCGTAAGCCAAGTAAATCCTCTTGTCCCCAAGCTGGTTTTGATCAGAGTGTTTTATCATAGCCACAGAACAAAAACTAGACTAAAATTAGAAAAATTGGATTCCTCCGGCTTGCTTACAGTGTTGCCTAGATAAAGCTGACCTGGAAGTTATTATGGTGAAAGCTTTTGTTGTTGGTGGTTTGATTGTTTGTTTGTTTATTAACTTGTGCTTTCAATTCTCATAGGTGGAGTCGTAGACTAGCTGACCCAATATGTAAGAGATATTTGAACCTTTTTAAGACAATTGCCTATTTACCGAGATCACTATATTTGTGTTATAAGTATATAAGAATTCTAGTTGATTCACACCAACAATAATGTAGTCAATTATTTTATTTTATAAAAAATAATTTTATTAAAAAATTTACTTATATAAATATTCTAACTTGACTATCATGGTGGGTTTAACTTAAAATTCTTTGAAAACTAACAGTGTTAAATAGATGTACATGTGTTAATTTTCTGTCTGCACATCTTTTGTTTGAATTCTCCCTAAAACATTTTCCTGTAGTGAATTAGTTTTTCCATTTTCTTTGTGCTCTGTGTACATTTCTTTTTGCAGACTTGTGATTATCTGACTGCAAATGTAGCTCTCTTAATCATACCTTGAAGAGAAGAGGTTTCATAGTTATGTCTATATCTGTGACAATGCATTTAGAAAGCCACTGTGGTGACTACATTGACCAAGCTCTTTTATTTATTTCCATTTATTTATTTATTTATTCACTCAGTCCTAGGGTTAAAGCTAGGGCCTAGAGTATGTAAAGATAGCACTGAACTACATCTGCATCCCAAAGAAGAGGTTATTAATTTTGTTTAATATAATTGCACTATTTTTTATGCATCAGATTACAGTGTTATTTCTAGGAAATCCTGGCCTATCCCAAGAACATAAATGTAGAGGGTAAGAGGTCCTTGTGCACATAGATAAGTACTAGGGAAACCAAGAAAAGTTCAGTATGCATGCTTATCTCTCCAAAGGAAGGAAATCTTTGCCTGACTTCCACCTAGAATGCTGGGAAAAGATGTAATTTACAACCTGGTGATCTTTAACTATCTGTAGGACCAGGCTTCACCTGAATCCCCCAGAATATTATGTTTTTTATCCCAGAGTTTTCCCCCTAAATCTTAAGTATTGCTTCTCAGTCCATAAAGCCCATCCTTAAGTAACATGACCCTTATACTTTGCAACAGTCTAAGTAACTTCTATGTTCTCTTAGGGCCAGGCTAATCCTGACTCCCACAGACACTATTTACCTCAGTCATTCTTTCTAGACCCTTACCTTGAGCACTGTTTCTAAGTCAACAGAATCCAATTCTATTGAAGAAGCCATATGTATTTGTAAAGAGCTTCAATGTAAACATGTCTTAAGTTTTCTTTCTTATATGCATGGGATTGAGTTAATATCATTAGAAAACTTTTTTTTTCCAAAATTGTGCTGTGCTTATCTAAGGCTAAAATAAACTAGCTGGTATGAGATACCAGAAGCATGAACCAGTGATGGCTTTAGTTGAGCTGAGCGAAGTTTCATTCCTGCCTCTTCAACGATCATTCACTGCTGGATATATGATGCTTGCAGCTCCCCTCCCCCCACACATAAAGCCTTTCTTTACTCTTCATCTAAAAATATTGCAGTTTTATATCATACAGGTCAGTGATCCATTTGAATTTCTCATGACATGTGGTACAAACGAACTGATGGAACTTCATTGTTTTCCATATGAATATTCAACTGTTCTAGAATGTGATAATACTCATCGTTTTCATTGAATTACATTTTAGGACTTTACTTCTACTTTAAAAGGGCAACTAGACATCATGATATATGATTCTACATATTATAAAAGTGGTAAAAGTGACTTATGAGAGTATGAATTGCTTTAAAATGGAATAGAAATGAGAAATAATGACCAGACATCTGCAAATGGACTGATACTGAGTTACTGTTGAGAATCCCCCTGGTTGATAATACTTTAAAAAAGACAGATATTCATGGCATGAGCTGCAATAAATTAACTTTCTGGAGGCAGAAATCTAATTAGCTAGTCCTATTCTGTTCCAGGAGTTTTGTGATTCTAGAAAGATGGTGATCAAATGCCTCTTTCAACAGCAGTCAGCACATGTCAGCAGAATTTAGCATTTAGAATACTGTGTTTTGTTGTACTCAACTTCAGAAATAATTGTATCTCCAAACTTAAATTTATTAAGATTCACGGCTCAGATATTGAGTTGTTTATTTGCATTTTATCATGTACGCATTGCAAATCAAATGTAAGGATTTGGTTGGAAATGGAGCTCAAACATCAAGAGAAATAAGGATTGTTTTGGTACTAACTAGTGTTGTAACATGGAAAGGTTACCCACATGCTAGACATCTTAGACTTTGGATTCATTAATCACTTCTACTTAGTGAGGTTCTCCTGAGATCCAATGCTGCAAGTAAAGTAAACACTAGATAAAAATGATGAAGTGATTATTTCTTTCAAATTTAAGTCTCACTCATCTTTTGGGGACATGGGCACAAGCTGAAAGTAGGACTCGGGATTAAGTATAACCAACACTACTGTGTTTTGTGTGAGTTGTCAAGGGAAACCCTGAAGCCTCTCCAGAAATGTGCTGCGCCTTTACTTTCTGTTTATTTTCTGAAGGGGAATCAGGTAGCTTCAATTCTCCACCCTGTTCCTACTCTTGTACTTCAGCCCACACTATTCACTCACCTACAGTAAGTAATTTTAATGAAACTACCTACTCCTTTTACTGGCTGGTTTTGTGCGTTAACTTGACACAAGCTAGAGTCATCAGAGGAAGGAGCCTCAGTTAAGGAAATGCCTCAATGAGATACAGCTGTAAGGCATTTTTTTTTTTAATTTACTGATCGATGGGGGAGGGCCCAGCCCATGGTGGGTGGTACCATTCCTGGTCTGGTGGTCCTGGCTTCTATAAGAACATGGGCTGAGCAAGGCATGGGGAGCAAGCCCAATAACCAATACTCCTCCGTGGCCTCTGCATCACCTCCTATCTCCAGGATCCTGCCCTGTTGGAGTTTGTATTCTTTTTTCAGTGATAAACAGCAATGCTGAAGTGTAAGCCTAATAAGCCCTTTCTTCCCCAACTTGTTTTTGGTCATGGTGTTTTAATGCAGCAATAGAAACCCTAACTAAGACACTTCTAAAAGGCAAATATCCCCAAGGTGTAGATAAAATGAAATATCATAAACATTTTAAAACATATGTTCTTTATCTGGGAATAACGTAAATCTCCACAAACCCCTAAAATTCACCAAACGTACTCAAGAAAAAAATGCATAAATAGGACATTTAGGTCCCTAAGAGACTTTAATTTCAGGGTATACTTCTATTAGATGAAACTATTGTGTAACTGATCACACAAGAATTGTACACTATCAGGGGTTTTTCAGACTTTCACATTGTGCTCAGAATCAAAAGTAAGTGGAAATAAGCTGTTTCACGATACGGTCTCTTAATTTGTCTGACCCTTATTTTTCTTTATTAATGTCCTGTGAAAATAATTTATATTCTGAAATAATGCAATTTTGCCTTTATTATTGTAATTGAAAAAAATTTTCATGCAATATATTCTTATCATGCTCTTTCCCTCTCCCAACTCCCCTCAGATCCTTCCCACGTCTCTATCTATCCAACCCCACTCCCTTTCTCTCTCTTTAAAAACAAGAAATATACACAGACAAAAACTCTAAGGAAAGACATAAATTGAAATCAAATGTACAAGCAAGAGACAGATATGACACACACACACACACACACACACACACACACACACACACACACACACATACACACACACACACAAGAAAGCTGAAACAAAGCAAAATGAGGCGAAAATCTGCCAGCTCATTGTTGAGATTGTTTTGTACTAGCCAATGCTCCTTAGTGTGGGGCCTGTCCTGAACAGTTGTTAAGATTCCCAGTGAGACTCCATTGAAGAGAATTAATTTCCCTTGCAGTATGTATCAGCTGTAGATAGCCCCTTGCTTAGGGGTGGGAGGTGTGTCCACTTTCCCCTTTAAGTGCTGGAACCAACTCTGGCTTGAACCGGTGCAGGCCCTGTGCGTACTGCTACAGTCTCTGTATGTTCATGTGTATATCAGTCCCATTTTATCTGGAATACACTGTTTCTTTTAAGTTATCTATCACCTTTGGCTCTTTCAATCTTTCAGCCTTCTCTTCCACATAGACAGCAGAGACCCAAGGGAGAAGGGTTTTATGAAGCTGTGTCCTTTAGGACTGAATATGTCAGTCTCTCACTCTTTGCACATTGCCCAGCTGTGAGTCTCTGTGTTAGTTCTTATCTCCTGGAGGAGGAAGCTGCTCTGATGATGGCTGTGTGAGGCACTGATCTGTAGGTATAGAAGAATGCCATTACAAGTAATTTTATTTCTGTGTTCCTTTAGCAGAACAATAGTATTTGGTTTTCCCCCAGTCCCATGGCCTAAGCAGTCTCAGGTTCTGGGCCATTTGGAGCAGTATCAGGCATAAACTCCATCATATAGAGTACGCCTTAAATTCCATCAAATGTGCTTGGTTACTCCCACAAAGTTATTTTCACTATTGCCCCAGTATAACTTACAGGAAAGTAGCCATCATGGGTCACAGAATACATAGGTGAATTGATGACTTTCCTTATCCTCTGGTAGCATACAGAGTACCTTCCAGTACCATGAATACTAGCTAGTGTAATTGAAGCTTCTAGTTAAGTACCAGCCCTACTTCTCTGTGTTCAGTGATGTGTGTAAGTGTTGTCTTCAGCAAGAGAGCCTCACCATTAGGTTGCAGAGAGCAACCAACAGATTTGACCATAGCCTGTGTAGTTTGGAGTTTTTCATGAAGTCTGTTTTGCCAACAATTCAACAAGAAATGGCCCATTCATGGCACTGGAGGTTTCACTTGGTCACACACACACACACACACACACACACACACACACACACACACACACACATACACACACACACACACACACACACACACACACACACACACACGTCTAGCTAGGGCTTTGTTTCCCCCATTATTTGGTGACTGCATTTAGATTCCTTTAATATATGTTTTTTTTCGAAAGCTTCAACAGTAACAGGTTTCCACATGACCCTTAGAGTTATTTGGTACTTCCTATATTCTCTCTGTTACACATCTCTTCCTTCTTTCCTCCACATTTATCCAACCCACTCCAGTACCCACTGGGCTGCCCTGTTCTGTCCTCCATAACAATATATTCTATTTCCTCTTCCATGGGAAGTCCTCTCCTCCTTCACAGTCCTTTGCTAGGTACACAACTTCTTTGGTTATAGGAATCATAGCATACATTTTGAAGGCTTAAAGGTTAATGTCCACACATTAGAGAATTATACAATATTTGTATTTTTGAGTTGGAGTTACCTCACTTAGAATGATTGTTTCTGTAGAAGATCCATTTATTTACTCTCAAATTTCAGGATTCTATTTTTAGCAGCTGAATAATATTCCATTGTCAAAATACAATACCTTTTTAGTATTCATTTGTTAGTTGACAGTTATCTAGACTGTTTACTGTTCCTAGTTATTAAGAACAAAGCAACAATGACCATGGTTGAGCAAGTATCTCTGTAGTACTTCATACAGGTTTTTGAGGATTTACCTGAAAGCGGTACAGCTAGATCTTGAATCTGTAGTAGTAAGATGTTTTCTGTCGTGTGTGTGTGTGTGTGTGTGTGTGAATGTGTGTGTGAGAGGGGAAAAGTTTATTCTGATAGAAATTTCTAGCTTAATATTTATCAAAACGTTATATAGATTATAGTGAGCAAAACAATGTGGCTTTGAAGTAACCATTCTCACAAAGTTGATTGAACATGAACTTGTTTTCTGGATGGTTCAGTATATACACATTCATTTCCATGAAAGATGTCATGAGATTTAGTAGTGCAGAAGGATGGCAGATTACATCACTACCCTGGGAATTAGACATTCACAAAATTAGGCCATCGCCTGCCTATTCCTATCATTTAGTTTAAGGATTAAAGTCTAGATTGGTGCTCTGCCTCAAGAACATGCAGAGCAGTCCAAAGTCTTTGTGTTGACATAAACAATGAAGACATTCATCAGCTCTTTCACAAAAGGGATCTTGTGGCCTCTGATATGAAAATATTGTCTTGTTCTTCCAGCAGTGACGCTTCTGTGGTTATCTTTGTCTCTCTGTCTCTCTACCTTGCACTCCCCATATCATTCTCACTGGGGGACTGTAATGACAAACATTTATTTTTCTACTTCAGAAAATATTAGTGACCATGTGATGAGTGAGCTCTCTTACTTTCATAAACCTTGAGTGGCTGCTTGCCTATCATCTCCACTCCCTTTTTTATAGGGCTAGTTAGCACTTAAAGATGAGTTCCTGGACCTCTGTTTAATTTTCCTGCTTCTTTATTAGTTTTCAAACATTTGGTATTTCTCAACTAAGATTAAGTGTTGAAATATGACCTGTAGCTGTCAAATTCAAATACAAAAGCATTATTTTTTATTCCTTTTTCATGAAATATGATGTGAAAGTGAAGCCCTAGGATACCAAATAATTTTCAGCAAATGCTTCATGTGGTGTATATTAACAGTTGGACATCACATCCACATTCTGCCAACTCCTAGCTGCTGAGGGGGAAACGAAGGAATGCTGAGATTATAGTAGCAGACTCATCAGTGGGTTACAGCTCCTGCTGAGCCGGCTACTGGTCCTCACACTCAGGATACAGCTGATGGCAAGTCCCTGCAATCAAAAGCCATCACTAACTCAAAGATTCTACAGTCATTTTAATCAGTCTTTGGCAAAGGTAGCTGTAATGTACTAAGCGAATGCATTTTCCTGGAAATTGCCTCCGTGGCCCCAGTGTTCTGCTTGAATTGAAGCAGTATGATACAATGTAGAATCAGTGATGGCAGAATCAAACATTCTATTGGTTCTTAGCCTAGATTTGCTCTAATATTATTCTCATTTGTAAGGCAGAGAGGTAGACAGGGTGTATGACATAACTAACATGCTATTTAATTAGAATCTATATAATCATGAAGAGTTGAGAAATACGAAATGTTGTGTTTAAGCAACATGAGCAAGACTACTGAATTTTTTGCATTATTTTAGATACATATGAATATAGTTTAAAATATCTAAACATCATATAAGACTCTAATGAGAACTTATGTCCTTTTCATTCCTACTCTACTCCATACCAGAAAATATCTTTTCTCTGTTAGCTTATTAGCCATTGTTCTACTTTCATTTCTGAGAAAGACAACTTGGGAAGAAAGGATTTATTTTACTCACAATTGCAGGTTACAGCCCCCATTGCAAGGAAGTCAGAGCAAAGGAATTCGGAACAGCTGATCGTATCACACCACAGCCAAGAGCAGAGAAACAAGTGCATGCTGGCTTGCTTAGTACTCACCTAGCTTTCTCTGCTTTGATACATTCCAGAGCTTCCTGCAGAGGGAATGGAGCTGCCCACAGTAAGCAGGGTCTTCCCACATTAGTTAATAAGACAGTTCCCCATAGACATGGCCACGGGTCAATCCAATGTAGATAACCTCCCATTGTGACATTCTTCCTACATGATTCCAGGTCGCAGAACGTGTCAAGCCGAGAAAGCTAAACCTAACAGCCGTGTGTTTATGTGTTTTTAGAGCATAACCTTAAGTAATGTATTTGCATTGTGCCATGGTGATTTTATTGTATTTTCTGTTGACTTCCAATTATAGAATGTGAAGATGTAATTCTTCCATTCTACTGTTCTCACACATTTCTCATTCATATGTCTTCCAAATACAATCATCTCATAGCTTTGATTAAATCAATATTTGTTCTTTATATTACTACAACCACTACCACTACCACCAACACTACCACTACCACTTCTACTGCTGTGATTACATGTTTTAGATGTTGCTTATGGAACCATGTCGTGGTCCAGAATTGCATTTTGTTAGAGTTTAAATATTAAATGTCCCCAGCAGACATTGAAGAACTAGTCACCAGCTTATGCATCATTTTGTAGATTCTAGAAACTTTGAAGATGGAAGCTCACTGAAAGAAATTCACTGAAAAGAAACTCAATGAAGACATGTTCTAGATAACTGTCTTTCCTAGGCAGCCCCTCCCCATCCTGTGGAACTCACTATTGGCCTTTGCCCCATTTTTTGCCTGTCCTGTCTTTCTGCCTCCAGCTCACCATAGTGTAAGCAGCTTCTGCCAAGTGCTCCTGTCCTATTGTTTTCTTTCCCATGGGTCAATAGGGCTATGGACTATGATTTACCTGTGTTTCAAAACAAATTCTTCCTCCTGTCAGTTGTTTTGTCAGGTAATAACTCAATAATACACTGCATTTCCTGTCTTCAGTGAAGTTTTGTTCCCTTTCAGACACAGATTTTCCTTAAAATCCTTATTATCTGATTTTCAGGGATCATTAATTTTCCTCCATAAATGTAAATATCTTTTCAATTTTTTTATTTTTTAAACCAAATAGTGGTTCAGTATTTTTTCCAGTCTGGGAACTTATTTTCTTCCTCTCTAGAAAATTTACAAAATACACCAAAAAGTAAAAGAGAAAAGTTCCATGGGTACCCATGGAACCACTCCTCAGTTTCAAAATGAAAGACTTGTGTGAAAAGTCAAGTCTTCTCATGTTATCAGTGCTAGAATACCAATAACTCAAACTGCAAATGTGACAGGAGATGATTCTGCTCATGAGGGAAAGACATTAGCCATGGAATTCTCTATTTCTGGCTGTTGAGGGTAACTAAGCCTTCCGAGAACTCCATGTAATGACATTTAATATAGTTCTGCTGTATAGCTTTATAGTCCCCAGTTTTCTGTTTCATTTTTGTTTTATATGTTGTTTTGATTTCCAGCATCTATCATTTTTATAAATTGTCTGATTTAGATGTAGATGATCTCAACTGTATTTATGAGTGGAAAAAACTGAGTTGGATAATCAATATGCTATGCCATATCAAGCCCTAATTAAAAGTCAAACACTGGAAGTGATGACAGTAATTGACATATTGATGAAAAGTACAGGTTAGGCAGAGACTAGAGCAGTTGAAAAACAACATTTCTTCTCACCTTTGCTCTCTTGCTCTGCTCTTGCTTTTATTTCCAAATCATTGCAATTCATGTTTCAACTACTCTTTTCTTTTTGTTTGCTTAAAATCCTCAGTAGTATTTGTACAACAATTATTTTTAACTCTTTTAAACATTAGCTTACACAGTAACAATTTCTGTATGAACTTTCATCCATACTTCATTTTGGTTAATTCCCTTTCCACTTCCTCATCTTCTTGTTACCTGCTCCTCTGTTCCATGGTTTACCTTTTGCCCCCAGTATTCCCCTTTCCATCTTGTTTTACTGCCTCCCCACCCTCCTCCCTTAAAGCTACTTTTATTGCGTCTACATGGGCCCACTTCTAGTGTAAATAACCTGGAGAAATATATAAGAATAAACATACGGGGTGTGTGTGTGTGTGTGTGTGTGTGTGTGTGTGTGTGTGTGTCTGAGCCGAGTTCAACTCAGTAGTAGTGGATTACTTGACTGCCATGTGCAAAGCTCTGAGATCCATATTTAGCACAGGAAAAATATTCAATACTTCAATTACTATTCTTTTTGTATTTGAGATAAAGCAGGATGTAATCCTTTTTAAAGGACTTTCCTATTTATTATCATATTTTATTTTCATATTGACCCCATGAGTCAGGGAGATTGGTGCCATTATTTCTCAAACAAAGTACTAATGCCAGGGAACTTGGAGATTTAGAAAATTACACAGCCCATAAGCCCAGGTACAGGAGACAGATCCCCGGAAGTCCTTGGCTCCAACTCTGGTGCACCTCTCATGAGTTTGTCTCTGCATATGCAATACGAGGAAGTTTACCATTCTACCTCAAAATCTTGAAACATCTTTCTTCTGGGAAGCAAAGGCAGTAGCATAAATGTCCAAGTTCCTTCAAGGCCCTAACATGCTAGACTTACAGAAGGTAAGCTACACAACATCAAGACTATGCTGTGTAATTCAGTGTAAGCCCAGCAGCAGCCTCTGAGACAGGAGGAAAGACAGCCGTGCGCTACCCCACATTTGGAGAGAAAGGTGGCAGAGAAATCCTTTATATCAGGAAAAAGTTGTATTTCGTAAGGAAAGGAAATATTATTCCCTACTAGGAGAGGAAGGAACCGTTAGAGGTGAATGTGGGAGAGTAATGAACTTTAAATCAGGACATTTGGGGCTAAATCTTGCCTTTGGCAACAAGTAACTGTGCAACTTTTCTTAAATATTTGAGAAATGTGGGCTGCAATTTAGTTCATGGAAAGTGAACTTAGTCCAGGAAATATTGAAGGTGTTTTCAGCTGTGACCTTCTCTATTGTTGTAATTCTACTTTCTAAGAGAAGACATTTGTGAAATATCTAAACACAGGACCATCTCAGTTGAAGAGTAGGTACACTAGATAGAATTTTGGAGCAATAAAGCTTTCCAATAATTGAGGTTTAAGTTTCCTTTCATTTTTCATATTTTTTTGTGTGTTTGTTGAAGTCCCTCAGACTTACCTTGAACATATTTTGGTATGATTTACCTAATCTTTCCTCTTTTTTTCTCATTTCTTGGAGAATTTTGTACAATGTGTTTTGAATATATTTATCCCACTCCCCAAACTCCTCCCAGATAAAACTCTGTTCCCTACCCACCTAACATTGTTTCCTCTTTTTTGTTGCTGTTGTTGTTTTAAACTCATTAAGTCCAATCTATGCTTCCCATACACTCGTATACGTGTGTTCCTCTGCTGGAGCATGGTTCCCCCCTACCAAGGACCATACCCTTAAAGAAAACTAACTCTCCCGCTCCAAGCCACTATCAATTTCTAATAGCTTCTCAGCTAGGGGCGAAACTTTGTGCCCATCTCCCCTCTCCATGGTATTTTGTCTGGGTTGAACTTGTTCAAGTCATATATACTGCCACAGCCACAGTGAGTTCCTGTAAATGGACATTTCCTGTACTGACTGCCTGTTCCCAAATACCTGGTAGTCACTTCCCAAATTACCACACAGAGGCTTATATTAATTATAAATGCTTGGCGATAGCTCAGGCTTGCTACTGACTAGCTCTTACCACTTAAATTAACCCATTTCTATTAATCTATGTATTGCCATGTGGCCCTTGGCTGTCTTTACCTGTCCTCCAGCATGTCTTGCTTCCTGGGCAGCTCATTGTTGTCTCTCCTGACTCTGCCCTCCTTTCCCCAGAATTCTCAGTTTGGCTTTCCTGCCCAGCTACTGGCCTGTCAACTTTTTATTAACCAATGAGAATAATACATTTTCATAGTTTAGAAAAGGATTGTTCCACAGGAAATTCCCATGTGCAGCTGGAACAGGAAACAGAATGCAGTGTTACAAATGGTCAAAGAGGGAATAATCAACATCTCTCTCTCTCTCTCTCTCTCTCTCTCTCTCTATATATATATATATATATATATATATATATATATTCAAAACTACACTCTTGCACTCCTGGCTATAGTGTCTCAGAAATATATTCTTTTTATAAATCAAATATTTATCACAAAATTTCAGTTTTCAATGTTTTGCAACAGCATAGTAAATACTATAGTAAATACTAATCAGACCTTGTGGATTAAATGAGAACATCCCCAACAGGCTCATATATTTAAATGCTTGGTCCCCAGTTACTGAAACTCTTTGGAAAGAATAGAAGGTATGACTTTGTTGGAGAAGGTGTGTCACTGGGGTTAAGCTTTGAGGTTTCAAAAGCCTCATGTTATTTGTGTGTGTGTGTGTGTGTGTGTGTGTGTGTGTGTGTGTGTGTGTGTATCTGCCTCATGTTTGTGGATCAAGATGTGGACTCTCTGCTCTACCATCATGGACTCTTAGCCCTCTGAAACTGTAAGCCAAATTATATACTTTTTTTTTTTCTTGAGACAAGGTTTCTCTGTGTAGCCTTAACCATCCTGGAAATCACTCTATAGATCAGGCTGAGAGATTTTCCTAACTTTTGCCTCCTGAGTGCTAGGATTAAAGGCTTGTACCACCACTGCCCACCTATACTTTCTTTCATAGCCTTGGTCATGGTCTTTTATGAGGCAATAGAAAAGTAACTAAGACAGCAGGTGAGAGGCCATGCAAGAACCTCAGAACCTGTGCATTATCACCTTACCTGACAAAGGGGACCCCAAAAGAAACTCTTTCCAATCTAGCAACCCATTTCAAACCTCTGGAAACCTCCGTAAAAGAGTGAATTATTCTAGGCCACCAGGTTTTTATTAATTCCTTTTAGCAGCAATATAAAACTAATGCAAAACTATCTACTCTTCTCCATGTTTTGATTCGTTTAATGTGGCACTTTGTCCATGAGTGCCTGAAGCTGCATGTGTGTTTTGAAAATTTTGAGACAGCTCCAAACTCTAATGTGAGTTTATGCTTTGTATCTCAATGTAAGCCGTATTGACCCCACTGATGTCCTCAGATAATGACAGCGTTTAAAACTGCATGATAACAGTGTATGAACTTGAAGCAGAATTGTTTATGTGGGAGGGTCAGCATCACACAGGGAGAAAGACCTTGCATCCCAGAGCTTGCATATACTCACAGGTGGTATGAATGGAAGCTAATAAAAAGTCATTGTGTCCTGGTTGTGGGGTTGTAAATGCAACCATGAGTTTGCCTAACTTTAGCCCTGTCTGAATAAAAGATGAAAAATTTTGAATTTTTTTAACCTAGGGGTTAGAATTTATGACTAGATTGTTTCACTCAAAAAGAAAGTTGCAAAGTGAAACCTATGAATGGAGGATGGTGTCACCTCAGGATGAAAGAGGGATAAAAGGAAGAAGCAAAAGTGTCCTGGAAGAAAATCAGGAAGGATCCTGTTCTGATTTGTCTGACAGGCATGTCAGTTTTATGTTTCTTACCACAACCGTTAACTTGGTGTTGAAGCTACAATCTGAGGAATATGGGCTGTGCAAGCATGAGCTGAGCTTTGTAGATAGCATCACAGAAGTTCTTAAGGAGGATTAGATGCACAGTGGGACAGGGAGACTAGCAGAAACAGAGGTAGCAGATTTACGTAGAGCCAAAATGCTAAGTCCACCTTGTGGAACAGCCTGAAATCATATAAGATAGTGGTGAGACTTTGAAAGGAGAAAAAACTAAGAGGGTGATTGATGGAGAGAGGTGAGCACGTAGGTGAGAGGGACCACAGAAGATAAAAACAGTCTACAGAGCATGGGGGAGTAAAAGACCAGACAGCAGCACAGGGGAGCTGTGAGAATACGAACCCACCCACAGCAGGGAGCAGGGGATCAGAGAACTGCACAAAAATTAGATTCATTTCAACATTTGATTAAATGAAAATTACATGCAAATTAAGTAAGTTACATCATCATATAACCCAGTATAGCTCTTAGTCATCTGAGATATTTTGGTTTGGGGTGCTTTTTTGGTTTGTGTGATTATTTAAGATAAAAAAAAATGATCACTCTTTGAAAACCTCATTCTCTCAAGACTTCTCATGGGCAATTTTTTTGCAAGAGTCTGAACTAATCTTGATGGTTTTGGCTTCATGGAAACTCCATTTCTTAAATGTTCTTACTCTTTATTACATAAGAATAATCAACAGTGCCTTGACCTTAGTCTCTCTGGAAACCATGTTTCCATGGTTCACTTCAGCTAACTTACATTGAATATGTAACTACTGAAACACAGAAAAATGCACTTTAAGACAAATGCCTACTAGGTCAAGGCTGTGGAAGAACTGTGATGCTTAACCAATGCGATATAATGATGAAATGGAAATCCAAGCTAAAAATGTAGCGTGTACCTGTGTGTGCATGTTTGTGCACATGTGTGTATATGAGTGTGTTTGTGTATATATGTTTGTGTATGTGTATATTTACTTAAATTTTCTTTAAAAATATGACATCATTTCCAAACATTATTTTTAATACTTATGCAAAGTACAAGAAGTATAAGTGTAGAGTTGGAACAGAAATAACTAAATGATAAAATGTTTTATACTATTAACTCATCCAACTGATCCAGGATTGTGTGTAGTTATTTTTTAAAAAAGCCTGTTACTTTTCTTTTTTTTTTTTTTTTTTTTGAGACAGGGTTTCTCTGTATAGTTTTGGTGCCTGTCCTGGATCTTGCTCTGTAGACCAGGCTGACTTCGAACTCACAGAGATCCACCTGGCTCTGCCTCCCGAGTCCTGGGATTAAAGGCATACACCATCGCTGCCTGGTTCTAAAATGCCTGTTACTTTAAATCTAAGAATATTATACATACCACAATGTTAAGTTTCCTCAGAATATAGCTGTGAAATATTCCAGATAAAAATGTTTAAAATTCTGAACAAAAAGCTATTCCAAAAGAGCACCAATGATTATATATTAACCTCCAAGCAGCATTTACTGAGCAATGAATTCAAGCCGAAGCGAAGGTTGCGCTCATTCTGTGAGGTACACATTAGGTGAAGTTTCTTCTTGGCAGCATTTCAGAGGCCTCACTATCCAGGAGTGGAAACCACTTACATGAACAAAATTAGACAAAGCTAGCCAATCGGCTCTTAGAGACACTTTAAAATACCTGCATCCCTGCTTTAAGCCATGTTTCTGCTCACATGTAGCTGTGAGTCATAGGGTGGCTTGTTTTAATAGAAAATATTAATTCTATAAAGTAATGTTTCATTAGAGCACTGTCACACACATACATATAGCATACATTGACCACATCAGTTTGCCTGTTATCTCTCTTTACCTTCACCCCTCCCCTACCCAATCCCCTTCCTCTTTCCTAATAACCCTCTAATACTGTCCTTTTAAAGCCTAGTTTACATGTATGGGTAAAAAGGGACACTTGTCTTGCTGAGTCTGGCTTACTTGATTTAACAAGGATAATTTCCAGTTTCATATATTATTTGAAAACAACATGATGTTATCCTTTTTTCCCATTGTGTGTATATAACCATGTTTTAAAAAATTCATTTATTAGCTGATTCATTTATTAGCTGATTGCATAACTTGACTATCATGAATGTGAATAGTTCTATCATGAACATGGGTCTTCAGGTATCTCTGTCATACGCAGCCTTTGATTTTTTTCAAGTAAATATACAGGAGTAGGATAGCTGGATCATGTGGAGCATTGGTTCCTCTTCCAGAAGATCTTGGTTCAATTACCACTACCAACATGGCAGCCCACAACCATCAGTAACTCCAGTTCCAGGGGATCTAATGTCCTCTTCTGTCTCCTTGAACACTAAACTCACACATTGTACATATATACATGTATGTATATACTGTACACATATATATGCAAGCAAATGATCATAAACATAGCACTAATATTAATAATCTTTAAAAGTTATACAGTATTACTTTTGAGAATCTGAACATTTCTGCATAAAATATGAAATTAAGTAAAGGACTTATTTTGTGGGATATTTAACTATGTAAAGAGGTATGACACTTGTTTATGCTGTGGACTATTACTTTGTAAAGATATGTTACATTTCTTTCTGCGGCATTTGTTTAATCATGAAAATATGTGTTACTGTTTCATCTTGCCTGTTTACGGTACCTGATTGGTCTAATAAAAAGATAAACAGTCAATAGCTAGGCAGAAGAGGGATAGGTGGGGCTGGCAGGCAGAGAGAATAAGTAGGAGGAGGAATCTAGGTTTGAGAAGAACAAGAGAAGAGAGAGGAGAATGAGGCAAAAGGAAAGGGAGATGCCAGGGTTAGCCAGGGAGTCACCAGAAAGACCGAAACAGAGTAGAGCATACAGAAAGAAAGGTAAAAAGTCCTGAGGCAAAAGGTAGAGAGAAATAGGTTAATTTAAGTTAAAAGAGTAAGCGAGAAACAAGCCTACGCTAAGGCTGAGCATTCAACACTAATAATAAGTCTCCATGTCATGATTTGGGAACTGGCTGGTGGCCAAAAAGAAAAAGCCTGGTGCAGCTTACATTAGGGGATATTGTAAAATAATTTTAAATGATACAAAGTTTACTGAGGAGTGTTCAATGAATGTCAGGCATTTCTATTAAAGTCTTCAGAGTTTTAAGCATATAGGGCCTTTAATTCCATTCACTGTGCAGTGTTAAATAATACATTCCTTGAAACATAAAATGAACATTCACTCGTTGAAATCTGAAATGTATTTACTATTATTTACAAATTTTATAGAGAATATATATGCATATGTAGATTGAGGGGTTGAAGAAAGGAGAATTTTTTTAATCTAATAAGTATCAATAACAATAAGTATTTGTTAGATTTTTCACAAAGGCATATACTGACCAGCCCCTAGGCATGTTTGTATGTATTTAATCAAGAACCAACCCAATAAGAAGGTCATGTATGTTATAAGGCCTTCTTCACCACCATTAATGGAACCAATTTTACAAAGTTTCATCCAAACAATTGCTTTATACTATAGTCAGTGAGTGGAAAGTATTAAAAAAAATCTTGTTTAGCTGAGCATTTAAATATTTACTAAATATTCTTAAGTTGAATTAAAGTACATTCTCTTCTTAATGAAATAATGCAAATTATAATATTAAAGTGGTTTTGTAAACAAATCCTTCTTTTAAAATTTTAAAAATAGTTCAGTGAAAAATATGAAATGTTAAGAAGAGTAATCAGGAATAGGGAGATGACTCAATCACTAAAGTCTTGCCACACAGGTTGACATCTGCATTTGGATCTCCACTACTCCCATAGGAAGCTTGGCACCACAGTATATCTGTAACTTCAGAACGAGGGAGACTGACACAGGTAAAGACCCAGGCCCTTGGTGGAAAACTAGTCTTGACAAACAAATTAGTTCCAAGTCCATTAAGAGACTTCACCTCAAAAGATACAGATGAAACTTATAGAGAAATCACCCCACCTGGACCTCTGACTTCCACACACAAGGGTCACAAACCTGGACAAACATTATACAAGAACACAAAGAAGACTATGGAAGAAAGAACAGAGAGATGTGTTTAAAAAATTAAATGTTTTTCATATTATGTTATGTAATGCCAACCTCAAATACAGAATACCTAATGATAAATGACCTTCACTTCAATTTAAGCTGTATGAAAGGATCTCATGGGTTTTTTTTTTGTTTTTTTTTCTGAAAAGTACTTGAAGACAAAGCATTTCCAGGGACATGACAGAGGTGATGAACTCATTGCCTCTAGGATGTATATATTTTAGGGTGCATTTTCAAGTGAAAGATATAAAGTAAATATGAACAGAAACACATATGTGGATTGTAGTTCACAGGCTACAAAGGAACCCCTAATGTTTACATGCATGAATAGCTTCAGCATAGTCATATGTTGGTGTGTAAACAGATATTTAGGATGAGCACTACCTTTACATGCATATGTTTGTCTTTTTGAAATATGTTACACCATTTGAATACTGCTTTAACCAAAGAAAGTTCTTCTTATGTTGATTGAAAATACACAGATAGTTGCTTCTTTGTTCATTGTCAAATGTCATTCCTGTGCTAAGTAGGATGAGAGCAGTTACTGAAATTGAGTGAAGAGTGAAGGCCCTGCGTCAGACATTCTATACACTGCATGTGAACTGCAGTAACTCTTCAAAACAACATGGCCACCCAGAAGAAATTCTGATGGAAGTAGAAAACTTTTAGAAAGCAAGAAAAGCATTTTTAAATTTAGAAACAAATAATTTAAGAATAAGCCAGTTAGATAATGGAGAACTGTGCCCAACTTAAGAATCACCGCGTCTTTTATATTTCTTTAAATTTATGTGAATATTTATGTATCTCTATGTTGATGCCATGTGGGTGCCCTTTGAAGTAAGAAGAAAGTGTTGAGTCTCTTGTATTTTTTTTTAAAGATTTATTTATTATGTATACAGAAGAGGGTGCCAGATCTCATTACAGATAGTTGTGAGCCACCATGTGGTTGTTGGGAATTGAACTCAGGGCCTCTGGAAGAGCAGTCGGTGCTCTTAACCTCTGAGCCATCTCTCCAACCCGAGTCTCTTGTATTTATGATAGGCTAGTAGTAAGTGAATTAGAACTGATATATCTACAGATAAATTTTACAACAGAATGTACAGGGTGACATCAGATGGCTCAGAGGAATAGATGCCTGTTGCCAGGTTTGACCACCTGAGTTTAGTCTCTACAACTTACATGTTTTTACAAGGGGTCCTCTGACATCCGCAATTGCCACACATGTGCTCACACATATAAATAAAAAAAGCTGAATTTTAAAAGCAATAAAATTAATGCAGTTGAAAAGCAGAGTTCTTCCTTTCATCAACTATGCCTTGAAAAGATTGGTCCACCAGCTTTTGTGATTCAAGTAGATTCAAGTAGATACATTGCTAGTATATTTCAAAATCAAGTTACATCAGGCGTATGTAAGGTGAACCAACACTGCATGAGAAAATGAATATATTAGTAAGATCTCAATGCAGATTCACATTATAAAGTATGTATATAGCCAGGGTTTAAATGAAACCGGACATCTCTTTTCTGGCTTTCTAACTTCTGCTAGAGTAACTTTTAAATGTAAACAGAAGATGAAGGCATAAATATTGAATCCTCTGTACACTCATGGCTAACTAATCAAAGGCCAGTAAGGAGTCATTAGATTATTCTGGAATGTTTCTCAAAGTAAAGGCAATACCCATAACCAGCTTATAGTATAAATTATGCAATCAAATACAGTTTTGCAAATTGTCATCTGCATCTGTCACAGAGCATGTATTCATAGAATGGTGAAGAAGGATGTTCCAAAAGTCAAGGATCATCTGAGGTCATTTTACAGAGTTTTGCATTGACAACACAACAAAGAATAACCCACCAAAACTTTCTGCATACATTAAGCTAGTAAAATTCAAACTATTCTGCATTATAGGGACTCCAAAATGATCAGTATTTACCACGAACACTGTAAGCCAATGCATTATAGAACTTCTATTATGGTCACCAAATCTTGAAAATTAGATACCATGGAAAAATATACAGGATTCAAAGTTGACCTATCAAAATAAAGTATTGAAACTATAATTTAGACCTGTATGAAGCGTAATGAGATGTCTTGAAAACAATGTGTAGTAATGTATAAGTGATTAGTTAACAGCTGGCACATGTCCCACCCAACTGAAATCTGCCAAGGTAAGTCAACAGGACCTTATTTATAATTAAGTTGAGGATTTGGCTCAAATCTACTTAAATCACAAAAGCTGGTGGACAAATCTTTTCTTAACAATAATGCAAGTAGAAATATATTCACATATTATGAAATGCTAATTTGAGGACCCTGACTAAACAATAATATACAAAATAAACAGTGTTACAATGAAAACCATTCACTCAAATAGTCATTTTCTTTGAGATGGCTTAGTCCTTATTTCTCACCCTAAGATATCATTTGTATCATCTAATATATTTCAAAACTCTTCACTATCCTAGAAGACTGTGAATGAGGTCATATCTTCACTACGTTCTTATGCATTTTTAATTAACATTATTCCTTCTACTATAGTTCTACAGACTAACTTAAAATTAAGTTTGACTTTTGCAGCAAGAAGAGTATTTCTAGAAAAGAATATATCCTTTAGTAAAACAGCAGCACTTCAGGAGCATTCTGAAAAGCTAAAATTAAAGCACAAAGCCTTCCCACATTTGTTCACAGACCTTGTTCTGCTGCCCTGCACTGAGGCTGGTCATCGCAAAGATTTAGCCTTGGGTTTTAATATCCGCCATAAAGGACAAAGTAGCCTAAGAGGACTTTCAATAAGACTGCTCAGCCATAACACTCTTTAACGGTTCCTAGAATCATTTAAACTGTCTCTTGGAGGGGGTGGTAGTGGCCTTGACCACATGTTTTAAAAAGAAAAAGGCTGAAATGCACATTTTTCATCTTTTTTCTTTTTTTTCTTTTTAAGCATTTAAACTAATGGATGCATAGATAGATGATAGATGATAGATAAGTGATAGATCTTGATAGATAAATAGATAGATAGATAAATAGATTAGATAGATAGATAGATAGATAGATAGATGATAGATAGATAGATAGATAGATAGATAGATAGATAGATAGATAGATAGACAGACAGACAGACAGACATATGACAGATAGATTTTATTGTTTCTTCCTTGAATAATATCCTGGGAAATTATGATTAGTGATAATCAAATACAGTGAACTTAAAACATATATAGATTTTTTTCTTCCTAGTAAAGCTCAGACTAGCCGTCCAGACAGACTTGTTTTAGCATTTCCAGGTCAAGATGTTTCTGTTGTGCTCTTCAGAGGTCCCCACACAGAAGTTGTTCACACTTAACGCCCACTGTGGCTCCGAAGACTCTTCCTCCATGAGGGAAATGGCCCACATATCACTAAGCATGTCTTGTATTATTGCAGTGGTCAGAGCTTGAGGCCTCCTGTAGATACACTGAAAACTGGAAATGAAGACTTTATGTTGCAAGCCTCATATCTGGCTATGAATAAGGAGTACTGTTACTTTAAATGAATTGACATTTATCTAGGGAGAAATACAGCAGACCTTGGCCACAAATTATTAATCAAATTTTGAGTAAATCAAAATAGCTTGAATTTATTGCCTTAATGGATGCAACATTCACAAATGGTCACAAAATAAAATAAAATAAAATAGAAAAAGGTTTATTTATTTTCAGATGTGTTATGTTCAGATGCATATTTGTATGTAATACACATGTATGTGTGCGCATATGCATGCCATATGTAATTCACATGTATTGTGATTATCATCATTGTAGTTACAGAAATCTTTATGTATAGTTTTCCTCTGAGTAATATTTCAGCATTTTAAGAGAGATTTTAATATTTAATTCTTTCATACCATTTGTTTGAACTTGTATATATACATCTCTCATTTTATTAAAGGTGTCTTTTTAAAGGTTTAAGTGGCATCTGGAAATGTTTCTTTTACTCCTTCCATCCTGAAATTGGTCTGGAGCTTTGAAAACAAAAGAGTGGAAATGACAATGACATAACATCTACTTCACAGTAGCCATCTCTAAGAAATGCTGACCTTAAGTTTCCATCTGTTTATGAATTTGCTTAGAACTGAAATTTTTAGTCTTTATCTTCTAAATTACAAAACAGATTTTTCATGAATTTTCAGTCTGGATTCCAAAGCACACCTAAATCATTTAAGGCTCATAATTCAGCAGTTTTCCTTCCCAGTCAACTATTCTGATTAGTTTACTAATCAGATAATAATAATCCTCTGGTTAAGTGTTTTATCTAAGAACCAGTTTTTTTAGAGCATTTCAAACATGGAAAGAAAGGTTGTGAGCTCAAGTGATTTATTAACTATACTCACAGGGTCGTCAGAACCTCCGAAACTATAGCTTAAAATGACTTGTCTGAACAACCTTTGTCCTTAGTGTAATATGCTACAAAGTTGCCTTTAGTGAAATATTTTACATAACAGTGAAGTGTAATTGCATATGTCATTAAAGGTGTGAAGCAGGGATTGGGGATTTAGCTCAGTGGTAGAGCGCTTGCCTAGCAAGTGCAAAGTCCTGGGTTCCATCCTCAGCTCCAAAAACAAACAAAAGCTATGAAGCAGAGGCTGTGTTGGGGTATACTATCACAAGGAGGGTGTGTGGGTATATTGTCACAAAGATTCTTCAAAGACTGGAATTTGTTTTCCTTTCTGAATTATCATTAACTTCTCAAATACTGTAAATTTTCCAACCAACAATAGAAGCTTCAAACAGGAATCTTTTGAAAGACAAGATGAGCCATCATCTGAAGAATTTTAGACTAGAAAAGTATAACATAGATTGTGTGATGAATAGGTCACAGAAAGGATGCTTATATACTAACTAATTTAATTCCAGAACAACATATGCACAGGAGAATTTGTGCTAGGCCGAAGTGTAACCTTACCAATGTGCCCGGCTTATCCAGAAGGGCAATAACTTCCTCCCTTGTATCTCTGACTCAGTCAGATACCCTCAGCCCTAAGTTCCTGTGTAGATGCTGCCTCAGTCTGCACAGCATGAAGCTACCACCCACACACCAATGAGACAGCAAATGGTTGCCTTAATTCTATCTGTTTAAAAAAGCAAAACACTGCATTAACTTTTTCAGCTGAGATTTCCATCCTGTTTTTAGTGTTTGTTGTTTTCTTTACAAGAGACAGAGGCTCCTTGTGTTGCCTAGGCTACTCTCAGGCTCAGACTCAGGAATCTTCCTGCCTCAGTCTGGCAAGTGGAGAGATTTGGGTTCTAATTAGGAAATAGAACAAAGTTAGAATCATTTACTAGAAATATCTCACTCATAAAAGAAAGTATTTGGGATCTTTATCCCTTCATTTCCTCAATATTTTGAAATGATGGTCATTTTATTCCTTCTTATATAGTTATATCCCTTCCAGATTTTGGCATGTGTCCTATTTAATTTGATTGAGAAAATGGAAATCAGCCCAATTTTCCTCCACCCTTAGAGGAAACTTATATTGTCATTGTGCTTCTTACAACTCCTTAGAGTTTCATTTCAGTCCAAATGGCATCTTTCTTATAAAAGTCAGACTACATTAGAATAAAACAATTGTCTAGGGCATCCTGCAGCTGAGATCCTATCCCTGGTGTTTATGCCAACAATCTAAATGAGCCTTGGTGTCCTTGGCCTCAATGATCATGGTTATTTGCTTTCTTGGGTGTTCTGTGAAGACCATTTCTAATTTTAATATCTAAATTAAGTCACTCATTCTCTATTACTCCATGAATAAATATCTAGGATACTTTGTACCTAAATATGCATGATCTAAAATTGACACACTCTTTTCTCTTCACCAATTCCCAGTATCTTCCAGAAATTGTTGTTGGCCTTACATTTCTTAAACATTTGCCTTAGATATTCTACTTCAAGTAACTACCTACTCATTGAGTGATGTGAATACTGTAACTATGGTATACATGATAGCAACACGTATATTCAGGGATATGAAGGCCACTCATTAGTCTTCAAATTTTCTTGATAATTTATTCAATTTCTCTAAACAATGAAAAGTGAACTTTTTTCTCCCATTTGAAAGTAATAGTTAATTTTGCAAAATTCAATTTTATTACATGCTTACCAAAAACATGTATATGCTACAAAGCAAGATGCATCTTCATAATGAATCCTAAAATAGGTTAAAAGATATGTCAATCCTAAACTACAATTATTAGGATAATTGTGATAGCCATTACTGTTAAATGATTTCTATTCCACCTGTTACAGTATCTATGGGCTTTTATAAAATACAGGCAGGCCTCAAATGAATGTCACCAGAGTCTGTGAAGAATGAAAGAACAAAGTTCAACCTCATCCATGCAGTGAGGCCAGAGCTTGGCTCTCTGCTATTAAGTGTAGCACCTCAAGGATCTGCCACATTGAAATCTGTTTCTAGGACATTGCAAATGAGGACAGGAGCTGACTTGAAGGAACTTCACAAGGCAGATGCAGAGGCTAGTCAAATTGTATGTGCTCTGATTGTTGTGACAGACACATGGATAAACATTTGTCAAAAGACGCAACTGTCAGAGAGTGAGGATTAAATGGGAAAAAGCAAAACTTTAAACTGAGCAGAATGTCTACACAGAGACTGTAAGAAAGTTGTGTGTTTAATATGACTAAATTTAGGTTTCTAGCCTTTGTTATGAGCTCTCAATTGCAGAAAGTGCTGATCTAATAATGTTTGGATATACTAAATGAAAGTAAACTATTTTTTGAGGTGTGATGAATTGTAAACATTTCATAAAATTAAAACAAAACAAATTCATATCCCTCACAGAATTATAAAGTAATCAATGTATTATGCACAGTTCCCATGTTAGGACAAAGTGTCTGTGTTCAATATTGTGACTAGGATCTATATATTTCAATGGCAAATTTGTACCTTTTTATTTTATTGTTATTACTAGTATTAATAATTAGATTAAAATAATTAGAAATTTAATACTTTTATTGACTAAAATCTTTGCTTCACTGATCCAGCACCATATTTCTCCAAATTAATCCCTTTAAACCTTGCCAATCAAATTTTCTATATATAATGAAGACAATATTTAATTAAAATGATGCCTTTCTTCATAAAGAAACTATATAATTTAAGAACATATGAATTACAATATGTGATTCTCAAGCTAAAGGAATCATGTCATATGCCCAATGTTATATTTTTCTTAAAATTAGAAAAGGAAGAGTTTACATCAGAAGTCTAAAGCCCAAGTTTCTGGAGTTAGAATGATGTGTTGCCTTGAGCCTAGAAAATTAGAGCTGGATAGAAGTTACATTTTACTTAGATCTGGCTTATTGGCTTATATTTTTAAATTCCTTTGTAACAACTTATTCCTGTGATCCATCATCATCTTAGACGGTTTTGAGCCTGATGTCTTAGCAAAGGTTTAAACTCTGTCAATCATTCAGCAATCAGGTTGACATTGCTTGGAAAGCTTTAACAGAAGAATCATAAATCAAGAGAAAAACTCCAGGAAGATGGAAAGATAAATTGTTTAAGCCACTAAAGACTGATTTGTACTCTGTTTTCTGTTAGTTTGTGTTCTTTAAAAAAAAATAACTGTAGCACTGTTAATTTTATTTTTTCTTCTTTAATTTAACTGAAATTTTTAAAAAATTCATTATAATAATAACCAACTATACAAAACAGAATATTTCTCAGACAGTTCTTAGTGATTAAGATTTCAAATATTTTAAAATAACATTTCCTAAGCATATAGGAATCCCCTTCGTGTACTGACAACTTTTGAAATTAGGCAACAAGTAGGTCAACCCTCAGCACTCATCCTGCTAATTGGAGCTGCAAGTCTTCATCTTATGCTCCAATCCCAGCTCTGCTTTGCTTTGTCCAAATGTATGACTTTCCAATAAACTAAACCTGAGAGTCTGAGGACCAGTCGAAACCTAATAAAGAGCAGTGGTAGTGACTGCATGACCAGGACTGATGTTCATTCTGCAGATTTCCCAGTCTCTTGCACTGTTCTGAGTAGTTCCGTTGTGCTCTCCTTTGCTAGAGACTCTCATAATTTCTCTTCAATAGAAAGATAACACAAGAATTGCTACCATAATAAATCAGTGTTTATCACAGTTACCCATTGAGTTTAATGATCTTTTATTGCAAATCTTACTTACTGTTTTCTGAGTAGCAGACTCTGCCCTGGGCACTAGACACTGCAGAGAGCAGAGCATGTGACATGGCCTGTTTTCCATCCAATCTTTGAAAAAATTGGCTGATTCTCATAAACTCTCCCTTTCTTCGCCGTGATGCAGTCTTAACAGTTTCTTCCTTGACCCACTGTGAGCAGTCTTTGCTGCTGTCCCTTATTTGTGAATGATGTATTCCCTATGAGTTGTCAAACGAGGAGCTTCTTTCTCTTTTCTGAACAATTCACACATTCTCTTTGCCTTCAATAACATCAACATACTGATAATACACTCTAATAATTAAGTTTTATTTTTCATGTTTGAGGTTACAAATTACCCTTGAAAATCCTCATAGTCATCTCCTTAGAAAACAATCTATGAACTCACAAGAGAATTCTGTTTCCTTGAAGACTAGGTAATTATCTGGCTTGTATCTAAGATCCGTTATAGGAAGCACAACGTGCCTTAATGTAGTAGGATGATATAATCTTAAATACCAGAAGGATGGGTCACTATGAAGAGAAGGTTTGGGCTGAGTCTGATGAAGAAGCAGTAGACTCACCTCCACAACCAGCTTTCATCTGGGTCATGCTCTCAGCAGGATAGATGGATTCTCAAACTATTTCAACTGGTGTGTGTGTGTGTGTGTGTATGTGTGTGTGTGTGTGTGTGTGTGTGTGTGTGTGTGTGATAAAACTATGAGTCGTAGTCTAGTTTACAGATCTTTGACTCATCCACTTGAAGACATCACCATGATTAGAAATAGCACAGAGGCTTCCACAGGGGTTAGTATTCATTAACAACTTGACAGAACCTGGAAAGAACTAGATCATCTGTGAAGAATTATTTAGTCTCTGAACATGTTTGTGAGGGATTAAAGTTTAGGTTAACTGAGGTAGAAAGATCCACATCAAAAGTAGGAAGGATCATTTCCTGTCTGGGCCTCTGAACTGTTTAAAATGGAGAAAACATTCTGAGCTCTAGCATGCATTTTCTTTTCCAACTGCAAATGGGATGAGAGCATCAGCTTCAAGCTCCTGCTGCCTTGACTTTCCCACTTTGAGCTGTGAAGCAAAGTGAACCCTTTCCTCCTCAAGCTATTTTTGCCAGGGCATTTAATCACAGAAACAGAAAATGCAACTAAAAGAGCACCAAAACCAGAAGTCTGATTTTTCCCACCAGAATCTTTCCCACCCAGTGAGAACCATCTACTTCCTCTAGCCGTTGAGGGAGATAAACTTAATTATAATGCTTTATTCTTTTCCCTTTGCTTTGAAAGTGATTAAAATCATTCACAAGTATGAGGTTACTTCTGTCTTTAAAATGTATTTGGAATCTGGTCACACTTTTCCATCTTCAATTGTTCATCTAATCCAAGCCAGGACACTTGATCTTTCTAATTCCTAATCTCCATTCTCACAACCTGTGCCCACCAGAGACACAGACACACAGATTAACTGACTGCTCAAAAGACAGAATAATTTAATTATTTGTTTGTATATTTGATGCATGTGTGTGTGAGTGTGTGTATGTGTGTGTGTGAGTGAGTGTGTGTATGTGTGTGTATGTGCATGTGTGTGTCTGTGTGTGTGTATATGTGTGTGAGTGTGTATGTATATGCGTGAGTGTGTGTATGTATGTGCGTGTGTGTGTGTGTGTATGTGTGTGTGTGTGCATGTGCGTGAGTGTGTGTGAGTGCATGTGTGTGTGTGTGAGTGTGTGTATGTGTGTGTATGTATGTGTGTGTGTGTGAGTATGTGTGTATGTGTGTGTGTATGGGCATGAGTGTGTGTGGGGGGAGAGAAAGAAGGCACACATGAGGACAACTTTTGGAAGTCACTTCTCTCCTTCCACATGTGGGTCTCGGGGATAGAACTCAGGTCATCAGACTTGGTGGCAAGCACCTATAGCTACTGAGCCATCTTGCTAGGCCAATTTTAATACACAAATTATATTATGGAAACCAATTTCTACTTGAAAGTCCTCAATAACAAAATCTGACTCGGCCTTGAGAAGCCTCTGCCCCCTTTACTCCCCAATATCTCCTTTCTTTGCCCTTTTAAGCTGAAGACTACTCCACGTTTTTCATGGTTGTGTAACTGGCCCCTCTGTCTGGATAAGCACATGTCCCACACTGCCTGAATTTGTTCCCTTTTTATTCATTCGGTTAAATTTTATTGTTACCCTGAAACTTGTTTTCAGACTGAAAGACAGCTCAGTGTTTCAGGGTATGTATTGCTCTTCCAGAGTACTGGAGTTCTAAACCTAATGCCTATGACAGATGGCTCATAACCCCCTTTAACTCCAGCTCCAGGAAAATTGGATGCCTCTGACCATTGCCAACACGTGCATTCACATTAACATATCCACCCACAGACACATAGGTATAACAGGATTAAACATAATAAATCTTTAAAGCAAACTTGTTTTCTTTACTGTATAAACACTTGTTTATACACAGTTTTAGTGAAGAGCAATTAACAAAAAATTACATATTGAAATGATTATTTAGATATATAACTTTCATGAAGCTACCACGAAGACGGTAAATATATTCATCACTTTTAAAATGTTTTTCCCATCTCTTTGCAAACCAGCTCTCTTAGCTCTCTCCATTCACACCTCTCAGTGCCCCTCAGTCTCAGTCCTCGGCAACGAGATAGTTACCTGTCATTGTAGATTAAAGTTTCTAGAATTTTATATAATAAATGGACACAATTGAAATACTTCAAATGTATTTCCAGGGATGTACCCAACAGATACTTATTTGTTTTATTATTACATAGCTAAATGTATAAATACAAAGCTGAGAATAAGTATAATAAAAATAATTATATTAAAAATAAGAATAGTTGTACCACTTGGCAGTTATAAACGTGTATGTGTGTGTGTGTGTGTGTGTGTGTGTGTGTGTGTGTGTGTGTGTGTGTGTCTATAGGAAAGAAAAGTGCATCCTGCTGGTGAGATCAAGAAGTTTTATTTCTTTTTTTTTTTTTTTTTTGGTTTTTTGAGACAGGGTTTCTCTGTGTAGCTTTGTGCCTTTTCTGGATCTCGCTCTGTAGACCAGGCTGGCCTCAAACTCACCAAGATTCGCCTGCCTCTGCCTCCCAAGTGCTGGGATTAAAGGCATGCACCACCATCGCCCGGCTTCACCAGTGTGAAACCAATTAGTTTTACTAGCTATATCCAACTAGTAAAACTAATTGGTTTCACACTGGTGAGGAACTGGCAAAGAAATACTGACCCAAAGACTAGAAGAAGGAACTGTGACATCTAGAGGGGAGCACTGGGTGACCTATTTTGAGCAAAGGATTCTCACAGTGGAAGGAAGGGAGAGCAGGTGCCTCAGGGCAGCTGCTTAAAAAGCTTTTCAGCTGAGGTACAGAAATTGGCTATAATGCAGAGGCACAGAGGCTTGGGATTCAAATCCCATTGAGATTTGATACCCAAAGCCTACATGTTTGCTACCTCAAAAGCCAACATGCTCCAAAAATGCACTCTATTCCTCATTGTGAAATTCTCGGGAACATATTGATATGTAATTAAAATCCAGTTAACCAGTCATGAAGGCCAGCACCAGGTCTTTTCAGGTACTAATCCAGGGCTCTGTAATACTCCTGCAGTCCTCCTGTTACTCAGTCCTTTTTACTGACACCAGTCCATTTTATTTCTTTAGACTAACACACTTTTAATAATGTTTGGAGAAGACAGGTTTCTAGGCATCATATATTTAAATGCTACTCTTTCATATATGTATGCACTGCTTATTAAGATATAATTTTTATTTAGTTTTTAAAAATAAGGAACTATATTTTAAGAAAAAAAATCCAAAACTTAGCCATCAAATAATTTAGTATATCTATACTTGAAACCCCATCCTGACAATGAAAATATCAAGCTATGAAAGATTCTGACAAAAGAGTTAAATAAATTAATACATACTTTCACAAATGTGATTAGCAAAAAAAAAAAAATTAAGGGAAAAACCACAACTTAAATATCCACATGAGAATCTGCCTATCTTCTCCATTAAGTCACCATGTGAGAATCTGCCTCACATCTCTACCAATGAGGAAAAGCCCCCAGCCAGTCAGCTTTAGAAAATGTCTATCACATTTTAAAGAAAATTGAAGCAACTTCAAAACTTGTGCTTGATCTGCTTCCTTAAACTGAAAGGTGGGGACTGTACCAAAGTGATAAAAAACACAAAATAAAGATGAAGTAATTAGGTGCAGCTCCCTACTTTATTATCTTAGTGAAAATGGAGAAACTGTTTTCATTTTTACTTTAAAACAAATAATTCTCTACAGTGAAATACCAATCAAAATTATTAGAAATTTGAAAAAAAAGAAAAAAAATCTCAAAACAGTGCATGAAGCTACTTCAGTTGGAGTTTCTCAGCTACTTCCTGTTAGGATAATGGGCCTACAATACTCATATTGTTTAATTTATTCTTTTATTGTGTTTTGCTTATTTTACATTTTCTCCTTTCGCAATTTATTGAAAACTCCCAATGTCTTTGAAAACCATGCCACAAACTCAAACTTTCCATATGACCTGAAGCTCCCAAAATATTCTCTCTGTGTAATTACGTGGCATGTGACTTTGATTGGGCTCCATTAAATGCCGAAGGGTGATTTTTACTGTTGTCCCAATAGAGTCAATGGGTTTCTTGGCAAAGCAGCTTAATTCTACTTCTTGGTCAAATTTATCTTTGAGTAATTATATTTGACTCTCCTAAATCTGAGTTGCTCTGCTTCACTCTGACTTGATGTCTCTCCTGGGCATGAGTATTGTTCTCGTGCTGCTTGCACATCGTGTGACAGATGTAGGATCTCACCCTGGGGTGTGATAGACGGGAAGACACTAAAGTTGCTATACATCTGCTTAAACTCTATGTGATCATCTGAAATAAAAGAAACAATGCAAGTAAGGGTTGTTTGTCCCAATGAAACTCGTGTTATAGTCAGAACATGGGTAGCTATGCAAAGTTGAATCCTTCCCATAGCATCAGTTCATTTGACACTCACTCTATTGATCATCACTAATAATTTTTGAACACGTCATTATTGAACATCTACTGTCTGTAACATATTGGATTAAGGCAAAAATAAAATCATGCATTGTTGACGTCCAGAAGCTGCAGTCCAACACACAAACACATATTTTAGGATAATTATAAAGTAAAATTAATTATATAGTAAAGTGACTAAACTTCTGTTACACCACAGGAATGGGAAGTTGTGAGTGAAGAGAACAAAGAGAAATTCACTATACATAAGGCGGATGTTAAGATAACTAACTCCTGTGTGAGTTTCCTGATCTCTTTCTAGAGATTTCATAGTCTTTATTTTTAATTTTTGCATCTTTACTAAAAAATAAGGTCCTGACTAAATAATTAAAAGCCTGTTAGTGAACTTGTTAAATATTTTCACAGTACAGAAATAATTACTACTAGGATCTTAATCATGACTTGCAAAATTTATATGACAACTCTCTGAGAATGTGACCTTGTTTTATAATAGGGTCATTTTATACATATACCCATCATTTATAATAGCTCATTTCTGGAATCAATTTCATCAAATAAGTGGATTAAATGCATATGTACAATGGAATATTACATAACTATTGATGGAAGTCTGCCATTTGTGGCACCATGAATATGGAAGAGCGATATGCTAAGTGAAATAAGTGAGATTCAAGGACAGTGCTTTATGACCTCACTGACTGTGGTTTGGATGTGGAATGTCTACCATAGGCTCACCTGCTTGAACAGTGAGTCCCCATCTGATAGCTCTGTAAATGAAAGTCTTTAGTCTTTTAAGGGTTAGAAAGTTTAGAGCCTTTAGGAGATGGAGACTCACTGGAAGGAGTGGGTCTTTGGTGTTTTACAGTACTGCTCACATGCTGTCCACTCTTTGCTTGCTGACTGTGAATCTATTTAATTATACATTAAAATTTGGTTAAAATATAATTTTGCTTTTCAGCATCACAAATGAAGAGTCAACCAGCTCTTGAAGCTGAGGTAAGAATCACTGGATTTTTTCTCAATGTAGAAATACACTGTTGATGCAAACCTCTGGCAATATATATTCAGAGTCCATCAACTTGTTCATTTAGGAAGAGAAACAAATTTAAAATCCCTTTGTTTATTTTTCCCTTTTATTGAAAATGGATTCTTTTCTCATGCTATATATCCTGGCTATTGTTTTCCCTCCCAATTCCTTCCCACTTCCCCTCCCCTCCCTTCCAGATTCACTCCCTTTCTGTCCCTCATTAGAAAAGAACAGACTTCTAAGAGATAACAATACATAGTAAAATAAAATATAAAACTAAAAATACCACATTGAAGTGAGACAAGGCAAACCAATGGAAGGAAAAGAGCCTAAGGAAAGGCACAAGAATCAGAAACACAGTTTTTCATACTCTCAGGAATGCCATAAAAATACTAAACTAAAACCTATAATCTGGTGCAGACCAATGCAGGCCTTGTGCTTGCTGATCTGTGAGTTCATGTGAGCTTTGCTCAGTCACTTTAGAGGACCAGGTACTCCATCTCCTTTGGCTTTTACACTCCTCCCACCTCCCTGAGCTCTGAGGGGAGGGAGTTGATAGAGATATCCCATTTAGAGCTGTGTGTTCCATGGCCTCTCTCTGTGCAATTTCTAGCTGTGGGTCTCTACATTTGCTGCTATCTACTGCAGTATGAAGCTTCTCTGGTGATGGGTGAATAAGGCACTGATCTATGAATGTAGCAGAATAACATTAGGAGTCACTTTATCATTACTTTTTTTTTTTTTTACAACAGTGGTATTTGGTTTTAACCTAGGTCTCTAGGCTATCTAGTCTCTGTTTCTTGGTCACTCAGTGTTGTGTATGGATTACATCTCATGGAGTAGGCCTTAAGTCAAATCAGACACTTCTACAAGCTTTATGCCACCATTGCCCTAGCATATTTTGCAGGCAGGACAACACTATTGTAGATCAAAAGATTTATAGTTGGATTGGTGCTTATATGTACTTCTGGTAGCCTGCAAAGTACTTTCCCTTACTAAAGACCCTAGAACTTAGGGAGTAAGGTTCTATATAGCACCAGCTCAACCTCTCTATGTTCAAAGAATTGTGCAGATGTTCCTTTGAGCAATGGGGCCTTGCTTTCAGGTTGAGAAGAGCAGCCTATAGTCTTGGCAACAGCCTGGGTAATTTAAGGATTTTCATGGGATGTCTTTGGCTAAGAACTCAAATGGAGTATCCCAGTCCCATTACAAGAAGCTTTGTTTGGTGATAAGAGATAGCCAATTGGGACTCTGTCTCCCCTAATATTTAAAGAATTCAATACAATCACCTTCATATATATTTAGGAAGTTTCCACAGCACTAGCTTCCATACCACCACTCAATATCCCTAAATTATATCTGTCTCTCCACATTCCGTCCCCAAACATTATATCCCCACTCCCCTCCTGATCCTCTTGCTGCTGTCCACCCCTCTCCCCAAGTCCATGCACAAAATGTATTCTATTTCTCCATCCCAGGGAGATACATGTGTCCCATTAGTCTCTTCATGTATAGTCTCTCTGCATCTATGGTTTGTAGCTTGGTTATCATTTATTTAACAGATAATATCCATGTATAGGTAAATATAATATATTTATCTTTCTAGATATGGGTAATTGAAGTGATACCACACTTTGTTGTGCTCTAACAAATAACGCTTGCTTGAAGATCAGCGTGTGGAGCTAGCCACTAGTTAACCATAGAAGCCAAGCAGTGGTGGCACATACTTTTAATCCCAGCATTTAGGATCTCATACCTTTGATCCCAGTAATTGGGAGGCACATGCCTTTAATCCCAGCACTAGGGAGGTGGAGACAGGAAGTGATACAGCTGGGTGGAGAGAAGAATATACGTGGGAGGAGACAGTAGCTCACCAACTCCACAGCTGAAAAGGCTCCTTTGTCTCTCTGATCTTTCAGCATTTACTCCAATATCTGGCTCTGGGTTTTTATTATTAAGGCCAATTAGGATTCACACTACAGGTTATCTCACCTAGGATGGTTTTCTCTGGTTATATGCATTTGCCTAAGAATTTATAATGCTATCTTTTTAACAACTGAGTAATACTCCATTGTGTACATGTACCACATTTTCTTTATCCATTCTTTTTTTGAGGGAAATATAGGTTGTTTCAAATTTCTGGTATTGTGAATACAGCATCAGTGAACATGACTGAGCAACTTTCCTTATGGTAGAATGAAGTATCCTTTGGGTATATGCCCATAAGTGGTATAGCAGGGTCTTGAGGTAGATCAATTCCCATCTTTCTGAGAAACTGTAATACTGATTGCCATAACGTCTATATAAGTTTGCACTGCCACTAGTAATGGAGAAGTGTCCCCCTTACTCCACGTCTTCCCAGCATGACTTGTCACTTGTCTTAGGCATTCAGATTGTCTTAGGAATCTCCAAGAAGTTTTGATTTGTACTTCCCTGATAGCTAAGGATGTTGAATGTTTCTTTAAGTGTTTCTTTGCCATTTGAGTTTCCTCCATTGATAATTTTATATATATATATATATATATATATATATATCACATTTTATTATCATTTTTTTATTGAAAATAGATTTTCTTTCATCCAATTCATCCCAACCACAGTTTCCCCTCCCTCCACTCGTCTCAGCTCCCCCAACCCTCCCTCTCCCTGAGATGCACTCTCCCTTTCTTCTGAAAAGAATTCTGTTTAGATCTGTATCCCATATATATTATTTGGAGGTTTGATATAGTTTGTTGAGTTCCTAATATATTTTGAATATTAGTCTTCTATCAGATGACGAGTGGGTTGAAGCATTTTCTGATTCTGTAGACTGCTGCCTTGTCCAAAGGACAGTGTTCTTTGACCCACAGGAGCTTTTCAGTTTCATAATCCAATTGTTTATCTTAGTGCCTGAACTATTGGTGTTCTGTTCAGAAAGTCTTCTCCTGTGCCAGTGAGTTCATGGTTATTATCTATTTTCTCTTCTGTAAGGTTCAGTGTATCTAGTTTTATGTTGTGGTCTTTATGCATTTGGAGTTAAGTTTTGTGTAGGGTGATAAGGATCTGTTTGCATTCTTCTACATGCAGCAATTCAGTTTGAGCAGCACCATTTGTTGAAGATGCCGTCTTTATTCCAGTGTGTATTTTTGGCTTCTTTATTAAAAAAAGGTATCCACAGGCATTTGAATTTGTGTCTGGGCCTTCAATTCGATTCTATTGATCAGTGTGTTTGTTTTTATGCCAATACCATGTGGTTTTTATTATTCTAGCCCTGTAGTACTACTTGAAATCAGGGATAGTGATACTGCCAGCAGTTCTCTAATTGCTCAGAAATGTTTTAGCTATCCTGGTTGTGTGTGTGTGTGTGTGTGTGTGTGTGTGTGTGTGTGTGTGTCTGTGTGTGTGTCTGTGTGTGTGTGTGTGTGTATGAAGCTGAGAATTGTTCTTTCAAGGTCTGTGTGTTGGAATTTTGATGGAGATTGAGTTGACTTTGTACATTGCTTTTTGTAGAATGGCCATTTTTAATATGTTAATGGGAGATATTTCTTTCTTTCTTTTTTTTTTTTTTTTTTTTTTTGGTTTTTTGAGACAGGGTTTCTCTGTGTAACTTTGCACCTTTCCTGGAACTCACTTGGTTGATATTTATATCTTCTGATATCTTCTTCAATTTCTTTCTTTAAAGACTTGAAATTTTTATTATACAAGTCTTTCACTTGCTTTGTTAGAGGTACCCCAATATGTTTTATGTTATTTAAAGCTATTATAAAAGGTGTTGATCCCTGATTTCTTTCTCATTCTGATTGTCATTTGCACATACAAGGGCTACTGATTTTTTTTAAAATTAATTTTGTTTTCTGCTACTTAGCTGAAGGTGATTATGATCTGTAAGAGTTCCTCTGTGTAATTTTTAGGGTTATTTATGTATAATGTCATATCATCTTATGGTAATATATTGTGTATCCTAATAAATTTGCCTGAGGATCAGAGGACAGAGTCAGCCACTAGATTAGACATAGAGGTCAGGCAGTGGTGGCATACACCTTTAATCCTATTACTCAGGAGGCAGAGATCCCTCTGGATCTCTGTTAATTCAAGGCCGTACTGGGCTATATGAGATTGATGCAGTATAGGAGATTTCATCCCTTTGCTTGGGAGCACACATGCCTTTAATCCCAGGAAATAATATGGCAAGGCCAAGAATGGTATATAAGGAGTAAGGAAACAGGAACTCACTCTCTTTAGGCTGAGGATTTTGTAGAGGTAAGAACTGGTGGCTGGCTGTTCTGCTTCTCTGATCTTTCAGCTTTTACCCTAATATCTGTCTCTGGGTTTTTTTTTTTTATTAAAAGACCATTTAAGGTTTGAACAACATCATCTGCAAATAAAGACATTTTGACTGCTTCCTTTCCAATTTGTATTCCCTTGATCTTCATTTGCCTTATTGCTCTAGCTAAGTCTTCAAGTACTATATTGATGTATATAGAGAGTGGACAATCTTGTCTGCTTCCTGGTTTTAGTGGAATTTCTCTGAGTTTCCCTCCATTTTGGTTGATGGTGTTTATGGGATTGCTATAAACTGCATTTATTATGCTTAGCTATGTCCCTTATACCCCTAATCTCTCCAGGACCTTTATCATGAAGGAGTATTGGATTTTGTCAAAGGTGTTAACAGAATCAAATTTAAATTCCATTTATAAATTTATGTTTAGCACAGAGATATTCAAGCAAATATCACTCACTTAAAATTAAGAAACACTATGAAGAAGAGTTATAAAAAAACTATCTTCATTGAAAACTCAATCTGTTTACTCTTTACAAATCAATGTATAGTTTGAATGAGAGTCCAATAAAATGACAATCTTTACTTAGGAAAGTACAAAAACAAAATTAATTCAAACATTTGTCTAAGTTATAATTATTTCTGAAAGAGAAATGGTCACTCATGCACACAATCTCAGCATTATGAAGTTGAGACAGGAGGATTATGGCTCAAAGATAGTCTCAGCTACAGACATAATCCTGTCTGAATAATGCCTTATCAGGAAGTAAAGCTAAAGAGATAAAATGAATAAAATTCAAAAGATGTAAAGTAGCAAAAACTATGACAAAAATAACAATGACACAACTGAAATCCTTTTGTTAGATTTCCAATTTTATTAAACAAAGCTAGCAACCAAGGCCTTCCTGTGTCTGCTCCAGATGGGCAGAGACTGGGGGAATTGGTAGAGCTTGTTTTCCAGATCAATTTTCAATTTTCCCAAACACTCTTAGGCCTGTTTCAGGATGAAGATATGGCCCCTCCACGTTTTCTCTCAAGTTTTCCTCAATTGTAGTTTTAAATACTAATTTGCTCCTGTTATCTCTGTTCAGGCAATTGGGTGGTTAGATATTCCTTATTGTTCTGTTCCTAATTATATTTTGTCTGGTTCCTTTCATATTCATTATATAAAATATTCCAAATCCCATTCTTGTTTGCATTGCTAGTTTTCAGCATATCAATGTCCAATACTGAGTATGTACTTTAACATTTGCTCTCAGTATTTTACAATTTAGTCTTCATTTCTTAAATATGTTTATAAATATTTTCCTTTAAGGGCTTCTGAATGCAACATTTCTGCTCTTCCTCCCTCCCTTCTTTCCTTCCTTCTTCTCTCCCCTCGTTCCTCTCTACTTTTTTCTTTCTCATCTTTTTTTCCTTTTCTTTTCATCTTTTTTTGTCAGTTTCTGCTTTTAGGTTTTTTAATTCTTGTTAAAGATGATTCCACCCATACAATTGTTTCACATATCTTCAGTTGGCTGGGACTACTTGATGTGGAGTATTATGAACAAGTGTCTTTTGGTTTCCATTTTTGTTTGTTTGTGGAAACAGGCATCCCTTTCCATCGCTCAGGTTGGTCTTTAACTTCCTGCCTCAGCATCCACAGTAGAAAGCTGTAGGCTGAAATTTCTGTCCTGCCCGTCCCATAGTTATTCAGTCCCAAATAAACAAACAGAGACTTATATTAATTACAAACTGTATGGCTTATGGCTTAGGCTCATTACTATCTAGCTCTTACAACTTAACTCAACCCATTCCTGTTAATCTATGTTTTGCCACGTGGCTTCCTGGCATTACCTGTTCTCTCACATCTCGCGTCCCCTGGCGGCAGCTCGGAGCATCTCCCTGACTCCACCTTTCTTCTCTCTCCCTCTTGGATTTCCCTCCTGGCTCCATCCTGCCCTGCCATAGGCCAATGTAGCTTTATTTATTAACCGATGTGAGCAACACATATTCACACATACAGAAAGACACCCCACTGCAGAAAACACTGCAGGCTGGCACAGACTTACCTGGCTTCATCTTTGATTGCACATGGACTTTCATAAGCCTCCGATTTTCCTTTCCTGCTTTCTTCTGATTTTAGCTTTGAATAGAAAACTGTTGCTTGTGTTTACACACTTCACATTTTATGGGGTTACAATCCTGGCTTTAGGAAACTGACAGATGGAGTTTCGCTAACACATAGGATTGGTTTGGTGGCTGAGGCAGACACCACAGGGACACAACTGAGCACCTTCCTCAGAATCCCAAATTCACTTCTCTTAGTTTCCTTTAGAATTCAGTCTCCAAAGCCAACATCTACCTTCTTTTAACCTTTCACCCCTGTAAGAAATGTTATTCCCCCCTATTTTGCCACTGGACATCCAGGGTTTCAAGTCTTCTAGTAGTTAATATTCGATCTGAAAGATCTTATTTTTTTTTCCAATATTTTCACATTTGGAATGGACACTTTCTCAGTAAAGACAATTGTAGCTTAACCTCTCTTCTCTCCTCTGCATGGGAAGTAGCCTTGTCGGAAGTGGAAGCTATTGTTATGATCAAAAACTGAATTTTCTCTTTGTTTTTTCAGTACATTTGATGGAGATAAGAGGTTATCTGCACTTATTTTTGTTTGTTTTGTATGTGTATGATGAAGATGGGGGCAGGGACATATTGAGATCTGAGGATACATGATTACCTCAGCTGCCGCTGCTATATGCTACTATGAAACAATACTATGTTGGAGAACCCAGCTCTTAAAAATCATACTTGGCTAGAATCAAAAATCAAGTGTAATAGCTTAACATGGAGGAGAACTGATGTTCCATCCCTGGAAAATCGAAGAGGCGGGCAGGACAACACGGCTACTAAATCATGTCCTGCGTCCCATGATCTTTCCCATTTTTCCTACATACCCATCATTAGTATGTGGCTTCAATTTTTCAAAGCTGCCTCGATGTTATAAGACACAGACAACGCAGTCATTTCTTTCATGTTCTAAATAAGAAGAGAGATAAAGAATGACAGGTAAAATGAGGCACTCTCCCTGATAACTCAGTTCTCTTTAAGAGCTCACTCAAAAGTTTCCCCCAGAACCCTGCTTATGTCTCATTAGCTACCACTTCCTGCAGGAGAGGAGAGAAAATAGAGTATTTTAGTTAGGCACCCTCCCAACCCCAACAAAGTTGTTATTCTCTTCATAACATGACACAGAAATGGTTTCTGATAGGCACTGAACGTTTCTGCTATAGGAAATAAAAGTCTTTGTTTGGATAATGGAAGTGTCTTGCTTTACTCCACCCTAGCACATCTCTATTTCTAGGCAGACATTACCCCCAAGTGATTATGTATCTGAAACGGATAATAGTCAAGATATATTTAGTTCTGTAACCCATTTTAAATCTGTGCATGCATTAACCATATTTTATAGTAATGTGTGTTAGCTCAACTTTATAATCCGGAGGTATTAAGTCAGCAAAATATGGCAAGTTTAAAAAGATGTTAAAATTTTGAACAACTATTTTAGCCAGAGAAGTCAAAGCATTGTAAATTTTTCTGTTATGTATGCATCTGAATATTCTTTGATATTAAATAACTATATTTTAAACCTAATAGCTCTAATAATAGCTTTGATGTGTATCTCCTTGAATCATTCACTATTTTACCGCTGACTAGAAGTTTCTAGTTAGCAGAATCGCTGTCATTTGACTTCTAGCCCCAGAGTGTGAAATGTATTTGATTAACGTTGAACTTTTGCTCTTCAGTGGTTTATGCACTGAATGGCTAATCTACGCTTCGAAATATTTAGTATTACAGAAGTAAAAAGAGGTGAAGCAATAAACAAATTATGTAAAAAGACAGTAGAAGACCGAGAGAGGCCACCTAAGCCCAAATGACCTCTAAGAATGAGGAATTAGGAAAGAGAGTCTCCCATTCTTCCCCCTGGTGCCTGAGTTAGTCTCTGAAGTCTGTTTCCAGGTTCCCAAATTCTCATATGTCGTTCATGAACCCTTTGAACCTTACTCAAAATGTGTGCATCTTCAAAGGCTTGTAACCACAGGTGGTTTGTACTTCAGGTTAAGCTCATATGAAGTCTTCGTGTCCAGTACCATTGACCTGAAAGTTAAGTTTGTCTCCTACAGAGAAGGTGGATGGGAGACTTCCCAGAAAATAAAGTGGGTAAGCAATATTCTCTTAGTTTCCCCAGGTTTAAGTTTCAGTATTTGGGAACTACCAATAATTTTATATTTATGTCTAAATAGAGTGTCTTATAGGAGGATCTAGAGGATAAAGAAACTGATGGAAGATGTAAGCAGATGTCATAACCATGCTTGATCTTGAAATTTATTTATTTACATATTGACAGTGGGTAACTGCTGATGAGCTTCCATGGTAAAATATTGCTGTACATTTCTTTTCCTGGTAGCTGATATGCAACATTCTTTCTGTGATGTGTTTCTGCCTGAGACAGAATCTTCCCTCAGACCTTCCTCCAAATGACCATTCGCTAAAAGTTAAATCTCTCAATACCTTCAATACTGAAGATTTTCCAGATATATTTTCTTGTGGAGTACAATAACACAAACACCAAAGGACAAGTGCTAACAAAGTCAAGCCATCCCTAGTCACCACAGAGGCCTCCCTAAGCAGAGATACTCAGTAATTGACATGACTAATACGTCATTTAGAGTCACAATGTGGCTAATGGAGAACATGCACAGCCTGTATTTCCTTAGTTGGCATAACCAAATACCGCAAGTGTGTTAAATGACAGAAATTACTTTCCCGTACTTCTGGGCGCTAGAAGTATCAGATGTGGTTGGGTCAGTGTCTAATGGAAATTATAGAGTTTTTGTTGCTGTTTTGGTTTTTTTTTTCTTATAATGGGAAAGTTTCTAACTATGATCTCATGACCTCACGTGGCCTTTTGAAGTTATAAACACAAGAAGTAAAAAAGAGAAAACCAAATGTCTCTGATGTTTCATTGCAATAGGTGACCTCAATAGGACACAAACTCAGGAGGACTAAGTTCTCACACTTATGACCCCATTTAACCATAATTATTTCCTTAGACACCCCACCTCCACAAACAGCCTGCCTGCCGTTAGAGCTTCAACATTTGAAATTTGAGATGGAGAAACATTCTTTCTGTTGGAAAATTTAATTGAAGCATGTAACTAGGCAGTGAAGTAACCTCCATTATCAAGGAAATGTGTTAGTCACACATTTATTGGAACAGATATCCCAGAGCAACAGTTTAATGCTCGCAAGGTTTGACTCATGGTTTCAGAGGTATCAACATCAGCTGGACCTGACCTTGAACATGAAATACAGCAGGAGTTAAGAACACTGGATTCTGTATAAGAGGACCCATGCTCAACTCCTAGCACCCATGTGACTGCTCACAACTGTCGCTCACTGCAAGCGCAAGGGATATGAGGGTCTTCTTTGCCTCTGTGGTTACCAGGTATACATGTCATGCACAGACATACAGGCAGACGAGACATCCGTACATATTTTTATAAATCTTCTTTCTCTGCCTCCCTTCCTTCACCCCACCATACCTCCTTTAAAAAGGAAGAGATATGTTCAGAATTCTAAGTTGCATATGTCTCTTAATTTTTGTGAAGAAATGAAGTGTTAGTCATGAAGAATGAACACTAAGAAATGCAGTGCAATTTCTTTGAATATTTTTAAGGAAAATGAAAAACATACATTCCACGAAAAGAATGAAGAACAGCTATATATATAAAGAAGATGCTGTGTGATTTTGGCTCACTGGTGAGTTTCACTAAATTCAGTCCCAGAAGAAAATGAGAGGAAAAATAGTTTTGTTGGAAGAGAATAAAGAGTTCTGCTCTGGAGGAAATTTTCCTGAATGAGGCTCATGTTGCCAGTCGCACAGTCCTAAATGTTTGTAAGAATGGTGTCAATGGACAACTTTCATATGTCCATAAAATCTCTGATTTCAGACCCAGACATCCTCCTGCTGTGGAACAGCTAGTAAGCAAATATAAGCTGTCAAATAGCACCTTGGAGCCAGACTCCACACCTAGAGCAGTGTGTCTGAGCACAGGCTGGTTCATGGGCACACCACACTATTCTCCAATAGCCTATCTTTAGTAAGAGAGACCCTGAAACTCTATATCTGTTTGTGCTGAAAACAAAACAACAACAAAAAAAACTTTTCTCAAGTTACTTTTCTTTTCCTTATAAATGTCATAAAGGGAGCTCAAGTGCCAATTGATTATTTGTTGAAAAGGAAGCTAAAGCAGGGGTAGGGTGCTTGGTAGGGATTTGTGTCTTCGGGGTGGGAGCAGAGTTTCAGTAAGCAAGAGAATAGCATATGACGACTGTGGATTACACTTTAAGAACATTTATTTAAAGCCATAGCATTTCAAACAGTAGACATTAAGCCAAAGACAGAGACATAAATAAAAAGAAGAATGTAGTTTCCTAGGGTGCTTATACTGAGTGGCAGCAGGGAGCAAAAATAATTGAAACACTGTTTGGAGAAGTTTTGAACTTTGTCAATGTTTATTATTTGACTTTATTGTCTCCTTAAAGAAAAAGGTGGAAAATGCTAGTACATTTCAACAGTGTGACTGACTTTTACCTAAATTCTCTATATATAATTCTAAATTCTGAATTTATGAACTATTAACAAAAGTATGTTTTGTGATATATCTTAAATCATTCAAGAGCTCAGTTTGCAAATAATATTAAGTGTGCTTTTAGTCTCTGCCATGCATTTCCAGGGCCTTATCCTCTTATTCAAGAATGAAATAAAAACCCAAACAGAATAAAAAGTATCAAGGAAACATTATTCAAATCAAAGCTATAGAACAGTTTAGAAATACACTCTCAAGAATTAACAGCAGGCCACATGAGCGAGGGTGCTCAAGGCCATAATTATTTGAGAGTTTCATTTTATGGAGTGTCTGTGTCACTGTTCTATTACTGTGAAGAGACACCATGACCAAGGCAACTCTTATAAATGAAAGCATTTGATTGGGGCTTGCTTAAAGTTTCAGAGATTTAATCCATTTTCATCATGGAGTTCAGCATGACAGCAGGCAGGTCAGGAATGGTGCTGGAGAAGTACTTGAGAGCCACTTCTTGATCCACAGGCAGAGAGAGAGAGAGGCGGCCTGGCATGAGCTTTGAGAACCTCAGCACCCACCCCCAATGACATATTTTCTCCAACAAGGCCACATCTACTCCAACCAGGTCACAAGTCCTATTCTTCTAATCTTTCAAAGATTTCCTCTTCTTGACTAAGCATTCAAATACATGAGCCTATGGAGTCCATTCAAGCCACCACAGGAAGTTTAAGAGAATGCATTTAGTTTCTGTGCTAGTTAGCTTTGTCGGTTTGGCACAGCCTAGAGAGAAACTTCTTGATTGAGAGATTGCCCAGGTCAGATTAGCCTGTGAGCATGTCTGTCGAGAACTGTCTTGATAGAGGATGGCCCTTGATAGAGGATGGCATTCTGTGGGGAGCACAGGCCCTAGGCAGGCAGACCTGGTCTACATAAGAAAGCTAGCTATGTATGAACTGTGAAAGAGTCATCAAGAAGCCTTCTTATATTATTTCTGCTTCAAGCTCCTGCTTGGATTCCTGGTTTGACTTTCTTCAACAGTAGATTGTGACCTGAAAGACACAGTAGCAAAGATGAAACCAGAAGAGCTGCTGAGGGGGTACTGTGGATGGGTCTCCATTTGCTTGATTTACTACTGTGCATGTCTCTTCCCATAATACATCTGATTTTAATTATATGCATACCTAATTGTGCATGGGCATATGATAATAAGTAAGGGATTCTCTATGAAATTCCTCTGGGGACACAGTTCTGCTTCATTGTTCCTGCACCCAAAACTAGTCTAGGGTGGATCAACCCATTGCTGTTAATCACCAGATTATATTTCAGGGTGTGTTCATGGGTTGGGGTGAGACAGAAGGTTATGGTTATGTCTAAGGTTAGCATTTTCAAAATCTACTTGATTAGCAAGATCTCCAACCCCACAATTGGAATAACTGTGACCTCTGCTTTAAGGGTACTTAGAAACAATTGATAGCAAGGCTAGTGCAGGAAGTGAGACAACAAAGAGAATACTACATCTTACGGAGGCAGCTCAACTATGTTATGTGTTAACTAAGCCACAGAGGAAGACACTGAGGGAGGAGGTCTTCACCAGCTCTGATCCATTCCGTCCTTAACATCTCTACTATGGTGAAAGCCATCTCTGCCCTTCCTGAGGGAATCCTCTCAACATTTGAAAGCAACCATAGTTCTCCCATAGAAATAATGCTCTCTTTATTTGATAACTACTTCAATTTCTTCAAAATATAACACTTGAAAAAAATTATGATCAATTTCCTCTTAGTAAATTGTTCAGTTCTAAAGAATGAAGCTCTGAGCTCAGAAATGGGTATTCTGTGGGTGGTTTAAAAAACAAATTGTCTTCTCTGTGATACTTGAACATTCCTGGGGTCTCTCCTATGCTGGTGCTGTTACTGGGGTCTCTATAATACTTGAACACTCCTGGGGTCTGTACTTTGCTGGTGCTGTTACTGGGGTCTCTACAATACTTAAACATTCTTAGGGTCTGTCCTATGCTGGTGCTGTGTTGTTGGAGTCTCCATGATACTTGAACATCCCTGGGGTCTCTCTTATGCTGGTGCTGTGTTGCTGGAGTATCCATGATACTTGAACATTCCTGGGGTCTCTCCTATGCTGGTGCTGTTACTGGGGTCTCTATAATACTGAAACATTCCTAGGGTTTGTCCTATGCTGGTGTTCTGCTACTAGGGTTTCCATTTCTGTTTAAACTCTACAGCTTTAGGGACCACAGATGGTTGGTTTCTCCAAGATTAGGTCATCAATAGATTGGCCTTCATTAAGCAAGATATGCACATTTTCAACTGTTCTCAGCCATGAACACACATTCTCTTCCTCTCTTTGAATTTCCTATTCATAGATAAAAATCTTTATGTTAAAAACTGAAATCTCCTGCTATTCAGCCTCACTACTCCATATCCTGCCAATCAACAAATAACATTCATTGCCTCAGTATTTCTTTCTAATATCTTGATACTTCTTAGTCATTATTTAGATATACTGATACTTCTTGGATTAAACAATCTCCTATTTTGATGAACCAGTTTTTGTGTTCTTCAATCATTTCCCACATGCTAGGCATAATAATATATATGGAAAATGAGTATGACCGTAATAACTTCTACAAAATGCCTTGAGGACCTAATACCTGCATGATAGGATTTTCTTAATAAAACTGGCATGGTCCTTCATGTTATGGCTATTGGTCATCTTACAACCTCATAGTTTGTTACTTTCCCTTTCATGTGATAATCCAGTCAGACATATGGACACTTAGTTTTCTGACAACACTGGAGTTCAGCATGGATGAAACCCTCTTGGCAGCGGAATCTTTCCTATCATTACCTGTCAGCAACTTATAAATTGATTTTTTTTTGGCAGACCTCTCTTTCTCCTAGGTGTCTTCATTTAAGTTCAGATAATTCAATACTTCTACAATAACATTATCAACCATTTGGTTGTGTTTATTTCAGTTATATTGTGTTTATCTCATTAGCTATACCTTCCATTTAGCTTTGTAGGGCCAGGAAATCTGCTTGCCTTATAAATCTCTTATTTCTGCAAGATAAATCACAGTGCTTGGCATGACTTAGTGGCCAGTAAATATGTTCAGGGAATGATACTGTCATAGTTCACTTCAGCTGTGGTCAGCTTGACCAAAACATGTGAGAAGAGGGACTTCAAGTGAAGAATTGCATTCATTGGAGCAGCTTGTAGGCATATCTATGGGGTATTTTTCTGATTGCTAATTAATGGAGGATGGCCCAGTCCATGTGGGCATGACCATCCCTAGGAACATGGGCCTAGAGTATATGAGAAGGTGGCTGAACTTAACAGAGTAGCTAGCCAGTAGTGAGAATCCTGTGGTTTCTGCTGAGAGCTTCTGATTTGAGTTCCATCTTGGCCTACCTCAGTGATAGTAACTTGTAAGTTCACCTAAACCATTTCCTCCACAAATTGCTACTGGTCATAGCATTTATCACAGCAACAGAAAGCAAACTAGAACATGTATAAATAAAAAGCCCTCAAGTAGAAGTTTAAAGGATGGACACCTCAGAAAATAATGTATATAAAAGAGTTTTTACCAGAGACATTTAAAAAATGGACACATTCAGTAGTCCCCTCTCAGTAATTGTGATACACAACAAAACTATGCTGAAATGTTACCAGTGTCAGCCCTACAAGTAAAGAATAAGTCATGAGTGAGTAGAAAAAATGCAAATACATTAGTTTTAGCTAAGATACTCCAACTAACAAACTCTGAGAGCTGCTAAGGCACTCTGTCAAAAAAAAAAGTAGAAATGATTTCAAGTTAGCAAGTAAATTGTAAGCATGTGGGCATTTGGGAAAGTGTTTCAAAATCACCCATTCACTTAAGTATTTTAAGCATGCCTCCTGCGATTTAGCTCAAGCTGCAATTTAGGATAATTTGAGGAAAAGATTCTCCAAGTAGAAATAATTTCAATCAGCCCTTTTCCAAATTATTACAAGCTTTAAATTTATAATATTAACTGTCCTAATTAATAAGGTCTTCATGTCTTTGAAAGTGGAAAATAAGAGTGTTTGGTCCTAAATTGTAGGTAGTACTAAAAATGCATGTTTTTAAATAAGTGTTATTGACAGCTAAGGGGATAAGAAAATGTCCTCAAAAGAAGTGAACAATAGCTTTTAAAAAGCTGCTGGATTCTAATAGCTTGTGACTCATCCCCCTTATTCTAGCAGACTGAATCAAGAGATAGAGTCACGGACTCCACCTAGATGAGCTAGGGGAACAGCACCATCTTTTTTCTAAACACTCACCAAGCAGTTCCAAGGGCAGAGAACATGTGTGCAGAGAGAGGAGAGGAAACAAGCAGGCAGGATCTCTTAGGGGAACATTTCAGAATAGCATAAATCAGTTTTATTGTGCTTATTTTGATAATAAAGTGCCTTTGTTGGATTTGGGGGTTGGAGTCTTGTATCTGGAGTCTTGTAACTTGATATAAGTTACATTTCACAGTATCTCAGTGTTTTCCTAGAGAAGTTTTATTTATTATTTTATCATTCCAATTTCTACATGTTCATACATAAAACATAAATTTCTGTGTGTATTACATATGCAAATATTTTACATTGAAAGATAAGGTAGTAGAACATTTTTTGATTATATTAGCCTAACATTTAATTACAATAACTTCATAGAAACAAAATGATCTGAGTCTATCTGTAGGTCTTACAACTTTAGCAAATGCTGTCATTTTCCTCTGTAAATGTTTTATAGAATCATATTTCAGCCATACCAAACTGGTGATGAAACATTTGAGTTTAGAGGCCTCCAGAAAAATAGATACACCCTTCTTTCAACAATGAATTCCCGAAAAAAATACATCAAAACTTTTGCCTGAAGAAACTATTTCGGATAATAACATGAATTCCTCAGACAGCAGTGAGGGCCCATCTCCTGCTGTTTTGCTCTCAATGGAAAGGAGATGAATAATTTTTCTTCATATCTTTGAACAATGTTTAAATTATTCTCCAATCTTCTCTGTTTCACACTAAATAATTCCTCACTCCTGGGCAGCTCTTCTTATTTAAAATTGTCATTGTTGATCTCCACTGTACCCACTTCACAGTCTCCTTATAAGTTATAGAAACCAAGACTGGAAATTTTAATATGATTCAGATTTTACATTTTTCATAGTACAGTCTGTAGATTACATCCAAGTTAGAAAAAATAAAAGAATATGAAAAAAATGACAACACTTTATCATATAAATTATCCTCTGAGGAAGGATACCTGTGTTTACTCTTGTTGCCCTTATGGGCACCTACCTCCCTGCTCTGCCCAATCTTACTCACCTTCATTTCAGAGAAGGACAATATTTTATAGTCTGGGACTTCTAAGAACTTTTAATATCACCATGGAACGGGTACTCCTGGGGCCATTTGAATAAAATAAGAGCATATCAGAGCTTTTCACTAAATTGAGACTAGGAATTTGTTGTAAAGGACAATGATGATTTCGCCTATAGACAGAAGTGAACAGTTTTAATTCGATTGTTACTGCGGCCCTTGAGGCCCATACAGTTCTATAATGTTCAGTTAAATAAAAACTTTACCTAAGGAAAAGGATTTTCTAGGGAGATGAGGTGTTTTTAAGCTCCCTAGAATGAAGTGAGTTGATAGGGTAGTGTGTCTTTGTGGCCCTGTAGATTACAAGGTTTACATTTTCTTATTTGATCTGAATTTCCTTTAGAATTGAATATTGAGGGGGATAAAGTAGACAAGTAGACATTCTAAAATTATCTCTTTTTTTTTTTTGGTATTTCGAGACAGAGTTTCTCTGTGTAGCTTTGTGCCTTTTCTGGAACTCACTCTGTAGCCCAGGCGGGCCTTGTACTCACAGAATACTCTGCCTCTGCCTCCCAAGTGCTGGGATTAAAGGCATGTGCCACCACCGCCTGACACCTAAAATTATCTTGTTAAGATTTAGCCTAAATAATCACCCAAGAACCTCATCCCTTTATATATTTAATAATGTTAAGTAATTGAGTTGGAGATCTGAAGAGGGTTTTGAAATCAGAATGGAGATGCAGAATTTGGAGTTTGCCCAGCTGGTTTTCAATCTTGCTTTGGTCCAGTATTTCCTCACTATGCTCCCTTTCCTCCCTTTTGAAATGGTAGTGCATGTTCTGTGCCACTGTATGTTGGAAGTATGTAGTTTGTTTTTGATTATGATTTACATGGGGTTACAGTTAGAAGATTGCCATGAGTCACAGAGAGATTTTGAATTTTGGACTTTAAAACACTGTTGAGATTATGATAGACTATGGGAACTTTTGCATTATGATATGGTTACACGCCTATGAGGACCAGGGAATAGAATGTGATGGTTTGAATAAGAATGGCCTCTGTAAGCTCATTGTTTTGAATGCTTAGTCATGATGGAAGTGGCACTACTTAAGAAGGAACAGGAAATGTGACCCTGTTAGAGGAAGTCTGTCACTAGGGGTGGGCTTTGAAGTTTCAAAAGCCCATACTAGGTTGGGTGGCTTAGTGACTGTGAATCCAGATGTAGAACTCTCAGTTACTTCTCCACCACCATGTATACCTACATGCAGTCATGCTCGCTGTCATGATGATAATGGGCTAAACTTCTGAAACTGTAAGCAAGCCCCAATTAAATGCTTTCTTTTAGAAGTTGCCATGGTCATGGTATCTCTTCACAGCAATAGAACACTAAGAAAAGTGACAATAAAGCATTAGCTCATTTGGCCCATAGAGTGATGCAAAGGTATTACATCTCTCTTTTATATATAAGAGCTCAACTTACTATGACTCATGCTAACATGTGAAGGACAGAAGTTCAAACTCAGGTGACCTATTGAGCCCTCAATAGCCTTAACATTGAAATATGCTACTTTCTTCTAAGGAGTTTAAGGTGTTTTCAGTGTCAGAATGAATATTTCTTATCAATTACTTAACATTATTAAATATATAAAGGGATGAGGTTCTTGGGTGATTATTTAGGCTAAATCTTAACAAGATAATTTTAGGTGTCAGGCGGTGGTGGCACATGCCTTTAATCCCAGCACTTGGGAGGCAGAGGCAGAGTACTCTGTGAGTACAAGGCCCGCCTGGGCTACAGAGTGAGTTCCAGAAAAGGCACAAAGCTACACAGAGAAACTCTGTCTCAAAATACCAAAAAAAAAAAAGAGATAATTTTAGAATGTCTACTTGTCTACTTTATCCCCCTCAATATTCAATTCTAAAGGAAATTCAGATCAAATAAGAAAATGTAAACCTTGTAATCTACAGGGCCACAAAGACACACTACCCTATCAACTCACTTCATTCTAGGGAGCTTAAAAACACCTCATCTCCCTAGAAAATCCTTTTCCTTAGGTAAAGTTTTTATTTAACTGAACATTATAGAACTGTATGGGCCTCAAGGGCCGCAGTAACAATCGAATTAAAACTGTTCACTTCTGTCTATAGGCGAAATCATCATTGTCCTTTACAACAAATTCCTAGTCTCAATTTAGTGAAAAGCTCTGATATGCTCTTATTTTATTCAAATGGCCCCAGGAGTACCCGTTCCATGGTGATATTAAAAGTTCTTAGAAGTCCCAGACTATAAAATATTGTCCTTCTCTGAAATGAAGGTGAGTAAGATTGGGCAGAGCAGGGAGGTAGGTGCCCATAAAGGCAACAAGAGTAAACACAGGTATCCTTCCTCAGAGGATAATCTATATGATAAAGTGTTGTCATTTTTCTCATATTCTTTTATTTTTTCTAACTTGGATGTAATCTACAGACTGTACTATGAAAAATGTAAAATCTGAATCATATTAAAATTTCCAGTCTTGGTTTCTATAACTTATAAGGAGACTGTGAAGTGGGTACAATGGAGATCAACAATGACAATTTTAAATAAGAAGAGCTGCCCAGGAGTGAGGAATTCTTATTTAAACCATCATACCACTTCCTCCTCTCACATATGAAAGTTGTTATGGAAACCCTTACCCTGTCTCCTACTTTACCCCAGTGTGATAGTCATTTCAAATGTGGTTAAAAAGTTGACTTTCATAAAAAAATAAATAAATAACATTGCTTAAAGTACTGAGGAAATTGAAAACATACAGCTAGAAGGAATATGGCAATCAAGTCCAAAAAAATTCAATGACATAATTTCTTCTAAAAATATGGATAGGCTAGCAAACAGACACAGATTTCTACTGAAACAGCAACTTGAGAAAGAGTTAGGCCTAAATTTAAGAATGTACAACAAGATCTCTTAGAAGAAGAAAGGAAAACAGAGGGAAGGAAGAAATCTATTCTCTCAGTTCTAGAGAAAGTACAAAAAGATTTCTCCCTTTGAGAACCAAGAGTGAGAAGTCCATACAGGATCCCATATGAGTATTACAGCCTCTGAGGTGAGCATTGCAAAGCCTGACAGAAATGTCACAGACAGGCAGAGGAGAGGACTCAGTGGGTAAAAGTGGTAGTAGCCACCTACCTGATGACCTCGGTTGAATTCCTAGCCCCCGCATTGTGGAAGAAAAGAATGGCCTCCCACAAGTTCTTCTCTGAACTACACATGTGTGACTCATGTTTTACTCACATGCCCATGCCTAAAAATACCTTCACATACACCTCTAAACACTAAATAAATGAAATGTAATTTTAATAAGAAATACCATAGATTCAGATAACACCAATCTTGACCATTTAGGAGAATGTTGAGTTAAGGAGATGATCCTTTCCATGCAGAGACACCTAAGAGAAAAGCTGCACAATCATTCCTTTGTTATTTGGCTCACTTCACATAACTGCTTTACTTGACATTTAACTGAATTCACAAGAATGGTAATTTTATGTGCCAATGTTAGGATTTAGAGAACAAGTCTATGATTGCCATCAAGAATTTAGGCCCTTTAGTAAACCTGAAACAGAGTATACTTAAAAAAAAGCAAACCACATAGAAAAAAAAATAACTTTTGTTAGCCAATGAATGAGTGTGATCTGATGTATATACAGACTGATGTTTTACTTCCTGATGAAAGTTGAAGTATGAGGAATAAGAACCACAGTGCACAAGCATCCACAACCGACTGATACATTTGCTGCGTACTTCCCTGACTAGCACAGTATTTTTAAGGCAAGAATTTTCATTTAAAAATGCTTCTAAGTTTTAAAACTTAGAATTGTACTCAGCCTTTCATGACTTGGGGCCAGAGTACATGCCCTATAGATCATCAAAGTCCAGACTCCTGCTCCAGTTTCATGCATCCGGGACCTGTCTGAGGCCTGCACACAGAATGTTACTACAAACAATAACTTTTACCATATGCCTGATTTTATAAACTAGGATAATTTGTGGTAAGTACATTTTAAGTCAGAACAAATTTATCACATACAAAATTTATAAGATATGTAAATATATAATAGCAAACAAAAATGAAATAAAAATGCTGCAAAGAATGGGCTATGATTGGAGGCGAGTGTTGAAGCATGGGTAGCATTTACAGAACAGGAAGGTGATGAGAAGAAAGCAGACCAAGAATCAACAATGAAATGAGACAAGAATGTTGGTTCAATCTTAAGAAACATAAGTTACACTTTACTCATCCATAAACAACACTTAAGGATTGTAGATTCCACACATTGTTGTTATCAATCATCACACCTGACCAGGGGATTGCCAATTCCAGAAGACACTAGGTGGTAGAGCATGGCTTGGATGTTTGTTGGAGTCTTGTTGAAAAAGAGAGCCAGGCTCAATATATTTCCTCCCTGGCATGAGGATTTGGAAACTAGACATTCTGAACCTATGGGCAAAAAGCAGAAAGAAAATTAATCTCTAAACCTCACATGAGGAAAGATCTATCATGCCTCATAGCTGCCTGTGAGCATCATCAAGATGTCTTGAGGTTTCACAAAGAACCATGTGAGAAGAGGAAATTCATTCCAGGGGCTCCACACATCTGCAAATGGGAGCTTTCCAGCACCTTCAGGTAAGTCCTGGACACAGTGCAAATTCTTCTGGGGTCAGCAGCCTCTGGATGTTCTGCACTCTTAGAATTGCCACTACTTTGGGAAAATAAGAAGAGCATGTCAAAAAAACCACTAGTCTCAGAAATGAAAAAAGCAGATTAGACCATATTGCAATTGGTGAAAATTTTTAAGAAGGATATTGATTAAAACAAAGCAAAACTTACACAAAAAACATGATTATTTATAGAAATTTGATTATTTATATGAACAACCTCCAAAAGTTCTTTAAAGCTATTATTTTTTTGAGGAATAAAGAAAGGTACTGAATTAAGGAGCAACCAAGCAATAAGTGATGATTAATAATTTTGAGAACTTAACTGGTGGCCTTGTTTATGAAATAAAACTCTCAGAACACACAGAAAAATATTCACAAAGGTATAAATCACAAGAGGAGATAAAACAGCTGTATGGTAGAACCAGGAGACATGTTTTACAGAAGAAAAAGACACACTAGAGAGAAAAGGTCTAGTCTTATTCTATACATGCCTTTTTAGATATCAGAAAGGCTGTGAAGACTTAGATTCCTCCTGCAAACTAAGAATATTAATCTTCTGCGGACACCACATGGAACAGTGGGAAAGTCAGAAACTGAATGTGTATCACTGAGAAAAACTCAGGTCCTTGTCTCTTATCATGCTTCCAATTTATCTTCCATCCTACTGCTTAAGGCAGAGTCCATGGGCATTAATCCCTAAATTGGTTCAGAGTGTTGGTGATGGGGAAATCAAACTGAGTGAGCAAGAGCCTTTGTGAACTGCAACAAGGCAGGCAGCTTCATGATGAGGGCCATTTCATTTATAAAATCTGTTACATTTATAAAGTATTTAAAAATGAGTGCTCTTTTTTACCTATGCGGCAATGAAGAAATGAACTTCAAAATGGCTACGTCCACAGTTCTTCATGTATTGTATGTCCGTAAGTCAGCCAGTTCCTGTGATTTGCCAAGAATCATTTCATGATAATACACATCAAAGATATAGACTTATACCTCAGTTTTATGAAGTAAAAAGGTCTACCATTGATCTCTGTACCTGTTTCAAAAACTTGATTTTAAAGAAAAAGTCCTTATTAACTTCCTATTTGTTCTTATTGTATTTAAAATTAAATGTATTTCAGGAGTAATTTTCATTTGCCCGAATGTGAGAAAATAGAAAGGGAAAAATCTATTTTTTTATTTTAAGTTTTAATAAGGTAGAAATAGTATTAAAAATGAAGTATTAAAATCTTATTGTTTTTAAAGCTGTAAGGCTAAAGAAGCAACATCAGTCATTTGGGGTGAGAAAACTTCGTAGCTGAGGTGTCCTTCTATTCATAAGGTGAAAAAAAGAAAAAACCTCCTGGAGAGCCTGAATATGTTTCATATGTAAACACCCAATGGGTATTTCTTAAGGGCCAGCCATTTATCTATGGTCTAAAAGCTGTAGTAGCAGGTAAGATTAGCATACCTCTATTGGTGAAATTATTAAGGCCACTCCATGTAGTTAAAAAGGAGGTTTATTTAGTGTCATAAATTATAAATGAAGGGATAGGTAGGTTGCAGGGTCTAAGAAAGACCTGGCACAGTCCGGCGGTGTTCTCTGGAGAACTCTGCTCGGTCTACTTCCAGCGTCCAGTGTCCAGGAACCAAGAGAGCCCACATCCAGATCTTGGGTCTTCAGGGTCCTCTCTTGGCCCCACCTTGTAGGTGTGACAGTTACCGAAACCTCAGTGGGGGTTGGAACTTCCAGATCAAAGCTGGAATGGCTACCCACTACATACCTCCATCAATAAGGACCTGAAATATAAAAGAAAACTTCACATCTGATTTTCAATGGAAAAATAATAAATCTATAACAAGATGGAGAATAATTAAGACAGTGCTGTTTTGTTTCATCCTTGAACTTTTTTAAAACATTTTTTCATTTATTTTATATACTGACCATAGTTTCCCCTCCCTCTTCTCCTCCCCCTTTCCCCCCCCTTTCTCCCGCCCTCGCCAATTCTCACCTATCCACCTCCCAATCCACCCCTCCTGGATCTCCATTCAGAAAGAGGTGGGCCTCCCAAGGGCTTGAACAAAGCATGGCACATCAAGTTGAGGTAGGACTGAACTCCTCCTTCTGCATCAAGGCTGGCAAGGTAATCCAGCATGGGGAACAGGTTCCCAAAAGCCAGCTAAGTGCACAGGACAGTCTTTTATTGAAAATATGATTTTTCCCTTACATAATATATTCGGATTAGTTTCCCTTCCCTTATTTTATTCCTGATTTTAGAAGAATTGCTCTGATTTCTCTCCATTTAAGTTGATGTTGGTGTGTGCTTGCTGTAAACTGTCTTTATTATGTGGAGGTATATCTTTATACCCCTAATCTCCCCAAGACTTTTATCATGAAGGGTTTTGAATTTTGTCATAGACCTTTTCTGCACCTTCTGAGATGATCATGTGGCTTTGCCTTTCAGTTTGTTTATATGGTGAATTACGTCTATCAGTTCACCTATTTTATATCATTCCTGCATCTCTCTGATGAAGTCTACTTGATCATGCTGGATGACACAAAGAACATTGTCCAATTCTTTTTATGAGGCTGCAGTTACCCTAACACCCAAAACACATAAACACCAAACAAAGAAGTAGAATTACAGACCGAATTCTCAATAAAATATTTGCAAACTGAATCCAAGAATACATCAAAAATCTATGATTGACAGGCTATCTGTAGTATGGAACCAAGCACTGGGCACAGGTCTGAAACTGTGCCTTCATGGGTTATTTTCTTATTCATTTGAAGTTTCAGCGACCTTTGAGTACAGCCCAGCATGTGATAATGTGATGTGTCCAACTGAATCAATATCAGGACCATGTTATTGAGAAAACTGATCCAGGACCTTGCATCTAAACTGACAATCAGTTTTAGACCTCTTACACACTTACTTCTTGAGTTGTAGACACTTAATCTTCTAAGTGTGTGTGAATACCAAGTAAAGAAATGGTTATACATATTATCTCCTCCTAACTTCGCTGATCAGTTTACTAATTGACATCTCATATTTATTACCTTCAAGAACAACATACTGATATTCAACTGTCTTATTCTCCCCAGTAAGTAAATAAATGGAAAATCCATGATTTTGGGATATTTAGGAGAGAAACAAAATCCTGGTCCTTGTTACGCAATTTTCATTTACTTACTTTTTTAGCTGACATCCTATAGTCAATCTATCAATGAATATTTTTCACTCAACTATCAAAATGTAAGCTAGGATTTGAAAGCATCTTCTTAAGCCCACTGCCATAACTCTGTGTATATCAATGTGTGGATCATTGCTACATCATCAGATCTGAGTCATTTCTACCTGGTCTCCATGCTGCTTTCCTGTCCCATTACAGTCCTTATTGACACTGGGCCCCTTCTTATGGCCATTCTACTCACAACCTCTGATAAGATCCCAGCCACTTTCCCTGAGATTTTCTTGCCCACCTAAGCCTGAGGACACTTGAACTGCTTTTTCTTAGTGCCTTTTCATGTTTTAATGGGATATACTTCCCTTAGAAATGCTCTTGACCATTCTGCAGCTCCTTTGGTGCTTTTACTTAGAATTCAGTTTCTCCCAAAGGCATTTCTCTGAAAATTTATCTCTTCAATGTTCTAGATCCTTTTCGTTGCTTTATTATTGTCCGTATGATTCATGGCAATCTAGCATAATTTTATATGGCCACTTTTTATTTTGCTTTAAATACATCAACTTCACAGGGTGAAAGCTCATAAGAATTGAAAATTTTATTCGCTGATAGGCTCAATTCAGGTATGTAATGATTGTATGATATGTATTTGCTAAATGGGTGAATAACTAAATAAATGCATGTTTACTACTGAAGAAAATTTAACTGTAGGAAAATGTAGCCCAATACATTTGGGAACTTAAGTTTCTGAACAGCATTTTATATTAAAAGGGACACAATATTTAATTAAAAAATACTTTACTTTGAATTCTTGGTATTTTAATGCCTGTATTCCAACACTGGTCTCTACACAGGTATCATATCCAGCAAGTTCCTTGTTATGTGTTCCCATTAATGGGAAATATAACTAGAATTTTATTTTACACAAAGGTCCAAAAATTCAAAGTGATGGTTGCCATACCAACTACATTTCAGCCCCTCAGCTCATATGAATTTTTTCTATTACTTATACCTGCTCTTAACTTTTATGCTTTAAAATATATAAAGGCAATTTGTCTGCCTCCTTCCTACTGCTGTGGGATTTGTCTACAATTTATGCTTCAGGGCTCACTGTGGGACTGCAACATGGCAGAGCACACAGAATTCCTCTTTTTTTTTTTTTTTTTTGGCAATGAGAAAGAGAATGTGTTTCTCTTACTGCTGAAGTCCACCCATAAAATAAAAAAAAAAGAAAGAAAGTTGTTGCTCCACATTATAAGGAAGAGAGAAACTAAAGTACTTTTACATTCCACATCTGCCTTGGCTCTCCCCAAAGCCTGCGTTTTATTAAGGTGCCTTCTCCTGACATATGCGCTGCTGCTTTTTATCAGTCTTATGAGACTCCAGGCACAAATCCTCATCCTTAATCTTGCAATTCATATGGAAATTAGAGCCATACAGATTATTCTGTCTCCATGAGATGACTTCTTGTCCAGAGCTGTATTTCAGGAGGAATAATAGAATCAAACTAGCTGGATGCCATTCCTTCAGGCCTTTATGGGAAAAATAGCTGATGGCAATACCACTTCAGGACATTAATTCCTTCTTGCCATCTCCAGAAAGCTAAGCTCCTAAACACAGCTTCAGAGCCCTTTGTTTATGCCTATTGTATTTAATGTGTCATTTTCGTGAGATTATATCACAATTAAACAGAAAGTAGAGCAGGTCAAATTCACCAAGCTTCATAGCAACCTGACAAGGACAAGGTCACCAAAGAAGAAATTCTACCATTTGACCTAACACAAATTTTGGGCCAAGTGCACTGGATTAACAGATAGACTTGCAGGTGAGGTACCATGGCAACATAATTTGACTTTGTTGAAAACTGTTGTTGACTATTTCAGACTGAATAACTGACCATGACCAGAACCCAAATCATTTCCATCCTCTCAGTCTTGGCTTGGTATGAGGACATATTCTCACATTTTTTTTTTCAATTTGTGGAGAAAGTTCAGGGCTTTATAGGTCTCTATGGAAAGTAAATCTTAGTTTTCCTCTTGGAATATAAAATAATCAATATTGTAACCTGTGGATAAATTTAAATGATTTAATTTGCTTACATTGTCCTCAGCATAACCTATTCATCATATACTGCTTACACGGGGATTGTTATATACAAGCTTCTGCTGAGTGTGTCATTAGATGGTAATGGGCACACTTTTATTCTAACATGTAAAGAGCTGATTAAAATTATTTTTAAACCCAAATTTTGTGCAGTTCATGGTTATCTCATTTTATAACTAGATAAATAGTAAGGATTATATATAGAAACATGTATTACAGACTGTGTTGAATATTACTGCATATTAATACATGAATAATTTTCTTAAATTTGCCTTAATTGTTACCATTATCTTAGATTTATAGTTTATAATGAGCTGGGTTTATATAAAAACATTAAATAAGGTTGATTTCACAGGAACAATATTTATCTTACTTGTATAAATATATGTATAAGTATATGCTTAACTCTAAAATATGATGTCTTCCATGTTTTATTTCTGTTTTCCTGACAAAGAATTCAAATTCTTTTTTTAATTAAGAAAAATTTTTCATTAATTTTACACACCAATCAAGATCCCCCTCTTCCCTCCTCCTGCCCCCCCAGTAACCCTCTGCAACCCCCCCCCCACTTCCCTCCACACAAGAAGGCAAGACTTCCCATGGGGAGGAACTAGAATTCAAATTCTTAAGAGACATAAAATGATTTTTGTATTATTGTAAGTGATAATAATTTAAAAATATATTTCATCTTTGTAAACCTGAGTTTTAGCAGAGAAATGATTGGATTTGAAGGAAAGAAAATTATCTTCTCTCTAGTTCCGCTATTCCTAATACAGTATGACTTTATTCAAATAATTTATCCTCTGTTATTTAAAAAGTTTTTCCTGTTTCAAAACTTTGTTTAAACTCTTCTCTAGAAATCATATATGAAAGGATAATGATGGAGGAAAAGGATATTGTAATAAAGTGATTGAAACTGAGGAGGGAGAAATGAAATAAGACAGTTAAGGAAACGCAGACATAATCTAGTTTATAAGAATGAACACACTGTCTCTTTCACCCTAAAAATATGCAGGATCGCTCCTATAAAAACGAACCTCAAGAAAACCTCCAAAGTTTCTTCTCAACGGCAGGTGCTGCAAGGGTAAGGCAAAAGAAAACGTAGTAATGACTACCATGTGTTTCTTTTCTCATAATTACTGTTGGGAGTTTCTCAGGATTCTTCATGTCTGTTAGCTAATGGAATTGAAGAGAGTTGTCACCCACTAGGAAACTTACCACAGCCATGAAGTTCTTGGGGCCAGATGCCAGATATTTTCCTGAGTTAGTTGTTGCTCTAATGGTTAATTCTGCATGATAAATTGACTCACCCAGGTATTCAATCAAAATGTTGTCGTGTATGTGCCTGCAAAGATATTTCTGGGTGAGATTAATATTCAGATCAGTAGAATGACAAAGCAGGCTGTATTCTTTCATGTGTGTGGTTATTGTTCAATGAGTTGAAGGCCAGTGTTGAACAAAAGCATTAACCTTCTCCTAAGGAAGTAAGAAAGTCTCCTTCCAGACTGATTTCCATCTTGGACAATAGCTTCTTTCTGACACTGAAGTTCTTCCTAGGTCAGCCTGCCAGGCTATAGCCTGGAAATACATCACTGGTTTGTAGGCTTTCTGATCTGAACTTACTTGACCTATTGGCTTTTTTAGTCTTCCATGCATAGACTCATCATGCACATCCAAAGCCTAGTCACTCATAAGCCCATTCCTTCTGACAGATCTCTTGACAGTTGCACACACATTGTACGATCCCGTTTCTATGCATCACTGTCTAGTGCAGTCACCAATAATGATAACTCAGCCCATGAACTAAATATTTGAATCTCACCTTCCTCAAATTCAGATATTATAGTCTGAACCTCTAATGTGATGGTTTTGGGAAATGTCCTTTATAGGGTTAGACAAGATCGTTAGGTCCTTAGACTCTGGAGTGTGCTGACTTTCTCACCCAGTGATCACATGACAGGCCTATGAGCACAGTGATTGGGTGGCTCTGTACAAAAAGGAAATCCCTGCCACAGACTGATCCTGCTGACACCCTGACACTAGATTGCTGTCTTCTAACACTGTCATAAAACAAGTCAACTGTGGAAGCCACCCTGTCTACGGCTTTCAGCTTTGTTATTAGACACCCATTCTGTCCAATAACTAGGATTTGTGTAGTATCCTGCATTTTTAAATATATTCATCATCATATTACAAACTCCTTAAAATCCAAAGAAATAGACAGTTCAATTTTCCCCAGGGAAGGTAAAACAGAGACACAATATACGACAACATATTAACTGCTCAAAAAATTGAGACAATTTAATGCCATTAGTGTTCAAGATATGGTTTATGTACACCGTATTGAAGATCTCACTGGAGCATGCTGGTGTGTACTTTCTTTATATCCATGTAATCTTAGTGTCATCCAAAAAATAAACCCAAATTCCCTTTGGCAGAAGCACATACTCATATGCTTTCCTTACTGCAATCTGATGTTAATGATAAGCAGCATGAATATGGTATATTCTCTACTACACTGGCAGTTACAGTGGGCCAGGTATAGACTTTGGGAAAATGTGAGATGTTAACCATATAATGGATTTCTAAATTATTCCATGCGAGATCAGCTCCTGACATCCAGTAAAATGTAGCAGCGTCCAGAATCTCTCCAGCTTTGCAAGAAAAGCAAGAGAGAAAGCCAATGAAAGGTGTTCTGCATTCAAAATTAGTGATGTGGTTTTCACCCCTAAAGATGTCATTTCCCAATCCTTTAAATCACTGTGTTTTTCAATTTAGTAATCTGCAGAATTAGAGAACATATACATGACTTACATGTTAAATTAACTTACACAGTTGATTAGCAGGCTTAAAAGTAATAACTGTAATTTTGTCTAAGGAAAACAATTCAGCAATTTCAGTGCAAAAATTGAAAAAGGTAAATCAAGAGAAAAGCTCAAAAGAATAATCAATACCTTCTATAATTCTCTCTAAACATTTACTGTATCATATAGTTCTACATATGTTTATTATATACACACAAACAGGCTTCGTAGAAACCATCATTAAGTTCCCCATCTCTCACATACTTCTACAAGAGGGAAGTATGGAGTCACTAGAACCATGTGCTAGGAGATGTTGGGGCTAACTACACAAAATGGAGACTATCATTTTCTGTCAATTAGTATTGCATACTTGGACTGTCCTTCTGGTCCTTAGCAGGGAAAAAAATTGAAGGAAAGCTAATGAACCAATCTACATGCTCACCCTTTTCTGATAAGAACATGATCACAAATGCAAGTCACTCTTAACCAATGAAGCAATGATATTGACTAGGAGGGATTGGATCATGGCCAACAACCAAAGAAATATTTTCTTGGTTGCTGGTCATAATTACCTATCTCTTGCCTTGGACCCAGAAAGGGTTAAAAGGGGAACAGAGCCAGAGAAATAGAAGTGAAGGAGAGATGTGTATAATTTTCTATTTGATCAAGGTCTATATTAATTTAAGATTTGAAATATATTGAGATTTTTTTAATGGTCTACTATAGTATAATATTTGATAATCGCCTATGTGATTGTGAAAGAAAATTTCAGAGTTACCAGCATAAAGTATATACAAATGAATTAAATAAAGCTATTTGAAGCTATCTTAAAATTTTCTATATCCTTATAGACTTGCTATAAAAACAGCACACTATCACATGGTTCTGCTAACTTCTCAATGTAAAAATTTCAGGTTTCGCATCATGTATTTTCAAGCTCTATTAGAAATATACATGATTAGAAGTATGTCTTACTGCTAAAATGATGCTTCAGTTCTCAAAATTTTCTTATTATATTTGGTAGTATTTTTGAACATTGTTTATTATCCAATATTAATAAAACTACAAAAGTATTCGGATTCTTAATATTTACTTAATATATCATTTTCCATTTTACTGTCTACATAATTGTGGCATTAAATTATGTAAAGTTCATATATAGATGCATGTGTTCATATATATAATATATATATTTAACTGAGCAGCTTGTATTTATATTTACAGTAATATTTTTAGAAATATATATGCAGTATATATGTGATGGATTGAACAGCTAACATAACCTTCTGTGTTTGAATTCTTGGTCCCAGCTGGTCGAACTGATTGAGAAGAGTGAACAAGTCTGGCCTTGTAGAAGGAGGTGTGTCACTGGGAGTGAGTGGGCTTTTAGATTTCAAAAGCCCATGCAACTCTCAGTTAGCTTCTCTAACTCTTGATTGTGGATAAAATATGAACTCCCAGCTACTGTTCCAGCATTTTACCTGCCTGCTCCAATAAGCTCTTTCTTATATAAGTAGCCTTGCCTATACACACACACACACACACACACACCATATATATGTAACAACAATTAAAGAAAAAGAGGCCACCGTAGTTAGAGAAAGAGCAGGAGGTCATACATGGGAGGGGTTAGACTGAGAAAAGGGAAAGGAGAACATGAAGTACTTATATTTTAATTTTAAAAATTAAAAATAATTAAAATATTTTACCTTGAATTTGGTTCTGATCTTTACTAAATGTTTTTAGGTTTGGACTTCTTTGTAGTTATCTTCTTAAATAGCTGAATTTATAGGACATGTATAATGACTTCATGATATTCAAATTTAGTGTTATATTTTATATATATAATTTTGTATACTTACATATATAATTTTGTCTTCAACTCTCTTCTCTACCCACTTCTACTTCCATTTTTCTATACTTTTGATATTACATTCCTATTTATCCATTTACAAATAGGTTGAGGTGGTTGTTCTTCTACAAATATATATTTCTGTTCACTTCAATAATTTCTTCTAAGTTTTTAATAGCACAATCCTATTGACTTGCTTTCTAGTTCATTAACACCCCCCATTTTTTACAGTCTTCATTCAGGCAAAATCTTTCAATGATTCATTAGTTCAGAAAATTTGTTGAATTTATTTGACAGTTTCTACTTCTCTATTGTATTATCTGTAATTTCTTTCTAATGCTCACATTTTTAAGTACTTGAAAATATTTCTAATATGATTTTAGAGTCTCAGTTCCTATGTACAGTAATTGTTTCTTGTTTAGTATGAGTTTTATTTTCCTATTTCTTCATATGTCTAGTGTTAGACGTGTGATTGGGCTGTTATCCATAGGTAATCAAGATTTTTTTTTTATTTTAGGGGAACTGACATTGCTAACAAAGCCCATTAGACTTATTCTTGTTATTTTGTGTGTGAAACATGAAGTTCATGAAATTCAATAACTATGAACTTCAAGCATAGTAATAAATTAAAATATATTTAGAATTAAAGTAGTGAAAATTACTTCTAAAAAGTCAACAAAAATCATAATCCTCAGGGAACACTTGAATGATAATGAAAATCTAGCACGTAAGACAGTAAGTAGAACAATGTAAACCACAAATATCTATCTTTAAAGGAGGCAAGGAAGAGGCTGATGGTTAATTTTCTATTCATATTACAATGAATCAGTCAATGATTGTGGGCATTTTTCAGCACTTATCATTCCCATACACACCAAACATCTTAGTTTAAGCATGTATCACTTTTCTTCTCCAAGGTATTTTAATGGTGCATTTAGTAGACATGGAGTAGGTTGAATATACCAGAGACAGGAAAACTTCAAGAATAGCCTTCTGCTCATGATCCAGACATTTTTATATTTATAACCTCAAATGCCTTTGTGTCTTTCAGATGTTTGTATATGAAGGAAAATGCTAATATTTCTCTGTTTCTTTTATTTAAGGTCATGCATTTATATTTCCAGACTTACTTAACTCAGTTTATGTTGACTTACTAAGTTCTTTAAAACTGAACAGCATCCATCTTTTATATGTTCATTATTTTCTAATTTTTTCACAGTTGACCATCTGCCCCTGATATTTTAGTTTTGTTCTGTATAATTTTTACCATACACAAGTTAAAGATTTATTTTCCTTTCCAAGGTTCTCTTTTTTTATCATAGAGGATGCCATTGATCTTCTCAAATTGCAAGTCCTCAATTACCTGCCTGGTGCACTGGCTCTCCCACTGTTGTGCATTTTGCTGTTAATGGCTCATAGCACCCTGTCCTCTGGAGAAACGTTCTCAGCACATCTTTGAGCTGGAAAATCACAGATCCGTGGAGTAAAGGTGAAGGTCAGAGTCTCTGACTGACTGAAAGAAGAACACAAAAGTCTAGTTCCCGTATTTCAGGTTGCCTAAGTTCTTTTAACAGCTTGTCTCAAACTCCCCATTTGGTCACAATGAAGTCTTACTTAAACCAAAAAACACTGATTTTTCACCTTCTCTCCATCTCCTGCTCCTTTTGAGTGCACACAGTGGCCCATAAACTGCATCCATTTGATACTTGCCTCAAGATCTTCTCTAGTCAATGGAGTATAAAACCTATAGTTTCCTCTCTTAAGATACAAGCCCAATTCTATTCCACTTAGGCTTTTACTTGTTATTATATACTGTGAAATTATATATATATATATATATATATATATATATATATATATATATATAATTGGCAATATTCCATAATTCCTATTACAGGCTCCTTTGGCTGTGGGTCACACTATTAATTTTTAGCTCATATTACTATGACAGCATGTGAATTAAGCTGAGATGTATTTTTAAGGGGACACTGAATATATACTGAAATTTTATCAAGCCATGGCAAAGTACATAAAACTAGCCGAGATAAAATACGTTAGTTATTGGACAATAGAACTCAGGAAGGAACCAAACATTCAAACTACAGAAATGCAAAGTAGGTAGAGGCCTTAGGTGACACTCCCATCACTGTATTGTTCAAAGGCTCCCTTGGAAGTTTCTTCCCTTTGTATTTCTCTGTTTCATTTTCTTTCCCTCCTGTGACTTAAATAATGAATACCAGCTGTCTCTCTCTCTCTAACTCTCTATCTCTATACATACATATACATATACATACATACATACATACATACATACATATATATATTCAATTCTACTATACGTTTTTTAAAATCCTATAAACAACTTTGATTGGCTTAGTACAGGCTAAATATCTGCCTCTGAGCCAATAAAATATGTTAAGAAAATCATATTTACCTTTTACTTTGTTGTATTTTGTGATAAATAGATGGATATACAAGGAGACAAGAGGAAGTCCTGAGAGCCACAGAGATGCTTAGCGCATTCTTGGATTCTCATTTTGGGTAATTTGTTCACAGCTTTCACCTTTATCTAACCTGGTATAACTGGCCACTCTTTCTCTGAATTTCCCAATTCATTTAGTCATGGTGAAAATCTAATGTCCTTTATGAAGTCACCTAGAAGCAAGGACATGGTACGGAAGTCATATGTTGTAACAGAAAGTCTCACAGTTCAACAGAAAGTAGATTAGATGAAATACAAATATTCATTAATTAATAGCATTAATTTTAATTCAACATTAATTTTATTAATATTATTAATACTACAATCACTTTCTTAATGTACACTGTATTCAGTGATGTTAAAAACACAGTCACATTGAAATCATTTTGACACTTCTTTTGTGTTTTTTCCTTATAGTCCAGTCCCAAGCACAGAGACTTAGCTAATTTCTTTGTACCTAACTTTTCAGAAGCTTCTTTAATTTCTAAGATCCTGGGGTTGAAAATCTGCAGGACACAAAGTAAACGTTAGCTATAATGTCTTCATTAAGGTTAAATTAAACAGAAGAAAGTGTTGATTGTGTGCAAGGAAAACCTAAATGAGCTAAGTCTGAGACTGTGAAATAGGCTCCCTAGAGGAAGCCTTTGAATGGATTCTTTCAAAATTACCCAAGCAAAATTCTTTCAGGCAGATACTGTAGATTTGAATCTTTGCTGCTGATATGTTTGGAAAAACAGAGTATGTAATTCAGATATGTATTGCCAAAACTATAAGGCATGATGATCCTGTATTCCCATTCTTATCTGTGGATGAATACATTTTCTAATCTTTCATATATATTTATAAGGAATTATATAGTTATACAAGCCTGGCCACCATCCTGGATTACCTCTTGCCACTCTAGGAACAATGGCTGTTGTAGTTGGAATGTAATTGGCCCCCATAAGCTCATAGGGAGTGGTACTACTAGAAGGTGAGGCCTTGTTGGAGGAAGTGTGTCACTGTGGGGCTGGACTTTGAGGTCTCATATATGCTTAAGCTATGCCCAGTGGCTCAGCTCACTTCCTATTGCATTCAGATCAAGATGTAGAATTCTTGGTTTCTTCTCCAGCACCATGTCTACCTGCATACCGCCATGTCCCACCATGATATTAATGGACTAAAACTCTGAACTGTAAGTCACCCCAATTAAACGTTTTCCTTTATAAGAGTTGCCATGGTCATGGTGTCTCTTCATAGCAACAAAAACCCTCAATAAGATAGGGGCCTAATATTCCCAAAACAAATATTTTGTTTTCAAATTAGACCATTTCACAAATGAGTTCTGTCCCTTATTTTCTATTCACATTTTAGGTCCTTATATTCGTCTGATGTGTGGTGAGGATCTCAGTTAAATCTCCATCAGAACTTAACCACACATCCGACTCCCTTGTTAATTTCCTGCCTTACACTGGCTGTAACATCTCACACAGCTTGGTTGCTGGATTTTCTTCTGACTATCTCTCCCCACTTCTGTCCTTTGTTTCAGAGTTATACTAGTTACATTTTACATGAATTATGAAAAGAGCTAACTGAAAAGGTATATAAGATAGAAAAACAGAAGAATAATGTTTCTATTGATTAGTAATCTATGTCATTGCATCTGCTGACCAGTTAATCAGTAAATGTTTCGGATTACACAATGTGGAACAGTGAGAAGAGACTCTGGAACTAAGAATGTTGCAATGACAGATTTGTATTGTTGGTGCAAAAGATGTTACTACCAGTGGACTGGTGACCACAGAGATTAACCAACAACTTCCCTTGGTCATTTCTTTTTTTTTTTTTTTTTTTTTTTTTTTTGGTTTTTCGAGACAGGGTTTCTCTGTGTAGCTTTGCGCCTTTCCTGGAACTCACTTGGTAGTCCAGGCTGACCTCGAACTCACAGAGATCCGCCTGGCTCTGCCTCCCGAGTTCCCTTGGTCATTTCTAATAAAATTTCTTCCAACAGTGTACAAACTGATGACCAAATTACATCTTCTGTAAGTACAGTATGCTGTGGACCACAGACAATTTAGCAGAGACACATTTAAGTTAGGATAAGGGGAAATTCTAGAAAGGAATAGAAAATGTTGTCATTTTTGTACCTGGATGCTTGTTTTAATTTTCCCTTCTAGACAACTAAAGATATGAGTTTCTGCTGAAGAGAAATATATGACTTTGAACTTCAAGCTCCATATTCTCATGTTCTCCCATACCTAAGCTGAAACATAAAAAGTAAAAAACAAGAAACTTAAAAAAAAAATAGAACAAACTAGGCCTTCTGAATGTAGGTGAAAGTCACGTGGCTTGATGTGTTTGTGGGTCCCCTGGCAATGGGACCAGGACATATCCTGGGTACAGGAATTGGCTTTTTAGAGCCCATTCCCTATGGTGCGATGCCTTACTCAGCCTTGATGGAAGCAGGAGGGGCTAGGTCCAGCCCCAACTTGGTATGCCAGCCTGTGGTGACTATCCAAGGGAGGCATTACCCTCTATGAGGAGGGGATGGGGTGGGATGGGGGTAGGTGGGGGGTAGAAGAAGGGGAGGGAGATGGAACAGGAGTTGGTATGTAAAAGGAAAGAAAAAAATTAAATAACAACAACATAATATAATTCCATTTGTAAAGCAACATTTGACTTCATTGGTCTGTGATTTAATGCCAAAATCTCCTATCAACTTCTTGCCACTGCCATGATAGTTTAGACATTAACTTGAAGATTTCTTGCCATTTTAAGTTGAATATATATGGCAGTATATTAATTACTTTTCTCTTTGCTGGGACAAAATATTTGACAAAAGAAACCCAAGAAAAGAAAGGCTACTTTTGGCTTGCACTTTCATTGTCTTAAGGCAGGAAAGTCATTTGTGCTTTTGAATAACATTGGGTCCACAGAGAACACAGAGAAATGAAGGATGGTGCTCAACTCACTTTCTCCTCTTTAGTGAGTGAAGGACCCCAGCCTATGGCATACAGCCACCAATATTTAAGATGGTTCTTCTCTCCTCTGTTAAACCTTTCTGGACACATATGTTTAGCTCTCATTCCTAATCAACGAAGCTTGCTTTTATAGCAGAATTAGACCATCACAGAAAGCCATAAATGATCAAAATGAAGAAAACAATGAACCATGAGGTACCCAGTCCCAGTTGATACATCTACAATAGAACTCCTACATCTAAGATTCAGGGAACATCAAGGAAGAGGGGCAGAGAGGCTGTCGGTCCAGGAAGAGATCTAGGCAGTTTGCTGGGAGAGTCTGCTATATAGGGCAGAGAAGATGTAAACATGAAATTGTAACTTTGTGGCTGCCAAAATAAGACCTGAACAAATTTATACCAGTTGACACCCAACATGGATGAGGGAAATCTCACATGGTCCCACCCTAGGTTAAGAGTTGCCTCTGTGAGTTCGAGGCCAGCCTGGGCTACCAAGTGAGTTCCAGGACAGGCACAAAGCTACACAGAGAAACCCTGTCTCAAAAAACCAAAAAAAAAAAAAAGAGTTGCAATCAATGACTGCTGAGAGATGGAGAATCAGTCTTCCCCAGGGGTAAGCCCCTAATTAGTTATCCAATTATAAGTCATAAGCCTTAAAAACTTATACATATAAGCAATACTGAACAGATTCAGCAGGTTCTATTTTGAGATTTATTCACATACACAGACACTTTGTGTGTATGCATGCATGCATGTGTATACATATGTAAGTCTGTAAGTATATAGCAATAATAATCAAAGAAAAAAGAGGAAGGAACATTTGGGAAGGAACAAAGGAATGGAGCATTTGAGAGGTTTTATGAGAGAGAGGGAAATGACAAAATATTTTAATTAAAAACAAATTTTAAAAATAAAGCTTTCTGGAAATATCCTCATGTATATACCCAGAGGCTTGTTTCCAAGGCAACCCTACTCCTGTCTAATTGACAATCGAGATTAATAACCATAACTTTGAATCATAGATTGAAGTTCATTTTAATCATAATTCATCTATAATATTATCATTTTCCTGTGAATATATCTTTTGCTTTTTAATAAAAATATCAGTAGGCATGTGTATAGATAGGTTTCTGAATTTATATTCTGTTCCTTTGCTTTTTGAGCCCATTCTTCCACAAGCTGACATGGTTGTCATTAATGTAACCTTGAATTTAGTTTTGAAATTTTGTAGTACAAGTATTTGCCTTTATTTCATGTTGTTTTTTCAAACTAAACCCACCAATTTAATTAATTTGTTTCTCCACATAAACATTAGCATCAGTGTGTCAAAGACAAAAGAATTCTGTAGAGATTTTTGAATTAAACAATTAATGAGCTGCATTAAATATATTATTGATGTAAAGTTAACTTTTTAAAGTGATAGAATATTGTAATTTATAAGTATAGTAAATCTATTTGTTTGCTATTTATTTGATTTTTTTCTCCAAAATGTCCTTTTTTCAGCATAGAAATATAGTTGTTGGCCCAAGGGGTCCCATGGGAACACCCAGACAAACACAGGCTGTTGCCAAGGCTATCGGCTGCTCTCTACAGAATGATGGCGGCCCCAGCGGGGAAGACAACACCTGTACAACTCATTGAACATGGAGAAGTTGAACTGGTACCTGCCTAGAGCCTTCACTGCTCAGAGTTAATGGGTTATTGTTCTTGGAGTCAGAAAGCACTCTGCATACTACCAAAGAAGAAATGTAAACACCAGCCCAGCTACAAAAACTTCAGTCTACTCTAGTGACCTGGCTGCGAGGTCTGTTAGTGGAATGGTGTCACAAAGTTTATCCGATTAACCACAAAATATCTCATTGGCTTAGGACTCACTCTACTAGAAGGAATCCAATGCTTGATATTACTATGGTGACCCCAAACCTGAGCCTACAGAGCCCATGGATCTAGGAGAAAACCAAATGCTGTTCTACTGTAGGAATGTGGTGATAAACGGCTGCTAATGATATCCTGCTATACTTATAGAGTGCTAAATTGCTCAGCCATCATCAGAGAAGCAAATGGGAACAAATACAGAGACCCCATAGCCAGATAGTATGCAGAGGGTGAGAGACCTTGGAACATTCAGCTCTCAAGAGGATGTCTCCATCAAATCCCTCCTCCCGGGGCTCGGGGAACCCCGAGTGTGGCGATAAGTGTGTCTCTCGTCTGTATCTGCCTCCTGGGCCTTGTCTTTGGCTCTTGCCCTCCTGTTTGTTTGTTTTGTAACAGCCCCCGCCAAGACCTTCACACAAGTGATGCCATGTTAGAGGCACTGTTCTATGCTTAGAACCCAGTGGATAGACCCCACACCGGCCAAAACAAGAACAAGGACTTAATCCATCAAAGACCTACTTCATTGTTTCAGGACCCAGGAAAGTCCTTGAATGCACTAACCTTGCTTTTTGGCTTCTGGAGTTTTGTGTCTCACTGACTGTTCTTGCTCACTTCCACGAGTCAACTAAGATGTGGTTTGCGTTCATAAGAGAGAAAGAATGGTGAAGCTGGGGCTGTATGAGTTGGGAAAGTCCCCCTTGCAGCAGCTGCCAGCAAGAAATACAGCCTTTCTACTTGGCTTCAAGAACGCCCTTGTGTGTTCTCTGGTGGAACTGCCTCATAGCAGTTTTTGTTTGATTGTATTTTGTTTGTTTTCTAGTGAGAGACAGAAAGGGGGTTGATCTGGATAGGAGGTGAGGTGACGAGGAAGTGGTCGGAGCAGAGGGAGCAAAAACTGTAATCAGAAGATATTGTGTGAAAAAAATCTATTTTCAATCAAAGAAAAGATAAAAACAAACAAAAACAAAAACTATAAATAAACACAGGGAGCCTATTGATCGAATTGGATATCATTATTGGATACAATTTTATGAAAATATATCTTGTATTCAAAGAAACTGAACTTGCTGGACTGCACAGGCAAGTTAGTAATACATTCTGAGGTCATTTAAGACTTAACCTGCAGCCCTACTGTGTACTCAGTCTTTTTAAGATTAGCCTGCCCGAAAGAGAACAGTGTAACAACCACTGCTATGGATTTTCCATACAATCAGATTTTACAAATTATGCTAACAGCTTTAATCTTGATTATTCCCTCTTCTATGCCACCCACCCAGAGTAAAGCATGTGTGCTGTAGTAATCACTTGCTGTGAACAGCCAACAGGTTGAAACAAATCTTACATAATAAAATCCATTATTGTTGTAAAAAAGGTATGTTTATATTTTTTAAAGTTTGTATCAATGCATTTCAGTTTTTCAAGATATATATGTACATTATTATATATTTATATGTATGTAAAGCTTGTTTTGTTTTAATTAGCACACAAAGTACAGGTTTTGTTAGAATAGTTTATGCATATTTTTTGTTAGTCCACTCCCTCTGCTCCTGTCTCATACCTCTCTCCTCCCTAACTTGTACTTTTTTGTTCCTGGTAATTCTCTTTCCGTTTTCATTACAACGTGTTCTTTTACCTTCCTAAATTAGCCAGGTTTCTCTAGAAGAGGAAAATCAATAGAATTTATATATATTACAAAGGGGATCTACATCCAGATCCCCAGGCATCAGAGAGAGAGACACAGGGACTGGCTTGAGCTTTTGAAACCCCCAAGCCCATCCCCAGTTGTAGCAGGGTCCTGTGCTGTTGTTCCCTTTGGGGGAGGGGGCCAAAGAGGCACAGAGTCAAACCACGCAGACTCTGGGAAAATGTTGAAACGGCAAGCTCAGTTTATTCAGGAAGAGGCAAGCCTTATATACCCTCTACTCCACCCTGGGGGGAGGTCTGATGAATATACATCTACTGGTGTGACATGGTTGCCTCTCATTGGTCCAGGTCATCTCCAGATTATGTCTCAGCTGTTGTTGCTAAGGCTCTTGAACACACCGAGGTTGGTTCTCAGAAAGTATCTTTTTGACTTGTTTGGGCCAGCTGGCCCTCAAGCCTATTAGGGATGAGTCATCCCACACCCAGTGACACACTTCCTCCAAGACCACTCCTATCCCAGCAAGGCCACACCTACTCCAACAAGACCACTCCTACTCCAACAAGGCCACACCTACCCCAACAAGGCCACACTTACACCAACAAGGCCACACCTACTTCAACAAGGCCACACCAACTCCAAAAAGGTTGTACCTCTTACTCCTTTCAAATAGTGCCATTTCCTAAGCATTCAAATATATGAGCCTATGGGGGGCAATTTTGATTCAAGCCATCACACTGCTCATGTGATACTCTGACAGTGTGGTTGTATTTGGTTTGTAGCCTAAAAACCTGGGAGAGACTGAATTTTAAGGTAGTGAACTAATGTTTCAGAGGAGAAAATTTCAGGAGAGCAGACCTTCCAGACTGTGGCATGGATAAAGTTCACTGCACTCATTCAAGCTTGTAAAGAAACAGAGAAATATCAGGCAGAAAGACTTAAAAAAATGTATTTGTCAATGTAAAGGCCATGAGAAAATTTAAAATTATAGCCAAGGCAGGTACTGAAATAAAGCAGCTGTAATTGTTACAGAGGAAACTCCTGCTCTACAACCAAACAGTAGAAAAGATACCCCATCAAAGTCAAACCCACCTAAAGGCTCAAATTGGGGAAACACAGAGTTGCTTTAAAGGAGAAAACCTGGAATGAGAATGAAGTTCAGGGGATTCCATACTGAAAAATAATGGACTAAGAAAGTGATTTTGCTGATTCAGCCAACAGAGGTCCATTGAGTTATGCTCCATATCAATCTCACAAAGGAACTTGAAAGTGCCATACAGTGATGATTTTGCATGCACCCCCCAAAGGCTAATGGCGTCATCAAGTATTCAGCCATGGTTTCAGAGAACCAGAGTCCAGACAATGTGTGGCAGAGTCTGAGCCACTGCATGGAAACCCTGAGGCCATTACATGAAACTGTGAAGGTGAAGCCTTTTGCGATGGAGACCCCAGAATCATGGAGTTGTCATTGGATCATCTACAGAAGAAATTGTAGGTGTGGAGTTAGCACAAGAAAAAGTCTATGTGAACTGTTTGCAGCAGAACTGATAGAACAATGCTTAGCCAGCCTTTGGAGCCTAGATGATTCTATCATAAGACAACCAATGTGCCGCAACAAGATTTAGTATTCCATCTACATTTCTGATTGCTTTGGTCCAATCACTCCTTGCTTTTCCTTCCTTCTCTGCAGTAGGAGGTGTATTCTGTGCCAGTGTACATGGGAGCTATGGAACTAGCATTTGTTTATTTTGTAGGTGTACAGAGAATTTACCTGGAGTCAAAAAAAACTTGAACTTAGGATTTTTAAAAGATATTTGGAACTTTAAAAGAATGTGGAGAATTTTGATGATTGGAAGAATATATTTTGCATTATGAGAGGGCCATGAATCTATGAGACAAGTGGAATATGATTATGGATTTAACGTGATGATTGAAGGTCAAGTTGACAAGGGGTGGAGTTTCAATGTTATTGATTGTCAATTTGACAGAATCAGAATAACTTAGAATATCAGCTTCTTGACCCACATGCAGTTATATAGATTAGCTTAACCTCTGTACATGACTGTGAGGAATTATCTAAATTATGCTAATCGAGATGCAACAACTCGCTTTATCTTTGGGCAGTACCAGAACTTGGGCTGGGGTCACAATCTGATTGAAAAGGAGAAAGTGAGCTTCCAGTCAGCATTTGTTATGCTCTGCCTTTTTGATGTACCTATAACCACTGCCTCAAACTCCCACAGCATGGCTTATACACTATTTCAGATTGTACCCTAGAACTATGAAGCAAAATCAACACCTTTACTCTTAAGTTATTTTTGTCAAGGTATTTCATCACAACAAATGATAAAAATAACTAATACATCTATAGCTTAAAATGTTTTCATTTAAATTTCCTCTAGCAATTTTGGCATTTAAGGTTTTGAAAGATGGTCTTCAGTCTAATTAGAGTTGTTTTTTTTGGTGCAAAGTGGGAGATATAGATGTAATTTCATTTTTTCCTATGGATTGATAACTCATTTTAACAGTACTGATTGTTGAGTAGGATGACTTTTAATTTTCAGATATATGTGTTCGACACCTACTACAATATGGCCTATTTTTCTTCTGGGTATAACATGTCTACTCCATTACTGCTATGTAGCAGATCATTCCTAGATCTAGGAGCCATAACAATGAATAAAAGGAGCAAAGCCGCAGTAGCCAGGGATCGCTGATGGCAATGGAGCCCTTCGCACTCCCCAGGAGACTGAGGAAGGGAACATCTCAGGATCCTAACCTAGAGTTGGTTACTCTCCACTTCTTAAACTCTCCAGGCTGAAAATGATCTTTGGAGATGCTACAGTGTAAGTTAACCAAAATTAGAACTAGAAGTAGAAAGTTAACTGAAAGGGGAATTTTTATCTTGACTTGTACATATATTTATTATCTATGATGAGATCAGATTTTTGTAGTGAAGTAACTGGTTTTTAGTCACTCATGCTCCTGTTACTAATCTCTAATCTGTGCTCTGTAGGTGAAGTGTGACAATAAACTCCCTGGTTTGCTAAGTTGGACATTGGTAGACTCATCCTCTGGTCTGTCATCTGTATTCTATCCAAGGTTAATGATCATTCATTTATGTCTTAATGCAACAATGGATTTATCAAACATTAGGTATCATGGGTGTGCCTTTTATATATGGATCCTCTATTGTGGCCGTTGGTAAATGTTTCCAAACCTAGACAAATCATGTGCTTTCTTTGTCACTATATGTATTATTTTCCTTGACGTTGCTGTCATAAAACACTATAGCTAGAGGCAACTTATACAAAGAAACGTTTATCTGATAGTTATACCAAAGGGATAAGTGTCCATTGTGGTACAGAGACATAGCAGAACTTGTAGGCATGGTAACAGGAAGAGCAAACTGAGAGCTCAGATACAAGCATGAAGTAAAGAGAGCAATAAGACGAGGTTTTAAACTATCAGAGCCGACCCCAACAACACACTTCCTCTTGCAAGACTGCATCACCTAAGCCTCCCCCCACAGTACCACCAACTACGAATCAAGCATTCAAATGTCTCAGTTTATAGAGGATATTGCTCATTCAAACCACCACACACAATGATCAGCATTTTGAAAATTAAATCTTCAGATGCACTTCACTTATTTGAAGGATAATTCTCACAACACTTTAATCAGAAAGTACAAATTATTTTAACATCTTGCTTAATTTCAAACATTCCCCAGAGAAAACTGTGCTGACATACTATTTCCTTTTTTAAATTAATTTGTTTTACATCTCAACCACAATTTTCCCTTCCCTCTTCTCCCAATCTCTGTCCCAACCTCCCCTCTGCCTACCTCATTCCTCTCTTCCTCCATTTCTATTCAGAAAATGGCAGGCATCTCATGGTTATCAACAAAACATGACCTATCAAGTTGCCATAAGACTTAGCACCTCCCCTTGTACTAAGGCTGGGCCAGGCAACCCAGTATGAGGAATAGGGTTCCAAAAGCCAGCGAAAGTATTAGGGACAGCCCCTGCTCCCACTGTAAGGAGTACCATAAAAGACCAAGCTACACAACTGTCACATGTGCAGAGGTCCTAGGTTAGTCCCGGTACAGGCTCCTTGGTTGTTGGTTCAGTCTCTGTGAGCTCCTATGAGCCATTGTTAGTTGATTGTGTGGGTTTTCTTGTCATATCCTTGACCCTTCTGGTTTCTACAATCCTTCCTCCCTCTCTTAAACAGAATTCCCTGACATTGGCCTAATGTTTGGCTGTGGGTCTCCACATCTGTTTCCATTAGTTGCAGGATGAAGCCTTTCTGATGACAATTAGGTTAGGCACCAATCTATAAGTATAACAGAATATCACTAGGCATCATTACAATGGCTTTTTTCCCTCTAGTCGTGTTTGGTTCTATCCTAGGTCTCTGGGCCATCCAGCATCTGGAATGGTTCTGGTACTCCAAGTAGTAACAGGGGTGGACTCACTCTTGTGGCATAGGACTGAGACTGAATCAATCATTGGTTGGCCACTCCCACAATCTCTGTGCCACCCTTACCCCAGCACATCCCATAGGTAGGACAGACTATGGTCGGCTGTGGGATGTCCTGTATGCTGTGAATATATGTTGCTATGATTGATTGATACATAAAACGCTGATTGGTAAGTAGCCAGGCAGGAAGGATAGTGTAGGCGGGACAAGGAGAGAGGAGAATGCTGGGTGGAAGAAGGCTGAGTCAAATGATGCTGCCAGCGCGATGAGTAGCAAGATGTAAGTAACCAGTAAGCCACAAGCCATGTGGCAAGGTACAGATTAATAGAAATGGGCTGAGTTTAAGTGTCAGAGCCAGACAGTGGTAGGCCTGAGCTAATGGCGGAGCAGTTTATTTAATACGAGCTTCTGAGTGATCATTTTATAAGTGGTTGTGGGGTCCATGGGGCTGGGCAGGACTGGAGAAAACTCCAGCTACAATGGTCAAAGGTTAGTGTCCCAGTCCCACAAGTGTAAGACTTGCCTGGTCACAGGAAATAGCCAGACCAGGCTATGTTGCTTGGAATCTTAGCTGAGGTCATCCTTGTAGACTCCTAGGAGCTTCCCCTGTACCAGGTTCTACCTCACCCTAAAACGTCCCCTTTCCAGTCTATCCTTCCAGTACTTTCTCCTCCATCCCCCCTTCACCTGACCCCTCATAGTGCCATCCCCACCCATCCCCAATCCACCCACAGAATTTCTTCTATTTCCTTTTCCCAGGGAGTTCTGAACTTCTCCTCTTGAGCCCTCCTTATTACTTAGCCTCTCTGGGTCTGTGGATTGTACCATGGTTATCCTTTACAGCTAATATCCACTTATAAGTGAATAATATACTATGTTTGTGTTTCTGGATCTGGGTTACCTCACCCATGATGATTTCTTTCTAGTTCCATCCATTTGCCTGCAAATTCCATGATGTCATTGTTTTTCAATGAGTAATATTCTGTTGTGTATATGTACCACATTTTCTTTATCCATTTTTCAGTTGAGGGACATCTAGATTGTTTCCAAGTTCTGGCTATTATGAATAAAACTGCTATGAACATTGTTGAGCAAGTATCCTTATGGTAGGATGTATGGTCAAAAGTAGTATAGCTGGATCTTGGGTTCATCAATTCCCAATTTTCTGAGAAACTACCATATTGGTTTCCAAAGTGGCTGCACAAATTTGCACTCCAACCAGCAATAGGAGGAGTGTTCTCCTTACTCCACATCCTCTCCAGCATGAGCTGTCACTTGTGGTTTTTGGCATAGCCATTCTGACAGGTGTAAAATGGAATCTCAGAGTAGTTTTGATTTACATTTCTCTGATGGATAAGGATGTGAACACTTCTTTGCATGTATTTTGGCCATTTGAGATTCTGCCGATGAGAATTCTCTGTTTAGATCTGTGACCCATTTATAATTGCGTTGTTTGGTTTGTTGATGTCTAGTTTCTTGAGGTTTTTTTTATATATATATTCTTTAAATCAGCCTTCTGTCAGATATGAGTTGGTAAAGATCTTTTCCCATTCTCTGGGCTGCCATTTTATCCTATTGTTCATGACTTTTGCCTTACAGAACATTTTTAGTTCCACAGAGTCCCATTTATTAATTGTTGGTCTTAGTTCCTGCACTATTCAGGAAGTTGTGTCCTGTGTGGATGCATTCAAAGCTATTTGCCACTTTCTCTTCTATCAGGTTCAGTGTATCTGGTTTTGTGTTGCATTCTTCTACCTGCAGACATCCAGTTAGATCAGCACATTTGTTGAAGATACTTTCCTTTTTCCATTACATAATTTTGGCTTCTTTGTCAAAAATCAGGTGTTCATAGATGTATGGATTTATATCTGTGTCTTCAATTTGATTCCATTGTACAACCACTCTGTTTTATGCCAATATGATAAGTTTTTTTATTATTATAGCTCTGAAGTAGAGCTTGAAGTCAGGGATGGTGATAACTATGGAAGTTTTTTTATTGTACAGAATTGTTTTAGCTATTCTGGCTTTTTTTCATATGAAATTGAGTATTATTCTCTCACGATCTGTAAAGAATTGTGTTGGAATTTTGATGGGGATTGCATTGAATCTGTAGACTGCGTTTGGTAGGATGGTCATTCTTTACTATGGTAATCTTACTGATCCATGAACATAAGATATCTTTCCACTTTCTGATATCATCTTCTGTTTTCTTCTTCAAAGACTTGAATTTTCTTTCATACAAGTCTTTCACTTGCTTGTTGAGAATTATCACATGATATTTTATATTGTATGTGGCTATTGTTAAGAGTGTTGTTTCCCTAGTGTCTTTCTAGGCATGATTGTCAATTGTACATAGGAGGGTTCCTTTTTTTTTTTTTTTTTTTTTTAGTTAATCATGTATCCACCCATTTTGCTGAAGGTGTTTATCAACTGTGGGGGTTTTCTGGTAATGTTTTGGGGGATGCTTATATATACCATCATGTCATCTGCAAATAGTGATATTTTGACTTTTTCTTTTCCCGTTTTTATGCCCTTGATTCCCTTTACTGTCTTATTTCTCTAGTTAGAACTTCAAGAACTATATTGAACAGAGATGGAGAGAGTGGATAGTCTTGTCTTGTTCTTGGTTTTAGTGCAATTGCTTTGAGTTTTTCTCAACTTAATTTGATGTTGGCTATAGATTTACAGTAAATTGCCTTTATTATGTTTAGGTATGTCCCATGTATCCCTGATCGCTCCAAGACTTTTATCATGAAGGGCTGTTAGATTTTGTCAAAGGCTTTTTCATCACCTAATAGAATGATCATGTGGTCTTTTTCTTTCAATTTTATATGGTGGATTAGATTGACAGATTTGCATATGTTGAACTTTCCCTACATCTCTAGGATGAAGTGTACTTGGTCATAGTGAATGATCTTTTTAATGTGTTCTTAGATTCAGTTTGTATTTTATTGAGTATTTTTGAATCAATGTTCAAGAGGGAAATTGGTCTGTAATTGTTTTTCTTTGTTAAGTCTTTGTGTGGTTTGGATATCAGGGTAACTGTGACATCATAGAAAGAATTTGGCATTGTTCCTTCTGTTTCTATTGTGTGGAATAATTTGAGGAGTATTGGTATTAGTTCTTCTTAGAAAGACTGGGAGAATTCTGGGGTAAAATCATCTAGCCCTAGACTTTTTTGGGTAGGGAAACTTTTAATTACTACTTCTATTTCTTTAGGGGTTATAGATCTATTTACAGTGTTTACTGATCTTGATTTAACTTTAGTAAGTGGTATCTATCAAGAAATTTGTCAACTTCTTCGAGATTTTTCAATTTTGTGGAGTGCAGATAATCATTATGACCTAATGATTATCTGAATTTCCTCAGTGTCTCTTGCTATGTCTTGCTTTTTGTTTCTGATTTTGTCAATTTGGATGTGCTTTCTGTCTCTTTCATTTAGTGTGGATAAGGGTTTGTCTATCTTGCTGATTTTCTCAAAGAACCAAACTCTTTGTTTCATGGATTCTTTGCATTGCTCTCTGTATTTCTATTTTATTGATTTCAGTCCCTCAGTTTGACTATTTTCTGCTGTCTACATACTCCTCGTGGATGTGTTTGCTTTTTTGTTATAGATTGCATGCTTGCTGTTAAGTCTCTAATATGAGATCTCTCCAAATTATTTATGAAGGCACTTAGTGCTATGAATTTTCCTCTTAGCACCACTTTCATTGTGTCCCATAAGACTGGGTACATTGTACATTCAATTTGAATTCTATGAAGTTTTTCATTTCTTTATTTCTTCCTTGACCCAGTGGTCATTTAGTAGAGAGTTATACATTTTCCATGAGTTTCTAGGCTTTCTGTAGTTTCTGTTGCTGTTGAAATTTTAATCCATGCTGGTCTGATAGGGTGCAGAGGGTTATTTCAATTTTCTTGCATCTGTTGAGACTTGCTTAGTGACTGAGTATATGATCAATTTTGGAGAATGTTCCATGAGGTGCTGAGAAAAAAAGGTATTATTTTGTGTTTGAGTGAAATGTTCTATAGATATTTGTCAGGTTCATTTGGGTCATAATATCTGTTAGCTCTAATATTCTATTGAGTTTTTGTCTGGATGATCCATCCATTGGTGAGAGCTGGGTATTGAAATCTCCCACTATCAATGTGTGAGGGGCAATGTGTGATTTAAGCTTTAGTCGTGTTTCCTTTACAAATGTTGGTGCCCTCGTGTTTGGGACATAGATGTTGTCCCAAAGATGTCCCAAGATGACATAGATGCCATCTTGGTGGATTTTTCCCTTGTTGAGTATCAGGTGTTCTCCCCCATCTCTTTTGATTAATTTTGGTATGAAATCTATTTTATTATATATTAGAACAGCTACACCAGCTTGATTCTTGGAGCCCTTTGCATGGAAAATCTTTTTCCAACTGTTTACACTGAGGCATTTTCTATCTTTGATGTTGAGGTGTGTTTCTTGTATGCAGCATAGGATGTATCTTGTTTTCATATATATTCTGTTAGTCTATGTCTTTTTATTAGAGAATTGAGTCCATTGATATCAAGGACCAATGATTGTTAATTCCTGTTACTTTGTTGTAATTGATGGTTGTAGTCATGGTGTGTGTGTGTGTGTGTGTGTGTGTGTGTGTGTGTGTGTGTGTTATCCTTCTTTAGGTTATACTGGTGCAAGATAATGTATTGCCTGTGTTTTTGTGGATGTAGTTTGGAGTATTCATTCTAGTACCTTTTGAGGGATGGATTTGGGGATAGATATAGTTTAAATTTGACTTTATCATGAAATATCTAGTTTTCTCCATCTAAGGTGATTGAAAGTTTTGCTTGGTATAGAAATCTTGGGTGCCATCAATGGTCTTTTAGAGTCTTCAGAACATCTGTCCAGGCCCTTCTGGATTTTAGTGCCTCCATTGAGAAGTTGGAAGTAATTGTAATAGGTCTGCCTTTATATGTTGTTTGGCTTTTTTCTCTTGCAGCTTTTAATATTCTTTCTTTGTTCTACATGTTTAGTGTTTTGATTATTATGTGGCAAGGGGTCTTTTCCTTCTGGTCCAATATATTTGGTGTTCTATAAGATTTTTGTACCTTTATAGGTATGTCCTTTTTAGGTTAGAAAAATTTTCATCTATGATTTAGTTAAAAATATTTTCTGGGCCTTTGAGCTGAGAATCTTCATCTTCTTCTATTCCTATTCTTCTTTTTTTTTCTTTTTTTTTTTTTGGTTTTTCGAGACAGGGTTTCTCTGTGTAGCTTTGCACCTTTCCTGAATCTCGCTCTATAGACCAGGCTGGCCTCGAACTCAAAGAGATCTGCCTGCCTCTGCCTCCCGAGTGCTGGGATTAAAGTCGTGTGCCACCACTGCCCAGCCTTATTCCTATTATTCTTAAGTTTGGTTTTTTTCTTATGTCCCAGATTTCTTGCATGTTTTATGTCAAGAATTTTTTAGATTTAGCATTTTCTTTGTCCAGTGTATCTATTTCTTCTCTCAGGTCTTTAACACCTGAGATATTCTCTTCCATCACTTGTATTCTATTGGTGATGCTTGCATCTGTAGCTCCATTCACTCTCCTTGATTTTCCATTTACAGAATTCCTTTAGTTTGTGTTTTCTTTATTTTTTCTATTTCCATTTTCAGGTCTTAAACAGTTTTATTTATTTCTATCATCTGTTTGTTTGTTTGTTTGTTTGTTTTTGATTTTCTTGATATCTTTAAGAGATTTATTGATGTCCTTCAATTTTTGATTGTCTTCTCCACAATTCCTCTAAAGAATTTATTCAGAACCTCTATCATCATCATTAATTTGGTTTCAAGTTTGTTTCTTGTGCTTCCATTGTGTTGAAATATTCAGGCTTGGTGTCGTGGTATGGCTGGGCTTTGGTGGTGACATATTGCCTGGCTTTTATTTTTGTGTTCTTGGGGTTACATTTAAGCATCTGGATTTGAAGTGATTTATAAGTCTAGGTGCCAAGTTCTGGATATGTCTTTATTGGATAGACATTTTCTTCCTTGGTTTCTGTTTCCTCTCTGGTCTTCTGGCTGCCATGTCCTGTGGTTGGGTAAAAGATATCCACCTTCATTGAGAGCTTGTGGTTGTTTGAAAGAAAGTTGCCCGCAAAGGGAATGTCATTATTAGGGGGTGTGGCTTTGTTGGAGTAGGCGTGGCCTTGTTGGAGGAAATGTGCCATTGTGGAAGCAGGCTTTGAGGTCTCATATATGCTCAAACCAAGCACAGTTACTTAGATGACTTCCTGTTGCCTGCCTATCAAGATGTAGGACTCTCAGCTCCAGTGCCACATCTGCCTACAAACCAACATGTCACACCACCGTGATAATAACTAAGGCTCTAAAAATGTAAGCCACTTCAATTGAATGTTTTTCTTTTATAAGAGTTGCTGTGGTCATGGCCTTTCTTCACAGCCATAGAAACCCTAATGAAGATAGTGCTGTACTCCTGATAGCCTAGGTGGCCTCTTGTCCAGCAGGAGTTATCTGTCAAAGTTTGTGTCTGGGGTTCTGGCTATGTGCATGGTTTCTGATCTGACTGGGGTTCCTCTGAGTTCAGGATCCTGGCCTGGCTCCTGGTGAGGAAGGAGGCTTCTGCCTGGTTTTCTTGGGTTCACGATGACAGCATGGCCTATGTTGAAGTAGAATACTTCCACCAGAGGTGTGGGCAGAATATGGTGATGACAAGAAGAGGGGCTGTTGGAGTTATGCTGGGTGAGTGTGGGTAGGGTAGAGGACAGTCTTACCTGGGTGGGGCTCAGGATGCTGGCCTAGCTTCTGGTGGAGCTGGAGGCTTCTTGCAGAGGTGTGGGCCCAGAGATAAGGTGACAAGGAAAGAAGAAGCACTTGTGGTTAAGCTGGGTGGGCACAGGCATGGCAGGGGAGGGTGGAGGTGGCTTATCTGGTTTTCAGGGAGCTTGCCTGGCTTCTGATGGGGTAGAAGGTTTTCATGAGTGATAGTGGGTAGAATATGGCAATGAGAAGAGGAGGCACAGTTCGAGTTTTGTTGGACAGGCACAGGTGGGGTGGGGGTTCAGTCTTACCTTGAGTTTGGGATTCTGGTCTGATCTCTAATGGAGTAGGGGGGGTTGACAGAGGTGTGAGGCAGGATCAGGTGAAAAGAAGAAGAGGGGCACTTGGGGTTATGCTGGGTAGGCAAAGGCAGAGTAGGGTGGGAGTTGGGGGCTGGCTTACCTGGTTTTCTGGGAGCTGTCTTGGCCTCTGATGGGGTGGAAGTGACATACTATTTTCTTATCAGCTATGTCCATAATTGGCATTTTGTCATTTTTATGTAACTCTACTGGTGCTATTGTTTATACTACTTTAACGGTGCCAGTGATTTATTTATTTATTTTTTGGAGAAAGGAGATTTTATTGTTTATATTCTCATTGTTGATATTTTTATTGCTTTGATTACTAGAGTTTTCTAGAATTCTTTCAACAAAATTTAGATGTATAAAAAATGGTACTACTGACTTCAAGTTGTTATTAATGGGAATTTGTCACATGATATTTAATTATCATCTCTTATAACTTCATAACTATTAAAATGTGATTCTAATTATAATGCCTTTATTTGCATGTGTCTAACATGTAATTATAATAATTATATATTCATTGTTAAAGCCATGTAAATTTGTAAAATACCTTTCCACTGTACTTACAATATAGAGTAGATTGTTCTGGAGGTAAGGTTTGACTGAGCTGCAAAAGTTCTTTTGAGTGGAAATATTTTGAACTATGTCGAAAAATCCTACAAAATCACAATCTATTTCAAAATACTGCTATATACTAGGAATATTAAACATTCATTAAAACATACTACATAGAGAAAAACATTTCAGTTTGAGGTAACTGAATTATTCCATAAAATATATGTGATAGTCACCTCTATATTGAGCATTTCAAAAGAACTTCTGTAGTTTTGGCAGAGCCTTGATTTATTGTTAATAATATATTCTGAAACAACCCCAAGTATGGATCATTGGGCATAATTTTATAGAAAGCATCTAAATAGACTGTGCAATGATAGTGGAAAGAAAAACAGAACCATGACTCTGCCCAACCGTGGTACAGCAGTGTTATAGAGCAATTTCTCCTTGGATTGCACACCTGCTTTCTGGCCCATTAAATCCTGCTGTCTTTACAAGGAATTGAGGTTGTAATGTCTTTCCCTGATGCATACTTTTATAGGGCCATGCATAACAAGTACACATAAAGTACATACGAATGTTCACGCTGACTACATCCTTTTTAATATGTTTGATATGACTGGAACAGAAACTCACTCACCTTAAAAAATAAATCTCTTAATTGCTTGAAGCTTTGTAGCAATAATTTCCTGACAAGTATTGCAAGACTTCCCTGTAGTGATGTGAAATTATTATTCCACTCACTTATACATTCCTAGAAACATGATCTGATATCATTTTTCATAAAGAAGTGGTATTCAGGAATAATAATGTGCACATCATATTTGGTTTTATTTTTATGCACATCAGAATTCCACTGTGCCAATCCCCTGCAGTCACCTATCATTATAGTAATTCTGGTTAGCTACATCTCCCTTTTTACTGATGGGCACAGACCACTTCCAGTGATGTTTTCATGGTTTGCAGAACATACCAATAGTTAGCTAAGCAGTCATTCAACAGTGGACTTTCACCGAATGTCAATGAGCTGCAGGCATTTTTGCTATAATATCTGAAGTCCAGAGTTTTATTGTATTTGAAAGATTAAAAGACGTAAAGTAAAAGAAGCAATGACCTGAACCTGATGGAGCAATATTCTTTCAGCATAGAGGTATGTGCTGGGAGAAGTGAGGCACAGCTCTGAAATTATAAGTGTGGTTTCAAGAGTTCTTTGAGATTTACTACAGAACCTAAATCTGTAATTTTAATGAGCATTAAATGTTTTGATTACATTAGAGGTCGTATTTTCACATATTTAACTTTTATGGATACATATGTAAAATGCATATTACAATTTTGACTTGTATAGTGAGCCATGACAAAAAGTCAAATACAGCTGGCATATTTGTCTAATTAAGGTAAATATGTTCAATTTCTACGTCCCTAGGTAAGCATAAAACAAAATTATTGTAATAAGATTATAATGAGTAAATAATAAAAAAGCTTTAAACAAATATATGCAAAACTATTTTATTTCATTTAGTGTATTTCATTTAGTATATCTAAATATACTATTTTATTTCAGTGCTCTAAATATACTATTTTATTTCAATGGTCTAAAAAACAGCTTGTATTTCAAGTCCTAGGTAACAATAGTAATTAAACCAATGCAGCTCCTATTTCTGATAAAATTTCAGAGAAGTCACCTTTCTATATTAATGTTTTGATCCTTGTTTAATGACGAAGAAATTTTTGTAGAAAATACCTAGGCACATATCAGAAAAAAAAAAAAAAGAGGTCTCAATGATAGGAAATTTTCTGACTGAAATTTCTATTTGCTGAACATTTTACTCAGATTAGGACTATTTATGTATTTTGTAGCAATATATTCTTTTTAAATCATTTGAAATTAAGACTGCTATTATAAGGAACTAGGAGAAAGGGAAGCAAGTTCTTTACAAAGACGACCAAAGCCCCAAAGGGACGATCAAACGGAAGTGAGAAACCATCCATCCCGTGACTCGCACAGATGTAGAAGCTCTTACTTATCCCACAGGACAGGAAACACAGAAGGCTAGTTCTTACAAAAATCTAAATTGTACCTCCAAAGTCAGTGACTACTGCTGTGTTGTTTCAGTCACATCTTTTTCAATAGATTAGTTGACTTAATTCAGTATGCTAATTCCTAGAAACATCTTTACTCCAATTGATTTTTAAAAAAATTTTCCAACTGATATGTGTAAAGACAATCAATACAAGCTTGTGTCCTATAACCATGCTGAATCAAATCTTTGCATCTTCATTAGGAAAATTACTCAGAAATTTCTAACTTGTGTCCAACTTATCTTTTATTATCTTGAAGAACATCAGACAATATATACAGTTATATCCTGTGTTGCAGAATCATTTTTTTTTACTTTTTAATGTTTTTAATATTAAATTTCTTGAAAAGGTGAAATTCTAACAATTTAGTAGTTTCCTAGTCTAATTGATACCAAAAAGTATATTCTTCAAGTGACTCCATCAAATAGCTGTATTTTTACAAACCAATGATTTTTGACATTTATTTTGAACTGTTCATAATTGTTCATGTAAATATTCAAATAATCTATTTTAATGTAACATATTGGAGATCTAGCACAAACCACTTTTACAAAGAATACATTGTAACATTATTTAGTTATTCAACAGGAGCTTGCCAATCACTTCTGAAGAGTATATAGCTGTCAAAGATTTCCTACTTACCTCATGTAATCTTTCCTACAATTCTGTGATAGATTGCTGGTCTGGGAATTTTTAAACAAAATATTTAAGGTTCAGGTGAGATAGATAGTTTATCCTATATTTTATAGCTCTGACTGATCCCACAACATGTTGACTCCCACACCTATGTTTCTGGTTATGAATCACATTTTAAAGATGAGAAAATGATCCTTAGAACGAGTTACAGAAAAAATACTAGCACTTAATAAGAATTCTACACATGCCATTAGTGCTTTGTCTTGGTGTCCTTCTGTCAGTAAGGACTTTATAACAGATAGGGAGAGGGAACAGCTTAGACTAATGTGGGAACTTCTGGAGAAGCATTGCCTTCATTAAAGAAAGCATTCAACACCAGGAAAGTGTGTAACTAACATTCCTGCTAATTTTTACTGTACTTTAGAGTACTGCTCAGAGTCTTTGTGGCTTATTTTTTAATTAAAAATATTTCAATAAGTAAATAAAAACAAACAACAACAAAAAACAATCAAAACAACGTTTTCATGACTAGTGCAGTTCACCCACCTTAAATGAAATTTGGTGACTCATAGTAAAGTTAAATGCTTACCATCTGACCTGCCAATCACCCTCCATCTGACCCACCAATCTCCCTCCTTGATATTCTCACAAGTAACCTAAAACTTTCCCAAATGGACAAAAAATCTGTAGAGGTATCACATGGCTTTTATTTCTTGCCAAAATTTGGAGGCACCCAGGAACCTACCTTTCCATGGGTGAATAGATGAAATACAATTCCAGACAATGGAAAATTGTTCAACACTTACAAATAAACAGCTGTGGAATCATGAAACAGTGTAGGAGAGCCTTAAAGGCATACACAATCCAAAGAAGCCAAATCACAGTTTCATATTGTGTTTTTACAATAGAATATTATTGTTGAAAATACAAATCTATGTCAAGCAGAAATAACAGGAGTCACCTGGGTAGAAGGGATGCAGGTGTGACTCATGGAGTGTTTTAGTTTAACTATTCCACACCATAACTGTATTGATATATACATAGCATTTACATTTATCAAGCTCCAAATGTACAGCTGTATTGCTGGCTCTACAGCTGGGGTCCTGCTGTCTCTAATCCCAGGGTCAGGGGTTGAGCAGACACAGAATCAGTTCAGGGAGGTTTACAAGCAAGCTCTCATTTATTAAACAAAGGGTTAAGGTTTATATATGTGGATTTGTGGCAGGCTCTGCTCCTAGCTACTGTGGCATTTCTTGGTTGGCTCTGGGGCTGCATGTCATCATCTTTTGGTTTGGAGCTTATGGGTCAGGCTGCTCTCGGTCAGAGTACTCTTTGTGCATGGCACAGCTTTTTGTCTGCTTAAGGCATGGCCCAGTGCTTTCTGCCTTACTCGCCTCATATCACACTTTTTATTATGGCTGCTAGTGGTAATTAAAGTTCTTTGCTCTAATCTTGTCACCACCTCAGGGGTCCCCCAACATGGAGATGTGCCTGTCTTAGGTTGGCCTGCCTAACAAGCTCTACTCATCTCTGGCTACCAGCCCTCAGAGGGTGGTTCCCCTGTAAAATGCCTAAGGTGCGAGAATATTAGACAGAGGCATCAGACAGAAACATCTCGAATTTCCATGAGCCAAGTTCTTATTACTTCCTTAGAGGGGTGATGATCAGGGCATTCCAGAATCATTAGCATTTGCAGGGTCATATTGTTGAAGCAGTGCTGCTGGGAAACATGCTGTAGGAAACACTTAAACAACAGAATTATTAAGAGTAGCATTCTCCATGCTATAATTTTTAAAGGGTCAAGGGTTGATTTTATGTGATCCCAAATTTGAGCAAAGAATGTTGTAGATGCCTCCAATGGCTTTACACACATGGAGCTCAGGCTTAAGATTTTATTAGAGAGTTGTACTATAAGGTTTAAGAACTCTTTGCTCCATGGTCCCAATATGATTTTCCTTAACAGACCCCCGGCTTGTGTTATATTCAAGATCATAACAGATTAAACAAAAGGAGGAAAATTGGGGATCACAGTTGCCTCTTACCAACCTTTTTAATGTCTGGATTTCATCATCCAATAAATCTAGTTGCTGTAAATTGAGTATGGCTGGCTGAAAATGAGAATTAATCAGCTGTTGAGTGCTTAAGGATCAGGCTGATTCTTCTTTGGCCATGTAAAGTGTAGAGGTGGTGGCTCCCATTTGAACCAGGGAGGCTGTGGCCGCTGCCCCACCAGCCACAGCAAGCAGAATAGTGGCTGTTATACCTGCCATTATTCCAAAGTCTCTTTTTATTCTAGTCTGCTCCATCAATTCCACTCTATGATCGTGTGTCACCCATTAGTGGTATCCAAATGAAAGCAGGAATATGTACTAAAACTGCACAAAGGACCTTGTTTGCATTCCAGCAGGCACCAAGCCAGCATATTGTTTTGGTGCAGTTCAGCTCAGGCTGTGGAGAATTGGTTAATATAAAGAAAAAGGGGGTCTTTACACAGATGGGGTGCCCTTGAAGATAAAAAAATTCTTTTGTTGTTTAATAGAAACAGAGGACTCAAATGATTCATTAGCAGTAAAAGATCCATTAAACTAACCCCCTCCCCTTAAAAATAGGAATGCTCTCACATCTAAGCAAGCATTGAGTCCACATAGTGGCCGATTGCCAAACATAGGCCTAATGGCCAGTGCTGGGGAGCGGCGAGAGAAGTTAAAGAGGCCCGTGACAATCGCTCTTCAACTAACTCTCAACTCTGATAGTTTGCGTTCTGTAATAGGCCACTGGTCCACCCACACAGGCTTCTGCAATGTCCTATTTAACGGTATCAGCATTGGAATATTTATATCTGGGGGGGGCAGTGGCCCTTAGAATTGGGGGTGAAGACTAGAATTCCTACAAAATTGACCTGTCATATCATGTGTTACTATGTCCTCATTAAAGGCCTTATCATCTTTAAATGGAATTTCATAGACTTACTCAAAATAGGCATGTATGCCAGTTTGGGCTTGAGTTGCGAGATTATCATATTTGCCCCTGCCGGTCAGCATGTCTAGAGAAATAACAATATTATATTGAATATTCAGACATGCCTGCTCTTCAGCTTGATGATTATAGGCTGCCTGCCAATTAAGAAAAACAGCTGGTTGAATTACTGCTTTCATTAAATGGTGCCAATCATTAATAGGTTTGAAGGTGCATTGCCCATTGTGGCAGCACTTGCTCAAAATACGGGGATTCAGGGCCTGATTCGTTGGCAGCCTTATGGATCAGGGAAAGATTGGCTAGAGGGGTGGGAATCCATGCCTGAGCAGCTACATTGGCCCCAACATTAACTGGAAATGCAAAGGGATTGGTTGGGTGATAAGCGGAGAATTTAAGCTGTGGAGTGTCCTGCTTGGTGGTCTCAGTTATCCCTGAGGGGGAATGGGGAGCAGAGGGTAGGGGTTGTCCTGTAAGTCTCCCCAGGGATAAACAGTACATTATAGTTCATCCTCCTTAAGGACAGATTTCCTGGGTAGTTTTTTGGAGGGGAGTGGGTCTGTCTGTGAAGTGTCCTCTTCCCCATCTGGGATATGGTCCTCGTAAGGCAGTGGGGAAGTGAGGGAGAGTGAGGAGGATTTTTGTTCCTCACAATGATCATTAAAGGACCAGATGACTTCTTCTGTAGAGCCGGATTTTATACACGCTATGTTTCCCAAAAGTATCGGGACAAGGGCTGCCTGGGGTGTTTTCCCATCCTGTGCTTCTCGTTTTCTAATTAGAAAGAGGACTTGCAGCCATACTCCTGGATTCTAGATGTTTTCAGGTGATATCCAGGGTGCGGTAACAGAAGCCTCACTCCAAAACTTTTCCAGATGGGAAGTTTTAACTCTTATTCTCCTGGTCTAAAGCAAAGCTTTAAGAGCTCTGAGTTGGGGTTCTCTGGCAGCAGAAGGAAAGTTTCCCATAGCAAGAAACACAGAAATCAAAGAAACTAAAAGAGTCAGTAATCCACTGAGCAAATGTTCCCACCCCGTTGGAGAGGTGTCAGGGGATTTACAGCCCCAGGAAAAAGAAAAGCCTGACCATGAGTTTCAGAAGCTGGGCAGGTGAATAGTTAACAATATGTGTCCTAAAGACAAAACAGACAGGGGAATGGAATGAAAAGATAAGGAGAGAGAGAGAGAGAGAGAGAGAGAGAGAGAGAGAGAGAGAGAGAGAGAGAGAGAGAGAGAGAACCTAATACTTACCAATTGGGATAGGAAAACAGAAAACTAAGAGGAGTTTACTCACTGAAAGGGTTTTCACCAAGTCATAATAAGAATCAGGACAGCAAGCCAGCCATCAATAAAGAAAAAATAAAAAATAAAAAACAGTACCCAAAGTGCAAGTCTCAGGTAAGGTTTCATCCACATTGGGGGCAAGAATGTTGCTAGTTCTGAAGCTGGGGTCCTGCTGTCTCTGATCCTGTTGGCAGCTGGTGAGCAGATGCTGAATCAATGGCACAGATTCTGGGAGCTGCAAGCAATCTCTCATTTATTAAACAAAGGGTTGAGGTTTATATATGTGGATTTTTGGTGGGCTCTGCTCCTAGCTACTGTGGCATTTCTTGGTTGGCTCTGGGGCTGCATGTCATCATCTTTTGGTTTGGAGCTTATGGGTCAGGTTTCCTCTGGTCAGAGTGCTCTCTGCACATGTCACAGCTCTTTGTTTGCTTAAGGCATGGCCCATTGCTTTCAGCCTTACCTGCCTCACAGCTGGAAGAGAAAGTCTCCTGTAAGCTAGAGATTCAGGGTGATAATGACATGTGCAAATGCTATCATCCTTTGAAACATCATTCCATTTTAAGGCAGTATGTTAAAAGTGTTTGTGGGAAAGCAGGATATAAGTGAGAACTCCCTGGACACACTGCTCAGACTTGCTGTGAAATTAAACTGCTCTAAATATTGAGTCTGCCGAAAAGGAAAAAGAAAACCTGCAGTCAACATGAGACACATTGTTTTCTAAAGCATGTTTATTGAATTATTTGTGATTAAATTTCATGGTTTAAAATGCTAATAAAATATTGTCAAATAAATGCACAAAATATTCCAATTCTCAAAAGAGAAAAAAATTAACAATGAAATATAGCTAAAGATTAAACTAAAAAATGAAGTCAACACATTTGGCCAATGTGAAACCAATAAAATTGCCATACACTGTCAGTGTGAGCTCAAAGGCTACCATCTGGAAGACCATTTGTTGAAATCGCTGAAGATAAATATGTACATGCCTCTGAGCCCTCCAAGTTGCATTAGCATGGACATACAAGAACTATTCTAATATCCAAAATATGAAATCCAAGCAAATATTAGCTATAGAGTAAGTGGTGGCAGAGGAACACTGCAGTGCAGAGCAGCAAGAAAAAACAAGATTTAATGAAAACCAAGAGTCTGGATGAATCCATACACATAACGCTGAGCAAAAAGACCAGACACAAAGTTCAGATTCTCTTAGTACATATTCATTAAGCATGAAAGCCCTATTTAGTTGTATAGTGACAGGGAAAAGGCTATCAGAAGCTTCATCTGCCTGCATGCTCTGTTTTGTCTATTAACAGGATTATGTGCTATGTATAGAGCATGAAAATCCTTTGAGGTCAGGAATAATGACATACGTGTTTTCTGTTTTGTGTATTACATTTCAATAGTGAAAATTTATGCATTTTAAAGTATTTGTAAGGATACAATTATTTAACTATTTTAATGACACATCTCTTAACCAAAGGATTTTGGTCTAATATTACTTTGTATGTCTCTTTTTCATTCATAATTTTTATCATCTTCATAACTATGACACATTGAAGTAATTATCCTCTCACTGAGATTGGACTGTGGAAGCTACTATCAAGTCAGTTTCAAAATGAAAATAATGATATCTATGCAATCATCCTTTTACTTCTGTATAGGTTGGTTGCAATACTAAGCATGAACCAACTGTTGGTGTATTATACATTATGTTTGCTTTAAGATTCAATCTAAGTACAGGCTGTCAAGGCTGATTAAAAAGAGCACTTGCAGTCAAGCCTAAGGACCTGAATTTATTTCCAGAGCCTAATGTAGTGGAATTAGAAGGCAGACTCTCATAGGTTTTCCTCTGAATTCCACATACTTACCATGACGTAGGCATGACCTCAGCCTACATACACAATAAATACATTAAATAGAAAGAAAAATATAAGTACAAAATTTCAAGCTTATATAAAGATTCCAAATTGCCAGTGATGTTTAATGTGAAGACTTTATTTTTGACATGAAATCCCACCCTGAATATAACTTCCCTGTATCAGATATTTTCATGTGTTTATTTTCATGTATATAAGAATCAGTTGAGCCAGGTGGTGGTGGCACACGCCAGTAATCCCAGCACTCAGGAGGCAGAGCTAGGCTAATCTCTGTAAGTTCGAGGCCAGTCTGATCTACAGAGCAAGATCCAGGACAGGCACCAAAACTACACACAGAAACCCTGTCTCAAAAAAAAAAAAAATAGAATCAGTTGAAAACAAATGATTTTAAAGAAATTTTAGCTGGGCGGTGGTGGCGCACGCCTTTAATCCCAGCACTCGGGAGGCAGAGCCAGGCAGATCTCTGTGAGTTCGAGGCCAGCCTGGGCTACCAAGTGAGTTCCAGGAAAGGCGCAAAGCTACACAGAGAAACCCTGTCTCAAAAAACCAAAAAAAAAGAAATTTTAAGAGGAGCTACAAAAGGAAAAGTTAACTCTTGGAGAAACTTGACTTCTTCACTGAAGGACTATAAAGAGATTTTTCTGATGTGTGGTTAAGCAGCTTCCTCTCTGCAAGATGAAGATTTAAGTAGCTGAGTTCTTTTGGAGCTATATTCTATGCTGAAAGTTTGATCTGCCATATGACAAGGTCAAGGCAATAAAATCTCTAATAGATAAGATCTAATGGAAAGTTGTCTGGCAACTGTAGTCATGCCTTAAGAATTAATGTAAGTCTTATACTATACACTTCCAGTTAGTTCCCATAAAAGCATGTTATAATAAAATAGAAAGCCCAGCCCCTCAATGTTTCTACTTCCTGTGAAAGTCCACAAAGGACTCCAGTTTGTGGCTTGATTCCATCCTGACTCAAGGCCAGAGAGTTCAAGCTTGTCTTTGCTCTTTAAGGCTGGATAACAGGATGCCTGGCCAAAGAAGTGGCCACCAAGTGTCTTGAGAATTAAGGAGATGCTTACACTTGTTTGTACCTTGAAACATGGTGTTCTTGAGAGAGGAAGGTCTTTTATCTCCCCTGCTTTGAGTATAAAAAGGCCCTGAGATATAAACTCAAGGTAACTGTGGTATTGACCGAGAGCCCTACCAATGCTATTCTGTGTCTCTGTCTTTTTCTTTTACATCATCTACATCTCTATTTTCCATATCTATTATTTCTTAATCCCATCCCCTCCATTCAAGACTGTTCAATAGTCAGGGGCAGAACCCAGAAACTTCCTTCATCAGCATGTGATCCCTATCCTTTCTCACACCAGCTCTCATCGTGTTGCTAATTGCTGTGTGGTAACACACTCCTCACCAGTGTATTTGACCTGGACATAGACTTTAAGCCTCCAAAATTGTGAGCTGAATAAATTTGCTTTTTATAAACTACCCAGTGTTGGATATTTTGTTATAGCAACAAAAATAAACTCAGAAAGTTCCTTGGATACAGACTCTAAAAGACCTATTTATGAAAATGCAATACATTAAGAAATGTTTTTAAGAATAGAAGAGAGTGGAGAAATTGGGACCAAACAAATGTGGGATATCTTGGTCATTTTGGCAGGAAATTTACACATTCCTGGTTCCCCCTGTGCCACAGAGACAGCCTAAGGGCAATTCCCTACTACAGAAACAAAAGCCATAGATGTTGGCTTGAGAGTCAAAGCCCAGTAAGAGCAAGCATGCTAACTCAAGGGGTCTGTGGAAATTCACACAGAGCACTTGTGTGGGCAACTATGGTTTACTCCCTTTTAAAACCAAATCATTAGCGTTATTGTGGTAGTTTGAAAGAAAATGGCCCCCAAAGGGAGTGACACTATTAGGAAGTGTGGCTTTCTTGAAGTAAGTGTGGCCTTGTTGGAGGAAGCATTTCACTGTGGAGGCAGGTTTTGAGGTCTCATATATGCTCAAGATACTACCCAGTGTCTCAGACCAGTTCCTGTCGCCTGTGAGTGAAGATGTAAGAACTCTCAGCTCCTTCAGCACCATGTCTGCCTGCATGCTGCATTGCTTCCCACCATGATGATAATGAACTAATCTTCTGAACTGTAAATGAACCACCACAATGAAATATTTTCCTTTATAAGAGTTGTGTGGTCATGGTGTCTCTTCACAGCAACAGAAACTCTAATTAAGACAGTTATTATTTACTTAATAATGTGACCTCTACAACACCCTTCTTCACATTCCAGAATCCCTTTAATAATGGGTACATTGACTGTTTATATATATTTTTTAGAAAACTCTTATTCAGGTCCTTTCTTTATTTTAAAATCAGGTTACTTGTTTTGTTGATATTTGCTTGTTTATATCTCCCATTTATCATATATGAAGTTATCTTATCAGATATTTGTCTCCTCTTCTATAGTTGTCTTTTCAGTCTGGTGATTGCTTCCTTTTTTGTATAGAGGCATTTGGTGAATAAGTTCAAGAGATATATTGTACAATGTGATGACTAAATAAATATTGTAGCTTTTAAAATTAAGTAGATACATATAATTTCATATGTCATTATAAAAACAAATAAAGAATATGGATTCATACATTCATTCTTAACGTATTTAGGCATGCCTTAGATAACAAATGCTAAAATAGGTAGAAAGAATAAAAGCATTATGAGAACACTGAGTCTTTTTCCATGGAATTAAACACTCAAAGCTGAGGGGAGAACAATGCAGTGCTCTGGCAAGAGAATGGTAGATGCAATGGTCTGTTTGCTTTAGCACAGAAGAAAACTGAATGAGGCTAGAAGACAGCTGATATTCTAGAATAAGGATGCATCTCCATGAGAAATTTTAAAATAGTACCATAACAATAGAAGCATAGAAAAAATAGATGAATATCTAATCAGTGAATAAATCATTAATACAGAAAAGTTAAGGTAATGAGGCAAATGTGTGGTTTTAGGCTGCTGGAGAAGTTTGAACAGGAAGTAACAAAATGAAATCAAAGAACACAGGTTAAATCTGAGTGGGAATCTGGGAGAGGGAGCAATGAGGATAAGGACATTTGATAGGGATGTCAGGAGAATAAGAGGAGGAAGAGAAGAGGAACTAGAATGCACAACATATATTTACAAAGTTGTCAAATAACAAAACTAATCAAAAAATAAAAGTGGGGTAACTTTAGTCATAATTATAACTGGTGCTGGTTGTTGTGGTGTTTAACGAGGTGAAGGGTTTACCTTGAGACTGATAAAGAAAAGCAATGAGGACTAAAAAGTGGGATGTTCAAGAAGTACACATCCTGCAGAAATAAGGGGCTCTGCACTGAGGAGAGCCATGCATTTAAAGTATCTGGAAATCTGTGGGACTGCCATCGTGCTCTCCCAGACCTCCTCCACAGAGAGGAGGCTCACCCAGAGGCACTGTCCTGCAGGTGTGTATGAATATGCAGCTAGTGGAGAACGGAAATTAGTGGAAATAGAAGACAGACTCCCAAAAGCAACATGAAAACATGACAGAGAGATACAGAGTGTAGAAAGATGAATTTGGGGGATATGGGAATGGGATATAAATATTAAGAATCTGAGAAAGGCTGGGCAGTGAGATTTGCATTAGGAATAGATAACAGAGGTGAAGCCCAGGTGGAATTAACTTTCCCTGGAGACAGGCAGAAGCGTTGTTGAGAAATGGGGAGAAAGTGAGAAGGGGCTCTTGTAAGCAATCCTACCATGATATCACCTCCATCTGTAAATCATAGCAAGATGTCAAGATAAACAGATGTTAACTGAAATGGTTGTGCTGGAATTATATTTGTTTCTACAATTAAAATATAAAAATACACTTTATAACTTATATTGCTGATCGTATGGACAATTGTATTTTATTTCATCATCTAGAAAGTGATTACAGAATATTTTGTGTTAAAATATAACAAGATTTTTTTATTATTTATAAGAAAAGAGTGTTTATTTATCTCATGATTTAGGCAGTGTACCTTTAGAGTTCCTTCTTCCTAGTGGGGGCTTAACAGTGCAAGGCATCATGTGCCAACAAAGACTGAGCATTCTAGCTTAAGTCTCTTCTTCTGGATTTTTTTTTTTTTGAGAGTATAATTTAATTACAACATTTCCCCCCTTCCCTTTCCTCCCTGCAAAATCTTTGCTACATTCTTCCTCAACCTCCTTCAAATCTGGGGTCTCCTTTTTTTCACTAATTGTTATCACAACATATGCAAATGTATTCCTAAATATAACCAGTTCATATGATGTGACATGTATGTGTGTATATCTTGAGGACTGACTGGCACTGAACAAGCAGTTGGCATGACCTTCCCTGGGGCAGGCCACTTCTCTCATTCTCAGCTTCCCTCAGTTGCCTGTGATTCCTTGTGTAGCACTGAGACGTTCTAGGCTTTGAGACTTTCTTCATACAGTTTGGCGTGTTCACTGGCGTCCTCCTTGTTAAACTCATGTGTGGGCAGTCCTGTGGGTGAGAGTTTATGGGTGCAGCTTCTGCTACTAGGAGACACAATCTCACATCAAATTCCTTGATCCTCTGGCTCATAGAACCTTTAAACCCCTCTCTTCCATAATGTTCACATTAGGAATCTTTACATTATAAAATAGACTTCACGGAATAGTGTGAATGGGTAAAGAACATGTTGACTCTAAGTTACTGCTTGGGTAAAAAGCTGCTTTGATGTAAGTAAGTGATATCAAATAGGTTTTTGGTGAAAACTGGTTAATATTGCATTTCTCCTCAGCCTGGAAAATGGGCATTGTTTGGAAAAGATTTCTGTTTATTTCGATCAGTCAAAAGTGCCCTCAATAGTAAGGACAGACAAGGATTGATTTAAGATTTAAAAATAAATAAAAAAATAAACCATAAAATTCCATAGAATTTGTTTCAGAAAACAGCCAAGCAAGATACAAACACATGTAGCATGAAAAGTTTGTTAATAACTGAGTCTCCTTATTGATAGCAATTGTAGGTAGCATATTGAGCTTATCTATAACAATAGACTTTTCTACCTGGCTTATTTTTCTTAGGGGATAATATGACACAGCCCAGGCTAGCTTCAAACTCAAGATCCTCCTGGTTTAGATTCCCAAGTGTTGAAATTGCAGGCAGGTCTCAACATGTTTGATATGCTTTAAAAAAAATCCTTTCTCAAAATTAAAGGTTTTCTCTCACCCATTCAATTGCTAATAAGAATTTACTGAATCTTAAATATGTGCCAAGACTAGGCAATCATCTACAATAGCTTAAAAAGCACATAGTTCCTACATTCCCATCTCATGTAATTCAATTAGATTACCTCCAGGCACTACACAGCAACATGGAAAACCATATGATTAAACAGGAGAAAATAAACCACAGGACTAATCTATCCAAGGTGATAAAAATACTAAAAAGAATACCTAAAGTTTCAATATTTCACAAATGGATCTTCAGTTGGATATATACAATACTATGTATAAATACTTTAAAATTAATAATACATATTTAAAATGCTAATTGTTGCCCTGTTCTATTTTAATCAAATATTTAATAACCTTAATGTTAATATCAAAGGTTTTTCCTCTTCAGTTCAATGTTAACAGAATATTTCATTTTGTTGTCTAGAGAGTGTTCATATTTTACTATGTAACCATATTTTATTCTCTTATTTTTTATTTCTACAGCTTTCTCACAGTCGTGAATCAATAAATGATTACACAAAACCTTATATTTCCTGACAGATATGATTTTTATGCTGGATAAAGTAGAGAAACACAGTGTATATCAGAGTGTAATTGCTAAAGTCAATTTTTAGAGTAGAGCTTTATTCTCCATTCTATCCATTATTATCAAATTCAGAATATGGTAGCTAACCAAATGTGTACTGATGTCAGACAAGCAAGATCACACCCAGGGCATTCCATTATGTTTTATTTGCAACCACTGTATCTTAGCTCATGTGAAATGGTCCTTGCTTATATACATAGAATTTAGAAATTTTAAAATATGAAAAAAATCTTACTTGACAGTTGTCATAAAATGGATAATGTGAAGCCTGCTACAGAGTGTTTGAGTGATATGGTACATCCTTCATTGTACATTTGTGGACGTTTTAAACTAAAGTTGAAAGGCTCCAAACATATGCTAACACTAAATTCAACTTTACAGGGTGTATGTTCATATGTCATATTTGTCCACTATGAACTAACAGCTTAGAAGACATAAAATAAGCCTTGCTTCAACCCTGAGACTAGGAGCAGTAATTGTGATTCATAACTTGGCTTTCCATCTTTAGCCCTTTAAAATATAGTTGATTAAACAATTGTATTGGTATATATATATATATATATATATATATATATATATATATATATATATACATATGTGGTGTGTGTGTGTGTGTGTGTGTGTGTGTGTGTGTGTGTGTGAGCACATCAGTATTTCATTTAAAAACACTGAAACCTTGCACTTTTAGGCTATTTCCCAAAGGTTACTTTGATAATATTCTTCATTCACAGTGCCACAAGGGCTTATGAGATAAACCACTCATTTACCAGAAGACTGAATTCTGTGATTGAGAAATTTGTATTGATAAGTAACTGTTAAGGACATCCATTTCTCCTGAATCTCCTGTCAACTACAATCTGCAAAATCAAATTATGCTCGAGTTATAACATTCAACAAAGTGAGTTAAACATATAAAAAGCAGTCACCTATGTACTCAGCATAATACAATGTCTATTTTCTTGCTGATCTGTTAGAAAAACTTAAATTATTTTCCTGATTCATGACTAAACTTGCCCCTAAATGATGTTGAAAGTAATTGTGAATCGAAGGCTCTTTTAAAAATGAAACTGGTTATAATAATTAGGAAAACAATCTCCTACTCCATTCCATCAAAGCCTAATTCCCTGGTGATAAATCCTTAGTTTATGATGATGAAGAACTATTAATCACTTTTCTCTTAAGAATTTTCTACTGGTGCTTCATGCCTTTGTTAGACACCAATATGGAGATTGTATGTGCACATCCTCATGTTTATGAGACATTACTACATAGGAGACTGATGAAGCCAGAGTCTATTCAAACTCAATATTTTATACATATTGAGTCTTCTGGAATATGTATTTACTTTCATTTCCAAGCTGAAATTTCACATTCAAATACAAAAGAATGTTTAAATAACTGAACTTGCTACCACCTAACATGGCCGTAATGAGCCCAAATATTGTTGGTAATTTCTATTTAATGTGTTTGGATAATTAACATTGTAAATCTATTCAACAATCTCACTTTTGTATTGTGGTTAACATTAGAGCAAAGGTAAATTCAAAGCTGAATTGATTATTTTGGGTAGTCCTTCTATTGCTTACAGTGGATGTCTACTAAAATCTGACAGAAGTGGAAATAGGCTGAATATGGTAGTTTTTTAAATGTCTAAACCACATCTGAACCAAAATTGCTGTTATTTATTGTTATAATTGAATGACATTATAATTGAAATTTGCAAATACATGCCATTCTTATTTATTCAAAATACCCAGCAAACTATAAAGACCACAAGGCAACAACTAGGTCAAAATCCTGAAGACTTGCTTTGGAAACAACCAGTCCCGCATGCACCAGCCACCCTAAGAAAGTAACAGCTAGCACCCATGTCACAGAATGAATGCAATGTGCATATCAGATTTCATTACTGGTGAAATGTTCCATGCTCCCCCACTCTGAAAACTACATCAAAATATTGTGTATAAACATGATAAAGCATTCACTTGTGGGCAATAAAAAGCATGCTCAGCCTTTGGGATATGAAAGTTTGGCAAATACACTGTAGCTCATTTCCTATTCAGAGTAATCCTATGAGATAGCTAGGTATTATTGTGTCAATAAATAAGGCAGCAAACCTCCTAAGAGTTAAAATAATTTTGAGATGTATTTTATGTAGAAAATAAATATCTTCCACCACCTGAGTGATTTCACATTGAGAAGAGCCTCCCATTTTTACATATTTGCTTGTTAGTTTATAATTTCAAAAAGTTATCTTCATAGATTTGAATAGAATATTAGGAGATGGAAAAATAAACAGTTGAGTAAGCCTAGAAGAGATTTTGCCCCTATCTCTAACCATTTAACTTGACCTGGACACACAGATTTAAATCATCTAGAATAGTGTACACGCAAACAGAATGATTTGTATGTCCTTAACCTGCTTGTAAATAATACAAGCAGGTTAATCAGAATCACTGGAAGTCTATTGGGGTTCTAAGAAAGATGCATCAAATTCTTTATTATGTGATCTCTGTCATGTGGCTGTATTCCTTTTAACACAAAAAGTGGAGAGGAACACAATATGACCACTCAATATATACTAGTTACTGGTAAAATGAAAAGGACTTTTAGAACAACAGATACAAAAATGACTGGGCTATATTTTGAGATACAAAAGGTAGAGTAACAGTTCGCAAGGAAAGGGCAGATTGATGGCCATATGGACCACTGAGATATTTCACTTATTGTTCATGATCTTACAAGAGTTGAAAACATGAAGATACAGAAAGCAATGTGGATATTGAACAAACATGGTATGAAATAAATCATCGATACTGTCCAGAGTTTTACATTCTCCTTAACTAGGGAAAGATGAAATATTCCAAGTTTGTTAAGATTCACTAGATAAGTTTGTCTGTCCAAAGAACTGAACACAATGAATAAAATGTCAGTACATAGAATTATTTCTTGCACAACTGTGGCCCAGTGTGATTTCCTTTCATGCCTCATTTTTTTCTTTTTTTGTTTTGATTTTTTTTTGTTTTACGTGACAAGATTTATGTAACAGCCCTAGCTGTCCTGGAACTCACTCTGTAGACCAGGCTGGTCTTTAATTCACAGAGATCCATCTGCCTCTGCCTACCAAGAGCTGGGATTAAAGGCGATGCCACCACTTCCTGGCCATGCCTCATTTTCTTAATTGTTGGTAATATTTGAGTTTATTATGAAAATATGTACACATTTGCATAGGTATATGTAAAATCTATGTAAATAACTGACAGTGAAATGTTTTCCCAAGTGCCCTGTTAAGCATGTTCATTAAATATGACATTAGACAATCTATCAGTGTTTATCTTTCTATCTATTTATCTATCTGTCTATCTATCTATCTATCTATCAGAAAAGTATAGTATTATTAGTCTTGGAGTTTTGGTTATCGGTCTAGCCTTGAAAGGGTGAACCATTTCACCATGGTATTAGTCTTTTTTTTTCATATAATATTGAGCCTTTTGTTTTCCTCTGAGTTTGTATCATAGGAAGACTTGGGGAAATGTTCAATACCTATATGAATTAGTTATATTTCACTCAGGGCTTTGTAAGTGCAGTATATTCAAGTATGGAGAATTATAATTCACTTTCTTAAAGTCAAATCAAACCAGAATCTGAGCATCCTGGAAACTTAAGCATGGCTGTGTTTGACAATGTCTCCCTTCCTTGTAGAGTTGTAAATGCCATAAGTGTTACCCCTATTTTACTTAAAAGAAATTTCTGAATACTTTAAATTTGTAGTTTGGGTGATGGGAGCCCAATGGCATAGTCAATTAAAACCATACACATAATTGCAAAAAGAAAAAGAATGCAAAATCACTCACTATGTATCAAACCTAAAAATAATAAAAATGTTGTTACTTGAAGGAGCTATGAATAACAGAAGATACTTAAGATCAGTCTAGAGTCATAATTTATAAGTGCTATGACATAGTATTGTGATAGATATAAAAATGGCTCTCAAAATATATCTACTAAAATTTGAATTATTAGTAAGGTAGAAAAACATTAAACTGGACAATTTCAAATTAGTATATTTTTAATAGCTTAGAGAAATTAGACTATCACAAAAATGGAAAATGACTTCTATATAAACAAAACAAATCCTATGCAAAATTTTCAACAGGTGTTTCATTTGAAGTTTTTAGATATATGAAAAGAAAAATAAGGAAACAAATAAAATTGATTAATATCCTCATTATAAATTCCAGTTTATTTCTCATAAAACTGCTATGCAAATGAGATTTGTGTATGCAGGTGCATACAGAAATAACATAAAAAATTGTATTAGGCATATGGTCTAAAAATAGTTGTATATTTGTAAGTTTTCAGCCCTTAAAAACTAGTCTCTTCACAACTGATGGCCACATAGGCCCTGGCCAGTCATCGAAAGCATTGCTGTGTTCAGGTCAGCCCTGCTGGAACTTCTGCACCAGCAGCTAAGTCTCTTGTTGACCTGTACCTGAGGGCCAGCCGCAGTCTCACTGGAAGCACTTGGATGACCAGAGTGAAGACATGTTGCAGAGCTTCGGAGCCTAACGTTTTACTGATCATTGTTTCAATATTTTGACAAGCATGTTTGTAGATCTATATAGTAACAAAATTTCACCTCTGCTTTTTCCTAGAGCTTGGTGTAGTTGTTGAATACTATACTGAAGTGTAGGAATTTTTTATTCAACAGGGACCAAAGTAGGAATGTAGATTTACATAGAAGACAGAATTTCCAGAACACAACGGTTTTTTGATAGAAAAATCTCAAATTATCTTTGTAAAATAACATTTTTTGTCACATGTTTGATAGAAAGCACTAGAATACTATTAGAGAGTACATGGTAGTTAATTGAATCAAAAATTAACCATCATAAATACAATCATGCAGCAGTAGAGAATTTCAGTAAACCATCTAATCTATGCATGTTAGTTACATGAATACAATCAATATATGCCCCACCTCATTTCATATGTCCACACTTCAACCATACTCATTTTTGTACTGACAGCTCCATTCTATCCTGAACACAGTTTACTCTATAATTCATCCTTTAAGTACAAGCATCACAATTAATGAATAAATATCATTAAATTATTAATAATTTAAAATTTACTTGGGTTTGAGGAATTTGGTTCTTTAATAATTCCATACGTGTAGAGAATGCATTCTTGTTACTATGTTCCTCACCCCCTCTTACTGCCCTCGAACGCTTATCAACCCTTCCTCCCTACCTGAACCTTACTCGTGATTTTCTTAGCTCTGTTTTTTGACTGTTTAGTTTAACCATGGCCATCTGTGTGGCTTTTGGATGGAACTATCCATTGGAGCTTTATGGGCTACAGTGAGCACCTAACTAAAGGTAATGACTCCAATTTTAGGGATAATATCAGTAGTATACATGTCCTCAGTGAGGGATAGGGCTCCTTGGTTATTTTTAACCTGATGCTTGTTAGTTTTCTCTCCCCAAATCTCGTGTATTTTAGGGTCTTCCTTCCTTCTTTCCTTCCTTCCTTCCTTCCTTCCTTCCTTCCTTCCTTTCTTTCTTTCTTTCTTTTGTAAATAACAATGTTTATTTTTCCTTCTTTTTTAAATTTATTCTTCTGTCACAGGATACAATCCAACCACAGCCTCCCCTGACCCCCGCTTCTCCTCCCAGTGCCCTCCCACCTTCCCTCTCCCCCAGACCCACTTCTCCTCTGTTTCCCTTCAGAAAAGAGCAGGCCTCCCAGGGATATCAACCAAATACATAACTTTTGTTGCTGCGATAAAACACCATGTCCAAAAGAAACTTGGTGAGGAAGGGGTTTATTTCAGCTTACAGTTCCACATCATAGTAGTATATCATCAAAGGAGTTCAGGAAACTCAAGCACAGAAGGAACCTGGAGGCAGGAAATGAAGCAGATGCCATGAAGGACTACTGCTTTTTCCTCAATGATTAGTTAATCACTCTGCTTTCTTACGCACCCCAGGACTACCTGCTCAAGGACAGCATCACCCACAGTGAGTCTCCCCGCTTCTCGTCAATCATTAATCACGAAAATGGACTTCAGACTCGCCTACAAACAACCAGAGGGAGGCCTTTCCTCAGTTAAGATTTCCTCTTTCCAGATACGTCTAGGTGTGTGTCAGGTTGACAAAACTAATCAGCACACCATTCAAAGCCATGCAAATAACGTGGAATGCTTACACTTTATGTCTTCTTTGGCCTCTTTGAGCTAGAATGGTTAAAATTCCTGCTTTGTGAAAACCTTGACAGACTTAAGGAGCACTAGTCAAGTACTTCCTAGGATTTTCTTTCATTCATTCTTTCTGTTGAATTTTCATTAGTTTGGGGAATAATTCACAAATGGGGAGGGACTTTCTCACCTTACCATACCAAGGGTAGATGCTATTGATATGACTTTATAGACCTGGGGAGACAGTCCAGTGATCAAGACGTTGTCTGAAGTCCATGACCCATATAAAACCTAGGCATGGTGAGTACATTCCTGTAAACTCAGCACTGGGGAGTCAGAGACAAGCAGATCCCCAGGACTCACTAGCTGCCTACTTTAGCCTAATCAGTGAGACCCAGGCCCCAGTACAAGATCTTATCTAAGAAACAATGTGAAAAGCTCCTGAGAAATGATCCCTAAAACTGGCATCTGACTTCCACATGCATGTGAACACATATACATGCATTTGTGTGTATATATACATACATGCACATATATGTATATATATTTATGTGTATTCTTATGTACACCCACCCATATCTATATATACATATATGTGCATGTGTGTTTATATACACACAAGTATATCTATGTACACATATATATGTATATATATACATATATATATGTAGATAGATACACATATCACATCTTTGTTGATGCAAATCATTTGGCTGAAGTAATGTTAATCAAACACCTTCACAATGAAGTTATATTTTCTCCCTTACAACTCCTCTTTTGGAGGAGTCACAGGGATAGTTAGAGGAAGGGAATGGGACAAGGATATGATTCTATGAAAGTTTCAAAGAGTAAAGCTACCAAAAAGAAATGAATAGATAATGTGCAAAGCCCTGAAAACAATATTAGGGAAATTCAGTCAAGTGTTGTATAAGTCCTAGTTCTCCATGTGCCATTGGAGATGGAAGGAGCCAACATCTTTGCATTCCTCTTGTTATTATCCCACTGCCTTTCATGCTGTGGATGAATTGTTGAATCATTAAATGATATTCAAATGCACAAAAGGAAGAATTCTCTGGTGTTCATCTGCTGTTGGTCTACATAAAATTATGTGTGAGCTGACACCCTGTCACTTCAGCTTTGTTTCCCAAGCTATTTCTGACCCATGCAAATGGTCTTTCTTCCTTTGTAGACTACAAGTACTCTTATTCTTTCAAAAAAAGGACATGGAACCAAATATTTAAATATGAAAGTGATGAAACCTCTCATGGTTTTCAGGAGCATTAACAAATTAGAGACATGAAGGAGTTATCCCAGATCAAAGGGTTTTTTACACAGAAGTAGCCAGAGGAGGATGAAAATGGTGCATGAATCAATTTGTAGCTTCAGCTCAAATCAATGAAGCATTTCTTCTTTCTACTCAATAGCTTCCACAGAATATTATCATTCTTTTAAACAACCCAACAACATGGTAACCAATAATACATATTAAAACTTGAATTCTCATCTGTACAAAATCACTTATCATCAAATGTCTAAACTCAAAAACAATAATTTAATACATGTTAAGTCAATAAGTTGCTAAAATTCCACCAGAGTTTATAGCAATGTCTCCATTCCTTGCTGCCCAAGATTGGCTCTGATAGAACTTCCGCATGCAAAGCTTTCTTTTCAAAATCAACAACCACATAGAGGTCCAGCATGTAACAAAAGCTACATTTCCAGCATCTACTCTCAAGGCCACAAATCCACCTTTGAAAAACATGACAGTTCATATTTAGTCTGACAATCCAACTTAATCATAAAGCTCAATAAATAAATAAATAAATAAATAAATGTTTTCACAGAGTCTAGAAATAAAAGTTTCTGTGACTGTCACCCTCCACCTCCATCACAAACAGTAGATCCTCATGTCTCACACCTTCTGTCTGCGGTGCAGGCCTCTCCTATGCAGACAACCTTTCTTAGAAAGTGTCCCCATTAATGAGCTAGCACAGTGGAAGGGATTATTTAATGCAGTTAAACCTTTTCTGCTTCGTAGCACTTGAAATGGGCCATTACCTTGATGAAATGAATTAAAGCAAAGTGTTGTTTGTGGACTGGGAGGATGGAGTCAGTAGAGAAAGGGAAATAGGAAAATGCTTCAGATTGAGCAATCTCCCAAGACTACCCTCAAAACTTTAAAATTGCTTTCGGCACTAATTTCTTTAATAGAGTTTTATACACAGACACAAGAGTAGGATGGACATTGATGTGATACACATTTAAAAGGCGAAAAATTCAAAGGTTGTCCTGGAGGGACAGACTTTTAAGTCACATAGAATCCAACCAGCCATTATCTAACTGTAATTCAGAGGTAAAGACTTGGGAACTGAAATCCCAGAACACTTATGAAAGGAAAATTAATCGTATTTTTTTAATGTTCACATATTTGTAAGCAAAGTATATACAGAATACAATAGTCTCTTATCTTAATTTTATTTAAATGCTGTTCTTTTTCACCAGAACCCTATTCTTTATACCTTTGAAGTCAAAACATTCAGAAAAATTAAGGAATGACCCATGGACCAAGATGAAATAATTCCTTTCATTAGTCAGTTAGAAAAGAGCACTATCAAAGCAAATGATGCATCTATGGCTTTTTTATGATGACAGATGCACAGTTGTCATCAAATATTGGTGGTCAGAATTAATTTCTCGGCTAGGAAAGAGTTAAATATGAGAAAGGAGATGATACACCGGCTCTGGAAAGGTGAAGGAATTGAAGTACAAAGGTAGGTGACAGGGCCAGTCTTGGAAAGGAGGTGGCAACACTTGTTCTTGTGAGAAGTGTATGCAAGAGGTAGGGATACTGCAGGGCAAGCTGTCTGATCAAGTCTGTATGATTCCGCATTGTATACAAAAAGATTTGGGTTTCATGAGGAGTCTGGATCCTGGCAAAGGCCTCTGTGAACTCTCAGATGTGACCACAGACTGTTAGAATGGCTTTCCAAGGCAGGCCTCATGCAGGAAGACTACTGTGCTGTGCAAATCTTGCTGCAGATCAGGAGACTTCAATTGCTAAAAGTCACTGAAGTCCAAGACTCAGGCTCTGGCTCGTATGTTTATATTCCTTCTGGCCTGAGCCAGATTTCCTGGGTCTTTCTATTGAGGGTTTAGGCACCATTGTCTCCTACTCCCAATACTGAATTCAAGTATTTTCCCATTGCTCCCTGAATTCCATCACTCTCTTTCCAACTCCAGAGGCCATAAAACTACTATCAAGCTCAGAATGAGACAATTCCCATCATCTAACACTGATCCACTTGACCTTCAATGGAGTTGTGCCCTGGGAAAACAGAATGACAGGAGTTGGTGCCACCTTGGACTCCTTCATGGACCAAGACAATGGGGGATTTACACTTAAACTTTGTTTTTGGTGTTGATTTAACACCAACTTGAGACTCTAGCCCCCATCTCAGGGGAGCTCCTGACAGTTTCTTCTAGAGGAGGCTGCAGAGCCTTTTATTCTGCATACCTACTAGTGTGATCATGAGCAAGCTGCTCAAGCTTTCACCACCTCGATTTAGACATGGAGATAAATCAAGATACGTATATATAAATAGAAGCTAATCGTTATAGAATTACTGTGAGAATAAACTGAAATTAGGCAGAAGCACAGAAGACCTTTAAGTAACAAAATTAGTTAATTATACAAAGTAAGAAAGATTTTAGTTTATTGGGACTCTTTATTGAACGGATAACGTATATCAGCATAACAAATATAAATGGTAAATACACATGTCATATGTAATTTATGCAATTTTACTTTTGTAAATATGTAATTTCATTACTTTCTCATCTTTAGTCCTTTCTGTACTAGTCTATTTTATTACTATTACAGAATACCCAGAAAATGGTGACTTTTTTTTTTTTTTTTTGGTTTTTCGAGAGTTTCTCTGTGTCGTTTTGGTGCCTGTCCTGGATCTTGCTCTGTACACCAGACTAGCCTCGAAATCACAGAGATCCTCCTCACTCTGCCTCTCAAGTACTGGGATTAAAGGCATGTGCCACCACCACCTGGTGGTGACTTGATTCTTAAAAATGTTTATTTACTCATACCTCTACAGATTCAGGGGTATTGTCTAGTTCTGCTAATGATCAGGTGGTAAGTGAGATCATCATGACAACAATACATGTGAAGAAAGAAATCATATCACCAGATGGGAAAGAGGAAAGTTTGAGGACTCTAAATCCCTTCCAGGATCACACTCCAGGAAATCTCATAGTCTATATCTCTTAAAGGGCTGAGCACCTCCCAGTAGTGTCAGACAAGAGGACAACTGGCAACAAATAAACCCTTGGGGTCATAGTGAGCTCATTTTCAAACCATAATGCTGGCATGGTACAATCATACAATCTTACATCTTACATGTATGCAAATAGAACTCTTATTGCTCTCAAATGCAGATAAACATTATATTTAATCATATAAATATAAAATACTATAGTTGATGCATGCCCTGTTTTACCTTTTCCTGCATCAATCTTATGTCTTTAAATGAAAATTTTGTCATTCCATAGTCTAAGTATGCTTTCCTTATACAGTACACCCTGCTAGTAAGTTATATGAACTTACTTTACATTATTGCTTCCTTGGAAAAAGACAAAACCATCTGTTTTCCTTTGGAGTATTAAACACTTCTTCCTGACCTGAAGTAGTCCTTGCTGTCCTTAATCTGAACGGGGTTTAACCAGAAAGAACAGTGAAATGTATCATTAATTTATTTGATAAAATGCCTTAGTTTTAGTTGTCAAGGTAGTGTAGATTCTGCACTCACTGTGATCATCAGAAAATATGCATCTGATCTATGTAGGTGTCTTTATAAGTACCCATATTATGCTTTGAAATAAAAGAAAGATAAAATCATACTAAAAATGAAAAAGTTAATTCACTTTTTTATATTCCTAAGTACAATGGTGTATACATTTTCATTTCTGCTCTGTCTTGAGAGATCATTAGAGAGACTATGGTAGTATGGCCACCTCAGCTCTGTCCCTATTCTGGAGCTTCTGACAGGACACTGGTGCTTCTTATCTTCACACTCATTATCCTGCCCCTTTCCTTCAGCCTCCGTCTCTGTTGTTTGTGTATATGTGTTTTCAGTGGTGGAAATCTGTTCATGTCAATGTCCCTAGGAAATTCCAGCTGGCTTCATCTCAGAATTAATCCCCCATCTTGTTCTGCATCTGCCCTTTTCACAGAATCGTCAGTTCCCAGTTCCCTAAACCTCTGCCTGGGGTTATGTGGGACTCACAGCTAAATATAAAAAGATTCAGAAAATGCTCAACTGCATCTCTTCCCAGTTCTTAGTGTAACAAAATCTGACTGCAGCCTGAGGAAACGGCTTACCCTGAAGAACACTCATGCAGTAGAAGTATTCTGCTCTGAGCAATTCCAGTGCTGAGAATGACAGCATGATTTAAGGAGGCTAAAGGGGGAGAGGAGTCATATGGGAAGCATATAGACATACCTCAGAGTGTGTCCCAGGACAGCGAATATAGGGAACAAGCAGATGCTAGAATTGTGCTAATATTAACTTTCATTTAATAATTATGTGTAAAATTATTAGACACACATAGAAAGAAAGGGGGAAGAGGAAGGGAGAGAGTTTTGTGAGGACAAATGAGGAAATGTCTCTTCACCCCAGGTAGAGTATCAGGGACAGATTTAAAAGTGACCACACACAAGTCCAGCCTAGTGAAGCAATGAGTTTATTGGAGTTACTTACAGGAGCATTGGTAACCCCATGTGACTACATCATCAAAAAGCTAACACCACCTAGCACTCATGAAAGCTGCAATCCTGGAGCTCACTGAACAACTTGCAAGCAGCTCGACCATCTCTCATACTCTCCTTTCTTCAGCGATTATTTACTAATTTTGCACTGCTGGGGAAGAGCTCTTCAAATTGCATAACTTACAGGACCTGCCTGAGCCGCGTAGGCTCCTGTTACTGAGTTTTATGAGACTCATTCCTCTCCCAAGAAGGCTTGTCAAATCACAGGAAACAGCTACATAGCATATATAATCATCTATGGTAATGTATAGGATATGGTAATGTCCTTGATCTTAAAAAATACATAATGAAGTATTTTGAAGCACAGAAAGATAGCTTTCTGAATTGCTCTCAAATACTTAAAAAATACTGAAGGAAGGCAAATATAAAGAAGCCATGCATTTGATCACCAGAGCAAAGAAGATAGTTTGCAAAAGTTTTGTACAAATTTGAAATTCAATCCAAAGGGAAAGTTTCAGTCACTCAGTAAATACAGACTAACAGTAGTTTTGATCCTTAATGCTGAAAAAACAAGTGCTGCCACCAGAATTGCTGGAAGAAATAGTCAGAGTCTGGGGGTTTAGGGGAATTGTGGACAGTGAGTTCTGAGGTAAGGCATCCTCAGCGGAACGTTGTGCCCAGTCAGCAGCTGGAACATTACACCCAGATGAAAGCTGTAACCAAAACAGTCCTACCATCTATAAGGTAGGTAAATAAATGCATCCCAAGCTCGCCAGAAAAACAAATCTATATAGAAACATTATTGTACTGGTTACACTGAAAGTCCAGCACACTGATCAGAAATCTGCTGAACTTAGAAAAGCCCATGAAATATATCCCTCACAGTTGAGAAAACTACAGAAAATGGAACTTAAACTGGGATTTAATCCAGATTGGTTGCTGCTGTTTCTTTACTTTTTGTTGATTTAAGAAGTCTTGGTGACTAAATGGCTGGGTTAATGTCAGTTGTTACCTTAATCGTGTTTATGGGATAAAAAATACATTTAATGCTCTAGAATTGTTTCTTATTCCCGAAAGCACCAGAGAATATGCAACCCTTCAATTGTATTTGGGAAGCAGCTCAAGACTGAAGACAGTTCTTCATTTTAATAGACAAGCTTAATTGACTCCTGTTCTTGAATGACTGATGTGTGGTCTCTCTAGTAATGCTGAATGCCACCTGTTCTGTAATCATTTTAATCATCGGGTTGCCACACGGCAACAGTTATGGATGCTACCAGTCTGTAACATGCAGACATTTTAAGGGCCATTTGCTTTTCTATTTATATTGTACTGATGAATTAAATTTGAAGAGCTGTGGATGGTCCTTAAGGGACTAATATAGGGTAGCTGTGAACTCTATTGTCTCTAACACAGTGTTTTTCTAACACCAAGGAACCCCCAAGCCCTTCTACCAAATCAACGCAAACATGTTTGTTTTCTAGAATTGCACAAAGAAATGTAAATTTGTCCTAAAACTTCTTTTTCCCCCAGTTTTCTGTCTAAAAAAATGTCTTATAAAACTGCCATGTTACTCACACAAACAACTATTTTAAGAAGTGACTGTTCTAAGGATGCTACACACCGGAGGGAATCATATCAAAAACTTCACTCTCCAATGCAAATTCATTTCTTAGATCAGACCACACAGCTGTGTAGGATGTGTGTATGCTCTTGGCTACGGTTATGATAAATTCTTTGAAGAAAACTCGCTGCATAAGAGCATTACCCAAGAAGTACAGAGACAGTCTGTGAATTGCACTCCATTAGTTTCTGATCCTGCTGCCTTTCCACACTGTGGTTTCATGCTTGTCTGGTAACTTTTATAATCACATTTATTGAGAAAGAATTGGTTTTATTGTGTATCTAAATTCCACAGCACATAAAACAAATCCCCATGGGGAAACCAGGTTCTACTCCCATCATGTAAGCATGCGATGAAATGCATCCTGAGAGAAAAGGCGACATTGTCAAAAAATGTCTCACAGCCTTCTCTCCTTTGTGGAGAGCAAAGTTCTGACTGCAAACCAGAAATCACACACTTGCCAACCACTGAGATTTAAATAACACAAAAGAAACGGTAATCACTATCACGTTCCCATTGTTACACAGAATATTTTATAAGGGTATTTCTGGTTTTTATGGAGCTACCCAGGCAGCAACTAAATTAATTCTTTTAATCATCTTATATAGTGTTTACTAAGGTAAAACTATTACATAAAGCATATTTTCTTCCTGTGACTATAAAACTATAGTAATTATATGGTGCATTTAGTACACAAAAAGTGTGTATGGTTTAATTAAAAGGAGCATATCCATTATTTGTGTTGGTGGCACTTTAACATTTTTAATGCTGCTACATTAAAAAGTAAAATTTCCTTTCCAACCAATTACACTAGAATCTCCAAGGAATTTTATACTGTATAAGACTGCTGGCCACTCACACTATAGTGACATTATATAACTGAAATTGAGATTAAGGGAACCAGTATAGATTTCAAAGTGTATAAAACATGAACCTCACTAATGGGCAACAATATAATGAACCAAGAAAAAAAGAAGTACAAGTGAAAGGCCTTCACTAGCTGCAGGTCTGCTCTATGGCGAGGTGTATGGAAGGACCTCGGGGGTGGAGTAGGGAGAGGAGAAGGCAAATTCACAGCCTCCGGTTTCCAGTCCAATGCAATAGCCTTTCATGGGCATTTATGCTTGTTTTACTTTTACAAATTCATCTGTGGATGTTTGTCTCTAATTCAATTCAGAATAGAATGTCTTCACTTTTGAAACAAACTTCCATTTCACAGGAAGTCCAGACCTGTGGAGAGGCTGCACCTCTAGGGGGTTAGGTTAACAATAAACTCGAGCGTCTTCTCTCATTTTATCTTTCTTCACAGAGAAACAACAGAAGGAGAACCAAAAAGGTACTTGACCCCGAGAAAGAAATCAGAAGATAAGTTTGTGTTTGTTTCCTTAACTACATTTCTATATAGTTGTTAAGAAATGTAGTAAAAATGGATCTGCTCTAAGACTAAGATGTGTTTCTTCTGCGAAATGAAAACAGCATATTATGGGACAGTCTGCATCTACAATTAAATTATAGAAAAATATTTTCCTCAGAGCTATATTCATTAACAATCAGTAAGACTTACAGACAATGTAGACAGTGTAGAAAGTGCATCAAAATGTTAGGAAGACTACCACCACTTAATAGGTAGTTCATGGCTTATAGAAGCTAAAACCTCAGTAGCAACTAGTCTTAGAGAATTCATAAAGAAAGCAAACTATCTATGCAGTTCTCTCTCACAGTGGGAGGGATTAGCCATAATGGAAACAGAGATAAACAGAAGAAATTGTGACATTACAGCTCTGAAGCCAAAGGTGCCAGATGGAAAGAAAGAGACAGAGTATGGTGACAGATGAAGTGTAGGGGGAGACGAAGAACTGTAGAACTAATGACGTCAATAAAAAAATCACTGCAATCCATCAATCCTACACTAGAACAAGGTTCTTATAGTGGAGATCCCTATCTATACTCTGACTGCTGGGCTCTGAGTACGAAACCCACACCTCATAGGTGCTCAATAAATGTATCTTGAACAATAAGTAATGTACCATGTGCCCTACTTACATGTTTTTAGGTCTTATGATTTTCCTGTGAGGTTATTATTTTAATTCTCATTTCTACTAAGAAATAAGGCTTAAGTCTAAAAGCCAAGGTAAATTAAAAAGAACTGTAGTATGAATACATTTACCCAACAGTAGAGACGGTGTTCTTTTAGAGTGAAGGGGTTTACTAGGAATAATTTACTAGTAAATTAGAAGAAACACGGCTGCTTCTTACTCTGCTAGCAAGTCAGGGAACCTTGGCTAAGTTACTGCTTCTCTGTGGAGTCTCCCTGTTTAGGGAGGGGAAACTAGACTTGCAGATAGAGAAATGGGTATTAACATTAAGGCCAACTGTTCTTCACACCATATCAATTGCAAAGAACACATATGTTCATGCCAAAATGCTGTAAAATTTTGATTAATGTATAAAAATATATTGATATCAACACTCAAAGTAGACCTGGAGTTTGAATTTTTGCTGTGGCTATACATAGGAACGCACAGATGAAAAGCTGATTTATCCTTTTGTTGGTGATTTCCCCAGAGAGAGTGATTTGTTTTACAATGCTGTAGTCAGGTATCGAAGCAAAACTCAGGAAATGGAAACAATGTCTTAAAAAAACTAAAAGAATAAAACCACTGAAGACACATATTTAAATTGTCTATAGTACAGTGGTAGTTAAACTTAGTAGGTGATCAAGTTTTTAAAAAATGGTATGGCCTTCATAAAAGTAGTGACTAGAACAAAAAAAGACTAGAAACAGGAATAGGAAACGAAGATACCAGCAGAGTAGAAAAGGAAGCAAGGCTGTATGAAGTAACAGAGAACAAAGGGTATAAACACCCAGGAAAGTAGAATTGCTGCACAGCATCTCAACTGGGTGGGTGGGTGTGAAAAGGTCATCACATGTGAAATAGCAACTGTAGCTATGTACTAGGCACAAGGAACAGTTCTGTATTTGATTGTTTAACTTTTGCAATGACTTGTAGTGCATTTTAAAACAGAGAAAAGGGAAATAGAAAAGAGTTTGAAAATATAAGGAGAACTTAACTTGGACAGGGAGGATCACCGAGGAGGCTGTGGAGAATGACCTTAGAATCCTTGTTCTGTTGAGAACAGAAGTTACTTCAGGAAGAAACAAAGTTAGGATTCAGAAATATTTTGCTGCAAAGAAGAGGTAAGTTCATTGGCTCAGCTTCCATTTTAAGGCCAATGGGGTTTAAAAATACTGTAATTACAGCAACAAACACAGGCAGCAGAGTCTAGTCTCCACAACCTGAAAACATGATGAATAGAAATAATTCAATAAAGCCATTTTGATGCAAGGGCTTCAAAAGTGGAGAAGATATTTCAAGTGATATGAAAAAATGGGATCAGAACAGAACAAGAAATTAACAATTGTCACAATATGTTTGCACACACGTGATCAAACTTGAATCCAATTTATACTGAGCAAACTCTATCCAGTTATATATTTTCTCCAGTTAATTTTTATTAATCTGCACACCGGAAAATGTAATAATGCTAAAACTTAATGAATGGCATTTTGTCATACACTGAACTTACTTTTTTTTTCTAAAGTATATGTAATCTTCAATGCTAACCAGACTTTTAGGAAATCTTTGATAATAACCCACTGCCAAAACTACTCGTTTCTGTAGAATAAACAACTGGTCTATAAAAGTTAATCAATGAACCAAAACATTTATATCAATAACAGCCTTCAAAGAAAAGGGATTATGGTATTAGAAAAGCCCAAGAAAGATGAAACTAATATCTAAAGGATGGAAGAAAATGAAAATAAAGGTCAAATCTTGCTGTATCAACAGAGCTGTGGCTCAGACTAAGCTGGTATAGAAACTCAGCTTCTCCCACACAAGATACAACACAATATTAACAAAACTCAGAGCATATAGGAAAACTGGGGTTATATGACCACCATATCTAACTTTATGGCTAGGAAAAGGCTGGGTTAAATGCAGATTCCCTGGATAGCCAATGCTTTTTCTTAATCAATCAAGAAAAAAAAAGGGACTAGCATTTTGGTTATAACCGGACAGAAAAAACAATGGTGTTTCTAAAGACAAAGTCTGGGAGGTTCTGGGTGGTTCATGTAGCTGGGGGTGGGGAAGACTTAAAAAAAAAAAAGAGAGTTGAGACCTTTTCTCTGAATAGCAATTATAGAGGCTATATGTAATACAGCCAGAACAGTTAGTTGTTTATATGCAAATAAATACATTCTGATTCTATCTCTCAAGAACTCTGACTAATGCATTGAGTAAAGCAGATTGCTCCCTTCACACTGAGTATCACAAATGTCCATGAACGTGGAGGAGCATCATGGAGTCTGTGGAGAGGCTTTAGTTGAACACAATGGTGGGAAATGGGATTATCTTCTTTATCCCGGATTGTGAAAACTGGGACTTTAATCTTGTTTTGCCCTCAGAACTCCTCCTCTCAGGATTTCAGATTAGATTGGGATCTGCCCATTGGCTTTCTGGTTCTCAGTCTTTGAATCGTAGGTCACCAAGCTTTCTGGAGCTCTGTTTGCAGAGGGTAGGTTGCAGTAGTGTTGGTTCAATTCCTCTGAAGAATCTTAATACAAAATGTTAAATGTGCATCCCTTCTTAAGAATTCAAGTCTAATTTATCATATATTGATGAAATACTAAGACTTTGGAGGGCAATAAAAACACTACTGCTTTCAAGACCAAAACTGAGACAAAGGAGTCAGGCTATTCCAAATATCAGTCTGGTCAATGAAGGAGGTTTGAGGGACAGTCTTGGTTTAGAAAAACTATAGGCTTTCCATTACTCAGCCTCTGAGTTTATAAAACTGTTTATAAAACTCATCACAACAAATCTGGAAATGGCAGAATGTGCTTAAAGGATCAGCACATTTGCAGATCAGGCCTCGACCTCCTTGCTGGTATCTAGAGGTGAAATATGAGATAGCCATCTGTGAAGACATATCCTGTCTTCCTCCCTCCTTACTTTCAAAACTGGCGACATGGAGGCCAGGAGCAAAAAACAGTGGAAACCTCTCAAAAGCGAAAAGGAGTAAATAAGTCTCTTCACAGCAATACAGAGCTGTATGGAGAAAAACCTATGACTTTATAAACTGAGTATTTCCTTAGGGAAAATTGCAAATTCAGTCTCAGAAGCACTGGCGTTAGAAAAATAGGTATGAAAGTAGTAGGACTATATCGGTTTTCAATGGCCTAGATAATGGCCTCTTCTCCCAGCCTCATTTGACACTAGGAGACAGTGAAAGGCAGATAGCCTAGCTGATGTGTGTCTGTTACAGGAAAGCACACTCCAGGCTGCATTCCAGGAAGGTGTTTTCCTTATGTCCCTGACATTCAAATGAGCACTGGAACGACGTGACTTTTAATTTTATGTTTAATTCTTTATGTGCTATATCATACCCTCTCTGTAAATACAGCGAAGAGAGGTAGTTTGAAAAGGATAACCTGAGAATGTCACAGGACATGAATGCCAATCTTCACAACACGTGGATACAAGTTCAAGATCCCTCTCCTTCAACAACACTCAGAAGGCACTGACGGCTTTCTAGACTTTTTTTTTCCTCTAGAATCTTTTCCAACTTGCAATCCAAGTATAAAACGACAACCAATCAAGTTGTGAAACACTCCTCGCCTGAAAAGTCACCATGGTAATGGACACATTCTGGTCGCTTCTGCTGGTGATGAGCTGTGTGAGTGTGGCAGGTCTTTTGATCACTGTTGCTGTGTTTGCTATAAGCAGAGATCCTGACAGGAGACAACTCATTAAATCTGCCCTGATTTCTGCTTGTTTTTCTTTATTCCTTACTTCATTTTCACAACATAGACCATCTGGTTCTGGCTTTGAGACGGTGTCTATTCGTCTCAGTATGATTAAGAACGTTAGTACTTGTGAATATGCCACTTATACCTCTCCTATTATGTGAAAGCTACAGTGACCTCTGGGTATGAAAATATCCCTGCCATCTGGCCATGCCCTGGAGGGGCTTGTGACTGAAGAAGTGGCATGAAAAATATATACATTTTTTATGCCTACAATATATGTGAGGACATAAGCTATGATATCAAAATTCACTGACATGTGCACAGAAGTGTGCTTTAATAGCATACTACTGCCTTCAAGTATTTGACACATCTCCTGGTCAGATATTTTAATTAGACTCAATTTTTAATGTCTCAGATCTTCAATCCATAAATTTCCCTTTGGTTAAATAATCTGAAATCTTGCAGAGTAACTGCTTAAAATTAAGGTTGACTTTTAACTATTGTATTCCCCTGGGGAGATTATGAGTCAATCATTAAGTAAATGTGTTTAAATACAATTTCAACAATTCTTATATTCACTTCATTTCCTCTATGATTGAAATGAAGAATTAAAGATAAACTAATTTAATAAAATTAAAGGCTTTCTAGAATTCATTATGATTGTATTTCCTCTTTGATTTCAAAAGGTGAAACTAACAGTTTGAAAATAAATATCTTTCAATGATACCTTGTAGATACTTTCTGATGATCAGAGAAAGCAAAGAAAATAAAAATAACCTTCAGAACATAAACTGTAGAGTTTTCACAGAACAATCAAGTAGAGAAATCCACCCTGTCCCCTTATTCTTAAAGAGAAATTCCTCTCTTTCTTGACAATGCAGGGGCTAATTAACAAGTCTTATTTTTCAAGGAAGGAGGTTTGAGAGATGAACAAAGGGAGGTAAATATTTCATGGAATGCAACATGATAATTCATAACCAAGATAAGATAAAACCAATTATATTTAATGATTAGGCTACATTTAGAACGAGATGGAAATGTTATTTTATCATGGTTATGAGTTATTTTGTAGCCTGTAAAGCACCAATCTTTGCTAATCTCTTAACCCTTCTTGCTGAAATAGGAAGACCTCCCATATCACAAGATAAGAAAGTAAAAAACTGAGACATATTCATTGGACGGCAGCAAAAATCACATCTATTTATACATGTTGTTATATATTTTTCTATGAAACAACAATTTCAAGTATTTACATTTATACAATTTAGATTCTACTTCCTGGGCCAGAATTTAAGTGAATGAGTCTTCACAAGGGAAGTTTACAAAGGGTCAGTGTTGGTAAAAATGAGCCAGACCCAGAGGGGCCCAACAGCACGTGTGGAGTATTAAAGCACAGTGTAGGTACCCGACACTGGAAGGTGGAGGGGAGAGGGATGAATGGGGAGATCACACAATGGAGACTGATCATAGTCAGAAAGGAGGGAGAAGCTATTGTGTCCTACAGCAAAGTAGCATGACTACTGATAACTACGGATACACATCCCAAAAGACTAGAGGAATGGAGTTTTACTGTTTTCATCATAAAGAAATGACAAATGTTGGAGAACATAAATAATACTTGTTGAGAACATTAAGAGCTCCATTAACTTAGAAATGTCTTAAACAGCCTGTTATTTTCAGGATAAACAAGGCACTACTTGAAAGATGTCAGGCTAAGATGGGTGGTACACATTGGTGCCTTTGGTTGCTCAGCAGAGAGAGTAATTGTTATGAGCTAGGGAATCTGAAAATAAATGGATCCAAATATATGATAAGAAAGAATGGATGGTAAAATCTAGCTTCTTGAAGCTATGTAGGTGAATTTTTTCTAATAACTTTTAAAACTGTGTTTATTTACTGCATGGTTATGTAAGAACTCTAAGGAAATTTCCAACATCACTCTGTAAATCTTACATAGAGGGAGCATGTGTATTAGAGGACTATACATATAAATACTGATAAATCTGTTTCATATTCCATCCAGGTGAATAGGCTTCAGGATATTCTGCTTCCAGGATGTTTAAAATTACAAGTTTGTTTAGCATGTCTGTGTCTAAAAGGTAATTGAATGATGCTTTCCTAACAGAAATTTCTACCTGCATGTCCAGGAAAAAAGGAAAGTTCTGTAGAAAGATAAATGATGTAAACAGAAAACTTTTGCAATGATATTTTTCTTTAAAATATTAAGTCAGTTCCTAAAAATGATAACTAATTAATGCGCAAGCTCACTAAGAGAAAATGCAACAATTAAAATGGTCAGCAAGCACAACTACCCATGATCAAGACAGTTGAAAAGAGGGTGATCTGGGAAGTTATAAATATATTAAAGCAAACTTAGGAGAAGACTTTCATGTTGCACACCTAAATTGAATTTTATTTATATTTTTCAGAAGACAGAGTTCTTCAGTGCCCTCTGGTAAGTGTGTAGTCATACCAATAAACTGTTTTATAGCATTTTCATACAATATGAAGTAGTATATCTAGTTGTAAGACAACTCCTATTTCTATATTTCCTTGGACTTTTAAAGAACATCAGAGAACTTTCATTTTTGTGGCTACTTCTACTGTTTTGATTTATAACCTGCTTTGAAATAAAGAGAACCATAATTTCTCACTGATTTGACTTAAGTAATTTAAGCTATGTTATTATTTTGTCATTTTCTCCAAAGTTAGTTATCACAGGGGCATGCTTACTCCTGTTATCATCTTCAAAACAGTCTACATTACCCTTGGTTGACCCAAACTTCCTCAGCACTAGTGACGCAAACTGAAACTATACCCCTGTGGTCATTTCCAATCTTCCACAGCATTCCAGTATGTGCCATTTTCCTCAGAACTTGCACATTTATTTTTAATTCAGTATCCAGAACCAACCATTTTTCACTGAGACGACACTTAGTCACAACTGCTTTCCAAGCTTCATTCTCCTATTAAATTACTAGGATTTTATCATATTTTCCAGATGGGTTCATTTGCATTTTCAAGAAATAAATCTCACCGTATAATTTATTGCCTATTTATTGTAATCTAAAGGTGTTTGTGAAGCTTAAACTCATGTTTGCATTTGTGGATTCATAATTTGTTTTAAACACAAGTGATAATAAATTTTATAATACTGCTGAGAGTCTCCTATAAATGTTAGATATATACATTTCAAAGTCTAAAAATGGAAGAACTTGCACAGTTGATGCTTTAAAATCTTGTTTGAAGCTTGACACAAGTTAAAGTTCTCAAATATTATAATAAGTTAGAACTAGCAGCATCTTACTAAGATACCATGGTAGGGACATAGAAGGAGTGCTTATGTTTGCAAAGATTAGCAACCTGTATTTCAAGACAATATTCATAGTGGTGCTGCACCCAAGATAGCAGAGGCAAGTTACCTTCCATCAGTCTTTCCTCTTCCTCTTTCCTGTTGTTACAGAGTTCTGTGCTTCCTGCTTTTAAAGAGCAATGCTATAAATGTTCACGGGGAAGCCACTGGCTACTATGACCTGAACTACAACTTATTTTTTAATTCATTTATTCATTGTTTATTGGGCATTAACCAAATGCTAGTTATATCATTGCTCATGAATGAACAAGTATATGACTTACATATTTAAACAGCTCATTTTCCAGGAAAAAAAATAGCTGACATTTAAATTAAAACCATTTAGCACTGTGAATATACTCAAAAGATACATAACAGAATGTGGGGACCTGCAAGGTGGTTCAGTGGGAAAGGTGCTTGCTGCCAAGACTGGTGAAACCCAGATGACAGAAGGACAGAACCCAATCTAGCAGGTTGCCCTGGGATATCTACATGCACTCAATGGCACATGTGTTGCCCCCACCACATACACACAAAAATTAATTAATAAATACATACTTATAAAAAAGTTTTAAATACTTTATGTGGAGACTTAATACCACCAAATATTTAATTAACTCCAAATGCTGAGGTTGCAAATGAATTTTTAGACACACAGTTCATGAGTTGTAGTTGGAGTTTTCTCCAGTCCTGCTCAGGCCCACAGCCACTCAGACCCAAGTAAACACACAGAGACTTATATTATTTATAAACTGTATGGCCACGGCAGGCTTCTTGCTATCTAGTTCTTATATCTTAAATTAACCCATTTCTATTAATCTATAAGCTGCCACGTGGCTTGTGACTTACTGGTACTTTACATCTTGCTTCTCATGGTGGCTGGCAACGTCTCCTGACTCAGCCTTCCACTTCCCAGAATTCTCCTCTCTGCTTATACTGCCTATACTATACTTCTGCCTGGCTACTGGCCAATCAGCATTTTATTTATCAATCAACCAGAGCAACACATTCACAACATACAGAAAGGCATCCCCAGCAATGAGTCACATACTAACTCTCTAGAACTATGGTATCCTATTAGAAAGCAAATTATGCAACCTAATCATATGACTATACTTTCCTCAAAATTTTTAACACATTATTTTAAAAGTTTCTAAATTATTTAAAAAGTTTCTAAATCTAGTTATGAACAAGATATTTGTGCATAAATATAAAAAATAAAAATTTAAATAATTACTTAGCTCTTTTGTTTGTAGAATAAAGAAAATTACACTATGAGGAAGTTTTATACAAAAAGTTCAAGGTTAGAGCTCACAGCTGAAGTTGACTAATTTTGATATTTCCTGAATCCTTTATTCTGCACATTCTTGTGGTTTTTTCCATTTTTCATACCTGATAAGCATTCCTAGCCCTGAATGAGGATGTAAACTATCATTAGTTTTAAGTATTTTAGCAAGATCTTGGCCTCCCTGAGGCATCATACTGGATCAACTGTTCAATAAACTGCCAAATGTTTTACTTACTCTAAAGAAAAAAATAAGTTTAGAAAACATTAAGTACTTAATGTTTTTTTGAGTTATATGAAGTGTTTCTCCAGTGAGAATAAATGTCAAAATCAGAATCTTTCATCACAGTGTCAAGTTCAGCCCAATGGAGTGTTTCCTGCTAGGCAATCGAATACAGAGGTACACACTGTCAATCCTTACATCACATTTGACTCTGATTTTCTTCTAATTTGTTGAAGAGCACAATGGCACTGAGACACAGGTCTCACTGTGAACACAGAAACAGAAGCAAACCTAAACGGCAGATATCACACCACATTACACTATCACATTGCACTGGATGCAGTCACTCAAGACTTCCACTGATTTATTGAGAAATACAACTTTATTATCTCGAGGCAAATGTAATATAAATGAAGGTTACTCATGGCTACTGAAAGTAGCAGCTGAGAAATAAATTTCTAAAGATACAAAATTATAAATTTAGTAAACAAGTTTTTGAAGAATTTTCCCCATAAGTTATTTTAAGCATACTATTTGATTAAATTGCAGTTATCAGTTCAACTCCAAACTAAGAAATGACATAACTTTTAAAAGGTACTAGGAAAAATATATCCTGAAAAGTTACTTTGAAACTCGGTATTAATTCTGTGATGTATATAAGCTTCCTTTGAGATAATATAGAATGAAATTTAGAGAAAATTATTAGCATTCAGAGAAATTTTTTCAGTCATTATCTATTTATACATTTCCAGCAACATGTTGAAACTATGTCAGATTATGAATCTGTGGAAAATTTTAAAGGAAAAACTTATCATTTATTTATATTCTTCTTCCTAAAAGGAAAAAAAATACAATTCATCTCACAATACCACACTGTGTTTTTAATGGGTGTATTGATTTTAGTCTTTATTTTTTCAGAAACACATGAATGCAGTAAAGAACTCTAGGGAAAGGCATTGGGGAAAATAAAAATTCAGTGAGGCAAACACTGTTATTTTCTCCTAAAAGTACCTGACTGGAAGAGATGAGTAGGACTTCCAACTAGGGCTGAGATTTCAGCAGGAAGATGAAATACTGGAGCTGAATCCACAAGTTCCAGTGTATTCCATGAACACCAAGGCATACAAGAATTGCACATGGGTAGATAATAGATGATAGATGGTAGATAAATAGATGACCATTAGACAGGCATTATCTACATGTGAGACACGTGTCTAGTCACAGTATGGTAAAACGAAGAGAAAAACCACATGAAAATTTAAAGACAGCCACCAAAAAAAAAAATGACATATTACCTACAGTGAAGTGTAAATCAGATTTATAGCTGACTTCTTAACAAAAACAGTGGAAACCAGAAACTAATGAAATGGGAACTTCAAGAAAAATAAATACACCTTTAATTCTTTACCAAGAAGAATGCCTTTCAAAAACAAAGATCAAAATCAAAGACATACTGAGACAAAGTAATCCTGACAGAATACATTATCAGCAGGCTACACTAAAAGAAATGCCACAGGCTGTTTTTCAGGAAGAATAAAAAATAATATTAGTTGAAATGAGGGATGTAAGTAGAATGATGAACAATGGAATGGGTGAATAAAATATGTGAATAAATGTTAATCACATTTATAGGATGACATGCTGATATTATGTCTTGTGAGAATGAGGTTTACAGAGAATTATGATACATGACATGTCTTTAAATTGACTTAGAGTAAATAATATTAATATTTTAGGGTTTTACTCAAGGAGGAGGTAAAATTATTTATATAGAATTTTTGTAAGTCAGGTAGGTATTTTGAATTGGAACAAGTGTAGTAATAGTTTAAAACAGCACAAAAACTTCAAGCTGATGTAGAAGAAAATAGAATAAAATACTGTTAATAAAATACATAGTTAAACAGAAGTTTCTTGAAATATAGAAAACAGAGTTGGACAATTAATATAAAAATATTGTAAACAACACATACATTAACAGTATGGAAACGGTGAAACGTGTCAAATCAGGAACTGGTCACAGAAATATGGAAAACTTCAGTGTAACGAAAGCCTAATCATATGAGAGATAAAAGTTCATCTCTGGGACACTTCAGTACCTTTGATAAAAATCAAAGTACTCCCAAACTAATGAAAACATGAGAAAGGCATAGCTCTAAATGCAGTATCACATGACCATTAGACACATGGAAAACTGCTGACACTTTGCTTTCCACTCTCAGCTAAACACCATTTGAACCCACTATTCAGTTCTCCCAGTCACAAAAGCTTTCAACTACTACATCTTCTGTATGTCTGTGACTCTAATTTAGAACCCACTGATCAAAATTCCTTTCTTGTAGTTAAAAAGGGTAAGAGAAGAAACAGCTAGAGATGAGAAGAGGGAAAATATATGCACAGGAGGTGCATGGAAGCTCTTGGAAAGTGTCTGGGCACACACCAGGTTTGTTCCCAATTGCACAAACATACCATAGAACACTTCCGTAAATCTCTGTAGTATTATGGTTCATAACATCAAGATAACAAAATTATAGCCAACTATCTACCTCAGTGTTTCTCAACCTTCTTACTGCAGTGACTTTTTAATACAGTTCCTTATGTTGTGGTGACCTCCAATCATAAAATTATTTTTGTTGCTACTTCATAACTATAATTTTGATATTGTTATGAATAGTTATGTAAATATCTGATATGCAGGATATCTGATATGTCACCCTTGTGAAAGGGTCATTCTACCTCACAAAGGATTTGGGACCCAGAGATTGAGACCCTCTGATCTATCCACTCTGAGTGAAATGTGCTGGGATAATGGTGGCCAGAGGTTGTGGAAGGGGCCAAGTAATGACTGGTCTAACTTGAGGCTCATGCCAAGAGAGGGAGCTTATGCCTGACACTGCCTGGATGGACATAACCAGAGGCTAGATAGCGCAGAAACATAGTGTAGAACCAAACAGGACTGGCAAAAATAAACAAACAAATAAATAAATCCAATGAATGACTTCTAATGATATTCTGCTATACTCAAATTGGCATCTAGCCCAGTTGTCATCATAGAGGTACCATCCAGCAACTGATGAGAACAGATGCAGAGACCCAGAGCCAAAAATTAAGCAGAGCTCAGGGAACCCTGCAGAAGATGGAGAGGAAGGATTGTAGGAGCCAGAATGGTCAAGTACACCAGGAAAACACTGCCCACAGACATCAGTCAAGCAGGGTTCACAGGGCTCATAGAAATTGAAGTATTAAGAGACTGTATAGGTTTATGCTAGGTCCTCTGCATATATAGTATGGTTGTATTTGGTGTTCTTGTGGGACTCCTAACAGTGGGATTGGCACTGTCTCTGACTCTTTTGCCTGTGCTTGGGAGCCTTTTCCTCCTAGTGAGTTGCCTTGCCCAGCCTTGATATGAGGGTTTGTGCCCAGCCTTACTGTAACTTGCTATGCTGTGTTTAGGTGATATACCTGGGAGGCCTGCTCTTTTCTGAAGGGAAACAGAGGAGGAGTGGATCTGGGAGAGAGTGGAGGTGTTGGGAGTGGACTAGGAGGAGTGAAGGGAGGAGAAACCAGTCAAAGTGAAATGTATGAGAGAAGGATAGAGAGAAAGAAAGAAAAATATATTGTGACTTATAAGATGGAATACAGTAGTCAAAATAAATGGGCTTTAAAGTCATGTGACCATTACTGTGTTCCAAAATACATAGTTCCACCCCCCTCTTAATTTTTTTCTCAATTCTAGGTTCAAGTTTGTTTGTTTTTGTTTGTTTGTTTATCTAATAAAGTTATGGTGAAACATCAACCATAAACACCAATGATACACTGTGAGAATATTTTTCTGTTCCTTCTGGGTGTCTGTACTCAGTTTTGTGGTGAGTCAACTTAGGAGGAATGAGCTTAAGTAGCTTCCCACATACAAGTCCCCAGCCCCACTGAGCCACTTGACCTCAGAACTGCATGCATCCCTGCCACATTCCTCAAAAGCTGCACCCCCTCCCAGCTCACTGGTCTACCTGCATCACTAAGAGTCACTAACAACATCCAGTTACTGCTCTTCTCAAGCCCGCCATCAATGCAGTGTCAACGTCTTCCTGGGTATATGAGTTTCCAAGCAGCAAGTCTTGGCTTTTCAAACATCTAACTGACAACACTACCACTAGGAATCAGCAAGAATGTGATATCATCTTTTAAATGATTGTGTTATGCCAAATACCTAATTGGTCCATTCAGGCCAATTATACTAAACAGAATACTTGGGAACTTACCACCAGCATATTTAGTAGTAAATTTGACTTTTATGTATTTTATAACTGTTTTATATTTCATATTATCTTACATATTTCTTTTATATGGTATTTTGTTAGTCTTACAGTATAGCCAAGACTGTCCTAGAATCATTGATTATCCTGTCTTAGCTTTGAGGTACTGACGGGCTGTGACACCAAATCTGTCTTTTTTTTCTTGCTTTTTTAAAAAATAGTTATTTTTAAATCATTTCTTCCATGAAACCAAGGAACAATAATGTACATAACAAAACAAAGAAAACAAAAAATAGGAAAAATGCACAATTGCATATGTGCTCATTTTTTGTTTCCTTTTAAATTTTTTAATGTTTTACTTTTTGCTTTTATACATCATCTAAGAAGGCTTGAAGAGGTTGTCACACTAGGCCATCTGCACACAGGACAACCTGGAAAACATTCTCACGGTGCAACTGTGAAGCCGGAGTGGGAACATCTTAAGGCCCGTGTAGAAGCTGAAATCAGAAGATGGGTCTCATGTTATTTTATTTTGGGGGATGACAATTAAAGGTGGTTTATTAAATAATTTTAAGTTGAGAGTTGTCAGCAAAGCTCCCCAATGAGTGATATTTCTTTTAAAGATGACTGTTACTCCTTGTGAGTTTTTTCATTTTATTGAAAAAATGTTTTTTTCTCACATAATATATCCTTATTACAGTTTCCCCTCCCTCTACTCTTCCCAGTTCCTCCTATCCTCCCCTCCCATCTTTCTGCCTCTCATTAAAAGCAAACAGATTTCTAAGAGATAAAAATACGATATAATATATAGATATAATAAGACAAAAACAAATTTAAAAATTATAAACATATAAATAAAATAAAATAAGATAAAATTGAGACTCCCAAGTTGTTATTAATTGGAGATTGCTTCTGTGCTAGGGGTAGAAGCATTGTGTCCACTTCTTCTTGCAGCTCTAGGACCCATCTGGTGCAGACCCATGTGGACCTCCCATGTCTGTGAGCTCATACGTGCTTCAACGCTGTTGATTAGGCCTTGTGTCCTTCATGTCCTCCATTTTCTTTGGCTCTTGACTCTTTCGACCTCCTCTTTGGCAGGATTCCCTGAACTCTAAGGGGAGGATTTGATGAAGACATCCTGTGTAGGGCTGAGTGTGCCTAGGTCTCATACACTCTGCTTATTGTCTGACTCTGGAACTCTGTGTTTTCTCCCACCTGCTTCAGAAGGAAGCTTCTATAATGATTGATGAGCAAAGAACTGGCCTATGAGTGCAGCAGAATGTCATTAGGAGTAATTTTATTGCTATTCTTTTTTAGTAGAATGGTAGTATTTGTTTCTCCTCTAGGTTCCTGGGCTATCTAGTCTCAGGTTCTTAGTCACACAAGCAGTGCTGGGTACGGGTCCCTTCTTGTATAGTGGGCCTTATGTCAAATCAGATATTAATTGGTTGCTCACACACAATTTGTGCCACAGATGCATTAGCATATCTTGCAGGGAGGATACCGTTTTAGATGGAAGGGTTTGTGGCTGGGTTGTTGTTTTCATTTCTCTTTTGGTAGCCCGCTGAGTACCTTCCTGTACCAAAGATGCTAACAACTAGGGATTTCATGTAGGCACCAGCTCAGTTTCTCCATGTTCAGTGAGCTGTACGTGTTGTCTTCAGCAATGGGGTTTTGCTGTCAGTTTGTGGAGAAGAGCATATAGACTTGGCAACAGCCCGGGTTGTTTGAGGGTTTCCAGGATAACCCACTGGCAAAAAATTCAATTAGATGTAAGCCAATCTTGGTAAAAAACAGATGCTGAGTTGGAGCTCTGTCTCCCCTATAATTTGACAATTTCATTTATATTGGTTTCATATATGTACATATTTTAGGTTCTCATACCATCCCTCAAATGTCCAACTAATTTTAGCTGTCTCTCCCATATTCCCTCCTTCATCCACCTCCTCACCCTCCATACTTCATCTCCCATTCCAGGCCCCACCACATTCATCCATAACTATCTATTCTATTTCCCTTTCCTAATGAGATCTTTCTGTCCCTCCAAGTCCCTTACTCTACATCTAACTTCTATGGTTATATAGACTGGAGTTTGGTTTTAACCATTCATTTAAAAGCTAATATCCATGTGTAAGTGAATACATTATAACTTTTTTTCTTTCAGGATATGAGTTACCTCACTCCGGATCATTTTTTATAGTTCCAGTCATTTAACTGTGAGCTTAATGATTTCATTTTTTAAACAGCTGAGTGATATTCCATTGTGTAAATGTAACACGTTTTCTTTACCCATTCTTCTGGTGAGGAACATCGAGGCTGTTTCCAGTTTCTGAATATTATGAATAGGTTAGCAATAAACACAGTGGTGCAAGTGTCCCTGCGGTAGGATGAAGAGTCATGTGGGAAAGGTGCTCAGGAACGGTATAGATGGATCTTGAGTAGATTGATTCCCATTTTCCTGAGGAATCGTCACACAAGTTTCCGTAGTGTCTGGGCATGCTTACAGTCCCGCCAGCCATGGATGAGTGTTTCTCTTACTGCACAGTCTCACCTGCCCAAGCTGTCATTTGTGTTACTGACCATGGCCATTCTTACTGATGCAAGATGGAATTTCAAAGTAGTGTTGATTTCCATTTCCCCGCTAACTGAGGTTATTTAACACTTCTTTAAGCGTTTCTCAGTCATTTGAGTTTCCTCTATTGAGTACTCTGTTTATATATGTACCTCATTTTTAAATGATTCATTTGTTTTCTTGTTATCTACTTCTTTGAATTTCTTACGTTTTGAATATTATCCCTCTATCAGATGTATAGTTGGTAAAAAAAAAAAAATCTTTTCCCATTTTGAAGGCTACTGCATTGTCTGAATAACAGTGTCCTTTGTTGTGTAAAAGCATCTCAGTTTCATAAGGTCCCGTTTAATGTTGATATTGGTGCCTATGGTAATGCTGTTCTGTTCAGAAAAGCTTTGTCGGTGTCAGTGCATTCAAGGTTATTCCACACTTTCTCCTCTATCAGGTTCAGTGTGTCGGGTTATATGTTACGGTATTTGGAGTTGAGCTTTGTGCAGGGTAATAAATATGAATCTATGTGGATTCTTCCATAGCAGCCATCCAGTTTGACCACCACCATTTGTTGAAGATTCTGTACTTTTGTCCAGTGTCTATTTCTGGCTTCTTTATCAAAAGTCAGCTATCTGTTGGTGTGTGCATTTATGTCTTGGACTTCAATTTGATTCCACTGATCCATGTTCCTTTCTGCCAATTCTGCCAATACCATGCTGTTTTTATTGCTATAGCTCTGTAGTACAACTTGAAATTGCAGTAGTTTCTTTCAGCTTCCCTAGGTTGTTATGTATTTCCATACTGCAGCTGAAAGTTGTCCTTTCAAGATCTGTGAAGAATTTCTTGGAATTTTGATGCAGGTTGCATTGAAGAAATACATTGTTGTAAGGTAGGGTGGCTTTGTTTACTAAATTAATCCTACCCATCAATGACCATGAGAAATCTTTCTATCTTGTGTTATCTTCTTCAGTTTTTTTTTCATTATCTTAAAGTTTTTATAATACAAGTCTTTCACCCTTTGCTAGGATTTATTCCAAGATTACTGATATTATTTGCTGCTATTGTGAAAGATTTTGTTTCACTGATTTCTAACTAGTCCATATGTCATTTGTGTATAGAAGGGTTACTGATTTTTGTGAATTAATTTTGTATCTAGATACTTTGCTGAAAGTTGAAGCCATAGGAGTTTCCCAGTCAAATTGTTAGGGTCATGTGTAAGATGAATTGCTAAATGGTCTTATTAATAAAAATCCTGGAGCTAGTTATTGGGTGAAAGCTGAGAGATCAGAGGTACAGAACAAGCCACAGCCACAAGTTCTTACCCTAGGAAATCCTCAGGCTAAGAGAGAACTACTTCCTGTATGCTCATGCCTATATGCCTTCTCTGTTCTGCCATCTCACATCCTCTCTCCACCTAGCTACATCACTTCCTGTCTGTCTGTACATACCTCCAGACCTCTATGGTTAGTGCTGAGATTAAAGGCATGGGCCACCATGCCTGGCTTTGTTCCCAGTGTGGCTTGAAATCACAGAGATCTGGATGGATTTCTGCCTCCCAAATGCTAGGATTAAAGGCATGTGCTACCATCGCCTGACTTCTATGTTTAATATAGTGGCTGCCTTTTCCCTCTAATCTCCAGATAAGCTTTATTAGGGTGCATAATATATTGGGGGACACAATATATCACCGCAGCTGGGGGCTAGAATAACAGGATGAGTGGAGAGGAAGGTTGGAGGCGATATGTGGTGTCCACTGGAAATGGGGACTGCAAAGGAAAGGATGCTGCAGCAGCTGGTCTGCCACAGAGCTAGAGAGGAAACTTGGGAATTGGGTTTGGAGGAGAAGGGTAAGGTGAAGATTTGCAGTTAGCCTACATGCTTCCATGGCCAGAGTCTAGGAATGGATATTTATTTATTTACCTGTTGAGGAAACACATGTGATCCAGTAGTCAGTGTCACATTTTCCACATCCCTAGGTGACACCTCAGGGTCCAGATATGAAAACTGAAGGTCCGGGAGTCATCAACACATTCCAAGTGGACCCCTCTGAAGGCCATGATGAATGTTAGATGAGACACCAATGGTGAGAATCCAACAGCAGCCCTTCCTATGTCCCTTCTCTTGGGCCAGCTAAGTCCCTGCTGCCTACAGATGAAAACTGTAGATGAAGTACTTGGCAGTTTTACTAACTAGGCTTCTGGCCCCACTCCTGCCGCTGCACCTTGTCTCTGGCTACACTGCTGCCTCTTCTTCGGACTGGCCTAATTCAGCTTCATCCCAGCCAGTGCTGGCTTTTATCCCTGCTTCTACAGTGAGTTCTCAAGTCAGATGCGGCCATCCTTTAAAAGCATTCATCGCAAAATTGGATTTGGGGTACACTGAAAAGATGGGAAACATTATGATCCTGACCCCTATTGCTCATAGAAACCCTCTTCACTCTCTTCGACTGGACTGCTGGAGCTTGGCCTGGTGCTTGGCTGTGGATCTCTGCATCTACTTCCATCAGATACTGGACAAAGCTCTTAGATGACAGTTAGGGTATTCACCAATCTGTTTACCAGGGTAGGCAAGCTCAGGTACCCTCTCCACTATTGCTAGTAGTCTAAGTTGGGGTCATCCTTGTGGATCCCTGGGAATTTCCATAGCACCAGGTTTCTACCTAACCCTATAATGGTTCCCTCTATCAAGATATCTGTTTCATTGCTCTCTCTACAGAGGCAATTGAACCAAGCTCATGGGAACTCACAAAACCTAGACCAACAGTTGTGGAACCTGCATGAGACCAAACTAGACCCTCTGCATGTGAGAGTCAGTTGTGTGGCTTGGTCTGTTTGAGGGGTCCCTAGCAGTGGGATCACGACCTATCCCTGGTACATGAGCTGGCTTTTTGGAGCCCATTCCCTGTGGTGGGACACCTTACTCAACCTTGATGAAGGGGGGAGGGGCTTAGTCCTGCCTCAACTGAATGTAACAGGCTTTGTTGACTCCTCATGGGAGGCCTTACCCTTTTGGAGGAGTGGATGGGGGGGATAATGGGGGCCAAAGGTGGGAGGGGGAGCAGGAGAAGGGATGGGCAGTGGAATTGTGGTTGGTATGTAACATGAATGAAAAATTTATTTTTTAAATGCAAGTAAAGGAAAAAAAAGGTGGGCAACAGGTCTGGTACCAGAAATCTGGTACTTCTGTAATATAACTCTTGCATCTAAGGCTCAGGGTCCTCAGTGGGAGCCAGATGACCAGAAAGTCTGCTTTGAGGTTGTTGTCTCTCCTAAAAATAACAGGGAAGAAATACTGGTGATGTCTCAATAATATGGATACATAAGTAAGACACCAATGGACATGCTGATGCTGAACACAGAAATCTGACAGGGCCCCATCTCAGGACAAAGAACTACAGGAAACTAATGACAGCTGTGAGAGGGAGAATTAGTCTTCCGGTGATTAGTTATTCAATATCAAGTGGTCAGCCCTGAAATCACATATATGTAATAATAGATGGGCTCAACAGGTTCTACTTATATATTTATGCATTTATATCTGTGTACGCAAATGTAACATTACTAACTAAAGAAAAAGAAGCCACGGATCTGAGAAGGGGGCATGAGAGTGGTTGGAAGGAGGAGAGAGAAAGGAAAAGATATATTTTGATTTTTAAAATGAAAGCTACAGGGATGATTTGAATCACCTACTGTTTGGTAAAATACTTCAAGCTGCCATGTTTAATGCCTTTCCTTGGAATAATTCCTCTTCTTAGAAACTCCTATACTGGAATTCTGTTTATCCATTAAGATTTACTGAAAACTATTATCTTGCTTGTAAGCCTCCCCAGGAAAAAAGTTTACTTTTGGTAGTAGCATTTCAATGTATAGTACCATGATACAAGAATAAATTCAGGTTATTTTTAAGAATTTCAATGTGTTTGAAGCCACCTTTTAGAGGAGGCATTAGGATATTAGTTTTTAATTATTACTGAGATTTTCTCAGGATTGTAAATGGCAGTCTTGGACTTTTAACATCCTGGTCTTCTATGAACTTCAGACTGTGCTTTTCTCCTTGTCTATGTGCCTCTCACCTAGGCTAGACTTCTCCTGGGAGGGAGCAACACCAGAGCCTCCAGGCCACATTATTAGGATTCCATATCTCCAGGTAAAGAGAAATGCCCCAGCTAAGTATCCTGCAGGAGAGTGGGGCTTGAATCATGATAAACAGATTCCCAGGCTCAGAAATCCAACACTTTGGTAATTGTTTTAGCTCAATTTTTAGTCTCAGTATGTTTTTAGATAGTTTAACTTTTACCTAGTCTAACCCTAAAATCCAGTGCTGACCTTGATCTTTTCCTCTTCCTTAAGCATTCAAACACATGCGCACTGGTTAGCTCCCAAGTCCAAGGAAACAGGAAAGAAACACAAAAGACACAAGAGCACTTGTTGAGCTGTGAGAGGAGCATGAAGAGGTGAGAACACAATACAAATACAAAACCCACGACATAGCTTTGCTAACTCAATGCTATATGAAAGTGAATGCAGAAAATCAAAATAGGTCAGCTATTCTAAACCTTCCAGTAGAGACAGAAAGCTACTTACAATTACATTTTATTAAGAAAGTGCCAGGATGTTAGTACAAGGCAAGTACTCAGCATCCATAATTGTTGTTCACTGACCTTCCCTGTTACCTCGGCAGGTACTTTAGTAGAGCGTAAGAAAATCTAGGTAAGAACAGAGGGAAATGCCTCATACTTCAGTCACTTCTCTGGGAGACCTACAACTGTGGAAATTTAGTTGAACTAAATTACTAATTACTTCTGTATTAGCATTCCAAATCCTCATGGGGCAGTAACCACAAGTTTCTGCTTTGATGACAACTGAGCCCAGCTCCCAGAGCACAAGGTGTGGCTGGCAAACTGGGTGACAGTGGCTGAGCTTGAGGATAAGCTCATGTCTGGACTTTTTAGCTGCGGTACACTGCTAAAGCCTGTATGTACAAGGATCTCTTCCACTAAGACTTCAATAGGATGAGAACCAATATTCACTAGACTCTAAGGCAGAAACGCTAACCTATGATGTAATGCTTCAGTATCCAGCTGATGTCACACATGGGCCTTTGCCCCACATAAATTTCAAGATGGTTAAAAATAAGAAGGAGTAAAAGCACAGAGAGGTGTCTATAATTAAATGGTAAAATTTACAGACGTATAACCAAAAATGTGAAGCAAATGATACTGTTTAGCCTTGTTTAATAAACACTGCTCAGTCTATATCATATCCTCTTCTGCTTTATGATCCCATTGTTGGCAGTGGGGAAGGCCAAGAGCTCTATGGAATAAGTGTTCTAATGTTTGTACTTGAACAGTCTATAAGAAATGGAATAATTACCTAATTTTGCCTTATTTAGTCAATGCTCTATTACCGATTGTCAAGAGTTTTGAAAGCCTATGTGTTCTAATAACTAGATCCTACATGTGTTACTAGTTTGACTTCTCTACTGGCCTCCACTCCTTGTATCTTTTCATTCTAAACGCTTGATCTCACTCAGAAAAACTACAATAAATTCTATTCCCCATTTGAACCACCTCCAAACACTCATGCTTTTTATTATCTAAGTTTCATTAAAATGTCCAATGAACACTGATGAGGCTCACTGCTGAACTCTTAGGAAAAGGTGGCCTGTGTTTTTCCTGGATTGAAGAAAGCTGTTGTTTTGTCAGGGAAGAGCCTTCTCTGGGCCAGTCCCCGGGTCAGTGCTCTGCGAGCATAAGTTAAAGCAGACCTGAAAGAACCAAGTCTCCATAGATACTGCTCCCTCACAGGCCCCTGAAAGCACTCATTTATGCTCTGTTGTGACTCTGAGGGATCGTTTATGAGCAGCCTCCTCGGAGTAGAACATCAGTCTCTCTTACTCCTCAGATGCATTGGTCTTTGGGGAGAAAGTGGCACAATTGTGAACACAAGGTAAGCAGACTGTGACGTGGAAATACATCACACCCCTGAAACACACGGAGAATCACATAGGCATCATTTGGGATGTCCATAAATCAGCAAGAAAATTCTTCACAAGTCTCTTCCTCCCTGTCAATATCTATCACCCAAGGAACTAGGGAAGCCTTAGGCAAGCAACAATTACTCCAGACTCAGCAGACTGGCAGGTTCACTGACACCTGCCACTGTAACTGATCCCACCTGAAATGTTATGAATGTCTCCCTTCCAAAGTTCCTGATATAAGTGTCGCTTCCACTGTGCCTCTGCTCAGACACAGAATGAAAAATGATCAAATTTTAAGATGTTCTTTAGAAAGACAAAATCTGTTTTAAAGTCTCTTAGAAGAAAGAGCTGCACAAGGTTCCAGTGAGGCACTACTACCCCAGTGATACAGTTGTGACTTCAAAGTGACACAATGTGACTTTACAGTGATACAGTATTAATTCCAGTGACTCCCAGTGATACAGTCTCACACAGTGGTAATAGTGTAGCTCCTAGTGATATAGTGTGACCCACAGTGATACATTCTGACTTTTCAGTGGTACAGTGTGGATCCCCATGGTACAGTGTGACCCACAGTGATACAGTGTGACTCCAAGTGATACAGTGTAACTCCCAGTGATGCAGTGTGACTGTAGTAATATAGTATGAACTCCAGTGATAATAGTGTGATTTCCAGTGATACAATGTCCCACAGTGATAATAGTGTGAATCCTAGTGATATAGTGTGATCCCTAATGATACAGTGTGACCCCCCAGAAATGCAGTGTGACCTCAGTGATACAGTGTGACTTTGCAGTGAGACAGTGTGACTTTGCAGTGATACAGTATGACCTTCAGTGATAATAGTGTGATTTCCAATGAAACAGTGTATCCCACAGTGATAATAGTGTGACTCCCAATAATACAGTGTGACTTTTTAGCGATATAGTACGAATCCCTGTGATATAGTGGGATCTGCAGTGATACAATGTGACTCCCACTGATACAGTGTGACTCTCAACTTCATAAATGTTAAAATGGGACTCTATTGAGAAAGTCACTTTTAGAACTCAAGGCAAAATCTGTAAGGAATTTTCCCTCAGCTTCCACAGCGACTCTGTTTCCAGTGAATATGGACTATCACCAAACCAGTGCCAAATCAACAACATGGCAATTGCTTATGCTTATAACATCTGTATTGTTATTCCTTCAAGAGCATAAGGAATTAGTTTATGTTAGTGACATATGATTAACAACACCTTTATGGGGCTGGAGAGATGTCACATCTATGTCTGGGAAGTACTTACTGTTCTTGCAGAGGACCAGAGTTCAATTCCCAGTGCTGACAGTGGACAGCTCACAAACATCTGTAGTTCCAGCTCCAGGGAATCTGGTGCCTTATTCTGCAATGAACAAGCACCACACACATAAGTGTACAAAACCCTATGGAGTATATACACTCAAGCAGCTGGGCACACCTGTGAGAGTTTTTTTTTTCCTTAATAAAATTACTTGAAGTACTAATCCATATCTTTTGAGGTGAGAAGATCTAACTTTAATCTGAGCCATTCCTTCTGCTGGCAGCCTATATAAAGGGCATCAAGGAAACTTGCTCTCTTTGCCTGCTTGCATAATCTAGCTCTTGGTAGCAAATCTGTTCCTCCACTAGCATTAGAGCCTACATCTTTGGAATTCTAGCATATTCTGAAGAACAGCCAAGACATCTAGCCTCATTGGACTGAACAATTACTGGATTCTTGGACAGTCTGTTAGTAGACAGCCATTATATGACTAGCTGGACCACAGTCATTTCAATTAAATTCATATATATATATATGAATTATATATATTATATAAGTTCTGTTCCTCTGGAGAACTCTGATTAATACAGTGCAGGAATTTTTCCTCTCACTGTGTTAGAGATGAAGCATCCTCTTACCATGTAAAGGAGTTCACCAACAATGCTTTCTGAAACCTGTTATTTACAACTTTGGGGGAATCATATGTAGACATGCATGTTTAAGTCATTGGCCTTAAGGAATGGAACACAATCTCCAAGCATGTTGTGGAACACAGAAGATGGGTCTGAGAATTCCCACTGCTAGGATAATGATTGGTTCCTCTGGCAAACAGCCCATCCTGAGGCTCGCTTAGCTGTCCTTACTCCCTCCAAGACTCATGCCATTAACACAAACTCAATGAGGTTAAAAGACACTTAGTAGAAATAGCAAAGATGTTACTCTCATCCCTATACTTCAGGAAATTACAAAAGATTCAGAATCTCTATACAATGAATTGAGAGTTCAGATACATGATTTTCACATCATTGTTTGTGAGAAAACAATAACATGACCAGATATTTGGGGGCAATTTGGATGAGAGAGAGTATTTGTGTTTCTTCGGTTCTGGGAAATGATGAGTACTTGAGATCTGAATACATTATGCTCTAAACTCTGTTTTATATTTTCTATATTCCTAGTATATATTGATTGTTAATATTTGAGACTTATTTTCATTCTGTTTCTCTCAATTTCCTTTTTATATTTTTGTCTCCATGTCTTCATGAAGTAGTTTTAAGGAATATATCTATTTCTCTTATTTTTTCATTTTTTTCTTTGTCTCCAGTCCACTATTTAACCCATCTATCACATTTTAATTTCTCTGTCTCTTTCTAGACTCTTAGTTTGGTTATTTCCATAATGCTTTATTATTATTATTATTATTATTATTATTATTATTATTATTATTACTACTACTACTACTACTACTACTACTACTACTACTACTACTACTACTACATAAGTTCTATTTGTTTCACTGCTGAGTTTACTTATCCAAGCACTCATTTAGACTTTTCTGAAATAAACTTTTACATTGAGGTGTAGTTTCTGATCTAATTTAAATGTTTTTAATATTTTTCTTATGTATGAGTGTTTTACATGCATATGTGTATATACATATATGCATGCCTAACTACAGTTGTGAACTACCATGTGGGTCTGGGAGAGAACCGAGGTCCCCTAGAAGTAAAGCAAGTGCTCTTAACCACTTAGTCATCTTTCTAGCTAACCAATTTTGTTAGTATTCTGTATAAGTTTTGTCTTTGTTCCTACTTTCAGAATAGACTTGCTTCTGCCAATTATGCAGGAGCATAATCTTGGTATGGCATACATAGTTTGGATTTTACTATGAAGTCATTTGTTTTTTTAATTTCATTAGAATCTATAAGGTATATATTTTCTTCTCTGCTTTGATATTTGTATTTCTCAATCTTAAAGATTATTGAAGAATTTAGGGTCTATGTTTAAAATGAAGCTGTTTAAAGATTCCAGTATATCAGAATTGTACATCTTATAATCCCTGTTGAAGATAGACACCCAGAATAGACCATAAAGAAGTGTATGGACTGAATGTGTGCATTCCTCCAAGGCTTACATGTTGAAATCTAAATCACAAAGTTGAAGATGGTGTTAAGAAGTGGTCTTTAAATTGTTTAGGCTGTGAGTTCTCCATCCTTATGAATGGGGGAATAAAATCAAGGACATTGTATAAGAGTCATCAGAGAGCCACCCAGATCTTACATCTTTTCTGCTGTGCACAGCTCCAGCAATGTTGTGCTATGTTGGAATCAGAGACACTTAAGCCTTCACAAGACACGTAATCTACTATTGTCTTTATTTTAGACTTCCCAGCCTCTAGAATCCTAAGGAAAATTTTTTGTTCTTAACAATTATACAGTCTCAGTTACATTTTTTACTAGGAAGAATAGATGATGTCAGAGAGCTATGTTTTTTTGCTTTTTGTTTTTTGTTTTTTGTTTTTGTCTGTGAACTAACTAGTCCAAACAATTTCTTCCTTAAAGTGATCTCGTTCTTTTGACTTCTGCATTTGTCTGTTATGATTTCTTTCATCAGTGAATTGACCTAAATTTTGAAAGTCCGCATTAACATATAAGAAAATTTAGTGACAATGTTTTTACACAATTTTGTATTATGCATAAAATTACTCAACTTGCATTAGGTAACTGTCAACTTGACACAAGCTATGGTCATTAGAGAAGAGGGAACATCAAGTAAGAAAATGCTTCTATAAGATCAGGCTGAATGCAAGCCTGTAGGGCATTCTCTTAACTAGTGATTGATGGTGGAAGGCCCAGTCTGTTGTGGGTGGTGCCACTTCTGCACTGGTGGTCCTGAGTTTTATTTAAAAAAAAAAAAAAAAGAAGAAGAAGAAGAAGACTGTTCAAACAAGCATCACTCCTCCATCATGGTCTCTGTCTCAGCTCCTTCCTTCAGGTTCCTGCCCTGTTTGAGTTCCTGTCCTGACTTCCTTCATTGATGAACAGCACCATGGAAGTATCAACTAAATAAACCTTTTCCTCCTCAACTTGATTTGGTCATGGTATTTCAACACAAAAAAGAGTAACCCTGACTAAGACAATAAATAACTAATTATTTCTAATTGTAATTTTCTTTAAACAATTTTTATTAATCATTGAATTCCTACTTTTAATTTTGTAAAATAACCAGAGAGCCCTAAATTTCCCTATGATAATATAAATATTTAGTGATTCTTGAGTAATTTAAAAAATATATATAGATAATAAATATGTGTACGTGAAAAAGCTCATTAACTTTCTGAAGATTTTATCATTATTAAATTTTAGAAGGTATGTTCAGTGATACTGTTCAGTCCAGTCTCTTCCCATTAGGAAAACCAGGCATATATTATTTCTCAATGACATTATTTCTACTACAGATTTTGTTATGGCAACAGTGATTTATTTCTCTTCATAGAGATATGTTCTCACTAGAACATATCACAATTCTTCCACATATTCAATAGCTTCTCTACATATGCTAAGTGCTATCCACCTCAAAAAAATAGCTTTAACTTTCTAGAAATCAACTAAGAAAGAAGCATAGTTTTTGTCTCTAAGACCTATACAAGGACTATGATTGAAGTATCCAATGAAAGCTGCAGATTGGAATCATTTTAAATTTTTATCCATTAATTTTACTTAATTTGTATGGAAATTTTGTCTGCACATACATCTCCCCTGGGACTATATTTAGAAACATTTTAAGCTGTCATTTGGGTACTGGGAATTTAACCTGGATCCTCTGAGTATCTTGTACTTCTAACCACTGAGTCATCTCTCCAGGCCTTCACTGGAATTTTATACAATAATGTTTTAATATCTCAGATAACAAAGATAACATCTTTCTGGAAAATTTACTGTAGACACTCGTTCTTCACATATTTCAAAATTAACCCATCTAAGACTGTCTTTAAGAAGAAAAATATTAAGGACATAACTTTTGAACAATAGATAATTGTTATTCAACTTCTTGAATAACTAATTCAAACAACCAACTAAGGATAACAACAATAAAATAATAATAAACAACAATAAAAGACATTGTTGTAGCAATCATATACCTTTCAATAAGAGTAAACTTTTTTCTAGAATTAAAACTAACAGATTTTAGAGGAAAGATAAAATTTGAAAATCTCTGTTTTGTAGCTACCAGTAAAATAATTAAATAAATCAAGTAAAAAAAAATCACCTTCATGCTCTAAAACTAATAGGTATAGAAGGTGAAATATGTATAATGGCACCTAAGTGTTGTTCCACAATAATTGGTTCATTGCAAAAAGGAAAATCTATCACCAAAGAAATGGTCAAATGATCTCTCCATTCTCTAAGCAGTTGGGCATATCACCAGTTATGAGATGTTGCAGTGTTAGGTATCTTCTGATATGATAAAGATAGAACCACAACTTTGACTTTTACATATTCTTGTATAAATAATCAATCTGATTAAGATATAAGCTTACATTTAAATTTGAATATATAGGAAATATGGAGAATAGGACGAGCTTGTGAGGAAAGAACAGGCAAATTAAAGAGATGGAATGAAATTGGCCTCCTTTCATCAAAAAGCCCATCTATGGTATTATAAATGTTAAGGTGACTGTTACAGATTGAGATGCACTAGAGATGAATAACCAAGTTCACATATGATCCTTGACTGGAAACTTGATTGTAGAAAATAAAGATAAAAGACACACTGGAGAGACTTAGGGGAATTTTAATATGTTCTGGGGACTCCATGATATGGGATTTGATATTTCTAAGTGTGATAGCAGTACTATGATTACAAGACAATATTATTGATAGGGAATGTATGATAAAGTACTTAGCTTCGAAGTGTCTTATTTCTACAGCTTACTTTCAAGTCATGCAACTCCCTTTTCTCCAAAATAAGTATCTAATAAAAGAAACAGGAGAAGTAAACATGGTGAGTTTAAGGAGTGACTGCATCAGCTGGTAAGGAGAGAGGGTAGTTTGCTGTGTTCATCAAGGTTGGAGATGTTTCCTGTTTGCACTGCAGGAGCTGAATGTTATATCTATGCATTATTGTCCTAGACTAACTCCAAGGCTGGAGTAACGGTGCTTTATCCAGGCATCAGGAGAGACATGGAGAAGAAGCTGGTTGAGTACACCAAATCCCTGGAGGGAACTCAGGCCTGCCTCAGATGAGCACCTAAAACACAGTTCAGGGAAGTCATGAGCACATCTCAAGCAGGAGGTTTCAAAAGCTCAGCAGCTGTTTTAAAGTCTGAGGAGGCTCCACATTTTAAAGTGATTTAAGGAGTCCCAAAAGGATTAAGAAATATAAATAAAAAGAAATGTAATTGGAGATAGAGGAAATTAATTTCTAAATGCATGGTTCAGAAAATAATTGTAAAAAAGGAAATGGAATATAATTGGGACTTTTAACAATGGGCATAAAATTACAAGACAATTTTTAAAAGGAAGCCAGTCCTATAAGTAAGAACCTAAGCAAAATACTGAGTAGAAAATTGTTGGAAATGTTGGGAAAGAAAATCAATGTTTTAGTCAGAAAAATTATTGTAATAAAATAATAATTTCTTCATATTTTATCTCAGACAAGTAACACAGTCTCTGATGACAAAATTAAATGGATAACAAAAGGTAAATGTTAAAGAGAAAATTTTTCTCAAATTGTCTGACTTTTTGCCAGTAAATTACCATTTCTGGAATAAATCATTGTTATAGGTTAATTTTTCATTTTCCCCAAGATATTGTTTGAATAACCTTTGCTAAAACAATGCTAAGACAGGAGGACTGAGGCTACATGCATCGTTAGGAAGACACCCTTGCAAGATTAGCCATCCTCTGGTGTTTGAAGACTTAGATCTGGGGAGCGTTTCCAACATACCCTGATATTCTTAGGACATTCTTCAAGTATCTACACTTTTTCTGCAGAAAACAAGATTCTTAAAGGGGTTTCCTTTAAGAATCTGGAATTTTGCGGGGCGGTGGTAGCGCACGCCTTTAATCCCAGCACTCAGGAGGCAGAGCCAGGCGGATCTCTGTGAGTTCGAGGCCAGCCTGGGCTACCAAGTGAGTTCCAGGAAAGGCGCAAAACTACACAGAGAAACCCTGTCTTGAAAAACAACAACAACAACAAAAAGAATCTGGAATTTTGATACATTTTAGATTGTGCTACCTAAGAACCTACCCCCAACAGATGCCCTGAGCACTACCTCCCATGACCTCCTGGTAGATAGTATTTAGAGAAAGGTCCAAACAAACAGTTGGAGAGGAAGTGTGTCCCATATGGCTGGAACCACCTTCATATTTATCTATTGTTTAGTCCATGATGAATATTATATATATATATATTTTAATTTTATGGCTTCCTATGTCTGTGTCAAATTTGGGAAATTTTCTCTGGGCCAAAGTCTTTAAACAACACACAAAAAAATCATATAAAATCATTTATGTTCCAGAGTTTCTTCCTGAGATATGGAGGTGGAAAGCAAGAAGTACTGAAATGTACACAAATATGTCTAAAAGAGAAACCTAAATTTTCTTGAATTTCATGTCAAATATGCACAAACTGGCACCTTTTTGCCTCCTCTGGCTCATCTTTTTGTTGTCTACCACCAACATAACATCTTCAGTGACACATTTTAAGGACACTGTATTTCAATCACTTTGGCACTAGTACAGAATTAAGTCCTAATTTTAGATTCTATTTTGCATTTCAGCTGGCAAATAAATTATTTTACTTATTATCAAATTCCTTTGCAAGAGAATTTTATTTAAAAATTCACAAAAAGAAACTGATGGGCAGGATGTAACAGTGGCCAGCTTCTATTTTCTCCATCAGTTTCAGGAATGCACTTTTGAAATCTCTCAATATCAACTAAACATGTCTTACAGGAATTAAATTCAAGAGAAAGAGAAGTTTTTTTTATGCCATTTAACTCATGCAATGTCCACAGAGATCCTTAGTTAAACATACACACAAAATTAGTTCTGATAAGCTGATTATATCTTTCTGCTCATAGCTCCTCCCCACTTACCTTCATCTCTGTCTTTCTATCCCTTAACGCTTTCCCTCTCTACAGGGTCACATCTTTCCTTCCTATTAGTCAGTCGTAACTTTGAAGAGGGGTAACTTAAACACTGAGTTCATGCTGAGATCACTGCTTACTGCTTTCCATGTTTCCCATGCCAACTGAGTCATGTTTGTAGCCTCACTTTACCGACAAGAAAACTGAGGCCTACAACTATGAACTTATTAGACAAATATCTCTCCAGATGAAAAGTTAGAGACTGTATTCCACCTGTGTCTAATTCTAGACATCACCCTTCACTGATGTTGTTCTTCTGGTATGTTTGTCCATAAATTATCAGACTCCATTTCATTTTCATGTGTGTTCACACACTCATATCTTGACATCACAAAACATAGTAGAAAGAAAATCAGCTAAAATTCAAAAATATTAAAATGAGATTGCATCACTATTGTCCACAAGTACTATGCCATTAAGTTAGTTTGTGTTTCTCACCAAATGTTATAAATTAGTGAGCTTATATAGTCATAAACAAAAAGGTCTCCTACCTTCTTTATCAATAACCTGTAATCCTTAGACATGATTAGATCCTCTTACACCCTAAGACTTAGATGCTCTTTAGTACCTGGCTGAGTTGGCTGGCACAACTTCTCCAGTGTGAGAATTTTAGTTTAGACCTTCAGCTGGACTTAGCATTTCCCAGGTATCCTTTGTAATACTTACTTAGGGAAAGGAACAAAGGAATATTTTCCAGTTCAATTACTGTCTTCTCAACTGCCTTTCCTGTCTTTGTTCTCTAACCTTGATTAATCAGCCAATGCCCTGATTTTAACTCATGAGTTTCCCTCGGTTAGGGGCTCAAAGATGAAGACATTGCTTTTGTTCCTGCCTCACTTTTGGCCATTTATATGCTTTGTGGCAATTACCATTAAGACAGAGACTGAAAGCTGAATCTCAGATGTTTAAAGCTGTATGCCCACCATCACGTGGCCAAAATGAGGCTAAGTAGGAATGACACTGGAATGTTCCTGAGGTCCTTGCTTTCCTCTGCTACCCAGACACACTGCAGCATTGGTAGCTTGTCAAACGCTGAAATTTTGTCTGTTTCTTAACTAGGTGCAATATACTTTGTATTGATAACTTGTCACGTGCTGTTTCCACTGAATGAGAAGCCAGCTCTAGAAGTGGAGCTTGCTTCTACACTTCAGACCCAAGGATGTTTACATCAAATGTCAGCCTGGGCTGGTCCTCTGGCTCAATAAGGGAAGGACAAACAAGAAGTAGTTGGGGGTGTAAAAGAAAAGAATTCCCGCTCATATATACCCTCCTCTTTCCCGCTAATTGGACTCCCGGAGCTCCACCCGGGGCCTAGCCATGGATCTCTGCATCCAGATCCCTCAGTCATTGGATGGGGTTTCTAGCACGACAATTAGGGTGTTTGGCCATCCCATCACCAGAGTAGGTCAGTTCGGGCTGTCTCTCGACCATTGCCAGCAGTCTATTGTGGGGGTATCTTTGTGGATTTCTGTAGGCCTCTCTAGCACTTTGCTTCTTCCTATTCTCATGTGGTCTTCATTTACCATGGTCTCCTATTCCTTGTTCTCCCTCTCTGTTGTTGATCCAGCTGGGATCTCCCGCTCCCCCAAGCTCTCTTTCCCTCGACCCTCACCCTTCATTTCCCCCACTCATGTCCAGGCTGTTCATGTAGATCTCATTCCATTTCTCTGTCATTGGACAATCCCTGTGTCTTTCTTGGGGTCCTGTTTTCCAGGTAGCCTCTCTGGTGATGTGAGTAGCAGAATTGTTGAGACCAAGGTTGGATAAAGCACAGGGACAAGTAGCCAAACGAATGGAAACACATGAACTATGAACCAATGGCTGAGAGGCCCCCAACTTGATCAGGCCCTCTGAATCAGTGAGACAGTAGATTGGCTTGATCTGTTTGGGAGGCATCCAGGCAGTGGGACCGGGTCCTGTGTTCATTGTATGAGTTGGCTGTTTGAAACCTGGGGCTTATGCAGGGTCGCTTGGCTCGGCCTGGGAGGAGGGGACTGGACCTGCCTGGACTGAGTCTACCAGGTTGATCTCAGTCCGAGGGGGAGGCTTTGCCCTGAAGGAGGTGGGAATGGGGGGTGGCTGGGGGGATGGTGAGGGGGGGCGGGAGGGGTGAAAATAAGGGAATCCGTGGCTGATATGTAGAACTGAATTGTATTGTAAAATAAAATAAAATAAAATGAAAAGGAAAGAATTCCCAACAGGCATTACTAATTCTTATCTCATGACATAAACATGAAAGGGAAGCTGGAAGCACAGTGGTGAAAATTTCATCCATGGAGTAGAAGCTCGGTGGGGATCTCCACCTGACTGCCTGACCTTCCCCAGTCCTCTTCTGCTGAACGTCAATATTCAGCAGAAGCCCATGATTTGATGATGCCACCTTTTGTCTGCTCTCTCGATTGGTCTACTCTAGTCATCTCAGATGGATGTTGTGAGTGCCTGATTTGATAAAGTCACACCATTTCTCTGCTGTGTCCATCTGCTAGTCGTATTTATTATTTTATTTTTGCTTGCTATATACTCAATAAAATCATTGATTCAAAACTAAATTCATGGCTATAATAAATAGTTCTCTGGAACTGATTTAAACAGGGTTTCCTTATAACTCAGACTATAACTACTATGGGTACTTTTCACTGCTCAATTCATAAACTATATGTATATACACATATTATAATCTGTTTTTATTTATTTTATTATCCTGTGCATTTCATTCATTCACGGCTCACGCTGAAGTTTATTTTAACACTATGTCTTGTTATCTTCATCTTCCCAGTGTTAAAAGGTAAGTCTTTGTCAAAATAGCATTTTTGCCCCAGATCGTTTACTTACTTTAATTTTGTGGGGTTGTGTATGCATTTGTGCACTTGTGTTTGCAGATGCATTCACCAATGTCAGACGTCTTTCTCTATCACTCTTTACTTCATTTTTTGATACAAGGTTTCTTACTGAGCCTGTAGTTCCCTATTTTGACTGGGCTGGGAAATATGGAGACCCTAGACGCACCTGCTCTTCTTCCCCCTCACCACACCCCTGCTAGGTTTTCAGAAGTGTACCTCTGTCTTTACATAGGAGCTGGTACCCATGTCCTCATAGTTATGCAACAAGCACTTTGCTCACTGACAACTTTCCAGTTCAACCTGAATAGATTTTACCAGCAAAAATAGTAACAAAATGTCAAACTAAAGCAAATATTTGAATATGAAGTTCTACTAATTAAAAAAATCCATTGACATTCTAACTCAATCTTAAAATATTGCCTATTTCTACTTTTTAAAATAGTGCTATAATATTAGAAAGCTGTTATTCCACACTTCAAATTTTCTTAAAACTGTGTCATTGATAGTAAAGCTCAAATGTTTAATGCTAATAACCACACTATCCAATGCTAAGTTGTCCTTCAGAAGCCATTTAGCCTGAATGGACTTTTTTTTAATTTAATTTATTTTTTTTATTTAGAGTAGTTGCCAGTTTCCTCTCAATCTTGGCAGCTGTTTGAAGTCATAACAAGCTCTTCCATGGCTCATATGATTTTCATTTGAATAAATGCAGCCCTTATTATGTTTTCTCTTTTTTAATTCAAAGTTCTATCAGTTATCAGTAGGGTTTTTGTTTGTTCATCACTTGGCTGGTTTATTATCCCCTTGGCTTAGTCTCATCCTTTAACAGCTTCAATAATGTGAAACAATTGAATCATCAGAGACAGGCCGTGTATTCATCTTTACACTTCCCATAATCTTTATTTTAATTCACTCATCTGTATAATGAATCCTTGGATTAGATGATTTCCAAGATCCTTCCAACTTGAACATTCCATGTGCTTCAAACTGATAGAAAACAGTATGTTGCCCAAGCAGAGAAAACAATTTTCAGGCTCAAATGCATCAGACTCTCAAACCCAACAGTTACTTCTTTGAAATTTTGCCCAGAGTTTTATATCTTGCTTTTCTTATGTAAAGCTACTTACATTTCAAAGTCTAACAAGTTATCATGAAAAATGCCATTTTGTACAAGCGTAATTGAGTACTGAGGGTAGGGACAACATCAACGATGTGTTAAAACCCAACCAAGAGTTAAATTTAAGACAGCTTGAAAGCGGTTTGCCTCGTACCCATCTTGCATTTGCCTCTCAATCTTTCTTGACAGTTACCTTTATTTCGCCTTCCCTCCAATCTTACACTGCAGTAATGTGTCATTTACTGGAAGAAAGAACTCCTATGGGGTGTTTCACTAGAATTCCAGTCAGGGCTTACAGCTCACTCTTTTTGTTTACTACATTCTTTAATGTATTCTTGGCAGATGGTAAAAGCAAAGTAATTAAGGAATACAGCTTTATTGCTGATTATGGATTTGATATTTATGACCAGAAGGTAATTTATAATCTTTGATTCTAAATGCCATTATCGAAAGCAACTATTTTATTCATACATTTGAAGACATAGCATCAAGATATTAAGGTGCATTGAATAAAAATACTCACTTGTAAAAGTTTGGCACTCATCATTAAATTTTCATGTTTCTGAGTACTGAAATAGCAATCATAGAGCTGTGAGATTTTTCATTTTCTCTTTGTTTCAAGATGCTTTCAAGACAATTGAAAGAAAGAAAGAGATGAGTAATGGAGCTGCTGTACAAGAAAGCAGGGGAGGAAAAGAAAAGAAGCAAAAAGTAAATAGAAAATTTGTCTAGAAAAGCCTCCATAAGGGAAACACAGAGTCATCCAACACTCCAAAGCCAGTGGTCCAGGTTCTAAAAAAACAACAATAAAAACAGCACAGGAGTAGGAGAAGACACAGGGGATAGAGAAGAGGAACATACAATTTACAAGCATTTTATCTAAGTATTTGAAGTTTTTGGAAGTGACAAAGCACGCTCAACACTCTGAGAATAGGATGACTTGGTTGCCAGGAAGGCTGCAGGTGAGCTTGGAAGGGTGAAAGACTGACAGTCACGTAGCTGTTACTAAATATCCTGGTCAATGTTCACAATTACTGCAGTCACATCCGAGTAAAAAGGAAAGTTTGGAGACAGAAGTATCAGACAGAAATGAGCATAAAGTAAAGCTCAATCACCTGGTAGTTCCGTTATTAGTCTTTTGAGGCATCTCCATGCTGTCTTCCACAGTGGCTATTGCAGTTTACACTCCCACCAGCAGTGTTCCTGGTATCCCACATATTCATCAGCATTGTTTGTGTTCAATCACAGCCTTAGAATAAACTCACATGAGTTTAAGTCAGCATACTACAGAAACTTCTTGCATGTTTTGTTGTTGTTGTTATTGTTGTGTTTTGGTGTTTCATTTTTGGGTTTTTTGTGTGTGTGTGTGTGTGAGAGAGAGAGAGAGATTATTCATAATAGCCAAGTACTGAATCAACCAAGATGTCATTCAACAAGTAAAAACACAAGAAAAGGTGGTTTATGGTTTATAGACTCATTGGAGTTTTATTATCAAACCATAAAGAAGAATGGAATTATGTCATTTGGAAGAAAAGAGATGGAACTGTTGATCACATTAGGTGAAATAAGCCAAAGACAGAAAGATAAATATTGCATCATTACACGTTTTCTTTCATATTTGGGCCTATACATACATGTATATATATACACATACCCAAATGTACACACACATGCACACACATTCACATACATTTATGACCTAAAATAGAAGTAGGATTATTTTGGAAGAGGAGAGGGCACAGCAAGGGACAGTGAATGATCAATGCATATGACGTGGTTGGTTGAACAGAAATGCCATTGTGAGACCCATTGCTTTGCATGATGAATATATGTTAGTTCTTGCGGTATTTGATAAAAATGAGTAGTATTCAGAGGATCACAATGACAACAGAATAAAAGTGGGTAACTAAACCTCTTTAAATGACTAGAGAATTCATTTCGCATATTAGGACATGAGTCACTGAGTAGAATGTCATGAATAATTGCCTGCATTCTTTTTTATAGGATGAAAGAATCGTTCTTTGATTTTTTTTTAATTTTCACTAAATGATTATACTTGTATTTCTTCCAGTATAATAAAAATAATATAACTATGGTTGCTTAATATTTTGGTAAAATCAAATGTCCTTGTCAGCAACAGAATAACAGAAGGGATGTCATAAAGTAAGATGGTAGGTGAGATGATGTGTAAGTAAGACCTTCCAACTATTGTTCCCAACAGGCATATAATGTTGAACAGCTGTTCATGCATCAGATGACCAGGACAGGAGGAAAGGAAATGAGATAAGAGAAAATAGTGCTTGCTTCTGTATGCCAAAATTCCTATATCACTTCTCTCTTATCTCCATAACACCAAGCAACCCAGCATGGAGAAGGACACCTCTTGCTCAATGCAGAAGACTCTGCCAGGCCTTAGACTTTAAATCTAGTAATAGGCCCATGATAGTGCGTAACACAAATTTTAAAAGGTTTTATTAGTAAAAACAAACCCGGAGCCTGGTATTGGGGTGAATGCTGAAAGATCAGAGAAACAGAACAAGCTACATCCAACTTCACCTGGCCAACTTCTCAGCCGATCCTGTTTCCTCAAACTGGAAGCCTCTGAGTCCTCATCTGAATGGATCTCAGCTGAACTGCTGCTAAAAGCCTAAGAGCTTAAAAAGACCTCTAGTTCCTGGTCCTCATGCCTTATATACCTTTCTGCTTCCTGCTATCACTCCCTGTGTCTTTTCCAAGAAAGACATGAGATCTCAAGTCCTGGGATTAAAGGCATGAGTCACCTTGCCTGGTTGTTTCCAGTGTGGTTTTGAACTCACAGCAATCCAGATGGATCTCTGCCTCTAGAAGGCTAGGATTAAAGGTGTATGTGCCACCATTTTCTGGCCTCTATGTCTGACTAGTGGCTTCTCTGTTCTCTGACCCCAGATACATTTATTAGGGTGCACAATATATTGGGGGACACAATATCACCACAATAGTGGAACCCACTGTTGAGCCAGCTCCTACCACCCTACACCTTCCTACCACTAAGCCAATACCTGAAGACTGAATTTCTGCAAACATTAGGTCTGAAAACAAAGAGCATCTGTGGTCCTTCTCCAAACATAGGCAGCAGGATAGGAAAACAAGACACAGAAGTCAACACAGGGATTTTTTTCAGTGGGCCTAGTCACAGACCCACTACAAATAAGACTAAGGACCCAATAAAAAGTAGAAGTCTCATGTCCAGGCAAAGGTCACGTACAGAACATTCAGAACAAACCAAGCATCAGGTCAAAGCCTGTTTGCCTTCAGGGAGTTTGTGCCACACAGGCTCTTGCTTAAAGTCAGACAGCCCAGTAACAATCCCTATTTCTAACATAGTGTAGGTCTTTGAAACTATGAGACTCAAATGTAGCCAAACTTAGCATCAGCTTGGAGGGTAGAGGGACCATTTCTGCTCCTCAACCTTAGACAGCAAGCTTATCATTGGGCTACTTCTCCAGATGGAGGAATATGACTGCTGTGCCATAGACAGAGACTTGTGCACCACAGGGAAAGATGAGTTTGAGGTTATGTCACTCGTGGGTAGGGTAGGTGCTTGCTTGTACTCATGGGTCTGACCCAAGTCAGAGCTGACTTGTGAAGCTCGGCAAAAGTCTGTCTCCCAAACACTCCTCAACCTCAGACAGCACAGCATGGTACAGAACTCCATTTACAGGTGGAGACAGGATGTTAGGCATAAAACTTTTCCCTGCAATTTGGTACATAAGTGGTTAAACAATACCAGGCAGACATTAGTGATCCTCATTCTTAGGATGCAGCCTTTGAAAAAGATCTAATTCTGGGGAGAATTTGAATGTCTGCACATCCAAAGAGGGCATTGTTTTCAAGAAAACAATGCACACTTTAAAAAAAAAAGCTGGAAATACAGGTTTTAAAAATATCTCAAAATTTCTAAACACTGACAGACTAAGAAGAGCTAGCTAACATTATTCCAACAAAGTGATTCACATTTCAGGCTGGAGCCCATCTAAATCAATGGGGGCAGGTTCAAGTTTGTAAGTTTGTTCCAAGAAAAAGAATAAAAGATGAACCTGTAACCTTAATGTTATTTCTTATCATATAGGCATTTCCCAGAAGAAACATATCATAGACAAGTTATACCTGTGAATCCTGGGCTCGTAATCCCCTGTGTGACTTGCACGTGCACAAGTGTGCAATGGGTGATTACTTTGTGCCAGACAATAGCATCTTCTAGTCCACTCACCTTCTGTCTAATGAATATGTATCCCAGAGAAAGGAACAAGACATGAAGAAAAGCTGGGTTAAGAGGTGGCGGTGGAGAGAAGCACCTAAGGTTAAGCAGAAGCAGAAAGCCCATGAAGAAAACACAAAGCAGGTTGAGAGCTCAAAAGTTTTTAAAAAGATCTTCTGAATATTCTTTCTAAAAGTGAGTTTTCATTACAAAATGCATATTAAAATCTCTCTTAGGTGTAACTACTTTAATTTCAGGAACTTTTAAGAATTCTTTATTTTGCCTATCTGCCTTTTATTACTTCACATTTTCCTAGCACTTTGCACAATGCGTTATACCTGGCAGACATCTGAGGCTGATGGATTTTCATTGCAGAGGCAGAAAAGTAACTTGTACTAAAATGTTGTTTTCTATGTCTGCAAAAATTTTCTATGAAAACCTAAAAATCTCAAAGAAGTCTTGGGGAACTTAAAAAGTTAGAGAAAGAGAAATATGTGAATAGGAAACAGAAGCAGGAAAATACAGTTCTTTATAGCAGGTTTCCTAATGTCTGGCAAAAGCTGCTTAAAATTAACTGCTTTAAAATTGGAAGAGAACCAACGCGACTCTTCGTCAGCCAGAGATGGGCACCAGCTGTTCAGCTTTTAAAAGCCTGGGAAGAGGAGCACTCTACTGGTTAATTCAGAAATTCAAATGTTTTCAATTATTCTAAGAACATCAAATCTGAGACAAAGAGACAAGGCTACAGTTTTGAAGCAGCACATGTCCAGGAATATGGACTATATATCCCATGCATTTCCCAATGACTCGAAATGGTGAATCTCAAAATTTCAATTAAATTTATTTATATACAATAAAAACCCCCATTTAAGCACTTGCTTTGAGAAAATGTGATAATTACAGACAATCATTCATGCGCCCACTGTTACAGTGAAATCATCTGACTCCTCTGGGTTTGGAAGGCTTCACTCTTTGCCTTTACAGCCGTTGCCTTCTCTGAGCTCTCAACGATTGGCTGCCTTTGTTCTGCTCTGTATTTATCTGAGTTTTACCATTCTAGAGGTTCAGATATGCAGAATCAAGTAGGATATGGTCTTTTGTGTTGTAATACTTACTCAGAAAAAAAAAATTGATGTTTATATCTATCATTATTTGTCTCCTTTCTAACTGGTAAATTTTTCTGGGGGGATGCAAAGTTCACTACAGATATGGCACTACAACAGACCAAAGGAACTATTCCACCTAAGTCTACTCTAAATTTATTGGTGTTACTTCCAGGAAGGTAGGTGGGGGGTTACTTACAAAAAATCATTGTATTACTTACTTTTCTGTTACTGTGATAAAGCACCATGACCAAAGCAGCCTACTGAAGAATGAGGTTAATTGTTCTTATAGTTCCAGAGAGATAAGCATCCATCATGGCAGGAAAGCATGGCCGCCAGCAGCATGCATGGTGACAAGAGAAAGAAGCTGAGTGTTTACATCCTTAACAGCAAGCACAATGCAGAGAGAGTGAACTGAAAGTGGGGTGAGGCTTTAAACCTTCAGAGCTTACACCTGGTGACAGACTTCCTCCAGCAAGGCTAACCCGCATAAGCCTTCCACTACCAACTGGGAACCAAGTGTACAAATACCAGAACCTATGGGCAACATTTATCATTTAAATTACCACACTCACTCTCTGACCCACACAAGCCTCATGGCCATATCATAATACAAAATGCATTTACTTCAAATTCAAAAGTCCCAAAATCTTTCATGATTTCAAAACTGTTTCAAAGTTCAAAGTCCCTTTGAGGAGCTCCCTGTGGCAGAGTCCTGTGCTGTTCCCTTTGGGGGAGGGGGGACAAGTAGGCACAGAGTCAATGACACAGACTATGGGAGGATATTGAAACAAGCTCAGTTTATTCGGGAAGAGGCAAGCCTTATATAACCTCCACCTGGCCCCAGGGGGAAAATCTGTTGAATATCCATCTGCTGGTGTGACATGGCTGCCTCTCATTGGTCCAGGTCATCTCAGATCATGTCTCAGCTGCTGTTGCTAAGGCCCTTAAGCAGACCCAGGTTGGCTCTCAGGAAGTATCCTATTACTGGTTTGGGCTGGCTGGGCCTCCTGCAAGGGCTGAGTCATCCCACAACCTCCAATAAAATAAAAAAAAAATCATACTTCCAACATCTAATAGTACAGAATGCACATTATTATTCAAAAGATCAGGAATGGAATTATAGTGAGGAAATACTGGTTCATAGCAAGACTAAAACCCAGAGGTACCAACACCAAATGCTGTAGTTCTGTGTCTGCTATTAAAGGGCTCAAATGGCTCCACACTTGCAGCCTTGCTGCCTGCAGTATGCATCCTCCTCTGTTTTCAGTCCCTGCATGGAGGCCTCCTTTGGAGATATCTCATGACATTGGCATCTCCAGCATCTTCTGATCTCCAATGCAACCTAAGCTAGACTTTTAATGCTTCATGAATGCTTCTCAGGGCCTTGATGTAGGGACTATCTTGCCATAACCTGTCTGTATCAGAAGCTCTCTGAAACCATAGGAGACCCATGACTCTTTCATTTGTACACCCTTTATGCCTCTAAAGGCAGTACCACATGGACCACACTACAAAGTTCAGATGTCAACTTGAGATGGACACTTGCATTCTTGCTTTTGGTCAGTGTAGCTTTCTAAGAGCAGAAATGTCCTTTAGGCTCTATTTGGGAAGCTAAGCTAAATGGGGTCTTTCCCTGAGAGCACCCTTCCCTTTATTCTAATCAGAGAAGGCTACTTCTTAATAGCACTCATCTTAACAATCATAGCATCTCTTTCGGCCCATACCTTGACTGCACAATCAAGTTTCCTGCTATTCTTTTTCTCTCCAAATTGTATATTTTTGTATTTCTTTCTGCCCCACACTGTCTCTTTCATTGTTGTAGAGATGAATAACTATTATCACTAACAACCATGACACAGATTCAACGTTATATTATATTTAAACATCCTTAGCCAAGGAAATCAGTCCATTACTATTTAATTTAGTCTCATGCATGTTCTTAGGACAAGGGAAGAATGCAGCTAGATTCTTGGCCAAAATGTACATGAAATGCTTCTAGCCCAGTTGCTAATATTGTTCCCCTTTGAAGCCTCTTGAGTTGACCTCCACAGTCCACAACTGCTCTCAGAGCCACATTCTCTTCTAAGTTTGTACTAGAACAGACATTTAAACTCTGCTTATAGCACTCTTCTGGCTTTGTAGGTCAATGTTCCAAAGTCTCCCACATTCCTGCGAAGGACAGCATGGTCAGGTTCATTGCAGCAACGTCCCAATTTTTGATGCCAGCTTTTCTATATTAGTCACTTTGCTGCTGTGATGAAACACCATGACCAAGGAAATTTATGAAGGAAGAGTTTATTTGGGCTTCCAGTTTCTAGATGGATGAGCATCTTATCACAGTGGGAACCTGCGAGGGACATTTATCATTTACATCACCACAAGCATGAGTGGCTCAAAGACATAAAGCCCACTTCAGTCCAGGTAGTGATTGACAATAGCTGCATTGCTAGAGCTTGCTGTACAAAATGTAGGCAGAGCTGAAGAGTCCCCTCTCACAGCAATTGTTCCTGCTTACATAATATTGGAGAGTTTTGAGAATCTTATAATTTCAGGAGCTTTCTGAAAAGTCTGTTTTATTTCTTTCTGAACCATGTATACACACACACACACACACACACACACACACACACACACACACATCATTTACTTCTTGAATTTTAAGATATATACACCTTATATAAGTGCTAAGTCTTATATAAGCTTGAGTCTTAAGGAAGCTCCCTCTAGAAAAGAGTGTTTCAGTTCAAAAAAATAGCTATACAACACTCCACCACTTCCTCTGGTTTGTATATTTCTCCTTCCCCTCTTTTCTGTGAGATTCCATGATCCTTAGATTACAATGGAATAAATTTTTATTTTTCTCCACCTATTCTTGATCATCAAGCCACTGTGCCACAGAAAAACCCACCAGATCTAATACAGGTTTTACCTCCATTGTGACATCAAAATACTCAATTTTGCCTTCACCACACTGCATTGTAACATCGCAGTGCTCCACTCTGGGACCACAAGACTCCACTGAGAATGAACAATGCTTTACTGTGACATCACATTGCTTCATTGTAGTGACAGAACACTCCATTGCAACATCACAATGCTCATTATCACATGACAATGTTACATTGTGCTACCAAATGCTTCATGTGACATAATAGTTTTCCAATGTGACATTGTAACACTCCATTTCACTAACACAATCTTGCCTTTAGGAATCACAGTTCCATTGTGCCATTACAATTATTCATTGTTCCACTAAAAGTTCCACTTTTCCATCACAATACTCAATATTTAGACAATAGTATTCCACTATGCAAGAACATCAGTGTACTGGACCTCAAACCTCAATTGTATCATCACAGTTCTCACTGTGAAATCATGAAACTCCATTGGGTCCACACCTAACGGAATTGAGACACCACTCCTCCATATTAATGTAGGAATGGTCAGCTTTGCATTTGCAATGCTGCAATGTTCCATCATAATGCTTCATTATGCAAATACAATGCTCCACTGTACCACAATTCTCCATTGTGGTAAATAGTACTCAATTGTGAAATCACAGTGTTCACTCTCACATCACAATGCTCCACTGTGACATCATAGGACTGCATATGTTATCATAAGTTTCCAATGTCCTTCATAATGTTCCTTTGTGACATCACAATCATCTGTTTTCCCATAACAATGCACAACTTTAGACAGCAACACTCCATTGTGCAATCACATTTATAAATTATGACTTTATAGCTCCATTGTACCACAATACTCCAATATAATACTATAACATGCAATTCTCTTATCATGTTTTTATTTAACATCACACTATGCCTTCATAATATATCATTTATTCATCATAATGGTCCATTTTGTCTTTGCAGTATTTCATTATGACATTACAATGAATTGCTTTACCAACACAATTCTTCATTGTAATATAACAACTTCTCTTTAACACCACAACTCTCCAGTATCCATCTCAAAAATACGTCACTGTGACACAAATATGACCAACTGTGGTATCACAATGTTTCAGTGTATTATCACAACGTTACATATAACACTAGAGAGATAGCTCATGAGTTAAGAGCACATACTTCTCTTGTAAATAATCTAAGTTCAGTTTCCAGCAACCACATGAGTTGGCTCATAACCACCTGTAATGCCAGCTTCAGGGGATCAATGACTATGGCCTTTGCAGACACCCTCACTCATGTACATAGCCTCATCCCTACTAACACTGCATTAATTTTCTGTGGATATAATATACCTAAATCAACTTAAGAAATAAAGGGTTTCTTTTAGTTTACACTTCCAGAGGGAGAGTCCATGATGGCAAGGAAAGAATGTCAAGGAGGCAGAAGTAGGAAGCTGGCTGATGACACAGCAGAAAAGAAAAAAAAGCAAGTTGGAGTAAGACTATGAAACCTCAGAGCACGCCCCAGACACATTTCCTCTAGCAAGGCTGAATCTCCTAAAAATGCTATAACATCCCTAAATAGCACCACTAACTAGGGACAAAAAAAGTGTTCAAATGTGCCTATAGGGGATATTTTTCATTAAAATCAATGCATTAGGCCCCAGACCCCCCAAAAGCTCATAGCCATCTCATTATACAAGCTGCAACTACTTCAATTTCAAATGTTCCTGTAGTCTTTAACAGTCCCAATACTGTTTAAATATCCAAAGTCTCTTCTGAGATTTAAGGCATATTCTTAATTGTGAACTCCTATAAAGAATTTTAAGTTTTAAAAGTTCTTATTTTCATAACACAATGGCACAGAATATACATTCTCATTCCAGAAAGGATGGAAGGGAGAGGAGTGGGAAAGACCGGACAACAGCAAGACCAAAACCCAGCAGGGCAAACTCCAAACCATTGTAGCTTCATGTCTGATATCTAGAGCTCCAGCTTTAAGGAGTTTAGATGGCTCTCTACTTTCTTATTTGTTGCCTATAACATTCATGTCCCTCTAGGGCTAGTTTCATGCCCTATATGCAACTTACCATGGTAGATGTCTCATGACTCCAGTATCTCCAGCATCTTGGACTCTCTACCACAACCCAAGCTTCATCCCCACAACTTTTATCTCTAGACATCCTTGAAGAGACTCTGATCTTAACTCATGTTTTCTGGCCTCAGAAGTTCTCTGAAGCCACAGAGGAAGAATCCACAACCCACTCAGTCTTGCATCTTTCATGTCTCCAAAGACAGTGCCCTGTGAACAACACGCCTAAGTTCTCTCACTGACTTGCAATAGACCCTTGTTCTTTTAGACCACATTAGCAGCAGGTTTTGTGAGTAGCTGCTTTCTGAGAGAAGGAAATCCCTATGGGACTTTTTTTCCTTTCACAAACAGAAGATTTACCGGAGTGGTGTCTTGCCCGAGGGTACCTTTGCTATCCTTTCAATGCAGATCAAGAGGATTTTCTTCAACAGCCCTAATCTCATTCATAGTTATAGCCCCTTTTCAGTACATGATGACTGAAGCATTAAACTTCCTAGTGACCTTTTGCTCTCCAAGCTTCAGAGTTTTTAATTCCTTCTGTTGTTTCTTTACATTGGAGATCTGTGTAAGGATAATCAACAATAACCTTGCCACAGACTTCAATAATTACTATGTCTTGAGATTTCATCTGCCAAAAAACTTAACCCATTAATTTTAATTTACTTTCAGACTGGTTTCTAAGATATAGGCAAAATGTAGCAAGATTCTTTGCCAAAATATCACAGTTGCTAATAGTGTTCTTGTTCCACTCTGAAATGTCATGAGTGACACTCCATTGTTAACATCACTTTCAGCACTATTGTTTTCCAGCACACTAATAGCATGGTTCATTAATTCTGCTGACAGCGTTCAATTGTTTCAATAGGCCAAACTATCAAAGGCTTTCATATTCATCAAACAACCAACATGCTTAGCTTCTTCATAGCATCAGCCTATTTTTTTCTGGTACTGATCTCTGTCTTAGTTACTTCTGTTGCTGAAATAAAATACTATGACCAAAAGCAGCCTAAGGAAGAAAGAATTTCCTTTAGATTACAGTTGCAGAGGGGAGTCCATGATAGCAGAAAAGGCGTGGCATGGAAACTGGCTCAGGAAGCTGGCTGATCACACTCCATTCTCACAGAGGAAGAAGAGAGAGAACAGTAAAAAGGGAGAGGCTATAAAACTCCAAACCCTGCCTCCAGGGCACTTTCTTCAACAAAACTGAACTTCTGAAGTGTTCTATAGCCTTACAAACAGAGATACTAGCTGGCACCAAGTTACTAGGACTCACATACATGAGCCTCTGGGGGAAATTTTTCATTCAAACCACACACACACACACACACACACACACCTAAAAGTAGAAAATTATGTTTTAACTCTATAATCTCCATTGTGTCTTCACCACAGTCATTGTGACTTCACAATGCTCGATTTGCCATCACAACATTACACTGTGTCATCACATTGCTCCACTCTGCTTGACACAGTGCTGCATGTGATATCACAGCTCCTCTGGGACTACACAGAACTCTCTCTTGCACAATCCCAATATTCTTCTCTAGCATTACAGCTATCACTGGAACATCACAATAATCCACTCCACTCACAATCCTGCACATGACATCACAATGTTCAATTTTGCTAACACTATAATCCATTATACTTACAGAATTCTTGACTGGGACATCACAATGCTACATTGTCCAGTCACAATGTTACATTTCACATAACAGTGCTCCACTGTGCAATGTCACAGGCCCATTGTATCCTCACACGGTACACAATGATATCACAGTGCTCCATGTAATAACATAATTCTGAGTTATGATAGAATAGCTCAACTCTAATATTGTAATGCTTCTTTATTCCCTCAAAATTCTTAATAATTTTGCCTTCACAATACTGTAGCATGACGTCACAGATCCATTATGACATCGCAGTTCCACCACAATGTCGTTGCAACATCTCTCTCTACCACTGTTAGTCTCAGCAGGGCTAGCTGTGAAGCATTCCCTTCCTTCAGGACCAAGAATCACACTCTAGCCTGCCATGCCTACCACTGGAGCTAGCTCCTCAGTTCTGACAGGCCCCCGGGCCAGCACTGTGACCCTTTCCTTTCCAGTGGATGTAGGCAGCTATTGAAAGAGTTCCAGGCTAAGTGAGCAGTTAGCATGCCCAGTATGCTTTACACTGGAAACTCTAAGGGAATAACTGCCAACACCTGTGACAAGTTTAATATTTTCTTCCATTAGCTGTTGCTCAGGTTTTAATGCTTCCAGAAGCTTACAATCTCAACATTTGGGGCTATGCCACTTTTTTCCCTAGGAGCTCCAGTTCAGCACAAATCTTACCCCATTGTGATCTGGCTTGATCCCTTTGAGAAATGTCCTTCTCTCTCATTCCCCCTTGATTTCTTTTGCTCTTTTACAAACCCAGTTTACAAGCCAGTCAAAGTGATTCAGAACTCCTTGAGCTTTTCTTATTGCATAAAGTTTATAGCCGACATGGGCCTCAGCTAAATCACTAAAGCCCTATGCATATCCAGGGCTCCTGATGAATCAAGGTCTTTCTTAAGTCTCTGGTAAACACAGTTCTACTCAACTCAGTGAACTGGGTATTCAAATATCACCTCTTTCATATGCAGTTCTCCTTAAGAATAACTTCCTTTCCTCTCTTGCCTTCCATTCTCTCATAGTAATGATGACATCAGCTAAGAGAAGATGACCTTAACTGTTCCTATGAGCTAGTCCATCAGGGGCTGATTTCTCCCATTTGCCTCAGGTTATGTTGAATTTATTCCAAGAGTGCTTACTCAGTTTCTCCAGTTGCACAGCTTCACACTTATCTATCCTCATGTCCTAGAGCCTCATGAACCAGGAGGTAAGAGTCTTTTCACTCATTTAAAAGTTTTTCCCAATGCAGTCATTCCAAATATTGATGATTCCCTTATAGTCAGTGTCTTCCAGTAGGCTGCTATTAAAACTCCTGTAAGCATTCTGAAGCATGGATTCCCCCTCCTCTGTATTAAAAATCAGACATGAAGGGTATCTTCTATTACTTATAACTCTTCTGCCTCCCTTTCTATTTGCTCTGTGGGTCTCTTGCTTTTAGATGCCAGGGAAGGGCTGTTTAGCTCAGTTCCAATTTGTACTCTATTTCTATTGCCCCAGCTAGCTGTACGAAATGGAAAAACAATTTTTCTCTCATCCTCTCCTTTTACCCTCTTCCTGACAATTAGAGGCTTTTGTAATGGATGATGTCCACATCATTTTATTTTCTGCTGTAGTCCCACACTTATGTAGGTAAGGTTGTCTCCCTGCCATGAACCAAGCTGAGCTTCAGTTGCATTATTAATGCCTAAAGGTCACAACCCTGACATTATAGCCTGCTTATGATCCTTTCACATACATGATAAATGTCATGGCTTTAATATATTTTCTAATCCATCCAGTGGTTTGGAGGACATCCCTATACTCTGCTGGTAATCCCATTCATCAAAGAGGCATTGTAACCTATACTACATAGATGGAGACAGCCATTCTGGGATTGCCCCTAAAATGTTCCATTCTCAGATACCTGGGCTTTGGTGTCTCATTACACATTTCAAGGCTCAAGAACTACAATTACAGCATGCCATCCCATAACATATGAGGATAGGCAGCCACACTGAGATTGCCCTCCCCTCACCCAGATCAGACTCAGCTGCATGTCATGGTTCTGTCTATCTCTAGTCCAGCCACACCATGTTGTATGAGTTTTCTTGGTGAGATGTAAACTAGTCACCTTAGATAAGGCACTGATGACAAAGAAACAATTATATCCAAACCTGGTTAGTGACCTCATGAGCTTATTGGGATTATTTACAAGAGGGAAGCAGAAGGGTTCCTAATAAAAGCATGGATGACTCTGACAGCTTCACCATCAAAGTCACCCCAGCATGAGCAATGACTCACCAGGGTTTTATCCCTGGAGCTTAGGTACTAAGGTAGTAGGCAAGTCTCCTTTACCCTGTACCCTACACTGCACATCTAACTGGAAACACTTCGTGGCTTTCTGTAAGTTTATGAAACTTCCTTACATTTCTAAGCTTTGTTCATTTCCTGAGACTTAAAGATTTCATTTGCTTCTTTAGTTATAAGGAGACTGCCCCCAGGAGGGAACATTTCAATTCAGAGAATGTGGTCACACGACACTGATCCTTATTTATTTGCCTGTTCAACAGTTGACACATGCTGTAGGATGTCTTCATGTACACTGTGAATATATGTGTTGCTCCCATTGGCTAATAAATGAAGCCACTTTGGCCTGTGGCAAGGCAGCTTAGAGGCAGGAGGGAAATGCAAGCAGAGACAGAGAGAGAAGAGTGGATTTGGGGTAGACACCAGCCCACCATCCAGCCATCCAAGGAACAACATGTAATGGGACACAAGTAAAGCCACAGAACACATGATGATACATAGATTAATAGAAATGGGTTGAGTTAAGTGATAAGAGCTGGTTAACAAGAAGCTTGAGCCACAGGCCATGCAGTTTGCAATTAATATTAAGCCTCTGAGTGATTATTTCATAAGCAGCTGGGGGACCGTGGGTGGGAGAGATTTGTCCAGCCTGCAGGGCCAGGTGACACCAGAGAAACTTCCGGCTATAGACACATTCAGCTTTAAGATTTTTCCAGCTGATTAACATTCAAACATAAAACTTTCTCTTTCATGTGTTTTAATTGACCTTTAGTAAATACCTATAAAAGAGGTAGCTGGACACGGAGTAAATACATCTTTAATTTTATAATAAAATTTTACATTGTGTTATAAAATGGTTAGTTTACATTCCTACCAACAGTATAGGAACTCTGAATATCATATATACCAACAGTTGATAGCACCCATATTTTTAGACTTATATATTCTAATGAATGAGATATAATTTTCTCCCTATGACTTTACTCTTATTAAATTTATTTCTTAAATGATATATAAAATCTTTAAAATTCTATACACTAGTGGAGACAATGTGTGATGTTTTGATACATGTAAAAATATAATGTTTAAATCAAATTAAACATTATAATCTCCTCTAATATTTATTGGTTTTTGGTTAAAAAAAAACTATCAAAATCCTTACTTCAAGCTTTCTGAAGTATGTATCTGACCTATAATAATTTACATAAATGTACTCCAGATCTTACATGATTGAATAACCGCTGACCAACCTTTCCCTCTCTATCCTTCCTGCCACTGTCTCTAGCCTCTGGTAACTAATTCTACTATCAACTTCTATGAGATAAACTTTTTTAGATGCCACATATGAATAAAGAGGCAATGGATCCTGGGAAAGAGGAAGGAAGAAAGGAAAACTGTTCATTTTTCTTCTCCTGCAGAAAACTTCTCTTCCCCTAGTATACCACAAAGAAGGAGAAACTTTGGAACCCCCAAACTGAACCAGTCAGTGTTGGTCTACATGCCCATGACAGAGACAGGGCCTACTCTAGTTATTTCCATGCTCATGCACCCAGATAGAGAATCGTATCAGCAGATTCGGTTCTGGCCGTGCCAGAAGAGAGAACGCCTTAGGAACCACAGAAGAAAGAAAGTCACAAGGAGGAAATAATTGAACCTAATAAAACCTAGGTCCTCTTAGAGTCAGTGTTGGAACCCTGAGACACTCTTTCACCTAAGGAGTCTGTACCACTTGACAAAAACTAAAACAAAACAAAACACTTTAACTTTCCTCTGGACTTTCTTCCTGTCTTTTAATTCTTGAATTGGTGGGGGAGGGAAAGAACAAAAAACAAACAACAACAACAAGAAAAAAACCCTATCTTGTAGCAGTACTACAATGTGTTATATTTCTGTGCTTGGCTTATTTCATTTAACTTAATCCTCTTTTGTTCCATCCGGTTATTTCCATGATAGGATTTCACTCATATTTACTGCTGAGTAGTATTGTTTTCCTAGTTCTGAAGAGAATATCATTGATGTTTTAATATGATTAAATTAAAGCAATTGCATTGAACTGTGCACCATCTGTGCACTGAGTGGTGGGGTATTTTAGCAGTATGGATTCTTCTAATCCATAAACATGGGATATCTTTCTGTTTTTCTTTTTGTTTCATCCTCAATCTGTTAATCAATTATTTGTTTCTTGTAATGGTCACTCACCTCCTTCATTAAATTTGTTCCTAGATATTTAAGATGTGTTGTTGTAGTTATTAAGTGGAATTACTTTATTTCCTTTTCTGCCTTTGTGGATTTAAATTGCACTTGTCTAAGATGTGTAGACCACAGTTTTATGTGCTTTTGATCATCTGCATATTTTTCTCTGGAGAGTCTAGATATATGCTCTTGATAGTTTTATTTTTATTGTTATTATTATTCAGTTGTAACATTTTTATTATTTTCCAAATTTTCTCTTTGTCCTATATGGTTTTGTTAAAAATACCTCTGATTTCCTTTATGTAATTAATTAAATATTAATTAGTATTCCACATTATTCCCCTCTTTGTTGCACTTTTTTAAACTATATACTTTTACATATTGATTTTTAGTTGTTCCTAATAGCTTTAAGTATGTATAAATCCTAAAATTACAACTATTTATTTGGAGTTGAAAGTAGACTACCTAGTTTAAAATGCTAGGGAACCTGCAAAGACTTGCTTATATTCATTCATATATAACACATATTCATACAAATGCTAAACACAAGTACAAATCCAATATAGTTTCATAAAAGTAAAATTTAAGGTTTGCAGTTTCATTACCAATGCACTGACCATGATCTTTTGAGTAAACCACTCTTTGCCACTGATTTGAAATGTGACTAATTTTAAATCTTGCTTTATAGTATAATAGTTTGTTTACATCTTAATCTTTCTTAGCATACTGCCTTCCTTTTGAAGACTAAATCTATGTCTTACATTGTTTCTGAAACAACGTATTTTACAGGTCAAGAATTCAGTAAGTGTTCACTAAATGGGTGAGTACAGGGTTCATGTTAGATCCTGAATAAAGTCATCTTGCTTAGGTCCTGGATTATATTTTAAAAAAACATGCAATGAGATACAATAAACTGAACAGGTAGTTATTAACTAGACACAAAGAAAGAAGTCATCATTATTTTCAATGGATTTTACACATCAGAGTCTTACAGAAACCAAACTCCCTACAGAGTTTATATATTCAAACCTCTGGCATTGGGAACATTTGGAGCTGTCAGGAAATGGTGCCCTCAGTAACAAGTACATTACCTAAAGCTTCTCAATGTAAGAAAAAAATTCACATAAAAATAAAATTGAATAAATTTCAGCTACATTTCACCTTTCAAAAGGAGGAGTGCATTCAACTGGTAACATTGTTAAATGGATTTATTCTTACAAATACTTGAAGGGACTATCAGGAAAGTGAGTAATTATCAATTAGACACTCTGAAGTAACTTACCCTTAATGTGAACTTTTGGGGAAAGTTCAAACTTAATTACCAAGGAATGGGGATGTAGCTCAGTGGCAGAACACGTGTCTCACACGGTAGAGATCCTGAGTAGTATAAGCTCTAGTATCAAAAAACAAACAGCAACAACAGGTAAACTTCAGCCTCAGTGTTCAGAACTATCCACCAAGGCAAGATTCTATTCAACTCTGCAAAGCTGCCATCCTGTCTAGAGTGTTTAAAGGAGCAACAAGTTGTAGGCAATGTGTTATCAGCTTCCATCAAGTGCATGGTCCCTACAGGAAGATGGACTGAGCTTCCTCCAGAGTTTCAGTAAGAATTACTATGGTTGCCCTTTAGAAAACATAGGAAAGGGGACTTGGAGAAGCCTATTTAAAGTTAGTAGGAAAATTAGGGAACTTATACATTCACATTTTCATTGTTCAAAACTAGTGTCTTATTGTCTGAGGCATTCAATGTGGAATTACCTATAGAAAGCACTGTTTCAAAGGAGAAAGGTTGATCATCATTAGTGATTATTTTCAGGTATGTAGGAAACCTGTCATAGCATCTTCAAAACTATAGCTTTTGACTAACAGTGACCACCTCTTTTATTAATTCTACTCTTTCAAACTAAACTGTCTCCTGAAGATTATCAATATGCTACAGCTCGCTATTAGACTTTTGCCATGTTTTGGTACAGTTCTCAGTCTTTAAATTCAAATAATTATAACTGATACATGGCAAGTTACTACTCTCGTATCCATCTTCTATGAATTTAACTTTGAAATGCTTTCTTAAGCAATGTGACCAAAAGACATGCTCCCGTTCAGTACTAGATCCTGGAGTCTGGAAAGGAAAGCAGTCTAGATATTTATCTTGAGGGTTTCAAGTTTTATCAACTATGCAAACATAACCTCACCCTTTATGGTGAACCCAAGCTCACTCAACATTTCCTCAAAAGTCTGGAAGTTCCAGATAAGAGCTTCAACATTTTATTCCACAATACCCTTCTTCTCATTAATAACTAATTTAGAAAATGTCTTTCCTAAACTCCATACCTGAATTTGTCTTCATTGATGGAAAGTTGTGGACGGGAAACATTTTGTTCCTGTCTAAACAAAACCATGAACTTGGAATGAATGAACACTTTAGTGGTTTTGGTTTTAAATATTTGAAAGCTTATAACTACCTCTCAAAGCAGTAAAGCTATTTAAACCTCTAAATATAGTAATGAGCAATAAACACACACAGTTTGATACTTAATAACCCATATGCACTCTCGTTTAAAGTGATTGCATCATAATGAGTTTTGCCTCATAGCAGGGGAAAAGTGCCTAAATATATGTCACTGGTGTTTCAGATTCAAGTCACCATTTTGCATTAGAATGTATTCACAGATTAGAAACTCTTTGTATGCACTTGGTTGTAGAAAATAATGTCATAATTGAATAATCTTCACTCAACCTGAGCCATAAAGAACAGCTCACAAGGAAGCACTAATCTTTTCTATCATTTGTCTGTTGGAAGGATGCTTAGGCGTTCTGCTCTGGAGCAATATAGCTTGATAACTCAAAGAACATATCAAAAGATTCAGACCCCCAGTCTTAGGGAGTACAGATGAATGGGGGTTTCAGCAAGTAATTCTCTGCCTTGATTTTTATTAACTTTACATACTAAAAAAAAATTCATGCTGGTTTATTTTCATGAGATGTAAGTATTTATTTTGTCCAAAGTATGTCTATTAAGTAGATTTGTGGGTAAAGGAGAAGTATCCTCTAACGATAGACAAACTTTCTAAGTAAAGAGTGTCTGCCCCACACACTTTGAACAGCTTTTTCCCTCAAAGGAACATAAAAGAGAGACTTCTGCTTACAGTAAAGTATCATTTGTCCTCTCCACTCTGCCTCCTTCCACTCTCTGATCCAGAGAGAGGGTTTAGTGGCCTCAGCATGTTCAAGAAAAACAGTTGAAGGTATTTAGATGCTGTTTATGAAGCAATAGTCTTAGTGTGACAGAGTAAGAAACTCAGACTCAGCCAAGGAAGATACATGGTGCCTTTTTATAAGAAGGATCAAGGCAACAAAGCAATTACTATATTGTCAATGCAAGCCTTTCTAGAAAGTTCTTCTTGTAAAAGGAACACCAGGGATTCTTACTGAGCATGTTCTGTAACAAGTATTCTATAGGCACCTGTGAGATACGAAAAGAGAAGGCATACATGTTACTGACTTTCAAGATCATTAATCAACAGAACATTCCACAAATTGTTCTAAGAAAATAAACAGAGAAAAATGTTTCCCCTATTAAAATATTGAACTTCACCCATAAGGATCTTTCATCTTCTGGTCCCGTGTCTCCCCAGGTGTGTATTAAAATGAACTTCTAATTGAAATAAGAACAGTATTACAGATAGGTTATGGTTACTTAGTATGGATTTGGGTTTGCATTCAGTTTGAGTAGATGTCCTCTTTGGTAACCATGTTCTTCATGAAAATCTGCCTGTATTAGTTGATTGGTAAAGCTTATTTCTTGGCACTGACTGACATAGAACACCTGCTCTCTAGGCACTTGCCAATGAATATAAACCTGACTCATTTCAGCAAAAACAAATGTGGTTAAAGGAAATAAAAAGAATAAGTGTTTAGTGAAAAATATATTACACTTATTGGTTTGAAGTGATAATCCCCCTCATTCCTCATAGGATGCAGAGTTGTATCTAGAAGCCAAGAATGGGATGCAAAAAATACATTCAGATCTGTGCTTCATTGTTTCTTTGTTCTGCATATCCAAGTCACAGTTCCATGTCCACAGACCAACAACTCTTATTTTGGCTCATAGGGCTACTTAAAGATGTATAATATTGATTACATCTGCTCATAACTTATAGGTTTGAATTTCAGAAAAGGATTATCACCTCTCTCTAAGTCACAAAACAAATACTACAGAAATAAACTATGGATATCTAGGAGGTAGGCTGAACCTATTTGTGCTGAACCTATGAATAACAGCAACCAACTTCAGCAGTGATGACCCTGATCTATGACATGGATCATGGATTTAGGACAGAAGGATAATCATCATAAGACTCATCTTCAGGTTCTTCACATCTTCAGTTCTCACATGAATGTGGGACTTTCTTCACAATCCCACAAATTCCTAGCATATGTCTTTGAATCTTGGGACATATGCAACAAATTATATTTTTTTTCCATGGCTGTTTCTGGAAATCCAGAAGTGCTAAGTTGAGTTTTACCTGTGTTTTAAGAAATCCTCACATGTTGGTCTGCTTCTCTTTTGACATGTTATTTTTACTTATATCCTTCATTTCTTTTGAATATCTTTCTTGTGATTTATCTTCACGACCAGTCCTTTCTTAATCATTTAGTTATGAATGTAATATAAACAACTTTTAAGTTTATAAAAATAATTCACGTTCATGACTGAATCTCATAAAACATCTTTGAAATGATAGAACTGTGTGGATGTTCAAGTGCAGAGGTGTTCCTAGGAATTTCTTAGGAAGCTTCAAATTCTTTTATGTGCTCTTTTATAAAAAATCCTAGTCAGAAATCCTTTCTCCATATATTTCCATGCTCTGTGTAATTACTGGTTTCTGATACCGCATACATTCTTCATATTTCCTACAGAATATAAAGATTTTTTAAAAACACTTCTATGGGTTAAAATTTTCAAAACATACCCAACAGGTACAAACCAAAGAGTAAGGCTGCACTTCAAGCAGCTTTCATGTGTCAAGAAAAGAATGTGTGCTGGTGTTTCAATCCATAGGGAGGCAAAGGTATACATGACCTTTCTCTGAACTGCCAAGTCTGCATTAACTCTAAGAAGCTTTCCTAGCCCACCCCCATGGCAACTGCAATTGAAACAGAAACCATTAGGGTCACAGGATCTGACTTTATATGTCAACCTGACAGATCGGGAGACGCCTATATATCTGGTTAGGCACTATTTCGAGGTATCTGCATGCATATTCCCTACAATATTAGCACTGGAATCAGTAGATTCAATAAAATAAACCCATCTTTCATGTGGGTAGACATGATGTAATCTTTTTGACATCAAGAATAGAACAAAATGCAGAGGAAAGAAATATTTGCAACCCCCATCTCCCCAATTTTCTGTCTGATTTAGGAAATCAGCTGATCCCTCCCTGGAAGGCATGTATGCAGCTGTCCCCCTTGAATAGTGTCTTCGGTCTTGCCTATAATTATACCACTGACTGTTTGATCTACCTCTTACAGACTTGGATTGTAGCATACTCAACTCCCATAATAATGTGGGTCAAAAATCCTCAAAATAGATCTATATTTGTATCAGTATCGATTTATCTCTTAAAGGTTTATTTCTCTCAAAAACTCAGATGCAGAAATATATCTCATCATAGTCTGAGAAGACATATTAGAAGGTCTCTTATCTACAAGTGCTGCCTGTATTTGAGGCCCAGCAGTTGACATGTGTCCCTTAGCACTTACAAAGGATGTATCATCCATCTTCAACTCTAACAAGATGCAGAAAACCCATCCCTTTTGGCGTCTTTCTATGGCATCAGTCTCCCAAGGTGGCTTTCAAGTGATGCTTAACGGGAAAACAGATATCTGTGCTTTCTCCCCAGAGTCTACTTGTACTTGATCTTTTGGGATATGTTGTAAAATGAACGAGCAGATGAACAGATTCTCTTATAGTTCATACTTAAAATATAATTAAATTTTCTCTTTTCAAAATGCTGTTGTGATGATGTTTCAGACTGGTAGCAGAGAAGGAGCTATCCTGTACTGAAGCAAAGGAGAATGACCTTTGACAGCAACTCTGTCCTGGCATTTTAAATATTAATCATCTATTTTTTCATTCTCTCTACAAACCTGTATTGAGCATCTAACATGCAACAAGCATCAATGTTAAAAGGTTAACACAACACACTTGCCTTGTCCTTGAGCACCTTATGGCTATGTGCATCAGACAAAGATGTAAAGAATTAAGATGCAACTTATGCACAAAAGGGAAAAAATTCAAGGCATTAGAAAATGTTCTTGGAGAATATTATTAGGGCAAGGAATCAGTTTGGGTGAACATTTTAAACAGAGAGCATCCTTTGAGCTGAGCTTTAATATGAATAATTAGAGACACTGTAAGTAACCTAACACTTTGTAAATCAATTATGAAATTCCAAGTATTTCCAAAGGTGAGTTACTTTTGGTTTCCAGTATATATGTCTGACTGGATGATTCCTCCCCAAATTCTGAGCAATATTATTTCTATGAATTTCTTGGATACCAACCTGACATCATTCTATCCTGATACCTCTAACGAAAAACATGGGTAAATGAGAGCACAAAATGAATTTGATCTATGAAAGAATGAATATTAAGATTGTTAATGAATGATTGAATGTATTGACAATTAAATATTTGACTACATAAGACAAGAGGTAAATGGAAAATTGAGAGAGAGAGAGAGAGAGAGAGAGAGAGAGAGAGAGAGAGAGAGAGAAGGGGGGAGAGGAGGAGGAGGAGAAGGAAGAGGAGGAGGAGGAGGAGAGGATACAACAAAGAATGGGAGTAAATTTTCTGTCAATAAATTACCAAAGAAACTGTTTCTTATAGTTAGGAAATTGTCTCTGAAGATCACTGAGTAAAGGCATCTTTGCTGTAGAAGATTCATGTGTTCCTAAAGGGACTGTTGAAGATATTAGTATGTGTTTGGGTGAAAAAGATCTGACAAATTGTGAGAAAGGTCTCACTGGGTTGTATGTTCAATCTTTAAAAATGGCTAATGAAGAAAGAGAAGAAATACTGTGCTATGATTTTAAGGCAAACGGTGAGAATGGCTTCTGGGTTTGAAAGACTTGGTATTGTATTCTCAAGATCAAGCTGACAACTATGCTCTTTTGAGTCTGTCCATCACTCAAACCAGAGCTTTGAGACTGGCACTGGGAAGCAGAAGATGAAAACTGGAGCACAAGAAGACTCCCTGTTTTAACGATGGGAACCAGAGTGCCAGGTGCCAGGGAAAGCATGGGGTGCATGCTGCAGACACGTGACTCAAGGGAGACTACCTCTGTGAAGAACAAAAGGACAACCAAAGAGAAAGGTATTTTTGGGTATATTTCCTCAAAATACTGTCTGGTGGCCCTAGAGTTTCAGGATGTGACTCTGAAGAGGCTGTTGACAGTCCTCCAAGTCTGGCTAAAGTATGCTATTGCTTCATTTTCTCTAGGAAATGTATATAGAGAAGTTATAAAGTTACACATAGTCCATGCTCCCTGGACTGAACCTTATGCCACACTAATGTTCTTCATGTGTTTTTATTAATCTTTTTATATTGATTATAGTTTTGCATTCTAATTGACATAACAGTATAAAACACCATATAGTTAATTATTATATCTATGACCATTCAATAAACCATGTGTGAACTAAGTTCCTTGTCCAAGATCTTCTATATTATTGAAAGTATTTGAATCATTTAAATTAAATTACTTAAGGATCCTAATATTAAATTAATTCATCATAAAATGCCAAATCTAAATCTATAGCAACAGCAAGACACTCAGCAAACTGTAATTTTTGTCATTTTTACAACCAACATTCTGTGTTAAGACCCTGAAAGGAATATATGACCCATCTCTCCAGAGATGGTGATCTGCTTTCCATTGAAGACTCTTAGATCCTTAGAATTAAAGTTGGAAAGAATTTAAAACAAATTAAAAGTAGCATTCATATTATTACACTTTAATAATATTAATTAATATACTACATTGAATATAGATTGCACTTGTTTATTTTTCTTTATGTTTTTGGATAAAGTAATATACTACTGCCAAATTATAAGAATTATAAGTTTTCAATATTTTTATAGTAATTAAATATTGAGTAGCAGTGAACATGGTTATGCTGAGATCCTGGATCCATGTGGAGTTGAGTTTTGTGCAGGGTGATAACTATCAATCTATTTGGATTTTTCTATAAGTAGCCATCCAGTTTCATCAGCAGCATTTGTTGAAAATGCTGTCTTTTTCAATGTGTATTTCTGTCTCCTTTATCAAAAATCAGTTGTTCATAATGCGCAAATTTATATTTGGAAAAATAAAGCCCAAACTGTACATCTCTTGTCACCAAATGAAGCTTCCAGTACCTGGATTCAGTTACATTTACTTAAGTTGTTAGCTGAAGGGGTTCTATGGGAATCCCCAAACAACTCAGGCTGTTGCCAAGACTATAGGTTGTTCTCCACAAACTGCAGCAAGACCCCATTGCAGAAGACAACACCTTCAACTCACTGAACATGGAGAAGTCAAGCTGGTACACCTACATAGAGCCTTCATGCCTATGTTCTAGCAGCTTCGCTACAGGAAGATACTCTGCATGCTGTAAAGGAGGAGCATAAACACCAACCCAACTACAAACCTTTAATCTACAATGATGTACTGCCTGCAAGATATGCAATGGTGCCATAAAACTTGTGAGAGTAACCAACCAATAACTAATTTAACTGAGGGTCTACTCCACAAGATGGAAGCAATACCTGACACTGCTTGGGTGACCAAGAGCCCAAGACTAGATAGCACAGGGGCCTGGGGAAAAACCATAGCAATAAAATGACTCTTAATGACATTCTGCTGTACTCATAGATCAGTTTCTTGCTCAGTCATCATCAGAGATGATGTAGCAGATGGGAACAAATACAGAGACCAACATCTAGAAAATACACAAAGAGTAAGAGACCTTTAAACACGTATCCCTAAGTGGAATGTCTCCATCAAATCCTTCTCCTCAGGCCTCAGGGAAACCCAAGAAAGAGAAGGTGGAAAGAATGTAAGAGCCAAAGGGGAATGGAAGAAACCAAGGAAACAAGGCCCTCTAAACACAACAGGATTGATGCACTCATGAATTCACATAAACTGAGGCAGTATTCATGAGTCCTTTGGGTATGCATTATGGCTTGCAGTTTGGTGCTATAAGACTCTTGCATGCTGTGGCATAATCCTTCTGTACACTGTGTGAATATATGTTGCTATGATTGGTTTAATAAACAAGCTAACTGCCCAATAGCTGAACAGGATAAAGTTTGGCAGGAAAACCAAACTGAGAATAATGGGGTGAGGAAGGGCAGAGTCAGAGGAGTCCCCAGCCAGTCGGAGAATGAGTTAGACACACAAAATGGGTTAGAAGTAAAAGCCAGGAGTCTTGGGGCAGCACATAGATTAATAGAAATTGGTTAAGTTGTAAGAGCTAGTTAGTAACAAGCCTCAACTATCAGCAGGGCGTTTATAATTTATATTAAGTCTCTGAGTAATTATTTGGGAGCAGGCAGTCAGGACAGGAAAACTCCACTTACAAATGGCACCCAACATTCAGAGTCATGTACATTCAGATAAAGCCTAAAACACCTTAAAAAGGATTCTAAAACCACAAAAAAAATGAACTCAAATGCAGCTTCTTGATAACTATCTTTCCTCGGGTAGGCCCTGTTTGCTAGTGGCAAACAGAGGCCCAGCTCCCGTAAGAAGTGGCTTCCTGGTTCATGCTGACTGCACTGGGGCTCTTTGGGGAGATCCTGCTATGGAACACTTAAATGGGGTTTACAAGCGGTAAGCTCACTACTTGATGATAGCATGGACCCCAAAGCTCCCCAGATCTGGGAGATAAAAGTGGCACCCACTGGCACCTCCAACATGAAGCTGAGCTCTCAGAGACCAAGGAGCATGGTAGAGCCAGCTGCCAAAGCTGCTACTTTGGTTCTAGCCATACTACTTGTCAGTTTAAATACTCGTGTGATCAGAAAATGATAGAGATATGCAATAAAGACAGATTCAGACATAGAAAACCTGTAAATGGTTTACAGTGTGTTTAAAAATATACATAGCCTTGGAAGGGAAAAACAAAGAGCATATACAGTTATGGTTTAAAAATATAGTTTTAAGCTGGGCGGTGGTGGCACATGCCTTTAATCCCAGCACTCAGGAGGCAGAGCCAGGCAGATCTCTGTGAGTTCGAGGCCAGCCTGGTCTACAAAGCGAGTTCTAGGAAAGGCGCAAAGCTACACAGAGAAACCCTGTCTTGAAAAACAAAAAAACAAACAAACAAATATATATATATATATATATATATATATATATATATATATATATATATATGTTTTAAAATAATAAAATAAAGTTCTTAACAGGGGAGTAAAGTAATATAAAAGAAAAAAGTCACATAAAGATGTACAATACACAGAGAGTCTGGATACTGTATGTTATTGTGTTGTCTTTGAATTTTTTGACTACTGAGGAAGAAGTAATAGCTGCTAAGAGACATTTGATTATAAATGCTGTTGGATTAAACCAACCTATATATTTTGAAAATGTCTTGACTTCAAAATGGAAATCAAAAGATATGTTACTTTGGAAAAGATGTTCTGCTTTTATTTTCATAGAAAATAAAAGACTGTAGATTTGTTCAAAATTAAAGATGATCAGGTTTGACCAAGGAAGAGCCCCTGAAAATTCTGGCTACAAACATAAAGAAACAAACCTAGAAGAACTACAAGACATGTGACCTATATTTTACCTGCTCAAACATAAAACAAAAACTCATCTTTTGCTGACTTGCGTACAATGTACAGTCTATACTTCTATTAACGCAGATATGTATGCTGTATTTTCAGGACCAGGGGACCAGACACCAATGAAAACAAAGGGCTCAAGTGGCCCAGCATCTCCACATGACTCTGTTGCAGTTTCCTCAGAGTTCTCCATCCAGAACAGCTTCAAGGCTGCTGGCTGAGATGGTCCAGCCTCACAAACACTCCAGCCAAGATTTAACCATAACCCTAAATTTTCCCAGGGTCCCTCAAAGATTGCTAGCACCCCCAATCAACAGAAAGTAGTTTAGAGAACTACATCTACAACTCCCAAAAGATGGGTTATGGACATTTATTATTATTTAAGGGGAGTGGTTGGTTACAAGTGATTATTGATAATGGTCAAGAAAAAAGCTGAACAAAGGAGATTAGATTCAGGGATCACATTCTAAAAAGAAAAGCAGGGATATAGAAATGATTAGATAAAAGGGGAGATTATTAATTCAACTTTAATCCAAAAAACAACTACTAGTCTTAAATATTTTTACATTGCTTTGGATTTTGGTTTATTAATACAAATTTAAAGTTAATTTTGTAATACTGTATGTATATTCCTACTCTTGTTTAAGATATTGTGTTTATGAAGTTCATTTTAAACTGTAATATATAATTAAAAATACGGATTAACAGTCATCTATAATAGTCAAACTTATAGTCATGTTAAGTATGTATTCAAGATCATACACAGATAAATTTAGATTGATAGATGATCTTCAAACACTTCAAAGACCTACAGAATATGGCATTTAATATGTTTAATAACCTAAAGCTTTTCATGACAGTGAGACACATCTGCTCCTGGCAGCACCAATATACTCCAGAGAAGATGATGGACATCGAAGAACCTCCATATGGAGTTTGCTTTCTTTGTGGCAAAAGTTAGCCATGTGGGATAGCCCTTTCCTTAACTGATAAGAGTATACTATCCCAACTGAACCAGCAGAATGCAAGAAAAGTAACTGCTGAACTTTTCCAAGACAAGGTAGAACAGTCCTTCAAAATTTCCTGCTTCACAGGAAAGTCTATCAGATATGCTAGGCCTGCAACCCATAGTTGGATGCCCCAACATTACAGAGAAACTTTGGGTGACTGTCCAGGCAGCTTGATGTCTCTGTCATTAGTTAAAATTTCATCCTTCTGAAGTCTTTGATGGAGTTAAAAAATAATAGTTAAACTTATAGTTTTCCTTAGTTATGACAGAAGGAAAATTAGGAGTACAAATTTAGACTCACCAAGATATGATAGATAATATTTTCTCTAATTTTGCCAAATACAAATAGACTGGATATTGTAACTGTGATTCTTATTTGATAACTGTTCTTGCTGTTATATAATTTTACTATGTTAAAGTTAAAACCTTCCTTTTTAATTAGACAAAAAGGGGAAAATTCTGTGGAACAATCTTTCTGTATACTGTGATTATTTGGCAGCGGGCAGTTGGGACAGGAAAACTCTGCCTACACTTGAGTGTGGAAACAAGTGTCTTTGGTTCTCATGCCTTCTTTTCCTTCTGTTTGTTTTGTCCAGTTCTGGTGTGTTAGTTTTTATTTTATCTTATAACATTATATTAAATTTATTATATCATATTTTATAATATTATTATCCCTTAGAATTCTGTTTGTTTTCTGATAACAGACAGAAAGAGACTGGATCCAGATAGGAGGAACTGGATGCAGACTGAGGGGAAATTGTAATACGAGAAAAAAATCTATTTTGAATAAAATTTTTAAAAAAGTAATTACAAAAACAGAGGGAAAAAAGAATGCATTGTGTTCTAATATACCTATCAGCATACATAAATATGGTGGCAGAGGAAAGCAGTCTTTAAAAGGTAAAGACTTCTAGTTTGGAAGTAGATAATGTCTATTGGATAATGAAAATGTATTAATACATTACTTAAGAATTTCATTAAAAGTATGAGTCACATTCATGGCAAAACTCAGACAATATGGGAAGTTATGAAAAATAAGATGAGCAATATAGTTCTACCACTCACAAAAATTGTTATTAATATTTTTAATTAATATTTTTAAACTATAATTTTCTAAGAATCAGATTTTGCATTCACATTGCACAAAAAATTCTTATAGAAGTTGGGCATGCATACTTGTACCTGCTTATAATCATGCACATTAAGCCACTTAAAATGCTGATGACAATGAGGACATATGAAAGCAAATGCAAGGGCACAGCTAGGGGAGAAAAGCTCTTCACAGCTGCAGAAGTTCTGGGCTCCTCCCTTCCCTAGTGTTTTACTGCCATATGATCAATATGCTTGTCTTCCTATGTTTTCAAAACACACATCCTAGGATATGCCTGTCTAGTTCTGTTAGAGATGGCCGGAACTTGATGTATTTATCTGTATGCAGGAATTAATGCTTCATTTATCAGGGATGACAGGAAATAAAGTTAATCAACTAAATCATTTTCAACCCTTTTTGTGCACAAATATATGTGTGTTTGTTACAAATATTTTTGCTGGGATTTTTTTCATTCTATATTGACATATATTGATTAAAAAAATACTGATCCTATCTTGTGGAAGTCTGCAAAATACAGTATCTTCAGAATTTCGTGAAGTGTGCAGTCATCAGCCACTAAACTCTAGGTCCTGAAATTAACATGATGCTTATTAGTTAATTTAAATACACAGTAAATGTATATAGAAGTGCATTTTTGTTTTTCAAAGTTCGTTTTTTCTGTTTTCCTCTGTTGATTTCTGTCACTATTCCTTGTGCTAGTTATTCTGTTATTCTACATAAAATAACCTGTAAACAAAACATTAGGGTTTCCCAGACACCCGAGTTTAGTGGTGTTCATTCACTCATCCACTGCTCTGCTTCTTACTGTGTTCTACTTTATGTTTGTTGCCAACCAGGGAAGTGGGATTTTTAGTGCGTTCTGTAATTTGACTGCAAACTGATTATATTGGTATCCTTAGTATTTACCATTACTGATGCTGGTGTAATGGTACCCTGAAAGCAAATGTGTGCTAGAGACGCAGTTCTAAAGGTTTTCACTGCACCCTACAAATGGATGCAGGAGTCGAAGAGTAAAATTGTTAGCAATGCCATCTTACTAAAGCAAAAACACCTTGTTTTCCATCTTTCTCTTCTATATATTTTCCTCTCTCTATCAATGCCTCTAACTCCTTTTGCTTAAATTTCCCATTCTTAAATACAGCTTTTGCCTCCATATCCACACTCAAAATGCTCCTCATACAGTTATCTAGTCATCTCTATGTTCCTAACTCCAGTCTTCAACTGAACCTTAACAAATTAGATCTCTGCCTCCTTCATTTTCTCTGTGTGTGTGTTTTACATGTGTGTGCATGAACATAAAGTATGCCAGTTCATTTGCATATGTGTGTGCACGAACACAAGTGTGTCATTGCATGTATATGTGTGTGTGCATGAATATAAGTGGGCCAGTGTACTTGTGTGTGTGCATGAATATAAGTGTATCAGTGCATTTCATGTGTGTATGCATGAACATAAGAGCACCATTCAATCTGCATGCGTGTGTGCATGAATATAAGTGTGCCTTTGCATCTTCACGTATGTGAGTGTGCATGAATATAACTGTGCCATTACATCTGGATGTGTGTGTGCATGAACATATGTGGACCATTGTATCTGCGTGTGTGTGTGTGTGTGTGTGTGTGTGTGTGTGTGTGTGTGTGTGGTGTGCACATGTCTGTCTTTGCTTGTAAAAGCCAAAGGTCAACACTGGCTTTCTTCCTCAGCCATCTTTACCTTATTTTTTGAAACAAACTCTTTCACTGAACCTGGAACTCACTGATTGGCTAACCTGATGGCCAGCAAGACTCAGAGGTCCTTCTGTCTCCTCCTCACAGTGCTGTGATTACAGGCTCATAGTGCCATGCCCAGCTTTTTACATTGGTGCCAGGGGTCTGAACTCAAGTCCTCATGAATGCAGAACAAGCACTTTACCAACTGATGCATCGCCCCAACCTTCTTCATATCTCTTCATTATACACTGTGTTAAGTTGACTCAGAGAGACATTTCTTCCATCAGTCTCCACCAGTTTGTTATAGTTTTTCTATTCTATCCCATGAAGCTTAGTGGCTAACTTGAAATCTTTTAACCGATTGAGAATTATTATAAGTAGGTACTGTGAAAGCAAATCTTTCTCTGTCTTTTTCTTGTAAGGGTATTGAAAAGAAACAGTCTTTTAAATCAATAACTATGAGAGGCCATCCTTTTGGTAACAGAGTAGGCAAAGGAATTCCAAATTGTAGAGAGCCCATTGGCTGAATTACTTTGTTAATTGCTCTAAGGTCTGTTACCATTCTCCATTTACCAGATTTCTTTTTAATAACAAATACAGGAGAATTCCAAGGGCTGGTTGATTTTTCAATATGCTGAGCATTTAACTGTTCTTCTACCAGCTCTTTAAGGCCTGGAGTTTCTCTGTTGTTAAAGGCCATTGCTGAACCCATACAGGCTTGTCTGTTGACCATTTTAAAGGTAGAGCTGTTGGTGTTTTTGGAAGATTATCAGTTGTGCCCTGTTCTTGTATGACATGGATGGCTGGTGATCACTCATTAGAATAATATCTTCTAATATTTCTCTCAGAAACATGTACTAGTTTATGATTTGTTTCTGAAATTGGAGGGATGTTAATCTGAGTATTCCATTGTTGCAACAAGTCTCAACCCCACAGGATCATAGCTATGTTAGCCATATATGGTTTTAATTTTCCTTTCTGTCCTTCTGGACCTATACATTCGAGCCATCTTGCACTTTGTTTCACTCGAGATAATGTCCCAATTCCTAAGAGCTGAATGTTTACCTCCTGAAGAGGCCAAGTTGGATGCCAAAATTCTGGTGCAATTATGGTAATGTCTGCACCTGTGTCTACCAGACCAGACAACAAAACACCATTTATTTTTATTGTTAATTTTGGTCTTTGTTCATTCATAGAAGTTTGCCAAAAAATTTTCTTTATGTTTTTTCCTGAATTTCCTATTCTCTCTGTTTCATCATCCAGACCAACATGATTTATTCCAATAGGCATTTGGTTATTTAGTTGCTTTGAGTAGGGGTTTCCTCTACAACTGCAGGAAAGGTTTGAACTGGATTTACTGTGGGGGCCTGCCTGAGGCCCCTCTGGGAGTTTCCCGAAACCCAAGGCAAAGGATTACCCTGTCTGTCCCTTGTTGATCTACATTTGTTGGTCCAGTGTTTTCCCTTACCACACCTTCTGCATACTCCAGAAGGAAGGGGCATTCTGTTGCCAGTGTTCCTTGAAGAAACATTATTTCTAGGAATGACCTGTTTTCAGTCCCTTTTCAAATGTCCTTGCTTTCCACATCCAAAACATCTAACATTTCTCAAGCCTTTTGAAATTGCTTCTCCTACCCACATAGCATCATGGTCATGAGCCTCAACATTAACCGTGTCTCTAATCCAATCTTCCAAAGGTGCAGATCTTGCCTTTAATGGCCTGATTATTCTTTTGCATGCTGCATTTGCGTTCTCAAAGGCCAAAGATTCAATTATTATCTGACTAGCCTCTAAATTCGGGACCATCCTCTGTACTGCTGAAGTCAATCTTTGTAAGAAATCTGTGAAAGATTCTTTTGGGCCCTGTATAACCTTTGTAAATGACTCAGTTTTTTTTTCCTGGTTCCTCAACTCTGTCCCATGCATTCAAGGCTGCTGTTCGACATAGAATTAGGGTTTGGATATCATATAAACATTGTGTTTGTACTGCAGCCTATTGGCCTTCTCCAAAAAGCTGATCCTGGCAGACTTGTATTCCGTTATCCCTCCATTGTTTTTCTATATTTTTAGCCTCATTATTGAACCACATTTTCCACTGGAGATTTTGTCTGGGTTCAAGAACAGCCTGTGCCAAATCCCGCCAGTCCTTTGGTAGAATCCTATTGCAAGTTGACCAGGTGTTTAACATTTGCTTTACATATGGGGAATGTATGCCATAAGATGCTATTGCCTCCTTAAATCTTCATAAGTCTAACATTTCAATTGGAATCCAAGTATTTTGTTCATTCTCTTCACCAGGTAGCTGTTGTAAGATGTGAAGATGCCGGTAAGCCACGAGCCATGTGGCAAGGTATAGATTTATAGAAATGGATTAATTTAAGCTGTAAGAACAGTTAGCAAGAAGCCTGGTACGGCCATACAGTTTGTAACCAATATAAGTCTCTGTGTTTACTTGTCGGGTCTGAGCGGCTGTGGGACTGGCCAGTGAGAGAGATATGCCCTGACTGTGGGCCAGGCAGGAAAACTCTAGCTACAAAGCTTTGCTTTTGATCAAGAGTTTGGTCTCGTCTTCTTTTGTACTTACTCCACTAGAAATATGTTTAAGTCTTCTAAGACTCCATCACTATTTCTATGAGGCTAAATGCTCACATTTTAATTCTAGCCCAGATACATCTCTAAATTCCAACATCATATATCCATCTGTCTATTAAACACATCCTATTACACATGTAACTGAATTTGCCTAACAAAGAGAAAAGAGAGTTCCTACTTGTCTTCTTCAAGTCTTGTTCACCAGCACTTTAGTGAAATTTAAGGTAATGCCAACCATCCAGGCTCACACACAGAGCCTTACAGTCACTCTGGACTCCCCTCCTACTGCCACACCACAGAGCTGATTTGCAAACACAAAGGCTCTGTTATCGTTGTTATTCTTTTTTGTTCAACCTATAAGGAGCAAAATAAAACACCATGGCAAACATTGGTCAAGATTAAAGTTAAAATGAATGTTATAAAGCCTGATGGAGACTGCACAATTAAAAAATAATCACACACTAGTTACAAACATTAGGAGTGAACTTCAAACAATGACTCTGTCAAAATACTGGACTAGTAAACACAATTGACAGATTCCTTGTGAAAAAAACTCCCTAAAATAAACAAGAAATTGAGAACTATCAAACAGTAAAAACTGAACAATCATCTATAATTGCCTTCACTAGTGAATCTTTTCAAACAACAATTGCTTCATGTTCTTAAAAATCTTCTATAAGGTTAATATGGCATTGAAGCCTAAGCTAATATCTTGATTTTCAAAACTACAATTTATCAAATGATTTCTTTCTATTTAGTAAGAATGTTGTGGTCCAAGCCAAAGTCGGCGGGACAATAAGTATGAAGTCACAAAGATGGAAAGCCAGAGATAAACATGCCACCATCACTCAAAGACAGCATGACTGTGCATATAAACAAACTTATAGAAATAATGCGATTCACAGTGACACTTGATAAAAGGTCAATATAAAACTGCTTTTATGTATCAACAAAAATATGAAGTAAATTTTATAAAGACACTTTTTATAACAGTTTTTAAAACATCAATATCTAGGAAAAAGTAATGAATAACATACAAACCTTACACAATAAAAAAGTATAAAATTTTGAAAAATTAAGGATAAAATGAATAAATTCAGGAATATATCCATCCCACTCATAAACTTACTCACCCAATGTTGTAGTTTTTTTTTAAATTTATCTTCAAGTTAAATTTAATTTCAATCAAAATGCAAGCAATTTTTGTGTGGAAATTATTGATTATAAAACCAGAAGCACAAAGAACAAAGCACAGTTTAGAATAATCTTATGAAGAAGAAAACAGTTGAATGACTTAAATTTTTATAAAAGTATTCAGTGTAATTATAAAAAATGTAACTCAGTACTAAAGTATTTGTGTTAATGTTATTAATAGCTGGACTAATGACCGGAATACAGGGTATAGGTCAAACTCAAATACGTTGTTGTCTGATTTCACACAGGGGCTATGAAACAAATAAACATTGTCAATAAAAGGTATTAAATGTAGGAGAAAAGAAGAGCCATCGCTGGCCCTATTCTACGTCACCAGCACATCCTTCAGCAGATTTCCCCTGCATCTTTGCATCAGTCCATAAACAAATATACAATTACAAGCAAAGTACGAAGCAAATTCTAACAATAAAACTGCGAATATTAGAAGAAAAGAGAGGATAACGCTCTTTTACCTTGATGTAGCCTAGACTTCTGAAAAGTGACATTAAAACAATGATTAGATTCTTGAGATCACAGCATTAAGAGTAAAATAGAGGTACAGTGTAAGAGAAGCTTTCAGCAAATAGATGCAACAAAAGACTCTGTATTAGGTTTCTCTGGCTGTCACAGCAAATTGTCAAGCGCCAGTTTCAGCAACATGAATTTATTATCTTACAGGTATGGAGGAGAGACATTATCCTGACATATTCTCTGACTAAAACCGTGTCAGCAAGGTGTTTTCTGCTGGACTCTTAGAAAGGATCATTTCCTTGCACAGTCAATTGCTGACAAAATTCAGCTGCTTCCACCTGTAGGACTGAGGTCACCATTTCACAGTGCGCTGCTGGCTGAGATCAAGTGCCAGCTTCTGAAGCTGACAGAGCACTTGGCTCATGGCCTTCTTTTTCCAACTTCAAAGGCAGTGATAGTGGCTCATGCCTGCACCACCGTATTCCTCTGATCCTCTCTTCCACTTTCTTTTTGAAAGATTCATAATTAAATTGAGCCCACCTGGATAACTCACAATAATCTCTTCAACTAAAAGTCAACTTAATCACATCTGCAGGGCCCTTTCTATCAGATAAGTGAATTTATTCATGGGAATAAGGCGTACAAATGTGGACATGGGTCGACCTGCAAATCTTCATCTAGGACACTGATATAATTTCTACAGTTCAACATGGTTTATAAAAACAACACATTCTGCTCTACATGATTTTCTTTTCTTTTTCAATAGTAATAGCTTCTAACAAGCTATATATTTTACTTATTGAGAGTTCTTATAAACTCACTGCAAACTGCTCTATGGCCTTAGGGAACCTGCAGCCCAAGGACCATGTGGTTTACATGTACTGAGTAAAATTTATCAACCAAACAAATGGGACCTGGGGGTACGTGCCTATTAGCCCAACTTCTTAGGTTGAAGGCAGAGAATCTGAGGACCTACAGAGGAAGTTCAAGGCCAACATGAAGACAAAGAAGTGTCTGGCTTTTTAGCTCAGGGGTGCTTAGTATGTTCATGGCCCTCAGTTTAGTCTCCTGTGCCAAATGACTGACACACAGGGACACATCCACACACAGGAACACACACACAGGCCACAGGCACACACACACACACACACACACACACACACACGTGTGCACGAGCACACACACGCGCACACACACACACACACACACACACACACACACACACACACACACACACACATAGCACGAATTGCTAAATAGTCTTTTAATGAAAATCCTAGGACCAGATATTGGGGTAAATGCTGAAAGATCAGAGAGACAAAGGAACAAGCCACTGCCACGTCTTACCTCTAGAACTCCTCACCCTAAAAGAGCCTCTAGTTCCTGTCTCCTCAGGCCTTTTATGCTTTTCTCCACCTAGCCATATCACTTCCTGTATCAACCTCTCTAGTGCTGCGATTAAAGGTTTGTGTGATTCCCAAGCAAAGACACGATATCTTAAGTGCTGGCATTAAAGGTGTGTGCCACCACTGCCTGACTCTGTTTCTCTCCTAGACTGAGTCAATCTCATGTAGTCCAGGGTGGTTTGGAACTCACAGAGATCTAGACAGATCTCTGCCTCCAGAGTGCTAGAATTAAAGGTGTGTGCCACCACTGCCTGATATTTATGTTTAATCTAGTGGCTTGTTCTGTTCTCTGATCTTCAGGCAAATTTTATTAGGGTACACAATATATCACCACACACACATAGGAATACATACACACACAAGCACACATGCACAAGAACACACACAGGTACATGCACAGGCACAGGCATGAGACACACACAGGCATAAGTAGGAACACATACAACACACAAAAACAAACAATACACACACAGAAACACACACTAGACCCACCAACCACACAGAGAAAGAGAGGAAGGAGAGAGAGAGGAAGGGACACAGAGACAGAGAAAGCACAAACAGCTTAGTATGAGATGTTTCTCTGATGCTTAGTAGAGCTCACAGAGACAAACTGTAGGGTTTACTTCAAATGCACTCAATATCTAGGTATTTACCAGAGGAAACAGGTTAGAATTCTCAAATGGGCAGGTTTTTTTTTTTCATAACAAACTACTTGCTCAAAAATATTTGCCTACAAGAAAATAAAAATTTGCTTTGGCTCACTGGAGAAAACAGTTAACATAAAAAGTCTGATTTGTTTCATCAGAAAAATTTACTTATAGGCTTGTCCTTTAAAATTCCATTTTGGAACTTCCAATGTGTTCTTACTGTATCCTAACAGATGAGAGTGTTTATGTGGACTGTTTGTATAACCATATGGGTTTTACTAAATACTGGCATTCCTTCTGGGAGTCTGTAATTTTCTTCGTGCCAGGCACCGATGAAGATCTACCAGGAAAAGTCCAGGAGTTTGATTTTCTAATAAACTTCCATAATAGACAAAATGACCTATGTACTATCAGAATCTGATTTCAAGCTGCAAGCACAGCTGGGTGACTCCATGAAGTGAAGACCTTTGCTTGGGACTTTACCCCATATATCCATCTCTTTGAAGACTTTATTTGGTTTTGGTTTTGGTATAATAAATCTTAGTCATTCAGTACATCTGTACATTAAACCTCCCTGAGATAGAGGAGAGCAACACTTTCTAAGAGTGTGAGGCTGAGGGATGTTTATAAGAAAAAACTTGAAGAAACATGACTTCTTTGTTGTGAATGCTCCTTGATGTATGTATGCTTGTTCATGTCTTTTTTTTTCTTTGATCCTTTGAAACATTGAAGTTCTTAGTAGCCAGATGCTAGACTCCTTGATGGTCAGCTTTCAGAGACTACTCTTGTGCTCTGCAGCCTTGAATGGGGACTGTCAACTCAGCAGCCCCTGCTTTGGTGACCAGGTGGATTTTCATCTTGGCAGACTGGTTGGTTTGAGCACTTCACAGAGGAAAACCCACTCCAGCTGTGAAGATCGCTGTGACAATGACTGTGGCTGCAGTCCATGCTTTTGCTCTTGTATATGTTTCCCCAGACAACTGGTACCAGCTCCTGGACACTCCATGTTGCCCAAGACAAACCTCAGTAGCTGTGAGGTGACCCTTCCTGCAGTTGTCCTGATGGTCCTGTCCATCCTATAGCTGTTCTCACTTGGGCAAAAACAGAAGCACATTTCACACTGAGTCAGCAAAACACCCTGTGACTGACAGAAAAGAGACTGTTTGAGGACACTGATGGTTGGCGGAAGCTGTATCTGCCACACCAGTTTTCTAGCTACATGCAGTCAGCCTGTTTCTCAGTCTTCAGAGCAGTCCAAGGGGCTTCCCTTCTTTGACATACTCTGTGTTGCAGTATTAGATCCCAGCAAAAGCTTCTCCCAAGTGTTTTTTACTGCCTATGTATGGTATTTATGTTGGTTGAGTTACTGAGCTGGTGTTCTGAGAAGCAGCACCAGAAAGAGGCTGGGAAGTCACTGCTGAGCACAGGGCTTTGCATGGCAGCTAGGTGACAGCTGAGGAAGTGAGAGAGCAGCTCAGAGCAGACACTATGAAAACTAAGAAGAACATGGAGTCTTGAGAAGGGCAAGTGGCAGAAATCCAAGGCCATAAAAAGCCAGAGGCTGCTCAAAGCCTCAACTGTAGAAGGTAAGAGAGACGAGACTGTGAAGAGCTGAGCAATGGGTAGAATTCTGAAGAGTCACTAGCCACTGAGACTCAAGGCCAAAAGCAATCAGCCTCTGAGTTGAGCAGCCTGACATCTCTGATTTGAAAGCCTGGATCCATACACCCCTGATTCTCAGGCTCTAGCACCATAATCTATTAGTTTAAAAGCCTAGAGGCTTCTGCATCCAAGAGCACAGAACCTCCACAGAACACAGGAAGCTGCTCCTTGACTCTTCCTAATTTCCACCCAAAGACAGGAAAAGAGCCCTTAGTTGTTTCTAACATTCCCAGCAGACCACCAAATCTGAGGGTGGCTGTGGGGATTCAGGACATGCTAAAGAAATCATCTAAAATGCATTCCAAACTCTTGCCATTTTGAAGAGCGTCTCAAGGGAAAATATGTACAGGTTGCAATGGAGTGAATAATGCATGGGTTCATTCAATAGAGAGAAATTGTAACAACGAAGACAGTAGACACAGGAGAGGAGTGCCTAAATATAAGAGCTTTATATGTGCTTCATAGTAAGAAATAGACAATAATTGAACTACTTCTGGTCACTTCTGATCATCTTCAATAGTGTCCACAGAGATGAGAAATACATCAGAAGGTGATGTGGGTTTACAAATCTGAGGCAAATAGAATGTCACTTCCCAGTCATTGAAAGCCAACAACCATACAATGGCTGACTAACCTTGCAGGGGTGGGATTTAGGTTTTTGTATTGTTTTGTTTTGTTGGGTTTTTTTGGAGGGGGGCAGGGGGCACCAGCACATTTGAATGCTTTTAATTTGTTGAAAATTTCATACATGTATCCAATGAAATATGATCATATACACCCCTCATTTTCCCCTCCAACTCCCATCAATCACCCCTATACTTCCCTCTCCATCATGTCCTTTTCATTTTAAAAATAACTCAGTAATTCAAGTGGGTGTGGAGCCATCTGCTAGTGCATGGGTGACCTACCAGTAGCCACATCCTCACAAAAGGATGTCTTCCTCCCCAAGCAGCTCTGAACTTCCAGTACTTCCTTAGTAAGTGGTGGGACCTAAAGAGTCCCTCTCCTTCTGTGCTGGTATTTTTACCTGGTTTGATCTTGTGTAGGTCACCACATCTGCTGTGAGTTCATGAGTACAATATCCATAACAAGAGAAGCCTGAAATCATATTCTTAAGTAACATATGTCCATGTTTAAATCTTGGCAGCAAATCAAAATAATTTTCCAAGCAGACAAAAAAAAAAAACTTGTTTGTTGTGGTTTGGATGAAAATGGCCTCCATAGGTTTATAGGGAGTGGCACTATTTAGAGGTGTGGCCTTTTTGGAGGAGGTGTGGCCTTGTTAGAGTAGGTGTGGCCTTGTTGGAGGAAGTGTGTCACTGAGGGGAGGGTTTTGAGGTTTTGAGGATTTTCAAGTGCTCAAGCCCAGGCCTGCTGTCTCTCTTTTTCTGCTGCCTGCCAGTCCAGATGTAGAAATCTCAGTTCTTTCTCTAGTACCATGCTTCCTGCCATGATGATGATGGACTAAACATCTGAACTGTAAGGTAGCCTCAAGCAAATGCTTTTCTTTTATGAGAGTTGCTGTGGTTATGGTGTCTCTTCACAGCAATAGAACACTGACTAAGACACCATCTTATGGGGTCCACAAGTTCACATTCTTTCATGTTTGGCTTTGAAAATTCATGAATCTGTGTATTCTATTCATATTATAAGATTTCAACCCCCACAAAAAATATAAACCAAATTTCAACTAAAATGTTCCACAAAGATCTGGGATCATTACACAATATAATCTCAGCAGTGATTTACTTTCAGGTAATACAATTAGGAATGAGTTGATATCCTTAGAGTGGTTGGAAGAAATTAACAGACCAGAATCTGCTCTCATCCCGTGAAAAGGCAACCATTGCTCTCACGGAGATAGATGCAAACAATAAGTTCTGCGTTTCCTTGGCTCAGGACACAAGTATGCAGGTGGTGAGGCGCTTAGCAAAAAATTACTAGTCAGTCCTTAGTGGGGCAATCCACCCTCATCTAGTGTAGCCATTTCTGAAGTTGTCATTTGACCACAGCAGGCTTGGGGACATGCACTGTATCCCTGTGAGTGGTCAGGTATCTTAACAACAGATTCCATACAACCATTCGCCTGCCTTGGCTCCTCTCACAATACGGTTCTGAGGGACCAGTTTGCTTTCCAGATTATTTCAAGAAAGATACGCACCTGTGCAAAGGTTCGGTGTTTTTCAGTAGGTGCTCTCTAAAAGTTTGAATCCTCTAAACTGGACTGTCTGCCCAAGCCTGATCTCATAGTCCTGTTCATTGTGAATGTAATGTGATTCTAAATTGATCATTTGTTTTCTTGTCCAGAAAAAGCTGAATAGGAGGAAGAAAAGCAGCTTAATCAGAAGGAAAAATGCTCCTGTCATTATCTCAAATGCTCATGTTGATGATAACTATGCTGGGCACTTCATTTCATTCTCCCTTCTTACTTGCAAGGTCATATTCCAATAACAAACTTCTCCTTACTAAAAATAAACCATTTGTCTTTCAGAAATTAACTAAATGTGGCACAGATCTATGTGAGGCCTGGTTTCTTACAGCATGAAATTTCCAAGCTAATTTCTTTCCAATTTCTAGAGACAGCTAAAGTGCCAAAATGACATAAAATAGGGCACAGGTACAGGCACACACGTGCTTGTGCGTGTGTGTGTGTGTGTGTGTGTGTGTGTGTGTGCGCGCCTGTGTGTGTGTGCGCGTGTGTGTGTGTATGTGTGTGTATATAGTACATGCATGCACACACACACTATATATATATATATATATATATATATATATATATATATATATATATATTCTGCATGCATGCACAACATACATACTTAACAACAGACAAACATCTGAACAAGAAAAACGCCTTCTTACAATGTGTGCTGCAAATGTAATTTTATTTCCCTGACATTATACCATTTCTTTTAGAAGTACATAACACCTTTTTCTGATTTTTATAGGATTAAGAACAATGTTTTAGAAAATGAACATGCATTTTGACTATTATTGTTCAATAAAAACATGGTTCTACATTAGCATTTTTTTCTGAAAAAGCTATCAATTCTTCCATGATAACGGTTAGGGACTGAGCTTGGTGCTGTTGAGTGATCTGCAGAGGCCATGGTTGATTTCAGTGTACGCATGTCCCTAGTGTTCACTGAAGAAAAACCTTGCACATAGTCTGCCATGATCTTAGTGCTGCTCACAGTGGAGTGGAAGCTACTACTGAAGTCACACTTTTCCACCTCACAGATTCATTATCTTTACAGTAGAGAGACTTTCCTAAATTCAAGTTGTTACATGTTAAATTGTTACCTGAATAATGTAATAATGACATTTTACTAATAATATAAAATACTCCAATAAGACAATTCTATTTTACTAACACAAATAAGACACAACAGTATTCATTTTCATGGCGCAAGCACTTGCTGTATAATGGGTTTTCTGTGCCTTTTGGTGTAGCACTTGAAGGGTTCTGTTTGGTCTATGCCACATGGGAATGTCCCACCAGAGCCAGTTTAAGTCTTAGAAGGAATGCATACTTACTCTGAACTACAAGAAATTCCAGATTGTGGGGAAAATAACTAAACTAAATACAACAGACCCAAGTTCTGGTTCTGGTTCAGCTTCCAGCACTGAGGTTCAGGGATGCTCACATCTACTTGCCTGAAAAAGTTCAGCCCAGTAAATATTAAATATACATTCAAGTTCCTCTTCCAAGTATGTGTGAAAAATAAGAATCTGTGTAAAACAGCAATAGTTTACAGTGGGGCTTTTCTGTGGGGACCGTGGGTATCACCTTGACCTTCAGCTGAGAGGAGTGCAGTGGAGATTTATAATGTGCAGTGAAATTCCCAAGTTTCCCCCGAAACCCAAAGGGCCACTTTGTTTACTGAAGGATTCACAGCATGCAGCTTGGTAGTAGGGCCTGACTCTCAAGCACAGGGGCATCTGGGTGAAGCTCCTTATCCCAGCCTGACTCTTTCAGCAGAGGGACATCTGGGTGAAGCTCCTTATCCCAGCCTTATTCTTATGGCTGAGGGATATCTGGGTGAAGCTCCTTATCCCAGCCTGACTCTTTCAGCAGAGGGGCAGGAAAGACCAGGGACCTTCTGCTGAAACTCCACCTGTGAACTTGGCAATTTGATTCAGAGACTGTGTAAATAAGGACCCTGTAAAGCCTGTACTTGTCTGTCTATTGGACCCCAATATTTGACTGCACATTTTCTCCCGCTGCACCAATTGCTTGTAAAGAAAAAAAATATGTCTATTGATCCTGGTGTTTCCTTTCAAACATGTTTACAATAACTGATACACAGATTGAAGGTCTTCTCAGTATCAGCTGAAGATGCTCATATCATCAAAACCAGGTTTCACAATTCCTATCTCTAAATTTAAGGGTTGCATGTGAAGTTCTACAGTCAAATTATGCTCTACCCTTCTTTGATTCACTATGCACCAACTTCCTTTTTTAACTCCTCAAAGTTGTAAACACATAGATTTCTTTTACATTTTCTTTGGTACCTGTACACTGAGGCTCTTGCAGAGGACTTATTATATACTTCTCAGCAACCAAATGGTGGTACACAACCACCTGTGACTCCAGTTCCAGAAGATACAGCACCCTCTTCTGTTCTCCTCAGACACCAAGCACACTTGTGGTGCACATACATACTAGCAAAACATTTAATACACATAAAAATATAAAAATAGAATAATAATAGTGATAGTGGGGTTGGAGAGATATAATGTTCTTGCAGAGGATCCAAGTTTGTTTCCAGTATCCATATCACATAGTTCATAATCACCTATAATGCTAATTCCTGTAGCTGGAGTTTTCCTGTGTCTACTCAGCTCCTGCTGCCACTCAGACCCAAGTAAACACACAGAAACTTATATTACTTATAAACTGTATGGCCATGACAAGCTTTTTGCTATCTAGTTCTTTTATCTTAAATGAACCCATTTCTATTAATCTATAAGTTGCCACATGGCTTGTGGCTTACTGGTACTTTTACACCTTGCTTCATCTGTGTCTGGTTGGTGACTCCTGACTCTGCCTTCCTGTTCCCAGAATTCTCCTCTCTGCTTATCCTGCCTAGACTATACTTCCTGCCTGGCTACTGGCCAATCAGTGTTTTATTTGTTAACCAAATCAGAGCAACACATTCACAGCATACAAAGCGATATCCACAGCACTTCCCCTTTTCTTTTCTTTTTTTTTTTTACAAAAAGGAAGATTTTAACTTTAACATAGTAAAATTACATATGACAAAACAATTATCAAGCAAGAATTACAGTTAAATATGTAGCTATTTATAATATCTAGTCTATTTGTATTTGGCAAAATTAAAGAAGCTATCCTATCTATCCTACATTTGTGAGTCTAAGGTTTCATATCTAACTTATCTTTTATTATAACTAAGGAAATTATAACTATCTAGTCTTCAACTACATCAAAGACCCCAGAAGGATATAATAGTACCTGAGAAATGGGAGAAGGATGCAAGCAACTTTCAGAAATCTTGGGAGAGTAGACAGATAGCTGGCAGCCTGGACAGTCATCCAAAGTTCCTCTGTAAAGCTGGGGCATCTGTCTTCAGTCCACAGGCTTAGAGTCTCTAAATCACTTCTTTCTGTGTCCTGTAGAATGTCTGGCAGTTTCCAGGCACTCTGATAGGATATTCTGGTCTCCTTGGGCACTGCACTAACACACACTAACACAAACATCATAATTAAAACTAGAAGTAAAAAATGTTTAAATAACATTGATAGACACATTTATGTGATATATTTACATAGCATACCTAGCATATTGGTAGAGAAATATTAAACTCCAAAATCCTGATTATATTAAATATTTCACTAATTACTTACTGGGAAATGCTTGCTACAGAATGTAATAAAGACATGAGAATTTGAGGGCTTAATAAAAACAGTCAACAAAGATTGAACTTGCCTCAGATTAAGAACAAGGAGCCAAGAGAAACAGCTGAGAGAAAACAGCCTACACAAGGAATATAAAAATAAAAGGCAATCTGTGAAGATTCACTTAAGAAGGCTGATCAGTTTCATTGGGAATTTCTGCTTGCAGCATTCTGGAAATGGCATGCCCTCCCCACGCTAGACTCTTGATCCACTTAAGTGGGAAATGTCCATTCTATGAGATCCCCTAGACTAGGTGGGTGCATAGCAAAAAAGCTTGCCAGTAAATCTTGCTATGGAACTAGTTGAGTCTTCTAGGATGCTATTAATGAGAATTATTATCTCCTCTTAGGAAAGGGAGCAGCTCAGAGGTTATAGGCAACTTCCACAAGTACATAAAGAACAAAGAAAGCCATGAATGAAAGAGACAATCCCAGGTGTTAGCATTCTGTTTCCCATTGCTGCCTGCTTTCTTCTTTAGAATACTTTAACAGAGACTCCTCTTTTCCTGTGGTGTACCTGACAAACACACTCAGTGGTGCATGAGCATCTGAGGGGAGATGGTCCCTTCACCACAGGCCTCTACCTTTACACATGCTTACTTACATACATGGCAGGGACCACCAGATTTTCAGAGTTCTGTTTGCCTGTGATATTTAACTGTGTCTTAAACGCTATTTTAAACAAGAAGAATTTGATGTTATTTCTGGTTTGATATTTTGCCTTTAGAAATAATTTTTCTGCTTTTTAAGTGACTCATGTGTTACCAGAATTTTGATGTTGAGTCTCTGAATATCAGCTTGGATACAGGAAAGCCTGGAGCAGGATTGAGCAAAATAAAGATAAGACTCAGCTGCCTAATGCTTAACCACAAATTATAGTATATCTTTTTTTTAAGCTGACTGCAGTTTTAAAGATTTATTTATTTATTTATTTATTTATTTATTTATTTATTTATTTATTTATTTATTTATTTATTTATTATGCATACAGTGTTCTGCCTACACACCAGAAAAGGGCACCAGATCTCATTATAGATGGTTGTGAGCCACCATGTGGTTGCTGGGAATTGAACTCAGAACCTCTGGAAGGGCAGCCCATGCTCTTAACCTCTGAGCCCATCTCTCCAGCCCCATCCTTTTTATTGATATAATCATAATCTTATAATTATGATGAGGGTAGAGAAGGAAGACAGAGGGGGCATACTCTAAAATATTAAAATTGAGACTAATTTACTGGACTATTCCTTCCTGCTTATTTAAGAGCTCAAACGTTGTGTAGATTATGATCTTTCAATTCACTTACAACCCTTGACGAGATCTGTATACCAATCAGCACTCCATACAACTACTGAGCAAAAAGAAAAAAGAAAAAACAATTCACCACTGGGCCATGCCTTGGAAAGAGTCTCAGAGGCTCGGGCACTAGAGATAAACGCAGAGGGGGTCCTCCTACCTGTGCTAATCAAGCCTTTGATGGCTTGCCTGTGCCCGGTCCACTGATGAGAGCACATTTTTCCACTTCATTCCTGCCAATTATTTCTCAGAACCTGGACACGTCAACATTATTCTCCGCCCTGCTTCACCTGGGATGCCTCAATATGCTCGATGCCTCCAATATGCTCAATGCTTCCATTACTTCCTGAACGTGCCCTACATTTACCCAGCACTCTCCCCCAGATGTGATCTGCATCCTTGGCCATCTCCTTTCTAGTTTCAAGCCAAAGCTTGAAGTAATATCTTGATTGCACTGACTTTTTGGTTTTCATTCCTGCCCTGTACTCAGCAAATCTCAGCCCTCAGCTCAGCCCCTTTCCTACCAGCGTATTATGGACTGGTGCCATGCTGAAGATATTTCAAACCCATGTGTAAGTTTGCTTCACACACCAAATCGTGTTTCTGCTTAAAAATCCCTCTGATATACACAGTTTAACTGTTGGGAACGATACTGCAGAAGGTGTCAGTACAAGGAATACATTAATGTCCCCTCTAGACTCTGATTTCAGTTCTTTTGTATAAATACCTATCAAGTAAGAGTTCTGAGTCATATCATAGTCCTATTTTAACTTTCTTGAGGGACCTTAAGGCTGTTTTCCACAATGCCTGCACCACTTTAACCCTACCAATCATATCCAAGTGTTCTCATTCACTCTCAGAGTTTAGTAGAAGGGTAAATCGTTCTAAACAAAACATAGTAAAATAAATTCCTCTGAAGTCAACCTCTAATTCCCCTCCGTCTCCACTAGTGGAACCCCCACCAGCAGTGGGTGTGTTAAAGGATTTTCTAGAACAGTATCACAGTCTGGCATTTCCTGTCACTGTACTGACCCTCTTTGCCTTCATGAGAGGGTTTTATAAAGCTCACGCTTAGAAGGCAGTTTTCTGCCAGAATGAATGGTCCTTTCTCTCAAACTGGTGTTTAAGACCTATGAAGCCAAGGGAAATGGTCTGTGCGTTTCGGATGCGTCCCTCCCTGCCTTCCTTTTCTTCTGGATCAATGCAATGCTGTTAGGCTGCCGCACACTCACCTCCACCTCTCCTTCACTTGGTCATCTCCGTGTGCAATGGCACTGGCAAACTTCCCAGGTGGCTGTGCTGTTTCCCGACAACATTCCCACACTCATGCAATGTGAAGCAGGGGACATATGAGTGGGAATGGGGCTGGAATGAGTCAGAGGCCCACGAGCCAGACCTCTCAGAAAGTCAGCTGAAGAGTCAGACTTTGATGAAGCCAACTTGTGAGTCACGAGCGTATCTGCGGTTTTCATTTGGGTCGTGAAATGTTCTGCCACAGGAATTAGAGCTCTTATCTAACTCAACTATTGATTTATAACCCTAAAGAACTTCTGAAGAAATAACACAGTTTAATATACTCCATAAGCTTATGTATTAGAAAAAAAGAGAAAAGTCAAAGAAAATACATCTGAGGAAGTATTGTATGATTTAGGAGTTGACTGGGTGTGTGTGCTCAAGGATCTAAGAACAGTCAGGTCATAAGCATATAGAAATGTCCCCTTTTAGGTAAGGAGAAAAATCTACTTAGAATGTTTGCTTAATAATACATGACAACGGGAAATATTTTTTCACTAATTGTCATTGAAAGGATACTTCTATTATTCTTCTTTGTTAAAAACTTTCAATTTTACCACATAAAACATCATGGCAAACTTGGAGGAGAATTTGACTGCATTAACCATTGCCTAGAAAAGGCCTCTAGCAATTTCAAAGAAAACGTTTGCTGTGTATGGGAGGGTTCAAGTTCAGTATGTGACTTCAGGTACAAGAAAAATAAAAAGCTTACTCTTGCAAAGTTTACCACCTTATCAAGAATGAAATAATGTTCATGTAGCCACAAAGGAAATCAGATTTTCATCACTTTCATTTTTCTTAACAGAAACTTGCAACTGTAAGCTTTTTCTGTACCTTTCTAGACTTGCAGAATGTGCAGATGCCTATACCTATAATGTGAAGTATTTTCCTGATCTTGGCTGAACAACTTAAAAATTGCTCATTGTAATGAAATCATTTCTCTTTACCACACATACTTTAATACCCCATTCCCTCTTACTTAATGAAGCAGTTTTCTTAATAACAGACAAAAGCTTTGCTTACAGTCTGAAAAACATTCTTCCGTCAGGAATTCATTGAACTAGAAATGGGTTTATTTTTATACATACATAAATTATCCTAAAATGGATATGTAAAATGCAGTAATTACTGTAACAGATAAACCTGAGTTAGAGAGCATCCATCCACTTGTCCTCTTGATTTATGACTACCTCCCAGGCATCTCTTCCTACAAAGAGGCTCAAGTAAAGATTCAGTTTGGCTCATTATCACAATATTGGTGGACCCCTAAGAGGAAAACATATCTAAAAACCCTCATATTTGAAAGGGCAACAGAATTTCCCATATTACCTAAATTAAAAAAAAAATCTTAAGTTTAAAATAAATAAATAAATAAAACCTTTTTTCCCTGCCAGTTTGTGACAGAAATGAATTATATTTGCTACAATAAGTAAAATGGCAACAGTCTGTGTGCGCATGCCTGGCTAGACAAAATTAGGGAGTCCTGAGAGCATACACCCTCACTGGAGAGAAAATCTGTTCCTCAGTTTTTCCTAAGGACTTTAGACTATGCAAGTTGGTGTGCCATACCCCAAGACAACAGTAATATACTCTCCTTCACTTGCCAAAATCATGTACCCACAAAGTGTGGCTTCTTACAGCTAAATAAAACAACTAACCCCAAACTGAGACAAAATGTATTATCTAAAAGGGAGAAAACTTATCTAATAGTACATATTTATTTAATAATACATATTACGAGAATTTCTGACTCAAATCTTGTTTTTTATGGCTCTTATATCTACTGAATCCTAAGTTTAAACTTGTTTGCAATGGAAAGACTCTACAGTGCTACCAGAAAATATTTTGATGATAATTAAGACCAAATTCATCTAACACTTTAAGTTATCCATTAAGACTTGTAGTTTCATGACAGCAAAGCTACTCTACATATCAGAGAAGGGAAGCCAACCATGTCTCATGTCTACCAATTGGAACACACACAAGCCTTCATCATATCAAATAGCAAAAATTGTACGGTAAAGTCAAAGAAACCCATGTAGCTATTCATAATAAGCATAGCTTTTAGAGTAAAGTGTCCCAAAATCTGATTTCATGGCCTGACAGGATACTGCTTAATACTTCTCTGTATTCAGTGGAGTAGGTTGGATCTAAGAGTAAAAATTCTCTGTTAAAAAGCCAGCCTGGACTACCAAGTGAGTTCCAGGAAAGGCGCAAAGCTGCACAGAGAAACCCTGTCTCGAAAAACAAAAACAACAACAACAAAAAAAAATCCTTTCATGAGCAAGTAACAATGACAACATCTCAGAAAGGCATCAAATTTGAAGCAGCAAACCATTTGCTAGGGAATGTCTAGGATCTCAGCTAAGATTCCTCATCAGTGTCCCTATATATCTGCAGTGCGTGCTGTTCCATGGATACCTTAAGCAGCATTCACTATTCAAGATGTAGTCTTTAATTCCAGCTGTGCCAAATCCAATATTGTCACAATGAGAACCACACATGATCTGGAAGCACTCTAAAGTTTGAGAAGCACTGCCTCAGAGTAAGGCAGAGATGTTGAAGAGGTCTTTTATCTTACTTCAGGACCATGATGAATCACAATAGCTAATTCTGATGAGCCCATCTTTCTAAGAAAAAGACGTGACAACAAATTTCCACAGGGAAGAAGGAAGGGTTCTTGCTGGTTCTCTTTCTATTTTTAAGGTATGAAGTGAGAGAATCATTGTCTTTATGTCTTCTAAGAATTTTAGTGTAACAGATATTAGAATTTATCAGGAAACATGTAAATACTATGAGGTCAACATACATTTTATATCCATACAAAGAATGAGAACACACTTGCTGATGGAGACAACTGGAATATTATTCTTCCTTGGAAATGCTAGCAAACATCATTGCTACTGTAGTAAATTTCTTTTTCTTTTTGTTATAGAACTGGGAACAAGTTTACTCAAAGAAAGATAACAATGTAGGTAATTTTATTATATTCTATATTTATCTAAAAATCTATTTGACTCTTTTAATCAAAGTCAAGGAGATCCCTAAATCTTCTTGATCTACTGTAGGCATCTTCAGTTGTTTCTCTAAATTCACATTTATAATTTTGTCAATTGACATAGTTAAATGAAAGGACTTGGCATGGATTTCAGCTTTTTCTCTCACTCAAAAATCATTCGTGGGAAACTTTGTAATATCTCAGGTTATTTATAGGTGCTAAATGCTAAAAATACAACTATGAAATAAAGACATGGCTCCTGTCTTGCTCAGAACACAGCCTGTGAGTGTGAATTTAAACTGCAATAACTTTGGGATATTCAAAATGCACAGCAAAGAAACATAAGATGCTGAAGTATAAGAGAAGCCTTATAACAGTGTTCAAGAGGGAAGAAAATGTGGCTTTTACATCATTTCTCCTCTGCATGACATTAAATTGCATTAGCCTTTGTATGGGGCTGAGTGTTAAAGCTAGGCTTACAAACACTTAACTTCATGCTTTATAAAAATTTGTTATCATGGGCAGTAAAAAGTAGCCACAAGTTGGTAATACTGAGTGATTTTACAAGTTCCCAGGATTGAACAATTTATAAACAAAGCAAAATATTATCTCCACAAAGTATGTTGTCTTAAAAAAAAAAAACCAAAGGATATACAGTTTTAGTTCTTTTCTGTCTGTCTCCCCATGGAAACGTATTCCATACTGTCATGGTCCAGGGCATGGGCACCTCTGAGTGAGAAACCAGCTGAGAATTCTGAGGTTATCTGGAGAGAACTGCCCTTCCTTCAGGTACAACAGCCACTTTGTGTTTCTCAGGGCTTCTCCTTGCTGTCCTTCATACAACAGCCTCTCTTATGAAGCTCTCTTGAGCCATAAGGCTGATCCCATCTCCTACAATGATGTAAGTAGTCACCTGGTCACCTGTGGAAAGTCCTGTGCTTGAGGTGGGAGGCTGGTTCTAACCAGAATAATTGCCAACAGCTTTGTGGAAGGAGCAGCTAGAGCTGGGTTGGTGTGGGAGAGCATTCAGGGGAGGGGGCCATGCCATCAGAAGGAATGGCATGGTGGTCAGGATGTGGTGCAAAGTGAGATGGCGAAGGCCCATCTGATGTTCCTCAAAGCAGTGGGAAGCCACAGGAAGGCTCTGAAAGCAAAGGGGATCCAGTTTTATGGACTGCTTGTAGTATGGAGGGCTGTGATGTTAAGTAAAGCACCAGAGAGTATGTTGTCTTTAATGGTCTACATTTGGTCTACTCATTAATTTCAAAGTGTTTACTGAAATACATGTTTATTATTTTTATTAAGAAATTGTTTATTCATTTTACATGCCAATCACAGATGCTCCTCTTCCCTCCTCCTGACCCTGCAGCCCTTTCCCCACAACCCACTCCCCCCATTCCCTCCTACAAGAAGGTAAGGCCTCCCATGGGGAGTCAGCAGAGCCTGGTACATTCAGTAGAGGCAGATCCAAGCCCATCCCCCTGCCTCAAGGCTGTGTGAAATGTCTCACTATAGGTAGTAAGCTCCAAATGGATCCTGATCCTACTGCCAGGGGGCCTCTTAAGAAGATCAGGCTACATAACTGTCTCATTTATGCAGAGGGCCAAGTCCAGTCCCATGGAGGCTCCACAGGTGTTGATCTAAAGTTCATGAGTTCCCACTAGTTTGGCTTGGTTGTCTCTGTAGGTTTCCCCATTATGATCTTGATGCCCCTTGCTCATAGAATCCCTCTTCTCTCTCTTCGAATGGACTCCTGGAGCTCAGCCTGGTACTTGGCTGTGGATCTCTGCATCTCCTTCCATCAGTTACAGGATGACGGCTCTATCATGACAGTTAGGGTATTCACCTAACTGATTACTGGGTTAAGCCAGTTCAGGCATCCTCTCCACTATTGCTAGTAGTCTAAGCTGGGGTCATCCTTGGGGATTCCTGGGAACTTCCCTAGCATCCGGTTTCTCCCCATCCCCATGATGTCTCCCTCTATCATGGTATCTCTTTCATTGCTCTCCCACTTCATCATCGTTTCAGCTCAACCATCCTGTTCCCTTATGTTCTCATCCCCCATGCGCTACCCTCCATTGCCCCACCCATTCCCAGTTTACTCTTGGAGATCTCATCTAGTTCCCATTCCCAGGGCAATCCATACATTCCTTTTAAGGCCCTGCTTGTTAGCTAGCTTCTCTGGAGCTGTGGTTTGTAGTCTGGGTTATCCTTTGATTTACATCTAGTATCCACTTATGAGTAAGTATATACCATGTTTGTCCTTCTGAGCCTGGGTTATCTCAGTAGTGTTGAACACATTGGCATAGGAGACTACTTCCTATAACACCAGTTGCACAGACACTGAGAGCAACAATTAATAAATGGGACCTCCTGAAACTGATAAGCTTCTGTAAGACAAAGGACACGGTAAATACGACAAAACAACAGCCTACAGAATTGGAAAAGATCTTCACCAACCCCACATCTGACAGAGGGCTGATCTCCAAAATATATAAAGAATTCAAGAAACTAGACATCAAAATACTAAACAATTCAATTAAAAAAAAATGGGCTTCAGAGCTAAACAAAGAATTCTTACCAGAAGAATCTCAAAAAGCCTGAAAGACATTTATGGAATTGCTCAACATCCTTAGTCATCAGGGAGATGCAAATCAAAATGACTCTGAGATACCATCTTACACCTGTCAGAATGGCTAAGATCAAGGCACTGCAGACAGCTTATGTTGGAGAGGATGTGGAGCAAGGGGAACACTCCTCCACTGTAGGTGGGAATGCAAACTTGTACAGCCACTGTGGAAATCAGTATGGTGGTGTCTCAGAAAAATGGAAATCAATCTTCCTCAAGACCCAGCTATACCACTCTTGGGCATATACCTAAGAAATGCTCAAACATATCACAAGGACACATGCTCAGTTATGTTCATAGCAGCATTATTCGTAATATCCAGAATCTGGAAATGACCTAGATGCCCCTCAACTGAAGAATGGATTAAGAAAATGTGGTACATATATACATTGGAGTACTACTCCGCAGTAAAAAACAATATCATGAAATTTGCAGGCAAATGGATGGAACTAGAAAATATCATCCTAAGAAATGCATGTTTATTAAGGCACATTTAGCTGTAAAAGACTACTAATATCATTTATATGAAAATTCATAAAAATAACTGTAAATAACAATGTACAATGACTATTTACCCAAAGGTAGATAAATCAACTGCAATGATAAAAAGAAAGCAAGAATGAAAACAAGAAAAAGAAAGAAAGAAACTGAAAAAGAAAAGATAAGCGTGGTCTTTTGAAAAGCAGGTTTTAGGTCTTTGAAAAAAACAGACACTATAAGCTTTAAGTTCACCACATCCTATGAGATTAAACTTATAATCAAATTCTTTAGTTAATAAGAGAGATGGGTGTCCTCCCAAGAGGAAACTTGTCCCAGTGTCCCACGTTGGTTTATGCAGTTGGCTATAATTGGGAAAATAAATATAGATGTTCATATGCTTTGTGGCCTTTCCAAAGTCAAAGTAAGACTTGAGGTTTCAAGCAGTACATTGAAAATATTCCTGAAGGTATCTCTGCTTTCATGACGCTTACATTTGACCATGCTGTTGGGACTGAGATGACAGCGGACTATTTTTGTAGACAAATTCACATGTGTATATACGGGCGTCTAGAGATTCTGTTATCTTCGGCTTTATGTTTATAAATGGTATTGAGACTTTACTTGGCACATTGCTTAAAATATTTTGGAAGATTCTTTTCTAAGTTACCTCATAATCATCTTAAATGAAGCAAATCATTTTTCCCTCACTGGGTAAATTTTATTTTTAAAATAGCATGAGTTGTTCTGATCTAAATCTGCTCAATTACACTTATAACCATGAGATTTTAAAATTAGACTTAAAAAGCCATGATTTAAAAGATACTCATTTTATTATAATGCCTACCAACCAAGGTCAAGGTCATTCTTAACTTTGATTAATGGTGGTAATATCATAATAAATATAATATCCAAAGGCTGTGAGTAATTTTTTTATTTTTTAAAAACTAATAAAATGAGTTACTAAAGACAGCAGGGCCTGGTTTATAACTTCTGCTTTGCAGTATGTAAAAATCATGAGGCTAATATAGTAATTAGTTTACTTGCTAATATTTTCCTCTAGATTGAGGTCTTAGCTACATAATCATAACTAAACTTCATGACTGTAGTTCACTTCTTTTAATGTATTTATGTATGTATATATGTATGAGTGTGTGCATCACATGTCTGTGCATGTGGATGTTCTGTTTATGTTTGTGCAGGTGAGTGTGCATCCATATGTATGTGCATTTGTATCTGTACATGTGCATGTGCTGTTGATATATGTGGAGGTATGAGTACATGTGTGTGCATGTGGGTAGAGAGGCTAGAGGATGATTTCCTCCAGTGTCATCCTCAGGAACACTACCTTTTAGGGACAAGGTCTTTCATTGGCCTCTGGCTTACTAATTAGGCTAGACTAGATGGCCAGTGAGCTCCAGAAATTCTTCTGTTCTATCCCCTAGGAATTAGAAGCACACACCACCATGCTAAGCATTTTTACACAGACTTTGGGGATCAAACTCAATTTTATTGACTGAACCATCCCCTACTTCTTCATATTTCTCCTACCAAAGGTCCTAATATAGAGCTGTAACTCAATAAATGTGAAGCAAATATGAGAATTCCTGATAAAATTGAACCGTTTGGCAGACTTCACATAGTACTGTGGCATATTATACATGAGTGTAACCAAAATTTTATATTAACATGATAGAAATAATATATACAATTTCAGTATGAAATTCTATTTTTCTCACCAAAAGATATCTAAAAATTGATTATAGAATATCCTTTATGCAAGTAAACTGTGCTATCAAACTCCAAATAGATATCCTAGCCAGAGAATTCAGTCTCCATTGGTTATAAATACACTTCCTCCCACCAGGCACATGCATTCTATATTCTTGTATTGAGTTATTATTTTTCATAAGAGATACTTGAATCATAGGTTGCAGCTAGTATCTTTGTAAAATGACTTATTTCAAATTTCCTGATATTGATTTATAAAGGACATATTTATCATTTATATACAGAATCATATTGAATAATATATACATAATATACATATCAGATAGCTATATACTTAGAACAAATTATAGATTATGCCATGTATAAACTGTATGTGTATAATTTACATACAGATCCTCCTATATATGTGGTTTATACCATATATGTATAGCACAAAGCAGGAAATTGCATGAAAATAGTTAAAATCACTTGATCAGCTAGAACTCAAGTGTACATGGGAAGAATATGTCCCAGAATAGACAGAATCTTAATTTCTTAAAAATATATTATCCAAAAACACATACTTTGCTCCTAAAAGAAATATTGCACCTTGAGGAAAACAAATAAAAACACATTTAACTATCCAAACATTTATGGCTCAAAAATTTTTAAGAAAGGGAAACTATTTCCAGGCATAGGTATTCATAAGGACTTTCTGTAACTCCAATAGCAGAGTTAAAGAACACAGAATTGACAGGGAAATTACAGGAAGTGAAGACTGTCCTTTGGAGCAGTGTAAGAAGCATCAACATTGTAGGCCTACAGAATGGAAGGGAATTTCTACCAACCTGCTATACTTCCAACAGATGGTTCAAATCTAGAATATGTAAAGAACTATGAAGTTATTAATTTTTCAGTCAATAAATGAAGTAATGTACTAAATAGGCAATTCTTAAAAGAAGAAATACTAATGTCCAATAATTTTTTTTTTTTTTTTTTGCGCCGGGTGGTGGTGGCGCACGCCTTTAATCCCAGCACTCGGGAGGCAGAGCCAGGCGGATCTCTGTGAGTTCGAGGCCAGCCTGGGCTACCAAGTGAGTTCCAGGAAAGGCGCAAAGCTACACAGAGAAACCCTGTCTCGAAAAACAAAAACAAAAAAAAAATTTTTTTGCTATTCAAATTCCTTTTTCATAAAGGAAATGCAAATTGAAACTACTTCCCCTTCCATCTGACCCAGCTAGAATGGCTATCATCAAGAGAACAAGTAACCAATGCTGGTGAGGATGTAGGAACAAGAGAACCCTTATTCACTGCTGGAGGGAATGGGAACTTGATTATACACATCAGTATGGAAGTCCCACCATGGGAGTATTTATGCATCCATTTATTGCTGCACCACTTAAAGTAGTTAAGAAATGAAGCCAACCTACAGTCACCCACGACCAGATGAATGAATAAAGAAAATATTGCATGTGTACCCAGTAAAATTTTATTTAGCCATAAGAAAAATGAAATCATGATATTGTTATGGAAATAGATGGAACTGAAATTACAAAGTAATGTCATTTCCCAGCCTGGGCTGAGAAAGGCAACTGTTGTATGTTTTCTCTCAGTACAGATCTTAGTTTTTAATTTTTGCATATTTGCAAAGTGGCAGATGTAGGTTATGAAAGTAGAAAGCAGACCGTGAAAGGGGTGAAGCAAGCCTTAAGGGAGTAATAGAGTGAAAGCCTAATGGAGACTGTGGCAGGAACAGGGTGGGAGGTGAGGGAATGGGGAGAGGCCGAGAACAAAAAAGTGTGTATAAAATGCCTTAGGGCAACTCATTACTTTTTATTTTAATGTTTTAGAAAATTAATAAAAAAAAAAACTCTCATCACAGATTTGTGTTTAATCCCAGGTTTTATTAGTACATGACCAAAAACTGACTTCATTTCACACAAGAGTGGCTTTCATACTGCCTCCATACTAAGGGTCAATAAATGCCTCATCTCTAATTATCAAAGTTGACTCCTTCCATTTTGACAAGCAAAGACATAAGGAAGCATCCATTTGATAAGTTTTGCTGAACTTTACAAATAAGAAGCGATGTATCAAGCTGGCCAAAATTCCAGCATGGACTGTAGAGGAATTGGGTAGGAGAAATGAAGTATGGATCTGAACAAAACACATTATATGTATGAATGAAATTATCAAAAAATAATTAGAAGGAATTAAAAAAAAGTCAAAGTTAATGCTATTGGATTGTGTATTTTTAAAAGAGATGTTAGCACTAATACAATGAAATTTGCTCTGAGAGTTTCCAGTTTCTGTTCATTCAAAGCAAAATGTCTGACTCCCAGAAATAATAAATGTGAATGTTAGAGGAAACTTGGCAATGGCTATAACTCATGACTACAGTTAAAAAAAAAAAAGAGGATATTTTTAAATAAAATCTTTAATTCTCCAAATTCTACAGCAACAGAGTGTGATCAAGGCTAAAGTCTGTATACTATCTACTCCTTCAAAGGAGGCTCCATACAGGGCAATAAGCAAGGCTTTGAGTTCAGTCACACCAAGATGAGTAAGAGATTCACCACCCAAGGAGATCTTTCTAACAAGACTGCAAATCCCACAGGGAGAAATAAGATCAACAGAAATCATGAGAAAGGAATCACTCTAATCTTTCCTCAGAGGCTTTGGTGAGAAGGAGCTCAGGCTTCAAAGCACTCAACCTGAAAAAATGGGATGACAACCCAATTTCAAATCACTTAAACTGCTGTCTATCTATAGAACTCCAAAGCTGAATCAGATAGAACTATCTGATGTGTGTGTCATCTCCAATTTTCTGTGGTAGGCATTGAGTGTTTGAAAAATAATACCAGACTGACTGGGCACCAAACTATAATTTAGAAAGAGTCCTAAATAGGATAGAAGCAATCCTGAAGAGGGTGAGAAGATGTTCACAGTTACAGATTGAAGGCCTGCCAAACCACCCAAACATCTTGTTATTGTGCTGCAAGCTTATTAGAAGTCACAATGGCATCGAGATTTAGCAAGTATAGGACTTCTATCTCCTGGCAACCCATCCCAGCATGAGGTTCTATTTCTTTTTAATAATCTCTATAATCTAATACAGATTTGCAGCATTATATATTCCTGATAAGAATCCAAGAGGAAAACTTACACTAGCAATATTTTCAAGTCTGGAAAGCAATCATTTCTGCATTTCCTTTGTCTTAAAAAATGTGGATAATAACTTGAAGTTTAAAGACATTTCCAGATTTCTACTGTTTTGATTGTGGAAATTTTCCCTCATCTCATCGGGCATTACAAAAATCTTCTAGCAGTATTTATACCTGCTTGCTCAAGTGCTAACTATTTTTGTTGACATCTGAAATATTTCATTATGACTTAAAGTCACTGCCAAGGCTGACTTTTCCATTTACATATATCCCATGGAATCAAAATGTCATATTGATTTAACCTCATCATTTTTCAGATGATCTTTTGCAGACTGTATAAAATTTGATAGCAATTTCACATTTTAAGGTCTTAGTTTTCTACATACCAGTGTGACTAGACAGACATGTTAACAAAATAAATAGGCTGCAATACAGTTTTTAGGAATATTTGAAATTTATTTCAGTTTTATGACAAAACCCCATGTTGGATTGACATAATAATTTCTTGTGGGTGCAGTGTACTTTATTGATGGTGTTCAAGAGAGTAGGGCTCCCTAAGATCCTCATGTTATTCTGGGGGTCTGGAATGGAAACTGTGAGGGAAATGCTCAGAGTCAGAGGCTGAGTTGGGACAAGGACTGCCCAGCAGCTGAAGGCCTCTTTCTTGCTCTTGAGTTCTTGCTGGGGTCAGTGCTCCAAGGCTTCTTACTTCTTGGAGGCCATGTTGGCCATGAGATTCACCACCCTGTTGCTATAGCCAAATTCATTGTCATACCAGGAGATCAGCTTTACAATGCTGTCATTGGGAGCGATGACAGCCCCAGCATCAAAGGTGGAAGAGTGGGCATCACTGTTAAAGTCACAGAAGATGACTGGTCCTCAGTGTAGCCCAGGAGGCCCTCTAATGGGCTCTCTGATGCCTGCTTCACCATTTGCTTGATGTCATCATACTTGGCAGCTTTCTCCGGGCAGCATGTCAGATCCACAGCAGACACACTGGTGGCAGAAACAGGAAGTCCATGCCAGTGAACTTCCTGATCAGCTCTGGGATGACCTTGTCCACAGGTTTGGCAGCGCCAGTGAACGCAGGGATGATGTTCTGGGCAGCCCCATGGCCATCATGCCACCATAACACAAATTGCTAAATGGTCTTATTAATAAAAAATTTAAAAAAAAAAAACAGAGTCAGATATTAGGGTGAAAGCTGAAAGATCAGAGAAACAGAACAAGCCACAGCCAACCTCACCTCGCCAACTCCTCAGTCGATCCTGTTTCCTCAGACTGAAAGCCTCTGAGTCCGCCCTGAATGGGACTCAGCTGAACTGCTGCTGCCACTAGCTTACCTCTACAAAATCCTCAGTCTAAAGAGGGTGAGTTCTTGTTTCCTCACGCCTTATATACCTTTCTGTGTCCTGTCATATTACTTCCTGGGATTAAAAGAGGGTGTCCTTCCCAAGCAAAGACATGAGATATCAAGTACTGGGATTAAAGGTGTGTGCCACCTCCCCTGGCTCTGTTCCCAGTGTGGCCTTGAACTCATAAAGATCCAGGTGGATCTCTGCCTCCCAAGTGATAGGATTAAGGGTGTGTGCCACCACTGCCTGACTTCTATGTCTAATCTAGTTGCTGGTTCTGTCCTCCGATCCTCAAGCAAGCTTATTAGGGTACACAATATATCACCCACATGCCACATCTTCCCAGAGGGGCCATCCAGAGTCTTCTGGGAGGTAGTGATGGCATAAACTGTGGTCATGAGTCCTTCCACAATCCCAAAGTTGTTATGGATGACCTTGACTGAACCTCAGGTTAAGCAGTTGGTGGTGTAGGAAGCGTTGTTGATAATCTTGACAAGGTTGTCATACTTTTCATGGTTCACACCATCACAAATATGGGGGCAGAGATGATGACCCTTTTGACCCCACCCTTCAAGTGGGCCCTGGGTAGGTTTCACAACATATTGAGCACCAGCGTCATTCAGTTTGATGGTGATGGCTTTCCTGTTCATGACAGCTTCCCATTCTCAGCCTTGACTGTGGTGTTGAACTTAGCATGGGTAGAATAATACTGGGATATGTAGACCACGTAGTAAAGGTCAACAAAGGGGTCACTGATAACAGTAACTTCCACTTTGCCAGACCTGGCAGCAGCCCTGATAGCCAGGCACCCAATACTTTCACTCTGACCTTCACTGTCGTGTCTCAGGGATGAGGTTGGCACTACACAAGGAGATGCAGCTCTCTGTGGAATAGGGAGGAGCAGAGAGCTGACACAGTAATTCTTTCAGTTACCTGTCAACTGATCAACATCTTTGTCAAACACAAAATATTATAAACTATCAATCTTATACGTAGCCGTTGGCATCTCTACATTTGATATTTTTCTTTACATGTTATTTTTTGTGTCTCGTGTCTGTACTGCGCATGTGGATGCACATGCACTCTCGTGCATGCTGGACACATGGACGTCAAAGGACAACTGGGGAAATTGGTTCTCTTCTTCCACCATGTGAGTTTTAGGGAATGAACTCAGGTAATCAGACTTGGTGGCAAGAGCCTCTCTCTGATGTGCAATCTTTCCACCCCTCTAGATTTTTTTTTAACTTATAGAAATTTTATTCAGAAAGTACCCGCAATGTTGATTAAGTTGCTGTACAATTTACTTATTATTTTCCTTGTTTGAGGTAAGGTTGTAGCTGGAGTTTTCTCCAGTCCACCCAGCGCCTACAGCCACTCAGACCCAAATAAACACACAGAGACATGTTCCTTATAAACTGTATGGCCGTGGCAGGCTTCTTGCTAGCTAGATATTACATCTTAAATTAACCCATTTCTATAAATCTATACCTTGGCTTACTGGTATCTTTACATCTTACTCCTCATGGCGGTGTGGCTGGCAGTATCTCCTGACTCAGCCCTCCTGTTCCCAGAATTCTCCTCTCTCTTTGTCCCTCCTACACTTCCTGCCTGGCTACTGGCCAATCATCACTTATTTATTAAGCAGTCAGAGCAACACACTCACAGCATAGAGATATCCACAGCATAGGGTCTCATCTGCTATGTAACCCAGGGAGGCTTCAAAATCACAGAGATCTATCTGTTTTCCATGCCTTATCATTATTAATTTGTCAATTAGAAACAACTAATTTTACCAAATAAATTTTAAAATAAAATTTTACAATGTTAAAACAAAAATAATCATTTTGTAAGTAACTTCAGAAAAATACATTTTTAGGTGAAAGTATTTCTGGCCCCAGCTTCCAAACCAAAAAAAAAAAAAAAAGCCTTTCCTTATTTACGTGTATGAATGTTTTGCTCACATGTACGTCTGTACCCCGTGTGTGTTCAGGGCCTGGGAAGTCCAGAAAAAGGCATCAAATCCTCTGGAACTGGAGTTATAGACCATTATAAGCCATGATGGGAGTGGTGGGAATTGCACCCTGGTGTTCTGGGGGAGCAACCAGGGCTCTCAACCCAAGACCCAAAGCCGAGAAGCCTCTAAACAATTCCACTTCTACTCCATTATTTCTCTGGTGACTTACACTACCATTGTCTCATACTGCCCAATGACACTGACACCTCACTGGTCTCAAAACTTTAACAAAGAGCGAGCATCCCTGGAAGGCAAGGCCTCAGCGAAAATGCTCTTCCACTGGACTGCTATGACCTACCCTCGCTTTTCCTTAAGTTTTATACATATAGGTTTCAGAAAAACTGTCTTTGGTCACTTCATTGCATATCATGCTTTGATTTGCTCCATAGTACTTATAAAAATGGACTATATACATTTTGGTATCTGCAATTTCATCCTCTACACATGTAATATAGTTATGTGGCTTCTACATAGAAGGTCATATGTTGTTTGTATATTCATTCAGTGCTTAGACTAGTAATCTACATTTCATATTCAGATGTTTTCACTAAAATTGATTGGCTTTGCTGTGACTCTAAAAGTTTTTCCTGAGATTCATAAAATATGATTTAAAGAGACGGTAACCTTAACAATGAGAACTTATTCATTAATTCCTTTTTCATGTATTTAGCCACTGGTCTTAGAAAACACATGTGAATGCTGTTCTTAAAATAAAATAACTTTTCTACATCAAAATGTCTGAAAAGAATGTAGCTAGAGTGTTAATCAATACCAAAATACAGTTGACAGCACATTGGAATTGGGTACCCTGAACTGTAGCCAATCATGGATGTTATCAATTTTCTCCTTAAAAGCATTTAAGACAAGTTTGCCAGCTGCTATGCCCAGACTATAACTTTCCCTCTTGTCTCTTCAGTCATTTAAAAATCTCATTGGATTTCATTTTATTAACAGGTTAACAAATCTATTACAGTCCAGTCAGGAGCACTATTGACTAACTTTGAAATATTAGCCACTTACCTTGTGTCACCTTGTAGCACTCTTCCAGATATCAGAGTCAAAACTGATACCAGTTCTGATGGAGGAGTGTTTACATGTCATCCAGGGATGGAGGAGGGCTTACGCAGGAAATTTCTTAGTAAAGTGAGGCATTAGGTTCATTCTCAGCATCAAACCAAAAAATAATAGTTATTCAAGTTGACATCTTTGGCAAAAAATAAGATATTATTAGCTTGTCTATGTTAACCACTTTATTTGTTCTCTAGAGTTGGTAACCAGAGAGACTTAGAGGAAAAAAATCAGAGCAAAGTTAAGGTAAATGATTGAACATTGATTCATTCTCCTTCAGAGAGTACTTAAGACATTAGGTATGTAACAATTGTAGATTACAAGAAAATGTTATTTCAAGAGTAATTTGAAAAATAAATACAAATGAAAGTTGTGTAACCAAACAAAGGAGCATTTCCATTTCAAGAAAAGTTCTGAAGGCAGCCTTTTTCAGGTTGGAATTAAAGGTCTTTTTCCATAGTTTAATGTGTCTCATCCTTAAACCATACAGAATTCACAACTGATGTAGAAATGGATATTTGTTAAAAAATAAAAAATCTAGAGAGTTATCCTAAAACAATGCCATAATCTTGGAATAACTTTGTACTGTAACTAGACTTATATTGTGGAAAATTCAATAGCAATTATCAAGATTTTTATTCCTAAAAATAATAAGATACAAGGAATAAATGTAATTTTTAAGTACTATTAAATTTTAAAAAGCAGTTTTCAAAAGACTATAATATTAATGAAAAAAAGCATTCTCTTTGCAATCAGAAGAAATTAAAGAGCTTTTAAAATGATTTTTTTCTGTTTTTTATTTTGAAAATATCTTTGAGGCCAGTTTTCTTCAAAGCAGTTTCACAGCAAACCACATGAGATCAATCTGTCCTTAGCTAACTATTTTAGAAGCATTTTTCCAGAATAGAAAACAATTTAGGACTGTTTCATCATGGAATAAAATCTAATGCATATCTTATATGAAAAGGAAAGATTATATTTGCCTGAAAAAATATTTCTTAAGGTAATTGAAATATATATTTGAAGACATATATAATGCTCTCAAGATATTATCTCAAGTATTTTTCTCTAGTTAAAATAATTAAAAAAGAATAACTAATTTATATTACTGTTGACATATGATTCAAATAGTACATATAAAATATTAAATAAATTGTATCTTATACATATCTATATTTCCTGAAAATTATGAAGTTTATAACTAAAGATAAATCATATACAATTACAATAATTTTGCAGGACAAACATTATCATTTCAATTTTGCATAATAAAATTATTTAAAATAAGCATAACTTTAAAATAGTTAATGAAGTTTATGTTATGCAAGGATCAGAGGCTCCACAGTAAAAATTCAACTACAGAAGAAAAATTGATGACTGCATAGAACACCACTGCCTTATTTACAGAAACTGTTAAACATGCACAAGGACGCTGAAGACAAGGAACAAAGAATGGCAGAAAAAAAAGTGAAAATGTTCCCTCTTCGCTACTGCAAATCCTGCTGAATCTACCTGTCTCTGATTACTTGTCCATAATGTCTACTATACAGACAGAAACTAACATTTAATTACCATTTTATCTGCAGAACAGCAAATATTCAAATGTTTGTAAACTTCTTAATGACGAATTGAATGCTACATAAATTATCTGTAGTGTGTAGTGTATCAGAGATGCAGGGATGACTGTAATTGAAAACATCCAACTTCTCTCAGCAGCCAATTCACTGAGATGAAACTGGAAACTATCTTAACCAATGCTTCCTTCTTTCTCTCTCTCCAAGGACTCCTTTAAGAAGTCACAGTAATAAGTGTCATTCAGTCCTGTGCTATGACTGGTCTCTAAAGCATTCCCACAACTAATATCCAGATTAACCTGTGATTTGAGAAGTAGACACAGAAACACAGGCTTGTCCAGCAGATGTCCCAAGTCAAACACTTGGCATTACACTTGGCACTGAAAGGCTTTGTAGAGATGCTTGTTATGCACAATTTTGAAGAATGCTGACTAAAGAATACATTTATCAAATTTAAATTTTATATCCAGAGGCTGAAAGTATTTATCAAGCAATGCAAGTAACTAATAAAAATAGTCTATATTTAAAATAATGGGTTCTGAGAGATGGTGGAGCAGTTAAGAATACTTCCTACTCTTGCAGAAAACCAGGGATGGTGGCTCACAACCACCTACAACTTCAGTTCCAGGAGATACGATGATAGCCTCTTCTCAACACTTTTGGTACCAGGCATACACTATATATATATATATTGTGTACATGCATATATGAGCAGACAATCACAGATATACATAAAATCTTTTTTTAAATCTTTACAAAGGTAACATAGGGATAGAAGAGGCAGAAAAAGAAAAGAGTGGCATGGGCCTTCTTTGCTCTTCATTGTCTAGGAAACTGGTTTCTGTGAAGGCTGCCAATTAGCTTTGTAGAGTAGAGAAAAGAGACAAGAATCAACTATCAGGGTGATTGATGTGTCAGCCAAGTAAGTTCTCTCACCTTGAGGACCATCGGAATCCATACCTGGGACTTTCTTAGCAAGTTTTAAGGTAAAGTATACTGGGCAAGGTATAATTAATTCAACTTCTTCAAGCACTCTGTAAATGAGTATGGTTCATTCTCTATGGTCAAACTCTCATGAAACTTCTCCTCATGAGACAACTCTTTCCATGCACAGCATTCCAACAATGGTCCTTTCAAAGCGACAGAGACCAGTCTTTCTTCCAATGTTAGACCCCGTTGTCTCTGACTCTTTGCACACGTAGCACAGGCGGAGCTGTGTAGAATGACTAGGGAGGATGGCTTGCTGGTCACAGCAGGAGGAACTACCTCAAACTGCAGCTTCTTGCACTGAGGCTTATGGTTAGATACCACACATATTTTTATAATCGTTGTGTATTATTGATTTATTTATTCATTCAGTTATTTGTTTATTTGGTGCTGAGGACCAAGCCCAGGCCTTGCACATGCTAGGCGAATGCTCTAACAGTAAAGTGCAGCCCCATTCTGGTTTGCAACCTTTACATTCAAATTAGACTCTCGGACATAACGATATCCTTTTATTTTCCCCTAAGGGATCTGAGATCCAGCAAAGCACTCTTGCAACTGGAAACAGCGCTGAACTCTGAAGGCTCATTTTTCTGTTGCACTTCTCTGACAATTTCCTTTACTTTCCGATGTTATAAATAATAGCTTTAAACTCCATTTAAAAGAAGGGTTTATTCCACCCATCTAGTGAGAGTTCTTTTGCAAAAAAAGAACTCTTTTGAGATTCCATAAAAACAAAACTGCAATAAGAAAGCAACCAAGCCTGATTTCTCTGATCTCTCCATTTGCCCTCTTTATTTTTTTTATTTTTTTATTGAAAATAGATTCTTCTATCATACAACATATGCACAGAGAATTTCAAACAGAATGTTTGTATCATAATCTTTCCTGCCCTCCTCCCCTAATCCTCCCAGTCCCTCTTCACTCCCATTTTTAACTAATAGCCTCGACTATCCCTGAAAACAAGCAGGAAAACACCAGCAATTCCTTTCTCCTCAGTTCTTTTCTCTGCATTTTCACTTAGCCTTTGTTCTTCCTTCTGGGTTATATTTTAAGGTGTTAGATCCTGTGTTTTCCAATCTTCCTTCCCCATACCCTGTCACATTCAAACTTACTAGTCCTCAGAAGACTAAAAGTCAAACAGATCCATTTTCCCATGGTTATCAAGCTTAGGTCATTGGAAGATTTTAAATATGCTAAATTTAATGGGACAATTAGTATCAAATGTGTTCTGTGAAGCTTCAAGTAAAAATAAAATGCTTTAAAATATGGGAAGAAGAGGATCCCAGGGGCCACAGCAGCAGATGCACATTAGATTAGCAAATTGAGGAATCTAAGAAACAAGCCCAGATTCCCTGCTTTCCAGCTAGCTATTCAATAGACCATGGAGGCCAGCACTCAGTTCACTAACTACCCAGCAGGTCAGCAGCCATGTCTCTGTGCTGTCAGGCTGTGCTCAACGGTGTCTCCACCCTATCCCAACCACCGGCAACCATCTGAAGCACCATGTGGGAGAAACTCTAATTCATTTGGCAGAACTCATAGAAAGCTCTTGAATGGTAAATAGACGGGTATTGTTGGCCAGTGGTGGGAAACTAAAGGCATAATCCCTGTGCCTGCCAGAATAAAGACTAGGCAAAACTACCTGCAATCCCTCAGTATACAGATTTCTTCTATGTCTTCATCCTCTTTGGGCATAACAAGGTAAATCTCTCCACTTCCTCCCAGTTAAATAGCAAATCCTGCAATTGTACTCCCACAGCCAGCTGTTCCTGCCTCTCCAAGACTTGTGTCCATTGATTTGCTGCCCCACCAGCTCTCCGTTTTACATTCCAATGGCCATTTTTTTTTCCCTCCAGCCCACATAAAAGCTAAAAGGGAAAAAAATTGCAGACCTAACTGCAAGTCAATACTTCCTTCTAGGGGCCCCAGGTATCATATTGATATTTTCCCTGCAAACTGGATTATTGTAGGCTGAGCAAGGAAAGAGGAAAAGCAGAAGAACCACTTAAACTCAGAAGAAACCAAGAGCATAGACTGCTCCAAGACTTCTACCATGACTCCCCTGACATGGGGGATTAGAACTTGAAACCCTGAGCTAGATAAACTTTTCTACTTAACGTTGCTTTTGTCAGGGGATGTTTTCACAGCCACAGGAAAAGAAACTAAGATGCTTTTTGTTCCCTGTTTCAGGAGACCTGTAAACCCCACTAAACACCATCAAATCCCACAGAGGTGGGCATGCTGAGTGTTTAGCATCATGCTGCTCACAGTAGGTTCAAATTGCATTTATGGTTTCTTCTTGAATCAATGGCCATTTAGAAATTAATTATTCTATTTCCTTATGTTTGGTGGTTTTTTTAGTTATCTTATTACCATTGATTTTTTTCAATGAACTTCATTTCTGTCAGCAACAGTATGATTTCAATGTTTTCAAAATCTGTTTATCGTCAGAATATTGTCTGTGCTGTTAAAATGCTATAGGATCACATGTACTTCAAAATAATGAGATTTGTTTTCCATTTGGTACACTATTGTGCTGTGACTTCCACACGCCAAAGTGATTGAGAGTATTTAAACAGTCAATATCTTCAAATGTTCTCTTCTTATAACTTATCTGTTGGGTTGGGTGTTTTTGTTTGTTTTTTTTTTTGTTCTATCAGTTTCTAAAAGGGCTGTTACACATCTTCAACTGTAATATTAGAGATGTAGCACAGTGGCAGGACCCTGGGATGGCATGTGTGCAGCCTTTGGTTCAATCTCCAGCATAGCAACAATAAGATATATGTTGTTCTATCTGAGTGAGATTTCTATAGCAATTTGAGTCTTCCTGGTGAGCCTCCAGACAAGCTGCTTCAATGTGGAAATCTTGGTTCTGAGTATAATCAATACTACATTAAATTAACTTAAATATATTAGCTTGACAGACAGAATGGGCAACAAAGAAGATGGGTCCTCCATTACTGTCCTTCATTTAGGGTCCAGGGATGCTGGCATCTTGTATAAATTCTAAGCATGTATGCTATCACTGAGCTACACCTCTGCTCAGATAGAAATTCCTTACAATTCAAGGATAGAGCTGGGCTTAGCTGCATCCCTGTCATGCAGCTACTCAGAGGCTAAGGCAGGAGCAGTAGAGTTAGAGGGCACCTGGGGCAACTTCATGGCCCTATCTCACTGTCTCATAACAACATTTCAAATAAGACTAGAAACAGATCAGAGAAAATGACTTGACTAGATAGAGCTGTTTGAATTTAGCCTCCCCCAACACCACATAAATCAATAAATGAATAATCTATTTTGACCATATATCTGCCTATTTTTTCAAACTAATCTATTTTGCTTTATGATTTTACAGTATTTCTATCAGATCTGCCCATATTTGTGAATATTGTAATTTTCTAAAGAATAGAAACATTTATCACTATAGATGGCATTCTTTATATTGCTCATTATATTCTGATTTTAAGCACGTTTTATATTTTGGGCTCTAGGTTATGTTACTTGGGACAAATATTTACAGCTCTATCACTTACCTGAAATTTTCATAATTTCATTTTCTTAGTAGCTGAATAATATTCCATTGTGAAAATGTACCACATTTTCATTATATGTTCATCAGTTGATAGACATCTGGGCTATTTCAAATGTCTAGCTATTCTGAATAGAGCAGCAACGCACATGGATGAACAAGCATCTCTGAAGTAATATGGAGTCCTCAGGGTATATGCCCAAGAGTGGAATAGCTGGATCCTGTAGCGGATTGATTTTCAGTTTTTTTGAGGAAACTCCACACTGATTCCCATAGTGGCTGCATCAGTTTTCACATCAGCCAGCAATGAATAAGCATTCCCTTTTCCCCACCCCTTCAGCAGCGTGTACAGTCATTTGTTTCATTGATCATAGTCATTTTGACTGGGGTAAAATGAAATCTCAATGTAGTTTTAATTTGCATTTCCCTGGTAGCTACAGATATTGCATATTTTCTCTTATATGTGAATGTTAGCATTGAATTTTAGATGTGTGTTTCAATCAGAATAACCACAGACGTTAGGTTGTTAGTAAGGGACCAGGAGGGAGGAGGATATCTTCTAAGGAAAGGGAAATACAATGTTATCTAGAGGTAAATGGGAAACTAGAACAGAAAGATTAAATGGGAAGAACGTGGAAGAGTAAGTAAAGGAGGAAATATGGTTAGGGACAAATAATGACACTAAAGCCTTCTTAAAATGCCATGTGGAAACTAACCACTGTAGAAGTTTCTTAAAATATATACATATATGAAAGTAATTTAAATGGAGTCACCATATACTGAGGGAGATAATGCCCCACCAAGATATATTATGCCACCAATTAAAACTATCGGGAATGGGTTATGTCCTGTTGATTCATTGACCAAATAGGCTCCATAGTCAACCCCCACAAACATCACAGGCTATTGCAAAGGCTCTTGGTTACCCTCCACAAGCTGATGGTAAGACCCTATTGCTGAAGGTCTTCCTTACTTACATCATGAATATGGAGTAGTTGAACTGGTTCCCAACTACAAGTTTTACCCTGACTGACTAGCCTTCTTTATGCTGGAAGATAGCTCCTCCTGTCACCAGAGAAGAAAAGTGATCATCAGTGTCACCCAGCTACAAAACCTTTGGCCTACAACAGTTACCTTCCTACAAGATATACTGGTGTAATAGTGGGAGAAATGTGATATGAGTAACCAACCACATTTTTATTGGATATAGGGCCTCCTCTGTGAGATAGAACCCGTAACTAACACTGCTAAAGTAGACAAGAACCTAAGACTAAATAGATTTTTGGATCTGGGAGAAAATCCAGTATTGTTATGTCAAATAAACAGCTGTAAAATAATTCTTAGTGACACATCGCTGTACCAATCAATGAATACATTGTACAACTCTCATTAGAGAAGATTCTTCTTGCAATAGATGATAATTAACACATAGACTCACAACTGGACAATGTTCAGAGGGACAGACTTCAGAGCACTCAGCCCTAAATGGGATGTCTTCATCAAATGCCTCCTCTCAAGGCTCAAGAATCTCTTCTAAAATGGAGATAGAAAGATTGTAAGAGGTAGAGATAGAGGATGACTCCAAAGAAAGAGGAACACCCAGAGAGAGACAACAGGACTGATGCACACGTGAACTCACAGAGACCCTACAGCATGTACAAGATCTGTACAATTTCAAATCAGACAAAATTCTCAGAATGGAGAATGGCAAATAGGCAGAGTCCCACTAAGGAACTATTTGCAAATGATAGCTGCTGAAAAGGAAAAACCAAATTTCCTTAATGTAGTGTCACTGGTTATATCAACAGACCCCATGCTCAGGAGCAATTGGCCAACATACAACAGCCTCCATTTTGTTTGCTTGTTTTACTATGGGGTGTGTGTCTATGTGTGCTTGGGCATGTATGGGTGGGTGTGTGAGTCATATGTGTGTATATGCACTTACTTTTTGATTTTTTATTTAGTGTTTTGATTGATTGATTGATTGATTGATTGATTTTGTTTGTTTGTTTTGACCTTTATTTTTTGTGTTTTGTTTTATGGAGTAATTTTGTGAGAGAGAGAGAGAGAGAGAGAGAGAGAGAGAGACAGAGACAGAGACAGAGAGAGACAGAGAGACAGAGAGAGAGACAGAGAGAGAGAATATGGAGTTTGGTGAGTAGAGAGATGAGGAAGATCCAGAAAGAGCTGGAGAAGGAAAAAAAAACAAAATATATTATATGTAAATTACATATGTGTATATATGTATTTTCCACTGTCAGATGATATGTATGTAATATATATGTAATAAAAATAATCTACTCTTCTGTTACCTACTTGTTGCATATCTTTACTGCATCCATTTAATTAGTGTAACATAAAATTTTTTAACAAATCACTTTATAGAGTGTGGGAGTTTGAATGAAAATGGCTCCCATAAGCTCATAGGAGGTGGAGTTATTTGAAAGGATTAGGATGTGTGGCTTGTCAGAGTAGGAGTGTCCTTTTGGAGGAAATGCATTACTGGGAATGGGCTTTGAGGTTTCAGAAGCTTAAGCCAGGCCCAGTACCTCACTCTCTCTTCCTGCTGCCTGCCAATCCAGATGTAGAACTCTGGGCTCCTTCTCCAGCACCATGTCTGCCTGTGCAGTCATGCTTCCTGCCATGATGATGATGGACAAAACTTCTGAAATTGTAGCCAATCCCAATTAATTGTAGTCATGGTGTCTCTTCAGAGCAATAGAAACCCTAACTAAGACACAGAGCATAGGCATACATCTTGTTTTTACTTTGTTTTGTGTGTTGGTGTTTGTGTGCAGAAAAATGCACACAGTGTGTTTGTGATAATTCATTCTAACAGCAGCAGCATCCTATATTTGAACTGATTAGTCCTTACCAGTTAATATAATTATTTAACTATTTTTATGAATTGTACCATTTTTACCGTTTTTCTACTTAACTCTCATAGTTTAGTTATTATTTTGGTTTTGGTTTACTTTATATATTCAATTTCTTTTTTGCTGTTCTCTATTCCTTCTATTCTGTCATTTAGGAACAGGATTTTATTTATTTTACTTTTCTTCCAGTATTTATTTTGCTGATGTCAGTGTGGGTACACTTACATGCACATGTACATGTGTTTGCCAATGCATGTGGAGGCTTAAGGCTGATATCGTGTCAGTCACTCTCCACCTTATACGTTGAGACAGGACCCCTCTGTGGACATGGAGTTCACTACTTTGCCTAGTCTGGCTAGCAGCTTGCTCCAGACATCCTCTGCCTTTACCTCCAAGGCAATAGCATTTTAGGAAGGCTACCAAAATTCACCCAGAATTTTACATGGATTCAGAGCATGTAGACTTTGGCTTTCACACTTGTGCAACAAGCACTGTACCTGCTAAACAATATTACAAGTCCCTTTGCAAGTCCCTTTTTTTCCTATCCTTCGTTTCATCCATTTTAATTGGTTGTCATAGAGACCACAGTGTATATGCTTCATACTTCACTGGAATAAATGCTACTACTTCATATAAAATATAGAAACCTTGAAATCTTTGTTTCATTAAACTAACATTTTTGTTACAGTGGCTACAATTTTATTACCCACAATTAAATACATTTCAAGTAACTACATAAAATGTCATATTTTTGTAGTAACTATATATTGTTTACAAAAGTGTGAAGGAAAGGGCAAAACGTTTCCATTTGCTTTTAACCAGATATTGACCATTTGTGATATCCTTTATTCTTTCCTAATAATCTGAATTTTTACCTGCTATCATTTTTGAAGACAGGGTCTCTCTACATAATCCTGGTTGTCCTGGAGCTCTCTGTGTAGATGAGACTGTCCTAGAACTCACAGAGGTCCTCCTGCCTGACTTCTGAATACTGAAATTAAAATCATGTGCCACCACACCCAGACTGCTATACATTTTTGTTCTAAATAAGGTCTAAACAATGTTCTCTGAACTGTTAGGACTTCAGGAAGTCTTCATGATGGAGTTCATGCTTTTGGAATTACAATGTGAGCAAGAGTCTTTGGAAGCCATTGTAGGTGTGCTACAATTTTAAAATGAATTCTTTTTTCTCATGGGCTCATACTCTAAAGGCTTTTTGGGGGTGTGTAAGGCAATGGGATAGAGGGAGGAGGCTACATGCTGGAAGTAAATCTTAGGAAAATGGAGTTTGGGACTATATCTTGGCTCTGGCTCCTTCCTGGGTCCTTCCTGCCTCTTTCCTGCTTCCAGGATGCCATAAGGTGAGCAGCTGCCGTGTACCCCTGCCACCACACCACCACCTCCTCACAGTCCAAAACTGTGGATCCACCAGATCATGAATCAAAATAATGCTTTTTCTCCCTTAAATTACCTCATGTACTTTCCTAGTGATATAAAAGTCTATTTAATACATTTTTGTTTCCATCATTTATGATCATTTTTGGCCTGAAAACCATTTCATAGTGTCTTTGCCTCAAATACATGTAAATAGGAAACTGTGGGTCATCTGTAATTTGTCTCCTTCCTGTCCACCTTGTTTAAACTTTCAACACGCCTCATTTGCATTTTAAAAATTCAACCATCTTCCCGGACACCTGTACGGCTGCTACACAGCTGGAAGCCATCAGCCTCTGACTTGGAGACTGCCATGGCCTTCCCATTGGCTTCCTCTTAAGTTTGCCCCCTGCAGGAGAGCGACATGCAGTAAGAGAAAGCTTTTTAAAACTTAAGTCTAGTTACTAAAATTCTGAGAGCAGCTCCCCATTTTGCTCAAAGTAAAAGCAAATACAAGGATTTATGTGCTCTGGCCCTCCATATCCCCTGATATGCTACTTTCTTCTGGCCCTCATCAGTTTCTCCAGACCCTAGGTTTTCTTCCATCTCTCAAATACACTCCTTTGAATTTTTCTCCTTTCTAGTATGCCCTCCCCAAGAAATGTTTATGACTCATTCTTACATTTTTTCTTTCAGGTCTCTGATCAAATTTTATTTTGCCATTGAATCTGTCCACAGTGTTAGTCAGACATTAGTCACTGTGACAAAATACCCACTACAAGCAATTTAGACAAATGAGGAACGTCTTGACTCATTCTCTTTGGTCTGCGGTCAGCTGGCTCCATTGAGGTTAGGCGGAGGTAAACAAAACACCATGATATCAAGAGTTAGTAGCAGAACAAAGCTATGCTCATGGCTGCCAGGAATAGGAAGGGTAAAGTGGGAGAGAGAGTAAGGGAAAGAGGTCAAGACACATCCTTCAAAGGCATACCCACTCAACCTGCTACTTCCAATAAATCCCCCACAATCCCATTATATCCTAATTACACTACATCATATGAATTCATAGACTGATTAAAATATTCATGAAGCCAGAGTCTTCATGATCCCTAAAAACTATCACTGGCAATAATTCCGTGAAATAGGATCCTGTGGGGAAAATTCCAGAATCAAACGATAGCACCTGCCCCCTTATGTGAAATAATCATACCCCTCCCCAAATATCTTCCATTCACTCTCCATTCTTACCTGGCCTTTTGCTTCAAAGCACTTTGATACATCTAAACACCATGTATTCATTAATATGTTTCCTTTTCTAACTCATTCACTATAGATTAAGCTTCATTAAAATAATGGCTTGTTTTTGTTCCCTTCTGTATGACTAAACCTCAGTACGTTGCCTCACTCAAACAATTAGATGATCTCTTAAGAGGTATGCCTTACTTAGGCTCTTGAGGGATGACTCCACAGTTTAGAACACTGGCTGCTCTTCCAGAGGACCTAGATAAAATTTCCAGCACCCACATGGAAGCTAACAACCTTGTGTAACTCCAGACTCAGAATATCTAACTCCCTTTTGGTCTCTTTGGGCACCATACACACACACGGCACACTTACATGCAGACAAAACACCTGTACACAATCAATAAATAAATACATTTTAAAAGAGTAGGAATTAAAAATTCAAACTACATTTGACAATAGGTGTCACTCATAAATTTAATTAAATGTATGAGGGCTTTGTCTTGTCTTATTTTATCTTTTTTTTTTTTTCATGTTTGTTGTCTCTTGGAGACCTGCTCTTTTCTGAAGGGCAACAGAGGGGGAGTGAGTGGACTTGGGGAGAGGGGATCTGGGGGGAGCTAGGAGAGACAGCAGGAGGAAAAATGTGGTTGAGGTGTATTGTATGAGAGAAGAATCTATTTTCAATAAGAATATTTTCATTACATATATTAATGTGTTTTTACTTTTCCTGTTTTACTAAACACCTCATACAAATGTTTTATGTGTCGGATATATTACAGACAAGCAAACACAAGCAGGGTTCTTTAGAAGTTAACATGAATTGTACAAAAGCAATTTAAAGTCTTAAGTGTATTACAGCAGTTTCTCATATACAGTGTTTTCTTAAACATTATTAACAGGAAACCTAAAAATGTATAGATCAGCCTATAGAAGTTAAACATATCCTTTAACGTAAAATTACAAATAGCACAGATTTGATGACTTTCCTTATCATTTTATGAATCTACAGTCTGTGAATTTGAAAACCTTAACTGAGTGAGGAATGAACACAAGCATTTCAGCTGAACCAAGGTTACCTTCTCAAGCTATTTCAAAATATTAGATAGAAATTTGGTCATCACAATACCCAGTCTTAGAGACTCATGTGGCTTCAGTATTCCCCTAAGACTCATATGGCAACAATGACTCGGAGTCATGCTATTCAGATGGGATCAATGCTACTCTGTAAGTCCCTTGGTTGAATCTAACCCTTGGTGACGGCAGGATTTCCCTAACTTCACCATTTGATTTTGATAATTGTGCTATTCTGGAAAACCCGCCTTGGTTCCTGCACTACCTGGGTACACTCAACTCATCTTCCAACTGACTGAATCTGGCCATGGATGAGAAACTTATGGTCCATTGATCTCAGAAATCACATTCCTCATAGGCATCTTCTCATACTTTCTGCCTTTCATTCTTTAAAGTGCCTTCACTGGAGATACTCATCGGTGGATTTGAAGAACAGAAGGTGAAAGTGTGTCCACAGTTGCTGCTTTTCCTCTTTTCTGCCTTTTTCATTCATCCCAGCTTCCCCAGAGTTGTGATATAAAATGCTTAGTATTTTAGCAATAAAAAGGTTATAAGAGAAGTTTGCTTGCCTCATTATTATGATGGAGGTGGGAAAGTCTGTTTCTTTTTTTTTAAAGATATTTATTTATTTTATTTTTTGTTAAATTTTTTCATTTGTTTTACACAGAAACCATAGTTTCTGCTCCCTCATCTCTTCCTGCTCCTTCCCCCCACCTCCCATCTACCCCCCACACCCACACCCACTCCTCTTCCATTCAAAAAGGGGCAAGCCTCCCATGGAAGTCTACAAAGCGTGGCATATCAAGTTGAGGCAGGACCAGGCTCCGCCCCCTGCATCAAGGTTGGGTGAGGCATCCCAGCATGGAGAATAGGTTCTAAAAAGCCATTTCATGTGCCAGGGACAGGTGCGGGCCCCACTGCTAGGGGCCCCACAAACAGATCAAACAGCACAGACACTGAGATTGACAATTATTAAGTAGGACCTCATGAAACTGAAAAACTTCTGTAAGGCAGAGGACACCATCAATAAGACAAAACAACAGCCTACAGAATGGGGAAAAAAATCTCCACCAACTCCACATCTGACAGAAGGCTGATCTCCAAAATATGCAAAGAACTCAAGAAACTAGATATCAAAATACCAAATAATCCAATTTAAAAATGGGGTACAGATTTAAAAAGAGAATTCTCAACAGAAGAATCGCAAATGGCCGAGAAACACATAAAGAGTTGTTCAACATCCTTAGCTCTCAGGGAAATGCAAATCAAATGTCTCTGAGATACTATCTTACACCTGTAAGAGGGGCTAAGATCAAAAACACGAATGACAGCCTATTGTTGGCGAGGAACACTCCTCTACTGCTGGTGGGAGTGCAAACTTGTACAGCTACTTTGGAAATCAGTATGATGGTTCCTTAGAAAATTGGGAATCAATCTACCTCAAGACCCAGTCTTGGGAATGTCAGTTTCTTGAATCCATGAAGGAGGAAAAGGATATGCTTTTTACCAATAAAATAACATTTATGTAGTTCCTGTGTGTTAATCCATTTAATTAAAGTTTTTAATGAGGCAGGCACTGACCAATATTATAGGTAAGAAAGTGGGTGATTGAAAGGTGAAAGCAAATTATCTAAGCCTACATTGAAATAACTAGAATGCCTCCTTTAGTGGGTATAATGTTTCTTTCTCCACTGCTCAAGGAGGAAGGCACACAGATAAAAATCTTAGAAATAGTCAGAATGCCATATTTGCAAGGCACACAACTTTTCATGATAAATTGAACAAAATGTGGCCATCTCTTGGCTTGAATCAAAGAGCCTAATCTGTTCTGATTCACTTTCCAGTTTCAACACTGTCTATGTCAGGATGAGCACATCAACACGCTTGCAGGCTACTGACGTTCTTGACTCTGAAAAGGTGTCTGAGTCCACAGCCAAACTTGGGAGTTTCATTTCTCCTTGTGCAGTCATGTTCAATCTTTTCATGGGATGCAGATCCCAAGTACTCTCTTCTGCCTCTTTACCTGCTGTTCCAAGGACTGAGTGTTAGACTCACAGGCAGCCAATCTGAATTGCTGATTGTATGGACAAGGTTCATCCTTCACACAGGGCTCACTGCAAAATACTGGCTTTATCTACTGACCAAAATTCATCAGAAGTAAAGCTTGGCCAGCCATGTTAAAAAATTCGTTTCAGATAATTAGAGAAAGAACTCTGAGAAAGCACCTATGAGATGACAGAAGAAAGTCAAGAAGTTAATGACAAATGAAATCAGCCTCAGGCAATTGTCCAAAATTAAACCAGGCAAGCAGGCGGCATTAGGCTAGTCTGTCAGCGGGTGTCAAAGATCCTGTTACTGAAGAGAGATTATTAAGGATATTAAAAGGATCAACTAAGCCTGGAGGTGGAGGTTGGGATATGACAATGATTTCATACATGCTCTTAGATCCATAACAGTAACACCAGAATCCCAGGCACTTACACAACAGTAAATAGCCAAGTACTGAGCTCTGCTCCTAGAAGTAGTTGGAGTGCTTGTAGAAAATTATGGTAGATCTCTAAGATGAGCAGCAAATTTGACTACTTACTGAGTTAAGGTGTTTAAATACTAACCCAGAATAAAACCAATACCCATATTTGATTAATTCTAAGTGCTTAGATTAAGCAAAGCCAAGTCCCTGACATTGAAATACTATTTTAACGGCTGTCTTTCTTTAAGCCAGGGTTGGCAAATGTTATCGATGAAGTGGTCCATTGCAAATACTTTAGAGTTTACAAACCATCCAGTTCCCATGGCAGCTACTCCACTCCATCCTTGTGCTTTCAAAGTAGCTGAAGAAAATTCATAAGCAATAGAGCATGACTCTGCTCCCATAAAAGTTTATGTATGGATGCTGAAGTTTGAATTTCATAAAGTTTTCAAATGTCCTGAATGCTATCTATTCCCGTGAATATTTCCCCTTTAAATCAATAAAAGAGTAAAAGTCATCCACAATTCACTAACCATACAAAAAAATAGATGACAGTCAAATTTGTCTTACAGTACAAATGTGACCAGCTTCTGCTTTAGAAAGCAGAGCGTTTTGAAGTCTCCTGTGCAAAGAGACATGTTAGCTCCTCCATTTATTTGCAGACTAGGGAACAAGGATGGTTTCTCAGCTGAGAAGAATAATAACTATTCAGTCATGTCTTTAACACATACAGCTCCCCAAGTCATCAATACATCTCTTCCCTAACACACAGAATTTTTTCTCATATTATATTCATACAATAAGAAAATTCCACAATAGTTTTACATGATTTATTTTAAAAATTATTTTTGTATGTTTACATGGGTGTTTTGCCTGCATGTATGTCTATGTACCACGTGCTAATTGTGTCCAGAAAGGGCAGCAGAGGGGATTGGATACCCCAGAAATGGAGTTATAAACAGTTATGAGCTGTCATATGAGTACCAGGAATTGAAGCCAAATCCTTTGGATAAGCAGAAACTACTCTGAAAGCACCAGGTCATATCTCCAGACCTTATACAATTTCTTGACCTTCCCCTCAAAATATTGTATAGTAACTTACAGAATGACGGTGCCAACATTTATACAAATACCTATGTATATATCGTATATGTATATGATAAATAGTTGTCTTCTTCCAAGGTTACTCATCCTTCCAACTCTTTAAGTTTTCTGTGATTTATTCATTGTATTTCCCCTCCCCCACCAGTGATGATCCCCAATAATTTTCTCAAAGCAACCACCCTATTTTCCGGACAATAAAAGAGACAACTCCTCTCAACATTCTCACTTTTTTGTAGTTTTTTTTTTTTAACTTTGTATTAATTCTTTGTGGATTTCACATCAGGCATCCAGATCCCACTCATCTCCCACCCTCTGCCCTGACAAACCCCCCAAAAAAACCAAAATTTAAAAGTAAAACAAAAAAAAATTCTCAACATGAGAATGACAATACTTCTCCCATCCTTTCCCTTCCCCATGCTCTCCCATAAACTTTTAAAAGAAAATTGCATGGAAAATTGTCATCATTCCCGGATGAAACCCAGGGATCATATTGATGTGGGGAGTGTGCTTCTATCAATCAAATATTTGAAATATTCCCTGAATTGCTCCATAAATGATTCTTTTTTTTTTGTAAAAGGGACTTTTTCTAGGCTTTCGAATTAGAAAAACTTCCTTCCTTACTATCACAGTACACATGCTCACTGATATTTGTAATTTCCCTTTGTTCTCAAGCCCCTTTGGATGCATCCTAGATTCTGCTGTATATAGTCTCCAGACTTTGCTATGCATAGCTGTTCCTTGCTACTGACATGCTTCACTCTGTAATAAAACATGAGAAGGTTAAAGCACATATGAAATCAGCCAGACATAGAAATAAGATTTTTTTCAACAAAAGAAAAGCAAGATCTAAGCTTATAAAATAGTGAGGAGCGATTGACTCTCTCTAAAAGTAACAGGAAGCAGAGTTGTATGCAGTCAAGAAGTTTCTCAAGAACAAGGAATTTCCCACTTAAATATTTTGTATGCTTCAAGCTTAATTATTCATACTAATGAAGGGCAGGAAATTCACACACACAAAAGAATAAAACCAAGGCATTTATAACTCTACTGAATATCCAAAAGGAATCTAAGGAATTGTATGACTATATATTATTGGGAGGGGTGTCTTTTTTCAGTATTTTTACTTATTTTGCAACTTGAACAGTTTCCCCATCCTCTTCTTCCCTCATTCCTTCCCTTGGGCTCCCCTCAACTCCATCCCCCAATCCACTTCTCCTCTGTTTCTATTCAGAAAGGATCAGGCCTCCCATGGGTATTAACAAAACATGGCATGTCAAGTTGCAGTAAGACTAAGCACCTTCCCTTGTATTAAGGTGAGCAAGGCAACCCAGTATGAGGTATTGGGAGAAGGGGCTGTCTCTGACTCTTTTGCAGGATTTTGGAACAAATAGTAGGTTTTATGGGGTTATAATTATGACATTTCTCCCATCCCTTCCCTTCCTCCAAGCCCTCCCATATACACTTCTTTGCTTTCTTTCAAATCCATGGCCTCTTTTTTATTAATCATTATTATATGCATATATGTATATACATACATGTGTGTATATATAAATGTGATATAATGTTCTCAGTCTGTATAATGTTACTTGTATGCTTGTTTTCAGGGTTGACTATTTGGTATCTTTTCTGCATCTTCTTATAAAGCCACCGCTTGACTACATTCTAGGCTCACTGGTAGCTAAACTTCAACTGGAAATTAAGGGAATGGGTGCCTCAGTATATACAGATTATAAACATAGTGACAATAATCATCACTGCAACTACTGTCTATTGGTCACCTAGCATGTGCCATCCACTATGCTCTAATATTTAAATGTGATCATCACTTAATCTGTCCTAAACTCTATGAAGAAATGGTATTTTTATTTCTGTCTTTTGGATAGTAATATGTTGAAACTGAAGTGGGCTTTGAGTATTTTAAAGTGTTGCCCTGTTCTTTTCAAGAGGAAACATCTTAATTCCAGAGAGTTTTGACTTGACTTTATGCATCTCTCATCAACAAAGCTGTGGTGAGTAGGCCAGAACCTCAGCTGCCTTCCTGGTACCATGTGTCTCCCAGGCTTTTCTGGGGCATGTGCTTCAGAGAAATTTCCTAGTAGAATCTTCACTCTGACTTTTGGTTCACACACAGACTGAAGTCTGGTAAACCACAAAGGTTCTTACTTTGTTGCTAAATATTTCTTATGCCTTTAACTATATACTGAGTACAGTTTGAAGAGATATAATGAGAGCAGTGAACACAATCTTGACTTACACGAAGAAGTTTTGTGTGTTGATATTTTCTAAATAGAATATCTCTAGGCCTTAGAACTCCAAACATCTTATAAACAAAAACCTGCTCCTACTAAAATATTTTGGAGAAGGAGAGTTAGCATCTCCAAGAGATGATCCTCCTTTACTAGCTATCCAGTTTTGAGTAGTCATCCTTGAACATATATACACATAAACAGAAAAGAATGGACTCAGCAGGTTGCATTTATATATTTGCACATACAGCCACATATTATGTTCATGTATGTATAACAATAATAATCAAACAAAAAGAAGTTATCAATTTGGGAGTGAGGGAGGCATCGAAGGGTTAGAAGGAGAGTTCCTGGAAGTGACTGGGGGTGGGGGGGGAAAGGGAGGAAAGAAATTACATAATTTTATTTCAATTAAAAATGTATTTTTAAGCCGGGCAGTGGTGGTGCACGCCTTTAATCCCAGCACTCGGGAGGCAGAGCCAGGCGGATCTCTGTGAGTTCGAGGCCAGCCTGGACTACCAAGTGAGTTCCAGGAAAAGCGCAAAGCTACACAGAGAAACCCTGTCTCGAAAAACCAAAAAAAAAAAAAAAAAAAAAAATGTATTTTTAATTTAAGAAAGAAAAGTATTTTGAAAATATGTTATTTATCTGAAATTCAAATATAAGATTTTAACTAAATGCAAATAAAGGTCTAATGTTATTGAGAAAGCCCTTGCAAAATATCAAAATCACATGTGGACATTTTGAAAATTGTATGGTCAGCAGAAATTCCTCTAAGTTAAAAATTCTTTCTAACTCCAAGAAATGATATGTTTTTACATATATGGTAACTACTTATGCTGTATAACTAAATAATATGTTTGAAGCATAGCAATTGTTTCTCATTCATTTTACATTCTTAACAGACCATTTTTTCTTGTATATAGATGTTTAGCTGCATATTAGTTACATATTAAGACGTTGTTTTTCCTTGTATGTACATGCTTAGCTACATTTTAGTTATATATTAAGAAATTGGCTATGTGGTTTGAGTTGATAGCAACACATCATTTTATTTTCTACTAATAGCAGGAAATAGGCTTCCAGCTAACATTTTTACACAAAATACATAGCTGTCTAGAATGGATCACTACCATTAAGAGGGAGTTCTCAAGCAAACAGAAATCCCTACTCTAGTGGACTTAGATCTTGAGAGAACAGAGAGCGTGATGAATGAGTATACTACACAATAGGTTAGGTGGGGACAAGCACAAAGCAGAGCAGCTGCGCCAGAAGTAGGAGAGGGAACTTTTATACATGGCATTTGCAAAGCTATCTGGCATCGGGTCCTCAGAAAAGTGCTCACTGAGAGTGGTTAAGAATTTTCCAAGAAGCAAACAAAGATTAAAGAATTTTCCTTAGGAATTTCAAGAGCAGCAAGTGGAGGCTTGGCCAGAAAAGTCCAAGAGGCAGAAGCAGAAAGTAAAGGTATCAACAGAGCCAAGAGAGGAACATTGGGAGATGATACGGTGTCACGGGAGTGAGAGCAACTGTCTTTCTGGAGACAAGCCTTCATCGCTCCCCCAAGGCATCTATCTATCTATCTATCTGTACCTAAATAGCAGCTTCGCACATAGATCTTCCCTGTCAGATTTCTTGAGAACTATTCAAACATTGAGGCACAATTAATTATGGAAAATCTGTAAACAGTCACTGTAATTGCAGCAACTCCAATAACTAATCAGATCTCATAGTGAAAGCTCCATTTCTGAGCCCTTTCTTTCATTTGTCATTTCCTAACTCATGTCTACCACAAACTGCATTTGCAATGTGCCCTCTGCTACTGAGGGTCAACTTAGTAGGAGATGCCAAGGCCACGTGGATAGATGTAACTGCAGAATGGGCATTCGCTCAGATCTACAAGATGGAACCCTCCCAAAGGACAGGAAGCCCCCTCCCCCACAAAGTGCAGAGGTAGAAGGACTTTGATGAGCCCTCCCAGCACAGTGATCCTATTTTTTCTGCAAAGGGTGTGCTAGAGGTAAAAATTTGATGTCTAAAGGAAAGTTAGGTTTTCTTCATGAGGAAATAACATGTGATAAATCAAACAACGAGGTGTCAAATTGAAATTTTGCCCAAAACTTTCTACCCTCTAGCCAGCTAAAGATTTTTTTTAACTTTGAATACCAGAGGGATTCTATCATGAAATTTAATTTGATCCCTGAAACATTTAACAAAGACCAAGACGTGAAGAGAGCAGAGGTCAGACCCAGACACATGGGTTGGGAGCAGAACGATGACACAGATTCCAGTGACAGGGCTGCACTGCCAGAGGAAGATGAGTAGGCAGACACGGGGCCTTTGAAGGTCAAAGAAGGGGGAATCAAAGAGGGCAGTCTCAAGTGTAAGAAAGAGTTTTCAAATAGCACTTTCTAGCAGAGGTAGGTTGACTCCTCTTTTGTGAGGTTATAAAGATGCTGCTGTTTGCTTTAGAGCAGCTTGGTTTTAAAGCAGAGAAGCTGTCATCCAAACAATTTCAACATGGAGGGACAGGAGAGACAACTAGGAGCTTACCTGGAAGCCAAGAGATATAATTGAATTCCTTAAGACTTACTACAAGAAGAGAAAATAATATGAGGATAGTGGCCCTAGGAAGATCAATTTCACGTCATCCCTCCCTTCTACATGTATGCGGATTTTAATCTTAACTTGTAGCATTAAGTTTTTTACAAGAAACTAAAAGATAAATATAATTATGTGATATAAATATAGTTCTGCCAAGAGAAAAATAGATACAATTCAATATATGCAATATATGAAGTTTTATCTTGTGTGTGTGCACATGTGGAGGCCAGAAGTACACACTGGCTGTACTCCTCCACTGTTCTCCCCATTGTTTTTTGAGATTGGGTCTTTTATTGAACCTGGAAACCAGCATTTCATCTGAGGACATCAAGCCCAGAAATAGTCCTGTCTTTGCTTCCTTTGTTCTGGGAAAACAGGAACACACTCCATGCCTGACTCTTAGATACATTCTGTGGATCTAAAGTTAGGTTCTAATATTTGCATGACATCTTTCCAGCCCATATATCACCACAGAAAGCAAAATTCTTAAACACCTTGACCAACTGTGAATAGTTTACTATGAGAAGTAAATTATTTGCAGGGAAACAGCTCCAATTTGGTTACTGAGACTATCCATAACCTCACACCACCCAGCTGCAAGTTTAATGCTCCCACAGTGCTCAGTGGTCCAGACATTACAGGGTGGGTGGACATGGGATGATCTTGACATTGGAATCACTTTCTTCCAGTGATTAGGGTACGAAGAGCAAAGTTCCATTTGTTCTATTTTGGAATCAGCTTTTCAAATAATTGGGAATATTGTTCATGAAATTCAGAACTTCATAGGAATAGTTTGACCACATTTGCTTTATAGCATTTAGAAATAAAAGCCCATTCTTTCTCAGTTCCCATCAATAGGTTCCCATCAGACTCCATACTTATGCCCATCCCATTCCATTCCCAAACTTCTGCAAGTACAATTCCATTTTCAGATGTGCCATTAAGTAATATAATATTGAAGAAAACATAATTTTCCTATACCTGTTGTATATCTATATAACCCAAAAGTTAAAAATGTATTGTCAGGTTCATATTGTCCATCCTGATTTTTTTTTTACAGTTAATTTGCAAATGTAGTTAAATTGTAATCAAGTAATGGCTGGTAGAATTCTGTTTCAAATGTCAGTCATAGGTGATTTCCTCTGTGGTAATCATCTTTCTGTTGCTGTGACACAATGGCTCATGTGTTTTGCCTCACAGTTTCAAGTGCTTGCATCCATGGTACTTAGCCCCATCACTATGGGCCTGTGGCAAGGCAAAACATCAAGATAAAGAAGACACAAACCTACATACCACAGAAGAGCTAAGAACTGAAAAGAGAAAGAGGCAAGAAACAAGATAATTCCTTTAAGTCACAGTCCAGTGACTGACTTCTTCCAAGGAGTTTCAATATCTTAATAGATATTAAGCTGTGAATTCATCAATGAATTAATCCATTGATAAAGTTAGAACCCTTGTGATCCAGTCACGTCTCGAAGACCCCACTTCTAACTACTGCTATTATGGGACAGAAGTACTCAACATATGAGACTTCAGGGGGGCATATCCAATTCAAGCTATAATACCAGTAATTTTAAAAGTTACCATTTTAAAACTTTGAGCCCTTTATTTAAGATGGTTATGAAAATATAAATTGTTATTGTCTGTCATCCTTAAATACAAATGCAGAGATACTTAACCTTGTGGCAATATGTATGTAGTTTTTGTACTATTCCACTGCAAACTGCTTCCTCATATGACCAAATGACAAGAATGGTCCACAGATGGTCTGGCAATCCAAACTCTCCTATGTCAATTATAATAGAAAATTTATCTTTGACTAAAACCTGATATCTTTCCTTCCATCTCTAAAACAGGTCAATTATCAGACAAACGTAATTTTTATATCAATAACTTGTTGATAGTACCATCCTAATCTTGGCAGTCTATGAGCCATCAACATCAAATTGTGGGAAATTCTATTTGTATATCTGCTCTTCTTTGATTCATTGAACCATGAGGGAACATGCTAAAGATGTTTCTGTTATTTTCCAATTAATCTTAATTACTGTCATACAAATAACCATAAAATAAAATTTCAATTAATTTTGTTCTGACCTCACTGGAAAAAACCTGACTATTTTTCTTTTTATTATGAATTTGCTTGTTATAATATTCTCAAATGATTTTCTCTCAGTTTTAGGTACATTATCTCCCTACCTATATTATCATGATACATATTTGTCTCATATCTTAATTAAATATTACATAAAATCAGGTTATGTCCTATCATGTTCAGATTAGACTATCACATTCATTACCCGTATTAATTTTATTTTTAAACTAATATGGAAGTTAAATCTATTGTCATATGCAGCTATATAAAACTACATTTAAAACTTTTATTAAGTAGCTTTAAAAACTTGAAGTAAACGAAGTCATTTTAAAGAAACTCTTGGAAGTCAGATTTGGGGCTATCTAATGTGCTGGCTCATTTTCCTCTAATTAGAAACACTCTGGGAAAATCCTTAGGGGAGAATTACTATGGACGACAAGAAGTGATTTTGCTTTGGTTATCCAGGCCTTGTCTTCTCAATTAATTATACCCATGCTGTGGAAAGTGTGACTCCTGAAGCAATTAACATACTCTTGGACAAGAAGAGTAAAGAAATCAGCAAAATTATAGTGACTAGGTGACCTGACACACAGAGGAACTAACTTACTATTAAACAATATTCTGAAAATGAAATGTAACAAGATGAGAAAAACTAATCTCATTCATACATACTTAAAGAAGGAATTGTTATATAATCCACAGACAATTTTTGAAAGCCCGATATTTTAAATAGCATGGGTTTGTGAAGGAAGGAAAGATAAGTGACCTACCTACCAATATCCACACACAAAGGAGGACAGGATCCCTGTACCTCAGCCCTCCTCAAGTACTGTGTCCATAGATGAATTTCTATAGGCTCTGATGCTGACATGAGCACCTTTGGGCAACTTACTTTCCCACCAAATAACTCCCATTTCCTCAAATGTGAAATGATGATGTTTCCCTTGGGTGTTTTGTTTTGTTTTGTTTTGTTTTATTGTGTGTGTGTGTGTGTGTGTGTGTGTGTGTGTGTGTGTGTGTGTGTGTGTGTGTGTGTTTTGTTTTTTGGGTTTTGGGTTTTTTTTTAGACAGGGTCTCTCTATTATGTAGTCCTGGCTATCCTAAAACTCATGAAGACCAGGCTGGCCTTGAACTCACAGAGGCCCATCTGCCTCTGCTTCCTAAGTGCTAGGATTAAGGTTCTCTTTAAATGCACAAGATACACACAAAACAAGGTAGAAAACCTTCTCCTAAGGTTTGTTTGGAAAACTAAGTGAGAAAATATCTATAAGGGGTCTGTAATGATATCTAGCACGTACAATTACAAAGAAGCAGTAGCTACATTCAGTTTGTTGTTATTTGTGAAATGTTGTTCATAATTTGACATGTGCCTTGCTCTTTGCCTTCCCACTGTGATCTTCTGATTTACTCTGGTAGATCTTCTCTCTGCTCCTACATCGATCTCTCCTTTTGGTCTTTAAATGTCATTGGTTCCGAAGGCTACCATGACAAAGCACCACAACTGCAGGCTGTAACCAGAGAAACGAATTATCCCCAAGTCCTGAAAGACAGAAGGAAGTGTCAAAGCATCAGTAGGCTCAGTCCTTTCTGGCAGCCTGTGGGAGAATCTGTGGCAGGCTTCTCTCTGTCTGGGGCAGCTGCTGCTATTATCAGTGTTCCTGGGCGAGTTGATGCAAGGTCGGAGCCATTGCCTCCCTTATCTCATAGCATCCTCTCACTGTTTGTGCCCACACTTCCTTCTCGTCAGGACACCAGTCACAGCCTGAGACATGCATGATAGATACCCTTGGGTTAGAGCTAGGCTCCTTCCTAATGCTGGATGACACACTTGAGTTTGACTTCTTTTGCAAAGACCCACTCACAGGTAGCACTCACAGGTCTAGAGATGAGGACTTGAATTCATCTTTTAGGAGAACACAGACATGTGCAACACACAACATAGGCTTCTGCTCAGTGGTCACCATTGTCTTGGACTCCCTTCTTCTCTTCCTTCCCACTCCCTCCCTTGCCGCCTTCTCTCCCCTATGCCCTTCTTTTTTCTACCTCCTTCCTTAGCTCTGCTTTTAATATTTCCATTTTTCTACCATTTTTCCTGACTTAATTTCTGCATTAATCTCTCTTTAGATTGGCAGACAGCTGAGAACTTGATGTTTCTTAATGTATCTTTTTATCTCAGCAATTTCTGCAAAGTGAGACCCTGAGCCATTACAAAGTGGATCATACAACACCCCTCCCTATGGTAACCAGCAGCCAGCCAGAGGAGAGAGAACCTGTTGTGAATTTTATTGTTGGGATTACGTACTTGTTCATTTAACAAGCTGCCCCTACATATTCTGTGGGATAATGCTTTTGTACACTGGTTTAATAAAATGCTGATTGGCCAATAGTCAGGCAGGAAGTATAGGCAGGGTAAGCAGACAAGGAAAATGCTGGGAAGAGGAAGGCTGAGTCATGAGACGCCAGCCCGCCATCCACGGAGCAGCATGTAATGGAACACAGGTAAAGCCACAGAACACGTGGCAACATATAGATTAACAGAAATGGGCTGAGTTTAAGAGTAAGAGCTAGTCAGTAGTAAGCCTGAGCTAATGGCCGAGCAGTTTTAATTAATATAAGCCTCTGCATCTTTACTTAGGTATGAACAGTTGTGGATCAGGCAGGACACAGGAAAACTTTCAGCTAAATACACACTGCTTTCCTTGACATTTTGAATGATTTAAGACTGAAGCAATGACCTATTCAAGTTGTGTCTTAGTCTTAGTAATTACTAGATCGGGGCGATTGCTTTGAAAGTTATTTCAAAAGCTTTCTAAATAAAAATCATGACATGACATCTTTCTTCCTTGTTCAAAAGCAACTTAAAACTTAATTGGGAAAACAAAATTAGGCATCAAATAACTAGAGGAAAAGAAACTTTGAGGTGGTGTGTCATGTAATTATTGACCAAAATTACAAATTCTAACTTTGAAATAAACAGAAAATAAAAACACATGAAACAGGACTACTTGTGTGTGACAACCTATAGGCATAAAATAGAGAAAATGGCTCAAAGTTAATCTTTACGCATAAAATTGCTTTTAAATGTCTTGTGGCTGGGAGGTCATGAGATTTCTGATAGTTCATAAAAAATATTGATATCAGTTGATTATCTGACAGAACAATGATTTATCATCTTGGAGGCTGTGGTCTGTTTCTTTCTGTTTCTAGTACAGATGAAACATAGAAGTATGATTTGCCTACATGAAGGTCACAGATCCCCAAGGAGATTGTGTTCTCACTAGCCAGAAACAGAATCTGAAATTTCAGAACCAGAAAAAAGAGCCCTGACCTTCCCTCTAGGAATTTCTCTGACTAAAGATGTCACTCTATATGTTATACCTCCCAGCTGCCTGTGGTAAGTGTTAGCTTTTGGATTCTGTTTCTGTTGGGCCACACAGGACCAGGTTTAATCCCTCTCCTCAATGACAGCCCTTCAAACAGCTGAAACCAGCAATCAGCTTTCCTGAACTTTTTCTCTAGCTTCAGCTGTGTGACATGTTATCCAGACCTTCTCCCTGCTGATCACACTCCCCTGGGTGTGCCCCACCTTGTCGAGCAGTCTTTTAGGAGTGATGCCCAGAATGAATAAAATGTCCAGGTGCTCCCTGACAGCTCAGCATGTTTACAGCAATGAAGTCCCAGAAACATCTCTTGTCACTCATCTTCCAGGAGAAGCCCATGTTGTCACCTCCTTGTACAGCCTCTCTACTGGGCAGCTTCCACTCTAGTCCTTATCCTGCTCGACCTTTTCCACAGTAGCACACGGCAATGAGAGAATGGCACCTCCACAGTTCAGTTTCCAGTGGTCACTTATTTCCCACATCAACAACAGCAAAATTAAATTCTTGGAAAGATGTTTTGTCCAAAGTGCCATAATGATATCTGCTGCTTTGTATCCTAATTTAAAGAAAAGGTTTAAATATAGTATCTCTTCTAGTTTGGGTAGCACCTTTTGTTTTGTTTGTTTTGTTTTTTGTTTTTTGTTTTTTTTTTTTGGTTTTTCGAGACAGGGTTTCTCTGTGTAGCTTTGCGCCTTTTCCTGGAACTCACTTGGTAGCCCAGGCTGGCCTCGAACTCACAGAGATCTGCCTGCCTCTGCCTTCCGAGTGCTGGGATTAAAGGCGTGCGCCACCACCGCCCGGCAAAGGTATTCTTTTTTTTTTTTTTAAAGATTTATTTATTTATTGTGTATACAGCATGTATGACTGCAGGCCAGAAGAGGGCACCAGATCTCATTACAGATGGTTGTGAGCCACCATGTGGTTGCTGGGAATTGAACTCAGGACCTCTGGAAGAGCAGTCAGTGCTCTTAACCTCTGAGCCATCTCTCCAGCCCCCTTGAGTAGCACCTTTATAAAACAGGGGCCTTGGATGCAGAGGTGCATACCAAAACACCACTTGAACAGGAAGACAGTGAGATGAAGAAGAAGCCAGAGGCAGATTCTTCCTTAAAGCTCTTGGAATGAACCCATCTTGTCATCTTCTTTATTTCCAACACCCAGCTTTTGGAAGTGTAAGACCGTTTCTCCTGTTTAAGTGACCTAGTATGTGGTACTTTGTTATGCAGCCCTGGAAAGGTCGTAGATCACTCTAATGACTTTCCACATCAGCGTCCTGTCTCAAGTGAATGGAGATATGGAGATTCATCAGTTAGCTTTAAGTAAGAAGCAGCCCTCAGCTGGGTGTAATGGTGCACACCCTTAATCCCAGCACTCTGGAGGCAGAGGCAGATGGATTTCTGTGTGTTTGAGGCCATCCTGGTCTGCATATCTATTTCCAGAACAGTCACAGCAACATAATAGAGAGACCCTATCTCTAAAAAGGGGGAGGTGATCTGGAAGAAAGAATGAGAGAGAGAGAGAGAGAGAGAGAGAGAGAGAGAGAGAGAGAGAGAGAGAGATTTCCATTTCTCTCAGTTATGATGTCTGAGAGGATAACGTCTCTACAAATGGTCTCAGATCCTCTAACAGGCTAGCCCAAGACTTCCAAGAAGCAGGAGTTCCAGTATGAGGGATCTTCTCATGTGTGTCTTTTTGTTTTCATGTGTGATTGTTTCGCCGTCGTGTGTAGATGTGCACTATATGCATTCGTGGTGCCTGAGGAGGCCAGAAGAGGATATCAGATCCCTCAGAACTGAAACTAAAAGCAGCTGTGACCTGCCATGTGGGTACTAGGAACTGAACACAGATGATCTGAAAGAGCTCCAAGTGTCCTTATACTCTGAGCCATCTCACAAGTGCCTTTTTATGTGCCCCTTGTTGTTTTCCCATTAATCAAATCAAGTCACAAATCTAAGCAGCTAAACCAGAACCAAGCAAATGAACATAGACCACCTCTTCCTAGAAAAAACACAGACTCACATCTCTATGCTGTGGATACAAGGGAGAGATCTGCAGCCATTTTTACAGCTTCCACATTCAGTCACTCATTGTTGAATACTTACAACTAGGCCCACAAGATGCGAGGCACCATGCATACAGTAGTTACACAGATCAACACGTATGCATCAGATATGGTCTCTGCCTCTAGGCTGCATAATACGTAACGCAGTATTTAACATGAGAAAACTGATAAATGTTTAAGATTAAGTAGTAATTAAGTAGGAAGAGAGACTGCAAAAAAAAAGCTACTGAAGTGGATGATCTGCAAGAGTGATGTGTCTCCATTCCAATGTGTACTGTGAAGTATCTGCAAAGAATTCTGATCACTGAGAAACAAGGGAGTTGCACTGTAAAGACAGCACCATCTCTTTTGCCTGCTGCCTTCTCTTAAGAACCAAGAAGATGCAAAATGAAAAGGACTCTTCCTCTGAATTACAGGAGACCAGAGTCCAGGAGGACCTATCTTTCTGTGATTCCGCTAAGACTGACACCTTCTTAAAGGCACAGCTTGTGTGTAAACCTCTGTTTTGTCCATCAGATGCTCCTCCTATGCATTTCTTGACAGACATTAAGCTTCTGCAAGGGAGACCCTATCCTGTTTGTCTGTGGAGCTTCAAGATCTGGAGACAGTGCTGAATGAAGGACAAAATCTTAAAGGGCACACACAGCCCACAAGATTGTCATAGAAGGGAGATATATAATGTGTGACCCCTGAAAGTTGTGCAAAACAGCATGAAAGGTCCTCTGAGTCTGCACTCACTCTTACTGAAGATAGTAAGAAGTAAAAAATTACTTTGTTATTTTCACATAAAATGAAATGAATGAAGTCTCTATGAGTGACAAATTTGAGAGTTTGTCACTCTCTTCAACTACCCACAGCTATTCATAGCCACAATTAATAGCTTTAGTTCACTGGAGATATTTATCTACCTCTTGATCAGTGCCTTTCATTGTATTTATTGAAGGTCTTCTCTTTTTCACAATTATCTCTCTAAAATTTTGTTTAATTTTTTTACTACTTGTTTGAATGAATACTCTTGTAACAGTTTACTCCCACATAGTTTAATAAACATCTAAAAGTTGTCATTTAAAAATGCATCCTCCATGTGCAAACATCTGGCTTATCCACTTAACATTCTTAACATTTTGAAATAAGCAGTAATTATCTAGACTCTGCTTGGCCTGATATTGGGTGACAACTTCACACTCCAGCCTTCATTCCCAAACCTGCTTGCTGTTTGTTACTGAACAGAACCCATTCAGTGGGAACTCAGAGGCAGAGACCGGCTGGTTGGTTGCCAAACCTGTTTCCTCCCACCTGGGACCTGCAAAAAGTGGGTACTGTACAAAAGAATGTGAACAAAGGTACTTTGTCATGGTTCGTGATCTTTTTCATCTACTTACTTCTTCTCAGTAACCTTGGAAACATGTTACAGAAGACAGAGACAAATGATGGAAGAGTTAATTCATGAACTCTTTCAGAAAAAAATATCTGGAGAAGTTAATCGGTAAAGGAGTTACTAAGGAGAGCAGCAGACAACAGGGGAATTCCTAACAGCTCATTCTGTCCACAAATATTACATTTCTGCTGTTTATTATAGAAAAGAACTAAAGATAAAGGAGTAACAAAACAGATAATAAATCAGTTTACCTGGAACCTGAATTCTATCTGAGGAAAGGGGGGACAGATGAAGTGATATGCAAGTGATAAATGTATGCTATGAAAAATATCAATATCAAAAAGGGGGTGAGTTCTGGTGGCAGAGTGCAATGGGTAAGACTATAGGCAACAGTGATAGAACTATGCCTGTGTGGAACCCATGTGAAACCTCAGTACTTTCTAACAGATGTGGTGGGCAAGGGAAGGTGCCGTAAGATAGTCTCTATGGTGGGTTGTGGCTGTGAGGATGGGGATGCTTTGGGAAGACTATGTATGACCTTGTAGGAGTACTGAGACACTGCAAAGCCATCACTCTAGAACTTGGAGTTTTATAAAGATGATTATACTTTCAGTTAATATGAAAAAAATGTGATTTTATAGAGCACAAAGGCTTACAAGCAAAGGAATGAAGAGAAACCTACAGAATTGAAGTTTCCAACTAAAATGTTTACATTAAACTTTTGCCCATCACATGAAAGAAATCTAAAAACTATGTAGAACTGGAGGGTAAAACACTTCAAAGGAAATTTTAATTAGAATTCAGAACAACATTAAAAATAATAATGCAGTGATGGGGACACATTAGTCACAGCTTCTACCCAACAAAGGAAAAGAATTAAGGTCAGAAACAAAGGAGGGGGACAAGTCATACTTAATATTCATGTCCACCTGCTTTAAGAAAGCTGAATACTGAAACTCAGTCCAGTGAATGAGATGATGGGGAGCAACTGTTTTTGTGCTAAAATGAAAGGATTCATTACTCTCAAACACTTGCTTCTGCTTTACTTAAGGTACGGAATTCAGTGGTTGCTTTTCCAAAATAAAACGTTGCCAAGCCACAGATTCTTGTGAACCCAAAGGGCATGTTCCTTAGGATGAAGTGCTTAGTGAGAGGAATTAGAAAGGCAGTGGGAGAAGCACATTCCTGAATAAATAACAAGCTTCATTTCTTGAGCAGACAGTCTGGGTAGAAATGTATTTTCTAAGTTTTTTTTTTCATAGCAAGAGAATATGATGAAATAACTACATGTGTGTGTTCTATAATAGTTTATGTATACGTATATATGATTTTAGATGTAGACATAGGATGTATAAAATATTCATGAAGATTCTCTATCGTAAGGCAGCTATAGAAACTTTACTCTTAAAAATGCCGTTACCATTCAACATTTCCACCAATAAAAACAAAGCAAGGTAATTGAAGAAGAACTGAGTAAAGCCATAACTGAAAACCAGTTTCTCAAATACAGAGAATAGAAATGTATGTCAGCAAGGAAGCCTACAGATGGGTACTGTGAAGGGAAGGTGGTAGTTTCTAAATAAGAAAATTGAATTCCAAATTTGTGACTAAAAACCTAAATACATTAATCCCTCAGTATGCAGGTGGGATTGATTCTAAAACTCTCTTAGGGTACCTAAATTTGCAGATGTTCAAGTCCCTTGTATAGACTGGCATAGTGTTTGCATGTAATCTGTGCATACCCCATCAAATAGTTTCAACAAAGCCAACATTACTTGTAATAATACGATGTGCATGCTTTGTAAACAGGTGTTGTTCTCTCATTTAGAGGATAATATAGGAAATCCTCCCACATTCAGCAGACATAGTATCTTCTCCAGATGTTTCTATTGTGGTTGGCTGAAAAAACAGTGTTTTTGTGATTGGCTGCAAAACCCAATGATAGAGGTTACTAAGCATGACACACAGGAGACATAATAAAAATAAGAACAAGAAAATCAAAACTTCCGAGGTTTTGGTTAGTGATGACATGGGGTGAAGGGAAGAAAGACAGGAAAGACTAAGTCAATTCTGTCTGGGTCTGAATTTTTTTCAGCTTGAGAATATCCACCATATAATGTTAAAATTAGATTTTGGTATAAGTGTATAAATTGCCTCATTACAAAATTATTCATATTTTTAAGCAGTTCTTCAATGAATATTATTTAATTACACTAATTTTACAAAGAAGAGTCTTCATCCCAGAAAACAGTGTGGCTTTTTCAGCGTCTCCTGGCTGAGTTGGTGTTAAGGCAAATTTCCCATGCTAGATCTACTAAACTTCCCTCTCATGGTGAAGCTAGAACAACAAGTAAATTAGAACAGATGTCAAAATCTACTGGAGAAAAGGGTGACTATAATCACAGAAATACGAGCATGAACTCATCATGGATATCATTCCTCTTACTGCATGCCAAATACAACTTTACACATTTAGCAGTCTCTTTTTATTGCATGTATGTATTGTATGCATATTTGTATGTATGTCTGCATGTGTTGAAACATGTGTATAAGTGTATATGCACAAATACATGCATTCATGTACAAGTATTTTCATGGAAGGGGCTCCGATTTTTTATCTATTGAGGTAGAGTCTCTTGCTAAACCCAAAGCTCACTGATTCCACCTAGTTCAGCTAGCCACCCTGCCCCCAGAAATCCCAAGTTTCTATGTCTTAGGCATTGATATTATGGGTATTCACCACACTTGTCAATCTTTTATGTGTTTTTAAGAACTGAACTTCAATCCTCCTGCAAGTGATGGGAAATCTATGCAAATCTCACATTTAGCAATTTCTAACTCATTAAACAGCAGTCTTTGAGGCCAGTTGTAAACACTGGAAAATAAAGTTACAGACATTAATTTGCTTTTGCAAAGTCACAGAAGAATAGCCACATCCAAGCTGTAACAGTCAGACTGACACCCTGTACCACTTGGAGTACTCTAGGAGACAGAAATGACAGACTGAAAAAGTACTAAAAGGAAATTTATTAGACTGTCTCATACAATATTATCGAAGTACTCCAATAATCTCTTCACTCTGGAGAGCCTGAGAACCCTGCATCGATTCAGCAATCTGCTCCTCCTATCACCTTACATGTATGGGCAAACAACAGAAAATGCATACACATAAAAGAAAACAATCAAGTGTAAGTGTCACAGCCACCCAAACTCAAGGCTGATGATACGATGTGGCAACTAGCTGCCTAATTGACATCCACATCATGGAGTAAGTACTTTGCAAAAACAAAAATAGGTGACTTTTAGGCTGACATCTGAAAGAAAAGATATAGCAAGTACTGACTAGTTCATTAAAAAAGTATCAAGCCAGAACAATATAGACCAAGCCTAAAAGCAGATGAGTGAATCTACTGATATCACTGTGAAGAATTGTACGAACATTGGCAGGAAATTAGAGGTGAGGAAAAAGAAGAAAGAAGGTCCTAAAAGAGGATTTATATTTTCAAATGCAATGAGAAGAACCTGAAGGGGCTCATGCAATTGAGTGATGTGACCTGGGTTCCTTTTCCAGAGCATTCTGAAGCCTGTCGCTTCTAGACAGAGAGTTGGAAAGATGAGGAGGGAAGGTAGGAAATGTATTAAGAATGGATTGCAGGAATCTATGCTAATCAGAAGATTGCAAAGATACAGACAGAAACCATGGTGATTGAAAGCAGAGAAGCATATTGGAAGAAATTATTTGGGAACTGGACATGGTGCAGTTATTGATATGGTGAACAAAGAAGAAAGAACTGGGGATAAGTCCTTGACACTGCACAGAGTTCAGATAGAAAGAAAGCCAAGAAAATGCTATGTACTTAGGGTGAAAACTCATGTCTGAAACATTTCCAAATTATACAGAAAAACAAATAATCATCACAGGAAAGACATGTGTGGTTACAGATCAAAGACAGCATAATAACCATCTTTAGAAAACCATTATATGACTGCTACATTGGTCGTTCAAATGTCAGTAAACTGACAATGGGATTTAGATGGAAAAAGTTAGCAGGCAATGAATGCAAGAGCTTTGTAATCATCAGAAATATAGATGTGTAGTAAGGTAAAGAAGCCTCAGCTCAATCAAAGCATATTTAAGCCTGATGATTCATACATCCACCTAATTTTACGACTGTGTTTGGATAACATTTTGGAGGGCTTCCTTGTATGTACCTTGAATGTACCTGTTAAATGTATATTGCCCCCTTCAAAATAATTGCTTTGGCATATAATATACTATTTTGATGCTTCCATTGCTCAGATACTTAGGGGAAAGTGCTCTGTGAGGTTTAATTTTAGAGTTAGCAATGTATCCTCTGAGTGCATAGACATGTCCTTTGAGAATGAATTTGAGTTCTATCATTGTGACTCTGTGGTATTCTCAGTAAGGACTCAGTGTGGGAGTTTGTGTTCAATAGTATATTATGGCTATCACATGCACAGAAAAGCTCATATGTAACAGAATTTCTACATGACAAGCATGATAGACAGGTTAAATGATGGATAGGTTAACCACGTGGGTTGACTTTTTTATAAATAAAGGGATGGATATCAAAGACCCAGTAAACATTATAGATGTTTAAATTATTATGTATGCATAAATGTATAAAATTGCTCTCAGAGGCAATTTTCTACAGATCTTTCTGTTCACAGCAGGAATATTTGCATGTTCCAATTCTGATGGTTTCTTTTTGCATCATCAAATATGTAATGGCTACTGTTGATATCTATATTTTAATAAATCATGCTACCACATCTGGATCATGAAAGGGAATCTGTAATGCTTAATGGGGAGGTTTAAGAACTACCTTTTCAGAATTTCCTCAATTTCAATTTAATTTGCAGGATTATCTTTTTCTAGATTAAAATATTATCTACACTTCTCAAACTTAATTGTTCATTTGAATGCTCCAAATGTACAAACTTTTCAATGTCAGTGGATGAGCGCATCCAACATTTCTGGCGCATTTTGTTCTTCTGGTGGGAAAGCCATTCACTGTGTTTTTGTCCTGAACATCTTTGACACACACAGTGCAAGGCTTGTACATTTGTTCAATCACACATAAAAAGAAGACCCAAAATTTCTGCTATCAAAAATTGACACTAGTTTCTATGTTATCGTAAAGAAGGTATAATTCTATCCACTTCCAATCATGACGCAGAATGACTAGTCAGACATGAAATCAGTGCTTCTTTAGATGGATCAAAGAGCTTTATTACCCTTTGGGGGATCTTAGTAACTGCACATACCCTAAAATTTACTTCACAGTATAAAATATGTATTTATGACCCTTTTGTTATAATTGACTTCATAAAGATTTTCCTTACTAGAATGACTGTTAAAGAGAATGGAAGCATCATGCTGTTAAAACGAGTCCTAGAACAACCCTCTGTTGGCATTGATTCATTGCCTTCCTTCCCAAAACAAGCACTGCCTGTTCAGGAGACTCCCCCACTACATTAACATCATGAAAATCTGATGCTCATCTGGAGGCAAGATTTATTTCTGAATGTTGTAGAAGTTTACACTTTACTTCCAAAGAGGATGGGAGAAAACTGATGGCATCAGGATAAAATGATCGTAGTGATGGGCCTCAATGGAAATCCCGCATATTCTGCAATACACAGAATTGACTCTCAAGTGGAATCATAGGATATCCTAGATGTGAATACTTCTTGGACTTTGAAATAAACAATATATTCACCTATAACAAATGAACATAGAGAAGAAAAATAAGAGCAGTTTTGACAATTCCTTGTGGCTTACTAAGGGGTGAGAAGGGCAGTCAAAAATATTAATTTTTTAACTTCATTATTAACACAATTATATTTCCTTAATACAACTCAAAATAAATAAAAAATGTATTAAGATTTGTCTTTTACTTTAAAGTGAGAAAAGTAAATTTAAAATATATTATACTTTTGCTTTCAACACTGTTCCTAAAGCAAATAAATAAATTCCAAATATAAAAATTAAGACGAGCTATAACCTTGTTTCAAATGGAACCTATTGGGCCTGGAGAGATCATTCAGCAGTTAAAAGCACTGCTGCTCTTCCAGAGGACTGCGGCTCGATTTCCAGCCCCGGCATGTTGTCTCAGAAACACCTCTCTTCCAGTCTCTGCAAGCATCACAGGCACATAATAACAGACATACATGCAGGCAAAACAACCATACACATAAAATAAAAATAAACAAACAAGAATTTTCAAGATAGGACCTGTTTTCAAACACAAACTAGATATTTAAATGTAGTTTAAACAAATAAAACGTCAGTTGCATTCCAATATGCGCGTGCGCGCGCGCACACACACACACACACACACACACACACACACACACACACACACACACACACACAAAGGATCTAGAACAGCTATAAACAAGAAACTTTGAATCATTAACCAAGAAAAAAAAAGACAAAGTAAAAATGAGGACAAGGGAAAGGCTATGGGATGAAGGATCAAACAATAGTGAAGGGAAACACAATAAATAAATGTCCATACAGCAAGGAAAACCACAACAGCAGCAGTAGGGTAGGAGACCAGCCAGTATGGCTAGTATTGCTTCTTTCCTTAGCAGATGAAGGATGGAGATGCCTTGTTTTAGACAAACTATCCATTTTATAGCGTCCATGGAGCGAGACTGATGAAGTGTTGAGGTATTCCTCGCCGGGGTTCAAACTGGTTAGACAAGAAAGAGATGTGTGCATGCTGAGCCCTGATCTCTCTTTCCAAGGTGCATGAAACAATAACCTGGTGGGCTCAGCCCTGCCAGTGCTTTCTGTGTGTAGATCTGTCAACATGGAGACTTCTGTTTCCAACATCTGGCTCTGGCTTCGGATGTGTTTTACCAGTGCTCAGGGGCTGAGAAATTCCTGAACAAGGTGAGTTTCCACCTTGTGTCTCGAGAACTCTGGTTAACTTTCTCAAATTTGTGCAGGCAGAAGACAATGCTAAGTGCCCCTAACTTGCTGTTTTTCCACCCTTGGTCAAACTATCACTCTTTACCCTCTACATTCTCTGTAGCACATCCCAAAATTAAACTTCACCTGAATATTAACATACTAAAAATTATTTCCCCATTTACAGCAAAGAGCATCAAGTTGTAACCTGATTTTGTATACCTTCATATTTAGAAATTACATATTTTATTTATATTCATAAGTAATCTCATTTTCATCTGCCCTAGTTACTTCAGGTTATTGCTTTCTCATTTAGTCTCATGTTCTATGTCCCTAATAACACATTTTAATTGAAATAGAATAGGACATCAGTGTCCCAACCCCCTTTCTGGTAGATAAATTCATGAATTCAATAACCTTTGAAATGCCCATAAAACCAACTACAAATATTAAAATGCATTTTCACAAACTCACATAAATTTTCCTGTACTAACACCGAGAACTGTTTGCCGTGATTTAATGTCTCATGTCTAATCCTTAGGTCCTGGCCTGACTGTAACAAAGCGAACGTTTTCCTTATGAGACAGATCAGTGTACTTGTACAGACAGAGACAACACTCTACAATGGTCATCATCTTTTTCCAAACACACTTACAATATTACTCTATGGTATCAGGTTTTGAGGCTTTGTGTGTGTGTGTGTGTGTGTGTGTGTGTGTGTGTGTGTGTGTGTGTGTGTGTGCTGCTCAGGCTGGTCTCAAACTTAGGAAACCCCTTTATCAGTCTCCTCAGATCTGGGTTTACAGATGTGTATCCAAAGACAATTATTTTTCTTATTTCAATGCCATAAAATTGTTTTTTAATTAGTGTATTTTTAGTGTATTTTATTTTTAGATTTTGTAGCAATGCTCAAACATTACTCCAAGGAAAGGCAGGCAAATGTAGAAGGTTTGAATTCTTCAGATTTTGCCAAATGAAAACAGCCTTTAGAATGCAAGGGTTCTGTACCCTAAATTCAACAAACTGTGAATCTACAGTATTCAGAATGTCCTCAGACGTACCATGTCCTTGCCTCTCTGCCTCATGAGTGTATGCCTCTGCTCCTGGCTTACGAACCTATTAATAGATCAGCACAGAGATGGAAGGAACGCCTGGCCTGTGGGTGTGCACGGAACAGCTGATATTAAGAAAATTGTTGAAGCAAGGCTAAAAGAGCATATTCTAGCTACTGACCTGCCAGATCAGAATCTAATGTTAGCACAAAAGCCAACTGTGAGTTTTTAATACTTAGAAATAGTTTTATTTAATTAGACAAAGACCCCACAGAACAACTGGGAGCATTGATGAATGACACAAAAATGAAACAACACAGAATTTTTTAACAGAACAGCGAAGAGATATAGAGGACCCAGATTTGGAGACAGCAGGATGCGGAGGGAGTGACAGCACAATGAGCAGAGAGCAAGCACAGTGTCTCTATGTGGGAGCAGCAGGGATCCCCAGCCATGGGGAGACTGAGGCAGCAGAGAAGGAGCACACTCTTGTGTCCCAATGGACTTCGGGTCTAATTGGAACAACATTCCCCAGCCTCTTTCAGTTTGAAAGTGTGCTGCCAGCTTTCACATTTGAACCAGCTCGAGGCTTGTGAAAGCCGTCCCCTTCCCAGCTTTGTGTGTAGCCCTTGCCATACTGTGTTTGAAAACTGAGCCCTACAGATAGGAAGTCTGAGGCCAGCTCTCTGTACTTCCCTCTCGGGTGGCTTGCCTGGTCTGTGGGCTCCATTTTTTTTTTTTTTTTTTTTTTTTGGAAAACCACTACTTCACAAAACCATATTGTTTATAGTTCATTGATGTTTTCTGTGAATTTTTGTGGCAAGGTTAATCAATTTCCATTAGTGGTTTGGATTTGCTTTTAAATTTTAGCATCTGGAGGATGTTCTGTGTCTAAATATGTGTTTATTCCATTGTTTCGTTGCATTGTTGGAAGCGTTACTATACCTTATATTCTCTGCTTTTCCTAAAACATACAGCCCAAATCCTAGCTATCCGTGAACACCAATATGATTTTAGTAGTAACGTATTTTTTACTCTATTCTAATTTTTATTTTATTTCCATGATAATTCATTTTGTTTCATTTTCTGAGAACCTCATTGTCCCTCCATTTGTGTTTTCTGCAGCTTTTCCTGTGTTTGAATTTAATACTGACACATAATACTTTTTTTTTAATCTCAAAGCAACATGCAATTGTCTCTTTTATAGAAATAGGATTCTTAGGCACATGCTATCAGTTTTGACCTGTTCCATTGTTCCTTTGTTTTATATCATGCATTGCTTAGAAATGCTAGCAATTATTCTTTTGTTATTACACCTGTTTTAAATGTTTTTTTTCATCCCTGTTTTTGGGAGGCGTGTATAGGAAGAAGCTATTTTGGACTCTTTCCTTTAACTGTTATCAAGGGGCAGATGGTTGGTCCTGTGGGCTTCCTGAGGGTAGTTCCTGAGCCTCTCTACTCCTGACTTCAAGTGCAAAAGAGTCTTCCTTCACGTTTCTAGCCCACATTCCCTCATATCCTCTATTTCACAGATAGAGATTTCATTTTGGTTCCTAGTTTTCTTTCATGCTTTAGAATGGTTTTCAAGAGATAAGGATAAAATGTTATCTTTCAATTCTCAATTTTATATCAGAAGTATTCTCTTTACCCACCTTTGCTTAAAGGATCTTTCTATACCTGTGTCAGAATCATCTCTCACAGCTGTTCATCTCTACTCAGTGTTCACATGCCCCTTTGTCTTTGACTCTCTTTAGTATTTTTATTGTTTTTAAAATTATATGTATATGTGTATTATTTGTATGGGTACAGGCATGTGCATGCATGTGCACACAGAATCCAGGATGGGGTATCAGATCCCATGGAGCTAGAGTTAGAGGTGGCTATGAACTTCCCAAATTGGCTGCTGGCACCTCAGCTGGAGTTCTCTGCAGAAGGAGTATGCACATTCTCAACCACTGAGCCAGCTCGCCGCCTTTGTAATTCTCAAGAAATTTTCAGAGGTCACCTTTCTTCTAACCAAAGAACACGTTCAGGGCTATTATGATGTCTAAGAAGGTTCTGTATCCTCAGTTATGTCAACTTGTGCACGGTGTTCCCAGAGGATAAGGCCAACCTTTACCCTCTTGTGGGAAATTTACCTGCTCATGTTCTGCAACTCACATGCTTGTTCTACCTTTCTATATTTCTCTTAAAGAATGCTCTGCGAAAATCTTTTCCTAATGTCTATTTAATTCCAATGAACATGATCTTTCAACGTAACATGATAAAAGCCTTCTTCTGAGGACCCTCAGTTGAGATAAGAGGTTTGAAGTTTCTTCAGGAGAACATTTCATGGAGAGCTTGCCATCTGTCAATAATGTCACGGGTCTATGAACTGCTAGTAATATTTAGTATTCAAGTATCTAGATAATTTAGCTAGTAAATCAACCTCACAAATCAATATAATTTTCCTCCACTTTTCTTATATAGTCAATGATCTAATGCCATATTAAGGCATGCTCATATGCCATAGTTTTCCATATCCACATCCATGTTCAGAGTCCATTCTACCTATGCTGCCTTCTTCCTCCAAATTTTTGTCTTCATTTTGCTTGTTCCTTTATATATTTATCTACTTTCACATGCAAGCCATCTTTTGTGGTACAGTTCAAATGATATCACCTTTGTGAAGATTTTTCTGTTATTCTCCCAATATATAAAAGACATTGAAGTTTAATGCTAACACTTTGTCCTTTGAAATTCCTTGTTTTCACCTTCACATTCATTAGGAATTGTGAGAAGAGGAGAGGGCTCTGTCATTAAGTCAAATTTGTTTTGTAGAAATAAAGCATTTGGTCATAAGTCCGTATGTTTCTGTCCCTTTGTGTTGTTACTCCAGGTGTATCTGGATAACATGACTATTACTATTACTTAAGCCACAAGTGCTGACACCTCTGTAGCTTCCTGGTCTGAGTTACTAATGGAGGAAAGCTAATAGTGCTCACAAGGAGCCCATTTCACACTAGGAAGGTGTTAATAGATAAAAACTGTGCAATTTGCTGAAATCAGTATGATAGCTTTATTATACCTTGTGAGCTCAATTGGGCCAAATCTGACACTCTAAATTGCTATAATTTGGAGCTCTCTGGTTTTATTATTAAATATAAGTCTAAAATTGTATATATATGCAAAGAAAAGATAACTTTCCTAATATTTTCTAGTAATTAGTTATAATTATATGTAGTCTTGTGGTATCATTACCTCCTTTGGAAACTAACCGGCAGATGCAGCTTTTCCAAATGTCTAGAGCAGGAGACACGGAGGAATCAGCTTGATAACACCTAGAGATGGAGAGGTCAAAATCAGCTCACGGCAGTGGCAAATATAAGTTTGTGGCATAAGGGAAAGCTCGAGATGAAATTGGAAAGACAGGTTTGGTTCCAATTATGAAAGTCTTTGAATGGCAGGCTGAGGAAATCTTATTGTATCCTGCAAGCAAGGAGGAGATATTAAAGGTTACGGCAGAAGAGTGACAGAGGAGCAGTGGTTTTCAAACTCTAGAAACAATGAGCCATAAGAAATCCAAAAGGTGGTAATAAAGGTGGAAAAACCACCGAGGAAACAATTGTGTACCAAAAAAACATTATAAATAGATATTCTAAAACTACAGGCCTGTGAAGTCTGTTTTTTACTACAAAGAACCAAGTAACTCATGGTTGTGGGTGTGGTCTAACTGCTGACTGCCAAACCTGTCACACAATACAGTAGGAGAGTGATAATATATGAATCAGGCATTGCTATCACCCCATCATGCCAAGTACCCCTCCTATAAATTTATAGAAACTGTTTTGTAAGAAATTAGATAAACCTGTCGTCTGCTAATTGGCAAAGAGGACTTCATTTTGTTTAAGTGTTATCTAGGCTCATACTCTATGATGATGGAATTTAATGTTTCCAGCAGAGATAGCGTGACAGAAAGCCTGCAGTTTTCACTCTCTGGTCCTTTATGGAAATGGATTACGGGCCTGACTGTTCTCAGCTTCTGGTGGGACCCTGAGCTAGCCCTCTAGATGTGCCTCATGGTTTCTTGCTAGGTTGTTTGTGCCCCTCTAGGTTTCTACTGCCTCTTTCCAGCTAGCAGTAGGAAGAGTGCCACTCCTGAGGCCACCTACCATTCTGCCATCTGAGATCAAGGGGCATGACAACCTGCATTACTGTTGTGGCTACCTGAGAACATAAATCAAAAGGCACATGGACGAGTAGGTGAAGCAGAGAAACATTCGTGACAAGGAAACCATATAAAAAGCATGCTGTCCAAGCCCCACAGTGGCAGCGGTCCTTACTGCCCATTTCAAGCTACTCCAGAACGTTCCTACTTACAAACGGGACAGGAAAATCATTGGCAAAATCCCCAATAAGACAGAAAAATAGCAATAATTCCGGAAACACCCTTCCATCCTAATTATAAAAATATAAAACCCGGTAAGTGTGTGGTCAAGAGACTTGAAATAGTCACTGGTAACTGCATGGGCTAACAAATGAGCTAGCGAAATCAATGTTTTATGACGGAGTCCCAGAAGCTGCAGTGTTTTCCCCTTCCTGCAAAATGAAGACATAAACAAAGCACTCTCGCGGAGTCTGGGTGACAGCTCGGCTGTTCTTTATTGCCATAAGCAGGCAGGGAGTTTCAGCAGCGCACAGTCATTGGTAAAGTAGTGGTCATCGTGATTTTGTACTAAGAGGTGGTCTTTGCTCATGTCACTGCATGTTCAAAGGAAAAGGCAGGCATATGAAATTAAGGTCTTTCCCCTACCATCAGACACGCAGCGAGGCTGCGCACTCCCCCCGATATCTGCATGCTGTGTCACTATGAGCACCTTGGTTTAAACTATAAGCTGAATAAGCAGCAATAAGCACAATAGAGTGGCAGTCAGTATGCCACATTGTCGGAAGTCTCTGGACCCAGGAGAAACTAAGGAAATGCTAGAATAATGGCTTTTGCATTTCTTTGAAAGTTCCTAATGTTTATTTTATAATGCAACAAAGCGAAAATTTAAGCCAATTTGTTTTATACAGCTCTAAAGGCAATGGCTAGATGGTCCTGATTTACAGAGAACTGTCATCTGACTGCATGTTCGTGGCATGGTGGTCTGCATACAGTAGAAGAGGTTAAGTGGACTCCGCCCCACCCAATGGGGACAGCGGAAGGACTAAGAAGAAAGGCTGCATCTCCAGAGTGAAGTGAACACATTTTTTTTAATGTAGTGCTTTGACTCAGAAAAGATAGACCTCAGATGGTTGCTGAATGTGCAAACTGCGAAAAGAATAACTAACCTCTTGATTGTCTGGTAGGAGATACCTCAATTCAAATAAGCCCAAGACTGTTCTTCATAATTTGTGTAGCATATAATGTATTTGTTGATTAGTAATATTTCCACACCCATGGGCATCTGCATAAAGGAGAAGGAAGATTGGCATTGAAAGTGAGCAGTAAGGATTCTGACCACTCTGTTCACTTTACATGGGGCCAGGGGCAAGTCACTTGGCCTCCTTCAGCTTCAGGTTTATCACTTGGACTAAAACCATTGCCTAGAGTCATTAACATATTAATATTTAAATAAAGAAGCTATAGTATCATTTACTATTAGTCTATTATTTGGTCTTGTGAAAACTCTAGCTAGGTCAAAGGGTCATTTAATTTTATTTTTGCCTATGCCGTGTGTCTGTACAAAGACAGAAGTAAGAAGCAACAAGAAGAAGCTCAAATTGAGACTTCCACAGCCACACACACACACACACACACACACACACACACACACACACAAATACACACATACACACACACAAATACACATACACACACACAAATTCACACACACATACAAACAGACACACACACAAATACACACACATACACACATACACATACACACACACACATACACACACACAAACACACACACACACACAACAATATTATGTCACTCAGATGACTATAAAATATACTAACTAGTAAGGAATAAGCAGGTTAGCACTTGGTTTCTCATGCATTTACCAGGTGTTCACTGTGTTTATTATATTAAAAAAAGTTCTGATCTGTCAGTACAGAAGAAGGAATGTTTTCAGCCAAATATTAATACATGACTGAGATCCACAAAGGAGGAAGAAGACTATGATCAGATACCAGGAAGAGTGAAAATGAGTCACCAGATTCTCCCTGCCTAAAATAAATACAGAGGCAAATGTCAGCAGGAGACACAATGAGGAAGCAGTATTTCAGAAACGGTAAGGAGGAGAAGGGGTAGAGTCGAAATGTGCAACTATAGACATTTGAAACGCAAAACACTGAACACGGGAAATCAGTTACCCAGTAAAGCCAGGTACTGGCGATGACAGTCAAAGACTAGCAACAAGAAGAATGTCATCCATACACCTGGAGGCGGAGTAGGGAGTAACAGAGTCAGACTCTGCAAGTCAGTGCCACCCAGAAAGATCTAGAAGTACACAGTGCAGATGCTCAGTAGAAGCTAAGACTTTGGAAGCACCTGGCTCAGGACCTGGTACCACAATAGCCACAGCAGCTACAGGAAACACAACTTCAAGTACAATGTTCTCGGTCACTGCCCAACCCTCAAGTCCTCCTCTGTTGACGCTTTTCCTTTGGCCAAAATCAGATAGAAACCAAGTGTCCACGAGACAGAGACTCACAGCAGAGCCAGGTCCTCCCACTAGGTAAAAATCTATGATGGAAAAATTGAAAGATACATTTAAGCAACTGACCAACACAGTGTCATTGTGAGATTTTCCGTCCCCACAGCTGTCTCTTCTCAATCTCATTTCTTAAGCTAACAAGTCAATAATTACGTTTGAGTCAATATTTGTCAAAAGGAATTAAGCACTTCATACCCTGATTCTCTATTACATTTTGTTAATATCTGAACCCACTATTCTAATGATTTGATTGGGGGGGGGAGTTTTTTTGGATTGTTTTTGTTTTTTGTTTTTTTGGCGGGAGGGGGGGAATTCTCAACTTAATGCAACTGACCACAGTACTCCTCATTTCCCATTTGTGAGAGTCTCTTAACATGTTTTATGAATTTGAAGAAGTAGAAATGCTGTGTATACTTTCTTTAAGGTTATTCACAGTAAATACAAAGGGTTTATTCATAGTGCCTCTAAGATTCATACAGAAGTTATAAGTAAGTTAAAGTCGTTTAATGATGAGGCACTCAGGAATATCTCAGCATCTAAAAAAATTCAAAGAATATTCATATAAAATACAAACACAATCAAAGACAAAAAAAAAAAAATCAGGTTCCCCCTTGGTCATATTGGCCGTCTCCCAGTCACCTTGAAGCACCGGGTTACTAAAACTTGGTTTCTAGTCTGACTTAGTTGGAAACTGTCTTTTCCTCCCATTTCTGCTTCTTCAAATGTATCAGTGCGGAAGAGAGTGAGAGAATAGACATAACTGACTATTGACAAACCGTGAATATCCCCTTGATCAGTGCAGTGGACACTGGAAGGAGAAACATTACTGATCTCTTCTCCCAGGAGCAGTGAGGCCACTAACCCTCCTCAACCAAAGAAGCTTCACAGGAACCAGCAAACCAGGAAGAAGGGCAGGATCCTATGTCCAGATTCTCTCAGACCTGACTGTCATCCCTGACTTGATGAGTTCATGAAAAGACACTGCTCGGTGGTGTGTGAAATACTGCTTGTACAACACTGGTGAGATCTGCTTCCCTCAGATTCCTGTTGGTCTGTTTCTTGTCCCTGTCTTGGTACATATCCGTCCATTGTCCATACTAGCCAGTTCCAGCTGCCAACATTCTTATCATGCGTTGATTTAAATTATATGCACACAAACATATATATATATATATATATATATATATATATATATATATATATATATATATATATATATATATATGCTTTTTCATACTCAAATGTCAGCTCTATGGGTACAAGAGCAAAATATTTCTTTACCTTTCAAAGAGATGCTTAGCAACTATTGTTAACAAATGTAACAAAGAGTCCTATACTCTAGCTCCCAAGAACTTCTAGTTTCTTCTAAATTGACATAAATATTATTTGATTTGTTCTATTCAGAACAAGCACAGGGTTCTGAGGCATGTCTCAGCTCAGTTAGTTAAGTGCTCATCGTGCAAGCATGAGGATTGTAAGATCAGGGCATGGTAGCACAAACCTGCAACTCTGGGGAAGAGGGTTAAGAGGATCCTTGAAGCCCAACAACTAGCCAACCTGGCCACATAGGTGCACTTCAAGTTCAGTGGGAGGCGGTCTCAAAAGATGAGGTGGAGAGCAATAAAAACTCCCAACTTCAATCGCTGACCTCCAAATGCATGCTCATATTCATGCACACATATGCAAGCACTTATACATACATACATCATACAAGTACCCACACATACAAACACACACATGAAGGAGAAAGGGAGAGAAAGAAAGAGAATAAGCATTGCTTATCTGTATTCTCTTCCCACTAACCTCTGCTTGTTCCTCTCTATTAATATATTGCTCACTCCATCTCAGCTCTTCTTTCTAGCCATCTAGCCATCCAGATATTAACTTTTCAATTAAATGTTCACATTTACTTTAAAAATTATTCAGTACATGTGTGCATGTTCATGTGTGTGCCTGTGTGTGTGTGTGTGTGTGTGTGTGTGTGTGTGTGTTTGCACGTGTGTGTTTCTGTCTGTGTGTATGCTTATGAGCATCATCAGTGCAGGTTGATGCATGACATGGATCATAAAATGGAGGTCAGAGAACAAGCTTGGGTAGCAGTGCTCATCTTCCATTGTAGGGCCCTGACCCCGTCTGGGGAGCTGCCGCCTGGCTTGCCAACCTTGACCTTGATATCCTCCCTATGCTAATTCCCTCCCAGGTTCCACCCTCCTGAATGCTTAAGGGAAGTTCCTTGTTTGTGTATCCTGCATATTGGGCGTTAACAGCTTAGATGCAAGATTGTAAACATCAGTAGTGAACTTCTGCCCTGTGGGGTTCCCCCATTGTGCTGTAAGCCTGTATTTAAGGTTTCCTCCCTCTTTCAATAAGTGGCATTCCGCATTCGGCTGAGGCTAATGACCTGCTGTTTCTTGTCTCTGTTTTTCAATCCACAGCCCCTCACTCGGACATGGTGAGCAGGTGGTGGTAACGCGGGGTTATCGCTCCATTCCATCTTCTATGAGACAGGATCTTATTCTTGACCACAGCATCAGCCAGGCTAGCAGGCACGTGGCCTTCCCAGAATGCTCCTGTCTCTACTTTGCCTCTCACTGTAGAAGCACTAGTATAGATAAACACTACTCTGCCTAGTTTCTATGTGAGTTTTGGGTATCCAAACTCAAGTCCTCTCATTTGTGTGGCAAGTGCTTTTACGCTCTAAGCATCTCTCCAGGCCTGCTTTCCTACAGCTGTGGAAATACACTGAGGTCTCCGCACAACCAAGGTGCTCTGAAATAATCTGACTACTTTTCTGCTGCCTTAACAAGCAGCTCATATCCCTGTTCTATCTCACTGAACTCTCACTCCTCACAATACTCTTTGTGATAATGTGTTTTCTGTGGACACAGTTTTCTTCCTGTTGCTCTGTGTGCTTCTTAGAAAAGAGAATTATGTGAAGTTTTTGAGAACATGCACACACACACACACACACACACACACACACACACACACACATACACACACACTTCTAAAGCAAGCATAGAACCATGACATTTTGTCTCAATAAAGCATCTCTTCAGGGTCATTGACAGAGAAGGTATCACTACATGAGTATCACTACATTTCATTCAGCATGCCATGGTAAATGTGTGTGTGTGTGTGTGTGTGTGTGTGTGTGTGTGTGTGTGTGTGTGTGTGCATTAACATGAATGTATGCAAAACATGTATACATGCATGTGAAGACTGGAGATCAATGTCAAGTACCTGCCTCATTTGGTCCCCATTTTACTTCTTGAGACATTCTTATCTCTCAGTAACTCATCAACTGGGCTAGAGTGGGTGGCACTAAAGAGCTCTGAGGATACACCTGTCTCTGCCCTCCAGTGCTGGGGTTACCGATAGCAGCACCAGGCCTGGCTTTTATGGGAGTGCTCGGGATCTGAGTTCAGGTCCTGATGTTTGCACAGAAAGTACTTTTCTGACTAAGTTGTGTCCTTAGCCACCATAAATTAGTTTTCATTTGTGAACTAACATGATATTAATATAAATTCATAGCATTCACATGAGTTTGTTTAATGCCACAGGTTTTTACATTACATGAGAACCACTAAACACTACTAAATACTAAAGAGATTTCAAAATCTTGCCTTTACAAGAAGAAAAAAGTAAACCTGCCTAAGTATTTCAGTTAATATTAAAGAAATATCCCAATGAGAACATCTACACCTAAAAGTCAACCCATCTTGAAACTTTAATTGGATCCACGCAGTCTAGACATAAAAAATTACAAAATACACTAAAATGGTGAAGTGACCATTTTTATTTCAACCTTTGCTATTGGAACATAAGTTTTGAAATGCTGTCTACACACTATGGATTGCCCAGAGTCCGGGGAAGACACCACATTGGCGTGGGATATCTGAGGGGAAAAAAAAAATCAACATTCACTATACTCTTATGTCTGTTAACTTTATTCCTCTAAGACAAAATTCTATCTTTACAGCATCAGGCATTCAGGGAAGGAATAGATCTAGATACACCAAGCTCTTTGTCCGTCTACTTTACTTCTCTGGGATGAAATCCTGTCTACATAGCTTCAGTTCCAACCTGACACTCAGTTCCAATTTGTCCCCTCATTTACTGCCCTCTCATAGTCTTGCTAACAGCTAAGCTCTTATGCTTCCAGCCTCATCTTCATCCTCTGTTTCTTCGCCCTTCATCTCTAACTTGCTTTCTCCTCCTGACTCTGATGAACTCTACAAGAGTTCTGCCTTACCATCTACAAAACCTCTGTGTTCTTCCCTTCTCCCTGGTCATGCTGTTCTGTCTGCCTCTACAGAAAATGCCTGTTTCTTCTTCCCCTGACTGCTGGGTTCTCTGCCTCCTCAGGCATGTTGCTCCACCCTACCTTCCACCTTGATATGTAAAAACCTCTTTTGTTCTCAGTCAGTTGCTCTGCAGATCCACTAGGCCTCAAGGCAAGAGGATGGCCTGAGCTTCATTTGCACAAGAAACAAAGCTATGAGTCTCCTGCCAGCTTGTCTTTGCCTGTGTGACCTTATCCAGGTACTGGCCAGAGCAGGAAGTTCACACACACGTTCTATGGCAATTGTGAGCATAAGAAATTCATAACAAGGCACAGCTGAATATTAAGCTGTGTAACACCAAATAGTCCATGCTAGATGGCTTCCCACTTGACTGACCCTTGGCCTGGTCAAGGCATAGCTTTAATACACAGCTGGACTCCTTATGACATATTCTTGTGGCTCGCCACAACACACAATCTAGAAAACGTGTGTTATCCTAATGGGGCAGCTGCCACTGGAAGGCAGCAATGACACTTGCTGTTTGACTTCTGTCATCTGCCATGACTTCTGAAGAAACACCGTTCTACACTTCCCATATCTGTGGAGTTGACAGAATACGTCACAGAGGGCTGCCATCTTTTAGGCCAGTTCAGATGAGACATACGACTCAGAGTATCCAAGACTTCTGATAAACATGGATTTCTGTTGCCTTTGAGTAAAAGTCATGCTCGCTCCAGTTTGAAAGACAGTTGTCAGGAGGCAGAAACCCTGAACATGACTGCTTTGTTAAAGAGGAGAGCAGAGACAGCCATCAGGGCCATCAGGACCATCAGGGCCATCAGGGCCATCAGGGCCATCAGGGCCATCAAGCCCAACTATCTGCTCTCTGTGTCTAAACATGAGCCCATCCTGACAGCACCAAGGACTTTGCCAAAACAAACAAACGAACACGAGTGTTGTTGAAGAGTGGTCCCTCAGAGGGGTGACCTCTGACTGTCCTCTACTTCTCCTAGAGTTTATGTGAACACCTTTCTACTCACTGAGAAAAATGGTTGCCTGATCTCCTGGGAGTGGGCTCTACTGGAACAAAACCACCTCTGTGATGACCTTTCCTCTCAACTTCTCTCTTAGCTTTCTCTCTCTCTCCTGTGTCATGAAATGCTGGATCTCTATTAGATCATTCGTACTCACATTCAAATTTGCTACAATACCTGAATACAAATAAACTTTCTCTTTATGCCCAGTCTCCCATGTCTTCTCTAGTCTCCATCCTGATTACGATTTTTAAAAGAGCAAACTCATCAATTATTTCTTCAGAATCCAAGTCAGCCTGGCTGCCACCTTCCCACGTCACTAAGACTGTTCTGTGTAAGGTTGTGCTATGTTGTTGATTTACATGGATGTACTGTCATTCAATTTTTTATACACATATGCAGTCATACTCCCTTTCCAAAAAAAGTCTCTGCCATCTGGGCTTCCTGACCACATTATCCTGTTTTTTTCTCTGCTTTCCTTTATCCTTCTTCATTCCTTCAAAACTTCATCCTTCCTTCTTTCTCTCTCTTTCTTTTTTGTGAGAGATAGTTTAGTATTTTTCCTGGTTGGACTGAACCAGATATCCCTTTGCTTCGGCCCTACCAAGAGCTGGGGTTAAAGGCTTGCAACACTATGCCTGGCTCCCCTTGTTTTCCTTTAACTGCTTTGGCTTCTACTTCCTAAGCATCATGCTTCTCCTTCGGTGTGGCCCAACCTGTCTTCTTTTCTCCTCCCCATTTAAGGAATCAAATCTATTGAACTGTCATTAAATTCCATCTTTGTGTAGACAGTGTCCATATTAACTAGATCATAATGTCAATAGTTGGGCAACGTAGAATTGTTAGATCTGAAATGGAGCTCTTATCTTCGGATCATTCCTATTGTTAAGTACTGCCTAGCAAAACACACTAAGACCACATTGTTCTCTTGCTTAAAAACACTCAACACCCTAGTGCTGAACACAGAACAAAAGCCAACCTTCCTGTCTGGTGTGGCCCAGCGTCTGCCTTCTTCCTGATCCCCTTGTGCTGCTCTAGCCGTCACTCTCCAGCTGCAGAGAGCTCCTTCCAATGTTCATGTTTTAGCTACAGTAATACATGAATGGTCTGAATCCACTCCCTTTAAAATGGTAGCCTTTATACCTAGTAATAATAGCAGCAGTAGTAACAGTAATAATTGCATACAAATCAATAGAAAGATGACATTACACAAATCCTTCCATATCACACATTGTCCCTGTACCCTTGAAAGTGGTTTGCACTGCCGTTTAGAACCAGACACCACATCTACTGAGGCAGAAATGCACTGAAATTGCATGTTGCATTAACTTTAACTATGACATCAGAATTTATTTCTGAACTACTTATATGCCATATCTTGAGAGTAACTTTGGAGAGAGAATTCTGTTTACCAACACAATTACTCCTTTGTCAAAAGAATGAGGAATCTTGTTTCAAAAGCAATGCATAGACAATCAAAGTCATGGAATAAGGTTAGCCTTGTCTACCTTGGAAGGAGGAAACTTCTCTCCCATAGTTCCCTCCTCCCAAGGGAACCTGCTCTTAGTCTCAATCCCTACCACTGTGCAGCCACAGGACCGTGATGGGAACAGCCCACCATGGGAGATGGTACACAGTAGTTACTAAGTCATATGGTCTCTGCCACCAAATTATAGTAAACACTAGGAGTCACACAGCAGCAGAGACACAATTTAAAAGATGTCATTCCAACCAGAGCCATGTAAAGCTGCTGGGTTCCGGGATGCTGCAGTGAAATTGGTTGTCCTCTAAATAGTCTCGTCTAAAAATGTAATTGCTTTGCTCTGGGTTCAGAAAGGCATGGGAGGAGAGTGTGATTTCCATCTCCCACTGCTGCCACAGCCTCCAACCACAAGAACAAGGCTGGTAAAACAATAAAGTTGTCTTCTTTTATCTCAATGCCAGATAGATTTTCTCTCCTTGGCTTCCAGACAAAATTCACTTATTGTAATTGTCTTTGGAGCTGGCAGTGACCACTCACTAAAACCTTACAAACGTTCTAGTGAAACCCCATTGAGCTGGCACTTATATCAAGCTGGGCAGGCAGCTCGCCCCTCACCACTGTGATGCTGCTGTGCCTGAGAAAGCAGGCACACACACACACACACACACACACACACACACACACACACACACACACACACACAATGCATAGGCACAATGGGAGAGAGTTCAAGTGGAAACTGGAATATTGTAAACACTTGTGAGGGTCCCCATTGGCATACACCACAAAACCTAGGTAGGTATTTTGATCTAAAAGAAGAGTGTACAAAGTGTTCTTTGAAGAGGATTGCTGGGTACTAACCCTCTTAAGTGCTATTGCAATCTGTAATTTAATTATTCTAACATATATTGACCATGTACAATTCTGCAAACTTAAATATTTATATTGAGAACCCTCTCAACATCTACAGTGCCATCTGTACCAGTTTTATTCAGTGTTCTCAATAATTTTGATTCATTTATTATATTTAAATTTATCCAATGTTTTCTTCTTCCAGGTTCTGATTTTTCAAGGCCTTATTAAAGAAATGGGAATTAGTAATACTCCCACATGCGTTCAAACAGTATATGATTTTCAATGCAAAGATGTTACTATATTAATTAATTTTGGGTGGAGAACAGTATAGGACATCTTTGAATTCATCTACACTAGTTTGGACTTGGACCATTGACAATGAGTGAATTAAACATTCCTCTCTCCGACTGTGGAGCTTCTGTCCTGAAAGTGATTAAGCTACTGAAGCCCGTGCTTTAAGTACTTCTCTTGTGAGTTTTACGTAGCACACCTTAGGAAAGGAAAGCTTTATAATGTAACAGTTCACAAATTTATGTCATGCACATCTTATATAATTCTCACATGATACTTTCTAGATCCTAAATTAGGGATTATAATTTCCACTAGGTTGAATGACTTAACCATGTTCTCACACAACTAATAACTGGGGGGTTCTGGACTCATCTGGCCTGGCATTGATAATTTCTACTATTTTCCCTAAAGTCCTATGTTCACAAAATTCATCAGCTATTTCCCAGACACATTAGGACTGACAAACCAATCTAACACCTGCTTCCATGTGTCTGGATTTTGGATTTTCTCAGTTGTGAACCAGAAACTGGTAGTGATATTCAGATGTCACAGTGAAGCAGTATATGCAGTGAAGACACAAGGCAGGGGACAGAAGACAAAGCATCATGGCCATCTGTATTTCTGAGGTGTGAGCCACACATCCTCAGATGGAGCTCATAAAGGCAGGACCCAAACATCTGCCAGATGCAATAAACCGTATCAAATATGTAGGTTAGAGAACAGAGGTGTCATAGTGGGCATTGGAGTGAGTGAGCCAAACAGAGCACACCCAACACGACCAGTGTTGAGAGGCCTCCAAGTCCTGTGGGAAGATACTCAGATTTTCTATAGCAATGGGAATTCAGGGACATTGACTATAATCCAGGGGGTCCTGGTTGCCATGAGGGAATGTCATCTCAGGAGGCAGATAATGATTTGTGTGATGATGAAAACAGGAAGAAACATGATTTTCAGTGAACACCAACACCAATGTCAATACCAGCAGTAGAGAGGTACGTGCACAAGTATCAGAGTCAGAGAAGGCAATGGGGACAGTTCTGAAACAGGAGAGCATGCCAAGCATGCCAGTCTTAGATATACTGTTTTTTGTGGGGGTTACCATTGAGCAGAGTATAGATACAAGATAAAAAAGAAACCAGCTCCTATAGGCTAATAAAGAGGCAATAAGTATCCTTAAGTACATTTCCTGGGTTGTATAACTTCACCAGAAGGAGAAAAGTAATTAATAATTTCTTTTATGAAAAAGGAAGAAACATTGTTCTGCTCTGAATTTTAAGTTGAATGGATTCAGTGTCAAATACAAATGCTTAATTTTCTTTTTACTTCCTAAAGAAGCAATGTCTCTTTAAGAGTATTTGCAAAGCATGTATGCCCCATATTCCCTTGACCTCAATCACCATTTATTATTGTTTGAAGGAACACTTAGGTTTTAACTGACTTTCTTCTCTGACACCAGGCTTTAGCAATATCTCCTTTCAGGCTTCGAAAGCATGGGGAATGTTCTTGTTCTGCGAGCTTTCCATGAAGATCAATGTTCCAGTGTCGAGTTATGAGTAGGAAGGGATATTTGCCACCTTAATACAGCAACATGCCTCTCATAGCCGAACGAAATAATATGTTTAAAAAACCTATAAGTGGAGATGGAGGTTTGGGGAAATATAACTCATCCACAGATAATATAATACAAAATCTGACAGTGAAACATAAGTCACGGCTCTTTATTTTTTCCTGCCAAAGTGTAAACTTTATGGATATTTTTATTGAGACTACAAAAATTGGAGTCAACCCATGATTGCCATCTTGTGGAGAGATTCAGTACTACTAAGCCAGAGCATTTGTACCCTGGGTATTTAATTAAAAAAATGTCTGTGGAGATTCCTCTTGTCTCCTTCCATTACTTGGGATCATCTCTGTGTCACCACTGTCCTGATCTCCTATGTATATGAAGACTCTGCCATTTTTGGTTTGTAGAACATTACATAGGCCATCAAATCCTCAAATTGTACCCAACACTTTCCCCGGTTAAAGAAGTCCCACCTTTTATTCCATTTTATAAACCCGTGGTCCAGTTCTTACCAAGTTTCCAAAACTCTTAACATGTGTTTAATGTGTGTTTGCTTTGGTTTGGTTTGGTCTGGTTTGGTTTGGTTTGGCTTAATCCATCTCATGAGGTACTTTTTAAGACGTTTGGCTCATCTCTGTCTTCTTTTGTAAATACCCTAAGACTTCTGCAGGGGTAGAGTGGGGTCTGAGGGTACTACTACAGTTTAGTCTTTCATAAGAAAGCTCATGTCCCAGAGCAATTACTACGAGATCCTCCCTGCCCCTTCAGTGTGTGTGTGTGTGTGTGTGTGTGTGTGTGTGTGTGTGTGTGTACACATACAAAGAAGTTCACCAAATACATGTAATTACTTACTAGGCATTGTGAGTTTGAAGTTCATGAGGAAGAATTGAAAGGAGTTTTTTCCTTCTTTAGGGGCATCCTCCATTGTCCATCATTGAACACATCCCATATCCTGTCAACTTCACTGTTAAAATGAATCAAACACAACCATCTATCACTTCCCCTACCAAAAATCTAAGTAAAACTCCCAGTTACATGATTTTGATTCTCATGGGAGGCACTCCCTCATGACTTGGTTCTCCCTATGCCATTCTGAAGCCTATTCTCAGCACAGATGTCGGCGTGATCCTGCCAAAGCACAAGACAACACTGCTCCCTTCCCTAGTTCAAGCCGCCTTTAAGACGAAGACTACAGTCCTTGCTACAGTTCGAGAGGACTTCCAGAGCAGTTCTCAGTGCTCCCATGGCATCTCCTATACTTTGCTCATTTTACCTTAGCTCTTCAGGCCTCTGTGGCCAGTCCTCTAACAGTTCAACCGACTTTCACCTCAAGACTGTGTTTATTGTTCCTGCTGCATGAAATATTCTCACCCACACATCTCCATGGTTACATCCCTCATGGCTTCCAGCTCTTTTCTCAAAGATGTTCTTCTCCCTGAGACCTTCCCAGGAAATCCTAAATAAAACACCACCCATTCCCCCATTAATGTCTTTCTTGCTATGGGTTTTTCCCCCCTTGGCATTTATAACCTACCAGCAAACACTTTACCACTTTCTTTCATTTATTGTCTGTTAGCTGACTGTGGTTGTCTGTAACACATGGTCAGCCTACCAAAACACATATCTATCCTATCAGCATTCTGAAGGTAAGAGCCCAAGTGGTTTGAGTTGGTTTTCTCCTGAGGCTAACATCAAGGTGTTGGCTGTTTTTTCTCAGGAGACTTTACAAAACATCTACTTTTAAACTCAAACCAAGTTACTGGCAGAATTCAGTTCCATGTGTTCCTAAAATGGGCTTCTGCAGGTCCAAGGTTTCCCATATCTAAAATCTCTTTCCTTTCCCTGGCATTCACAGGCATCTGTGAAGAGTCAAGTCCTTATCTTCCTTGTATGCTCTTTCACTCTCCCTTCTTCACCCTCACCTTTCCCTCTTCCCCCTTCCACTGACTCTAACTCACTGAAGAAATTTTTCTGTTGCTAGGAGATCAATGGACTGAATTGGACTCATGGGAGAATTGGGAAACTCTTCCTCCATTAGTAGCTTTAAATATAATTACATCTACAAAAAATCACTGTGCTGTACCTGCATTAATATGTCACTTAGTAACTGAACAATGGGAATCTTAGATACAGTGTTAACCTCTAAGCACTGTGACAAACACAGGAAGAAACCAATTCATGGGGTGAAAGCATCTACTTGGCTCTTAGTTTCAGGACTCTCAGTTGTCAGTTGGCTCCATCATTTGGGGTATGAAGAAAGGCAGTTACTCATGACAGCCAGGAAGCAGAGTAGTAACTGGGATCCAAATAACCCCTCCAGCTCCTGTCCCCTGTGACCTACCTTATTTTGACCAGCATCTTTCCCCTAAATGGTCCACATTCTGATAACCTGTCAAGTTGGTGACTCAACCTTTAACCCACGAAACTTTGAAGACAAACTTTTGGGAACAAGCACTACTATTGTGGTTTTATTATTCTTCCTCTTACGGGTTCTAGAAATGACAACTCTCTCACCTAGGATAATCCTTGTGTATATCCCTTTCTTTACTATAATTGCTGATTGGACCCCAGTTGCCCTTTCCAAGTACTCAAATTTGTGAGGCAAATGAGATGGCTAGCTTAGGTTTCTCAATGTGTCCAAGATCCAACAGATGTTTAAATACTTGTAATCTGTGTAGGTTTTCATGCAGAAGTATATTTAAATGTATATTTAAATTTAAATAAAAATGTGCATTTTTCATGAAATAAACATTTTAGCATATCCATGGGACTCTTACAATTAATATAAAGTACAAGAAGGACATGCTTGCTCTTAAGACCCAACAGCTCACCACATCACCAATCTGACTCTGTCATGAGAGGAATACACGGCACTGAGAATTTGATCACACTCCCTTAAATATGATGCTGTGATCGTCTGCTTAGTATGGTAACACAATACCTACGTGCCCTAAAATTTCACAGGGAAACTTACACTAAAGAGTTCCTGGCTTAAATGATTTTTTCAACAAGGAGATCTCAATCATTTTTCCAAGCTTTAGATACATAATTTCAAAATACCCAATGTTTTGTTACTGTAGTATACTGAATACACAGAATATATTTCAGTTGTCCAAAAGGCTTCTCTTCCCATAGTCATGCTTCTTGGAAGATAAGTGATTATCTAACCAGTATTTCTTTTCATTTTCTTGTCTTCACTTTCTACCTGTAGTTTTTATTGTCTGTTATTCACTTTCTTGTAAAGCAAAGGGTTTTCTTACAGTCTTACAATCTTATTCTGTGATCACCAACTCCATCTACAAACTTCAGGGGAAAACATAGCCTGTCCTTAGAGAATTGACTACCTGTCACATGATTGAAGACTCAGAGGACTTTGCATGATGCTAGAAATATGACTTTCCTCCTTTAAAAAAGTAAACATAATATTAAGGCTTCATTTAAACAGTGGATTTTTCACACTTCTATTAAATTCAATTGATTTTAAAATCAGCCAATTGAAATAAAGAATTTGCAGTTGTATTGTGTTCTTTAAAATGTGTATCTACTGAAATTATAAACTGAATTTCAAGTTACACTAACAAGGCAAGATACTTTAGAGACAAATTCAGAATGAAACAATCATGTCCCTCACTTTGGGGACAAGATTCCTAGTCACGCCTTTCTCCTTAGTCCTGCTACCCACCTGTTCCTGTCCACAGTGTTCTTCACAGTGAGAATCAAGACAGTCTACAGAAGAACACAGATGAGCAAACACCCATTCTCAGTTTTGATGCATCTTCAAGTGCCTGTAGCTCCCCAACCTCTGGGATTGATAAGACTAGCCATTCAGAGGGGAAAAAAATCTCCTCACAATAAAAATCCCAAGATGTCGTATCCTAAATAGGTTAAGTCCAAGGCAAACCACACCACTTTGAATTTAGTGCCAGGCCTATCAGTTTCTGAAGGTGACCTGAAGCTGATTTAGAGCACAGAAGAACTGACAGAAAATGATTCCGAAGGTTTTCATCTGTGCCTCAATACATCTTCTTCAAAAGCAGCTACTCAAAGAATAATAACATCACAGCAGAAGCAAAACCTTGTCAGCCTGTTGAGCTGTGGGTGGGGATCTGGACAAAATGGATTGTTTGACCAACAGAGCAGTCAGCAGCATCCAAGTCAAGACCATCCCTGCCTGAGCTATCCTTCTTTCCTTTTCTCCTGACCCCACATTGTCTTTACAGTTGTGACCATATAAACACATCATAAAATCTACCCTTTTAACCTTTGTAAATTCGTAATTACATGACACTGAGTATATTCACATAGTTCTAGTACCATAATTACTACGGTTACTCACAGAACACTTAATTTAAAGAGTTATTTATGTCATATGTATGTGTGTATATATTCCTCAGTGTATGTAAGTGTACCATACGCATGCAGGTACCCATAGAGCCCAGAGAAAGATGTCAGAGCCTCTGGAGTTTAAGCCACAGTTTGTGGGATGACTCATCCCTAACAGGCTTGTGGGCCATCCGGCCCAAACAAGTAAAAAAGATACTTTCTGAGAGCCAGCCTGGGTCTGCCTAAGGGTCTTAGCAATAGCAGCTGAAACATGATCTGGAGATGACCTGGACCAATGAGAGGCAGCCATGCCATGCCAGCAGATGCATATTCATCAGACCTCCCCCCAGGATGGGGTAGAGGGTATATAAGGCTTGCCTCTTCCTGAATAAACTGAGCTTGTTTTGACATTCTCCCAGAGTCTGTGTGGTTTGACTCTGGCCACCTTGGTCCCTCCCCAAAGGGAACAACAGCACAGGACCCTGCTACATCTGGTGCCGAAACGCAGGACATTTGGTTCTTGAACAAGGTCTGTTTGTCTCCCTTTACTCATGTGCAGCGCTGGTTGAGAAGCCCCCTTGAGCAGTATATATCGGTTAGTAGGCCCCTCTACATTGTGTAAATTAGGTCCCTTCAGCAGGTAAATGCTGGGACCCCCACTTTCTTCTTTCTGTTTGTCTTGTCTGTGAGTCTGTCTGTACAGTAGGGTGGTGCATACTTTTGTTCAGACTTGCCTGGTGTTTCCATATAAGGGCTGGACCCTCAGGAAACAACAGCCACCATCTGACTATTTTTAGTTATGTATGTATGTGTATATGTATGTGTCTATGTGTATATATATGTATGTGTGTGTTTGTGAATGTATGCATGTGCTTGTGGGTTATGATGCCTGGAGAGATGGATCAGTAGTTAATAGTGCTTGCTCCAGAGATCTTTTCAGAGAAAATGTGGGAACCTGATCTTTGGATGAGAGTTCTGTTCCTGGCCAGAAAAAGGGAAGTGGCCTCAGGAGTAACCCTCCAATTGTTTGTTATGCCCATTTTGTTGACTATAATTGCTGGCCTAAAGTCTTTCTCTACTGAGGAGGTCATTAAGGCCCACAATAAGCACTGCCAGAAACAATGTAACACCACCTTATCTACTGCCTTCATTCCATCCATGACTGATATTTCCTCTGCCTCTGCTGACAAGGAGAGGCATGAGAATGGGCGTAAAGTGAAGGAAAGGGATGCAAAGAGAGAGGAAATGATTGCAGCAGCATCTAAACCTATACGGGCAGCCCTTCTCTCTGCTCCCCTCATGCCTCAAGTGGCTACCCCCACCCCCACCCCCGCAGTATCCACAGAGTGATTTGCCTGGATGTCTGCCTGCCGAGCCAACTGTTCCTCATACATCCCAGCCTATTCCACCTATGGTACTGCACATGCCCACCATAGCATTTCCAGTTAATGTGGGCCCTGATGTGGCTAACCAGCCATGCATACCTGCCCCTCTTGCACACCTGTTTTTGGTCCGTAAGGCTGCTAATGAATCAGGTCCTGACTCACCGTATTTTGAGCAAGTCCTACAGCAACGGACAATGCATTTACAGACTTATTATGACTGGCACCATTTGATGAAGGCTGTGTTGGAGCCTACAGTCTTCCTTAATTGGCAAGCTGCCTATGATGACCAGGCCGAGGTTCAGGCTCATTTTAATATATAGTACAACATCGCTGTTTCTCTTGAGATGCTCATAGGCCGAGGACCATATGTTAACCCTGTCACACAAGCCCAAATTGGACAACACACTTATTTACTTGCCTTGGGAGACACCATTGCTCTTGGTGCATTGAAGAGATCCCATCACCCTTCAGTGGCAACACTCTGTTCCCCTATTAACCCGGGGGCGAGGATATGCTTGCATTTTTCCCCAGAATACTACCACACCAATATGGGTACCCTCCAGAGATGTGTGTCCGGCAACAGACCAAGAGACTTTGGACAAAGAAGAAGCTTCAGAAGGGGTAATGTATGATTTGCCCTGCTACATTAGTAAAGGTCATGTCATCACTGGCATGTCACCCTAGATATTAAGCAATTGCCTCATCCCCTACAAGGTTGATTATACATCACCAGAAGGACTTCAATTGGCATGATAAAAATGACTGGGGTCCCATCCATGTCTTGAGATTGAAATTTTGACTAATCCTTCTCTTGTTCAGATATCTTCTACAACAGGTTCACCAACAGTAGGTGGCCACAAAGGTGACCCTACAGGTTTTATTGGGTCTCAGACTCTCAGAACAAAGTCCTCCTAGAGAGATAATGCATGCCTGGCTCACTGAAATACAGAAGGCTACTGCCTAAAGCCCACCACCCGGATATCTCTCCAGGATTGATGCTCTTCCAGGGCTGGTAGTCAATGATGGATATGAGCTTGTTTGGCAAGCCAATCTAAGACGGGCACAGTCCATTATGCTGAGCTCTCCTGAGGTGGGGTCAACAAGGTTAGTGCAATACACTCTAGCTCCCACTGAGCATGTCCTATAAAATAATAAAAAGGAGTGGATATGTGGGATGACTCATCCCTAACAGGCTTGAGGGCCAGCCAGCCCAAACAAGTAAAAAAGATACTTTCTGAGAGCCAACCTGAGTCTGCCTAAGGGTCTTAGCAACAGCAGCTGAAACATGATCTGGAGATGACTTGGACCAATGAGAGGCAGTCATGTCACACCAGCAGATGTATATTCATCAGACCTCCCCCCAGGGTGGGGTGGAGGGTGTATAAGGTTTGCCTCTTCCTGAATAAACTGAGCTTGTTGTTTCGACATTCTCCCGGAGTCTGTGACGTTGACTCTGCGCCTACGTGGCCCCCACCCCCAAAGTGAACAACAGCACAGGACCCTGCTACAACAGTTGGTGTTGAGAACTGAACCACAGTCTTCTATAAGAACAGCAAATATTCCTAACTGCATAGCCGTTTCTCCTGTGAAAATAAAGCTGTGCCCATTAAACACTCACTTCCCACTCCAATCTCTATCAATAATTATCTTTATGAATAAACTTATTAGATAGAATTCATACTGTAGCTCCATAAGTAGTAGAGCTCTTCTGGTGTATGTACTAAGACTCTGGGTTTGATCCCCAGGCTAGAGTGGTGATTGGGAAACATAGCAGTTAAAGTTATCTGTTAATTTCCTGAGCCAGTGAGATAGCTCGCAGGACAAGATACTTCATGCACAAGCCTGGCAACCTGAGTTCAATCCCTGACACCCACATAAAGAGGGGAAGATAATTGACTCCACAAAGTCATCCTCTGACTGTCTTATGTACAACATACACACACACACACACACACACACACACACACACACAAAGGGTGGTGGTGGATTTAAAGGTCTTTAAGACAACTTCTGTAAGACACTGGCAGTGTCTCCCTCCCCTGAGTGTTCTATTTCTCTCCATTCTAGCAGACCTGGCTGGGACAGTGTTCTTAGGGGCATTTAACTATGCCTAGAAACATTTTTGGTTGTCACAACTGAAAAACACTGGTGGGATCATGTAGAAAGAAGCTGTGAATGTTGTTAAGCACCCTACACATATATAAAGAATTTTCCCATACTTCAGCAGCACTAAAATCAAGAAACTCCCGTCTGCCCCATACTTACTCCTTCCAATGATTCAAAGCTAGAGACTCTCATTTCTAAGTTTCTCATCTGGACGCCTCACCATTAGGACAGAACTTAAATGTCCCCTAATTTCATTTTATAAAAATTCTCTCAGAAGGAATCAGATTAGACTTATTTGAGTCAACTGCAAACAGCACAGCCATGAGCAGGCAGGCCTCTTGAGAGGCCTTTCCTTGTAGCATGCCGCCGTGCCTAGAGAGAGAAAGCTGCACAAAGCCAGGAGAGAATTCTAAAGAGCATGTGCTGCAAAACTGAACCTCCTTGATGCCTATTGTCTTTAAAATCTGTCTTTGTGCTTTGCAAATTTTCTGAAACAGAAAAGCCAATAGCTAGAACAAGTGCTCTACCTGAGCTTGGGTGCTTCCTGTAACCAGTTCAAGTGTTTAATCATAGTTTCAAGCAGAAGTCATTTGTTTAAAGCATGAATTAGTTCAAGTAATGAGAGATGCAAAGCAGAGGGGAAAGCAGAGATATTTATAAGGTTCGCTTTTGAAACTGGCAAAAATAATGAGCCTTCATGTCTGTGATGATAAGATGATGACATTGGACCCCTCTTTTTTTTGTATCTCCATCTTCTGCTAGATCTCATGGAGATCCACTGAAATTAGATGTCAGTGTAAATTGTGGTGCCCACTGACTTATTAGCCAAGGCTATGAAGGGTAGACACATAAAAACAAGGTGCTATTGAATGTCTTTGCTTTGGATCTTAAAATTCTTAAATAACACAATTACTGCTGATATGGTCTTTGCACCAGATAGACCCTTTAATTGACACTGGCTCACTTGGATACATTTTTTTCTAATTAGTTTTATTATTTTTTTCTTTCTAATTCTGAAGTTCTAGAAGATGAAAATCAGCAGCTTATAACTGGGTGTATCAGAGAAAAGGATGCTAGCATGAGAATGGAGGTGGGGGGTTCTGGGGATCAACAAACTCCTCCAGCCTCTCTCCCTGCAAAGTGTGAAGTAAGAAAATAAATCAAAGAGCATTTTGAGATGGTATTTACAAAGAACTTAGCACTTTCTTGAACCTTGCTAAATTAGGACGAAAGTCCCATTTGCAAACATTTCCATTCTTGTCTATTTCAATAAGGAGAAAGATGAAAAAGCATGATCCACGGGGCTCTGGGAGGAAAGAGATGCATGGTTCTGTCTGCTCATTTAAATACTTAACAAGCCACAGGGAAAAAGGAAGACATCCCATTCCACTGCCCATAACATATGTCAGTAAGTCATAAAAATAAATCACCCGTGGATGGCTTGTGAGCATCGTGCAGCCTCCTGGGAGATATCAGTACTTGTTCTTGAGCCAAAACAGCAAACAATCCAACTGTCTGTCTAGCGTGTGTTCATCCCTTCCTTGACAGGCAGTTTCCAGAAAACACTCAATAATTTGTTAATTCTTACCCTGCCTTGATGGCAAAGTTATAATGTTCTCTCTAACTAATAATTTTATCGTACAGAACTTTTCTTAATTAAAGCCGAATATTCCAGTAATATTTTTGGTTTAGCAAAGCTATAATTTCAGCAAGAAGAGATAAGCTCCCTGTGTGCTCTATATGGATCAAATTAATGTTGTTTGAGACAAAGGTCCCCAGACACTTAATACTGAACAGTAGGCCATTCTTTGAATGAAAAAAAAAAAGCCTGAAAATATTTTGTGCCTGCCCCTTTGTGCCTAAAAATCACAGATCAATGTGTTTTAAAGTATTTCCCAATCCTACCTAACTGCTTATTTAGGGAAATCCTTGTCAGGAACGAGTTATTTGGGGGAAATGGAAAACTTCAAGCAGCTGATACTGTAGTTCATTTGAGAGGCACTCTCCTGCCGCCCACCCCCCCACAGTAGGAGTCTCTCTCCAAGTGATCAGTATTGCACATGGTATATCCTACAGGGTCTCTCTGGTCTGAAATAGGCACAGGCAAAGGAGCAGGGATGAGTATACAGAGTCATTTGGCCCTAGGGCTTTCATTACTTACTCACATAAGTCACCCTACCTACTATACCTCCCTACGCCCATCCAACCCCTTTCAATTATTTCAGCAGTCTCCAGGAAAAGCCCAAATGTGTAAAAAGGAACCTTTGAGACCACTACAGGACATGTGACTTTTCTTCCTCCCTTGATTCTACTCTCTTTGATGATATCTGTTTCTATGGTTCATGTGACCCAGACTGCTACTTAACATATCTGACACAGGACACATACCAGAGCATCAGAGACCCACAGGTTGCCATATCAACAATTGACCTGAATGTTTGATGCATTATTTTCTCATAAGGACTATCCAGATCCACTGTTGCATCATGTAAGAGCCGTCTGGACAAAAGAGAGCTCTGAATCCAGGAATCTGGACATAGCAGTGCTCTGTGGAACTGCTGAAGGCCCCACGCACATCTCTTACAGATAGTAGTGCCCATGCCCAGTGCAGTGATGCTGGGCCTGGAAGCTGGTTGTCCCACGGCCTTCTTGAGGCTGCATTGCTTCTGGGAACCATAAACAAGCCATAACTCTGTTGGTTTCCAGAATGACAGGATGTGCAGCGCCATGCTAGGCTACTCCCAAGGATGAAAAGATGTCCTTTCCCCACCTGTGATGTTTCATGTTCTAACCTTTTGTTTGCACAGATAGCAAGGAAAACCACATGGGTGATTCAGATCTTCTTATCCCTCATGAAGAAGCCCAGACCTTAGACATAAGAGCCAACTTCCTGGCCAAAGCAAATTGACCTGCAGTTCATGTGCTGCAGAACACAAGGTCTGCAGTCCACTGGAAAATGCAGTCTAAACTTCATTGTTTGGAACAGAAAGCAGATGTACCTTGCTCCCAACTTTGAATTCAGTCGTTTTGAATTCAATTTTGAATTCAACAACAAAAAGGCACACTTTAAGCATATATTCATTACTGCTCTTCTGCAGAAAAACACAAACAAATCATGAAAAACTTAAAAGAAACCATTTTTTTATGCAAAGGTGGGGGCTAAACAAGAAGAGGACAAAGGGGAGCTTTAGAGATCTCAGTGGGGGGAGTGTGGTACACCGACAGCTCTCTCTCTCTCTCTCTCTCTCTCTCTCTCTCTCTCTCACACACACACACACACACACACACACACACACACACACACACACACAGCCATCACTATAACTATAGTATGCCTTGTATTTATGTCCATAGATATTTTTCTAGTTATTAAAAGACTTTGACTCAAAAGACTGGGGAAAAAACAGAGGTGAGTTTCTTCATCTTCCATCCTCCCATTTTCCCATACAGAGGTAACACTTTTCACTTCATTGGTATGCTTATAACACCTTTCATTTCATCAGCTTGTAAGATACAAATGCCCTATGAAATGTTAGAAAATAGAATATAAAATGATTTAACTTAACGTCTCCTTTGGCTTTGAAACCATAACCACCACCACCACCACCACCACCACCACCCCCGCCACACACACACAAAGAAATTAAACTTGAAAACATTTCAGAATTCCACACATTCTAACTGACTAAGACTGAGGAAAGGGGTAGGGCTGAGCCCATGATGCAGAACTATGCCAGCTATAAGAAAAACTGAATCTAAAGGACTTCTGTTTTAAGACACAGGTAGAAACAGAGTGCGACATTAATGCTCATTTCTTTGGGCCAGCTATTTTCCCCCGAAATCCATGCGAGACTCAAGTCTTAACAGCTTGGACTTGTCTCCACGTTCTTGTTCTGAAAACGCCTGTCTGCCTTCAGCTTTGTCATTTAAACCAGCCATGCATTTTTGCCACACAAGATGGTCCGAATACAACCAAAGACTGAGCATTCGACCTGAGATCTGTGCCCTCTCCCTGCAGTGTATATAATACAGTTGTTTCAAACTGATAATTGTCACCATAAGGAATTCATTTTAAAACCTTAATCTTGTATCAAAATTCTTTCAGTAAAAGCCTACCATTTGTGCAACCTGATGTATTCACCTGTCAAAACAGATACATTAGCCTCAGCTCCTGCGGCATGCAGGGCCACTCGTCTCTTCGGCTGCTTTGTCTCCTGCCTTAATGATTAGGAAGATTCCCGTCATCTTCTTCCACTCTGCTGCAAACATCTTACTGCTGTCATTTATCTAAGAGCTGAATACTAACAAGGAAATGTGCTGGCTGCTGGATTTGAGTTTCCTCGGGGGTTTTCACCTTGGAGGCAGGGGTCTCTCTTCTTTCTCTCCTCCTTTTTTTTTTAAATCTTACCACCTCGGTTATATTAAAATTTCCCACAGAGCTTGGTGATCACAGTGATAAAACTGATACCAAGAGGTAAATAAGCAGACAAAGGTATCCCAGGGTTGTCTGCAGCAGAGGATTCTGTGCTCGGTGACAATTTAATTCCAATGGAAACAGTGGCCTCTCTGTACTATGGAAATATGAAGTAAGTCTGTGGAGTCAACTCCACTCCCAATTATCCACCAACAAACTAATATTTTACATAGTGTAATTTACTATCTGTCCTGGACTTCTGCCAAAGACTGAGAAACACAGACGAACAAAAAACTTAAAAACCCTAGGAGGGAAAAAAAACCAAAAAACCTAAAACCTTCCCAGTATTGTTTATATTCTGTCCGTTTCGCAGTCAGTAGTAAGTGTATTGTTACAGAGAAAGCAAGGACTATGGCTTCAAGAAAGGAGTCAGAGAAAAAGGGAAAGACAGATAAAGGAAGAAAAATGATGCTTTTAGCCAGTCTGGGGAGCTCCACCTGAGGAGAGTCAGTAGTGACTAAAAACAGAACCGAAAAAAATACTTCCAGAGTCAACACTGAAAACAAAACCCAATCTATACAAAATCAACTTAATGTTTCAATAGAGTCAACCAGACATATGTAATACAGAAAAATTAAAATTCGATGTAAGTTAATCCCTTCCTCATTTCTTTATGATATGTTTATTTGTTTATAGCTACAGAATTTTGAGCAATTTTCTCACACATTATTATTACATTCCCTTATTTTCATAATTCTGTGAGACAAGGGGGCTTCAGTTCTCATGGAAGTTACGTCATTTGAAACATAAAACCTATATTTGTTAATTATCTGTCACAAAATATGATACAGAGGTGGTTGAACAAGTGACATACAACGTGAACTCTTAAATAGAAGTTGTCCACACCGAAACTTTAAGACTTTCCTGAAGGGTGTGCTCCTCTGGCAGCAATTATGGTGAGATTTTTGATGATGACGGCCCCAGGAATAGAGGAATGACTCTGAGTCTTTTTCTCCAAGAGATTAATTCTCCTTGCATGGAAATAACTCTACTATCTAAATGTCACTCAATGGTATATATGGTTCACTGGCCCATAAAAATATCACTTCCCTATGAATGAAAAACAGGATTAAGATCAAAGAATAAAGGACATATTTTTAGAAGTTAGAGATAAAATATCTTTTAAATGTGTGAGTTGGATAAGCTGAAGCAAAATATAAAGGAAATCGGGCTCCTATTTTTCTACTCTATGCTGTAAAATGATATGCCGCATAGGTGCCACTTCATTCCAAATTTCAATTTAATTTCTATGCTTTAGCTATTTAGAACTTAACAATTTGGGATTTCTTTGATGTAAACTATTTTTCTTATTCTTTGGTCCTGTTATCACATTTAAAAAAAAATAAAATTAGGACTTAAGTAAATAATCTTGGGCCTTCCAGGAAATGAATGAAATGGCAAGGGCTTCATGTCATGTAAAACATTCCTGGCCGTGTGAACGTCCTTCTTGATACATCAAGGATTGCTGTGAAAGAAAGTCTGTGAAAGGCGACTTCAGGGCGGGCTTCAGGTTCCTACCTCTCACCGGCAGTGCAGCATGGCCAAGCCAGAACCCTCTCTAGGGTTTGTTGTTATCAGTGAAACACAATAATAATTTACCACGCAAGGTGTTTTTATGATTGGATATAACATGTCCAATGGCCAACATAACACCAAGCACCAAATAGATTCCTAAACACTGATGAAGACTAGTTGTTTCTCCTATTCTTCCTCTTTTTTTAATAATATTTCTTTTGTTTCACAAAAGGAAAGGCAATTTATACTTTCCTGATATTAGTGATTATAAAACTAAGCAGATGAACCATTTCTAACTCATACTCTTGAAATACTAGCAGCATGGTGTTTTTCATTCAGAACCATTAAAACTCCACATTTATGACCATTTCAAGCACCAACGTGCCATACTGGCAAATCTGTTTAATAAAGCCAACCTCAAGTAAACCAGAACATCATGATTAATCTCAAGATTCACCAGTAACTGTGTAATACGTTGAGCAATAAACTGAGCTTCACTAAGCCTAGACACTGAACTGTTTAGCCAAGCCGTCAGAATTTCCTTCACCTTCTATCACACATAGAAGGTGTTTAATACATATTCATTGTTCATTTAGCCAACAGCATGAACTAAAACTGATAGATCAAACACCACTAATTTGATCCTTTCATACAAACTAATGATTTCTATTTTTAGTAATTCATTTATTCAACAATCAGCAAATATTTACTGATATGTAAGGCACTTTGTCAGGTATTAAAAATACAAAAGTGAGATAAGCAATTCTAAATAAAGTGAAGTTAATTTTAAAAAAGCCCCACACTATTCCTAGCACATAACATAAACTCGTTATGTTCAGTATGATAGAAGTCAGACGGATAGCAATTCAGTCCACCAATCCCTCCCTTCTCCCCCCCGCGTGTGTGTGTGTGTGTGTGTGTGTGTGTGTGTGTGTGTGTGTGTGTGTGTGTGTGTGTGTGTGTTAAAGAGATAGGAGCAGGAACTAAGAAATTTTAAAGAGTTAGAGACCATCATCCCAGAAATTAAAAGAAAAACATAAACTTCTGTCAAAGTATCTCTTACTTTATCTTTTTTTCTTAAAACTGTTAGTTATCCATAAAATAAACTTTCAAATTAATGAGTAAGTAGTCTCTGCCATCAAAGATTCTCCAAGAATCTTCAAACTCTTTGTAAATTGGCAGCATTCTGCTCAGGCTGTTTAGTTCCTACAGAAGTGGGTCTTTGAAGTTGACAAGGTATTCGTGGACCAAGCAGTAGTTTGCTTTAAGAAAAAAGCCCTTTTGTTTTACTCCAGACCTAGTTAAGTCTGATTTGGAAAGAACAAAGCATTAGTTCCACATCACTGCTGGTTGGGGTTCTTCCTACGGAGCAATGGCCAAAGGCTTCTTGTGTAGCCACTGAAAGATAACAGCCCACACTGTATGTTTCTGCCTCTCATTGGTCCTGTCTTACATCTTAGCATAAGCAAAAGCTACTCTGTTAAAAGATCACCAGCTAATTCAGTGAAATCTTGCTCCTCTTCCATGATCACACATTGGGAAACAATGCAAAGTTTCACGTGTGGACTCAAAAGTCAGAAAAACCTCACTGCCAGACTGAGAAATAGTTCAATATTGGCAATAAAGCTACCTTTGTGCCTGCAACGGCTAGGCACTGTGTTGAGTTCTGTGTGTTCATTATCTTGCTGACCTATAGGAGGGAACACAGCTTATATCCAGTAGGTCAGCCTCACCATGAAGCAGCTTGTAAGGTGAATCTTTGTTCAGTCATGCCTGGCCTTTCACAGGACACCATCACCTCTGGAGACAGGACTGCTCAGACTCTGAGTTAGTCATGAGTATTGTTCATAGAAGGTTCAATTACTTTAGAAATTAGTTTTGTTTATTACTCATATTTAAGCAAGTCACTATCTGAGACTGAAAAATGATTATAGTAAGTGTATCTACATCACAGGATTTACTAGAGAATACTGTGAGAAAATGTTTGTTTAATACCTACTGCAGGGTCTAGTTTCTAAGTACTTAAGAATTACTAATATTGTACGATTTTTGCGAGAGCTCATCTGACTCACTCTCACCCCTGTCTTGTCAATTGTGAACACTCTTTAATCTGCCTCCTTATAAGTGGCATGTAATTTCTTTCTTTCTATTTTTTTCAACCATGGTTAGACATTTCAATTCATTCTTAGTAAATGACAAGAAGAGAATACACAAATCAGCACTGATCTAGAAGATTTGAATAATAGCAAAGCATTTTTTTGTCTGTATTTTTATTGAAAATAGATTCTTTTTTTTCATACAATATACCATTTCTTAGTTTCTCCTCCCTCTACTCCTCCCAGTTCCTCTTCCCCTCCCCTCCCTTCTGGATCCACTCCCTTTCTGTCTCTCACTAGAAAAGAACAGACATCTAACAGATAACAACTAAACATGACTAAGTGAAACATAAGATGAAGCAAAAGCTATAATATCAAAGTTGGACAGGGCAACCCAATAGGAGAAGAGTCCCAAGAGCCAGCAATAGAGTCAGAGACCCACTCGTTCTCACAGTCAGGAGTCCCATAAAAACACTAAGCTAATAGCTACAATATATATGCAGAAGACCTGGTGCAGACCCATGTAGACCCTATGTTTGCTGCTTCAGTCTCAGTGAGCTCATATGCACTTTGCTCAGTTGATTCGAAGGGCCGTGTTCTCCTGGTGCCCTCCATCCTCTCTAACTCTTACAATATTTCTGCCTCCTTTTCCACAGGATTCCCTGAGCTCTAAGGGGAGGAATGTGATGGAGACATTCCACTTAGAATCTCTGCATAATGTCTGGCTGTGGGTCTCAGCATCTGTTTCTGTCTGCTGCTGACAGAGGAAGCCACTCTGATGATGACTGAATAAGGCACTGGTCTGTGAGCATAGCACAGTATCATTATGAATCATTTTATTGATTGTGTGTGTGTATGTGTGTGTGTGTGTGTGTGTGTGTGTGTGTGTGTGTGTGTGTTTCCACTCATATTTGGTTTTACCACAGGATTCTGAGCTATCTAGTCTCTAGTTGGTTACCCAAGCAGTGTCAGGTATAGGTTCCTTCGCATGGAATGAGCCTTAAGTCAAATTAGACATTGGTTGGCTACTCTCACAAGTTCTGTGCCATCATTGATCTAGCATATTTTGCAGGCAGGACAGACTGTAGGCCAAAGGTTTTGTGGCTGGAATGGTGTCCACATTTCTCTTTCAGTAACCTGCAGAGTAGTACCTTCCTGCATAAAGAAGATTAGAACTTAGGAGTGAAGGTTCCATATAGGCATCAGTTCAATTTCTCAGTGTTCAATGAGTTGTGTGCATGCTGTCCTCAGCAATGGGACCCTGGCATCAGTTTGCAGAGAGCAACAGTTTGTCTTAGCATCAGCATGGATTGTTTGGGCATTCCTATTGGATACCCTTGCCCAACAACTCAACTGAATGCTACCTAGTCCTACCACTGGAAGCCTCAGCTGCCTACAAGAGATGGCCCATTGAGATTCCATATTCTCCATTACTAGGAATCTTCTTAGGATCACCTTAACAGAATCCAGGAAGTTTCCACTGCACTATGTTTCCATGCCACCCCCGATAAAAGCCCCACAACTCCAGCCATTTCTTCCCATACTCCACCCAATATACTCCGCAACATTGATTCTTCTTACTCCTGTCTCCACCCATCGCCAGTCCACCTATAAAATCTTTTATATTTCTCTTTCCAAGAAGAGCCATGCATCCTCCCTAGAGCTTTCCTCTTTACCTTACCTTTCTAGGTCAACATACTGTAGCGAGGATTTTATTTCTTTAATAATACTATCCACTTATAAGTTAATACATGCAATATTTGTCTTTCTGGGTCTGGGTTACCTCACTCAGGATGATTTTTTTTCCATTTTTTTTTATTAACAAATTTTCTACTCACTCTACATACCACCCACAGATCCCACCTCCTCCCATCTCCCAGCCCTCCCTGCCAAGCCACCCCACATCCCCACACACCCCTAATCAAGGTCTCCCATGGAGAGCCAGCAGAGCCTAGGCAGGTCCAAGCCCCTTCCTACTGTATCAAGGCTGCACAAGGCGCCACACCACAGGCACTGGATTCCCAAAAGCCTGCCCATGCACCAGGGATGGATCCCGATCCCCTTGCCTAGGTGCTCCCCAAACAGTTCGAGCCAAAAAACCATCTTCATCTTCCATGTCCAGAGGGCCTAGTCCAGTCCCTTGGGGGTTTCACGGCCACTAGTCTACAGTTCATCGGCCTCCAATAGTGTGGCCGGTCATCTCTGCACTTCTTTCTGTCATGATCTCGACGTTCCCTGCCTGCAGAATCCCTCCTCTCTCTCATCATTTGGATTCCTGGAGCTCAGCCTGGTGCCTGGCCGTGGATCTCTGCATCTGCCTCCATCACTGCACAAAAGCTTTATGATGATAGTTAGGGTATTTGCTAGACGAGTCACCAGAGTATACCAGTCCAGGTACCCTCTGGACCACTGCCAGCAGTCCAAGGTGGTATCATTAGGATGATTTTTTTCTAGTTGGATCCATTTGCCTGCAAATTTCATAGTGTTATTTTTTAAAAGCTAAGTAATATTCCATTGTAAAAATATACCACATTTTATTTATGCATTCTTCTGTTGAGGGACATTAAAGTTCTTTTCGGTTTTGGCAATTATGGAAAAACATCCCAATGAGCATGACTAAGGAAGTGTCCTTGTGATAAGATGGAGTGTCCTTTGGGTGCATGCCCAGGAGTGGTACAGCTGGGTCTTGAGGTGGATCAATTTCCAACTATCTGAGGTGCTAACATTTTTATTTCAATAGTAGTTCTACAAGTTTGTACTTCTACCAGCAATGAAAGAATGTTCCCCTTGCTCCATATCATCACCAGTATGAGCTGTTACTTTTGTTATTGATCTTAGCCATTGTGACAGGTGTAAGATGAAATCTCAAAGTAGTTTTTATTTGCATTTGTCTGATGGCGAAAAATGTTGAACATTTCTTTAGGTGTTTCACAGCTATTTGGGATTCCTCTATTGAGAATTCTGTTTAGATCTGAACCCCATTTTTCTTTTTAATTTTAATTTTTATTTTGCAATACAATTCAGTTCTACATATCAGCCACGGATTCCCTTGTTCTCTCCCCTATGGCCCCCCTCAACTTCCCCCCAGCCCACCTCCCATTCCCACCTCCTCCAGGGCAAAGCCTCCCCCGCGGACTGAGATCAACCTGGTAGACTCAGTCCAGGTAGGTCCAATCCCCTCCTCCCAGACCGAGCCAAGCAATCCTGCATAGGCCCCAGGTTTCAAACAGCCAACTCATGCAATGAGCACAGGACCTGGTCCCACTGCCTGGATGCCTCCCAAACAGATCAAGCCAATCAACTGTCTCATACATTCAGAGGGCCTGATCCAGTTGGTGACCCCTCAGCCATTGGTTCATAGTTCATGTGTTTCCATTTGTTTGGCTATTTGTCCCTGTGCTTTATCCAACCTTGGTCTCAACAATTCTTGCTCATATAAACCCTCCTCATTCTCGCTAATTGAACTCCCAGAGATCCACCCTGGGCCTAGTCATGGATCTCTGCATCCAGATACCTCAGTAGTTGGATGGGGTTTCTAGCATGACAATTAGGGTGTTTGGCCATCCCATCACCAGAGTAGGTCAGTTCGGGCTGTATCTCAACCATTGCCAGCAGTCTGTCGTGGGGGTATCTTTGTGGATTTCTGTGGGCCTCTCTAGCACTTTGCTTCTTCCTATTCTCATGTGGTCTTCATTTACCATGGTCTCCTATTCCTTGTTCTCCCTCTCTGTTGTTGATCCAGCTGGGATCTCCCGCTCCCCCAAGCTCTCTTTCCCTCGACCCTTGCCCTTCACTACCCCCAGTTCATGCCCAGGCTGTTCATGTAGATCTCTTCCATTTCTCCGTCATTGGGCGATCCCCGTGTCTTTCTTGGCTGAACCCCATTTTTAATTGGATTATTTTGGGTTTTTTATATCTGTATCTAATTTCTTGAGTTATTGGTATTACTCAATATAATGCTTTGGATATTAAACCTCTATTAGATAAAAGTCTATTAGGTAAAAGTCTTTTCCCATTCTGTAGGCTGCCACTTTGTCTGCTTGATGGTGTCCTTTGTTTTACAGAAGCTTTTCAGAATCATGAGGTCCCACTTGTTAATGTTTCACCACAGTGACGGCACTACAGGAAGCCTTTTCCTGTGCCAATGAGTTCGAGGCTGTTCATCACTTACTCTTCTGTCAGGTTCTGTGTATATGGTGTTATGTTAAGGTCTATGATCCATGTGTACTTGAGTTTTGTGCAAGGTAGTAAATATTTGCATTCTTCTACACGTAGACATCCAGTTTGACTATCACCATTTGATGCAGCTGTTGTCTGTACATTTGTTCCCATGTCTATTTCTGGTTTCTTTATCAAAAATCAGGTGTCCATAGGTGTACGGATTTATGTCTGTGTCTTTAGATTCCATGGATCAATGTGTTTTTATGCCAGCACCATGCAGTTATTATCACTATAGCTCTGTAGTACAACTTGAAATCAGAGATGATATCTCCCTGTTTTTTATTGTTCAGGATAGTTTTAGTTATCCTGAGTTTATTTGGTTTTTCCATATGAAGTTGAGAATTGTCTGTTCAAGGTTTATAAAGAATTCTGTAGGAATTTTGACAGAGATTGCAGTGAATCTGTAGATTGCTTTTGGCAGGGTGGCCATTTTTACTATGTTAATCCTACTGATCCATGAGCATGGGAGATCTTTCCATTTTCTGATATCTTCTTCAATTTCTTTCTTCAAACACTTGAAATTCCTCCATGGCCTCTGCATCAGCTCCCGCCTCCAGGTTTTGTCATGCTTGAGTTGCTGTCCTGACTTCTTTGATGATGATCTATGATGTTGAAGTGTAAACCAAATAAACCCTTTCCTCTCCAAGTTGTTTTGGTCTTACTGTTTGATCACAGCCACAGAAACCCTAACAAAGACAACTTGAATGATGATATCTTCATTTACGCCCTCTAAATCAGTTCTCCATTTGGTTATTTTTATTAAAATTTAGAAGTAATGTTGTTCCAATTACAAAATATAGAATGTTCATTGTTATGAAAAACTTAAAATCTGTTATGAAATGCCAAAATTGTCTCTATATCAGGCTGTCACCTATTTGGTACCACTGCTTGTTCCATGAGGCCTTATGATTGCTGAGGTGAGCAGCATCCTAGAACCTGGGCACTGTGCCTGTGATTTATGAGGTCCTGGGTTTTCTTACAGTTCCATCTAGATAACTTGCTTTGACACAACTCGGGCAAGAGTGAGGTATGCTATTTCTTTACACAGTTGGGACTGGAGTCAAGTTCCTCTGCTTCATGTCGTGATTTTCTTTGTTATTGTAGGTCGAGATAAGATGCCTGTGCCTCCACAGATAACTAATAATGCTGGGAGGTAAGCAGTCTGAGCCCTTCACCAAGTTTCTTCTGACAAGTAATGAGAGGAAGGGATACATCATTACTGCTGAGTGGAACATCCAACAGTTTCCCCTTGTCACAGCAAGGGCTGGGTAATTGGCTTTTGTCCTTCATACAAGGAATGTGATTTGGGGCTCATTATTGGCACTTTTTGGCCATGGTTCATGGAAGATGGAACTACATACTTTGGTAAAGATAAAGTTGAGTCTCCCTACCAGGCTTTTTTGTGTTGGCCGGTGGGGGGAGGGGCTGTTCTTTTGTGGTATTTAGTGGAACAGGGAACTGAGTACTTGGTATAACTTCACTTTAAGTGTTGAAGACATAGATGAATATAGACAAACACAAAACTCAAGAAATCCACCACAGTGTACCCCCCGGGCTTGAGGTCTCTAAGCAGTGCACTCTTTCCCCTCTTTTCAACGTCTTCTTATATTTGTTTCTATAAGCAAGGTCGGGACTTCGGGGTTGTACTTAGTGGAAAGATTAAAGAAAACTACATCTACTCCAATTTAGGATTGGAAATCTTCAAGATTAATCTTTTCAAAATAAATTCAAAATTACATCACATACCAGCTGGCTGATAGGAGGAATTATTATAATACCATTGTAATTAAGGCATCATGGCTATGGTGTGAAGGTAGATAATCTATCAATGAAACAGACTGAAGTCAGAAATCAAGCTATACATACCCCATAAATTGACTTTTGACACACACAACTTAAGTCAAGGTACAACAGAAAGATTTGAGGAATTATGATAGACTACCTGCAGAAAATAAAATGAAAACTAACATAATCTAAGACTTGCCTCATTTCTTATACAAAATTAATTTACAGTGGATTCTAGACTTAAATATGAATGCTAAAGCTAAATTGATTATAAGGAAAAGTGAGAGAATCATTACTACCTGTGAAAACAAACATCTCCTAGCCATAAAAAGTTATGATGATTGGGGGTAAAAAAAATTTGACCTTCATAAACATACTTCTGACCTTAAAAGTCACATGAAGAAAATGAAAAGCATGCCAGAAACTGAAAGATCATGTTCACAGAAACAAACAACTGACGACTTGAACCTAGAACATTTTAAAGACTCCTGCAAATGAATAGTGAAAATAACCAATTAAAAATGTACTAACGATTCAAACAGACACTTGTCAAAACAAGATTAATGGCAAATAACACATGAAAAGTGTTTAAAGTCATTATGCATCAGAAAATGCAAATTGGTCCTACATAGATATGTACTTTTTCATATGCTAGAATGACTAAAATAAGAAATTTAAAAAAAAAAAAACAGCAACCACCACACAAGGTATGTATGAGAAAAAGGAAAACTGGCATTACCATGCATTGCTGAGGGATATGAAATGATTTGACCACAATGAAAACTAACTTTACAGTTTTATATAGCATCAAACATGTACTATAGCCCACTGATTTCATTCAGTTATTCAAGAAAAAAATGAAAATGTATATCTACACACAAAGGTATCTGCACAAAATTAGTTACAGGTCTGTTAGTCATAGCAAACAAATGGATGCAGCTCCTGTATCCATCAGTGAGTGTAAACCAACAACATTTAGTGTATAATGCAATACTGTCAACCAAGAAGAAGTGATTTTTAATACTGCTCAAAATGTAAAAATATATCAATAAGCCAGAAACAAAATTTGGTTACTCTAGGAGAATTTCATCACAATAAACCAATGTGATACAATATTTCAAAATGGTTATAACTAAAACCAATAGACAAATTAATTAAAATTGTATAAAATGTGTAAATTGTGACTATTGAAAATAAGTACACAAATATAATTAAAAAGAAAATGAGTAAAACAGAACAAACATGAAAAGTAACTAATATAATTATATTCATTAACATCATACAATAACTTAAAACAACTGAAAATTTAATAGATGACTTGGTAAACATCTTACACAAATTATTCACAAAACACAAAATACATATGAGAAAAGAAAGTTGGCCAACTTTGTACTCTTTTTCAAGTACTTTCTCTTTCTTGCTTCAAATCACCTAACTTTTGTACTCAGCTTCCCTTGCAGCTGCTGGTGGCCATAAAACCTCACTTCACTGAAGGAAAAATTATTTTTCCTGGTGTTTTCCTGCCTTCCTTTCTTCTCTGACCATGAATGCATCAAGAAAGAGGTAAAGCAGAGATGCTTAGAATAACAAAGTGAAACTTCATTGGAGACTGGTTTTGACTATTGTTTGAGCAGATAAATCTATTGTATTCCGCTTATGGCATTCAATTTTATTTGAAAAATATAAGGTTTGTGTTTGTGTAAACCAGTTACCAAAGCTTATTAAACACCAGTCAAACTTGCAAAATGTTCAGGATCAAATAATAGCAAAGCTATGCAACAAAAATGTCATTTTTTTAAATTAAAAATTTGAATATGTTTAATATAAATATTGTTAAATAGGTTGAATTACAATATTTACTTTTTGCAATTTCTACCACAGGGAACACAAATTTAGTGGTCTTTTTTGGAGATTATTGAAATAATATACAGAGATCACAACTGCTTTCTGTAATCTAATTTTAAGAAATATTTTCTCATTTTAATATATACTCAAAGTTATTAGTAATCTTAGGCAATTTCTCTATTTTCTTCTGCTCTCCTTTCCTCTCTTCTCGAATAATAGCGGTGCCTTGTTGATCTCCTCTACCCCTGTAAACGCCACTGCCAGTTGCATGCTCGTAGTCCCCAAGTACTGTGGAGCTCTTGCAGCTTTTCAATACGCCAAACTCCCTATTAATAATCTTTCCCTGTATCTGAGAGTTACTTCGGTCATGGAAGCTTTTGTTACCTAGATTTTGTCATCTACTTTGCCTCATGTGGGTGGCTGGAAAAGCTGGTTTTATGTGTAAGTTATAGAGTTGGAGGGATCTGAGAAAATATTTGCTTCTGTACTCAATGTACTAAACATCAGTTTAATCATGTGAAAAGTAAACACATGTTATATACATCCATTCTGAGTGATGGAGACATAATGGAATTTCCAGTTGCATGTTGACTTTGATTTGATGTGGCCCACAATCAGCTCAAATCTGCTGTCAGGTAGCTACCATGTGGATCCAGAAGCACCTCTGCAGAGAACTGGTCCCTGTCTCATTGGTCCTCCTCCTATGAAGTTACAAAAGCTCTGTCATAAGAAGCATTCATTCATTCTTTCAGATTCACTAATTTTCTCAGCAACAACCTCACTGTTAGACAAGAAGTTTTAAAGCATTAGAAATTATAACAGTGAGTAAGAAAGACAATATCCCTCTTTAATAATGTGTCCAGTGTACCTGTGGTATGAGTTTTATAGTATACATGATAATTCTTTTTAGAAAAACAGTCTCCAAGTGTGTGAAGTCAACTTCAGTGATAGTAACATTAGTTATAGTTATAATATGCAATATATTGTAATATATTACATACAAACATGTTGTAAATATATATTTATTACAATATATTGCAAAACACTACCTTTCTTAAAGGTTGTTCTGCTCAATTAAATTTGGCTTGGCAAGTGTTAGACAACATTACGTAGGTTTCATAATGTGATTTTTCTGAGTGATAGATATGGCAATCCCTTCACCTCAGCCATGGAACACTAGGCTTCAGAGCTCACCCCAGGACATTAAAGGTTCTGTGGCTTCTGAATTGCATTTGCATTCATAATTCACTCAACCATTTCATGTTGAGTGAAGCTCGATTTTTCAATTCATTGTTCTGGGAATTACAATTTCCAGAATCCCAGACCACCAGGGGCACAGGTAACAGTCACCTAAAATGGATGAGAGGTGAGAGACATAAAAGGTGGATGATACAAACAATGACATTATTTTTGAGTAGTAACCGATGACTGATGGCATTTTGTAATCACTCTAAGTTTGGGCTAGAAGTCACTATATAAAGTATAGTCCCCAACAAGTGCTCTGGAAAAGAGAGACAGAAGATGAAAAGGGACCCCGTTTTGCATCCAGAATTGGTTGTAGATTGGTCATATATGTGAGCCAGTCGTCCGTGTTCCATCTAAGCTGATTTGTATTAGGTTTTCTAACACTTGCTCCTGAATAATCTTGACTATCACTCTTTCTCAGCACAATGTGAAAAGTATCAACTGATAAAAACCAATGGAAGAGAAACATTAAGGATTTTTTTCACATAAGTTACCTATAATCATTAGTTGATTTCTATAATCACTAGTCTTCAATGATTCATCAAGTTGTGAATTCCAAACTCTCTGTTCATTGCAACACCATCTTAGATTGCTGTGCAGGAGCTATGTGGAAAGGATTTTAACAGAACCAGTCTTATCAAGCCAGAAGATAATGAAAATTATCCAATATTTTATGGACCTAAATAACTTACCAGAGAGACCTACACAAAAGCATCTTGTTGTAATAAGTGACAGTATCTCTACTGATAGTATCTGGCACACTACTTAAGCACCACAATTGTCTGTCAAGTGCACAGGAAATCTGAAGATTTCCTTATGTTCTGAGCACATTATTCAATGAAGGTAGGATTTCTCCACCCCTGATGAAATGCTGATGGACTTGCAGACTCCTCGATGTTTTACCTGTGATTTGACAGATGCCAATGCTTTTTTATGTTGCATTCATAGTGTCTTGTATATCTGTAAAAATAGCTAGAGATAGAACAAAAAGTAGAAAGATCCTTTAAGTGTCAGTATCTAAGACGAAACTGTGATAAGTCCTACTTAGAAAATAGAGATATATATCTCATTACCAATGATAAATGCTATGGAGATTCAGTTGCCCAGTAATTCCTGCTTGTTTCACATTACTTCAAATGCCTATGCTGTTTTCTATGATACGTAGGTTGCGTCAAACACAGATGAGTTTAATCTGTTTTTTATTTATTTATGTGATTTATTCTGTTCTCTCATTGGTAGTCATTATACTGAATAACTGCTTATACATGGTGCTGATTTCAATTTTCCCTGTATGTTTTTTCACTGTGAATCTAATTCCATAGTCGGTTGTTGTGATGGGTAGTTTTATGGCCAACTCGACACAACCTAGAGCCATACCAGAGAGTCAGAGTGAGGGGTTCTCTACTTCAGGTTGACCTGTGTGTTTCCGGGGGGGGGGGGTCTTTAATATTAGTGGATAGAGAAAGACCCAACACTTAATTTTGGAGTCTGGACTGTATTTAAGAGAGGAAAGTGAGCTGAGCGTAAGCACGAGTGTTTTCACTCTCCAGCTCCTCTTGACTGTGGGTTTCACCAGCGGCTTTGTTAGCTCAGTGTGCACATGTATGAATTCACTTTCTAGCTCCTCTTGACTGTGGATTTGACTATCAGCTTAGAGTTCCTGCTGTCATGCAGTTTCTGCTATGACAGACTGTGACATGGAATTGTGAACTAAGATTCACCCTTTCTCCCCTCAGTTGTTAGTGTCAGGGTAATGAAACTGAGACAGCCATTAAACACCTATGACTTAATCATAGGCTCCTTCCTTACTCTTCACTTGGAAGTGATTTCTGAACTAGCACTATCTTGAGAGTACCTGAATTTTATGCACTAACCTGATGGTCTCATCCTTTGCTGACCAAACAGGAGACGTTCAAGTTGAGTGATCAGTAACAGTGTCAACAGACCTTATTCTTTTTATGACACAAGAATAAATGAGTTGATGTGCTCTAAGACACAGTGTTTGATCAGAAAGACAACAAAAGGCATTCTAGTCTTTCATCACAATGCCCTTCAGAAACATCAGCATGTGGGCATGCATATATTCTTTATCTTTTGACACTAATAAAAATCAGTCACTGGGGAAATGTACAAACATCCGTCCAAAGCAGAGCTGTTTGCAGTCTGTGATGCTCACCATGAGCACAGAAGTATGGTGAGGAAAAAACCAACCAGGCAGAACCCAAGGACCATATAATCTTCACAAAACCTGGAAAAAAAAACCTGTTTTTATACAATGTGACATTTTATAGAACACATTAAAGTTAGTATTCTCCGGAGAGGAAAGGCCTGTAAACCAGAAGTTTCCAGTGGAGCATGATTTGGGGAAGGGCAGAGAATAGTAAAATGCTTTCTGCTGGATCTGGTAACATTTCTACTGACAGCAAATTCTTCCTGTGTTGTCATGAAGAATAATCCAAGGGAGAGCCAAATTTTATTAGGTTAAGAAAAACAGAATTGACTTTGCTCTTTTCCCAATAAAATGTGAATTATTAAAAAGTCCCTGGAGTTATTAATGTCTTTATCTGAATGTCAGATACCAAGAAAATCAGGTGCAATCTTTCTTCAATAAATTTCACTTTTCTGGAAAGTTTACTTAGTATATAGATGAAGGTTGGTCTGTCTTCCTTGTAACCTGCACTGGTAGCCCACAACGCACCTCATGTAAGAAATGCTGCGTGTAGATGAGAGAACAGTGATTAAAGTGCGAATGTCCACTTTATGGCGGAGCCGTGCCTCATTCACCCTTCCTCACTGCAGAAAGCCCATAGCACACCCCTGTCTCCAGCCCTGGGTTCGGCCTGAAATATTTTTCCTCTTCGCGTTGCTGCAATGTTTTCTACACAATGAGTGAAGGCTCTGCGGATAGAGGAACAATAAAACAGTGGGGACATAACCCCAACCCTCAGCCGCGTGTGTTTCAATTTCAATTTCTGTTTTCTAAATTGATACTCCCAACGCTTCTGAAGGACGGCTCTGTGAGAGGGAAATGACCCGGGAGAGGAAAGAGAATATTACAGCGCGGACCCTCCGCAGACACCATCTTTGCCAGCCTCGTTTCCAGATAAAAATAACTAAGGGTCAAAAACAGTTACATTAGAGCGTGCTTTTTTTCTCTCTTTCTGAGATTTATTTTTACCTTAATTACACATATATGCCTGAGAGGGTATACAGGCCTGTGAGTACAACTGTAGAGTCCAGGAGGAGGTATCAAATCTCTTGGAACTGGAATTACAGAAAGTTGCGGGTGGCCTGATGTGGGTGCTGGTGCTGGGAACCAAACGCCGGTCTCTCTGAAAGAGCAGCAGGCTCTCTGATCCTGGGCTATCTCCAGCCCCAGGAGTGTGCTCTTCTCTCGTTTAGTTTATATTACTTCTTTCTATCCACATTTAACTCTTACTATGGTTCCATCTTCTTACTAACCACCACATGGAACACCATGTAAACTAGAAATAGAAGCAAAAAGAAAACGACATAAAAATGAACAAGAGTGAAATATGTATGAATATTTTCCTGTATATGAGTTCTTTCTGATACTGATTAAATTTTATTTTATTTTTAGACTTGCCATAAAAATATGCCATATGTGCCATATTGGGTGAGAATCAGAGTTAGTAAATCAAGTGTTCCTGACCCCACCTCAGCTGACAGCAAGGTTTGTGTCTGGGCCTGCTCTAGGAACAAGCATTAGAGACAAACTGCAGAGAAAGTAAATTAAGCACATATTGAACACATTAGCTAAAGGGAGCATTGAAAATGAGTAAAGCCTAATTTTGATGAACTTGACCATAATCTGGTCACAGAAACATCTAAAAAAATAATAAAACAACTTCAATATCTGAGAAAGTTGTATGCCTTTGACTTTCATTGATTTCCCTGTAATAAAATGTGAATTTCAGGCCTACAAGCTGGCTCAGCAGGTAAAGATGTCCATTGCCAAGCCTAAGAAGCCAGATTGAACCCCTGGATCCCATGGTGGAGGGGGAACAGCAATTCCCACAAGTCACCCTCAGATTCCACATGTATACCACGCCACACACATGCCCACACATATATACATACATAGACACACAAAATAAATTATATTTACTGAAAAATTTTAAATGTAAATGTCATAGGCTGAGCAAAAGACACTGCAGTTCTTCTCATTGCTAAGAAGTGAAGTATTTGATTCTGCTATGCTGAGACAGCAATGATCTGGAGAACTAACAGGATAGTACAGAGCTAAGCATGAGCAGCGTCTGGCACAAAATGATCTGCCCATACACATTAAACATTGTTATGAGAGAGCAATGCTTAATGAAATACACAGTCTTTCACTTTACAGAGTTTTAAGGGTTTGTTCTCAGTTAACAGATACTAACTTGAAAATAAACAGAATGTAATATTGCTCCTTAATGTTTAAAACTAAAGTCAGGAGCTACAAAATTAGAAAAAAACAAAGCAGATGACGTAATTTGATTTTTTTTTTCAGAAAAGTAAATGGTTTCTTCATTTTGTTCTTTTAATTATTTTTTTTTAATTTTCTGGATTATAACATAACTGAATCATTTCCTCCCCTTCTTTTCCTCCCTCCAATTCTTCCTATGTATTCTCCTTTGGTCTCTTTCAAAATTATGGTCTCTTTTTCAATTGTCAATTTTTATATATGTGTACATATTTATGCATGTTCTGAATATAACCCACTCAGCCTGTATAATTTTTACATGTATGTATGTTTTCGGGGCTGACCATTTGGTATTAGGTAACCAATACTCTTCCCTGGGGAAGCTACTTTTCCCACTCTCAGCTTCCCTTTGTTCCTTGTCTGGGGTCGAGGCCTCAGGAGCTTCCTGCTTCCACATTACCATATCTATGTCCGTAGTCACCTCATATTTGGGCAGTCATGTTGCTGAGACTTAACGAGTGCAGCTTTTCTGACCTCTGTAGAAGACACGATCTCACAAACTTCCTGTTCCTCTGGCTCTTACCATCTTTTGCCTCCTTGTCCCCAGGGATCCCTGAGCCTTAGTTACAGGAGTTGAATTGTAGGGGGATCAATTGTGACTAAGCTGCACAATTCTGTATTTTGTTGTTTGTGGTTTTCTTTAATGGTCTCTATCTGTTGCAAAGAGAAGTTTCCTTGATGAGAGATGAGGACTGCACTTGCCTGTGGGTATAAGGACAGAAATTTAGAATGTAGTTAGGGATTATGCTGGTTTAGTAAGGTAGTAGTTGATAGGTTCTACACCAAGATCCATGGTGTCACTAGCCCTGGGTAGCTGGCTAAGTTTCCAGTACAAAGTATGATTTTCCTCTTACTAAGCAAGCCTGAAGTCCAATTAGAGAGCTGCTGGCTACCACAAGCTGCTGTTGCATCCTTAGAGTTATCGTGCTACACTAATGATCGTACACGAGTGTCATAGCTAGACAGGTCTATTGATTGCTTCCCTCTTTGGAATCTTGCATAATACCTTCTGGTACCACAGAAGCTAGTCCTCAGAGAGAAGCTTTCAGGTCAGATCCAGCTCAGGTCCTCTGGGTCCTAGGTCTGAAGTGCACAGTGACTTCAGTAATAGGGACTTACCTTATACCTCTGGAGGGCAACCAAGGGCAAAGCCACTAGTCTATAATGTTTTTCGGGAGGCTCTTGGACAATCCTGACCAACACCTCAAAAGAAAGCTTCTCATATCTACTGTTGTGGTTTTTGTAAAATGGTCGCTAGCTCCTGGAGGGAGCATTGTGAGCACAGATGGGGGTTTTATACTATATGTGTGTATATATCATAGCTATGCTTAGGTAGTTAGATAACAGTATGTTTCCTTCTGACTTTTTCAGACATCCTTAGTGTTATTTTACCTTTCTCCCTCTTTCTTCAGTATTTATCTTCTTCCCCTTTCCCTAACTAAAGTCCCTATTTTTTCCATTTCCCTTTCATTTCTTGCATACCCTGCTATTCCCTTCTCTATTTCTCCCCCTTGCTTCAATGGTTGATTTTTACTTTCTTGATTTCTGCTGTTAATCCAGGTTATGGACTCACATCTGAAGACTTGGTGGTAAAGAATATCAAATGAGAGAGAACATCTGATGTTGACTTTCTGAGTCTGAGTAAGAAAAATTTTTTTTAAGAAAATAATGTGACCAGTGGGTCTGGGCATCATAACTCTGCATTTTGATTGGTTGTTGTTTTCTGTGATGGTCTCCATCTGTTGCAAAGAAAAGTTTCCTTGATGGTGGTGAAGACTACATTTATTTGTGGAAAAGGACAACTGTTCATAAATTTTTGTTACGGATTATGCTAGTTTAGTAAATTAAGGTTTTTAGATTCTCCTCCAGTAACCATGACTTCACTAGTACTGAGTAGTTAGCTGGGTTTCCAGTGCCAGATATGGTTTTCCTCTTTTGAGCAGATATCAAGTCCAATTAGAAAGCTATTGGTAGCCATCAATGAATGTGTCCATTACGGCACCCTTTGGATTACCATGCCATTCTGACCATTAATGTGGTTCATAGACATCATAGCTGATTAGGACCTCTACAGGCCTCCCTTCTCTGAAAGCTTGCATGGTGTTTTCTAGTACCAGGAAAGCTAGTTCTCAGGGAGGGAGCAGTTCTAGTTGGGGGACCTCTAGGCTCTATTTCTGAACCGCATGGTATCTTCAGCCACGGGGACTTACCTTCCACCTCCACGGACTAACCAAGGGCAGCAGCATTCCCACACCTAAGGCCCAAGGAACGCTGACAGAAAGGGGCAGAAAGGTTGGAGCAGCAAGAGGACCAGGGAGTTTGCTGTGAGATTGTGTCTCCTAGCAATATCAGAAGCTGCGCCCATGAAGTCTCACTAACATGAATGCTCAATGTGAGCAGAACATGGCTGTCATCATGGACACTCTAAACTGGGTAGGGAAAAACCCAAGACCCCAACCCTTACCAAAGAACTATAGGCAATTGAGGAAAGCTGAGAGCAGGAGAGTTGGTCTTTCCAAGGGAAGAGCACACCAACTGGTTTTCCAGCATCAAATGGCCAGCCGTGAAAATATATATACAAGCAACATTGTATGGACTGAAAAGGTTATATTTGGGGATATATATGTATATACATATATACATGAAATAATGATTCGTGAAAAAGGAGACCCAGAATTTGGAGGAGTGTGGAGAGGGATATAAAGGAGTGTTTGAAGGGGAGAAACGGGAGGGATAAATGTTGTAATTCTTTTATAATCTCAAAAAAAATTTTTTTAAATAATATTTAGAAAGCCTCATTTACCATCTTCTAACTAAACTAATTTTTAAAAATATATCTAAATTTTTAACAAATCTAACTTCCATCTTTGAAGGGAAAAGTCAGTCTTAGCACCAATGCATAGAAAAATGTTGCTATAGTTAGGCACTCTGGTTAAAGTTCTTGGCATATGAATTTCTTACATTTATATACAACTTAAAATTGAGAGAGAAAGAGATATCATGGGAGAGAGAAAGATATCATTGTGGCCAGGGATATGTCTGCAAGATGTTAAAATAATCAGTGAGTTTGATATTTGCAAAATTTGGTCTGAAGAAAAAAATTCTATCACAGGAAACTTTTAATTATAGAAACTGCTTTATTTATAGACTGTATATGTTCATAGAAATAATTTGCAATCATAATTAATAATTTTAAGGTAGTGTACATTTTTAATATATATTCGTAAAGAAGCAAAGAAATAAAGGGAAAACGTTCCTATGTGGTGGCACTCCACACCGCTGCCCTTCTTTTCCCAGATTTTCATTATAGGGTAGCTTGGAATAAACAAAATGAATGAATAAAAATGCCACATATGTATTCAGTTGGATTCACAAATTCAATTTTTGAAAAGCCCAATTCCAAGCCAAAATTTTCTAAGTCAGATCACTCCCTTCCAAGTGAACCACTGCTGTAGACCTGGCAAACTTCCCACTTTGCACTGTCAGCAAATGTTCCTACAGAAAGGCTGCGAACAGTCACTGGCTGTATCTCCCCCCTAACTTTGTGAAGTTGTTTAAACGACAAAGTATTTCAACTTATGGTGAGTGATCTATAGGTTTGGTTTGTATAAACCCAGAATACAGTTTAGCATTCTAAACTGCTAACTTCATCTTCTAGCATAAATGGACATATTTTTCTCACACATTAATGCATTTTTAGAGTAGCAATATGGCAAGTGCAGGTGGCGTGGTTATCCATACATAATCTCCCCAACAGAATGCCTCCACTCTCAGAGGTGATGACGGCCAAACCCTGTCACTCCTGCCCGCTTGCATACATGCTGATGGCGGTAATCAACAAGACTTGTAAGGCATGTGCAGAATTTATGAGCTTTGTCCATTTGCTGATTGTGTAAGCCACTAACACTGCTGGCAAGACTGTGTGCTCTTCTACACTGTCATCATAATTAAAAAGTTTTAGTGTGTGGTTTTGTGTTGCGACACCATCCATCAAAGTCCATTTTCTGACAGGTGTAGCAGGCACAATACGTTCCACATAGGCTGTTTCTGGAATTGTATTACTTACTATAATAAAGTCCTGTCATGTCACTCTAGTACACCAACTTTACCTGCCCACCCTGCTGCTGCTACCTGTGCTGTGTGTACCTTTTATAACCCACAGAGCGTGCACAAAATGGGGGAGACGAGGTCAAGAGAAATATATTTTAAGAATTATATTTTCTTTTCTTTTTTTTTTCCGAGACAGGGTTTCTCTGTGTAGCTTTGCCCTTTCCTGGAACTCGCTTTGTAGACCAGGCTGGCCTTGAACTCACAGAGATCTGCCTGCCTCTGCCTCCTGAGTGCTGGGATTAAAGGTGTGCGCCACCACCACCCGGCAAGAATTATGTTTTCTTGATGCTGAGGAAATGTCTCGGTCAGTAAAGTGCCTGTCATGCAAGCAAGATGACCAGAGTTCAGATCCTCATGTCCACACAAAAGCTGAGCAGACAGAGTGTCTTGCTTCTGCAACCCCAGCACTGGGGGAAAGGAGACAGGGAGATTCCTGAAGCTCATTAGCCGACTACCTACCCAATGGGAGAGTTCTAGATTCAGTGAGATATCCTGTCTCAAAAACTGAGGTGGAAAATCGAGGGAAGGAAAGGAGAGGGGGAGGAACGGAGGATCTAATATCTACAACCTCTGGTTTCCATACTCTGTGACACACACATGTGCACATATTCAAACAGATACAGACATACACCACACACACGCACACATAGAAAAAATTATATTTTATTGACAATTAAATCCAAATGTGGTTCTCTAGATATACTTTAAAACATAAACCCCCAAACTCCTATACTTCTTTGTTTACTTTAAATCCATGCATGATATAAGAGCCCTCTGAAGATAAAAGTGATTGGGGTGGTTCCCCTCATTAACTGTTTAGCAACTAACACCACCTTCCAGGAAATATAAAATATTTACTGGTTTAAAGAGCTTCTGGTCTATTATGTGTTACTTTCTGTTACAGAACATGCTCCAGGCAACAGATAGTCCTTGTGTTTAAAAAAAAGCTTCTCTAAAATAGGACACAAGAGGAAAACAGCTCTTCCAGGCGTTTGATTCCATGTTGGGTCGCACAAGTGTTTCAAGGGCAGGAAGAGGGTTGAAAATGGAAACTGACAACATGATAAAATAGGTCTGCTGGAATCTGACAGGAAATTAGAGTATCTCTAAGAGGCGCTAAAGAAAGCGATGTGTATATTGAGAGAAGAGCCTGCTTTAATTGTAGGGAGAAGAAAATCCCAAATGTTGCCAAATTTAATTTCTTTCCTAGAATTTAACTAACTGCGTAAGCGTTGACACACTACACCAATGCATTATGAAAATCAGTCACAATTACTGTCAAATGCACAATGTTCTGCTCTAAAAAGCTTTTGAATTATACTCACTTGAAAATATAGCATGGAAACTGTCCTATTCCTTCTTAATACCAGGACCATATCATTTGAAATAAATCTGTTATGATTATAGTCTTCATATTTGAGAAATTGGAGGACTGAATGTGTAAATTTGTTCATTTTTAATCATCGGCAGTCCAAAGGAAAACCTCAAAATTAGAAAAGAGGCAAGGTCAAAAGAGATAATTCTTTCTTGCAGTTTCACTTTTTAAAAATTAACTAAGATTATAGTATTCATAATACAACAGAAAAGCAACTGAATATTATCATTGTAACTGATTTATTTTAATGTTATCACAAATTATGGGCCCAAATGTATATATGCAAAACCATTTGAAATGTATAGTAGAGAGGGTATGCATATGCAAAGCAAGAAAGGAAACAGAAAAGAGAGAGAGAGAGAGAGAGAGAGAGAGAGAGAGAGAGAGAGAGAGAAGAGAAAAGAAAAGAAAAGAAGAGAAGAGAAAGCTTATATCTCAAGGGGGAAACACCTCAACTTAATAACAAGTAGCAGGACCAGTAGTAAAATCAGTAAGGCAAAGATTTTGCAGATACTTAGACTATGAATAGGTTGAACTGTATTTTCCTCTGATATAAAATCAAATTTATCACTTGATTCTGGTTATTTTTCTAAAGTTTAATTAAAACTACATAATTTTATTATATATATTCCCACCCTATTGTACCAAAATTTCCATCTTTAATTAAAAGTTTCTAAGAATACTTGTTAATAATTTGGGAAATGTGCCAGAGGTCTATTCTCTAACCAGAATGTTTCATCTGGCAGAAATATAGAAAGACAAAAACATTAAAAGATATTATAACTGGAAATGAGGGTGTCTGTTATTCACATTAATAGAATTGCTAGTTCATAGATGATTTCCAACTCCATTATCATGTATTTGTAGACTTCACAATTTCAGAAAGAAAACACAGTCTTAAAACATACCTCCTGCTGAGCGCATGACAGTGAACCTCTGTGGAACAATAGAAGAGTTACAATCGCTCTTTCAGAATTTCATGGTTGAAAAAGAAAGTGCTATAGACGGCTCCAGGATCAGAAAGTGACACTGACATTCTTACACACTTGTCAGCTCATCGGAGCAGAAGTTAGACCTGTGTTAAAGCAGCCACAGAGATCACGCGTGTGACAGTAAGTTAGTGACTTTAGTCCATTTCCAGGGGCCTCCAACACATTATAAAACTCCTCATTAATTAGGACATTTCTTTGCAGACTGACCCAGAACCTAAGGGTTAAACAGGCACGGGAGGGGGCAGTAAATCTGCCTTCACTTCTGGTCATAAAAATGCCCGTTGTCTTACGTTTTGTTTTAAGTCACTATGACTGTGTTAATTTGTACCCATTCTGTCTTCTATTATGTAAAAAATCAATACAATGCCAAAATGGAACGATGTATCAAATAATGGTGGCTCCTTTAAGAAAGTCTTCCCTGACTTACCCAGTTTGGTTTGGGTGTTCCTCTGTTACTCCCACAATGCCCAGGGGATCTTAGCTGTTGATCTCATGACATATCATTATTTATTGTGTGTGGTATTTCTGACACACTTTCCAGGTTCTAAGCACCTTAGAGACACAAATCCTGTCTTGTTCTTGAATTGACGCTTGGGTTTCACCAATGATCATTAGAAGCATAGACTCTAACAGTTCTCCAGCAAAGTCAGAAACAGTGGTAAAAACAGTAGGAGGGGTTTTCAGATCACTATAAAGGTGATCTGAAAAAAACTGTGCCTGTTACCAGGAAGGTAAGGCATAATTCAAATGGCCACACTTCAGATGGCAGACAGCAGCCACCTGCAGTCACAGGCAGGAGTATATTTCTTTTGCCTTCTGTATATCTTGAACTTTAAGCCATCTTCTGATCCTCTACATTGATAGTATGAGGGGTGACAGTTATGTCTGTAGTTCATATCCAATTCAACATCTCAGAAAACCACAGACAAGGACTGTTGGTAAAGCAATAAGGGGCATTGTGTGTAATCACAAGGTGAGTAGCTTCTCTGCCTCTTTTCGTTAAGTATCTTAGAAGAGAAAATTGTGGAATGCCTGTATACAAGCTTTATATACATATAGAGAACATATACAGACCCTTATGTACAAGAAGGTACACAAGTGTGCTTTCCTGTGTAACTCCAGCTCTCTGTTCTGTGTCTGATTAAAGTATAGAATCTATAACATCATAGAATATGTGGCTTTTATCTTTACCATTTATCAAGTCTCTAATAGTGTCTCACATGTCAATCATAGAATATGTGGTTTTAATCTTCACCTTGTATCAAATCCCTAATACAGTATCTCACATGTCATAAATCTGGAGTCCCAAATATCCATGCCAAGTGAACACTCCCAGACATACTGATTCCATCAAGGCATGCCCATCATTGCTGCTTACAGCTTGGAAACCTTTACAGAGGAACATGAAAGGAAGGAAGTTTCAGGTTTGGGTGGCCCTTGGTGCTGTCCTTAACAATGACAGAAAATAAAGCACGTGATAGGTGAAATCAAAACTTTCTCAACCTGGACTGCCTTTGGGGGACCAACACTCTACAGTTCAGAAAGAAAACAAACAATTTTCCCTATATGTAGGCTCAAAATTCTTAGTCTTCTTGGGTTATAAAAAGTAACTATGTCTCTCTAAATTGAAATCCAAGGAAATCAAAATATCATAAAGAGGATTCTGAGCTTATTCCTACAGTTAAATGCATTCTAAGGGTTTCCCACATGAAAGTGTCTCTTATGCCCAGAGGAATGCAGGAGAGATGCAACAGATGTATCTCTCCAAGATGCTTACAGTCTGTGAGAAAGAAAAGAAATATTCAAAAATTACCAAACCAAGGCAATAAATGAGTGTATGTGAGTGGCACAAATAAATGTTCATGAAACATCAGAGGTCAACTTGGTTTGGGTCCTGAAAAAAGTGAAAAGTAGCATTTGCTCCAAACCTTAACACTGAATCAGATTCTACAGCCAAGATGGGAGTGGACAAGGACATGATTGGCAGTTAGACTCTAACAATGAAATAACCAGAGTTGGGAGCCTAGAAAGAAATGGCTTTGAAAAATGAAAGGTATTTGAAGAAATGTCTCGTACAACAATAGAAAATAGATTTGAACACATATGCGGCAGCTTTGAATATGAGGCAAAGATCTTGGAGTTTAATATGCAAATCAAAAGAAGTCTTGGAACATCTTGAGGAAAGTAGTGCTTGGAAAGAATAACCCTCAGCAAGTCTGCAAATGCATTGTTGAGGGGAGGCAGGTCTAGACAAAGAATGATAACCCCAAGTTCTGAAAATGCTTACAGAAACTATTGCTGCCAATACCATAGAGAACAGGAATATACAGAGACCTGTCTGATCCAGAAGTGAAGGGGACAATATAACAGATAAGGTCTCTCCCTGCCCCTACACGATAGGATAATATTGAGTTGCTACTTAACATATATTTCAGAAGAGTAATCTGTGCAATAATTTAGAATACTGTATTGTATATAATAATAAAATTAGCATGAAGTAGTTATTGTTACTATTGTTACATGATATAGCAGAGATAAAGAGAAACCAAAAATACTCCTGAAATCAAAACCCAGATAGCTGACAGAGCTGGAAAAAAATCAATAAAGATGCAGACACAGACTTTATAGTAAAGAAGGATATAAAAGAAAGTCTTGTTATGTTGATTATAAAAGTATTGGGTTTATATGGAAATAATCAGTAGACAAGAGAAAAATACAGCCTAATCTCTCTTAAGAAAGCCACATGTTTTAGAATTATATATCCCAAACAATGGCAAGCTCTGAGAGTAAGTCTTCTTCTCATCGAGAATAATAGAGGAAGCTGAAAGTGAAGCAATCAAATAGAGCCATTTGGAGTGCACGGGCGTGGGGGCGAGAGAGCTAATCTTCCTTGTCAATCTGTCTGGATCCTGAAGAGTCTAAGAAGCATACACCTAGTTGTGTCTGTGAGGCAACGGAAGGGTGTTTATAGATATGATTAAAATTTGTTTCAGAAATTAAAATCTAAAGTGATATAAAACTGGTTTGGACAAATAATGTCTTGTTAAAAATCATTCCCCATCACTAGATTTAAAGAATGTTTTAAAGAGTGACCTGTGGTTTCTGCATTTTCTGGACATTTGCTCAAAAGTATTCCCTCCCCAGGGACTAACCTTCTATTATATGTCATTGAGCCCCTTCCAAGGGGTGTTGTTGAAATTGCTCTGTTTCATCTAGTGATTTCCAGTCTCATTGTAAAACAAAAATGTATAATCCTTGATATATTTCAGACAATAATCTGAAATGAAAACATTCTAAAATATCAAATTACATGAAAAACAAAAGAATGACTGCCTATCTTACCACAGACCAGCTTACCTGGGGGAGGAAATCCCAGGCTCAGTATCAACAGCACCATCCCAGGAACAGAAAAAACACTGAAAAAGAAAAACCAGTGTGCAAGGCTCTCCACTTCTTGTCTTTGTAGATGTGAGGCGACCCAGCTGTGTGCTCCTGCCACCATGACCTCTGGCATAACCTCTCCCCACTGTGGCAGACTGTTGACTTTTAAGTGATTACGATGTGAAGTCATGATGTTCATGACTTTTATGTCATAAACCAAACTATGCTTTTCCCCTTAAATCTTTTTTTCGGGTATTGTGTCAAGGCAGAGAAAAGTGGTTAATAAAGGGAGTCAAGGAAGAGGGAGGCTGAAAACAGGCATAGAGGGCATTGAGAGAATAGAAAATAAGGAATTAGGCTGTTTTCCAAATGCCATGGCAGAATTTAAGCAATTGAAGATGGGTTAAATTTCCAAGATGTTTAGGAAGGCGAAAGAGTCGGTGAATGTCTCTAAGTAAAGATGCAGAAGAGATTGATTGTGATGGTTCCTTGGGAGACTGACAGAGAGGCACCCCAGCAGTCAGTGATGGGCAGATGAGAACTGGAGGAAGTGGGCAGCTTTCAAACCAGGGAGTGGGCAGCCAAAATTAAAGTGAGAATAAGATCAGGTGCACAACCAGGTAGACGGCCAGGCAGCCTACCTAACCAAGGCAGCTGCCTGAGAGGTTAGGGAAAGGCAAAGTTCAAAAGAAGAACTCAGCAGCATAGAAAACCCAAAGCAAAACAGAAGCAATTCAGTTCAGTGGCTTAGAACGTTCTGAAGTTTAAAGTGAGACTGAATTCTTATTAGCTTTGCAACCTGGAGGGTGTTTTGTTCTACTGAATGTCTCTAGCTCTCACCATAGGGAAAATGCTAGGACCCACTGCACAGCGCTTGTGTGAAGTAAGTGAGGGGACACATGAAAAGCACTCAGTGCAAATCTACCTCATAAAGGGTGCTCCAAATGTTAGCAATCCCCATTATAGTGGGTAAGAAACAGAGATAGAAGCATTCTGCCAATATGCTAGACACCAAATTGAAGAGTTTTTAAAAGCTGCCCAAGTGCTAGGACATAGTCGACCTGAGAATTGAATCACTTAGCACATTTGAAAAGGACCTTGAATATCATTACGCCTTGTGGTCACTGCCATGTAGGCACTGGAAAGGCATTTAGGTTATTTTATTAGTACGAGACATGATTAAAATTTGCTTAAGAAGTTAAACTCCAAAATGGTGTAAAATGGGTTTGGGTGAATAACATCCTGTGGAATTTATTTCCCATTGCTATTTTAAAGAATGTCTTGTGTTTTTTTTTCTATTTTCTGGATGTTTGCTTCAAAGTAAGTATTCCCTCCCCAGGGACTGTCCTTCTATTATGTGTCATTAGCCCCTTCCATGGGGTGTTGTTAAAACTGCTCTTTTTCTTCTAGTGATTTCTAGCTCAATGTAAAACAAAAAGGTATAATCTTTGATATATAATAATAATCTGAGATGAAAGAACCTAAATTATCAAACCACATGAAAATAAGAGAATGACTGTCTAACTTACCACTGTGATTGACACATCCACTTTATTTAACTTTATCACCTTGAAATCCGGCTTATTGTTATCAGAGGTTGAAGTAAAATACACGTAAAGCATTACTGGTTTTCAGAAATGACAAGCATTTCTTACAAGTGGGATCCCAGCTTGTGACCTGCCCCTCCTCATTCTCTGTGTGTCTAGAGGCTCGCCACATGCCAGGAATTCTGCAGGCCACTACCACATTTGCTAAAAATAATTGCTCTTTTCTATGTCTGTTCAGGCATGATGCTCTGAACTAAAGTACAAAGCACAGCAACTTCAATTAACAAATACAACTTCAATATTATTCAATTCAATGTAGATTCATTTTTACCCTAAGGATATTACAACACATCACAAAATTGAATATTATTCTGGAACATCTGTCATCAAAACCAGAACCATACACTTAGATCCATATAAATCACAGCAAACTCGCCATCCCGCAGCAAGAGTCAAACACCCACCCTGTGCTGCGGCCTTTAAAATACTGAGATAATTGACGGACGGTCTTCCTTGCTTGTCTCATCACCAAGGTTTCGCTTCAAACAAACACCACATGATGAGTCTACTGTTTTTGATGCTAATATGCAAGTGCTGTTTTCATAATTTAGTATGCAGCATGCTGGTGTAAATCGACATGTTTGTAAGGGATCCCATCAAGTCAAACAGAGGAGAAGAGAAAATCTGACAGCAGGCATTTGTCGGATAGAGCCAAATCTCTGCAGGATCCTACATTCACTGCACAGTCCCTGAAGCATAGAAAACTTATCGTACTTTTATAAAACCATGCATGCATGAAACTGAGGGAAGAATTTCAACTAGGAATTGATGACTTAGTAAAAATGTGTATGATTTCACCATATAAAAGAGAAATGGAAAGCCCACCAAGAAAACACTGCTCCCACACACGGTGATCAAAAATTCAATAGTCTCTCTTTGATGTGAAAAAATCAAAATCTCACAAAATCCATCAATTGTGCTTAAAGGTAGACATCTTCCATAAGACAGGTCATACTGGAGGGTGAAGCAGCGGCTTTTCTATTTAATGTACATTTAGTATAGGAAATCCACTAAAGCAGAATGAAATCAGGGAGATTAATTTAGTAGATGAACAAATATGTGTGCTTTTCAAGGTACAACCATTTTGATTATTTCAAATAAGGATTGTCAAGGAAAAAAAAATTGCCCCCCCCCAAACTCAACGGTTAGATAACTAGACCTGCATCTTCTAAGCCACATTTATTATAAAGCCATTATCAAACTATATAAAACATTGACATGTTTGTAACTTAAGCTAGTGGTGAAATTTTTCAAAGGAGTAAAGGCCAATTTACCATGGGGGAAGACATTCCACAGATTTTCGTAAAGAAGGCAATTCACATTAAATTCTGATTTTCTTCTGTGGGTTATAGGATTAGAGAATAGGGAGCTGAGAGGGGAAAAAAAGAAAAAATAGAGTCTGCCTTCCTGGCCTCAGACTCCAGCTTCACCACATACTATGTTACAATAAACATGTTGCTTGTCAAGCTGGGTCCCGGGTCCTGGATTTGTATTCTGCAGTTAATACATCAGAAGACTGTGTAACTTGTTGGTTTACACTTGTACTTGAAGGTATAGTTATAATTCTATTCTCTCCTTTGTAGAGAGCAGAGGAAGCCCTGAGTGTGTGAGGTCCTGAGTGCGTGTGGTTGACATGGGCATGACCATGTCAAGGACCCTAGCCTGAGACACACAGGTAAATGGCAAAGCCTCCCCTTCTGTCTCAAGTGTGGATGTTGACAGCATGTGCAGAAATTGTTCACCATAGCTTTCTCCAATCCCTAATATTTACCACCTGAAGACTGCTCCCCACAAAGATTCCTCCTACTGAGATTAGCTAAATCTGTCCCCTTGTAGACTGTGTCACTGTGTACCATAAACCCTGCCTCATTGATGATCATCTGTATTACCTCATCTTTTTGTTCAGCTGTGTGCAATGACCCCATCTCTCTGTTCAACTCTGTTTAATAAACAAGTTGAGCTTCATGGATGCTGTACTTTCTCCATCAGAGAACCTAGTTCATCAGCCCCCAGTTGTCGTGTTTCCCTGAGTTGCTTCCTCTGACATTTCTCCATTCCTTTGCCACACTAATTATTTTTACGTCCTTGAAGCTGCACAAAGAGTTCGTGCTCCTTTATCTTTCTTCTTTTGAAGATTTTATTACTCTCTCTCTCCCTTGCCCTCTCTTTCTCTGTGTTTGTGTGTGTGTGTCAGAGCACACACACACACACACACACACACACACACACACACACACACACACGTGTTCAAGCACATATGAGTGCACTGCCTGAAGAGTAAGAGGCATCACATTCCCCTAGAGCTGGAGTTATAAGGGATGAACTGCCATTTCTCCATTCCCTCTTCTCTTTGCTGTTCCTAAAATCTTATCTATATATAACCAATTGTCTATTTCATAAAATCCCCCTAATTGTAGTTCATATTGGAGCAAAGGAAAGACTTGCATGTTCATGAATGGAGTTGAACGTATGTGTCCATGTAGTGGGTAGCCATTCCAGCTTTGACATCATACTACACTTCTTGCCAGAATTTCAGACAATCTTACCCATTACTCTAAGACTTGCTGCAGAACCTACAGTTAGTCTAACTGAGATTTAACTATCTGAGTTTTCTCACAGTACCCAACAGAGATAACATCACCCCCTAAACAGCAGGAAACAATTCTAAAAAAAACGACGCCCCCTTCTCCCTTAGGTTTTATAATTCTCAGGGTTATGGATGATGGTTATAGGGTTGGGGGTGGAATAAAATATTAGACTCACTATTCTAAAAAAAAAAAAGAGAGAGAAAAAAAGGGAAAAGAAGAAATGGAATGGATAGGTATAAGATATTATGGTAGATTATTGTATATACTAGTATACAAATTTAGTAAAATAGCAGCCTTAGATAATTTGCACTGTAATTTGTACTGTTATGGATTCTTATATGTTGATACAAATGTAAACTATTTTTATATTCCTGTTTAAGATAATCTGTATATTGATACAAATACAGAACTATATTTGTTAATAATGTACATATATTTCTACTCTTATTTGAAATATTTGTATATTGATACAAATGTAAATTTATATCTGTCATACTTTATGTATGTTCTACTTCTGTTTAGAATATTCGGTATATTGATATATATTTAAGATTATTGTCATATTGCATATCGCACTATATATTCCTACCTCTGTTATAAATACCTTGTGTATTGTCACAATTTTGAAGACATTATTCTTTATCATACATTTACTTATAGACTGTTTACCTTGTTTACGTGAAGCCTTAGTCCTTAGGTTATTTCGGTAGATAAGACTTATAGATTTATAGTCACCTATGCTTGTCATCTCTATAGTTACGTTAGTTAGGTTATCCAGATTTACGGATACATAGGTCAGATGGACAGGTAATCTTCAAACACTTCATAGACCTAGAGAATATGGCATTTAAATAACTTAGAATTCTGTTGATGTGAGACACAATTGCTCCTGGCTGCACCAATTTGATCCCGAGAGAATGTTGGGCTTCTAAGACATTTCCATTTGGAAGTTTGTCTTCTTGGCACAAAATGGCCTACTGGGCAAAGAACTGCCCTTGCCTCGACGGCTGACAGTACAAATGAAATGCTATCCTTTCTGGACAAGCGGGACACAAGGAAAGTGACCACTGTACTCTGCCAAAACAGGGTAAGATGGTCTTTCAGAATTCCTGCTTCTGAATATGGTCTGTCAGAGACTTTAGGCCTGTAACCAATTTGAATGCACCAACAATGCTGAGAAACATTAGGTGACTGTCCAGGCTGCCAGCTGTCTCAGTCTACCCTTGCAAGATTCCCGAAAGTTGCTTGCATCCATCTACCATTTCTCAGGTACCATTATATTCCTTCTCAGGTCTTTGATGGGATTGAAGACTAGCAGTTATAGTTACAACTTAGTAGATAGAACATATTAAGTATTAGATTCAGGTTCTTTAGGATAGAACACCTTTTGCAATGATCTTTGTAACATGCCATTTACCTATGCTCTATACTTCTCTGGATTTTAGTATGTGCTTCTTGCTTGATATTGTTTGCATTGTTTGTAGTTCCATCTTATCTAGGTCATTATCCCTCATTATTCCTGGACAATATTTGATAACCATTCCTTTGTATATAGTCTTGTATTAGGTTAGAACTTTCTTATTTAGACAAAAAGGGGGAGATGTAGTGGGTAGTCATTCCAGCTTTGATCTGGAAGTTCCAACCCCCATTGAGACTTCAGCAACTGTCACGCCTACAAGGCGGGGCCAAGGGAGGTGCCTGGAGACCTGAGATCTGGATCGGCAAGCGCTCTCTTGGTTCCGGGACCCTGGATGGTGGAGGTGGGCCAAGCAGAGCTCCAGAGAACACCGCTGGACTGCGATACACCTTCCCTAGACCCCGCGACCTACCTATCCCTTAATTTGTAAGTTACGCCATTAAATAAATCTCCTTTTAACTACGTGGAGTGGCCTTAATAATTTCACCAATATGTCCAGGTAGGGGAGGAGCAGAGGACATCCACAGGTTGTCGTTCCTCAGGTGTCATTTATCTTTTTTTGAGACAAAGTCTCTCACTGGCCTGAAATTTCCAAGGACGATAGTGGGACTAGTCAGGAATCTCCCTGCCACTGCTTTTCCATCACTGGAATTAGAAGGACATATCATCATGCCCAAATTTTTAAAATGTCAGTTCTTGGAATCAAACCAAATCTTCATGTTTATAAGGCAAACATTTACCAACTGAACTGTCTCCCCAGTTTAGTGAAAAAATTTAATACCATAGTATTCTGTAACAATGTCTTACAGTGCCATATTTTTATTCTTTGAAAATGTTACACATGTATGCAATATATTTTAATCATATCTACCCTCTATTCAATGCTTCTAACTCCTCATAGAAGCAGTCCCAACACAGCTCCCTTCCTACTTCATGCTCTCTCTCTCTCCTAACTCATTGCATCTGATTAATACCGCTAATATGCACCCAGGTGTGAAGTCATCTACTAGGGCATACCCAGTAGCCACTCACCTACAAAGAAGAGTGACTTTTCCTCCCTCAGCATCCATAAACTGCCAATGACTCCTTGGCTAGGGGTGGGCACCAGAAGCCTTACTCTGCCCATGCTGGAACTTTCAGCTGGCTTGTTCTTATCCAGATCTTGAATGGTAACCAGAGAATCTGTGAGTCCATTTGTGCAACAACCAGGTATTGTCTAAGGAATAGCATTTCACAACACTCCTCCCATACCCTGACTCTTACACTCCTTTTTTTCCAACACAATATTTGTATGAATTATTTAGGAATTCTCTACAATGCACCCTGATCACACTCATTTCCCAGATCCACCCTCCCACTCTTGTACAACCCCCCTCAAAAAAAATAAACCACCAAGTCCAATTTGTGTTGCCCGTACATAATCCCTAGAGTATGGCCAAACTCCCGGTGGCCATCCCCTTGAAGAAGACTGAATCCTTCCCCACCTCTATCCCATGCCCGAAGCCATCAATTGTGAAGAGGTGCATTTCAGCATCTTTAACAGTTTTTAAGGGCTCTCTTCAATAGCTTCCTGTCTGGACTTTTCCCTTTCGGGAAGGGTATTGTCACAGAAGCTCTCGAGGTCCCTCATCCTCAGTTATGAGTCTGCAGTCAACGACACCACTGCAAAGGCTTTCTCACTCGCAGCAGCCAGCAGCAGTCAGATTATGGATGTCAACCTGGTGGCGGCACAGTTCACCATCTTAAACTCTTTAAAATGCCATCCTCTTCTGCAACATCACTAAGCCCAGAGATGTCACATCTGAGGCTGAGCATTCACAATCACTTCTTTGTAGCACCTTTGGCTGGTCTAAGTCTCTGCATTAACCAGTCCACCACAATAAGAAGCTTCTCTGGTAAAGGTGCAAAGCAGTGCAAATCTATGACCATTTAGCAAAATAACATCAATAGGTTTTCTTCCTGAGTCATGGATTTGTGGACTGAGGAACTTGTATTCATTTTGCCAGAAGTGTAAACTGGTGAAGTCACTTTGGAAATCAGTATGGATGTTTCTCAAAAAGCTAGAAACAGAGCCACTATATTACTCAGATATATATCTCCTGGGCATAGCCTCAAGGGACTTTATATCATACTACAGAGACATTTGCACATCCATGTTCATTGATGATCTGTTCACATGGAATCAACCTAGATGTACATAATTCATAGGTGGTACAGATACACAGTGGAATATTATTAAACTATGGGTAATGAATAGGAAATGAGTGGATATATTTTATTTCCTTACTCTGAATAAGAAAATGGATGGATATACTTTAAGAAAACAGTCTGCACACCACTCTGGAGCAGCCCAACAAAGATGGTAAGATGAACGACAGAGCTCTGCCACACAAGGGACGATGCTACAGGGAACACCAAGGGACAGCACCTGTTGCAGCCTGAGACAGGACAAATGTCCTGGTTAAATTTAACTGTCAGCTCAAAAAGCCTGGAGTTTCCTGAGGGAAAAGTCTCAATTGATGAATTGCCTGGATGAGATTATCTTATGGGCGTGTCTGTGGGGAGAATCTGATTGCTAACTGATATCAAGGGCCCAGTCTACTGTATCACTAGGCCAGTGGTCCCGGGGAAGACTGTCTGAGTACATGTATACAGTGAGTCAGCCTGCAAGAAGCATCCTGCATGCTCCCTGCACTTCTTAGCTGCAAAGTGAGTTCCTTGTTCCTAGGCAAAGGCTGTGGTGTAACAAGCAGGTCTGCTCCCAAGTTTCCCACTTGAGTCCCGGCCTTGATTTTTTTTCACTGATGGGCTCAGACTTAGAATTGTGAGACAAGTAAGTCCTTTCTCCCCTTAGTTGCTTTAGTCTGAATGTTTTATCTATCACAGGAGTAAAGATACGGATCTCCAAGCATGATGAGCTTGGAGATGAGAACAGTGGGGGAGGGCTTTGCAGTGCATTAGAGAACTGTGAGCTCTCAGAACAGGTAAGTAGGGAACCCCGGAATGACAGTACTAAAAGATGTGGCTGTCGTAGTCAGTGGTCATTAGTGTCATCATGTCAGCTCTATAACCCCAGAGCGCTCTCTCTCTCTCTCTCTCTCTCTCTCTCTCTCTCTCACACACACACACACACACACACACGCACGCACACGCACACGCACACGCACACGCACATGCACACGCACACGCACACACACTTGTGGGCAATCCCGGAAGTCCTGATAGAATGAAGTCCTGAGTGAATGTGTGTTATTTGATATAAGCTGGACATAAGGACCAAGGCCAAATAGGATCCATGGGGAATTATCAGAGCTTTCTGCATATGGGTCAGGCTCAAAACTGGCAAAGCTTTTCTCTGGTCCAAATATGAAAGCTTGCAAACACTTGACTACTATATGCAAAGACTGTCACTTCCTCCCCTGGGATGTTTACAGCCTGGGACTGCTTCCCGACAGAGACCTCCTAACTACACTAGTGAGCCCCATCCCCTGTTGAATATAATGAACCTGCTGGTGTTCCGATTGCTGCAGTAGTTGGTACCATCCCATCAGAGTGCTCACGAAGGACGTAACTCAGCTTTTCTGTGTGTGTTTGTTCAAGTGTCTGTCTTTTCGTTGTTTCTCCACCCACTAGGTTCCCATACCCAGGCCATGCAGGACACAGCATACACTAAAGAGAAAAGGAGTCGCAATAATTAAAAAACAGTAGTTACCTTACAAAATACACCAGGATGAAGGTTATAGAACAGAGGAATTACAGGTTGTAAATGACATTATCCCTTATTCCACGGGAAGGAAGGGCTCTGGACCTGAGTGTACATCAGTAATGTTGAGTGTGTGTTTCCTTGCAGTGAGACATTCAAACAGCTTCTTCCTGGCAGCCTCTGCCTTCTCGGTGAGCATTGTCTGCAAGAACGTGGCAGGGGTTGGGGTGAGAGAGGGCAGTCAGGGTGCTAAGCAGAGAAATTAGTTTGTAGACAGGGATGATAAAGTAAGTTCCCTTCAGGCATAAGAAGGGTCAACCAGCAGTATTACAACTTAATGTCAGTTGGAAGACCCAGTTTTATTGAAGTATCTGCTGGTTTTGCTGGTAGCACCCTATGGCCAAGATGTCTGGACTACATGAAGGGAACGTTTGCCTTCCTCTGGCTTTAGTGCCATGGGTTGTTCCAATGAAAGAAAGTTCAAGGGCCAATAAAGAAGGATGAAAGACAGAAATAGTTGAGGCAATAAAGTAACAATAATAAATAATTTAGACTGACTGGAAAAAAACTGTTACAGTGTGCCTGTGATTTGTTCTCTCCAAACTAGCCAAACTAGTGTAAATTTGGACTCCGAGTTAACAGTGCTGCAAAGTGATGGGGGTGGGGAGATGAGTTACCGAGTGACTATATTTTTTACTTGAGCACAGACATATTAAGAATCCCAGTACTTCAGAACCACGGGAGTGCAAACCCTTCCTTCTGTACAACCATAGCTTCCTCCTGCAACCTAAAACTACTCCCCTACAGAGACCTCCTAATCACCTCCTGCTTCTTCAGATGTACGTATAAGTATTAAACCCTGCCTTCTCGTTTGGCTATATACAATAAACCTACCTTCTCAATCTGAAATGTACAATAAGCGTGCTGAGTCTCTGGGCACATGACCCACCAGATCCCAGCTTTTCTGTAAGTATGTCTGAGTGTCTGTTTTTTCCTCATTTCTTCTTTATCCAAGTCAAGTCAACACAAACTGTAGAGCCTGAGCAGATGGAGATTTTAGAGGTGTGTAGATCTCATGGGACTGGGTTATTTTTCCATGAATACAGTTTCTATAAACCTGGTCAGCAGCTATAATTCTCACTTTCCCTTCCTTCTGTATGCACCTGTTTGTCCTTTGACATGCCACTCTGATAAAGCAACGTAAAATCCTCACTTTTGCTGTGCCCTTGGCTTCCCAGCTTCCAGAACCATGAACCACAATAAACTTCAGTCTTTTAAGTAATCCACTCTCAGGCATCTTTTATAACAATATAAAATAAACTAAGACAATAAGTAGAACTAAGAAAGAGTGATTAAAAGAAAAAGATCATATAAAAGATGCAGACAGGGGAACTAAATAAATACCTCTAACATCTTGTTATCTTTATGAGAGTAAGAACATTTAACATTGGATATACCCTTCTAACATATACTTAGGTACATAATATGTCATTGTTAATTACAACTTGTACAGCAGACTTCTACAGTTTATTCCTATTGAATAACTAAGATTTTATACTCATTAAATAGCAAATCTTCTTATTTCAAAGGGATAAAGGATTACAAAAAGCTCCGTTATTTTTGACAACTTGATCACCTCTCCTTTTCTTATGATAAATGCATCTATCAAGGCTACTGAAAACACTGCAATAAAGTGGCTGCAAACTGAGATGCCATTGAGAGGCAGGGAGTTGTTAGAAATTATCCCAGAGGATGGACATCAGCCTGGACTATCATGGGCACCAGGAGATGTGTGACCACTTGATACTTAGTGAGTTAAAGAATAACATAAAGGAGCTGAGGAGAGAAACTTTTGATAATTGAAGGTCCATAAAGAAGGGAAATTATTTTAGCTAACTTTATAAATTTTGCTTATAACTAATTCTATGACTAACTGTCCTATATCACAATATTCTTCCACAAGATAGTATCTCTTATGAATTTAAATATTTTGTAATTATGAATGAATTATGTATCTTAACTAGTCCTTGGGGTATTGAATAGATCAAATCAGTGTGAATTTTTGTTGTTTTCAAGCAAAGGAAGATTGAATTACACTAAGAAAAATTCTAGAAAGAGAATTTGTTTCTCCTTTTTAAGAAGAGATTGTATAAGTACCTTTGCAAGAGTTAATATTGTGGGGATTGGTAGAGAGTGTCCTACCAAATGATCCTGTTCACATGACCCTCTGCCTTCATACCTTCCTCAAGGCAGGATTCCTGTAAGAGGGGATTTTAAATGTCTCAACATCAGGCACCCACATGCTGCACTAATCAGTAATCAGGGTGACATATTGAAACCCTACAGGAATAATGCTGAGCAAAAAAAAAAAAAAAAAAAAAAAAAAAAAAAAAAAAAAAAAAAACCACTCTGAGACAAAACACGTACTATTTAAATTGTTCTTTTCAATTTGTAAAGCTTACCAATAGATGCTAACTTATTAATCCTATTCTACTTTTATTCAATAGTTCACACATGCAAATACAACTCAGGTTCTTGGATATATTCAGCAACCATAAAAACTAGAGTCAAGATACATTCAAGTATAACATGTTAAAAAGTTAAAAATAGGTGTTGCAATGGTGAGGAGTTAGCTCGACAGTTAAGAGTACCTGCTGTTCTTGCAGACGATCAGAACTAAGTTTCCTATGCCCATGTTGTATAGCTCACAACTGCCTGGAACTCTGCTCCAGGGTCTCCAGTACCTTCTTCTGTCCTCTGAGATTATCCACACATATTAATGCATGCACAGGAACACACATTGTAATGGCTATTCTCTGACTTATGATGGCTATTCTTGGTTGTCAACTTTACCATACCTGGAATTAACTAACACCCAGATGGCAGGGCACACCAGTAAAGGGCTGTTTTCTTAATTAAATAGTTTTTAAGTGGGAAGATCTTTGAGTCCTTGAGGTGAGAAGATCCACCTTTAATCTGGGCCACACTTTCTGCTGACAGCCTGTAAAGAGGATGTAGGAAAAGAAGGTATCTCTCTCTTTGGTGCTTGCCCTTGCTAGCAAGTCCATTCCATCACTGGCTTTAGAGCCTACTTCTTCGGGTTTCTGGTGTATACTGAAGACCAGTTGAGACATCCAGCCTCATGGACTGAACAACTACTAAGTTTTTGGACCTTTAGTTGGTAGACAACCATTGTTGGACTAATTGTAAGTCTGTCTAATAAATCCACTTCAGATAGATAGATAGATAGATAGATAGATAGATAGATAGATAGATAGAGATACATACATACATACATACATACATACATACATAGATTCTGTAAGTTCCTTTCCTCTAGAGCAGTGTGGTTTCTCAACCTTCCTAATGCTGCAACATTTTAATACAGTTTCTCATGTTATGGCAATCTCCAACCATAAAATTATTTTGTTTCTACTTCACAATTGTAACTGTTATGAATAGTAATGTGGTATCTGATATGTAGGATATCTGATATACAGAATATCTGGCCCTGAAAGGGTCACAACTCACAGGTTGAGAGCTCAGCAGACTGCTGACTAATCTAATACACACACATGAACACATAAAATAAAAACAAACAAATCTGAGTGGTAGGAAAAATTTCCTTGTAAATGACCCTCCAGATGGGCATACACCTCTTGGAAAATTAGTCAAATTCTTTTTAGTGCTGACTAAATGAACTGCAATTACTAGGTGGATAGGAGAAGGAATATGGTAGAAGGAGCTATGGGGAATTAATTCACCAGTAACATGGATTAGACTCTTTATCTAATCTTTGTTCCAACCAATAAACAAAGGCCTACTTTCTTAGTAAAAGGCCATTAAAGATACATTTTTCTATGCCAAAAATCATTGAAATGCTTCCTCTAATGTGAATAATTTCATAAACCTATCTTAGTCTTAAATGAGAATGATTTGTCAATAATCAAAAATAAAATCTCCAAAATATGAAATTGTACCACCACTTTAGTTATTAGGTTCTCTGATGGTCAATTACACACAGCATCACTTTGTAATCAGCAGTTTGCATTTTTAATAAATGAAAGAAAAGTCTCCTCACCATTTATTTCACTGTGTGCATACACCTAATTCTTTACTCACTTCTTGTGATATTCTTTCTCTTACATAAAAAAAGCCCTCTAAACCCACAGCAAAAGTCAATTGAAGACATGTTCAGAAATGTGAAAATGTTTTAAAACATACACTGTCTAGTTAAGTAAGACTGGGCTGTGTGCTAAGAGATGTTAATGTTATATCCTGAGGATTTAAGACTCCAGAGAAATGACCAGGTCCAATTTCTAACAGGCTAAAGCATTTCATTAACATTGATTGAAGCAGTGGCCACAAGCTTTTTGCCTTACTTTGTGGTTTGAAACTGGATCCTAGGTGTAAACATCAACTATGACAAAAAGAAAAAAAATAGAAATAATGTAAAATGTTTATTTAACCTTTGAGCAACTACAAACAAAACAAACATTTGAATGTTACCTCAGCTGTGAGTTTTGTATAATTTTAAGAACCAAAAATAAAGCTGCCCTTAAAAAGAAGTCTAATAAGAACCAGATTTCATATGTAATTTCTGGGGTTCAACTTATCACTGTTCTAAAATCCCAGAGCAGCCAACTAACAACTGAGTTTCATTTCATATGATAAGACATTTTAGAAAGCTGAATGTGTGGACAAATGAGGAAAGTTTTCATTAAGGACAATGTTGTGTTTGGAGTTTTACTCTTCAAGTACTGAATAATTATATCCCTTGATATCTAAAAGAATTATCGTATATGCTGTCCATTTCTGTTCTTATATTTTATCCCCTTCCTTCAATCATCTTTTAAATGAATAAAACCGATATATTAAAACAATATTAGCTTCTCTTCCCTTCTTTTTACACTCTGTGACACAGGAGTATCCTCTGAAATATTTTTTCTCTGCATTACTGAGGAGTATATGAAAGAAAGAGACTAACTTTTTAATATTGTGTTCATGTTTATTTTTATTTATCCATGTTTTGTCTACATGTGTATCTGTGTCCATGTGTGTACCTAATGCTCACAGCGGCCAGAAAAAAAGAGATCAGATTTTCTATAACTGGAGGTACAGATGGTTGTGAGCCACTTTGTGGTTGCTGGGAATCCCTGACAAAAGCAAACTTAAGAGAAAGAGCAAAGTTTTATTTGTCTCACAGACCTATGTCACAGGCCAGCACAGCAGAATGTCATAGGAGTTGCAGTCACATTCTACACATGGTCACATTAGCAGCAGGTCACACACCCACAGCCAAAGGAAGAAAGCAAAGAATGCATGCATGCTATTGCTCAGTTGCTTCTATTCCTTCTTACACAGTCCGGAATCCCTTTCCCAGTATCCCTCCACATCAATATAATCAAAATAATCCTCCCCAGACATGCCCACATGCCACCATAATTTAGAAAGCTCCTCATTGAGACTTCCCAGTTCATTATAAATTCTGCAGTGTTAACACTAGCTACTGCAAATATTGAACCAAGATCCAGAAGGTCTGGAGTAAAATATTCTGTTTATAACTTATTATGTGTGTGGCATTGGTGTGGTATGACAGACTTTTCCTATTGAGACACAATAAACATTTCACCCTAGAAATGGAGCCCACCACAGACCAAAGTAATGCCTGTACCAAAATTCAGTGATGAACCAAAGAGTTTTTATCAGAGTTATTAAGTGTGAGTATGGCAGAGGGATTACTTACAAGACCATGGAACTCAAAAGTGGCTGCATGACCAAAAATCCTGCCACAACACTGGTGTTGGCTCATGAAAGCTGCATCCTTAGAGCTCCCTGCTCACCTCACAAGCAGCTTAATAGGTCCAGGGATGCCCTATCTTCAGCTCAGATGGTCATTCTCCAGCTCTAGCAAGTCTTTAATGCTTCTAACAGCCGAGGAGGGCCCTGAAAGGATCTTGTAGGTTTCAACCTTCCCATGTGAAGTTTGTTTACTTCCCGAGTTTGATGAGCCTCCCTAGTCCCTGTGGTAGGCTGTTTCAGTTCAGAGCAATCTTCTACACAACCCTTGTGTGCATCTCTTGTCCACTGTTCTTCAGTTCTCCTATTTTCATATATTTTGTCATTAATTTTACAAGTTTTGTCAGTTTGTATGGGTCCTTATTTTAATGCACCTACAAATATTATGCAAAATTTGAGTTATATAAAATGGTGACCATAATTTGATTATAAACATCATAATCGATATCATTAATTCACTGAAGCCACATACACATTTGGACAAGATACACATGAAAGGATGAGCTTTTATAGTCATTATCTTATTATCAACTATGCTGTGTGACATTGAACAGAAAAGATACTATTCTGCAGATGTCTCATTCAGCCCTTTCTGCAGCTAATATTCATGTGCCAGAAATCCTTCTAAATGCTGAATAAACAAGGGATATGGAAATTTTCAGTAGGTAACCTGGCAACCACAATGAATTTCAGTGATGCTATTACAGATACCTCAGAAGCATAATGAGAACACATAAAAGCAACAATGAATCCAGTCTGGGAATAGAATAGACAGTTTATAGACTTCCCTTGGAAGACACAGCATCTCACTTGCAAGAATGAGTAACAAGCAGAGTAGCCAAGCAAAACCCAAGGAATAGGAAGAGTCTGGGCATAACTAGCTGCCTACAAATTACAATATTGCTGGAAAGAGTAGAAGACTGTAGCAAGGGAATGAGCCTATAAAGTTAGCAGGCATCAAATAATAAAGGGAATTTGTTGCATGTTAAAACATTAAGACCTTATTCTTAGAAGCAATAGCGAGTAACTCAAGTATGTAAGAAAAGGGGAAGCTCAGCAAGATTTCCTTTTTTAACAGGAGAGGCAAAAATCTCTGAAGGGTACCAGACAGGCAACATAGGCATGTACTACTGTGACCAAAGCAAACAGTGGGAGAACCTGGTTTAGGCATACTATGCAAAGAGAGAGAGAGGGGGAGGTAAAGAAAAGAGGAAAATAAAGTTAAGGTCGTTAGCATCTATGAGCATGTAGACTTTCAGAGGTCAAAGAGAAAGACTAAAGCAGTATTCCATTGACTTAGTGGAGGAAGGGACATTCAATGGTAATGAAATTAAAGGAAGAGAATATGTGTGTTAGATAAGATAGGCTTAGCATGGAATTCTCACAAAGAAAGGCAAGAGATGATGACATTCAATCTATGGATATCTAATTTATGCTTGACACCTGAATACAAATGTCTACTAAACACGGATAGAGTCTTAAAGACATTCTGCATTGAAAATACAGATTTAGGACTTTTCATAACAAAAATTCTAAAAAAAATGATGTCAAGAGATGTTAAAAAATAAGTTGAGAAGAAAAAAATTAGGACATTACAATAAACATATACAAGTATAAAAATAAATATGTAACATTAGCACAATGAAGTTAGAGACAGTCTAAAGATAGTGTATCTACTTCTGAGTCTGGTGAACTTCATTAGAAATAAGTGATTTCAATATTATTCTTATCCAATACACAGGTCATATGGACAAAAATTAAACAGAAGAATCAGAACTAAACAACAACGTAACTGCCATGGCCCTAACAGTTATATTCAGAGTAATTCCATGCAAATGCCAAAGAATGCACACTGTATTTAGCAACCCAAAGAAGTTCCTCTAAGACAGAAAACATTCTGGGACACAAAAACAATCTCATTGAGCTCAGAAAACCTGAGATAACTCCATGTCTCTTATCTGCCACAGTGCAATACAACTTAAAATGGGGCTGGAGAGATGGCTCAGCCGTTAAAGGCTAGGCTCACAACCAAAATACAACTTAAAATGAACAATAAACAAACCTCTAGTAAAAACAAAGATACATGGAGATTAAATAATTCATTACTGAATGATGAATGGGTCAAAGAAGAAATCACAGAAGAAATTTGTAAGACTTCTGAAACTAAATGAGATTGAAAAGCAACAGAACACGATAAAAGAAAACCTATGAGAGAAAGTTGTAGCTTTAAGTGCCTACACTAAAAAAAAAAAAATCAAAAAGACCTCTGGAAGATATAGCAGCTGCTCAGGTGCAGGCCGTGCTGGTCAGAACAGTGTGCCTGCCCCTACACAGGTGGAGATCTACTGCTCAAGCGCAGGGCATGCCAGTCAGAAGAACAGAGACACCTGCTGAACCAAAGGCCAGGCTAGCTGCCTGAAGTCCAGGCACCAACTCTGATGGAGACTCCCTGCTGGATCAGAGGTCATGTTGGTCAACAGGAATACAAATCACAAAGACCAGAGACCAAAGAGAAAACAGAAACCAAGGAACAAAATGCCCATTCAATAAATAAATAAATAAAACAAAACTCAGAAATCTGCACCTAATGTATATTCATCCCAAATCCAGATGCCTAGACACCAGCATAAGAATATAATCAACAACAGCCAGGGCAATATGTTATCCGTAGAGCACAGCTATCCTACTATAGCAAGCCCTGAATGTCCCAGCGTAGCTGAAGCACAGGAAAATGACCTTAAAACCAACTTTATAAAGATGATAGAGGTCCTTAAAGAGGAAATGAATCAATCCCCAAAGAAATCCAAGAAAACACAAACAAAAAATGGGAGAAAATGAATAAATCCCTTAAGAAAATACAGGAACACACAAATAATGGGAGGAAACAAATAAAATAATTAAAGAGAGCCAGGAAAAATGAACAGGTGAAAAAATGAATAAAACTGTTCAAGACCTGAAAATGAAAGAGAAGCAATAGAAAAAACACAAAATGAGGAATTGGAGATAGAAAATCAAGGTAAGAAGACAGGAGCTACAGACACAAGCATCACTAACAGAAGGAAGAGAAGGAAGAGAGAATCCCAGAAGCGGTAGATACAATAGAAGAAACTGACGCATCGGTTAAAAAGTAATGTTAAATCTAAAAAGCTCCTGACACAAAACATCCAGGAAATCTAGGATATTGTGAAAAGACCAAACCTAAGAATAATAAAGAAGAAGAAGGAGAAGGTTCCCAAATCAAAGGCACAGAAAATATATTCAACAAAAATTATGGAAGAAAATTTTCCTAACCTGAGGAAGGAGATAACTATATAAATATAAGAAGCTTACAGAACACCAAATAAATTTTTATGGAAAAAAATTACCCTCAACACATATTAATCAAACACTAAACACAGAGAACAAAACAAAACAAAGAAAAAGAAGAAGAACACTAAAATCTACAAGGGAAAAAGGCCAAGTAACATACACAGGCAGGCCTATTAGAATTACACCTGACTTCTCAACAAAGACTCTTATATTCAGAAGGGCCTAGACAGATGTGCTAAAGACTCTAAGGGACCGCAGAAGGCAGGCTAGACTACTATACGCAGCAAAACTTTCAATAACCATAGATGGAAAAAAACAAGCTATTCCATGACCAAGTAAAATAAAACAATATCAATTCACAAATCTAGCTCTACAGAAGGTATTAGAATGAAAACTCCTAAACAAGTTGATTAATTACAGCCCTGAAAACACAGGAAATAAATAATCTCACACAAACAAACCAAAAGAAGGGAAACACACACACACACACACACACACACACACACACACACACACACACACACACAACACACAACACACACACACACAAAATAATAGGAACTAACAATCATTGGTCATTGATATCTCTCAACATCAATGGACTCAATTATCCATTAAAAAGACAAAGGCTAAGAGAATGAATATGAAAACAGGACCCATCCTTAAGCGGCATACAAGAAATACACCTCAACCTCAGGATAGATATTACTTCAGAGTAAAGGGCTAGAAAATGATTTTACAAGCAAGTGGATCCAAGAAGCAAGCTGGTATTCTAATATCTAATAAAATAGACTTCAAATCAAAATAGATCAAAGAAGATGGGGAAGGACACTTGATACTTATCCAAAGAAAAATCCACCAAGATGATATCTCAATTCTTAACATCTAAGTAAGGGCACCCACAATTGTAAAAGAAACATTACTAAAGCTTAAATCACACATCAAACCTCACATATTAATAGTGGAGAGTTCAGCATCCCATTCTCACCTATGGACAGGTCATCCAGACAATAACTAGACAGAGAAATAATGGAGCTAACAGTTATCAGGTACCAAATATACCTAACAGATATCTATAGAACATTTCACCCAAACACCAAAGAATCTCCCTTCTTCTCAGCACCTCACAGAACATTATCCAAAACTGACCATGTGCTTGGTCAAAGCAAATCTCAACAGACACAAAAAAAATTGAAATAACCTCATGCATCCTATTAGACCACCACAGATTATGTAGCCAGATTTCAAAAACAACAGAAATAAGAGAACGCTTATAAACTCATGGAAACTGAACAACTCTCTACTGAATGACTATTGAGTCAAGGAAGAAATAAAGCAAAAAATTAAAGACTTCCTAGAATTCAATGAAAATTAAAGCACAATATACTCAGACTCATAGGATACAATGAAAGCAGTATGAAGAGAAAAGTTCACATCACTAAGTGCCTTCATAAAGAAACCAGAGAGATCTCATACTAGCAACTTAAGAGCACACCTGAAAGTGCTGGAAGAAAAAGAGGCAAATACCCAAGAGGTGTAGATGGCAGGAGATAATAAAACTGAAGGCTAAAATAAATAAAATAGAAAGAGAACAATACAAAGAATCAATGAAATAAAGACTTGATTCTTTGAGAAAATCACCAAAAAGGACAAACCCATGTACAAATTAAAAGACACACACACAGAAACAGAACATCAAAAGTAACAAAATCAGAAAAAAAAAGGCAAATATAAGAACAGACACTGAGGAAATCCAAAGAATCATTAATTTATACTTCAAAATCGTGTACTTCAAAAAAATTTGAAAAAAAAAAGAAATGGACAATTTTCTTGATAGATACCACTTATCAAAGTTAAATCAAGATCAGATAAACAATTAAAATAAATCTATTGCCCCTAAGGAAACAGTCATTAAAAGTCTCCCAACCAAAAATCAGGGCCAGACATTCAAAGAAGAGCTAATACCAATGCTTCTCAAATTACTCCACAACACAGAAATAGAAGGAACACTGCCAAATTCAATTTATGAGGACACAGTTACCTTGATACCCAAACCACACAAAGACACAACAAAGAAAGAGAATTACAGACCAATTTACCTCATGAACATTGATGCAAAAATACTCAATAAAATACTTGAGTCCAAACCAAATCCAAGAACAGATCAAAAGATCATCCACCATGATCAAGTAGGCTTCATCCCAGAGGTGCAGGGATGGGTCAACTAAAATCTTTCAATGTGACCCACCATACCAAAAAAAAAATTAAAGAAAAAGAAAAATCATCTCATTAGATGCTGAAAAAGCCTTTGACAAAATTCAATCCCCCTTCAGGATAAAAGTCTTGGAGATATCAGAGATACAAGGGGCATACCTAACCTTAATAAAGGCAATTTACAGAAAGCCTATAGTTAATATCAAACTAAATGGAGAGAAACTGAAAGCAACTCCATTAAAGTCAGAAACAGGGCAAGGATATCCACCTCTCCATATCTATTCAATGTCATACTGGATGTTCTAGCTAGACCAAGAAGACAGTTAAAGGAGATCAAGGGGATAGAAGTTGGAAAGGAAGAAGTTAAAGTATTATTTACAGATGATATGATAATATACATTAAGTAACCCCCAAAATAATACCAGGGAACTCCTACAGCTGATAAACAACATCAGCAGAGTGGCTAGATACAAGATTAACTCACAAAAATCAGTAGCTTTCTTATATACAAATGACAAATGGGCTGAGAAAGAAATCAGGGAAAAAATACCCTTCACCACAACATAATATAAAATATGTATAAAATATCTTGGGTTAACTCTAACCAAGCAAGTGAAAGACCTGTATGACAGTAACTTCAAGTCTTTGAAGAAAGAAATTGAAGAAAATATCAGAAGATGGAAAGATCTCCCATGCTCATGGATCAGTAGAGTTAACAGTAAAAATGGCCATCTCGTCCAGCCTTGATGGTATGTGCCTAGTTTTACTATAATTTGACATGTCGTATTTGGTTGATATACCTGGGAGCCCTGCCCTTTTCTAAAGCAGTGGAAAAGCAGTGGATCTGAGGGAGAAGAGATGTGTCAGTTAGAGACTGGGAGGAGATAAGGGAGGGGAAATCAAGGTTGATATGCAATATATGAAAGAAGAATAAATTAAGAAATAATAATAAAATTTTACAGTTAAAAGTAATATAATGTATTTACACTTACATGTGCATCAGTTTAGTGAGAAATTAAATTGACATGCCATAAATGAATTAGTGCACCTCTCAATAAACTTTATATTACTAGAACTCAAAGTATATCAAAGCCTAGAGTTATGTATGAAAATGACAGAAATGAAGATCTCTGATATCTACAAAATAAAATTATCTCTGGTACTAGCTATTTTATCCTGAACTGACTTCCTATACTTTATGAGCTTTTAAGTTTTTAATGTCCAAATAAAGGAACTGATCTGGAAAACCTGATTGTTATATCTGCTTTCTCAGTCATTCACAATGCAGTAGTTCTCTACTGAGTGCCTCATTCGTTCATTCATTTATTCATTCAAAGAGTATTTGTTCCGAACCAACCATGTTTTAGAAATTGTTCAAAGCTCACAAGAGGGAGAAATGAACAAAACAGCTCCAGTCCTTGGTATCAAGAGCTGGTAGGGAAGAAAAGAAGAAATAAAACCCACATATGCTGGGTAAGGAAAAAACACTTTGAAGGAAAGAATCAAGAGAAGGAATGGGAAGAGTGGGTACGTTTTACACAGAATCGGCGTCAAGAGCTGTCTGGTGACATGTCTGAACAAAGGTCTGAGGGAAGAATCAAGCACAGCATGAATTTTTTAAAGACAATAGTCCTCTTCAAACAACAGCAACAACAAAAAAGACCATGCTGCAGATACAGGTTTGGTGTCCACAAAGACCATCAGAGATATGATGATGAGGCTGGGTTGTCCCTCAAAAGGAGCACCAGTAAGGGGTTTTCATCTGTCTAAGACGGAAAACTGTAAAGTTCTGACAGAGGAACATTAATCAACATATTTTTCCAGCTATTTGAAAACCAGACTTGTCAAGATAACCAGAAATGGTTAGGATAGCCTGGGCGAAGGCTGTGGGGTCTGAACTGGAAAGGAAGTAGACCCACCAGTGAGAGGTGATCAGAGAGATCAGCTTTAAACAGGCTGGCTGGCAAGATTGTGACATTACACACAGATGGGATAAGGGGTGTAAGACTTTGTACTAACTAACTATCAGGATGGAGTTACCACTAACAAAGTGTGGCTGCCTCGAAGGAACAATTCAGTGCCATGGAAGTTCTAGTGCTAAGTTCAAACGCCAGCTAGGAGCCGTCTTGCAGAATTAAATAAGCAGTTATATATACGATACTGTACTGGAAATATACATAGTGTAGGTGTTAGAGACTGAAAGTTTATGGATACCCTCAGATATTAAAGTCCTAAGTCTTGAGAAGATGTTAAGCATCAGGGACTTTAGGAAAGACCCAGGCTTAAAGTCAGGAAGATCAGGCCTAAGTGATGGGTGTTGTGGAATAATCTTTTTGTACACTGTGAAGATGTGACACTCAGATTGGTTTAATAAAAAGGTGAAAGGCCAATAGCAAGGCAGGATTGTCAGGGCATGGAGGGTGCTGTGAAGAATTAGGGGAGTTGCCAAGAGAAGGAGGATAAGCAAGACATGCAGGAGGGGAGGTAACAGCCATGAGCCGTGTGGCAGACATAGATTAATAGAAATGGGTTAATTTAAGTTATAAGAGCTAGTTAGAAACAAGCCTAAGCTATAGGCCAAGATTTCATAATTAATAATAAATCTATGTGTCATTCTTGGGAAGCTGACAGTCCAATGAAAAATCCACCTCCAGATGGGCTATAAGAAAAGAAAGGGGATCTTGCTCCGGACTTCCCTTTTGGAACACTGGTGAGTGGCCTTCCTTGCCCCGGACCCCATCCCTGGGCACCAGCCACTCCAGGGAAGACCTGCCCAACTTGGCCCCAGGTTCTGGCCACCGGGCAGGTTCCCTGCTAGCCCCACCAGGAAGGATCCCCTTCTCCAAGACCCCTGGCAGACCCTGCAGTCTCCACGCCCTGCCCCCACGCCCATCCGCTTGAGCCCCAAGCCTCTTCCTGAGACTTAGAGGCCGGCCCCCAGCTCCCATCTTGCTCCGGACTTCCCTTTTGGAACACTGGTGAGTGGCCTTCCTTGCCCCAGACCCCATCCCTGGGCACCAGCCACTCCAGGGAAGACCTGCCCAACTTGGCCCCAGGTTCTGGCCACCAGGCAGGTTCCCTGCTAGCTCCACTGGGAAGGATCCCCTTCGCCAAGACCCCTGGCAGACCCTGCAGTCTCCACGCCCTGCCCCCACGCCCATCCGCCTGAGCCCAAGCCTCTTCCTGAGACTTAGAGGCCAGCCCCCAGCTCCCATCTTGCTCCGGACTTCCCTTTTGGAACACTGGTCTGTCTGAACCAAGTGTGCGGATAAGGCCAAGAACAAACCACAAGGAGATGGGCAGACGTCAAGGCAGAAACATAAACAACAAAATGAATAGCAATACAGCATCACCAGGCCCTAGCCCTCCTCCAACACCTAGACCTGAACATCAGAAATTGGAAGAAGCAGAAGAAAACAGCCTTATGAATGACATCATGAAGAAGCTAGAGGCTTGTGCAGAGGAAAAGACAAAAAAATGTGAAGAACGCTGTAAACAACTAGAGGAAAGGGCAAACAAATTAGAAGAAATCAATAAAGTCCTGGAAGAAAACAATAAAGTACTGAGAGAAAATCAAGAAAAATCAATGAAACAAATGAAGGAAACAGTCCAAGACCTGAAAAGGGAAATAGAAAAAATGAAGAAGACACAAACAGAGGGAATGCTGGAAATAGAAAATCTGAGAAAATGAATGGGAACTTCAGATGCAAGTATAATCAACAGAATGCAAGAGATGGAAGAGAGGATCTCTAGCGTTGAAGATACAGTAGAAGAAATACATTCATCAGTCAAAGAAAACACTAAAGCCAACAAAGTCATGAACCAAAATGTCCAAGAAATTTGGGACACCATGAAAAGACCAAACCTAAGAATAATAGGGGTCAAAGAAGGAGAAGAATACCAACTCAAGGGCACAGAAAACATATTCAACAAGATCATAGAAGAAAACTTTCCCAACTTAAAGAAGGAAATGCCTATGAAGATACAAGAAGCTTATAGAACACCAAACAGACTAGACCCCCAAAAAAAGTCCCCTCGCCACATAATAGTTAAACAACTAAACGTACAGAATAAAGAAAGAATATTAAGAGCAGCAAAGGAAAAAGGCCAAGTGACATATAAAGGCAAACCCATCAGAATAACACCCGATTTCTCAATGGAGACTTTGAAAGCCAGAAGGACCTGGACAGATGTAATGCAGACACTAAGAGACCATGGATGTCAGCCTAGACTAATATACCCAGCAAAACTTTCAATCACCATAGATGGAGTGAACAAGACATTCCATGACAAAGCCAGATTTAAACAATACTTATCCACAAACCCAGCCCTACAGAAAGCACTAAAAGGAAAATTCCAACCTAAGGAAGTCAGATACACCCTCGAAAACACAGGCAACAGATAAAGCCATAGCAGTAAACCCCAACGTATAGAAGTACACACACATCACCACCAAAAAATAACAGGAATGAACAATCACTGGTCATTAATTTCCCTCAATATCAATGGACTTCACCTATAAAAAGACATAGGCTTACAGAATGGATACGAAAGCAGGACCCATCTTTCTGCTGCATACAAGAAACACATCTCAAATTCAAAGATAGACACTACCTAAAAATAAAAGGCTGGGATAAGACTTTCCAATCAAACGGTCTTAAGAAACAAGCAGGTGTAGCCATCCTGATATCCAGCAAAATAGACTTCAAACTAAAATCAATCAAAAGAGATCAAGAAGGGCATTACATACTCATCACAGGAAAGATCCACCAAGATGAAGTCTCAATTCTGAATATTTATGCCCCAAACACAAGGGCACCCACATATGTAAAAGAAACATTACTAAAGCTTAAATCACATATAAAACCCCACACATTAATAGTAGGAGACCTCAACACCCCACTTTCACCACTGGACAGATCTCCCAAATTGAAACTTAACAGAGAAATAAAGGACTTAACTGATGTCATGACTCAAATGGACTTAATCGATATCTACAGAACATTCCATCCTAACAAAAAAGAATATACCTTCTTCTCAGCACCCCATGGAACCTTCTCTAAAATTGACCACATACTTGGCCACAAAACAAATCTAAACAGATACAGAACAATTGGAATAACCTCCTGTGTTCTATCAGACCACCATGGTCTAAAGTTGGATTTCAACAACAACAAAAACTACAGAAAACCTACAATCTCATGGAAACTGAATAATACCCAACTGAATCACCAATGGGTTAAGGAAGAAATAAAGAAAGAAATTAAAGACTTCCTAGAGATCAATGAAAATGAAGACACCACATATCCAAATTTATGGGACACTATGAAAGCAGTACTAAGAGGGAAATTCATAGCACTAAATGCCCACATAAATAAGTTGGAGAAATCTCACACTAGAGACTTAACAGCATACCTGAAAGCTCTAGAACAAGAAGAAGCACAGTCTCCCAGGAAAAATAGACGCCAGGAAATTATCAAAGTGAGAGCTGAAATCAATAAAATAGAAACAAAGAGAACAATACAAAAAATTAATGAAACAAAGAGTTGGTTCTTTGAGAAAATCAACAAGATAGACAAGCCCTTATCCAAACTAACCAAAAGACAGAGAGAGAGCATCCAAATCAACAAAATCAGAATTGAAAAGGGGGACATAACAACAGACATTGAGGAAATCCAGAGAATCATCAGGTCATACTTCAAAAACCTCTATTCGACAAAACTGGAAAGCCTAAAAGAAATGGATAACTTTCTGGATAGGTACCACATACCTAAGTTAAATCAAGACCAGATAAACTATTTAAATAGTCCAATAACCCCTAACGAAATACAAACAGTCATTAAAAGTCTCCCAACCAAAAAAAGCCCAGGACCAGATGGTCAGCGCAAAATTCTACCAGATCTTCAAAGAAGAGTTAATACCAATACTCTCTAAATTGTTCCACACAATAGAAACAGAAGGAACATTACCAAACTCCTTCTACGAGGCTACAATTACCCTAATTCCTAAACCAAACAAGGATACAACAAAGAAAGAGAACTACAGACCGATCTCCCTCATGAACATTGATGCAAAAATACTCAATAAAATACTGGCAAACAGACTCCAAGAACACATCAAAACAATTATCCACCATGATCAAGTAGGATTCATTCCAGGGATGCAAGGGTGGTTCAACATACGAAAGTCTGTCAATGTAATACACCATATAAACAAACTCAAAGAAAAAAACCATATGATCATCTCACTGGATGCAGAAAAGGCATTTGACAAAATCCAACACCCCTTCATGATAAAGGTATTGGAGCGATCAGGAATACAGGGAACATACCTAAACATAATAAAGGCAATTTACAGCAAGCCAACAGCCAACATCAAATTAAATGGAGAGAAACTCAAAGCAATTCCACTAAAATCAGGAACGAGGCAAGGCTGTCCGCTCTCCCCATACTTATTCAATATAGTACTTGAAGTTCTAGCCAGAGCAATAAGACAACATAAGGAGATTAAGGGGATACAAATTGGAAAGGAAGACGTCAAGCTTTCCCTATTTGCAGATGACATGATAGTATACTTGAGCGACCCCAAAGATTCCACCAAGGATCTGATACAGCTTATAAACACCTTCAGCAACATAGCAGGATACAAGATCAACTCAAAAAAATCAGTAGCCCTCCTATATACAATGGACAAAGAAGCAGAGAAGGAAATCAGAGATACATCACCCTTTACTATAGCCACAAATGACATAAAATATCTTGGGGTAACACTAACCAAGCAAGTGAAGGACCTATATGACAAGAACTTTAAGTCCCTGAAAAAAGAAATTGAAGAAGATGTCAGAAAATGGAAAGATCTCCCATGCTCATGAATAGGCAGGACTAACATAGTAAAAATGGCAATCTTACCAAAAGCAATCTACCGATTCAATGCAATCCCCATCAAAATACCAACACAATTCTTCACAGACCTGGAAAGAATAATACTCAACTTCATATGGAAAAACAAAAAACCCAGGATAGCCAAATGAATCCTGTACAATAACACAACTTCTGGAGGCATCACGATCCCTGACTTCAAGATCTACTATAGAGCTACAGTAATAAAAACAGCTTGGTACTGGCATAAAAACCGACATGTGGACCAATGGAATCGAATTGAAGACCCTGACATTAATCCGCACACCTATGAACATATAATTTTTGACAAAGAAGCCAAAAGTGCACAATGGAAAAAAGAAAGCATCTTCAACAAATGGTGCTGGCAAAACTGGATATCAACATATAGAAGGCTGCAAATAGATCCATATCTATCACCGTGCACAAAACTTAAGTCCAAGTGGATCAAGGACCTCAACATAAATCCAGCTACTCTGAACCTGCTAGAAGAGAAAGTAGGAAGTAGTCTTGAACGCATTGGCATAGGAGACCACTTCCTAAATAGAACACCAGTAGCACAGACTCTGAGAGAAACAATCAATCAATGGGACCTCTTGAAACTGAGAAGCTTTTGTAGAGCAAAGGATACGGTCAACAAGGCAAAGCGACAGCCGACAGAATGGGAAAAGATCTTCACCAACCCCACATCTGACAGAGGACTGATATCCAGAATATATAAGGAACTCAAGAAATTAGACATCAAAATGCCCAACAGTCCAATTAAGAAATGGGCTATAGAACTAAACAGAGAATTCTCAACAGAGGAAACTCAAATGGCCGAAAGACATTTAAGGAATTGCTCAACATCCCTAATCATCAGGGAAATGCAAATCAAAACAACTCTGAGATACCACCTTACGCCTGTCAGAATGGCTAAGATCAAAAACACTGAAGACACCGTATGCTGGAGAGGATGTGGAGCTAGGGGAACTCTCCTCCACTGCTGGTGGGAATGCAAGCTTGTACAACCACTTTGGAAATCAATATGGTGCTTTCTTAGAAAATTGGGAATCCATCTCCCCCAAGATCCAGCTATACCACTCTTGGGCATATACCCAAGAAATGCTCAACCACACCATAAGAGCACTTGTTCAGCTATGTTCATATCAGCATTGTTTGTAATAGCCAGAACATGGAAACAACCTAGATGCCCTTCAACTGAAGAATGGATAAACAAAATGTGGTACATATACACAATGGAATACTACTCAGCAGAAAAAAACAATGACATCATGAGGTTTGCAGACAAATGGATGGATCTAGAAAAAATCATCCTGAGTGAGGTAACCCAGACTCAGAAAGACAAACATGGTATGTACTCACTCATAGCAGGATACTAGACATGAAACAAGGATGACTTGTCTGCTATTCACATCACCAGGGAGGCTACCTGGAAAACAGGACCCCAAGAAAGACACAGGGATCGCCCAATGACAGAGAAATGGAATGAGATCTACATGAACAGCCTGGACATGAGTAGGGGTAATGAAAGGCGAGGGTCAAGGGAAAGAGAGCTCGGGGGAGCGGGAGATCCCAGCTGGATCAACAACAGAGAGAGAGAACAAGGAATAGGAGACCATGGTAAATGAAGACCACATGAGAATAGGAAGAAGCAAAGTGCTAGAGAGGCCCACAGAAATCCACAAAGATACCCACACAACAGACTGCCGGCAATGGTCGAGAGACAGCCCAAACTGACCTACTCTGGTGATGGGATGGCCAAACACCCTAATTGTCATGCTAGAAACCTCATCCAACTACTGAGGGATCTGGATGCAGAGATCCATGACAAGGCCCTGGGTGGATCTCTGGGAGTCCAATTAGCGAGAATGAGGAGGGTTTATATGAGCGAGAATTGTTGAGACCAAGGTTGGATAAAGCACAGGGACAAATAGCCAAATGAATGGAAACACATGAACTATGAACCAATGACTGAGGGGTCCCCACTGGATCAGGCCCTCCGAATGGGTGAGACAGTTGATTGGCTTGATCTGTTTGGGAGGCATCCAGGCAGTGGGACCGGGTCCTGTGCTCATTGCATGAGTTGGCTGTTTGAAACCTGGGGCCTATGCAGGATTGTTTGGCTCGGCCTGGGAGGAGGGGACTAGACCTACCTGGACTGAGTCTACCAGGTTGACCTCAGTCTGTGGCTGTGGAGAAGGCTTTGCCCTGGAGTAGATGGGAATGGGGGGGGGGGGGGGGGGGGGTTGGGGGGGAAGGTGAGGGGGATGGGAGGGGGGAGAACAAGGGAATCCGTGGCTGATATGTAGAACTGAATTGTATTGCAAAATAAATTAAAATTAAAAAAAAATAAATAAAGAACCTGACTGGTTTATACCTAGGCAGGATAAATTTAGGCTGGAGAACCAGACAATGAGGTTTCTGGGAATAAGGGATGAGGCCAGAATTGTGAAGAGACTAAGAGAGAAGGAGGTAAACTTGCAATACTGTGAAAAGGATCCACTCCACATGGCAAAGCATAGATAAGTATTATGGGTTAATTTAAAATGTATGAGTTACCTAGTAATAAACCTGAATTATAATTATTAAAAAAAAAAGAAAGGGAAACTACAACTCAGTCTCTGTCTCTGTCTCTGTCTCTCTCTCTCTCTCTCTCTCTCTCTCTCTCTCTCTCTCTCTCTCTCTCTCTCTCTCCCTGGTTGTCTAGCTCCCCTCTCCCTCTTTCCCCTCTTTTCTTTGCCTCCCCCACCTCCTCTCCCTTTCCACCATATAAGAACACAGTAAGAAAGTTAGAAAGCAACTTCTTGCAGGCTGGGAAATTACTCCCGTAAGGAATCACCCATTTTGTGTCTTCTTATCTTTTAGAATTGTGGGAAAGAATGTTGTTTATTTGAGTGTTTTGTCATAATCAGCCCTAACTAGTTAAGACAGGAGATGTAAGTCTGACTAAAGTTCCTAGAGAAAGAGAGTTTTAGATTGAAATGGAAGTCCAGGGACATACCAGAAGCATTGCCACTGGCTGATGTTTGAGAGAGGGAGACACAGCGAGGGAGCCTGGGTGGGAACAGCAACCGGGAAAGGAGAGAGGTGAACCCCAGCAACCTGGAGATGGCTATTGTAAGAAGAGTGTTCCGGCAGGAAAGGTGCCACTGGCAGATTGAGTATTCGGTAGTGAGTACGATGGGAAGCAATGTTGACCTAAACGGGAGAGCAATGAAATGGAGGCCGTGAGAAGAGCCAAGATTTCTAGGTGTAAAGGAGGCTGTCATGGCAACAGAGAAACACTCCAATGCCTAGAGGGGACTGTGGAGGAAAAGACGGCTTCCCTTGACAAAACATTCAGTAACAATATTTAAACTACTCATTCAGGTGCCATATAGAGGAATCTCCATGACACAGACAGCATTTTTGAAAGGTGTCTGTGTATCTGTCTGTTCATTCCCTCTCCATCCCTAGTCAGGACTCTGGAACCTCACAGCACAGGCTGCAGTGGGATACATGTAGAAGTTCTTGTTTGTGATTAATTTATATTAGAAGCAGTGTCAATTGACCATAAATACAAGGTATTACCGTGCTTAAAAAAATCACAATTCTGTTGATTCAAGTAGTTACATAGGAATAAATAAGTCAGCAATTCTAATATGTTGTTCTATATAGCATGTGACTACATAAAGTTTGCAGTTTGTTCTCCTATGCTGTGCTCTTAAGAGAAGCAAAATGGGGGCTGGAGTGATGGCTCAGCTGTTAAGGGCACTGGCCCTCTTTTCCAGAGGACCCCGGTTCAATTCCCAGCACCCACACAGTAGCTCAAAACTGCCTGTAACTCCAGTTCCAGGGGATCCACCACCCTCACACAGACATGCAGGTGGGCAAAACACCAATGCACATACAATAAATAAATAATTTTTTTAAGAAGAGAAGCAAAGTGAAATTGTGTTTTGGGTAATATTGAGTTTCCCAGAATATAACACCATCTGTTACATTTTCAAACAGTCGTCATAAAGATACTAAGATCAATAGGCACTCAGTTTTCCCTCCCTGTGAAATCATGTCAATCATTCTTTAAAAGGCAACACTAAGCATCATTTAATCAACTTACACTTAGTACAGGCTCAATATTTGCCTATTTCAGGAATAAGTGACTAATGCCCTTTAACCTTTTTAAGAATCATTTTACTTAACGTATTTTGTCACAAAAAATAAATTCTTAATCTGCTCACTATTGCTTCATGCTTTTTTGCCAAGTAAACATAATATTTAATAAGTTGTATGTGGTAAGCACAGAATACACATGCATGTGCACACATGCCTGAATGTGTAACACACACACATGCACACACAGAGACACACATACACAAGCAAATCCACATGCAAGCACACACATGCACAGGCAAATGCACACACACAGTTGTCAATCTCTAAATCAATAATTCTTTCCATCTTCCAGTCGGAGGGAGGTAATCCTGACTGACAGCATTTCTTAAGCAGAAGGGGACATGAGAACTATGAGTCTCACACTTGGAGTCTTACTTTAACTTGCAGGTAAGCCTGATTGGTTTCTGTGACTTAAAAGCAGCTCTGAAGTGAAGTCCCCTCCCTGTGCCACCCTCTGGGCAGCAGGGTGTATGGAGCAGGGGAGGTGATATGCACCTTTCCTTCCAGAGTCATCCTTGAACCAATTCTCTGGCTTCACCAATAGCTAGCAAGCCCAGTTTTTGGATTTTAAAAGAGCACCTCCTTGTCTTAGCCTGCTTCTCTTCCTGCAGGTTTCCGTTCTTGCTCTATCTTCTGGAAGTCAGGAAGCATTCATTCATTTATCTTCCCACTTCTATAGTTTCACTGATGTCTTCCTTGGTGCTTCTCTCTTGTCAGCCGTGGCAACATGGTTCTGTGTTTTTATTTCCCTGTCAGTGGCATTTTCATCCAGGATTTTTGGAACTAGTAGAAACAAATATTTGTTTACATTTTTAAATGGATGTTCCTTTAGGGATTTTAAAATATTGCCCATCCTTACATTCTAGAAATAAAACCTATCTAATCATGACACATTTTTCTTGATATATTACTCAATTCTTCATACTAAAATTTAATTTTCAGTGGTCTCATATTCTTTCTTACCTGTAAGGAATTACTATTTTTGCTAATCCTCTTTTTGAATTGCAGTACCTACATGACATTAACATAAGAAAATGAATTTAGTAGGTTTTTAATATTTTTATTATTTGAAATTTTCATGCAATGTATTTTAATCATATTCACCCCTCCGTTGCCTCCAATTCACCTTTTTTGTGAGACGACAATCTCTCTCGGCAGGCATCCCATTCTGATCCACTGGTCCTTATTATCTGTCTGCTCCCTCTGAGCTTTAGATATATAGGTTCTGTTGTAGATGTACAACTAGGGATGAGTACCCCACAGTCACTTCTCTGCGTTTTGACTAGCTGTGGCTTTCTATAGTGGTCTCCAACTGAAGAAATAAAGAGGGACAAGGAAAAGAAAAACCTCTTAAATGAGGAGGTGGGAGGTGCACATATCTCTTGGTATAAGGGTATGTTTACAATGCAGTTAGAAATTGTACTGGTTTAAGAAAGTGGCTGTGGTAGTTTCTACTCTAGGTCCCATGGCCTCACCAGCCATACGTAGTGGATTAGGTTTAGAGTGCCAGGCATGAATTCCCTCCTATTGAGTGAGCCTTAAGTCCAAGTAGACAGCTGTACGTAAGTGTCACTATTATACCTTTAGGAATATTTTGCCAGCCTGGTCATGTTTGCTAGCTCAAAGGCATTGTAGCTGGGTACAACTGTTTGTTACTTTCCTTCCTTGGCAGCCTACATGGCTCTTTCCATTGCTGTGAGAGCTCGTCCTCAGTAAGGAGGCTTCCATGCCTGCTCCAGTTCATCTCCTTGATTCTCCAAATGCCTGTGTCTGAAGTGTGTGGTGTCTTCAGCAATGGAGTCTTATCTTCTTTCTCTATAGGCAACCAATGTGATGGCAATATTGTTTGGTAATTTTCCCTTGTATATGCTATGAGAAGTTTGCATAAGATTTTTCTATGCTTATATTGCTACATAATCATAATAATGATAATAACATAGTAACAAACAAGCCTTCACAAAAATCATGTGTGTGGTTGGATAGATGTGTGGGAGTTTTCAACAACTTTAGTATTTCTTCCTTGTTTTAAATTTCACCTTGAGTCACTATACTTTATTGTAGATGGAAGTGTTTCTGTGTCCTGCCTGGACCACAGTCAGGACAAATCTCTCACCCAGAGTCCCACAGCCTTTTATAAAATAATCACACAGGGGCTTAATATTTATAACTGCTTGGCCATTAGCTCAGGCTTATTACTGACTAGTTTTTACACTTAAATTAACCCATAATTCTTACCTTTATTTAGCCATGTGGCTTGGTATCTTTTCTCAGTTCTGCCTTCACATCTTGCTTCCTCTGTGTCTGACTGGTGACTCCTGACTCTGCTCTTCTTCTACCCAACATTCCTTTAGTCTGCTCGCCCTGCCTATAATTCCTGCCTGGCTACTGGCCAATCAGCATTTTATTTATCAACAATCAGAGCAACACATGTTCACAGCATACATAAGGACATTCCACAGTACTTCATAGTCCTAAATATTTTTACTTTTCTTCTAAGTTAAAAATTCTATGGAAATAAGGATTGAAAGTTCTTGTGATTGTTGAATATCATCTAATTGTATCTTATATTTGAACTTACATCTGTCTCATTCTACAGAAAGCATGTTTACTTGAACCTGTATTCAGTAATTTCAAAGAAGGGTATATTAAAACTCTGTCAGTGTCTGTGGGTTTGTCAGTTCTCTTTCAATTATATTGGGAAGATGTTTGACTTTGTCATTGTTTTTTTTTTTTTTTCAGTTAGCTTCAATTTTATTAATGGCATTTCTTTGGAGAAATTTTTCCTACTTCATTTATTCTTCCCACTTCCTTAATTGCATTCTAAATTCCTAAATTTTCATTGTTGTTCACATACATTTCAATTTAATAACAAAATTATATTGTAAATACTTATTTTGTCATTATATGGAAATCTAAACTACTGATGTTCTTTGAGATCTATCTTAACTACATTCCCTAAGGCTTTATTTATATAATAATTGAAATTATTGTCTTATCAATACCTCCTGATTTCTAATTAATTTTCCATTTAAAACACAAGTTGTTTATAAGCACCCCCTCAAAACAAATCATCCTGCATAGTGGGGAAGAGGAGGAGAACATTTCCATTTCTCTAATTTCTCAAATATTTGTAATTTGTTGATATTTCCACAACAGCCCTGCACAAGAGGAATTTTGAAAATGACTTGTGTGTACCCTGAAATAATATTCATCGTCTGTGCTGGATGAAAGCTTCTATCCATATTTATTAAAATACACTCTCTGTGGCTTATTCAAATCTCCGATTCTTCAGTTCTCCTGGCTGTTTGTTTTGGGTTTCAAAGAAGGGTATATTAAAACTCTGTCAGTGTCTGTGGGTTTGTCAGTTCTCTTTATAGTTTCCTCCTTGGGTATTTCAACTCTTTGTAGTTTGGAGCTTTGAATTGAAGAGATTAAAAAGTGAGTTAGGGGTTTATAGAACACTGAAGAGGACTGGAGGTACAGCTATAAACCATAAGAGCCAAGGCCTGTGCCATGACATGAGACACAAAGGGCTAGTCTGACAAGAGATGGGGCCATTTCTCTCTCTGGGTCTCCTCTTTTTAAGTCTGTTTCTTGCTGTTGTTTTTGCTGCAGAGCTATAGGAACCATCTTATCTTAAGCCCAGAAAGTCCTTCCTCATTTCTCCCAGCTCCCATCTCTTCCGAGACAAATCTCCCTGTACTTTGTTGATCCTTCCCAGGGTTCCCTTCTCCTTCTCTCCTTCTCTCCTGTTATTTCCTATTTTCTTTTCCCTCTTCTGCGCTAACTGGTCATAAAATGGAATCTGAGGATTTTCATTGATTTTATACTTGATGTTCAATTTAAATATGCCAAATTGTTTTAAATAATAAAATATTGTGCTAGACATTTTTCTACTTTCTCAGATAGTTATTGTAATTTTTCACACTTATATACATACAACTATTTCTTTTTTTCAATTTAGTTCAACAAATAATGATATCTTAAAATCTTTTGAAACCCCATGTTACAATTCTCCCTGTTTTAATATGCAAGGAAATCTACAGTACTACCTTCTTTTATCAAAAGAGTCCATGTAATAAGTGTGATCTCTCTGCAGCTTTGTGCCTGCATTCCAGCTGTAGAATAAAGATGAGTGTGTGTGAGTGTAATTTTTTTTCAGAAATTAACAATATCTTTTTTTTTAACAATTAGGAAAACTGTGTCTGGGAATAAAACTATTCTAATTTGTGCAAGATCAGGCCACCAAAATGCAGTGTTTAAATATACTAGAGACAAGATACAAAAGAACATTGTCACTAAGATGCAAAATAGCATATGAAATTTCAATAGTAAGAGTATCACTGAGGCTGCCATGCCTTTGCATAGCAAGGCTGGATGGATGCTTTGTTAAAGCTATAAATAACATGAGCATTTACGGCTTTATCAAAGAGTAATTATGCTATAAGGCAATAAGAATATACTTGCCTACAGAATTTTTATGCCATTCTTGTAATTTTCAGATTATATTAGGAATACATGGCTATGCGTACATAAACACACTGTCATTTTCCTCCACTGTCAGGAGGTTATATGAAACAATAGTTGGACATCTCACTAACCCCTACAAGACTGTTTGAAGAACAGTTTGTGCTGAATTTTGTGAAGTTTCCTGTCAAGGTGATTTCTATGGTAACCCTATTTGCTTCCTTTCAAATGGTGGTAAAATCTGGCATATCCCATAAATATTGATGACAGAGTTTCATTCACTCTTCAACCACTTGGGAATTCTTCATTTTATCTACTAACTGAGACTTGTAGGACCAATGCAGTAAGCTTTTTATTGTTAAAATGTTAATTAGATTTTTATAACCATTTTATAGTTCTGCTCTTCATCTTGACTGCCACAAACATATTTATTTACAATTCTATAATGTTCTCATTAATATGCTATGGTAAAATGGCATGGTGCACAGAAGCTAGCTTAATAACAAGCTAAAGAAATATATCCTTAAAGACATCTGTGAAACATCTGTGCAATTGTAGCGAGGCAGAATGACTTTTCAGCAAATGAGATAATGAGCAGATGATACTCGAGGTCAGCATTCTCTATAACAGGAGCTTGTTTGCTTTTATAACTGTTCTATGTACCCAATAGCTCTGACACCACTACTTAGTAATGGTTATTTGCTAAATATGTTCATTAAAAGCAATGTACCTTCAGACCAGAACATCCTGTCTCTAGAACAATAGATGCAGTCATAGCATTTATTTATAACAAGACATGTCAGGAATCTCATTCTTTTTGATGTCTAATAAGTGTTTCATTCACCTCACTTCCCTGGAGCTTAGTGGAAAGTTGTAGGGGATGGGATTAAGTACTCCTTGACAAGATTAAGTATTCCTTGATGGGATTAAGTACTCCTTGGCTGAGTGGGAGAGGGTGGGTTTAAGTACTCCTTGGCCAAGTGGGAGGGGGTAAATGTGCCTACATGGAGCCCTGCAAACTGTCAAGAATTCTGAACTGTGATTCTCTTTTATCCAAGTCTGGCATTTGGACAAAAACTATCAATATGGAGACAAGTAAAAATGCATTCATTTTCTTTATTTATACAACTTACATCAAACTTTGTTAACACTACAAGTTATCATCACACGGTTCTGTGAGTTAGAAGTTCATCACAGTCTCACTAGTATTCTGCCAGTATTTGGCCAAGGCCTGTTCACATTGTGGAAAATCTCAGGTAGAATCCTCTCCCTGCCTTTACTGTTCTAGAAACCACCTACTTTCCTTCATCCAAGAGTCCTTCCTCCTTCTTCAACAGTGGCAATGAAAACACTCAAAAACAGGAGATAAAGGCAGAATGATAATGACCCAAGGTCCTAAGACTATAAACACTGCAAAGATACCCATGACTGTCATTTCAAACCAACATTGTGCTGAATGGTCTTTATGAGGTGCTTAGCAAGAAAAAGAAATTCCCTGTTAACATTGGAAAAGATAAAACCAAAATGCTCTCTGTTCATAGATAGCAAGATCTCGTGCACAGAAAAAACTCCAGGTTTCTTATACACCATAATAACTAACAAAAAAATTCAGCAATATTGCAAGATATAGCATTAACATACAAAACTCAATTGTATTTCAAAAGTTAACAATAATCTAGATTCCACAAACAAGAGAAAATATGATATTTGTTGCTGTGGGATGGTCTTTGTGTATGCTATGAATATGTGTTGCTGCCATTGGTTAATAAAGAAGCTGCTCTGGCCTATGGCAAGGCAGGATATAGCCAGGCGGGATATCCAAGAAAAGATACAGGGAGAAGAAAAGGCTGAGTGGGGGAGATGCTGAAGCTGCCAGGGGAACAAGACGTAATGGAACACAGGTAAAGCCATGAGACATGTGGCAATACATAGATTAATAGAAATGGGTTAATTTAAGATGTAATAGCTCGCTGGCTAGTAATAAGCCTGAGCCATAGATCAAACAGTTTGTAATTAATGTAAGCCTCTGTGTGTTTATTTGGGAAGGAGTGGCTGTGGGATATATCCAGGTACAATTTGTTCTTCTGAATCTGGCTAATTTTGACTAACATGGGACTATCTGGACATGGACTTCTTTTCACTCGGCAGCTTATTTATATTGCTACCCCAACCACCTTGCTTGTTACACAGTTGTTTAAATTGCTGAATTCATTCTGGCATAACTTATGGGTTATCTAAGAATTTACCCATTTCTTTGAAATTTTCCACCTTAGTGGAACATAGGTTTTCGGTATACCCTTATGGTTTTCTGAGTTTCTTTGACACCTGTTCACAAGGCCCTACCCCACGGTACATCGGTGTGAGGTCCTAGGAAGGGCAGGTGCAGAGGTGAGCAGCCTAGAGAGGAGGAAGAAGAGGGACATGCTCTTCAACAGACAGTACAAGGTCCTGGGAAAGGCAATTTACATTCCCTTTTTTGCACAAATCAGTCCAATGGAAATAATTTGCTCATTTGCTAAGAAAGCACAACCCCAACACTTAGGTTAACTTACAAGAAAATAACAGAAATAAAAAGGTAAAAAAGAAAACTATTAGTTTTTTTCACTGATTTTGCCATATTAATTTTGTTATCTGTCAATTATATCTCAATTAAAAAGGAACAAACAAAAGGGATGAAGTACTTTTAAAGTTCCAATGTTAGACTTTGCTGAAAATTTCTATTTGTTTTAAATAAGTAGTAATATGTAGCATATATGCCTATGCATGTTCTTTTATTCTGCCCTTCTCCCTAATCTTGCATAAAAATGAATTCCAAATGGACCAAATTCCAGGCGGTGGTGGCTCACGCCTTTAATCCCAGCACTCGGGAGGCAGAGCCAGGTGAATCTCTGTGAGTTCGAGGCCAGCCTGGGCTACAGAGTAAGTTCCAGGAAAGATGCAAAGCTACACAGAGAAACCCTGACTTGAAAAAAAAAAAAGTCTGCAATGTAAACCTGTAACTGCTATGTGGAAGTATGAAGACTGTTACAGCATAAGGCATAGGAAAAGACTCTGTAAAAAGGGATTGGGTAGCTCAGGAAATAAAATCAGCAACTGACAATTGAGGCTTCATAAAACTAAAAAGCTTCTGTGTAGCACAGGAAGCAATGAATGGAGTAAAGAGTTGGCTTACAAAATGGAAGAAAATATTTGGCAGCTGCACATACAACAGAGGATTAGTAGCCAGAATCCATAAAGAACCCCAAATAAAAGACAGGATGTATATTTGATCAGCAAATTTCAAAACTGTTTGATTTTTATTTTTTGATTGACAGAAACAAGGGTTAACATCGACTGCTGAGATATAGCAGATCAATTTAGCATTTGTTTTCAGTATAGATTTCTTTTGAAACTGAAAGCCATGGCTGGGGAGGAGGTTCAATGGGTAAGGGCCTGTGTGCAAGCTCATATGCCTACAACACACAGAAACCCAGACATGCCAACATCTGCAATCCAAGGACTCCTACAGTGACACGTGAGACAGGGACATCCCGGGAAGCACATGGGACAGTTAACTCGGCATGGATAGTGGTGACAAAGACAAACAAGGTAGAGGTAAGGCTGACTCCATGACAGGGTAAGGGATGCGTGCCAGAATGCTGTCCTGGAGACAAACTAGAAAGCAGCTATGGTGGGGCCCGTCTTGGAGTGGATCCAGACTGTACTGACAAGATAGTTCCTCTCCCCTCCCAGTGCCCTTTCATCTTCACAGTCTTCCACTCAGGGGAGCACACTCCCGTGGTCAAGGACCCGAAGGACACACCTGCACTGTGAGATGGAGTCATAGTGCAGAACACAGTGTTTTCCAGTTCCATTATGAATTTCCCTTCTGCACCACACTGAGGCACTAAATTTCTGGATATATATTATAGCATTTACTTTTCCTGGTTAATAAATCAAGTATCAGAACATCTAAAGGTGAACTCCTCACTCTCCCCATGCAATTCAGTCAGTATTTCTTTTAACCAGAGGTATTGGTTCATTTTCAGTTCTCTTCTACTACAAAGGCTTCTGAATATTCTCTGAGGTGCTTGTCTGTCATCACTGGAAAGAAGAGAAAGAATGATGACTATGCCGAGAGGAGAGGAATAACATCACCTAAATAATTCACCTTTATGTCACGTAACCACACCAGCGCTGAAGAAAACATGGAGAACAAAGGGCTGGGTGACACTTGCACACGCTGGTGAGAATTTAATCTCAGATTTCAGTAAAAGCCTTTTTATCTTTCCTCACACTCCTTTCCTTTCCCCCAACTGACCCAATTTAATGTTCCACAATCAGGTCTACTCGGTGGGGAATACAGACGACAGAAAAATAGATTACTGTTCTTTCAAACGGAGGGAGGAAGGCAGGAGCCCAAGAACTACAGTGGAAGACTTTGGAGAAATGATTTTAAAGTTAAAATGAAAAGGGAAACTAACAGATGTTAGAAAGAATGGACAGGTCATTGGGTTTCCTTTACTGACCAAGGGAGACAATGTTCTGACCTGTTTTGTGGTGTTTGCAAGACACACTTGAACTAATGATGAATTACTCATGTTGCACTAATGAGAACCAACACAAACCAAGAACTCACTGTGCACCTGCCGTTTATTTAGCATTTAAATGCTTTAAGAAGCTTAATGATCATCAAAAGCCCACACCTCCACCTTGCTGTAGAAGTTAGAAGCCTGAGTTTAAACACCTTGCCCACAGCCGGAGTGGAGAGAAAGCAGCTCAAGCTTTTCGATTCCTGGGCCTTTGCTCTTCACAGCTTCCCCGTTTTCTCATTTGACATAAAGTACTGCTTCTCAGAAACTGTCCACAGACCATGACCCTCACCATTAATGAGAACTGTCGCTAAGTCTCCTCATAGCTCTCCCAGGCCAATGGGATTTGGCCTCACAGGAATGGAGGGGCCCAGACACTGCATTTCCACGAAGTCTCTATGTGTTTCTGAAACACTTATAAGTACACATGCTGAGTTTATGGTGCTTTTGAGACAATACAGAGCAGGTCTCACAGGCAAGCGCTGAGGCCAGCACAGGGTTCAACTCCTTTACCCTTCAGCAGCCCTGTCACTTGAACAGCCTGCTTTTTCTGTGCCTCAGTTTCCAAAGATGCCTCTATCTTTTCTTAATTCTAGGTCTGTTTGGTGATTTTATTATTCATACTCAAGGGGAGGCCAAACGGATAAATGATCCAAAGGACAAGCAACAAAAAACGATTACTACATCTGGAATATGTTTTTACCTAAATATGAATTTAATTTCTTAATAGAAATTTGTCAGAATAATGATAGCCAAAACAGCAAACAATACAAAGCTGTGAACAGCTTCACTCTGAGAACACATAAGGAAGTGATGGAGTGTCTTGACTTTAACCGCCTCTGAAATACAAAGTTCTCCCTTTGACCCCTGTCAGCTACTTCCGTAGACTGTGCTGCGCTGTCCTCTCTCCCTCTCTTAAACTGACACCTATTTATCTCAATCCTTCTATAGAGCTTCTGGGGAGACTGAGATGAAAGGGAGAGGAAGAGATGGAAAAGTGAAACTGATAAAAACTCAAAAGAATATTTGGGTAGAAAATTACTCCAATGCACACAAAGAACACAGAGCTCCAAGAGTCTGTTAAGCCAATACTTACCTAAGTAGATTTAGCTAGAATAAAATTGAAGACAAGATTTACCACAAAATGTAGATAACCATCCCAGATAGAAGGGAGTTCATTGTTCTAGAAAGCTTGGACCTAGCCTGTGAATGTGTGAACAGAAAGAAATAAAAATATCTAAAAACAATTCACTATAATGTAATGACTCTACCCGAAGTAACCTGAATATAACACCCCTGAATATAACAATCCTGTGCATCCATACCAAACAGTGCGTGTGTGTGTGTGTGTGTGTGTGTGTGTGTGTGTGTGTGTGTGTGTGTGTGCAAGCAATTAAAAAAAGAGGCCATGAATTTTAAATAAGAGCAAGGAAGGATATATGGGATGAGGGTGGAGGGAGGAAAGGGAAGGGGAAAATGCAATTATGTAATAATCTAAACAACTAAATGGAATCTAAAAAAAAACAAACATCAGAGGCTTCAAAGATGGTCCAGTAGGTAAAGGATGCTGCCCATCCTAATGACCTATGTTCCCTCACCAGGACCTACATGGTAAAGGAGAGAACAAATTTCAACAAGTTGTCCTCTATCCTCCGTGCTCACGCCATGGCATACTTTCGCTATGGCATAGACACAACCCCCCCCCCCACACACACACACACACACACGTAAAGCAATACTTTAAAGAAGAGATAGCATGCGTGAGCTCCATCTCAGGAGACCAAAAGGCACTCCTAGAAAACTCCAAGAATCTTCAGATTTCCTCAAACTAAACAGCTCTTCAACAGAGCTATTAACTTTGTAATAATTAAAACAAAATCACAAAGCCCTGCAAGGATGGGACACCCAAGTGATGAGATCTGCTTCTGAACCTACTAAAAGAATCACCTCACATGAACACACACCCACACACTGCCAAGTTTGCCTCCCATGTCTTCCTCATGAATTGTGTTGTGGATTAATATCGAAGTCCCCTTGGCTGTCTGCCCTGAGGAGATTTCCCCCAGAGTCCCGGGAAAGACACTACAAGCAGCAGGAACACTAATCTGAGGGATATCAAATGAATCTACTTACATGAAACTCTTTAGTCCATCCACTTTATTCTTCTGAGTCAAAATCTATGTACACAGCTTCAGTTCTGTTCTCATACTTAGCCGCTCTCTGTCCCTTCCTCTCCTGTCCTCTCATTGTTCTGTCTATGTTCCTTCATCTTTGTTCCTCATCTTAGCTCATCCTTCTAGTCCTCCTCAAGTCTCTGAGGTTCTCAGTTATATATCCATACAAAGCAGCAATTCTCTGGCCAAGGCAAGGTCTCCAGGCTTGAATTCTTACAGGGTCCTAAAGACAGATCAGAGTTTACCTCAGGTGGTGAATGTCAGGCTTTGTTTTACAACCCAAAAGGGGAGTGGTTAAAGGAGGTGGGGTCAACTAAGAGCTAAAATCGGTTAATACCTCAGAAAAAGGAAATTTATGGGCTCAAACTACATTCCTAGAAGTGGTTAGGTAAAATGTTAGGAGTCTACAATGTTAGTATAAATCATGAGTGAAATAAAACTGCCTACATTTCTTTAAGGTTTTAACTGTCTCAGTATAACTTGGCTGTGCCATTTTCTGGCAGGCCAGGGGTAGCTAGGCAGCCTGTCACAGCTTGATGTACTTGGCATGTAAAAAACCCTTTAGTTATAAGAAGGGTTAAAGCTTAATTTGCATGAGAAGCAAAACTATGGACCTAACATCCACCTGGCCTAGGTGGTGTCTCTGTACTGATATTTACCTTATTTTAGGAGACTAGCAGGTGGTCTGGAATGCATATTCTGTCTGTCATTTGTCCTGGGATGTTTGAGAGGTATTTCAGTTAAAATGTTTTTGTCCAGAGCTGGCCTTGGCCTTGCATGCTAAGTAAAGGAGATATCTGATTCTAATGCTAAAAAGGAGAAGCAAAAAGCCTGGAAGAAGGAAGCCTTGCCTGTGTGAGTGTTATCCAAATACCTTAAGTGTACATGGAAAATCTATGTCCAAAGAATGATCAATACATTGCAATAGCACACAAGAAGTTCATAGCAGGAAACGGCTAATATTCAAAGCCCAGTACCACCAAGACTCCTTAAGACTCGGCTTTACCCTCCGGAAGGCCCTTGGCTTCTTCCAGCTATGGCTTTGTCATAGTCAGCTGACTTCCTACTTCATGTTTCTGTGGCTCACAGCAGATTAAAGGCTTTATGCCTCAGGTGCCGGAGCTCTTGGTTGTATTCACTTTGTATCCCTGGCTCTTAAACTAGTGGCTGGTACACACAGATTAAAAAAGAGGGTGGAGGCACTCAAAATAGTTAAACTAGCAGTGAAGTTGGTATTAATATTGTAGGTCTGGGATTCTTAACTGTTCTTCATTCTTTATATGCTGGTACAGACAAATACTTTCTTCCTTCTTCACTAACTTCCTACTGGGAAAGCTGTAAGAAAAATTAGAAAGGAATATGATTTACTTGATTTGAGAGTAAATGGTCCAGAACTATACATCAAAGTTCATCATGTGTATGTAATTTTGGTTTGGTTTGGTTTAAAAACTAATCTGATTATATGTCTGTTAGCATGAGTGACTCCATGCTGGTCTGGCCTTCTCTATGTTGAACCTGGTGTAAAACCTCCTTCAAAGACTATGACATCTCATAAATTCCATTGAATAATAGCTTCAAATTTAAAAAAAAAAAAAGCCAAGGAAATCTGTTCTTCTGGAGTCGGTATGCTGACCTGGTTGCCTTTGGGAATGCTGACAATGACTCTGTGCAAGATTATCTACCACAAACATTCCCAGCATGCCTATGAGATGAACAACTGGGGGAAATTAACAAGAACAAAAAAAAAAAGGATGAACGAAAAGAAAACATGGGAGAGTGAGTGGTCATTGTAGGATCTCTCTGTCTCTGTCGCTGCCTCTCTCTCCGTATCTCTGCCTCTCTCTCCGTGTCTCTGCCTCTCTCTCTCCCTCACCTCACCTGCTCGCCAAATGCCTTTTGTTCATCCTAATTTCTTCTTGGTTCTTAGCTGATCTTTTTCTCCATTGGACAAAAGAAACTGTCAGTCCAGTGGCCAATTAAATGTGTGCTAATTAGGTCTCTCCATCTGCAGGTCTCTAGCAGCAAGAGAGAGACCCCCAGTTAAACACGGTAAAGTTGCAGGCACAGCTCTGGACTAGTCTGCCTTGGGACAGAGACAACATTTCCCAACTCAGTCTTGTTTTGCCCTGTGGATGCTACCTTCACTTCCATTATTCAGAACACATTCTAAATGTAATAATAAAAAATAGGCTGATGGAACTGTCAGAAAGTGTGGTGTGTTTTCAGGCTGAGCACTGGCAGTTCTTGGGGGGTAAATAGTTAATGAAACACTATTATTTGCCTAAAATGCATTCTGATAATAAAACACTTTGTTTCTGTGCTAAAAGATTTCATTTCAGACTTATTTACCTGTGGCCTGGTAGAACCACTTTGCCGTGTCTTCTTAGATGAAGAATGGCTCTGGAATGTAAAGGAGAGTAGGTGGGGGGAGGGAAGGAAGAACTGAGCCCTGCATCCAAATCTGTGGCTCAACAAACTTCATCTCCTGCCACTGAGCAAGGACACCTGCTGAAGTAATCACAGAGGCCTGAGAGGTATGTTTGGGGCTGAACCTTATATTCTGATTTAATCCAAGTGCTGGTGGCCAGTGCAAAACTGGACCCGGGGCGCTAACCGAGCACTAGATGTGGGTGAGCCTAGAAATTCCCTTCTGAAGATGGTGCAAAATGTGCATGTTTCAAACTGCAGCAGGAGCCTGGATTCACTCAGCGTTCCACACCCCTCCTTCTCCTCCTCCTGGAGCAGTTTCTAAATGATACTGAGATTAAATATGACCTCAGAGTTTGTCAAAGGTTGTGCTCGATGCTTGATGAAGAAGCTTCAGTGTACTTTTTTTTTTAGGAATAAAAACCCACAGCAATTTCAGTTTTGTTGAAAGTCATGTACTGTTCTGTTTGACCATTGAAGCATCTCTGTTCAAGGATTATTATCGCTGCTGAACAAGTAGACAGACGAAGGCCAAATGAAAAGGATTCTGAAGCTCCCAGTTTACAGTTTACGACTGGGTAAAAAGCTTGCAGACGGGGCCCTGGCCAGGAGCTCTTATCTTTATGGTGCAGAATGACTGAGTTCAACTTCTGGATCACTGGGTTGGGACTAGGTTTCTGCACAGAAGCAAATGGTACTGTGAGTGTGGGTGTGGAGAAAAGCTTAGCTGTTAGATGTGAAGCAACAGACAGGTGGGGGAAGGGAGGCTTGTCAACTGATGCAGAATGGAGAAAGATAAGCCTCAGATCATAAATCAGCTTGCAGCTACCACCTATGGCTTTGAAAGGGCACCATTGTTTCTTGCCTTACCAGTGGCTCATTAATACCAGTCAGCAGTCATTACAGGTGGTACAAGAGAGAAGATAATTTACATATTAAGTAGTTAATCGTGGATTCCACCTCATTCAATTCTCAAAGGCATATCTTTCTAAAACGTTTCAAGGGCACAGTTCAGGTTCATGTCGATACATTAAAGTTTTCTTCTGTCTATAAAAAGGATGCTTGTTAAAAGTTATGACGTCAGTACAATTGTGCAGGCGATTTCAACTGTGTGAACCTGTGGCCCATTGTCTGAAATGGAGGTGGGAACTTTTCCAACATGAATGATGATTCCCGCTGACATCCTGGTGAAGTTAATGGATACAATTTACATAAAGGATCACATTTGACAGTTCTCAGTAGAGATAGTTATGGATAATATTAACTTTTCTAATGCAAGACCATAAAATCAATTAATTTTATTATAACCGTAAATAAACTTATATTAATAGAATTGCCTTATTTTGAAAAAATTTATGGCTACTTGAATAGTTGAGTAACAGTCCAAACTCCATGTCTTTCTGTTCTCAGTTGTGATAATCAGCTGTGGGCTGCCAGCAGAGTGGAAAAACCAAATCCAGGAAGAGTCTACTAATCAACAGAAACATGGATTTGGTCCATGCTTTCCCGTGGTGGAGTTAGATCATCTGTAAATAAATGCTCCCTTGAAAAAAAAGCAAGTTCCAAGAATAAACATCTTGGCACACAGAAAAGAATGCTTGGGAATAGTAGCAATCTACTGGGAGGTAGATCTGTGGGAGGGATCAGTTCAGCAGGTCCTCCCTTGCCTTCAAAGGCAGATTTATCCTGCCATCTGCAAGACAATGTGGACTTTCCCAAGGAGCAGACTTATATATAAGAAAAATATGCCATGAGAGTGATATTCGGGAGCCCCAGTTAGAACCTTACTGCAGGACTGTCAAATATATTTATTTTTCTCATTACTAAAGTAACACATTGCTTTGAAGTACTACGTTATCCAGAGTCATGGAAATAGGTGGCAGATATTACTTACTAAAACACGACCACATTGCTTACTAAATCATGACCACTGCTAGCCTTTTGGCGCCTGCTTCCCACTCTATTCTGTCTATTTGCCTTCGAGTTCTCTGGCCCACCTGTTCATCTCCAAGTCCATTACAAGTTCTGTTTGAATGGGCATTGTGAGGATGAGTTCAATGAGAAAGACTGAGGGAATTTTCAGAAACCTGCTGGATTTTCCACACATGCAACATTTTTTGTTTGTCATTATTATAAAGAGATTAACATATGATGAATCCTGGGTAAATATCACCAGTAAGCCATATAAGGGAGAATTCTTCAAACACTTTCAGTTATTATCTGGAATCTTACCAGTCTACTCTTTTCCGCATCTGAAATGAAGATAAAAGGTGTACATAAATATATACTAAAAGCATATTTGGCTGCTGGCCCAGCGTCAGGATTCGGTTTCTATAACCATTTGCAAAAGAGAAGCTGCCTGGGCTTCTCCTAACCTCCCTTTTCTGGTGTGAGCATGTGCCTGCCTTGGTGATCTGAATGTGATGCCCCCCTTCAGTCTGCAACACTGGAAGACCTGGTCCCCAGCTGGTAACTGAGGAGGTGAGGTGCTGCCGGCTGCAGGAATATATCATAAGAACTCAGCTGGTTATGGCAAAGTCACTACCTGGAGGAATCAGGGAATTCCTCGAGAGGAAGCCAAATCCCAAGGAGTTTTTGGTGTTACTTGGCTTGTTACATATCAGCTGTATTCTGTTATGAAAATCATGTGTGCCTTCATAGTTTTCCCAATTGACTTTTCCCTAAGAAGGGCTAATAGTATGGACTGATCACTCTCTGGACATACACATTCCAGGTATTTGGAGAACTGCCTCAGGAAAGGCTTTCTCTGGAATCAGATAACTCCCTTGGTCACTTTCAAGGTCTAGCAGTAATAACAGTCCACATGCAAGTCTCCTGATTTAAGACAAATTTCACAAGGAGACACTGCCTAGGTCAGGTGGATGTTCAGTAATAGCTTTACACAATTTAGCTCAGACCCTCCTTTCTTACAGCCTTACTAACTTTATAGACCTCTAACTCCTTATCTAACCACTTCTAGGAATATTTGGATAACCTGCACTGACAGCTATGCTCAGCCAGAACCCCAGTTCAAGCCTCCCTGCAATTATCATCATTGGCAGCATCCGGCCAGGTCCATTCCCAGATGGAGGAGAGTGCTTTATCAGAGATACCTCTGTATTCTCTAAGAACAGACTTAGCCATCCAGGCTACCTGTTTGAGAAGGCCTGCCAGATGTACCAATTAAGCCTTACTTCCTCCTTTCCCAAACCTTACCTCCAGTTCCAGATCTCCCTTTAACTATCACCAGAGGCATCTAGTGGTACACAGGTTGCCTAGCGACTGAGCACACTTTCCCCCACCCTGGGGTTGCAAACGATAATTAATGGTTATTGCCTCTCAATGTGATTCTTATCACCCCTCCGTTTGACCCTGGAAGCCTGGCTTTGCACTGCTAAGGGAATACTGCTTGTAAGTGTATATATACCGGGACTTCCAAGGCACGGGAGAACAGAGAAGAGAAAAGAGAATGGAAGAACTAGATGGGTAAGAATTTGAGAGGAGCAAACTGAGATGGGGAAGAACTAGATTGAAGAGCTAAAAGAGAGGACTAGAGGAACGAGATGGAAGATGAGGAAGAGCCAGATGAGAGAGAAGGAGACGGGAGAGGAGCTATAGGGGAAAGAACCTAGAAGGGACAGAACTAGATGAAGGAATTAAGATAGAACCTAGAGGGGACAGTAGATAAATATAGAGAAATCAGGCAAGAAAGGAGCTAAACATGAGAGCAGAATAGAAGCTGTGTAGAGAGAGAACTATCACAGAATAATAAAGTGTATGAACTAAGGAGTTTCGTGTACATAGATTCATTTCTTTTTATCAAAGATTAATTATCAGCTGGTTGTAGATTCTTCCCGGACCCTGGGAGGGGACTATCGTGGGGCTGGACCACCTTAGTCCCTGTTAGTGAGGAGGTGTGGCCTTGCTGGAGGAAGTGTGTGACCGCAATGGATGATGAGGTTTCAGAAGACGAAGGTCATTCCCAGTGTGCTCTCTACCTTGTACATGCAGTTCCAGATGTAAGCTCTCGGCTGTTCCTGCCACCATGACATGGCTTCACCATCACTAGCACTCTGAAAAACGTAGCCCAATTAAACTCGTTATTTTGTAGACTGTGTTGGTCATAGTGTCTTATCACAGCAATAGAAAAGTAACCAAAAGTGAGTGTACGGTTTCTGCCTTCACTCCAGTTTGTTCATTTATCCAAACCACTGAGTCACAGCTCAGTCAAAGCTAAGTTTGTATGCCAAAACTAAGGGAGAATCATTGTTTACTACTTGCCTTTGCCTGGTAAATTTTAGACTGGAACATAAATGGGATCTTAGCTAGGCACAATATTATGGTCCCAGTTCCTTGGGAGGCTGAGGAAGGAAGGAGGGATGGAGGAAGGGAAGAAAAGGCAGAGGGAGGGAGGGAGGGAGGGAGGGAGGGAGGGAGGGAGAGAGAGATGGTGGGAAGATAAGAATTAAGGTAGAGAGGAAGGAAGGGAAAAAAGCAGGGTGGGAGGGAGGAAAGCCGGAACATGATGGGTTTAATCTTATTTTTAAAAACCAAAGAGTTTCTTCACTTAATCTGAGAAATGTCTGTGTTTTAGTTCATGGTATATTGCTAAGATGTAATGAGAATTCTCACACTGGTGGTTATTGAGTCTTAAGTATTTGAAGGAGAAATTGGGCTCTGAAATTGTGGTGCTCTTCCCTAGTCAGGCTTGCTCTATGGAAGAAGCTACAGCTACATCACAGTGATAACAGTTACTTCTGTTTCTCTGGAAGTCAAATGGAACAGCATCCTCATTTGAGGCTGTTTAAACCAGACTTCTGTGTTGTTCCTAAGGGAGTTCCACCAGGAACATTCCAGAGAAACAAAGGCACCAATTTAGATCCCTTGAATCCATTTATACTAAGTAATCTACATGATTAATTTTAAAATAACCCCATTAAAATAAATACGTGACTGTAAAAGATAGCATTCTTTTTCTAAGGGACATGGCCTTCCTGGCCACATGGATGCCTCAAAAAATGAAAGTGTTGGGGAACAATTTGTATTCTCATCTCAGTAAGAGAACTACAGAGGAATATATGCCTAACCTTCTCACAGCCCCATTCTCATAAACCCCTCTCCTAAGGAATACTTTAGGAACAGCTTAGGGAAACGGGCTGAGGTCAGGTAAGTGATAGGTTGCCCTGAGTTTCAAAACCAGGTTGTCATGGGAAAAAAAATTGTTGCCCTTGCACATTGGATTACCACGGGAAAGGCAGCAGCACCCTTCCTGAACCCCATATCCTTCCCAGACTTCAAAAGCTTATTTCTTTATTCACACTGCATACAATTTTTTTTGTTTAGCACCTGTCAGCCAAATGTTATGATAAGTGTTGTAGCCATTGTTTAACAATAATTGTAGGTAATTATCTTTAAAACTGTGATGATTCAATAATTCAATATCAAAATTTTAATATTTTTATTTATGAAATCTTCTGGCACAATGAATTATGCATTAGCTAATATAAAAGACAGCTGTGTCATCACTGGGATTTAACATAGGCAAATATTGTACCCCATCAGTTTTCTCTTTTTCACTGAAGATCAGAATGCTATGGCTCACTAAACTCCACCCCTTCCCTGTTTCCTGGGAGGAGCCATTGACTATGTCTGACGTGCATTCCATTACTGCAAATGCATCTCTAAAACTTTGCTTTGTTCTCTTTCTCAGGACAGACATCACAGAGGTCTCCTTTTCTTCCAACACTTCCCTCAAAGCACTTGGCACTGATTACATTTTTGTGAGAGAAAAACGAATGTCTCCTTGTCCTGTTCTGCAACACCCTGGCATCTGCATAATGACCATTCAAAGGTGGCTATTGTCTACTTTCATCCATCTGTACAGATATGTCTTCGAGACCTGGGATTTGAAGACCTTAAAGAATGGGGTAGACTACAGTCTAATGCTGTAGACAACTTGACTTCAGTTTCAGTGGACTTTTATACACAAATGTAACAAAGAAATCAGTGAACCAAGGGAGGTTGTTAAGTCCAGAAAAACATGATCAGAAAAACATGTTAATAAGCGTTAGTAAGCATGTAATAAATATTAACAGAGCATCCCTTTCCCAGAACTTTCTCAGCACAGACCAATTTAAACACAATTGCCTGGGACATACTACAGATAATATCTGGGAACGCATGAAAGCAAGGAGGAAAGCCATATCCAGGTTCAGGGCACACTGAGGACGGCGTTCAGTGTATCCTTTCACCACATCGGGTTCTATACCTCTGTTCCTACATCCAACAAGAATAAACATGTCTTATAGACTGAATGCAAATGTTTGTCACAAGAAGCAGGAAATCACGTCCAAGACCAATACAGGGAACAAAATGTACTTGAGGTAAAGGCCCTCTGCCTTTTTCCCTGATCCTCTCTCTCAGTTCTCCAAGGCATTCTTCACCATGCCTCATTCTTTTGGCTGCGTTCTGGTAGCTACGAGGCTGGATTTGTAACACTGGTAACTAGGAATAGAAAGTAAATAACAGGTTTGTGCAGACTAAGATGTCACCGGTGTGTGTGTGTGGTATTGTGCCATTGTCTGAGACATGAAATTTACCTAAACAGGACAAAATTTACTGAGGCAGGTGCAGGGTTTGGAGTACATTGAATTTAAGAATTCTAGTTAGAAATAATTGAGATCTAAATTATAGAATAGAAGAAAAAAGTCTCTCTCTCTCTCTCTCTCTCTCTCTCTCTCTCTCTCTCTCTCTCTCTCTCTCTGTATGTGTGTGTGTTTGTGTGTGTGTGTGTGGGAGGGTACATGTAGAGATTGGATAATTTAAATGAAAATAAGAATTAAGTTATTTGTTCTCTACATAACTGGTTTTGTTCACAAGTTCTATATAAACTAAGGAAACAGGGATAATGTGGAAGCAACCACATTTTCTGTAGGATTTCAAGAAATTTCCAATCACAAATTCTCCATTACTATTAACTCTGTGGGTTTTCTTCTGTCCAGCTGCCTGTCTGTTAATTGTTTCTCTATAACTCCTGGGTATAGGAATATAGTGTTCATGCGGCATCACAGCAGGAGAGGAGAATGGGTCCTTGGAGAACTGTGTCTTACTCTGTTTCATAATTAGAAGTGTTTGGAGAAGGTTATCATGAGTCTTTCTTATTATCAAGGAAATGTAACAAGTCTTATAATTTAGTGTGAAAATCAGAATGTTTAATGCTGCAAATATATTTTCTTTACCACATGTAGATATGGAATCATGGCTAAATAAGTGATTTTCTCAGCAATAGACAGTAAAGGAATGGCCAGGAGAAAGCAAAGGGTTGGGGGGAAGAAAGGATGAGAAGTGAGAGACTGCGACAGGAAGTGAGAATATTTCTAGAAGTCAATAGTCTACACAGAGCCCACAGAGGTCAAGTAAGATGAAAAATCACTCCTCTGGATCTGAAAATAAGAGGTCATCGGGAACTTAGCAAGAATACTTCTGATAAAGGGATGGGTCAGAAAGCATGTAAGGGCTAAGGAATCAAAGAGAAGTAAAACCTGAATAAAGGGAAGTTTCTTTCAAGAAAGCTGGTTAAGATGAGAAAAGATATCAGAGACATGAAGGAATGTTAGCACAGTCCCAGGGAGGCTGTCTTTCAGAAGGAAGGCTGTGTCTGTCATACATGTTAAGTTGTACTGTAGGAATGAACAACTCAAAGATTATGCAGATACCTTTCTCCCATGATCAGGAGAGACCTGCCCTGATCATTACAGGCCTCAGGGACATAGGGGCACCAAGGCTCCATCACCTTGGTCCTCAAAGCTTGCAGTTATCAGCAAAACTTATCACTCTACTTGCTAGTTATTGCCCAGAGCAAATCACAATATAACTTCAAAGGGGAAGGAAAGTACAGCCATAGATGGTGAATGGATATTGAGCGTCACTGTTTGTCATTAGAGTTACTGACTACTCTGGGTAGGAGTGGCTTGCCCAGATGAAAGAGGATGATGTCAAAGACAGACTGGAGAGGTATTATGCTTAAGGATTAAAAGGGGGAAGGAAAGAATGTAGAGTTCAAGATGAAAGTAGAGATTAGCTTTTATGAAAGACCTTATTCTTTGACATGAGCAGGAAGTGAGGATGGTCAAGGATGGAAGTATGTGTAGTTCATATCTCATCACCTCTGTTTACTGTTACTTTTTTTCTAATGGGAAATAGGAAAATCAATAACTAAATGTGATAGAGTTGGGATCAAGTGAAATTAAGGCTACAGAGAAATTTAATGCAAGGTTAGAATTGTGATCATAGTAAATAGAAGAAAAGCTGGTCAAGGATTAAATGAGAAATTTCTGGTTAATAGTATTTTGGTAGGATAGCTTAAAATTGTACCACTGCTATTTATATAATATGATGTAAGAGGGGAAGGAAAAGATGGGAACTAAAATGATTGGGCCCTTCATCGTTAAGGCTTCTCATGTAAGCTATGACACGGGCTGCAAGAGTATGGGCAGAAAGCTGAGGGGATAAACCAGGGAAGTAGCTGAGCAGCTGGAAGGGTTGTATTGACTGCTTTCTTGTACCTAATGAAAATTATGACTTTGTAGACCCCCGGTAAAGCTAATCTCTTAAAGATATTATGTTTATGAGTCCAATGAAATCAAGTAATATTTGCATGCTGTCTTTTGTAAATCTCCCAGAAGAGACTCCTTGCCAGAACTACTCTGTCACTGCAAGTTACTACCACAGGGCAGCTCATAAATCTACCCCAATGATGAACACAAGCATATGACATAGGAGCTAATACATTTTGTCCAGCAGTAAAGGATGTATTCTAGTAAACTTGGTTTGCTACTCTAAGACATAAATCATTTTTAAGAATGATCATTAGAACTAAAGGCATGAACACAACAGAAATCAGGGGAATCATTTAAGAAAAACTGTTATTAGAGGCAAGGAAATTTTTTTTAGAATTCACTTTATTGAAATAAATTCTGGATTGAGTGATATTGCATGTAGGAATATTTACATCCCTAGTTTAAAATTCCAGGTAAAAATAGCTATTGAAAGGCTATCAAATCTATCATACAGGCATCCAACTGCTTCTTATTTACATATTGAAGAATATAAGAATTATTGAAATAGAGAAAGTTGAAAAGGTGAAATGGTTTTATGGCATTTCCCCCATCATTTTGCCTCCTGGGTCACAGTGTATTTCCTTTGCTGTGTCAATTCCAATTGCAGCTTTCATGGAGATCTTTCTTCTTACCTTCTATTCCTTAGATTAAGAGAGAATGGGTCTACCTGTTATAAAAGCAAAGCAGAGAAAGTACTGCATAAACAGGCCAACTCCATCTGGTCAGGAAAACTTCAACCAAAAAATGTAACCTATGATTTAGTTATTTCTAGTGGGGGTTGGATCAAGTCCAGAAGGAGATGGCCTTAATCAATTGTTTTTAGGAAGAGAGTCTATAGCCCACTGATTTGAAAATCTTCAAACAGTAAGTCTTGTAGAGATATAGCACACTTGCCAAAATTGCATCACTGCTTCAAACCATCACAAATTACACTGCACTTTGAGTTTTATTACCAAGTAAGACAGCACACAAATTCATTTCCATGTCTGTTGCCAATTTAAATGAATGGCTGGCTCCTGCCAGCTCAGGAAGGCACCAGAGGAAATGCTGCACAGATCATTGGTGCATGCAATAAATGATAGCAGGGCTCTTGGTCATTTAATCTCAGGGCAGAATTTATATTTTAAGTAGGCTTTAAAAATCTAATGTGAATTATGCTGTAGAAAGGATATAATTCAAAAAGCAACCATGTTAAATGCCTACTATGTACTCAGACCTTTCTACATGCTGTGGATGAAAAGATTTAAAAGATGTGAGCTTTGTTCTCACAGAACTTCCACCACCAGAGGTCAAGCAAGCAAACACACAGGAAGGGAATTCAGATACTCTCGGGGTCTGAATTAAGTGTCCTACAATTGACAGGATGAAACCCTAAGCCCTGGTACTTCAGAATGTGACGTCATTTGGAGATACAGTCTCTAAAGAGTCACTAGGGTCATCTCTAATCCAACATGCCTGGTGTACTTTTAAGAAAAGGAAATGAGAACATACTCACACAGACACACAGGCACACAGACACACAGACACACACAGAGAGAGAGAGAGAGAGAGAGAGAGACAGACAGAGACAGAGAGACAGAGAGAGATACACAGCAAGAAGATGGGAATTCATCCCTGCCAGACTTTTACCTTGACCTTAGAATTCCATCTTCTAACATTGTGAGAGGGAAAACATCTGTCCTTTAAGATACCTTGTACAACAGACTCTTTAATTCTGTAGTATTTTGTTATGGCATCCTGACAATAACTCAATTCTACTGCAAGGTTTCAACTGTGACTCTTCTGGCCAGAGCCTCTGCCTTACAGATGTCGCTGCCTGCAAACCTCAGGGCTTTTGCATCTTCTCCCAGAAAAAGGCATGCACACAAGCCTCTCCCTCCAAATTGCTTACTTCAGAGCTGAAATCTCATACAAGTACTTCTGATTACTGGAACCCAATCAGCACTCATAGCACATCAGTCAAGTGAAATGAAGAATAAAATAAATTATGAGAAATATGAATTCGAATCATAATCATTAAACTTGACACACAGAGTAATTCGTAATTTCTTTACGTGCACCTGAAATACAGTCACACCCAGAGCTCAACATGTCTATGGCTCTATTGCCATTATCTACCCCCAGGATGAGTAAAGAAAATCTTATCAGTCACCAAATCGCACACTCGAATTGGAATTTGTCAGCTTCCTCCACGCTGCATGCGTTACCCAGATGTTGTGCCTGTTTCATTTTGGAGGCTATTATGACAGCCTCATCTTGGCTTCTGGAGCATCATGTCTACACAGCAGTCATTCCTGCAGACACACATTTGAAAAGTCCTGTAATAGTAAAGTGATGGCTTTACAAATTTACATAACTCATATCCCTTCATAGCTCGTGTTTCCCTCACTATACATTATACATTTGATTGAAACCAATGCAATAAGAACTGATTAATACAAGACCCTCTCATCTGAGACTTAATCTCAGCTGATGACTCCATATTGCTGCTGCTGTCTTTCCTCTCACCTAGACTGCCCTTTTCATTCAACTCAAATCCATGTGTATCAGTTCCTTCCAAACTGAGTTAAAGATCCCCTATTCCAAAAGCCTTTTCCACTTAAACCCACTTGATTTTGACCTTCTGGGTGGCTATACTGCATCAGAGCTCAATAACTCGGTTGGTTCTTTGCCTTGTCCGTTGGGAACCTTTTATTGTCGTTTTCCATGTGTGTGCTTTCTCCCCAGTGAGGGATGAGCTCCTCAGAAGACAAGGACACATCTATGTCCTATGTATTCCAGCCCAGAGTCCACCAACACCACCCCTGTAATAAATGCTCAAAGAGGGTGGTGGTCAGACAATGGGGAAGGAAATGACCAGTTTACATGTTGGACTTCGTAGATTTACACACAGGCTTGGATTTTAAAGGTTACCAGATAAATTTTCACCTAACTTGATTGATGCTTTAGTGATTTCTAAGCAACATTGACGCACATATAAACACACATACTGCCTGAATAGATATGAGAATTGGTGGAAAAATGAACCGAAGTCAGAATTTTTTCAAAATAAGATTCTAACTTGGGGTAGAGGCAGGAAGTTCAAAATGTAACTGCTGATAATCATTTATAAACCTTAATCTTACCAGTGGCAGAGGTATGCCAGGAGAAGCTAACAGTATCTACAGTGTCATCTTTAAAGAGGCTGAGGACTGATGGAACCACATAAGCAGCAGGCAGCAACTAAATTATTTAAACAGAAGTAACAACGTACAGGGATTTCAGCACCAAATCTGTTGTGATCTCTGGCAGGAACTTTCCACATGTACATCTTGACAAATTGTCATAACCCAAGTCAGTAAGGGAATAAGATGTGGAATGTTTCATTCCATACATACAAAAGAATAATATGTTCACTCTTATGGGGCTAGAAGTTCAAAAGTCTAGCTCATCTGTGAATTGCATGATATATTTTCACAATATATAATTTATAACATTTCCCCAAAAAGCAAACTATTAAAATAACATTTTTGTGCTGGGCGGTGGTGGCTTTTAATCCCAGCATTCAGGAGGCAGAGCCAGACAGATGTCTGTGAGTTCAAGGCCAGCCTGGTCTACAGAGCAAGATCCAGGACAGGCACCAAAACTACACAGAGAAACCCTGTGAACAATATAAAATTTGAACTCTGTTACTTGATCTTAATAATTGTCAATTTAGAGGACATAATTATGATTTCCATTTGTGTTTTTGCAAGATTTGTCTTTTAGTGGCACATGCTGAAATGCTTCTGGATAAATTAACATCTATGATTTACCTCAAGATTATTAATATATTTTATATGTCATTGTAATCACTTGAATACTCCATAAAAATAGATGCTCTTTTGTTCATTTTATTTCTGAAAAGAGGTTTGGAAACATGAGGTCCTTCCCTAGGATTACACAGGTAGTACCTGGCAAAGTCAAGTTCCAAACTGAGAACTACTTGGTTCCAAATGTCATGTTCATAACCATTGAAACACACTGTCTAAAGAAATTTAACTCTAAAAAATGTTCTTTTGATGTAGATGAAATTTTTATTCAGAAGACCCATGATATGATTTGAAGCTGTCATCTTTTTATTGAAAAAAATCAAAGTAATAAAATCCGGTATATTCAAGAAGCCAAAATATCCAGCAGTAGTATCCATCACTGGTGGCTGACAAGGCACCACAAGGAGGAAAATGATGTGTAAGGCATAGGAAAATATTCCTGTCATCTCATTCTGAAACATTTCTGACTTAGATTCATTGTCCCACTAATAGTCATTCAGCTAGAGAACATATGTACATACTATATGTGTGTATACACATATATATGTATATATATATACAGAGAGAGAGAATGACAAGTCATGCAAATTAGGCAAATATTTATTTGATGACTTATGAAATTCAAGCTTTCTGTATGAAACCACAAGTTCGGTGCATACTTAGACTTCCTTTAGCCAGTGCCTGCCCTCTAAAGAATACAGATCTAGTTGTAGAGAGGAGTATAAAATGATCCTAAGCAAAGCATAATAAATGTTATAAGAAAAAAGCAAAGTACTATTGAAGGCCTAAAGATAAGCTGACACTAGTGGGTGAGGGATGCAGCTCGGCTGGCAAAGTGCCTGCCCCACAAACACGAGGACTTGAGTGTGAGCCAAGCATCCTGGTCAAGAGGCAGGCACAGCAGCACATGTCTGTAATCCCAGCTGTGGAGGAGCAGAGACAGGCAGACAGACGCCTGGAACTCACTGGCCAACCAACCCAGCCAAGCGGGAAAACTTCCGGTTCAAGAAAAGGCCTTGTCTCAAAGATAAAATAAATACATAAGGTGAAGAATAATTAAGGAAGATGCCTGATGTTGACCTCTGGCTTTCACACACATGTACACAAAGAGAGATATATGTATAATATGTATACATGTACATACACTGAACACATACACACACACTGCATTAAATTGAGAAAATAACAAAAGCATTATGGATGAGATAATAATTTTATCATGCAGCATTTACTGTAAGGATTCGGAACTAGAGGGAAAATACCACCATCTTAACTTGTAAATCCCATGGTCACTCCAGACTGACATTTTTCAGCAGATGGGAAGGATAAAATATTCACAGAGAACATGTCTTTCTAAGTTCTTATGTCAAACATGTGCTATTGCTTTCACTCAGATCTCATACTTCTATGATTTGTTACAAATTACAGCTTCAAGAGGGGTGAGGAAAGTAGTATAAATATGCAATTATGCCCAGAAAAACCATGGAGGATTCAGTATGCAAAAATAAAAAAATGGGAAATGGACACTGGCTTGAACTCAGTAATTCCTCAGTAATGCCAACCAAATATCCGTGTTCTCACTTCTTTCCATAGTGTACAATCAGCTGCTACCTAAGGGAGTTTCTTGGTTATTTTTCTATTGAGGTGATAAAACACCATGACCAAGGCAATTTATAAAAGAAAACATTTAATTTGGAGCCCACAGTTCTAGAGGGTTAAATCCCATGACTCCCATGGCAGGAGGTGCCTGCCATGCAAAATTAAAAGTGGGGAATTGATACTGGCTTGTACTCAATACTCCCTCTAGCCAACCAGGCAGGCAGGCAGGCATGTCACTGGAGCACATGCTAAGAGCGTATATCTCCCTCCACAAGCATGCGGCAAAGAGACAAGTAATGGGGATGGTGTGAGCTTTTGAAGCCTCAAAGCACATTCCCCATGACATACCTCCTACAACAAGGCCACACCTCCTAATTCTTCAGAAACAGGGGACCAAGTGTTCAAACATGGGAGCCTATGGGGGCTGTTCTCACTCAAGGCACCACAGGGAGGTAACCCAAAGTCCATTATGACATTACACCCAATTTGGAGTTCAGGATATCAAGGTGACATGGTGTTCTCATGGTGCCTAATGTGTATTTTCAGTCTTTAGAAATCTATGGAAAGAGTAAATATGATGAGTTATCTGTTCTCCAGTACAGAAAGCAGAAATGAAATAAGCATGCTGATCAGGCCCACGTGGGAAAGGGAGGAACACAGGGAATCACCGATTGGGTCAACAATGGCAAATGGCTGTGCAGCCGCAGTGCGCAACAGCTCTTAGTCCTCTTGGCCACCCTCTTCTGCTGTCCTGCAGTGATGCATTTGTCTGTCGTCCAAGGTCCTTGGCTTTGCCCTCTAGGACAGCATTGCCGAATAGTTTTCATGGAGCCAGAAAGTAAGCCTTGTAGATTATATGGGCTACATATCATGTGTGTTCCATAGTTTTCATTTTGATGTTCTTATTTTACCTTTTACATTTTAATACCACCCAATGTTCTAGATCACAGAAGATAAGAAAGTTATGTGTTTAATTATTTGTTTTCCTTTGACTTAGTCCAAAGGCCACAGTGACCAGCATCTACTCCCAAGATTTTTGTTTGCTCCATCCTCCATTTTCACATAAAAATAAATAAGTGCAATAAAATTTTCGATCAAATCCTATATGTAGTGATTAAAAGGAGAAAAAAGAGAAAAAATCAGAAATGAAATTTCAGAGAAGCAAATAGAGAGGATGGGAGGATTCATAGATGTAAGAAGGGAAGAGTTTAAAACTGAAAAGAAAATAATCCTTGGTGGTTTTGAATGCAGCCACAGGTAGATGAATGACAGGGTCGTCAGTTGGCCACTGAGGACAGACCGAATTGTCACTTGAGGAGCAGAGGTAGACTAGAATTCAGAGGCTGAAGACCGACTGTGAAGCCAGCACTCTTGCAATGGGGATTTCCACCAGGAAAGGCTTTCCTGTTTCCTCTTTCCACCTGGGGTTCTGCAGGAAATTCAGTGCTGCTGCGGAGCATCTCCATCAGACTTCCTGGGAATGCAGCTAAGAGCACTTCAGACAGCAAGGCCTAAGGGAACCACTTAGCGATCAGCAAAAGGACTGTGGAGCAGGACTTGGGGCCCAGGGTAAGGAGCAGGCACTCCTGCATGGAAATGCCCCACTAAATGTTGAATATTAAGAATCCAGCAACATTGTTATTGTGTTCTAACACTTTGTTCCTACTTAGCGCCTACAAGGAACTTAACCAAAACATACTAAACGAATGGGGGAAAATGGTCCCTTCTCCAGGAGAGCCGGTGGTCACAACCTGAGTCAGAGGAGCAAAGCTGTCAGATGAGCAAGCGGGAAGGGAAGAATGGACTCATAGGAAGTGTCTGCCCACGTTATGAAGGGAGGAAGCAAAGGGGAGTGGTGTGAATGCAGGCAAAGTGACTGGGAGAATAGAAAGTACAATAGACAATGAGGAAATCAAGATTCATCAGAAGAATAAAATTTATAATCAGAAGCCCGATTTCTACACGTAAAAACTTAACAACGGTGTCAAGTGAGCCAAGATGGCTCACGCTACAGCTTATCAAAGAGAAATAGTTTAGAAAATTTTAACAGATTTTCTTAGGTCACCATGTCAAAAGCACTTAAAGATTATGCGTGGCAGTCTGCATCTTCAGTTACTAAACTCCCAATCATAAATAAGAACTAATCCCACTCCATGTAATTGAAATGCAGAAAAAAAAATTTTTTTTAATCTTGGCTGCTAAACAGGTAGGTCAGTGGTTACAAGTACTGACTGCTCTTCCAGAGTACCTAGGCTCAGTTCCCAACACCTACATGGTAGTCCACAGGGTCTGTGACTCCAGTCCCAGGACACTAAATGCTTCCTTCTGACCTCTCAGCACCAGGCATACACGTGGTACACAGACATACATGTGGGCAAAACACTTATACACATAAAATAAAAATAGTTTTTAAATTTTTAAACATAAGAATCTCATCCAACCAGCACAAGCATTGATGTGACATGCTCTGAGTTCCTGCTGTGTCTACTCTAAGGAATTAAGGACTTGTGTAGAAGACGATGTAGTAATATTTCATGTCATCTTGAGGTAAATTTATATAGCTCTATTCAAAACCATCAAGGTTAGGAATCAGAATGTATAATAAAAATGTTCAGATGAAGAATGGCTTACTGGAGAGAACACTGGGACAATGTATGTTGTAAAAAAAACAATGAATAAAGAGTGAGGCAAACACCTGAGAATCTGAATTAGAAAAATAATAATTAATGCTCTCCCCAAATCATTTTGCAGCCCAAACTATATTATAAATTATTGATCTTTTGAGTTGAGTTTAAATTAACATTGATATCCTTTTCTAGATGTCATTTAAAAGTTCCCAGCACCCACAATGTGAAGCTCACAACCACCCCTAACTCCAGATTCTGAAGGATCTGTGGCCTCTGGCCTTCATAGGCACACATACTCATATGTACATACTCACGCAGATGTGCACACATACACATAATCATAGATAAAGTAAATCTTTAAAAAGATAGATTGAGAGTAGAAATAGTCTATAACAAATGATATTTGGAGCCCCCCATCATGTGTGTGAGTGCACGTGTGTGTGTGTGTGTGTGTGTGTGTGTGTGTGTGTGTGTGTGTCCATTTGAAAACATTGCAGACTTACCTTTGCACAAACTCATGATAATTTACAAAAAGAAAACAAATTAAAGTCCTGAGAGTGAGAAAAGTGAAAGTGAATGCAGGAGAGTTCTATTGAAACACTAGTGGGTTTTTTGTTTGTTTGTTTGAATTTTCTTTTTTTAATATATTCTTTGTGTCTTTCACATTATGCATCTCAATCCCATTCATTTCCCATCACTGAGTACCCACACCTTTGTAAACGTTCATTGCAGAGTCATTGGTCTGGTTCGATGTCTCTGGTATTCGATGTCTCTGATATCTGCTACACTATCTAAGCGGGGCCCTCACTAGGGCTCTTCTTGGTTATCCTGCTGTTGCCCTGGGTTATGGAGATCCTGCAGCTTTGGGTCTGCAGGCCAGTCCCTCCACCTGCTCCAGCAGATAATTGATGGTGTGGATATTGGGGGGGGGGGGGCTAACCCATAACCCTGCTTCTGGGCCTGGGTAGTTACAGGGTTGGTCAGCCCACAAGCTCTCCCTTGTCCTCACCATTGCATTGCATTGTCCTCACCTCCTGCATTGCCTTGGTGAGTTCACCCCTTGCAAAGACGAACAAGGGGTAGGGCCAGTTCTCCTGCTTTCCCTTCCTCAGGGTTGTTCTCTCACACCTACACCTTCAGAGCCAGGTCTGCAGTGTTGCCCAGGTGTGGTGGAGGGGCCTCTCTCCTGAGTGCTGTGGCAGATGAGGGACAGGAGCAGCTCTCCTGCTCTTAGGACCTCAGAGACAGCTCTCCCACCTGCCTCAGGCAAATGTTGGCGTTTTTTGCATCTCTCTCTCTCTCTCTCTCTCTCTCTCTCTCTCTCTCTCTCTCTCTCTCTCTCTCTCATTGGTCTTGTTTCATTCTTTTTCATTCATTTGGTAGATTGTTGCCTGCATTTTGAATATACAGAAACTAAAGTTCAGGGAAATTAAACAACTTCCCAGGTCACCCAGCAGCCAACACACAGCATACCTATCCTTCGTTCCACAGTCCTTTCTATTCTGCCACTTTGTCTTCAGTATGATTTTAATTATTCTGACCCATTCCATAAATATACATTAACTTACTCAAACCCTAGGCATTCAAAATAGTGACTGTCATTGAGACCACACTTGAGTAACACACTGTCCGTGAACAATGCATGGCTCATGCTCGTGACGTTGGGGCACAGTGACAGCTCTCAGCAGAGAAGGCAGGTGCAGAGAGCCGTGTGAGTTCTTGGGAGGATGCCAGGCAGAGCAGTAACGGAAGCCCCGACTCCATGTCTGACATCCAACAGATTCCTGTAAGATCAGTTCGCTGTGTGGACTGCAGGGGAAAGGGAAAGGTGCTGGGAGAAACAAGCTGTTCTGGGAGGAGAGCATGCCTGAGACAGTTAAGGAAAGGAATCCAGGACACAATGACCATGTCATGAGCACAAGATTTCTGCCTTTATCTGCAGTGCTGTGACTAGACATGCCCATGACATACTGGTTTTCTTTAACACACCAGTGTGAGGTTGCTGCACTTCTGGAATCCTCTACATACCCATTGTAAATTGTGCCAGCAATTTTATCTGAAGGAATAAGCACTGACAACTCCTAGGAATAGGGCTCTGGTGTCCAGGACAAATGGTATATTATAGAATAGTATCCCAGCCCAGCAAATCAGGAGTACTTGGCCACTCAACACTCAACACCTGGACATTAGGGAAATAACAAGAAACTCAAACTTAAATAAAATGTAAAACAAATAAATCCTTAAGAATTGAAAACTCTAATATGTGTCAGGCCAAGAAATTTAATTCAATGAAAAATATTTTTTTAATTTTTGAGAATTTCATACATGGGTTCACTGTGTTTGTATTACTTCATCCCTCCTCTCCCTCCAGTTCTTACCATCTCTGCTCACCATCTCATCTCAAATTCATAACCTCTTATTCTATAATTATTGTGTTATATATTATATATATCAGCTATATATAACATGCTGAGTCCTGTGAGTCCTTGTAGTGTTGCCCACTTTTCTATATGTTTAGGGATGACTCGTTAGGATTGGGAAGCCAGTCTGGGAACTTGTCCCTAAAACAAAACTGATTCTCCCTTCATCAGGAGCCATTAAGTGTCTGTCATTCTCCATCTGAGGTGGGGCCTTGTGACTTTTCTCCCATAATAGAGCTCAAAGAGTTTGATTTCACCAGTTGTGTTGGTTTCTGAAAAGCATATTTTTCTAATCATTTTCAAATATATGAAATACAAAAATATTGCCTCTTATATTACATATTAAAATCTCTCAATCTTGTTTATCAATTTGATAACTAAAATTTTATCACCTTTAATTTGTAGTGCATTTTTTATGAGTCCTACGTGTTTTTCATTGGTCTGTTGATCATTGAATTCCCTCTGGTGAAATTTCATTTCCTGTTCTTTACCACTCTAATTCTAGAATATTAATATTTTCTTATCAGTTTTTATTACCTATTTGCACTTAAATTGCACCAAGCCTTTCTTATCTCATTTCAGAATATCTTACGGGGTGTTCTTTTCATTTTGCTGTGGAAATTTTTCTATAGGTCATAAGAAAGTGGGTGACTGGGAAGAAACAAATAAGAGAAGAGAAAGTTACTATTTTCCAGGTAAGATCAACTAATTCATTTCAAGTAACTTTATGCTTTACTTTTCAATTATGTGTGTGGGGAGGGGATGTGTGCACAGGAGTACAGGTGTCTGTGGAGGCTGAAGGAGTACCCTGAAGCTAGAGTTACAGTATAGGTGTTGGTAATTGAACTCAGCCTTCTACAAGAGCATTGTGTGCTATTAATTACCGAGTCAACTCTCCATCACTAGTTTTTAAATTAAAAAAAAAATATTTTTTTGCCTTTAAAAGCAACTTCTACCTTTTTGGATAAAGGTATAGCATACATAGAGAATTGAAAACTAACACTAAGTGACCCCCTAAGCATGTATCTGTCATGCAATCACCCCACAATCAAGGTGGAATGTTATTTCTGAAGTTTCACTTAGGCCTCCTCCAAGTCCAAGCCCCGGCAGTCACATAAGACACTGTTATTACCTTAGTCTCTTGATGCTTTATCTTTGCAATTGCAAAACATACTACAATAATTCAGTAGACCCTTCATATTATTCAGTAGATATCATATTATATCATATTCCTCTTCAATTCAACCAACTTTACATCAAAAATGTCTTGTTAAAAATTAAAAGTACACTAAATATGTGCAGACTTTTTCTTGTCATTACCCCTTAAACAATTATGATGACTATTTATATAGCATCTACATTGTGCTAAGTATTATTAAATAATCTGGAGTTCATTTAAACAAGATAGAAGATACATGAACCTTATGTACAAACACTGCTCTATGTTTTACAGGAGATTTCAGCCTTCTTGAATCTTGACATCTGGGTCTCACTCCGCACAGATGTGGGGAAACAGTTGCACTGAACTGAACCGTATCCAGTTCTCCCCTTTTGTCCTTTATGAAACAAAATCTCACTAAATATATCATACTAGCAGCTGGAAAGCGTTAAAAGACAAAGGCTTTTTCTGCTGTGTCAAGATGGATACTTATAAGTCAGAACATCTTTTTTAGTTGATAATAGATTTTTTAGTATAGACATTCTGATTATGGTTTTTCCTTCCTCAACTCCTCCCCACTCCCCCACCCACTCAAATCCACACCATTGCTTTCTCTCTCTCATTAGGATACAAACAGGCATCTAAATAATAATGATAATAATAATAACAATAAATTAGGTAAAGTAAAAGTAAACTAGAACAGCACATACAAACAAACAGAAGAAAAGGAACCAAAGAAGATACTTATGAAACACGTAAAGACACAAAGACACACACACACACACACACACAAAATCCAATAAAAACACAAAACTAGAAACCATAATACACATGCAAAGGACCTGTAAGGTAAAAAAGAAAAAGAAAAAAGATCTGATAAAGCATTATGAGACAAAGAACCTCCAAAAATGCCACTGAGTTCATTCTGTGTTGGCCATCTGGGCCTGGGACCTGGCCTTCAGAGTGGTTTATATACCCAGTGAGACTCCTTTGAAGAAAACTAATTTTGCATTTGCTAGCAGTTATCAGCTGGGGATGGTTTCTGGATGAGAGATGGAGGCTTGTGTCTACTTCTCTTATGCTGGGATCCCATCAGGCACAGACTTGTGCAGGCCCCATACATGCTACCACAGCCTCCTTGAGTTCATATGTGCAGCCATCCTGCTGTGTTTAGAAGGTTTGTGTCCTTAGTGTCCTTCCATCCCCTCTGGCTCTTACAATCATTCTACCTCCTCTTCCACAGGGTTTCCTGAGCCCTGAAGGGAAGGAATTGATAGAGACATCTCATTTAGGACTACATGTTCCAAGGTCTCTCACTCTCTATGCATTATCTGGCTGTGGGCCTCTGTATTTATCCCCATCTATTGCAGGAGGAAGCTTCTCTGATGATGGCTAAGCAAGACACTGATCCATTAGTATAGCAGAATATCATTAGGAGTCATTTTATTGCTGCATTTCTTCAGCAGAACAGTGGTACTTGGTTTTCTTCTAGTTCCCTGGTCTATCTAGTCTAAGCCAAGGCCACCAAGCAGTATCAGAGATGGGCTCTGTCTCATGGAATGGTCTTTGAATCCAATCAGATATTATCAGTCAGTTATTGTGGGATCTTCTGTATGCTGTGAATATGTGTTGCTCTGATTGGTTGATAAATAAAATGCTGATTGGCCAGGAGCCAGGCAGGAAGTATAAGCGGGATAAGAAGGTAAGGAGAATTCTGAGAAGAGGAAGGCTGAGTCAGGAGATGCCAGCCTGCTGTCCAGGGAGCAGCATGTAACTACACACAGGTAAAGCCATGGAAAACATGGTGACATATAGATTAACAGAAATGGGCTGAGTTTAAGTGTTAAGAGCTAGTCAGCAGTTAGCCTAAGCTAATGGCTGAGCAGTTTTAATTAATAGAAGTCTCTGTGTGTTTACTTGGGTCTGAGCAGCTGTGGACTGGGTGGGACACAGGAAAACTTTCAGCTACAGCTAGTCCATCAAACTTTGTGCCACTATTGCAGTAGTCAAAATATCTTAAAGTGCTTAGTGGCTAACGTGGTTTCAGAATCCTGTGTGTAAATCTGATCTAAGTACAATAAAATTTTTCTATAGCTCTCTTTCTAATTGAATTCAAGATTTCTTTGGTGCACTAATCTGCACACTCAGGGATCCCATAAAAGCACTAAACTGGAAGTCACGACAAAGACCTTGTGCAGACACTGTGCATATGAAATCACCTGATTTCATATGAGCTTTGCTCATGTTGATTTAAAGGGTCTTCTTTTCCTGGTGTCCTCCATCCCCTCTGGTTCTTATAATCCAGAGCACAGATGTACCTCAGCTTACATATCAGTAAGCCATCAACTGCAGCACAGGGGACAAGGATATTGCTGGTTGTTGACACAGACCCACCCATCAAGCGGTTCTTCCAGAAACCTCAGTCTACTGACGTGCACCAAACGGAAGATAGGAAGATGTCAAGTAAGTAGAGTAAAACCTAATGTAGACAGAAGTAACTTGCACAATCAGTGCTGCTGAGAAACTCCCCAAACACTCCCTGGACAGTGCACATGAAGGCCCAGCTCCTGGCTCTTACCTTTTCATTATTCTCTTGTATATTGTTCATTGTATCTTACAATTTCAGTCAAACCACAGAAGATTTGTTGTAACCACATAACCCCCTAGTCAAGACAGTGCAAAATGTATTCTGGGATGGTCCCTGAGGACCAGAAGGTTTAACTCTTTCCTCCTCCCCAGCAAAATCACAGTATTCTTCCCAGTCCTTAACAGGCAGCAAAGAATTAGATGGCCATAGGATATGAACTCAAATTCAGGGAGAGAGGTGTTTTGATTTCTCTTACCACAGACTTGAGGACTGAACCTCAAGTAGCATAAGCAGGTTTTTTTTTTTTTTTGAGAAAGTATCTATGAAATAATTTTAATAGATAGTGTTATTGCTTTGGTGAACAAATTAATTCTAATATATCTGACTCAAAAGAGGCTCCAGAGCATGACAAGAAATGTACAGAATTTAGAGTTTCTAGCTTTCCCACCTCAGGAGGAAATAAATGAACCTCTCTGCTGCTTAACTTCTTCATTTGTAGAATGGAGATACATATCCCTATCTCGAGGGAATTTTTTTTTTTTTTTTTTTTTTTTGGAATAAAATGTGGTGGTAGGTGGCAGCTGTACAAACTGACAGGATTAAATCACTGACTGTTTCAAAAAGCCATGGCCTGTCCTCATATTTTCCCTGCTGAGTCATTCAGTTCTCCTGGGAAGCAACTGTCTGACTTCCGGATCTCCACTCAATCATGACCAACTTTTACTTCTCACCTCTCCCTGTGGAGCTCAGGAAATTATTCTGTTCTGTCTTGCTTTTCCCCTGACTCATACAAGCAGACCACATAACTCCTCACCTCTGAGATTTGCAAGGGCTGCTAATGCCTGACTGCAGGTCACATTTCCCTAGCACAGGCCTCTAAAATACTGTACACTGGCTGAGCAAACATCTCATTAACTACCAGCCTGAAATTGTACCTTATTTCACAGAAGTTGAGTCCCAAAATAATTCACATCAACATCATTGTATCTAAATGTTGTCAAACAACTGACTGGCCCTCAGTTATATACTAAAAAAGAGCGAAAAATCCCTAAACTGAGCTAATACTTTCTGAGGAGGGATTTAGAGAGCCCAGGCTTCCAGGTTTAGAATTGTTTATTAGCCAGTTTCACATAATGCACCCCCATCACCCTTATATCCTAGTCCTCCAGGTCTGCACCCCCATTCTTGTGGCCTCCCCCCCAAAAAAATTTATAGAATTTGTGTTGTCCATGTAGTCACTGGAATATGGTTAAACTCCTGGTGGCCAACCCCACCCCCCACCCTTGTCAGTAGCCCTCTATGTGGAGAGCTATACTTCAGTGTCCTTACTACAATTTTTAAGAGTTCTCTTCGATGAACTCCTGTCTAGGTTGTTACTACTTGGGGGATGGGGATTGGGGTCAGGGGTGGTCATCACAGAAGCCTTCAAAGTCTATCTTTCTCAACTGTGAGTCTACAATCATTGACACCACTGCAAGAGAAGCTTCCCTATCCTTTACAGTCAGCGAGAGTACAGATCATTGATTTCTCCCATGGTATTGGCAACAACATGGACCACAGACATCTACCAGGCCTCTGGCATCAGCATGTACCAGGGACCTCAGTGGTGTGATGTCATTTTTTTTTAATGGCTGAGTAATACGCCATTGTGTAAATGTGCCAAATTTTCTTTTTCCATTCTTCTGTTGAGGAACATCAATGTTGATTCCAATTTCTTTTCTGTTATGAAGAAATTAGAGATAAACATGGTTGAAGAAGTGTCTCTGTGATACGGTGAAACATCCTTTGGGTATATGTCCAAGAGTAGTATAGCTGGGTCTTGAGACAGATTGATTACCATCCTTCTGAGGAATGGCCACATTTATTTCCATAGTGGCTATAAGAGTTTGCACTCCAACCAAAAATTTATGAGTATTTCTCTTATTCCACATGTTTGGCAACATGAGCTGTCACTTGCTTTGTTGATCTTAGCTGTTCTGACAGGTGTAAGATGAAATGACAAAGTAGTTTTGATTTGCATTTCCCTGATGGCTAAGGATGTTGAACGTGTTAAGTATTTCTCAGCCATTTGAGATTCCTCTATTGAGAATTCTCTGTTTATATCTGAACCTCATTTTTAATTGGATTATTTGCCATCTTGATATCTAGTTTGTTGAGTCTTTTATATACTTTAGATATTAGCCTTTTATTGAATGTGGAGTTTGTAAAAATCCTATTCTGTAGGCTACCACTTTGTTTGAATGACATTGTCCTTTGCCTTACAGAAGCTGTTCAGTCTCATGAGGTCCCATTTATTAATTGTGGATCTTAGTGCCTGTGTGAATGGTGCTCTGTTTAGGAAGTCTTTTCCTGTGCCAGTGAGTTCAAGGCTATCCCCCACTTTCTCTTCTATAAGGTTCACTGTATCTGGTTTTATGTTGAAATCTTTGATCTATTTGGAGTGGAGTTTTGTACAAGGTGATAAGTATGGATATATTTGGATTCTTCTACATGCAGCCATCCAATTTGACCAGCACAATTTGTTGAAGATGATGTTTTTTTTTCCAGTGTACATTTCTGGCATCTTTATCAAAAATTCATTGTTCATAGGTGTGTGGATTTATGCCATGGTCTTCAATTTAAATCCATTGATCAATGTGTTTGTTTTTGTGTCAACAACATGCTGTTCTATATTACTATAGCTCTGTAATACAACTTGAAATCAGGAATGGTGATACCTCCAGTAGTTCTCTTATTATTCATGATTATTTTAGCTAGCTTGGCTTTTTGTGCTTCCATATGAAGCTAAAGATTTTCTTTTCAAGATATGTGAAAAATTGTGTTGGGATTTTGATTGAGTTTGCATTTAATCTGTAGATTGTTTTTGGTAAGATGACCATTTTTACTATGTTAATTCTACTTATCCAAGACCATGGGTGATCTTTTCATCTTCTGATATCTTCTTCAGTTTCTTTCTTTAATGACTTTAAGTTTTATCAAACAAGTCTTTCACTTGGTTGGTAAGAGATACCCCAAGATATTTTATATTATTTGAGGCTATTGTGAAAGGTGTTGTCTCCCTGATTTCTTTCTCGGTCCATTTATAATTTGTATATAGGAGGGCTACTGATTTTTGTGAGTTAATTTTGTATCCAGCTATTTTGCTAAAGGCTTTTATCAGATGTAGGAGTTTCCTGGTGAAAATTTCAGGTTACTTATGTATACTATCATATCATCTGCAAATAACAAAACTTTGACTTCTTCCTTTCCAACTTGTATTCTCTTGATCCCTTTCAGCTGTCTTATTACTTTAGCTAAAACTTCATGTACTGTATTGAGCAGATATGGAGGGAGTGGATGCTCTTGTCTTGTTCCTGATTTTAGTGGAATTGCTTTGTGTTTCTCTCCATTTAAGTTGATGTTGGCTATAGCTTTACTGTAAACTACCTTTATTATGTTGAGGTGTGTCCCTTGTATGCCTAATCTCTCCAGGACTTCTGTCTATTGTGGACAAGCAACAGCCAGGAAGAAGAATTCACCTCTTTGTTCAGTCACAGGTTACCAAACTTAGTTTTTAGTTTTGGGGTGTGTGTGTGTGTGTGTGTGTGTGTGTGTGTGTGTGTGTGTGTGTGTTTTCTGAAGTTCAGCATAGACAGAAGAGCAGAGCAAGCATCGTTCCATTTTCAAATGAGGAACTTGGCATAGCAGTTCTCAGGGTCATCCAGTAAATGGAGGACTGCTTGAGCCTCATATCAGATTGTTTCATGCCCTCCTCTTCATTTCATAAGAAGTTAGTGACAATCATCAACACAGACTCTAAAGGGAAACAATCAAAGATGCAAAGCACTCTCTATCCTTTTTTCTCTGTGTTGCCATGTTGAAATATGGAGTTTAGTCCTTAGATCATCTAGGATGTGCATAGTAATTTATAGCTCTCATCAAGAGTATAAAATTGAGAAATACCACAATATTTGCAAATTGCTTGTTCATATGTATTCATCAATTCATGTTTTACTTACTGTGTGAAAATACATGATATAAACCTCCAATCCAAAAACTTTAAACCAGGTATGGTGGCAAATGCCTGAAATTCTAGTACTCGGGAGGCTGAAACAGGAGAAATACTAGTTTGAAGGCAGCCTGGGCAACAGAGTAGCTTGCAGACAACCTGAGCTACAAAGTGAATCATCTTTTAAATAAAACCAAATGTTTTTTTTTTTTTTTTTTTTTTTTAAAAAAAAGCCCAGTTTTACATGGAGAGACCTTAAAAAGATTACATATGCAGAGATCTGAGAACTTACAGCCTTAACTTGAAGGCAGGCTGAGGGTCAGTATCACCTAGGAGCACACAGACCTCCTAAACTCCACCCCACACCTTGTGATCCCATCTGCATATTAGCAAGAATGCCAAGGGGCGAGGCTGCAGGTGCAAATCTGAGCAGCCCTCGTCTGTTCAGCCAATGCGAGAGTATGATGTGCTCATAACTAACTCGGACAGCAACAAAGCAAAGGCAGTTTCCAGCCTCCGGATCACTTGTTTCAAGCTCGCTAACTCCTCTGCAGCTCTTGCTGTGGTGCTTGGTTTTATTACGTGTTCCTTGATTTATTTTCCTCCACGGCCCCTTCCCCTGAACTCCAACACAGAGGAACACATCTGTACATACGTAACACAGCAGCATGCTCCGGAAGCAATATTTAACTGAAGACAAGCACGTGTCCATAAAGCTTTCTTTTCATATCTGTTTCCTTTTTCTCTACCTTCTCCCAACTCAACCCAAAAGGGCAGCAGCTGTGGAAAGTAAATGGAGAGGCTTCTAAAATTAAATTAAGGAAAAAAATTATATTTATTACTGAGGTTGAAAGAGAAGGTGACATTTCTAAAGGTTAAATTAGGTAAATTAATTGCAAACAGAACAAGTAAAAATCAATCTTCCTTGCTGAGAGTAAACAAGCCCGACTTTCAGTTGTTTGATTTTTGTGTGTCTTTTTATAGCTCTCCTCAAGGTAGATTCCTCTGTGACTGTAGGAGACAGGGACTTCATTAGTCCTCTTTCATTACATCAGTGCCATGGCCATTGTGTCTCCATGGCCTGGCAGAGCTGTAATTGTTGGCCAGAAGAGTGTAAACACAAGCTGACCCTAACCAACCTCCACATTTCAACCAAAACTTTAGTACTGAGGACTCTGGCCTAAACCATGAGCTTTCTAAAGCAAAGAGGAGAGATTTCTCAATAACAACAAGAATGTTGTTATTTTTTAAAAGGGGAACTAGACATTTATCAAGTAGAATCAGCCCTGGATTCCACGTAGACATTGAAAGCATAACTGGGCACAACCAGTACCTCTGTTTTCTAGGTGTGTGATTAATTGGGCTCCAGCTTTCTGAGCTTATCTCCTGCAGTGTGGAAACAGGATCCTAACACCCCTCTGTATTCATGTGACGATAGATTGAATTCAAATTATGTAAAAACACTGCATTCCATGGTACCATTTAGTAGAAAAAGTAATATTGGTACCCTTCACACCATGGCATTGGATCTAGGTATAAACATTTTGTTATCTCTAAACATGTTGAAGAAAAGTTTTGCTTGTGGACATAAACCTTTGGGAATTTGTAAGTCAGCGGTGAACAATATCAGGGCTCCCCTGACTGCAAACCTCTTAGAGGAAAACACTTAGCTTGTTCTTTTACCTGATGTCACCAATGCCCAAACAAGATAAAATTCTGCCTGTTTTACCTAGAAATTAGTTTGAAATTACCATTTATCATAAAATACAGTTTCAATGGTAGGGAATAGAACAGGAAATTCCCCTAGAGTGATGTAAAATTGCACTTTCCCCCAGTGTGGCGAGTCACAAGGATATGTTATAAGGAGTCCAGCTGTACATTACAGCTATACCTTGACCAGTCCAAGGGTCAGTCAAGTGGGAAGACATCTAGCATGGACTATTTGGTGTTACATGGCTTAATATTCAGCTGTGCCTTGTTATGAAATTCTTGTGCTCACAATTCTCATAGAATGTGTGTGTGAACTTCCTGCTCTGGCCAGTACTTGGATAAGGTCAAGCAGGAGGTAGATGCATAGCTTTGTTTCTTGTGCAAATGAAGCTCAGGCCATCCCCTTGCCTTGAGGCCTAGTGGCTCTCCAGAGCAACTGACTGAGAACAAAAGAGGCTTTTACATATCAAGGTGGAAGGTAGGGTGGAGCATCATTCCTGAGGAGGCAGAGAACTGTGTGGCCAGGGGAAGAAGAGACAGGTGTTTTCTGTAGAGGCAGACAGAACAGCATGACCAGAGAGAAGGGAAGAACACAGAGGTTTTATAGATGGTAAGGCAGAACTCTTGTAGAGTTCATCAGAGCCAGGAATAGAGAGCAAGTAGAGATGGAGGGTGAAGAAACAGAGGGTGAAGATGAGGCTGGAAGCATAAGAGCTTAGTTGTTAGCAGGACTATGAGAGGGCAGTAAATGAGGGGACAAAGAGGAACTGAGTGTCAGGATGGAACTGAAGCTATATAGACAGGATTTCATCCCAGAGAAATAAAGTAGATGGACAAAGAGCTTAGTGTATTTAGATCTATTCCTGCCCTGAATGACTGACAGAGCTGTAGCTGTAAAGATAGAATTTTGTCTTAGAGGAATAAAATTAACAGACGTAAGAGTGTAGTGTACATAGATTTTTTTTTTTCCCTCAGATACCCCACGCTGGATATAGCATCTTTCCTGGACTCTGGGCAATCCATACTCCAGTCCTATATCCCTGGCAGGAACCACAGCACATCAGAGACATGTGTAGGTCTTACTGTTGTATTCAGGACATCCACATGGGGCTCAACCCATGCTCTTCCTGTGTGAAGGACTAAATATTAACATTTTTCTCCTTCAATCCTCACAAGCAAAGGCTTAAATTCCAAATGAGTAAAAATTTTTATTAAAAATAGATTCTTCTCTCATACAATAAATTCTGATCACAATTTCCCCTCCCTCCACTCATCCCAGTTCCCCACTACCTCACCTTTCCCCAAAATCCAGTCCCCCCACCCCCCAGTTTCCTTTCAGAAAAGAGCAGGCCTCCAAGAGACAAAAAACAAACAGGGCAAAACAAGATACAATAAGACAAGGCAAAAACCCTTATATCAAGGCTGGACAAGGCAGCCCAAGAGGAGGAAAACAGTCCTAAGAGCAAAAGAGTCAGAGACACACCTGCTCCCACTGTTAGGAGTCCCATAAAAAACATCAAGCTGATGACCATAATACATATGCAGAGGACCTGGTGCAGATGAATGCAGGCCCTGCGCTTCAGTCTCTGTGAGCTCATATGCACCTTTCTTAGTTGATTCAGTGAGCCCTGTTCTCCTGAGGTCCTCCATCCCCTCTGCCTCCTACAATCTTTCCACCTCCTCTGTCATGGCGTTCTGAACTCTGAGGGGAGAGACACGATGGAGATCACCAATTTTGACTCTGTCTCTGCATAACATCTGACTGTGGGTCTCTGCACCTGTTCCCATCTGCTGCTGGAGGAAGCCTCTCTGATGATGACTGGACAAGGCACCAATCTATGGGTATAGTAGAATATCATATTAGAAATCATTTCATTGATGTTTTGTCCAGTTGTGTTTAGTTCATCCCTAGGTCTCTGGGCTATCCAGTCTCTGGTTCCTCACCATCTAGGTAGTATAGGGCATGAGCTCCCTCTCATGCCATGGGCCTCAAGTTAAATCAGACATTGATTGGCCACTCCCACAAGTTCTGTGCATCATTGCCCTGGTACATTTTGCAGGCAGGACAGATTGTAGGTGGAGGGTTTGTGGCTAAATTTGTTTCCATGTTTCTCCTTCTATAGCCTTTGGAGTATCTTCTTGTGCCAAAGAGACTAGAATGAAAGAGTGTATACAGGCACCAGCTTGACCTCTCTACATTCAATGGGCTGTGTGAATATTGTCCTAAACATGGGGCCCCACTGTCAGTTTTGACAGTGACCCCCTATCCTAGTATCAGACTTGGATGTTGATGGATTGCCACAGGATGCCCTTGGCCAACAACTCAACCGAGTGGTAACCAAGTCCCACCACTGAAAGCTTTGCACAGCCACAAAAGGTGGTCAGTTCAGATGACATATCCTCCATTACTAGAAGTCCTCACTAGGGTCACCCTCATAGATTCCAAGGAGTTTCCACTGCTCTAGGTCTCCACATTTCCCCCCAAATGCTCCCCAATTCCAGCTGTCTCTGCCAGCAGATTCTCTCTCCACCCTCTCAACCAGATCCCTCCTGCTCTTGTCCCCACCTGTCCATAGTCCACCCACAAAATCTATTCTATTTCTCCTTCTCAGGAAGACCCATGTGCCCCCTGCCCTCCTTTTCACCTAACCTCTTGGGTCTGTGGATCATTGGTTATCATTTACTTAACAGTCAACATCCACTTTATCCACTTATAAGTGAATATATGCCATATTTGTCTTTCTGGGTCTAGGTTACCTCACCAAATTAGTAACTGAAACAAGTGTATTTCTCTTTTTTCATCTAAACATGTTCCTAAAACATGCACACATGCTTATCCAGGACTCTCCAGTCTATTTGCAAACAGAACAGTAAGAATTTCAACTCATAGTGTATATGTTACCCAAACTAGTAATTCAAAATATACCACAGACAAAAATACTGACTCTACATTTTATTCAAATTATTAACTTAAACACATCATAGATTATGAGTGTGAAAACGGTATAATACTCAGAAGAAAACACAAGAGAAAATTATTGTGTCATAGATTTGAAAGAAATTTCCTTACAGTTAGACCCAAAAACATGTAACAGAAAAGGAAGTAATGTGAGTAATTGGGACTTTATCAATAAAATATATTTTACTTTTCAAAAGACGCTGCTGAGAAACAGAAAAGGCCTTGAACTAGGAGAAAATGTTCGCACATTACGTACCTGGTAAAAGACACACACATGAGTGAGAAAGAAATGTCGAAGCTGAGCATGCAAGTGATAGAAACCAACCTCCCTATCTGACCCCTGTGAGGGTGCAGACGGGGAGGGCGACACACAGAGCATTCCGAGGTTTCTGGTGAAGTAAAGCACACACTTGTAGGCCTTCATTAAGGAGAAATAATAACTCATCTGTGTATATAGTTTCCATTTGTGTGACATTCTAGGGAAAGTGAAACACTGATCAGTGTGTCCCAGGATCTGTGAGAAAGTGGAGAATTGGCTTCTGTTTTGTGCCCCAGATGAATTCTTGAGGCCACAGAAACTGTTCCTGATTTTTCTGTAGTGGTGAACGGATGAATTTACACACTGCCCGTATCAAAACGCTGTGCAGCACAAAGAGAACTATTACACACGTAATTTTAAAATTAAAATTCACCTTAAAAACACAAGCAATGAAGGGGAAAACTAATTGCTTTTCTTATGAGCAATATGAATACATGTAAGAAATAAGCAAAATTGTTTCCATGGGAAAAATCTGAATTATTAAGACCTTAACAAAATTAATTGTATTTCCTTACACCCAAAGATGTTACTGCTAGAATATACAAATTTAAAAACAGATCACTATAGAGAAAATTTTGTTCATAAAAATACATTAACTACATCCTAGTTTGCTTTCTATCAATGTGATAAAAACACTAAACAAAAGCAACTTAATGAGGAAAGCATTTATCTGGCTTATAGGTTACAATCCATCGTCAAGGGAAGCCAAGGCAGGAACATGGAGCAGGAGCTGGTGTAGCTAGAGTTTTCCTGCCTGGCCCACAGTCAGGACAAATCTCTATCACCTGCCAGTCCCACAGCCCCTCAGACCTGACCAAGTAAACACAGAGACTTATATTGGTTACAAACTGTATGGCCATGGCAGGCTTCTTGCTAACTGTTCCTACAGCTCAAATTAATCCATCTCTATAAATCTATACCTTGCCATATGGCTTACCGGCATCATCACATGCTGTTTGTCATCATGGCGACTGGCAGTGTCTCTCTGACTCAGCCTTCCACTTCCCAGCTTTATTCTCCTCCTTGCCCCGCCTATACTTCCTGCCTGGCCAATGGCCAATCAGTGTTTTATTTATTGACCAATCAGCAACACATTTGACATACAGAACATCCCAGGGCAAGCTGGAGAAGAGGAACACTGCTTACTGCCTTGCTTTCCAGGATCTGCTCAGCCACATTATTTTATAAACCTTTTTTTATTGAAATATATATATATATGCATATAGTATATTTTGATCATATTCTTTCTTTTCCCCATCTCCTCCCATATCATCCCTACCCCTTCATCCATCCAGCTTCACAGTCTCTCTCTCACACACAAAATATCGTGTGTGTGTGTGTGTGTGTGTGTGTGTGTGTGTGTGTGTGTGTGTATACATATATATTTGATTTTAAGAGCCAGAGGTGGTAGATAACTGGCAAGGGACCAATGTCTTCCAGACACAACATAATGAATGTGTGTGTGTGTGTGTGTGTGTGTGTGTGTGTGTGTGTGTGTGTGTGTGTGTTCAAAGGTCAAAACTAACACACACACAAAAATAGTAGGACAAAAATTTTCAAAACAAAACAAGAAGAGTAAAACGTTGAGTCCTTTTCCTGTTGGCCACCTACTCCTGGACACAGGTCTGCCCTGGAGTATACCCAGTGACACTCCATTGGAGAGAACTAATGCTCCTTTTCCAAAAAGGTATGAATTGCAAACAGGTTCTTGGTTAAGGGTGGGGCTGTGCCCATTTGCCCTTCCTAGTGCTTGGATTTTGTGTGATTTGAGCTTGTGCTGGCCTTGTGCATGATGTCACAGGCTCTGGAGTTCACGTCTCTCAGTCCTATTGCGCTGGAAGACACTGCTCCCTGGGAGTCACCCATCACCTCTGTCTCTTAAAATCTTTCTGCCTCCTCTTGCACATAGGGAAGGGGTTTTTATAAAGACCTTCCATTTGGGTATTCACTGTTTCTTAAACAATCCAGTCCCACCTGTTCAGAAAAGGCACTGGGACCTCTACATCTATTAGCAATTGAGAAAATGCCCTGACAGACACGCCCACAGGCCGATCTGATGAAGGCATTCTTCAACTGAGATTCCCTCTTCCCAAGTATATCTGGGTTGTGTCAAGTTAACAAAGACTAACCAGCAAATGTAAAAATACATTTTTTTTTTTTTTTTAGAAAAACGACAGCATTTGAGAGTTGTGTGAGGATGAAGTGAGTTTTAGGTATCAGACTGGCTAGTCTTAAAGACTGTAACCCAATCAGATCCTAAACTAAGTATTTGTGTGAAAGTATTTTATGAGTCTATAGTACTTAAATTAGGAAGCTATTCTACATATCCAGGGTAGGCCTCGTTCTACCAGTCCAAAGTGTTCTTACCTAATAGAGTGGACACCCTCCAAGGAAGAAATCCCATGTGTGAATATAGCAGAGTTCCATCTGCCCTTCCAAACAGCGCCATGACACTGTAAGACTATACCTTGCAATATGTCTCCTAATATCTCCTGCTGGGTATTTTTTCTTATTGAATGCATCATTTTATAAGCATCCATTTTCTCCAAAATTATTTTTTAACTGAGCACAATTTGAATTAATTTCCAACCTTGTTTCAAGTGGTTTTAAAAACTGGTCTTAAAATTTTTACAGAATAAAAACAGCTCAAGAACTGCCAAGACACTCACCAGAAAATAAGTACAAAATGGGATCCTTGTTCAAGTATGATGCCAACACGTATACAGAACAATTACAGCAATGTCATGCTAGAGGAGGCAATTACAAAACAAAATTTGACCCAGGAGAATAGAATGGGAAGGCCAGAAGCAGACCATATGGTGTAAAGAAATGTGATTGATGACGGAAATGACGCTGTTGAACACTGACACAGAGCAAGCCCCTGCTGCACAGAGAATTCCCCACGAATCCTCGCACCTGAGTGAGGGTGGCATGCTGCACACAGATGCGTGCAGAATCTGTGAACTGTGTGCCGTGTTTTGTTTGTTCCTTTAGCTTTTCCTTCTGAGATAGAGACTCACTATGTAGCCCAGGCCAGTCTCGAACCCAAACACCTCCTGCCCTGGCTTCTTAAGTGCTGAAGTTACAAGCGTGTGTTACCACAGCAAGCTAGGATCCATGATTTCAAAACAAAACAAAACAAAAATAAACATTTGTTACTGTGGAGGAAGATATAGAAAAGGAGCCAAAGATTATACATATTCAGGGGCACCTATAATAGCATTTTCAAACGAGAGGTGGCAATGGTGGAGATATTTATCTGAAGCATTTAGCAACAAGAGGACTGTCCAAGTCAGGCTTGCTATTGCCACGGCAGAACTGCACAACCAAAGCAAGTTGTCGAAGGAAGAATTTATTTGGCTTACACTTCCACAAGGGTTCCAGGACAGGAACAAAGCAAGAACCCAACCCAGAGGCAGGAGCAGACGCAGAGGCCATGGAATTGTGCTGCATACTGCCTGGCTTTCTTCCCCTAGCTTGCTCAGCCTGCTTTCTTATAGAACCGAGGACCACCAGCCAGGGGTGGCACCACCCACAGAGAGCTGGACCCTCCCCTATCAATCATTAGTTAAGAAAAAGGCTTACAGCTGAATCTTATGGAACCATTTTCTCAACTGAGGTTCCCTCCTTTCATATGACTGTAGCATGTGTCAAGTTGATATAAAACTAGCCAGGGCAAGGACATAAAATCAAATCACTTAGAATGGAAAGAGACAGAAATAACTGAGCTGGCTCTGGGTATGCTCTCCTTCCCAGGCACAGGAGTGTGTCCACAGCTGCTCTGTTATTGTGAATATAAATGTAAAAACGTGTAAAATGTCACATTTTGTGCATCTTAAATTTTACATAACAAACATCTAACTCAACAAGTGGATTAGTGAATTCACAGAGAGAAACTTTAGAAACGTATCTAAACACAACTCCTCTGCGTATTCTAAGTGCATCAAGAAACTGAAGAAAGAAGTTCTCATCTACTGTCAGAATGGTTTTTGTCATTGTTGATTTTCAGGGCTCCCACAGGTGTGACATACTATCTCCTCTCCCTTAAATGAACAAAACAGAAACAAATCATCTCCTGTGTGAGTCTACATGATCTGATGAACCTTCAAAAATGATTGTCATTGGTTCTCCATGAGTCCACAACTCATGTGAGTGAAGAAGAAAAAAATATAGTGTCTAATATATAGCGTTTCCCAAAATAATGGTGATGGATAAAATAAACAAATGGCTATTTTGCTGAGATCTACCAAACTTTTAAGTGAAAATGACAGCCTCTAACCAAAAGACCCATGATCACTGCATCTTCTATGCCCAATAACTTTCATTCCCACAGTAACAAGATTTGGAGTGGTCTTATCAGACACTAACTGTGTCCTTAGCACCATGGACAGTGACTGATTTATAGTTGGTGCTCAACAGATATTGCTAAATTAGTGAATAAATAGAATAATACATGAAAAAAATGTCTATAACAGTTTTTCACAAAAGTAATGGATTTAGTCAGGACAGCAAAAGCAACAATGAAAACAAATCTCGATTTTCTTTTGGCTCTTCAGTATCCTCCTTAGACAAGCCGTGCTGCATGCACACCTTCAATTCTTACATAATTTATCACAGGCAAAGCCCACTGAAGAAACAGGGAAAATGTGGTATGTGTACCATATGCACAGTCACTGTCCTATCATTCACAAGATTGATAGTAGAGCCAGAATCTCTGGGTTTGTGAAATATATTTTGTTAAACCCAGGATGCCTACTCTGACTTTAAAATGTTCATGCTCACATGTTCCTCTCCCCAATCAAACACACACGTCCTACTTAGATCCAATTCCTACAAACTAAAAGATGATAAACTCATGTCTAGTGATCAATATCTTAAAGCAAACCTTTAAGTCAGAACCCAAGAGTGTCAGTCAAAGAAGACTGGACATATCCTTAAGTATGTTGCTGCCATATGTCACCAGACCCATCATGCAGTGAGTGTGTGATTAAACTGTGAGGGTGAACATTAACTATCAGCCTAATACCAAGGATGAAGGCATCCACATTTGAGAGATTATCTAGATTAGTGTTAGCCTCTAAAAATGTCTGTGAGGGATTGTCTTGATCAGTTCATTAATACAGAGAGACACATCTTAATTGTGGGCAGGCCCACTCTCCATCATGGGATTCTGGGCTGTGTAAAAGGGAGAGGGTGAGCCAAACACTAACACAGATGCATTAATTCACTGTTTGCTGCTCTTGGCTGTGGTTAAATGTCTCTAGCTGCTTCAAGTTCCTGGCGTTTTGATTTTACCTGTATGGATGGACTGAAACCTGGAATTGTGAGCCAAATAAAACCTTTCACACCTAGCTTGCTTTAGTCAGAGTGTTTTATCACAGCACTAGAGTAAGAAACTATAAAAGTACCTAAGTCAATGAGGAGGGCAAAGGTCACACAGGCAATGAGGCATCCCTAGAGAAGGAGGTCCCTGTAGCTTCCAACATCAAATCCAAGGCACAAAATTGGAAGGCAGGAGCAATGTGGATACTAGAAAATCAGAGGAAGAAAACGCCAACATGAAAAAGAAGCATTTCAGATATTAAAAAATAATTATTGAAAATAACCTGGGCTTGGTGTATATAGCTCAGTAGAGTACTTGCCCTGGTATGCACAGAGCCCTAGCATTAACCCCCACACCCACCTTACCCAAAAAGACAAAGTAAAATAGTCGGACATTTTTCCAGATTACTTTAACATCAGTGAATTAATTGTCTGTATCTTAAACTTCAAAATATCAACCATGTGTGGTTTTCATTGTAGATACCTATATATCATAAATTTCTGAAATTATTTTATAGGTCAGAAAGTTGGTGTACTGGAAATTAGCCAAGCTCTTCATGAAAACTAAAGAAAGGGTCTGGAAAGATGGCTCAGAGGTTAAGAGCACAGGCAACACAATCATAAGGACCAAAATTAGAACCCAATGCCCACATGAAGAGTCAAGTGCCCCTGTAATTCTGTATTCAAAGTATTCAACACCTTCTTGTGGCCTCTTCATTGGACAGGCATGGCATCTATACACACACACACACACACACACACACACACACACACACACACACACACACACACAAATAAATCTTTCTTAAAACAAATACAGAGGGAGTCTTTCTTCTCCTCTAGAATACCATGACTCTAAAAACACCCAATTTGTTTCCTAGTGCTAAATATCACACTATACTCCAATAATATATACAATCACTACATTAATCAAGAAAGTAAGAATTACTGAATGCTTTAGGGATTTAAATAAGCATAATACTTTCCTCTATGGCAGTATTTCTGGGACAAGAGTTGGGATATGTTCCCAAGACATGTCTTTATTTACTATGCATTCAGCTCGGAAACATATGTGCTTCGTACATATTAAAAAGGAAAATATAACAATAAATTCCAAAGTGAAGTATGCAGCCATGTAACCAGTAAGGATGACGCATCCCATGCCTTTCACACAGTTCATTTCTCAGCGAACCTAACAGCTCCTGTTATTGACTGGAAAGCAACTAAGTGATTTTTGTCAACTGAGATGAATTAAAATAAACACAGTAATTCCTCAGTTTATTCAGTAGTAAATATTTCAAAGCACTTAGTCTAATTAAAAGTAAACTTTTTATGTGTACATGCTTGTGGCATGCATAGGTGTATATATTCATGATCACATGGGTATGGGTACATGTCTGTATGAAAATGTGTGTGCTCATGTATGTAAAGGCCTGTAGTTGATGTTGGGTATCTTCCTCGGTCTCTCTTCCCTTGTTATTTAGGCAAAGTCTTACTCACTAACCCTGGAGCTCACCAATTCTGGCTACGCCTGCTAGCCAGCTGACCTCCAGGATCCCCTGTATCTGCCTCCCAAGTTCTGGGAGCACAGATAAGCAATACCTGCCTAGCTTTTGTGTGGTTTCTGAGAATCCTAATCTAGTCCTCATGCTGGCAGGGAAAATATTTATTCACTACACCATCATCCTTGCTACCAACATTTTTAAAATGTAACATTCTGGTCTTGTAAGGTTTGCAAAATAGTTTTACCATACATTTTCAATTATTAAAAACAACACACTTTTCAATCCTTAAATGGTCTGTAGCATCACTCAAGGGTGTGACGTGTCATCTGGGGACCACTGTCACCTCTGTATAGAGCACGGAAGTGTCCATAAGATGTTTCAGATTAAACACATCAATTTGAACTTTGTTTTTCAGCACTTACTCTTTCTCTCTTTTAAAATTAGGGTGTATTAAATGAACAAAATAATGGATTTAAGCAAGTGAACTTCAGAGTTTAATTGAATCATAGATCAAATGGAATTGATAGACATCTACAGACTATTCTAACACCTATGGAATGCATAGTTTTCTCTGCAGCCCATAAAATGTTCTCTAAAATAATCCTATCTTAGGATATGAAATAACACTTTCTTTAATAAAACCAAAGGAAGAAAGTGTCTATCAGTGAAGAAGAAACAAAAAGGTCATTCTGGTCATATAATAGATGGGCAGGCTCAGGAGAGAATATTCCCTAACGTAGCACTTGACATTAACATTAAATAAAAAACTAAAGACACTGAAAACTCTGAAAATTACCTATTATGTCTCTAAGCTGTAACTTTAATTGTAAAAAAAACCACTAAAAGTGTAAGTACACACAGATAGTTGACGTTAGACTGTAGTTTCTTTCATACTTGTATGGTTTTTGCATTATCATCATCTATTTCAGGTAAAAGTGGGTGCTCTGGGGGCCACAGGAGCATAGGAGGTCACTGCCTCTTGCTCATAAATTCATCCCTGTGCATTTGGGAATGGTTTGGAGACCCTTTTTCAGTATGGGTTCGGATAGCATATTAATCATCTTCTGAAATATTAACCGACAAGCAAGCATATTGCCAGCTGCTGAAAAATGGCAGTTGCAGCAGAAAGAGAAGCACCTTTGGCATGATTCTGGAGCACAGCCAGGGCTGAAGCCACACAACAAAGAATGTGTCTCGGTGACTTTGTCAATCAGCAGAGTTAAAAGGTCAATGTGCATCAATAAAAAGAAATCTAAAACTCATTTTTCTTTGCTCTAATGACAACCTTAGGCTGCTTGATTAAGAATCTAAGTAACAACACAGGGAACTTTTGCCCTGTGTGATCTCAGTGGATTAAGGGCATAAATACTCAAAATCAATGACTACTTGCAAATTTTTTCAGAATGTGTCTCAAAAATTGGTAACCACCAAATCTCACTTTTGCACAAAAGTTACCAAAGGATCCTGAAAACATGGGACCAAAATTGCCTGTGCACTTCATACAAGAAATTCCAGCAGGCTTTAGTAGAAGGAGCCACAGCTTGAAATGGAGAGCTCCGACACTTAGTCTTTAGGCTAAGAATAGCAAGGTGAATCACTTTCATCAGTCCAACCTCTCTAATTTCACATGTCAATTGGGTGATATACATTTAAGGCCATTTCCAACTCTAACATACTGCATTTAGAATTTACTCTTTCATTTAAACTTTAACAATGTGAAGAGTTTTTATTTATTGGCTGTAAAATGTTTTAGCTCTCAAAAATGCAAACGCAAAAGCTTCAGGAGTAAGAACCATATTTAGATCATTGTTAGACCAACAAAAACCTTGATCCCTCTCCACCTACAAACATTCTCTTCCTTCCTTGCCTCTCCAATCAGAACGTTCTCTTACCTCTACTTGATTCTGGATTTGCTCACTTTGAAAGCCCAAACAAATTATAGTTTACAAGAAGCTGCCTCCTTCCAATCACACTAAGTACTTCTTCTCCTAAAGTCTTCTGCTCTCCTAATGAGTACCACAATTTAATTTAACTTTGAATTATTTAATGTGTGTTGTAGGAAGAGATTGAAATCTCTTCCTACAACAGTATTACCTACAATTTTCTGGATCCTACACAATGTATGGCAAAGTGCCAATGTGTTTGGCTTCTATAAATGCCTATTAACTAATGAGTCCTTCAGTTCATGGATATTAGAAACTATTACCATATACTTTCCACATAAATACTTTACAACACTTACAATTTCAATACGCTCAACCTTATTCCAAACTTAAGTATCTATGAAATTATTTTATAAATTTATCTTCTTCATCTGCATAACTTTAATAGAATAAAAAGGAGATGGAGTAGGATAGTCTAATTTTATGATTTATATGAAAATGTCTTCGTCTGGCCCACCCCATTCACATTTGTTTTTAACAAATCTAGTAATATATTGGTAATATTTTTGTCACAATAATCTATAAGCACAAAGACAAGCCTATTTATTTGACTTAATAATCAAGAAACTCTAAACTCACTTTCTCTCTCTCTCTCTCACTCTGTGTGTTAACCATATACTACATCTATTTATAATTTATTTTTGCTGTCTCTCACTCACTCTGAGTATGTTTGTGTGTATATGTGTGTGTGCACCATATACTACATCTATGTATAATTTATTTTTGCTTAGCTATGGCACCCAATTATTTTTCTGTACTGCTCACCCCTAAAAGGATTTCCTATACTTTAGTTTTACTTTTATTCTTTCTCCTTTCTTTTAAGATTTATTTTACTTTTAATTATGTGTATGTGGGCATCAATGTGGCTGGCTGGTAGCCATGGAATGCCTGCCCTTTTCTGAAGAGAAACAGAGGAAGAGGTGCTGTGGGGTGGTCTGTATGTCAAGTGTGTTGCTGATTGGTCAATAAATAAATCACTGATTGGCCAGTGGCCAGGCAGGAAGTATAGGCAGAACAAGGAGGAGAATAAAGCTGGGAAGTGGAAGGCTGAGTCAGAGATCATGCCAGTCGCCATGATGACAAACAACATGTGAAGATGCCGGTAAGCCACGAGCCACGTGGCAAGGTATAGATTAATAGAAATGGATTAATTTAAGCTGTGAGAACAGTTAGCAAGAAGCCTGCCATGGCCATACAATTTGTAACCAATATAAGTCTCTGTGTTTACTTGGTCGGGTCTGAGCGGCTGTGGGACTGGCGGGTGAGAGAGATTTGTCCTGACTGTGGGCCAGGCAGGAAAACTCTAGCTACAAAGAGGAGTGGATGAGGGAGAGGGGAGTTGAGGGGGAAGGACTGGGAGGAGAAGAGGGAGGGAAAACTTCAGTCAAGATGTAAAAAACAAACAGACAATGAAAAAAGAATCTCATTCTAATGATTTTCTTTTTAACTTTGGAATGCTTTTCTCCAAAAATAGAGACACTGTCTTATATTTGTGATATATCTTCAAAATACAACCAAGTACTTTGCTAAACAACTTTTCTATATTTCCTATTAGAGTAAAATTTATTTCTTATGACATGAAATATCAGCTGTGCATGCTTCATGCATAGCTATGAAGAATGATGCTGGTAGGGTGTATTGTGATTCCACGCTCAGCAGGTAAGGAACTGGAGGGTGGGGTGACTTCACGTAATCCTCTGTGGAAGAGATATGTCTACCCTGACACCACATGGGAGGGCTAGACTTTTCCTCGGAGATACCAAACAAAGATTTGTTAGGGGGGTAGCAGTAGACCAGTGAGAAATTAAAACACTAGTAAGAAAATGCTTATTCCAACCTTCTAATAGTAAACATTTTACTATATTATCAAAATTTTTAAAAAAGAATATGTGATCTCATGGTAAGGTCCCTGATCTATTTGGAGTTGAATTTCATGCAAGGTGAAAAGTATTAATATAGCATTCTTCATTTTTATTCAAGTTGAACTTCATATTTATTAGCACCATTTGTTGAAGATTCTGTTTTTTCTATAGTGAGTGTTTTTTGACATGTTTGTACAAAGCCGGATAGCTGGAGTTGCTTTCTGGCTCCCCTATTGGATTTTATTAATCTATATATCTGTTTTTATACAAGTACCATGCTGTTTTTATTACTGTGGTTCTGAAGTATAACTTGAAATCAGGTGTGGTAACATCTCCTGAAGTATTCTTTTTCTTAAAACTTGGTTTGACTCCACAAGGTTTTGATTTTTTTTTTGCTTCTCTATAAATTTTAAGATTATTTTTCTGTATATATGAGGAATGTCCCTAGAATTCTTATTGGGATTTAGATTGAATCTATAGGCAGCAGCTTTTAGTAAAATGGACATTTTCACAATAGCAGTTTTTCCATTCCATGAACATTGAAGTTCATTCCACCTTTTGGTGTCTTCCTCAGTTTCTTCTTCAGTGCCTTAAAGTTGTTGTTGTAGAGATCTTTCACATCCTTGGGTTTAATCCTAAGTATTTAATTTTTTGTGGCTACTGTGAATGGGATTGTTTCCCTGATTTCTTTTTTCAGTGTGTTTCTCATTGCTATTGGACAGGGATACTGATCTTTGTGGGTAATTTTGTATCCGAAGATTTCACTGAATATATTAGCTCTAAGCAGTTTTTGGTGGCACCCTCAGCATCCCATGTGTAGAGTCATATCAACTGCAGTTAGGGATACTTGGCTTCTTAGCCTTTTATCCCCTTTAGTTCCTTGTCTTATCTTATTGCTCTAGCTGAGACTTCAAACACTGTACTGAACAGGAGAGAAGAGAGCTGAGCAGGACAACCCTGGCTGTAACTTTGGCTTTGGTAAGCTCTCTCTACCCCTAGCTGCTCCATGATTTTGTGTGTTCATCATGATCCAGTTGGCTCTACTCCAGAGCTGTGGAGATGGTTCAACAAATGTTAAACCAGTCCATTCAGTATATCAAACAAAGGGACTAAAAGACAGAAATCACGTGATTATCTCAACAGACTCAGCATTCATTTCTTTTCTATTAGTCATCACACTCCTTTCTAGTAGTTGGAAGTGCTTCAAGCTGCAGTCAAATATAGGCATTTGTGGGCCTCCAGACTCCATGTTCATATCCTTGATGGAACTGTCACACACCATCAACCGTCTCTGCCCAGAAAACTGACACCATCTGCATACAATTGCTCTTCTTCTGGTAGAAGACTTTTTTCACTTAAAGGTAAGCGAGGTTTGCTTTACTTTACTAGCTGAAGGCTATGTCCCCTGTCAATAATAAGTTCGGATACTGGAATAAGGATGGGAAAATAAAAATCATTTGCCAAAAGCTGTTTATGTAATATCAAGCAGATTTTTTTCATTTAGTGGTTGGCCATTTAACAAATGAGCTATGAAATAAAAACAAAGTGCCCAAAGATCCTTGAAAACAGGGATCAAACGGCCTTCAGAAAGTTCTGAAGGATTTAAAGGTGGTGTCTGAAGAGATCTCACTGGCGTTTAGTTACTTTAGTCCACTAACGATGGCCTTCACTGACACTGTTTTCAAAGAGTAGTCATTCAGCATCGAGATACTTGCTCATCTCCAGAAAATCACAATGTAAGTTCAACTGACAGTCTAGCTCAGTTGCTTAATAGCATCATTGTTGCCTTAAGTGTGAACAAAGCTCAGCACTACCCAGAAGAGTGTATTAAAAAAAAAATCTTATTCTTCACATGTTTGAGGGGTTGGCTCAACCTCAGATTGAGCCTGAGACATCTTTCCGGACCCCTTCTATCTAATCCTTTTAAAAAATTATTGCTGGGCGGTGGTGGCGCACGCCTTTAATCCCAGCACTCGGGAGGCAGAGCCAGGCGGATCTCTGTGAGTTCGAGGCCAGCCTGGTCTACAGAGCAAGATCCAGGACAGGCACCAAAACTACACAGAAAAACCCTGTCTTGAAAAACAACAACAACAACAAAAAAAAATTAAAGTTTTCATGTTCTCCCTACATTAAGATTAAAGTAAAAACTTATCAGGCTAAATGTACATAATACACATTTTAAAATGAAATAGATGTACACAATGTAAGAAAAATAAGCAGAAACAAAGTATCTTCCCTTTGTGCCTTTTAAAAAACCTTGAACTAGACCATCTGCGCGTGTTTCACAGCAGCGAGCAGTAGGCAGCGGCGGAGCCTCTTCTCCGTGGGAGTAAAATGAGAAAGGCAGAGAGCTATGAGCGCTGCGTTTTCTCAGTGGAGCAGCACACACTCAGCGCCAGGGCCTCCACTACTGAAGCACTGGGCGAATTCAGAGTTCAGTGGTTCCACTTCCTACCCCACAGTGTGTTCACTGTTGCCCTCGGTTCGGTGTGTTCCATAAAACAAAGGAAAGCAGTTTTAAAATCTAGCAAAGTTGTAATTATTGGAGCTACGTCTCATTCTCAGACACGAAAAACAAGACAAACAGATTAAAAAAAAAACTTTAACTGTCAGTTTTAAATACATCTAGGTATACTGCCTGTAGTTTGCCCTGAGTCTCTAAAACAAGAAACACACACACACACACACACACACACACACACACACACACACACACACACATACGCACACGCACACACACACGCGCACACACACACACACACGCACACACACGCGCGCACACACATTTTCCATATGGTGCTAGTCATAAATACATTTGCCTTTATGATACTGTTTTATATAACATTGAATATTTCTGTTGGCTAGCATATAAAACATCCCTTTTTTCAAGGTTAACACATTTAACTGTTTATTTTAGCAAGAGCAAAATTCAGGTTTACAATAGTGTGTGGTGATATATTGTGTACCCTAATAAAATTTGCCTGACAATCGGAGAACAGAACCAGCCACTAGGTTAAACATAGAGGCCAGGCAGTGGTGGCGCACACCTTTAATCCCAGTACTTGGGAGTCACATGCCTTTAATGGCTGGGTGGAGAAAGGTATACAAGGCGTGAAGAGACAGGAACTAGAAGCCTTTTCGGCTGAGGAAGCTCATTCGGCTAGAGGCCTATCGGCTGACGGTTTCCAGGCTGAGGAGTCCTAGAGGTAAGACGTGGCAGTGGCTTGTTCCTTTGTCTCTCTGATCTTTCAGCAATTACCCCAATATCAGACTCTGGGATTTTTATTAAAAGACCATTGTAAGCCGGGCGGTGGTGGCGCACGCCTTTAATCTCAGCACTCGGGAGGCAGAGCCAGGCGGATCTCTGTGAGTTCGAGGCCAGCCTGGGCTACCAAGTGAGTTCCAGGAAAGGCGCAAAGCTACACAGAGAAACCCTGTCTCGAAAAACCAAAAAAAAAAAAAAAAAAAAAAGACCATTGTAACAACCATGTTACAATAGTGCACTCAGCATTTTGTCTGCAATCATTTATAAAGCAAAACACAAATCCGGTGCCTTGGGGCTTGACATCCTTCCGGGTAAACTGGGCCTGCTGACAGTCATCACCCTTCTGGCATGGCCCCTTGTCTGTGCTGTCTCTACAGAACAGGGAGGGAAGCCCAAGAAGAAGAGTCGGGGAATCATGGCTCAAGAGCACTTAAAAACCGTTAGGCTCCGTCTTCACCAGGGGAGTTAACTGTGAAGAAGTGTTTTTCTAAAGGATGTCATAGGTAGGTGTATTCATCAGTGTTCTCTAGAGGAAGAGAATTTATAAAATGAATGTGTAGATATTCATATATATGTATATATTTACAGATTTATTAGAGTATCCTACAGGCTGTGGTCCAACTAGCCTAACAATGACAGGTTACCAAATGAATGTTCAAGAATCCAGTAGCAGTTCAGTCCACGAGGCTGGATGTCTTGCTGGTCTTCAGTATATGCCAGATTCTGAAGAAGTGGTGCTAACACCAGTGAAGAAATGGACTTGCCGGTGAGAGCAAGAGCTAGCGGGCAGAGAGAACAGCTTCCCTCGTCCACGGGCTGCCATAGAAGATGTAGCAGAGTAAAGCTGGATCTTCCATCTCAAAGGATCTGGCTTAAAATGGGTCTTCTCATTTCAAATGATTTAATTTAGAAAAAGATCCCTCACGGGTATACTGAGCCTCTTCAGCTTCAGTTAGTTCCAGAGGCAGTCAAGTTGACAACCAAGACTAACCATCCCGGTAAGTTTGTAACTCTACAAAGTGTGCAGTGGAATATTTTGCAAGCATTGTTTAGAAATAACTGTTCAGTAGAGCAGCTACAACCACTAGCCTATCATCTGAGCTGACAAAAATGTATTGCTGTAGTGCTTTCAGAACAGTTTCTTGTGGAAACATAGGCATTCCACTACTAAAGGAAACAAATCTAAAACAAAGGGAAATGGCGAAGTTCATTGTTATCTCAAATTCAGTAGAATTAACACGATTGCTGCCTTCTCCAGAAAATCCCATTTCCTGTGGTCTACAGACTTTTGACTCTAAAGTTCGAACCTCCCTCAGAGTGTAGTACACATTTGTAATTGTACATGCACTATAGTGAAAATCAGATAATACAGCTCCATTTGAATAACTTTCGCCACACCATTTGAATAACTTTCCAAATAGAGAAGTGTTTGTGACCTGGGTTTAGCTGAATGAAAGTACTTATGATGACCTAGCTGATTAGACCACGCTGTTTGAAAGCCTGGGTAACAAAAATCAGGGTCACAGACCTGGACTCCATATAATCCACTTAGCCCAGAGCTATTTCATGACAACATGCTTCAGCCTTAGGCCCAATGGCCTGTATTGTGAATACTAATTACTGTTTGTAAATGGCCATATAAAACACAGACTGCAAAAAAAAATAAAATAAAATCAATCCAATCTTGGAATGAGAGTGGTATGATGGTGGTAAAAATGTGTAATAATACTACAATACTTTATAGGGTCTTCCATTTTAAATAATTCTTAGAAACCTGGGATGGCTAACACTCACTGTCAACATAACTGGATTTAGAATTGCCTAGGAAACAAACCTCTGGGTGTATCAGAGAAGGTTAGCTCAGCAGGAAGTCCCACCTCAGCAGGAAGTGCCATGCTAGATGTAGGTAACACAGTCATAAACTTAGGTGACTGATTAAAAAGGAGAAAGGAAGAGAGGCACCAGCACCCCCTCTCCACAGCTGGAATGTGACCAGCTTCCTCGGGGTCTTGCTACTCTGTCTTGCCCTCAAACTGAACCAAAAGGAGCCTTTCCATTGTTTAGTAAGGCTTCCATCACAGAGCCAAGGAAACGAACTAACACAAACAGTTTCGAATACCTGCCACTTTAGGTATTTTTTTAGATACCTAAACACTCCGTCATCAACTCTGAGAATCAACCACAAGTAGCTGTGGTCCACTATAGAAACCACTTGGGTCTTATGCCTAAACCATTGATACATAGACTACTTTTGTCCTGGGTAATGGATAAGACCACCTCACCTCCACAGCATGTCACCTGCTTAGAGTGCAAGGTTTCAGAGACAAGCATGTCATGTACATGTTTACATGTTTACTCCAAACTTAACAAATACTAAAATCATTGGCAAAAGTGTGACACGTTCTGCAAATTGCTTTTTATATGTCAAGGGCATGTAGGGTCCCAAAGAAAGCACATGGAAAAGAGCTAGAGAACAAATCTTTCCTTGTTTGACTCTATTTACTTTGAAAATCAGACTCATCTTCACTCTGCGACCTCTGGGCTGTTCTCTCCAATGCATTTGGTCCCCTCCTCCCTCGGTGTCTCAGGAGTCAGAATGACAAGCTTCAGAAGTCAGCTCAGATGGTTATCTGCACTTTCCCTCTGTAGTGCTCTTTGAGGTCAAATCCATTACAGCATATGTTCAGACTGACTTTTCACACTTCACTCCACTGGGCTTTCACTGACATACTCCGCGCTTCACCTGAGAACCTGTTATCCATAGATACAAGAGATGTTAAAAACGATACATACAAGGAAAGAAAGAGGGGAGGCCCGCCTCACACCTACACTGTGCACTCAGGACTGACTGGGCAGTCTACAAAGGCCAGGCCACATTTTTAAGTATTAAAATCACTCCAACACTAACTGGAACACTTATGTTTCAAGTCACCTGGGCTCCAGTCAGAAATGCATCAAATGTGGCCTCCACCGACTTCCAGGGCAGAGGAGGGACAGCATCTTGCTGCTGTATAATTTGCCACTTTACTATAGAAAAATGTTACAGTAGATGAGGCCCACACACATGAGCAAATGATTCTGAACACAAAACACGGAGCAATTTTCTCTTCCCTTAAGGATCTCAATATGCTGAGCTTGAAGCGATATCTCTCAGCTGCCATTGACTTGAATTCTCTTGAGGTATTAATTATTATTTTTAATATAACCTGATGTGATATTCGGTGCTGGCAACTGATTAGAGCAGGGAGCCTTGGAGATGATGATATTCAAATGGTGGATATTTGACTCTCTTTTAATTTACTTTCCATTGCTTCTTGGGAAATAAATATTTTCATCTTTATTGTCTATGTGTATAAGGAAAAAAAGTATTCAAATCATTGTCATAAGTGGCTCTGTGGAGCAGTCAGTACTAGAGGCCATTCTGTGCTTTCATGATGCAAAAGTCCATCCATGACAACAGTAAGAACTGAAGGCACTCCTTCAGGAGATTTAGCGACATTTTGGCCAAACAGCATTTGCCGAGGTTGGGAGCCAACCCTTTCCCCCGGAAGCATGGTCATCGTTCTAGCCTTTCTCCCTCTCTCCACCTGTGCTGACAGTAATCAGATTCCTCCCGAGTCCTGTCACCAACTCTACCCACCCGGATCTGAGAGGATGTAAGAGGGCAGACCCTTTTAACCTATTTTATAATACTCCTTCCGGAATATTCTATGCAAAGAATTTTTTTTTAATTCAGCTTTTTGCTACATGTGGTAGTGTACACCTTTAGTCCCAACACTTGGGAGGAGGAGGCAGATGGACCTCTGCGAGTTCAAGGCCAGCCTGGCCTACAAATCAAGTTCCAGGACAGCCAGAGCTGTTATACAGAGAAACCTTGTCTCAGAAACCCTATCCTCTCCCCCCTCAAAAAAGAAAAAGAAATTTGGCTTTATAAATTCAAAGAAGTAAAATTCCAAACTGTACAAAACAAACTTCTACCTTTTCTTCCAAGAGCTTGTTCTAGGTACACACTTCATTAATTTCTTTCATTTGTTCAATGTCAGAATCTTAATATCTCTTTTGACCTTTTATAATATTGCCTCTTGCTCTATATTTTACCCCAGAATATTCTGTCCCCATCTTGTTTCGTTCTATTTCCTCTCTGTCACTTATGGCACCCATTTTGTCCTTTCGAGCCACTCTAGTACAAGCCCTCACAACTGAATGGTTGGCTTTTAAGGCCTTTTAATGTTGTGTAATCACATTGTAATTATGCAGAACTATGAAGGATCTGAAACTGCCTTGGTTGCAAAGCTGCCACAGCACTATGGGAAACTCTCTTCCTTGCAAGTGAGTCGCAGTTCCATAAATGCTGAGAAAAGACATAAGACCCCTGGCTAGAAACAAAATGCTTCAGTGCTTGCAGCAACAACAGTAAGGAGCCAATGTATACTAAGTCATTCTGTTTCTGGAGCCTCAATTCCAATGGGATGGTAAATCAGGTGACTCCTCTACATGCAACTGGTCACATACTGAATCTCTTGCAGTAGACTTCAAGTCAGGAAGACATCTCATCTTACAATACCAAACAATAAATATGTCTGTCTGTTTCTTTAGAAGAATACGTTTCAGGTCCCAGGGTAAGTTCATCAGATAAATCGGTATTTCAATTTAGGAATGGTTTGCTTGTAGCAATGACCATTTCCCAAGAACCAAATAAAAACAAACCTCAAATCAGAATAGGCAGCATGAATGCAAGACAGCCAGGGATGGCCAGCACAGGGCTATTACAGAGTCTGGATTGACACCTCAAAGTGAAACCCAATTTTTATATTATCCCATTTTTGAAGATGTTTACCATTCAAACACTCACAAAACCTGTAGTCTGGTACAAAGAACTGTAAGATAACTATGAGTTAATTGCTCTAAGTTGCCTCGCCTATAAAACATGATTAACAATGCCTTTTTCATTGGGTTGTTGGAAAAAATATGCTAGATAATGCGTTTTAAAATGCTTTAGCCTATTGTCCAGACCAGAGTATGCAATAAGCCAACTGGAGTTTAGTTATTACACTGTCATTCAAGGCCTATTCCTTTTTACCTAGCCTGGGCTGAACTTCTAAACTTTCTTGCCTGTGTTTCTCACTCACACCCTATAGTCCTGTCTAGCTAAGATGCTTGATTTACTTCTCATGATAGAAGACAGGTGTGTCTACAACCTTGTACTCCTTTACCCTGTCCAAAAACATTCCCAACTTTTTGCTTTAATTTGTCGCCACTGATAGCCAGGCAGAACTCTAATTCTTCAACATTCCCACTGTTGCTACAGGTGCAGAGAACCCTGCTTCTGGAAATATCCTACATTTGCATACACACTGTAATACATGCCAGGTCCTTCCTCTTATTATATTTGCACAATGGTGGATTTAATTTTTTCCAGATGATCTCTCATTTGACCTCTTTTTAACATTTCCACATGGCTTTCTTGGTCTCCAAATAGAAGTCAATTATATACACAAAACAAGTTATGTGTTAATAGAGTAACAGCGTGCAGTTGCCAGAAAGAACCCTTCTTTCTTCCCATAGAGATCAAGAAAATATTTATTTATTTATTTATTTATTTATTTATTTATTTATTTATTTATTTATTTATTTATTTTAATTTACCAACCAAGTTTTAATGTCCTCAATCCTCTGAACAAGCTTTCTAAATTTTCTAAGCCTGAAAACACAGTTCCATGTAGTAAAGGACTACATGTAAACTTCAGCTAACTCCCTAAGAAAAATAAAGCTAAGTAGAAACTGGAAGTCAATGCACTCTTCTTGGGCAAGTGATCTAAGTTGAAGTGAATTGAGAATTCAGTGCAGGTGTCTGCCTGTCACCAGAAATGGCCATCATCCCTGATGCTCTGAGTTACAAAATCTTAGTAAAGGGAACAGGATGTATTAAGCTGTTATTTGAAATGGCATGAGTCAGAGCTCTGGGCAATCCCTCAGTGAATGTGGTTCAGATCCCAGGGTAAGTTCCCCAGAGAATCATTCATCTCCTCTTAGGAGCAGTTTTCTTATCACACTAGTCATCTCCAAGGGAACCAAATATAATTCCAAGCTGAGAGTCAGGAAAGGCAGCGTAGCTGCAACAGCAAGCAATGTGGTCAGTGTAGGGCAGCACCAAAGGATTGCGAGCTTGACTGACACCCCAAAGGGAAATCCCATTTTTATCCAAGTGCACTCCCAAACTTTGTTTTACAGTCTTCGTAAATGCACATTATCAGTACATGAACTACGTGGTCTAGAATGCTTATGATTTCAGGAAAGCAAGGGGAAACACTTTTCTATACCAGCATTGTCCAGTGTAATTCTCTAAAGACCTAAGTGTTCTTTGGGGTCCTTTCCTATAGTACACAGCAGCCACATCTAGCTACTGCACCCTGGGAATGTGGCTAGCACACCTCAGAAATCAGTGTTTGTACCGTTGATTTGAATTTTACTTAACTTTCGGTGACATGCAGCAGCTTCTGTACTGGATGACATAACTCTAGGACCTACCGAGGTCCCATATATCTGCCATGCTAGCTCTGTAAACGAGGTATTTTCCTGTTCATTTTAGCATATGAAGAGCAAAGACAAAGTTATGTCCCATTATCAGTACAATACTAAGTAACTAATAGATGGAAGAGTCACTGTCAATCCAATTTTTCTCTTTATCTTTTTATCCCATTTATACCACCTACCTCTCTAGACCAGGTTCACATTCTCTAGTGTGCCATGAAGCCGTATAATCTAATTCCAGTCTCTGCCTGCAGCCCTATCTCCATCACCACCCACTTCTGTGTTTCACACTCGGATGTGCTTTCCTCACCCCTTTCCCTTTGTCTCCTCCCATCATGGTCCTTATAGCCTGCAATCCCTCCCTCTACTCCCCAACCCCCTCCCTATCTGGTGGACTTATGTATTACATTTTGATTATCTGTTTATATATTCATGTCCTCATGTAGAAAGTAAGCTTAAAGAAGATGTCCATTTTTCTTTATATTCCTAGGACGTAGAAAAGTACATGGTCAAAACTCTAGACATGTTTAATGGCAAATAAATGAAAGAAAAATCAATATATGAAAGAATTAAATTCATCATCTATTTGTATAATCTTATAATGTGTGGCCCTACTCCAGTAAAGAATTGGTCTTGAAAGCTAAATATTAAGAAAGAATATCTGCAAAGTGTAGAGGTTTGTGCTTCTAATTCTAATACCTGGGAGCTTCTAACTAAGCCTGGTGACCTGAGTTCAATCCACGGAATCCACACGGTGGAGGGAGAGAACCAAGCTAGCAATGGCAGAAGACTATCAGTTCAAGGCTATCTCAGGCTACAGAGTGGTTTCCAGGTCAGCCTGAGCTACAGAGTGAGACACTATCTAATAAGAAGAAAAAAAAGGAAAGAAGAAAGCAAATATTTTGCCAAGTATATTGAAAAGCTTGTTAACATTTTGTGAGGTGAACATATACATATAACCACAGTTGTTGAAGATTACCACTTAAAGGAAATCAAGACAAGTACAATTAAATAATATAGTCTGCCTAAATTGGGGATAATAGGCATACATTCCCTTACCTTTGTCTAGACTATTTTAAAATGTCCACTGAGTAGTGGGTACCAGGAAAGTATGAGGTTGCTTCATTCACCCACAAGCACATGAAACTGTTCCATTGCTTTCCATAATGGACACTGACTTTAACAGAACCACCTACTGCCTGTTCCTCTCAGAGAGGACCTGGGAGCTGGCTTTGATTCAGTTTCAGTGAATATCCTGAGGATATCCAACATCCATAAACATGTTGCTATCCTAGAGAACTGATAGCCTTCCTCATACCCTCTTACAACACACACACAAACACACAGACACAAAGCACTGAGCTGATCGTGTGGTGCAAAAGTCACCTTCCTGCCAGGAAGCAAGGGCTTAGTGGAGAAGTCCATATCTTATTTTGTAGTTCAAATGTTCATGAAGAACTTGGGCTACTTGTAAAACTCCCCCAAATCCCAGATCAGTGGCTCTGTACCCTAGCTGGATGTGGGGATCCCATGGAAAATTGTTTTTTTATTACACTTTAATATATGCCTCTCCCTGCACCATACGGATTCCATGAATCAAACCCAGGCCATCAGGCTTAGTGGCAAGCAACTCCATCCACTGATTGATCTAACCAGCCCCAGAAAGTTTTTGTTGAACACAGTTAGGACCAGCCCGTCATGGTTCAATATGATTTTCTGACCTTATGGCAGTATAAAAGGAAACTGCACTTAGCAGAAACTGAATATACAATTTGAATTTGGGATTTTATTCAGACTACCAATTTTTTACCTACTCTTTCTCTTGATTCAGAACAGTAGCAACAAACCTCAGCTCCCCGTCAGTCACACAAACATGAGAGTAATCGCCAAGTCTCTGCAGCACACTGTATTACTAAATTATGATGTTGAGAACAGGAGGCACATTTTCAGCTTATTGCAGTTTTGATTTATGATGGGCTTATTGGACATGCCCATACCGAGTGTCCCATACTCACAACTTCTGGCTCAACTGTTATGTGACGAGGTCACTGTATTTTTTAAAGTTACCCAATGATTCCACTGGGGCATCTCTGCTTGAGATCTCATAGCTAATGAGACCAGCAGCTTAACTACAAGAGGTGCCCTCAAGAGAAGGGAACAGTCACCATAGGATTGCAGCTGACTTGTAGGAGCAGAGATAGGGCTATGGAACGAATGGTGTCTTTAGGAGGAAAGCACCAGCCTGTAGCTGAGGCTGCAGCACTCTGACACCAAGGCATTTGCCCCACAATTCATCTACAGTCTAAGTTACGCTCATTTTACAATATTGTATGATTCCTGCCACTGTGACTTGGCTATTGTTATAATTCAATTCCACAAACAATAATGGAGTGTTTATAATGTGTACTCATTCTCTGGGCCAGGTACGGAGAAGAATGAGATTGGAAAATAACATTTAGGACCAGAGCGTCTAGCAGGAGAAAAAGACACAAACAGTTGAACACGATGTGTTCCTTGGCTGAAATGGATATAAGCACAGACGTGCTGTGGGAGTCCCAAGTACAAAGCAGGGGGTGAGCTAAATTAATTCTGTCACTCAGTGTGAAAGTCCACAGCCTTACAGTGCTTTACCAAGACCTCGATCAGGTGCTGCATCACCTCTGTGACCCCATCTCCTACTGCACCCCTGTCATTTACCCCGAGCCAGCTGCCCCAGATGTTGCCTGAACACTCCACGCACGCTCTCAACTTAAGGCCCATTGCACAAGCAACTCCTGCTTCTTAGCTTTTCTCATCACAGCACCACACAGCACCACTCGGCTCCACTGCCTGCTGCCATCTCAGTAGGGCCGGTCATGCAAAGACTGTTTACTCAACCTCCTTACCTGGCTTAGCCCTCTGCTCACACCTACTCTGTCCTGTTGTTCCCGAGGCATACGTCTGTTCCAGCATCTTAGGAGATTTGCTTGTGCCTCTTCTTTCATTGTCTGGCTGCCTGCACTAGCATTTAGCTCCCTGGCGGCATGAACTGTTCTGTCCACCAATAAATCTCAATGCCGGAAAGACACTGCCTTGAAGTTGCTAGACACTCAACAAATGATGCTTAATTAATAATGAGGGGTTTAGAAAATAATACTTTCAGCAATGATAGGCTTCCATATGCTATTAAAGGAATCAGATTTCCTGTTCCACAGCCAGTGTGCTCATAATTTGGGGCAGTTAATCAGAGCACACGCTGACCTACAGGAAAGAGCAATGGGAATACTGCCAATCATCCAGCCACTCAGTCAGCCAGTCAACAGATGCTGATTTAACACCTATTTTTAATGCTACCTGGAAGATACCATGACCATTCAAAATTTCAACTTTGACTACTCAAATTCTAATAAAAGAGATGAAGTCAGTACATAAATTAATTCAAGAAGGGGTAGGATATGCTGCCCCATGAGAAGCAGGCAGGAAGCACGCAATTTTGGAGTGCACAGTGTGCTTTAAGTGTGGCACCTAGGACAGAGTGTCCAGCCATGCTGGCTAAGTGCAGCGGAGACAAGGATGACACTAAGCAGTCCAATTACCAAAGATGGCATTTCTGACTTTGTTCTCTGATCATCTGCTTCCCATCATGAGACGCCTGCCAAAGGAGCTGGGCGATGTCATTAAGCTTTCTAAGCACACTTGAACTGGCGGCTTCTCTGATAACCTTTACCTACCAAATCAGGCATGAAAACCACTGAGCAATGGTTCAAATGCTTTCTCTCCCATTCTCCCCCTGGCTTTAGCGTTCACAGTTGTTTGTTCTAAGCCACATGCAGTACCGTATGTTTCAGGAGAGGCCTGCAGAGCAGAGCTCCGAGACACCTTAGCATTTGGGCTACTCTCTTAGAGCTCACACAGGTCCCTACTGTAAATGTAAAACAGCTTAGATCAAACTGCGTCGGTGATTCTACATGGAGGTGAGTGAATGATTTGTCCCTGGGAATAGAAGCCCTCAGACAAACAGTGTTAATGGGTCTCACCACAGAGCAGTTGGTGACAATAACAGAGTTAATTTTAAAAAAGGGAAAATTAAATGGTGGTTGCAACAGTCCTGGCCACTCTTAATTATTGTGATGGCAAATTATGAACAATTTCCTGTCACTTTCCCTTCTAAAGCAATTATTGATGTTTGCCTTATGGCTGAACCGGGCAGAGCGCTCTCTAAGCAGGAGCTTGTCTGATTCGATGCTTTGTGGGCTCATATTCAGAAAGCCATTTGGCCTGCAAAGTTGCTGGATTATCTGTAAACACAGTGAAAGGAGACAGTGATTGCACGAAGCAGAGGGAGTGCACCTGAATGCCAATAAGGCCAATGTCATGACAGGAACACAAAGCCAGCATTCCATGTGACCTTTTAGATAGAAACCAATTTACTTTGGTACCATCTCAAACAGAAAATTATGGTGTAATTCCTCATGTCAATACATAATTTATTTTGTAATAAATAACTACCCGCATATTTATGGTGTGCCTCTCCCCGCTGTTTACGATGCTCCCAGCCTCTCCCTCAGACGCCCGCTGCTGCAGAATCACAGCAGAGCTTGCTGTGTTTAAGGCTGCTGCTCTCTTCCCTAAGCTCGGTGATGGCCGAGGAAAACATTATGAGATTAAAAGCTACTCTCTATCTCTGCAAAGAAGCCCAAGTTATTTATTTTCTTATTTTCAAATTACCTATCAGGCTGAAGGATTCATGAGACCGAGTCTGAGAAAGAAACCAAAGAAATGCCGAATTAAGCCCAGGCCACACTTTCTAATAAAGGAAGGCTGCGGTGCTTAGAGAGACATTACCATCCGACAGTGAGTCAACAAGGGGAAACTCTGCCTTGCAGGGTCGGCACCCCCTTGCATACATCTGCCTCTCTGGGTGGCGATCTAGGGGCAAGGGCGGCTTCCCCGAACCGCCTGCACTCTGTCTTTAGGACACAAAGAAGGCGAGCCTGGAGCAGCAGCTCTGCCCTTTCCCCTCAGGTTAGCACTCTGAAGCTCCCCGAAGCTGGCATTGACGAGACTCTCTTCCCAGCTGACAGCTGGTCGCTGACCTCTCTGAGAGCAGCTGGGGGTCTTCCCTGAGCCTTGAGCCATAGGTGACCTCGGCACTGACCGAGCCATCACAGCGAGCAGTTAGCGCTCTGGGTCCATGGCCTCTGTCAAGGACGAGCCAGCTGGAGCTCGCACTGGAGGTGGAGCACACAGCACAGAGTGAGGAGCAGGCCGGCCAAGCACATGCCTCTCTGCAGCTCACAGAGAGAATCACAGGCTTGAATAATCGAGGAAGTGTGGGAACCTGGGTGGCTATGGCCCCGCATCTTTAAAAGGTTTCAGAGAAATGGAAAATGAGGCTGGAAAATAAAGAATGTACTGCTTCGTGAAAGCCGACTATATTTGTAATTTTTGGCTTTGAAATATCTGTTTTGAGACCAATTTGGTGTTAATGATTATAAACATTTGTTTATAATGTGATCCCTGGCTAACTTCAGCTGTTTTAAGAAATGGCAAAGTTAATATGACACACACCATAATCTATCCTTTGGAAATTAGTCACTGTGCCACACAGAGGGAGCACACACACATACACACACACACACACACACACACACACACACACACACACACACACCAAACCAAACACATTTCTTTGGCTTCACAGATGAAATGGCAGCTCTCGATGTGGAGGAAATAAGGGCTCCGATTCAAATATAACATATTGAGAAGCAAAAATCAATACCCGGAGAGGGTTTTACATGGCACTCGTATTATTTTTAATGAGTTGCTGTATAGAACTAGACAACAGAATGGAGCCAGGATTCTCCTAGGGCTAATTGGCTTTCTTCCTCCATCATACCCACCGAGTAGTTTCTGTTCTGTGCAGAAAACATATGCTGGGACCAAGATCAATGAATCAACAGAACATATTGGCCATGGAATGGGTGTTCGCAGAAAGACCTCTGATGAAAGTTCAGAGGGAATCTTCTGTGAGCACATGGCCATCTCCAGGTCGGAAATGCCTTGCTTGAGAAGACAAAGAAAATGTAGATTTCCTTGTCAGTGTGAACAAGGTCCTGAAATCGCCTTTGGGACTCTTAATTTACCTGGGGTAGGCTCAGTCTGTGTGGCTGATACATTAAGTAAGAACCTAACATTTCCTTCAAATTAAAGACACGGTCAAATTATATGAACAAAAATGCATCTATATTTTTTCTTAGAGCATTTTATAAATAATAATATTTAGGTTGAACAGATATTAACAATGTAATGTTATTGTTTAAAGGTAACAAATTTAGCATTAGCAAATGAAACAGCAGGAAATTGTTAGACACCAAAGCTCTATGTTATTTTCACACACTCACACAATGGGATGGAAGGGAAGCAGTAGGCATTCTTGTCTTTTAATATTTGAAAGATTTTTTTTAATAATTATGGCTTTTCATCATTATTAAAGTCAGAATTGGTAAAATTTGCTTATGCTAATACATGAGGATTTTAGATGATTTTATATATATAAAAGATGGTCTAGTATGATTAGTGAACACATACAAGTAAAAAAACAAGGCATAGAAAGACCAGGACTCAACATAAAGACACAAATTCACCATCCACAAAACAACAAATACCTGTATCTCCTATTTCTGATGGGAACAGGGAAATGAGTTAGCTGGGTGTCTCTGACTCTAGGTTTCTCGGGAGTGTGTGATAAACCTGAACTTTCAATCTGGGCTGCAACCTCATCTGAAGACTCAGAGGAACAAGTTAGGGTAGAAGACAAAAGGAGCAATCTACCCCAAGCTCAGCTCTGGCAAGCTCTGACTCTTCACCACATAGAGTCAGGCAGATGCTGCCACACAAAATAGCCACTGCTTCCACAAAGATCCAACCAGATGCTGCCACACAAAATAGCCACTGCTTCCACACTGATCCACCCAGATGCTGCCACACAAAATAGCCACTGCTTCCACATAGAGCCACCCAGATGCTGCCACACAAAATAACCACTGCTTCCACACTGATCCACCCAGATGCTGCCACACAAAATAGCCACTGCTTCCACACTGATCCACCCAGATGCTGCCACACTAAATAGCCACTGTTTCCACTGAGGAAACAATCTAAGAGAGAGAGAGAAGGGTTCCCCAGATGGGAGTCACTACATTTTTATAACCTAACAACATAATCAATACACTTCTGCTTTCTCTGTAGTCTTATTAGAAGCAAGTCACTAGGCCCACCCTATACTCCACAGAGGGCACAACTGACAGGTGAGAATGTGAGAAAGTGACGGTCCCTGGTGCCCATCTGAAAGGCTGCCCTCCATGGCCAGGAACATAACAAACCCAGTTCTCTTTCCACAGCCCAATGCTGAGTTGTAGTGGGTCATGTCCCAGCACTAAAGATGAGTAAACACTAGATGGGCTATTTAGAGGACTCCTTCACCTCAGAATGTCCTTTACAGCAAGACAAAGATTTACCCACTTGTGAAGGTTTAATCTGAACACCTCTGGTGGATGAGAAGTGTGTTGCACCCTCTGTATCATACACTGGAACTGGAGTCGCTGACCAGTTCAAGCATTAACTATACAAGGCAAATCATTTTGTTTCCTTAGTTGCATTCCCGCCAAATTGAGAAACAAGACTGAGCTTCTACTGTGTCTGTGCTTCTATCCGATTGAAAAGAGTCACTCTACTGTGTTGTCACCTTCAAGACTGAGGTGACACATAAGTAAATTAAGTCACTAACAACAAGGTTTGACACCTAGGCCATATAAACACCATTCTACACCAAAATATTTCTCTCTCTGGCTTGAATTTCTATATGAAGCTCTTTGTTAATAAAAGCCTTCACTAAAATGCAAGTGTGTTATCTGGAATAATAAATTAAACTATCATCCCAAATTAATATTTAACTGAATTTGTTTCTCTTGTTAACTAACATATCAGCTGGTTATTTGGATCAGGGAAGAGCAAAGAAACGAATTTTAATGAGAACTGGTTTTCTAAGAGGCTCCTAGGGTTTGAAAGGGCAGACTCTGGGGCGGCTGCACGATGGGGACTGAGGGAGCCAAGAGCCGACAAGGCAAGCTGCAAGGGCCTAAGGGATCTGTGAAGCAAACTCAGAGGAAAGAAAACTGCCCGTGTATCTAGAGGCACAGCATCCTTTTGGTGCCTCTAAGTGTTTATTTTCTTTAAATAAAATCAATATATTGTAATTAACTCACAAATAAAGCTACACAACTACATTAGAGAAACCATTCAAACCCTTACCCAGTCCCAAACCCTAACGTCAGTGAGCTTCTCCATAGCAAGGGCCATTCTAAAATCACAGAGCTTCCTTGGGGCTACCCTGTCACTATCAATCGCCTTTTATTCATGTATCCAACATATACAGAAGTGCTGTGGGATGGTCTGTATGTCAAATTGGTCTGATTGGTCAATAAATAAAACACTGATTGGCCAGTGGCTAGGCAGGAAGTATAGGCAGGACTAACAGAGAGGAGAAAAGAAAGAACAGGAAGGTGGAAGGAGTCACTGCCAGCTGCCACCATGACAAGCAGCATGTGAAGATGCCGGTAAGCCATGACAAGGTATAGATATATGGAAATGGATTAATTTAAGCTATAAGAACAGTTAGCAAGAAGTCTGCCACGGCCATACAATTTGTAAGCAATATAAGTCTCTGTGTTTACTTGGTTGGGTTTGAGCGTCTGTGGGACTGGCGGGTGACAAAGATTTGTCCTGACTGTGGGCAAGGCAGGAAAACTCTAGTTACACAGAAGACTATCACAGAGTGGAAGCTGGAAGAAAATCAGCTGGATATCTTCATTTATGACCCATGTGCCCGTTCACATTCTACCCTTTTTCGTCACCTTGTGTTATCCTCTCTAGATCTTCTTTCTATATTTTTCCTCTACTCATACTTACACCTGTTTACACACACACACACACACACACACACACACACAGAGGATCATAGATGAAGTGAATGTGAGGAGTCAATGTCTTACTTTGGGTCACCTTGCTTAATATTATACATGCATTATACTTTGTACTTCATTATTCAATTAAAATGATATCTCAATGTTATACTTCACAGACAAAACCAGTTGTGCTGGCAAAGCTGGAGATCCACCTTCAGAAGAATGAAGTTAGATCTGTATTTTTCACCTTGCATAAAAGTCTATTTGAAATGAATCAAATACCTTAATTTAAAACATGAAATGCTGAAACTGCAAGGGGAACACTCTCCAAGACATTCCAAAAAGAACTTCGAAAACACAGAAACTAAGCCTGAGTATAGCAGATGGGACCACATGAAATTAAAACAGTTCTGCACAGCAAAAGAGACTACCAGCAGAAACACAAAGAGCACACAGTGAGGGAGTAGATGTTCCCCAACTGCACTTCAGACAGTGGATACACTATCCAGAACCTACAAAGAAACTACACACCAAGAAATAAAACTGCCCATCGATAAATGAGCTAATGAAATGAATGAATACTTTTCAGGAGAAGAAATGCAAATGGAAAATAACTATTTTTAAAGTGTTCGATGTCTCTAGCTGTCTAGTCATTTGAAGAGAAATCTCTCTGATGAGGAGTGTTAGCTACACTTATCTGTGGGTATAAGGATAAGATTCAAATAAAGTAAGGAATTATGCTGGTCTAGCCAAGTGGCACCAGTAGACTCTTTCCTAAGGTCCACCATCTCACTAGCCCCAGGAAGCTGCCTACGTTTCCAGTACCAGGCATGATTTCCCTCCTGTAGAGTGGGTCCTACATCCAATTAGACAGCTGTTGGTTGCCAACAACAAGTGAGTGCCATTTCTGGTACCTTTACTTGTATCTTGCCATGCAGGTAGTTGATGTGGACTTCCTCTTACCATGCTTCCTGACTACCCTAGATGCCCATTCTCACAGCCAGTACTTGCATGCTGTCTTTACCTCTCCAGGTGCAGCCTTGGTGCATTTTCCTTGCTGCTTACACTCAATTCATAGCATCCTTTCAGCATGAACAACCATCCATTTTACACTCTAAGATAGATTCAAGAACTAACCTCTGTCCTTCCTTGCGCTTGAAGCCCCTCCTTCCCTCTTAGCCATCACACTCTTGTATTTTCTTCAGTCTGAATGAACCCAGTGTCTGTTTTGTCTACAGCCTCACCCCTGTCTCTATATGGTGCTAGAGAAAATAATAAAGCTGGACACACTGACCTCACTATAAATTTGTGAACTAAAACACAAGCAACCAATGCTGCCAACCAAACTAGCTCGGTGTCTCTGAACACTCCACACCCTCTGTGTGTGCTTAGGACTCACACAGCATCATCACATGTTCCTTCACTGAGGCTCAGTTTGAACATCTTCACCTGGGTATCCATGAACCAGCTCTGTGTTGCTGTAGTTTCCTTACTCAGTTAAACGTCATCCTTCAGCCGCTTGTTTCCTTCACGGTTCTTAATCCCAGTTAGGAACTGCGTTGCTTGTTTCTTGCACACAGGGCATTTGTCTTCCAGTGCACACTCCAAATTCCATGGAGATCTAAGGCCGGAACTGCTAGTAATTTATTAGCTTGGACATAGTATGGGTTTCAAAAACACCTGACTGACGAATACATTAGTAAGCACAGGTATGTGCAGGACTCCATGCCACTCGTTTCTTTATTCAATCAGTACTCTTTTCTGCAGAGATTTCTAATGGAAGTTCTGGCACAGACTTCGCTTCAGCAGCATAAATGGCATCAGCAGCCAACATGCCCCCCACTGTTGCCATTGGCAACAATTAAATTAGCTATATAAAACCTGAAACGAGAGAGAGCTGCAACATCCATTCAGCAAAATAACCACTCAGTCTTTCAGCAAACATAGCACCAAACTATGACTGTGCTTTTAGTAGATGAGCAAGTGCAGAGGATTGTCTTGCCCAAGAAAGGCATTGACACAGCTCCTTCCTCCTACCTCCATTGCTGCTTAAAGGAATGCCTAATCAATTGATCTCACTGTTTCTCCACCAAGGCACATCTGCTCCTGGGTAAACCCAGGGAAAATGCTGAGGAGCTGAAGAGCTACTTTCACACAAAAAGGAGTTGTGGGAGGTCTTGTTGTATGCTGTATTTCATTGTAAATAAAAGTGTAGTTGACACAGTTATCTACTGCTTAATGCCGGTAGACACTGGCAATACATTTGGAGATCCTGTGCTCACAGAAAGACTGGTTATCCAGACGGACAATGTTCTGAGTCCTTGTATCTGTGCACACTCACACTCTTTCCTAACACACTGGCAGGATGTACTCCATAGAAGCAAAAGTCCAGCATAAAAAGTGCACTGCTATGGAGTAGATCAGCTGTAGGAAATACATCAGCATCGACAGAACCCCCACAGCCACCATTGACTCCTTGCCTCATCAGATAGTCACAAAAATCCTTATGTATACATTAGCATGCCTGTATTGGCAAATTGGGAAATTGAATCTCGGGGATGTGATGACACTCAGATCATTTAGGTCACTATGCAGAATACTTTACACTGGGTAGTTTATGAGACACAACTTACCTTTCACACTTTAACTATTCCAAGATCAAAATGGCAGGAGTCTGGGCATCTAGTGGGAGCTCATTTTCTGTTTCATTGATTATGGGCATTTTCTCTTTGGTTGTTTTTGTTGTGGTTTTGTTTTGTTTCACTAGCCCATCAAGTCCAGTTTGTGCCGCCCTTGTGTTCACATGTGAGGGACCATCCACTGGAACTTGGTAGGCCTACAGGAGTCACGGTGCTCTCTTGCTGTGTTGTTTGACGGCATCTTCATGCAGTAGAAGGTGAGAATTGGTTAATTCCACCCATTAAAGCTCTCCCCTCATGACCTAATCACCTCTCCAACTCCCAACCTCCTGAAATCATCATCCTTAGGATAAGGTTTTGAAGCACAGTAAGGTAGAAAAGATGAATTATTAGATACTATTTATTGATCTATTTGGTGATTTACTTAGAGCACTGCTTGCACTGTCTGTGTGCCAAGCATGACTTCACCGGCTCCCTGAAACAGAATGACCTGCAGAAGGAGCCGAAACAAGCGCTGTTTTCTGTAAGGTCTTGCTTGCTTGTCCACCCCACCTTGCACTTTGGAAGTTTAAAATGAGAATGCAAGCTGGACCCGACACAAGCCAGGGGCTATCCTGGCTTTGGTCCTCTGATGACATCTCCTCTCTTCCATGCTCACTGGTGTCAGGGTGCTTATTCCAAAAACATTCCCCCAACAATTTCATCACATGCAAATGCGGATGCAACAATTACTCAACAAACTTCTTAATTTTACAGATCTGTAATCCAAAACCCATAGCAGAGCTAAGCAACCGAGGCAAGATAGTAAACAGCTAAATTAAAGCAATAGACATAGAAATGAAAATAGTGACCAAAGGACAGACATGAAAGAGATTTACAGGACAGTAGAAACTGGCTTATTTAAGTGGAAAAGGGTCAAAGTGGTTTCTGATTCAGGTAAGTAGACAGACTACAGCATTTCCCAACATACAGAGGAGAGAATATCTGGACAGACAGGGAAAGGGAAAAAGATGAAACATGTAGAATTAGAAGAATCTCACACAAGAAAAACTGTTAGAAGTAAATTAGTGAGTGGCATGGAGTGAGCGAGATTTGGGTTGGGGGTGGGGGGGCTGGAGAGGTGGTTCTATGGTTAAGAACATTTGCTACTCCACCAGAGGACCCAGGTTCAATTCCCAGCATCCACATGACAACTTACATCCATCTGTAACTCCAATACCCATTTCTGACCTCCTCCATTGCCATGTCCAGTATAGCCTGGTGGAAACCTGACTTGGACCAGACAAAGGCTTTACCAGGCTTCTGAGCCTTACCAAGAGGAAGGATTTGCCAATGCCCATGGGTCTGCAGCATTGGTCCCTGTTAATAATACACATTCACTATGGATTCCATCCCTCCATAGGCTCTGGACATGCACCTAGTACACAGACATGCATGCAGGCACTTTCATGCACAAGTAAAAGTAAATAAATGAAATATGTGTGTTGAGAAGCTTCTGTTAACTGGAAAATTATTGGTCTCCTTGAAGTCAGTAATTTAACTTTGAGGTGTGTCACGAAGTGTGGCGGCACAGGTGTGTGAGTTCACAGATCCATGGAAAGAAGACTCAGAGGCACCTTAAGAATGAATTTAGCCTTTCTCAGCTGCAGGGAAATCCAGCCTCTAAGGACTGAAACACTCTCCCTTTGCCCAAGGCATTTTTATTTTTCTCAATATTTACACTTTAGCAAGTTGATTTCCATATGTTCAAAACAACCTGAAAAAAGCTCCCCAGAATAAAATGCCAAGTGCAAATTCCTTGATTCATCAGGTACCACGGTTTTCCAGGTTTCCTGAACCAAGTTTTGCATAGGGCTTTTATCCTTGGGGGACTCTGAAACAAGATTCACATAGGGCGACAAGGGAAACAAAAGGAATCAGTTAAACAAAGAATGGATTAGGACGAGACGCTGCTCTCTGGAGCCAGGCTAGGAGTAGCCCAGCGTGAATGTAGCCACAGAGGTGGCAAGTAGGCAAGTAAAATACATGGGTAGGTACCATGCAGACAGACAAAACAATCTGTATGAGGTGTGTGGCTTAGATAACAACATTGTACCAAACAAGTCATTTTCTATTGTCTACTAATGGACTGTTAATAAAATTGTTTTTAAAATCTATTCCAAACTCAATTTCAATCTCAGAATTGCACAAGCTTGTAGTTCATTGGAAGATCTGCATGGCCTAACTTTTTTCTCTTTCCCAACTATGACAGTTTTTAAAGAATGCAGGTCGTTTACCTCTCTAGATTGCTCCTTATGTTAAATGTAATGAGTCTTTCTCTGCCCTACGAGTTCCCAAATAAAGACACAGAGATTTCTTACTAATTATGAAAGCTCAGCCTGTAGCTTAGGCTTGTTCCTAACTAGCTCTTATAACTTAAATCCTATTTATAATAATCTGTGTTCTGCCATGTGAGTTGTGGCTGTTACCTCTCCTCCTGCACACTTTGCTTGTTCTGCATCTCCTGACTTCTCTGCCTTTTTTTCTTTTCAGAGTCCTCTGTATCCCTGGAAGTCCTGCCTAATCTCTTCCTCTTTAGCTATTAGTCATTTAACTCTATTAAACTAATCAGAAGGTGACTTGTCAAAGACACATCTTCACAGTGTAAACAAATATTCTGAAATGGTTAAACTTATCTGAGGTTTCCTCTTAAGCAGATTGAGTTTATATACTGGTACAGAAAAATAAAACAAGAGTAAGGTACGTGCTCTGTGTGCCTTGTGTCAGAGGACACAGACACCATCTGTCCAATTGCTGTTAATGCCAACTGGGATCATTTTGTGAAGGTGGCTTTGGCCTGTGCTATAGAGTTTATACATTCTTCTTTATGTCCTGCATGAAAACTCCTAGATAATGTATCAATATGCTATTACTCATTAAAAAAAATTTTTCCACATTTTTACTTTAATGCTTTTATCAGCATATATACATCATAATGGGTTTCATTAGGACATTTTCATACATGCACATAATTTACTTCAATCATATTTGCTCCTGTTAATTTATTCCTTTTTCCAACTATCCCCCTTCTACTTCCATGTCTGTGTTTGTTTGTGTGTTTGTGTGTGTACACGTATGTGAGTGTATAAATATATGACCCAATGAGTACCATTACTACTATTTACAGGAATAAGAGAAGTGTGTTTTAAGAAACATGTGCATATTTGTGTCTACACCATTGAAGGCAATACCTCCCCTTCCCCATCAACCATTATCTGCAGATAAATCCTCAAAGAAAGTGGGCCACATAGTTCCCCAAATCCATGACAGAGTTTAACAAGCCAGGGTTTGAATTCTAGTTTTTGTATCCACATATGACCTTTATTTAAACTGCTTAGTAAGTTATCTGCTAAATTCTGATTTTCTAATTAAATTTGGCCTTCTAATGGTTAATATATAGCTTTTTCTATACTAGTTATTTTCTCACGTGTTGATTTAGATAATTTTGTACTCAGGAGTTTTTTATTTTATTCCATAGGTTAATCTTATTTTATTCTGTAGGTTAATCTCACACTTTGACTCTTAAATTGGCCCAGATTTGGCCAATAGAACCCAGATAAATGTGTGTTTTGTAAAGGATTCAGTAGAGAAAGACTGATAACAGAAGTGAGTCTGGTTTGTGCTTCTAGAGGTTGACAGTCCAAAGTCACGGGCCTGCATCTGGCTAAGACTTCATGATTCATCACAGCACAAGGTAAACATCACAGGGCAAAAAGCAGCAAGAGCAAGAAGGGGCTACACTAACTTTTACAGAAACCTCTCAGGATAACTAACCCACTCCCCAAATAACGTCACTACTCTACTCCTGAATGTGGAACATGTCCAATCACCTCTGAAAGGTCACTTCTCCCAACACTAGTGACTTGGGGATTAAGTTTCCAGCATGTGGACCTTCAGGGTCATAGTCAAGTGCAACAGAGAAGAAAGGGAATGTATGTAGAACAAAGACTGGGGGAAATGTCCCCAGCAGGGGAAGAGACAACTCAACTAGTAAGAAGGAAAATAGAAGAGTTGGTTGGGACAGAATGGAACTCAAAAGATTGAGGAACTTCTGAGGGCCAGGATGTGCAGTTATTTCCTGGGGATGAAAAACAGATGAAGAAATGAGTCCAGATGAGAGATCGCAGTTTGTGTAGCAGTGCGATGAGACCCACATAAAAAACGTGTGTAGCTTAAGTTTTCCTGCCTGGCCCACAGTCAGGGCAAATCTCTCTCACCTGCCAGTCCCACAGCCGTCAGACCCGACCAAGTAAACACAGAGACTTGTATTGGTTTCAAACTGTATGGCCATGGCAGGCTTCTTGCCAACTGTTCTTTCAGTTTAAATTAATCCATTTTTATAAATCCATACCTTGCCACATGGCTCGTGGCCCACCGGCATCTTCACATGCTGTTTCTCATCTTGGCGGCTGGCAGTGTCTCTCTGACTCAGCCTTCCACTTCCCAGCTTTATTCTCCTCATTGTCCCGCCTACACTTCCTGCCTAGCCAATGGCCAATCAGTGTTTTAATTATTGACTAATCAGCAACACATTTGCCATACAGAACATTCCACAGCAAACGTGATCTTCACAGAGGACTCGTCTTCCCTGCCTCGTCTGTAGAGCTGAAATGGATTGGTTCACTGCCCAGTTACCTCTCATCTCCACATAGTTCAACATCAAGTGTAACGATTCCATTGTTACATAGCTAAAAATTTTTTTAAGACTTGTTAATTTTTTATGTACAATGAGGTTTTGCCTATGTGTATGTCTGTGTGAGGTTGTCAGATCCCCTGGAACTGGAGTTGTGGTGGTAGCACCTGCGCTACCGCCACCCATTCACTGTGTCCGAGCGAGGGGCTGTGGATTAAAAAATAGAGAAAAGAAACAGCGAGTCATTCGCCACAGCAGAATGCGGAATGCCGTTTATTGAAGGAGGGAGGAAACCTTAAATACAGGCTTACAGCACAATGGAGGATCCCCGGAGGGCAGAAGTTCACTACCAATGTTCTACATTCTTGCATCTAAGCTGTTTACACCAAATGCAGGATACACAAACAAAGAACCTCCAGTGAGCGTTCAGTAAGAAGGAAATCGGCAGGGAATCAGCATTAGGGAGGACATCTGGTCAAGGTCGGCAAGCAGGCAACAGTTTACCCAGTATGGCAAGGCCAGGGCCCTACATGGAGTTACAGACAGCTGTGATCTGCCATGTGGGTGTTCGGAATTGTACCTGGGTCCTTTGGAAAAGCAGCCAGTGCTCTTAACTGCTAAGCTATCTCTCTAGCCCCAAGCTGAAATGCTTTAAGTGCCTAAATTGGATGTATGACAAAATGATAAATATTTATTTATTTACTTAGGAGCATGTCAGGGTCAGAGGATAATTTGGAGAGTCAGTCTTTCCTTTCTACAAGTGGGTCCTGATGATCACACTCAAGTCCTAAGGCTTGGCATCTCATATTTTTTGTTCACTCAAACACTTCTTTTTAATACTGCAATCTAAAGAAAGAGATTGAGTAATACATTTTACTAAAGAAGGAAATTTTTCAAAGAGAGGACTCTGGCAAAAAAACAAAAAAAATTTAATGGTCTAGGCCCAGAAGTTCCCTGAGGCTTAAGAAGAGAGAAAGGGGAGGGTAATGGTGATATGGCTCCACATGAGGCTCAAAGACAGAGGCCCTGCCTTTCTAGACAATGGCAGTGTCTTCTCATTTAATACAGAGAATTTCAAATCTCTCAGGCCTGGTCCAACAAGACAAGAGTGTAACAGCTCACTGCCTCAGAGGTCTCACTGCCAAGCCTCCTTCATTCTGACATCCCGAACACAGCCAACATCCAAAACAAGAACAAAAGCCGCTGTGAGCATGAATGAAATCAATGAGGATGCATGTTTCAAACTATTAGTGCTTCTCTGAGTGCTTTCAAAGTAACCATTACCTATCATGCTTCCTTTTCTCCCTTTTTTCTTCTAAGAGAATATTCTGACAAAAAGATGTGTCTAGCCTCCCAGAAAGCTAGTAGGATGTAGGTAATTAAGCTGAAAGAGGACGCTGCTCTCAATAGCCCATTTTGTTATGATGATTGTAACATGAATGATCAGCAAGAATGTCTGTGACTGCAAAGATACTGACATGCAGTGGATTGAAAGTCTGTGAGCAACAGCCATCAACATTCTACGCTGTGGGTACAGCCCTTCAGAAGCTCAAATCTGTTTCTCTCTAGGAGCATAAAGCCCTACTTCTGCCTGTGATAAGATCTTTCAGAAAACACCAGAAGCCAGCATGTTACATTTAGACCCAGCTCCCTAACACTACACCTCAGCCTCTGCCTCCCAAACAAGAATAGTTTCCCGCTGGAGTCTGTACACACTGTCTTGTTTCTCCTCTTAGCCTCTGATTTTTTATTTTTTTATTTTTTTATTTTTTTTGGTTTTTTTCGAGACAGGGTTTCTCTGTGCAGCTTTGCGCCTTTCCTGGAACTCGCTTTGGAGACCAGGCTGGCCTCGAACTCACAGAGATCCGCCTGGCTCTGCCTCCCGAGTGCTGGGATTAAAGGCGTGCGCCACCACCGCCCGGCCCTCTGATTTTTACATAGGAAAAAATTATAGAAAAAGTATTGCAAAACAAATACAAGGACCCCAAAAGTACATCAGTATGGCGCACCCTGCCTGGCAGAAGAGCAAAGATTCACTTTTGCTAGTTATGCCTGAACAAGAATCTTACCAAAGCAAAAGTATTATGATTTGTTTCCATCCCATTAGCCTGCAGTATCTGGAGTGGTTGGTGTGGCTGACAGGAATTCTGAGACACGTGACTACATTTTCAAGGGTTTCCATATTGAGGAGTAAAGCAGAATCAGTGTTTAGTGCCTTCAAGGAGATAAATTTCAGTTATTGCAACGATCACTTCTGGGGTGCACTAAAGACCCACAAGTCCAAACACATAGACCCACAGAAAGAAAAAGGAAAAACAAATGCCCAGATGATGTTTACTGGACATTCTCCACCAGGTGGACACTGAGCTCAGAACTGATGCTTTCTTTCTTGTAACAGCATCTTGAGACTGCCTGCTACTGTCAGTTTCCGGGTTTAAGAGCTGAGACCCTGAAGCATTAAAGGGGTTAACTTGCTAGGAAATAGTGCTTAGAAGTTTGGCTCAAGATCTTTTATTCTAGAGGCTGTTTCCTTGCAAACTCCATGAGTGTGGTGAGCTCCCTGTCTGCAAAGAGGCTTCAATAAAAGCAATTTCCAAGATGGATATGGGACTGCATTTCTGTATATTTTTACCCCAAAAACATTAATGAGGTTGATATGCACAAATGGCAAAGCCATGGCATGGTTTAGAAATCTAGTCTTTTCATGTTGTAACTTCCCATTTTATAATTCTTCAAGAAAACTGTATTAATGTACGCTGTACCACACCATCAACGCTATAAAAAACATATTGGATCAACAAGCTTCCCAGAGAAGCAAGAGTAGGACCTTGATGTCCTGATTCAGTAGCTGATCTTAGCCAAAGACGATAGTGAGGACCTTCACTGCCTCTTTTTAAAACAGCTTTTCCAGGAATGAAATGGAATGGAATTGACATTATGCTCCATTCTAATTTAATTTTCTATTCCTTCATAATTAATTAAAAGATATGAAACTGAATTCTTAGGTCCAAAGACACAGCTACTGGTCATTTTAAATGTCATATCCATCTTCTGTTTACTAAAATATCTCTTCTGTCCTTTTCTCCTTCACAGAACCTGAGAGCCCTGTATGGTACAGAACCTCAGAATCTCTTCCCGGACTCCGGCCTTATTCACTTTCTTCCCCAAAGCTGGTCTAGCTTGTCTCACTTTTATAGCACAACATTTCTAATAGCCTCATCCTAGCTTTTGCAAATATCAGTCTAAATTTGCCAGGCTACAGCACAGAGTCATTTTCAACTATGGAGAAACATCAATGAACCAAGAAAAGTCATTTTGTGTGTATGCCAAGTGTCACAGAGTACCAGATGGGTTGCTGGAATATTAAGAGAGAAGAAGTGAGAATTTATGTCACACTACCAAGATCCAAAAGTCCAGTAGAGGAATCTTCCCTGCAAGATTATTTTTTTTTATTATTATTTTTATAAAATCCTCGGCTATAAGAACAATTCCACTCCTCTGATACTAGAATACCTCAGTGTAGGAACGGCAGTAATTAACAAGCAAATCACCTATTGGGACACAGTTAAACATCCAAAGACAGGCAGTTGTGGTCAAATTCAGCCTGGCTATTTAGGATTAAATAAATGCTAGCTTTGGTATTGCGTAGGGTTTTATATTTGACTTTCGTTTACAAGGCAGCTCAGAGATGAGGGGGAGGGGCTCACGTGTCAGGGAAATTCGTATTTTAATAGATGATCATGATACTATTTAAGGCTAATTTTCTAAGCCTCAGATTTAATCTTAGCGTTTTTAAGGAAATTATAATGACCGATGAAATCTCAAGACCATAAAGTCCTTTGCTGCGCTGTGTATAGGACACTGTCTTACAGCGACACCTAGTGGTTCTTTTGATTCAGGCTCTCAAAGAAGCCGTTTTAAAAAAACGTTTCTCCTAAGAAATTTGATATAAGAAGTCAATATTTAGGATAGTGTTTGCTCTCGACTTTTTTATGCTTATTTAATATTTAAATTTCCTTTTGATACAATTTTCATCCAAAACACTGGCTTCTATTAATCTGGTGATTCTCTCACAGGATTAAAGAGACTTGACTTCATTACCATACCCAAAGAAAAGTGTGGCTATTTTACAAGAAAGAATATTATTATACAGCCAACGTGATTCAAAACAAAGTCATCTGTAGGGAGATGCCAAACGTCAATGTTTAATAGCACATGCCACTACTACATAAGGATTGGGTAAGATGTTTCAAACCACAAGAATCATGAAATTAATTTGAGTCATTGTTATTACAGACAGTTTTTTAAAACAGTTGGTGTTGTTTTCTGTCCCCTCAACGGGGCTCAGAAACAAGGCCCTGGAGCCTGAGGGACTGCTCCTCAGAATCCCTCGGTGAGTTTTACATTCCTTTTTGACAGGGGCTGTATTGAAATCCCTTCACTTCTCCCAGTGATATAATCATAAGTGGGGAAATTCTCCTCTAATCATTTACAGTGTCTGCAGAGGTCTGCAAGATCACAATCTTCAAATTGATTCAAGAAATGTTGACATTTATACCATTCCCCAGTCCTGGGATAATCATTGTCACCAGCATGAATTTGTGAGGATCTTATTTTACGCTCTTGTCAAAATCTCTGTTGCAAAAATGAGACTGAGAAAGTTTAATGTTTCCTGTGCTTACTGAGAGATGGTAATAACCCGGCTTCCCTGACCTCCTCCATGTTTCAAAATGCAGTGGCTGGTTAGTTCTCCACACTCCTTTTGCAAGCTCAGCAGCCCAAGGCGGCCAGATCTTCAGCCAATCACAGTGCAGAGAATAAATGCTGCTGGGCATCCTCCCCTGCACAGGCCAGCTTGCCATCCTGATATCCCCACAGGCAGGGGTGCTCAGCACACACTTCATGCTTTCCCACTGACATTTTAAACACAATGGAAAGCAAACAACCAAGGCATCTTTGTGAAAAACATTAAAACTTTTTAATGTCTAACATCAAAATCAGAGGGTTGTCCTGCTCTGCACAACTCACAAAGCTTGTTTTCTAAAAATGGGCAAATAAAAGAATTAGGGAACTCAAATCAAAACCACAATGAAATGTTACCTCACCCCATTCACAATGGTGGTTGTGACCAAAATGAGCTCATTTTTGCGATGATAGGGGCTCTCACACAGCACTGATGTTAATAGTACAGTCAGGATGGAGAGCAGCATGGGGGCTTCTCGAGAAACTAAATAGAACTAACATGCCCAGCCATCCCAACAACATGTGTACAGTCAAAGGAAGTGAGGTCAGTGTGAGGAGGGGATGCTTGCCCTCCTCCGTCCACTATTCTCAATAGCCAAGATATGGAAACAACCTATGTGTACATTAAAAACTGAACAGGCAAGGCAGAGCATGATATGCATGCACATAGAAATATTATACAGCCCTGAAAATGATGGAAACGTGATCTGCTGTGACACAAATGGAAGTGAAGGACACTGTGTTAAAAGAAATGGCTTTAGCTTCATACTTATCTCTACTTCATATTCAAGGGTATCCTTTAAATGACATCATAGCTCAGTCCAAACTACAAAAAGAGATATAGGTTCATGAGTCAATTAAAATTCATGCAAGCAGGCACACCAAAAATTCAATTTCCCTAAATTCTTTCATTAAATCAAATACATCACAATTTAGGATAAATAATTATTTTGGCTACATATACATAAAATGAAGGGGTGTGTATATGTGTGTGTGCATGTGTGTGTTTGTATGTGTGTGTGTGTGAGAGAGAGAGAGACAGAGACAGAGAGACAAAGACAGAGAGAGATTGAGGACCAATCCCAGCCAGGACTTCATGCATGTTAGGCAAGTGCCCCACCATTGAGCTACATCCCAGTACTAAGCTGGTCTTTATAGTTTATTACAGTACTGAGATCATTTTTCTTACAGTTGCCTCTTTCCCTTCAATTTTTTGCCTAAAGTAGACCTGCTGTTATACTCATTATATAGCTTTTTGTTTGTTTGTTTGGTTGGTTGGTTGGTTGGTTGGTTTTGTTTTGCACTGTGAGATCACATCTTCAAACACACTCAAAAAGCTGGCATCAGGGTGAGGCTGTGAACTCTCAAGTCTGTTCCCGTAAAGTACTTACTCCGGAGGACCACCACCCACCGACACAGCACCGTCCTCTGAAACCAAGTGTTCAAGTAGCCAACCCTCTGAGGGACACTTCTCGATAAACCATCACACCCACATTTCCAGACACACTTAGTGTGACTAGAACGTGAATTCATTTTGATTCCAATGCAAATCTGAGCAGCGTGAGTTTCCCGGCTACGTGGCGTGGCATGAAAAGAGTGATGTCGCCCTCACAAAGTTTTCTCTTATGCATCATTCAGGGTAAGATACATTTTAAAAATAAAGCATACCCACACCTACAATATCAATTTCCATCTCTAGACATCCTACTTGAAGTCAGTTTCAACACTTGGTCGCACTATGTGATGATACACTAAAATGAATCTTTGTGCTCTGCAGTAGTATGTAAATGTTGAGAGAAGGATGCCTGTTTAAAACCCCAGGTGAGTTTAGCTTTCTGCATCCAGAGAAGCCATAGTAAGAGAGCCGACAGAAACACCAAATGGTCCTAAAAAGCAGCTATTGAATTCCTACTCTCCAGGCGATGCTTTCTAAAATGTAGAATTTCATCAGTTCTGAATTGAAAAGATTGATCTGCTTGTCATGTTGAATAGACTCTAAAAGTAGTTTAAGCAACAATTGACCCTGAGCGCAGTACTTGCAGGTTCTTCTGGGCATAGGGCTGAAGACAGCCTCAGATTTCTGAGATAACCGAAACTGTCTCTGTTGTGAAAAACAGCAAAGCAACTTACAGCAGACTGAAACGCTCAAGAGGATTTTCATAATTACGGCTAAGAGAAATGAGATTTACTGGAAGTGGCATTTATAGCAGTCAGGCCATGTCTTTCTTCACAATTCCTTATGCTTAAAAAAAAAATCAATCTCATCTACTTTTCCTAATTCCATTTTCTCTCTCTGAAAATCAGCCACTAAATTTAAGCTGTATTACAAAGGGCAACCACAACATTTTATTGTCATTAATCTATTTCCATTATTGACTTAAAATTTCTGTCAGCTATTTCAAACCACACTCATCAAGAAGACGCGGGTCTCTGCTGGAATCCACATGCTTGGCCCCGGATGAAGCACAGGGGTGGAGTCACAGAGCAACAGGTGAGCCAGTAATGAGCAGGTACACGTCTCAAAAACACAAAAACAAAACAAAAAAAACCTTCACATGAGCAACTCAAGATTGCATTGGATGCTAAGGGCACCTCTCCTCTCTCAGAGCTGTGGTAAGACTTTAACCATATCCAGCTGCATCCTTTGTGTTCCTAACCTCCATTCCTCCATGACCAGTTTAGGGCCAATTTCTTCATCACGGCTTATGGATTGGGGGAAGAAAGGAAGAAAAGGCATGATACCACCGTTGTGGCTGATGGTGACTCATCTTGTGAAGCAGCTATTGGACTCATGAACGTTCTCCCTTCCATGCTTCCTCCATCAGCTTCCCTGTGGCCTGGTCTGGGTGTCGGATTTAACTCCACAAGAGAGGGCTACAGCTTCTATAGGACACTCCTCACAATGAGGTCAGAAACACAAAACCAACAGGTTTCCATCCAACCTTGTGACTTCAGCTCATGTTGTGGGTTTCAGTCTGCTCAGGGTCTCCCCTTGCTAGCTTCTGTTCAGGGAGTATAAAGCTTCCAGTCACACACAGAGAGACAACAGTATGCAACAATATCAAAAACAATTAAATGCATTTATTATGTGTGTACACACATGTGTGTTGTGTATACATTAATGTTGTGATTAAACCTTGACTTGACAAACAGTGTGATTCAGGGTTCTGGGAAAGTATTTGGAAGCCTTTGCCTAAATGATAAAGAGTTGTTACCGAATATTTTAGTGGTATTTCACTCTTGGAATAATTTCATGTTCAAGATAAATGGAGGTATCCTGAGGACTTCCAGTCTAGTTCTTACTACACAACAGGATATCCCAGGAGGTGTTAGAGACATGACCCAAGAAGCAGAGTGGCAGTGTTTGAAAATGTGTGATATTTTTTAAAAGAATAAAGACTATCCAAGCCTAAAATTACCATTCTGGGGATAGTGGTGATCAGGAGTGAATGGTGTGTCCACCTTTCATGGCAGTAGAGATTTTTCAGAAAAGAAGATGGAAGTTGACTGTTCTGTCTTGAGCTTTCCATTCAGAGACATTGCCATAAATGGTAGAACAAGAGGCAGACATTGTCCCTAACTGAAAACCTCTGGAAAATATGCAAAGTGATGCAGCTACATGGCTTTGGGCCTGAATGCTATTATTTTTTCTTCAAACAGAGCAGATTGGTTCATTTTCACAAGGATCAGTTAGGGACTGGCATGATCCCTCCTAAGTGATGACGACAGCCTGAGTCCCAAGGACACTGCTGTCTCAGCTGCCACTGTGGCTCTCCACCCCGTCTCAGAACAGCAGTTTGAAGCGGACAGGACTCCCAGTGGCTATTTGTCTGCAACTGTCTTGGCATTTATTTTCAAAGATTAAACTTGTTAACTCTTAAGTTTTTATAAGCTAAACAGGAAAGCAATTTTATTCAAAATAGCACCAGCCACATAAATTCTGTACAAACAGTACCTTAACATTCTGATTAAAGCATGCCATAAACTAAATCAAGTCACAGTATATTTCAGAAAGAAATGATGCCCTCCACAACAAATTGAATTTTCCCTTTTATGTTTGGGACACATCTTTTCTTAAAATAGATAAAAACCCACCTTGGACTGAGTCCAGTTCTGAGGCGGGCATCTAGCTGTCTCTTCATCTCTTTCTTATTTCATCATTAAACTCACTCAACTGCTCTGCCATTTCTACCCACACTGTTCCTTATTAGCCTAATCAAATATGAGGAATTCAAATTTACCTTTTAACCTAATGACTTAATCATCAATCAAACTTGACTTCTTTTTGCCAGTTTTCCTAGAATTTCCAAGCAGCATGGCCTCACTGAAGCTAGATCTACTTTTTAATCCGCTGTCACCAGCATTCAGTTTTATCGGGAAGAGATTTTTCTGACATTTCTGTACCTCTTTATACTACACTGGGAAATGAAGTTTCTCCAGATTCGAGCCAGAGTTTCCATTGTTCAGTCTTACATGACTCTGTTGCAGGCTCCACATTATTAAATTGTATTTTTCTAACAGCATTTGTGCCACTAAAGTTCCAATTGTTCTTTTTAAGAAAACGAAATTGGTCTTCAATGTCAGCCAACAACAAAAGTAAAAATGAAAAACTTATAAAAAAGAAAGAGAAAAGTACTGATATTGTTAAAGATAAAAAGGCAATTTCAGTCATTATCTAGTCATTTTAAGGGAGAGCATTGGTATCCAAATATCATAAGACAGGGAAATAAAGAAAGCATTCGTCTTTCATATTCTCAAGTTTCTTACCACCTACTTCATTTTTAATAATAGGAAATAATCTGATAGTTTAAAAGTCTAAGTTAAAATCCAACTTTTCTCTGTGTTTAGTGACTATTTTATCTTAAAGAGAAAAATATGGATTTCCTATGATTTAATGAAACAACAAAATATTCCGTTTTTAAAAGATCCTATCTGTGAAGACTGGGAATAGCATCTCTTGCTTCCTAGCTATGTGTATCTTCAATCCACCACTAAGTTCCAGCCAGGAGATGGACTGGAAGATTTCCAAGCCTGCTTCCCACAATCGTTATGAATGTTCCCTCTCTACAATTCAATAGGTAGCCCTTTCATCGATCACTAGTGTCTTAGAGTCATTGTGGAACTTTTATTAATTTAATTTAAGTAGCACATTTATTCTCAGAAAAATCCCAACTCTGAGAAATACAAACAATACAGTGTAATAATACCTTGCCCATGAAGCAATTTGGAGAATGCAATAAAGGAGCGGACTCCTTATTTCTCCTTCAACAGGTCCGTGCTCTCCTCAAGGGAAAGGGACATATACATCTTTCAAGTTTGTCTAATAGTAATGAGAAGCCAAGCAGATTTTTACTTCTATAATTGTTGGCACAGAAAGATAATTACCATAAAAGAATTGAATAGTAGTACAGAAAACCAGTAGTGAAGAAACTCAAATACTAGAGACAACAAATTGGTTTTGGGTAATTAAGAAAGGTTAATTAGCAATGAAGCTTGAACTAAATCTATAAATATGGGAAATCTGAGATTAGTGGAGAAAAATAAATAGTTTTCTGGGAAGATAAAAAGACAGAAAGTGGAATGGTAATTCCCATTTTTCAAAATTTCAGTGGTGCAAACCATCAGATGTTTCCGGTTTATGGAGCATGCATATTCATGCTTGGTGTATTTCCTCAGTGTGATTATTCCATCTGGGAGTTTCTCTCTTCCTTGAGGCCTCAGATTCTTTTCTTCTAACCATCAGAAGAAAGAAAAGTCTAGCGAAGACACACTCAGTTTTGAAGCATCTTGTCAGACACAGCACTGTTTACACTACTTTGCACTGATAAGTATGGGCTCTGAAAGAGAACCATGATTTGTATAGGCTTCTCTCTGCCATACCAAAAGGAACAGAAAGTTGAGTCATCTTATGTAAAATTATCCTAGGAAAAGGTGATGCTTAAAGGTGCTACTGGCTAAGTTGTAAGGACATGGGAAGCTTCTAAGTCACAGAATAAAGCAAGCAAATGGGCACTGTAAAATGGGAATGCACAGTTGTGTCCAGAAGGATTTGGGGTAGAAGACATACTTTTCAGACAAGAGATCTGAGTGGGAATGGAAAACCCTGGTTAAGTTAGAATCCTAAGTACACAGTGAAGTTAGCACAGAAGTAGAATGGAAATAGGGGTGAGAAGCAGAAGAATAAAGGAAATGGGGAGAGTTAAAGAAGATATTGAATACTCAGGCTTGGGTGATAACATTTGTAAGGATGATTAGGAGACCTTTTGGAAAGAAGATTAAATCAGGATCATATTCAAATGACCCATAAGGCACCTACATGTAGCTGTACAGCTGATGACCTCATGAGACAAGATGAGGAAGGGTCAGAATAAGAGGTTTCATCTTCTGATTCTAACCACTGTGCAGTTTCCCCTGACCTACTACAGTATCTACGATGAACTATTCTGTGACACGGCAAATCCATTGTTTTTGCCCATCAACACAATCAATACCATTCGCCACAGCCAAATCGATCTGGCTGCAACTCAAATGAATTCTTCAAAGGCTGAGAGGAATGGATAGGCCAGGCAATAGGCCAGCCATTTCACATCTTCAACATGCCCTATTCTGCCTCAAGAGTTACTAGGCCATTGGGAAGAAGAAACCAGGTTACCACCTCATTCATTTCAACAGTCTTGAATATCACATTTACATTCTGAGTTTCCACAAGTTCTTGAGTAGTTTTGATGTGAAAATTTAGAACCAAACTATTTCAGTTCCTCTGATATCAAACAAATATTGGAGTATCCCCTCCACACTCTGTATTTAATGAAGTTTGTAATATGGAAGATGATGTGACAGGAAGAGAAGGACAATACAGTCACTCTGCACACTTCTCAAACCCTGGCCCAGCCCTTTCAGAGACAAGAGAGCAACAATGCACTGAGCATGCCTTGTGTTCAGGGTGCTGCTCGGATTGGTAACTGTGCCCTTTGCATATCGCATTGGCCTTGTCATAATCATTATAATAACTTTTTGTTGTTGTTTTTTCGAGACAGGGTTTCTCTGTGTAGCTTTGCGCCTTTCCTGGATCTGTAGACCAAGCTGGCCTCAAACTCACAAAGATCCACCTGCCTCTGCCTCCCAAGTGCTGGGATTAAAGGCGTGTGCCACCACCACTGCCCAGCTATAATAACTATTTTTAAAACAGCTTAATTAATAATCAAGTAGATGAGAGTTGGCCAGGAGACCCTTAGTAGGAACCAAAGCCAAGGGTGCTTGATGCAGTACAGGTCTCGTTACACATATGATCAGGCCCACTGAAACAGCCCTATAAAGGGCCAATTCCTGCAGCCAGGTGACAAAACTCTAAAACCAGTGGTCCATGCCATTTATTTCTGACATTTAAGAGCAAGTTCAAGACCAACAACAAATACCTCCCCTTGACATGTCATTATATTTATGTGGAATTAAATGATTATTTTGAATTCTGTTGTAAAGGACAAGAAAGTAAAATCCAAGGTCATCAGCTCTGTCTGTGAAGCATACCTGAATTTTCCAAATGTCAGAAGACATGTTACTGACAACATAGCCATCTACTAAGAAAGCAAGCCTTTTCAGGAGGAGTGTTTCGGCCAGCTTCGAACATTTCTCTGTGCATCTACTAAGAAGACTAGGCTTTCCAAGAGGAGGGATTCAGTCAGTCTGTGGCCCACAGGACAGTTCTCTGTGCACCTGCATAGACAAGCTAGACTCAGAAAGTTGCAGCAGACCCCAGCAAGGTGGCATCTCACATGTCTGAAAAGGATAATGTAGGCAGCCATGCTGCCCCTGCTTCATGCGTTATGTGGCTTCAAATCTCAATTACTTAAGGCAAATGCCAAGTAAACCCTAGCTGGTCAGTATGGAGTTTGATTGCTCATCCAAATTGGGTTAAGTAAAGGGGTTCCAGATCCAAAATAAATACATACAACCAACAGACAAAAAAAAAAAAAAAAAATGGGAGGGGGTGTTTTTGTTGTTTTGTTTTGTTTGTTTTTAATCTGCTATCACAGCAAAGCAGGAGAGATGTTAAAAGCTCACCACAGAGCATAATACCATTTTACCCTGCAAGCTGAAATATCTGCAGCCTGTGAAGGATCAAACAAAACAAGAATAATATTGTTATTGCAAGGGCATCATAGAGAGAAGCTCCATTTAGAATCACCCGAAACAAATGGAATAAGCTTAATCTGTTTCTCCAGCAGCCTTTTCTATGCTCCCTCCTCAGCACACACTCCAGGTCAAGTAGTGGATCATTTCTTTCCTCAAACTGCCTAGAACGTGTGCCCTTTCTTTGTACTACATTTCCTCAACACCATAAAGTAAGAGTGTTTTAATTTGCTATCGTCTTTGGGAAATCATGCTAATAAGACATTTAGTGAAAAGAGTAGTCGCCCAGTAAGTAGCAATAATCTTTTATGAGTGCAGCTGTGAACACCATGAGCAGATATGTTGACCTTGAAGTTCCAGTCTCCCTGTGAGAGCAAGAACAATGACACAAATATTCATTTAGATGAATGCTGACCATGCTTGGCCTTATCATTTCCAGCTACCCACATTTCAATTTTCCTAGTTATGCTCAGAAACTATGGCTGGTGATGGAAAGCGAGAGAAGGATACTGTTGCCATGGCAGCAAAAACATTTTTTTCTCCCTCAAAAATAGTGTGTCAGAGATCAGTAGGAAAAAAAATGCTAACTGCACTTGCAGAGAAATTAAATTTAAATACAAATTCTTACAGTTTTATCAAGGGCTATTTATGGGGTTTTTTTCTGTGTTAATGTACAAAGATGTGTCACAATGGACTTGCTAGTTAAAATTCAAGTTGCTTTTCCTTGCTTTGAGCAGGTTGTCCATTGTGCAGAATCCAACCTTTAAAAAAAAAATCACAAATGGAATGGTGAGGATTTACCAGTTGTTTGAAATGATACTCAAAGTAGGATTTTTCAAAAGCTCTTCAGCTTCACAGCTAATTTTAAAAGAAAACATAGGCAATTACTACAAGGACAGAAACAAAAACGGCCAGTGTCATCCTTTCCAATTCCTTTGCTTGTCATTCAACCAAGATATTACCCTTTTCAGGACAGGCTGAGAACTCGAGCTAATGTATCAACTGTATCAGCGGCATATGCTCTCTTCTGTATTCCATTTTGGTGATATTACTTTTGCAGCTGCAACAGTGGCTTCTTGAAAAATAAAACCCCTAAAATTTTTCAGCATCCCATGAGCTGTGGACACTTTCTAATGAGAGAGTACGGCCCTAATATTGCTATCTTAATGCTGCGCATTGCTTTCCCGCCAAATTCAGTAGCGTGCTGATGGCACATTGTTAGAATTACAGTTGGCTCTGCAGCTGCTTTTGCAGTCCCTGCTCATGCTAGTCCCATCCTCTGTGTTTTCTGTTCTCTGTACTAAGATGAATGTTGGTGTCAGGTCCTCAGAGCACCAAGTGATCTCTCTACTGCATATTCGGGAGCATGTTGATACTTCTTGTTTCTGTTCTGTGACAGAAATGGAATTCAGAAATGCTCTCTCTTTTTTTCTTTCGCACAAATGCCCTTGAGAAAATCAGCCCCAGACATATTCTCATATAATGATCACTCATAAATTGTTGTATGCAAATGTATGTAAGGTACTCTTAATTGCTTATCCCTCCTGCTCTGTTCAGTTTATCCCTGAAGTTTATTTAGAAGCAAATCTATTCCCAGCTTTTATCCTGAAGCCAGTTGATTCTGTGCAGCTTCTCTCCCAAATAAACATCCTCTACTGAACAAAGATTGAACAAACTGGTTACTGTATTACAGGGACCAATTATATTACCCTTTCCTGGGAGAAATAAAAAGTGCAGTCATTATAGCTCAGTTTGGCTGTGGGGCAGGTTTTCTGTCTGGTCAATGTTTTCCTTGGAACCAGCACAGGGGCCTCACAATCTTTTCCTTTGTGATTATAATCAAATAGGTTTCGAAATACAGAGAAACCAGAATGTTCTTTGGAAAATAGCCTTATTGGGTCTGTCCCAAAGCAGGACCCCACAGGGCTGAAGAAAATAGAAAGTCGTATTTTGGCTCTCTGAGGAATAGTCACAGTAGAAGGTATGCTTTCTCCATCTAGAGTCAATGAGGTGATGAGGGTGGTGGTTTGCTGTGGCAGGGAGCTTCCCAAGGTGATGCTATCAGACTTTCCCTAAGACTGTATGACTGTCTCAAAAGATCACTCTGTCTTTCCACAGTCATTTCCTGATTTTTCTTTACTGTTATGATGTATAAAACTGTTGTGGGTAATTGTGCTTTGGAGTGTGATTCAAAGTTTGTGTTTCAGCCAGGGCCTAAAAGCAGCATCGGCTCTGAGCCTAGCCAACTCCAGCCTCTGCAGATGCCATCGATCAGCATGCCAAGAGTGGTGCAGAGTGAGGAACACTGGGCAGCACTGCCCTTGTTCTGTGGCCTAGCCCACTGTTCACCCTGAGGACATTTAATGTCGCACAGACTCTTAAAGAATACATTTGACTAAACTGGGTGCCAGTTGCTAAGATACCCAAAATAGGAACAATTATTTCTGTTGGACTTCAAGGGGATGAAAATAAATTAACAAGAATGAAAAGTGCCCAGAAAATTAGTCATGCAGAAAATAATTATCCAATGTTCTCTGAAACCAAAGGGCTGTGTATTATCACAAGGAACAACTTGCTGGATCTTGCCATCACCATGCTGTACCTGCTTCTTCATTCAGCTATTAAAGTGATAAATCAATTTTATTTTGAAAATAATCACTTTCTAATTACCCAGAGTGACACAAATTCATGTGGATTGCACCAGGTCTCAGTGCTGAGAAGATTCAGATGTTCAGTCATTACCTCTTTTCCTCAAAACCTTTCAAACTGTCTCAGTGTTGGGTTGTGTGGAATTTGTAACAAAGATGGGACACAAGCTGATCCAGGTAGAAAAATGAACAGAAACTCAATGGATGAAAATGTGGCCATCTATGATCCAGCTTTGAGAATTCCTAATTACTATAACTCCCTAAGCCGGAATGCATTCAACACACGAGGAAACCCTGGACAGTGAAGTCACATTAAGTTACTAATATCAAGTTTGCAGCCAACACAATTGGTTTGCAGGCAATCCCAAGTACACATTCACATGAAACATCTAGATACAGATCCCTCAGATACTCCCAGCTCCTAAGTTCTCATATTGGCCTCATATCTGTTTCCTGTTATACCACCCATCCATATGTTGCTTTCCTTATACTTAAGCTCAAGCAGGATATCTTTGTACCTAGAATATCTCTTTCACAACATAATCTTAGGTATCAGGTTTAGCTCAAATGTGACTTCCTGCCTATTATCCTTAATCCTTCCTGGTTACTACTGTATATCCAGTTTAGGGTATGGGTATTGCTAGTTCTGGTTTGGTTTGGTTAGTTTTGGTTTGGTTTGATTTGGTTTTAAATTATGGTCTGGCTGTGTTGCCCAAGCTAGACTCAAATACTTGGAACCCTACCTCAGCCTCCCATGTAGTTAAAATTAGAGGGTCATAAATTCTTCTCCATTTGTTAGTTTTCATTACAGATAAACCATTGTTATTTTTCCTGATGTTCAAGGGCCTTGTTTTATTCACTTGCATACTCACTATGACAACAGCTATGCACTTGGATCATCGCAACTGAGATAAACTGAAACATCTTTCTAGAAATTCAAATAGTTCTAAAATAGAGCATTGCCCCATGAGTTTTCCAAGTTTTAAAACAGAGATAGAAACATATTTACTTTTTTGTGTCATTGATGCCAAATTTTAGAAATTCTTTTTAAATTAAGCTCTAAAGCTATTTCCCCCTTTTTATTAAAAATGTGTGAACAGTAGACACTTTGCAGGTATGTAGTAGTCACTATTCATTTGCTTCTTCACCCCGTCTTTTAAAAATTCAAGACCTTCTATCAAATCATAATACCTTATTGCCATTAATTTATTGTGTAGAACTAATGTACTCCATGTGTAGAGCTTTCTAGTAGCCTGGATTTTAAAGGAATATTCAGGCTAGCTAAGTGTCCTTCACAGATGCCAGCCTTCATATGGAAAAGGACATGTAGACGCTTTGAAATGATCTGGTGACTTTAATCTCAATTTGAGCCAATATGCCCGGCCCTTAACTTCAGTCTCTATTCAAAAGTTTCAACACTATCTGCCTGTGACAGCCAGACTTTTCGTTGCTGCTACAAAATGCCGAGGCAAAACAATTTAAGGGAAAAAGACTTATTTTGATTCACATTTTCAAAGATTTTTTAGTCCACGGTAGTGGGGACTCAATAAAGTAGGGCAGCTGATGCCATGAAGGCCAGGACAGAGAGAGACAGAGATAGACAGAGACACACAAAGACACAGAGAGAGACACTGAGACAGAGATAATGACAGCTAAAGGACTCCTATATCTTCATATCTCTTCTGGACTCCAGCCTACGGGGTGCTTGCTGATCACATTTAGGGTGGGTCTTCCTCCTCAGTAACTCTCTCTAGAAATGGTCACCCCTAAGTGTGTGTTTTATTCTAAGTGTTTCTCAACCCAATGAACTTAACAATCAGAATTGATCATCACACTGCCCCATCCCACATACAGGCTTTAGAATTTCCTTTGGTGCCTTGCTCTGAAGCTGTCCTGACTGCATCTGTCTTAACTCCCAAGTTAGCTTCCAGAATGCTTATGTTGGTTCCACATCCATGTTTCCTATGCCACCAGAGAGAGAATTGGGGAGAAACCTAAAGGAGAGTATGGCAATATTTTATTTGTGCTGAAATGTGATTTTATTTGTATGTTAATAAATAAAGTTGCCTGGGTGTCAGAGCTAAAAGCAATCTATTTAGCAGAAGTCTGACAGTGGTGGCACATGCCCTTAATCCGATCACATGGCAGGCAGAGTCTCTGTGTGTTCAAGGACATAGCCAAGCAGTAACCTGAACCTTTAATCTCAGTACGAACCATAAAGACCTGGAGGTCTGTATAGACAGGCAGTGATGAGGAAATCATGTGGTTGGGTTTAAAGCCAATGAGAAGGGAGAATAGAAAGTCAATAAAAAGACGGGTCACACAGGAGAAGGTCTCTCTCTCAGGGGAAAGACGGCAGTGACTGGTAAGCTAAAGGCTATTCGCTAGTGCTCTGACCTCTTGGGCTTTTAACTCTATTTGGCTTTGTCTTTCTTATTTAATGAGACCGTTTAGAATTATATCTACAGGAGAGGTGACATTTGTTTTTAATAAAAATTAAATAAAATAATTTCAGTTTTTATGAATATCAAGCAGCTAATTAGTCTTCCTCCCCAACTTGAGGTTGCATCCTTGTCCAAAATATCGTTGCACCAAAACAGATTAGAGAAAGATCTCCAGAAAAGTCTAGGATTTTCTTCAAGATCTCTTTGTTCTAAGATAAAGAAACAAATATTTGATGACAGTCCTAAAATAAGAACTAGAGGCAAGAACACTGGTTGCTTTGAACATGTCTGGATATTTTTCTGAAATGTTTGGTGTGGCTCAATTGGTTGCCTCTGGAAACACAGTAAGATTTTCCAAAAGAGGGATAGACTTCCAGTTAACTACATCAACATAGCAAAGGTTCTGTTTGGTGTGATGTTGTACATGTGAACGCCAAAACATCTCTCCATAGTCCATGAGTTTGAGCATGACTGATTCTGGAGTATGCTGTGACCACCACCCACCAAAAGTCAGATGCTTCAAAGAACCACTCCTGAAAGATGTCTCTTTAAGACATTGTCACATTGCCTTCCCATTTTCTGGGGTAGAATTCTATAGTTGGCCATGTTATCAACACCATTTCTAACCAAAATCCTACTCAAATGTTCAGTTGCTTAGGTAAATACACAATCTCAGAGTAGGCATTAGAAGGTTATACAGCAATTTGACATTGCTACGGCAGCTAGCATTTCCTTTTTCTAGTAATTCATTCCTACTATACTTTAAGTGATGATCTTCCTAGATTACAAATAAAAAGAAACTATCTCCTCAGCAGAGACAGATAGTTTGAAAAGCACCGACGTAAAACATTAAGCCTCCTTCACCTGATATCCTTTGAGAATGCTGAAGGGAGCAACAGGCATGCCATTTAGAAAGCCATTTATGTACATCATATGGTGTAAAATAGCATATGTAATGCGGTATCTCTTGGATTCTCTAAAGCTCATTTACTGCCTATCTCAGGTTTTAGAAGTCCCAAATTCAGAGCCCTTAATTCAAGGCCTGAAACTGCCTTGTCAATATCCTCCTCTGTTTGATTATTGTAATAAAGGCTCTGGTTCGGTATTAACATCTCAAGACCCACAGCAAGAATTACTATGCTCAAAATCATTACTGGGCTCAAAACTAAAGACAGGACCTACTGAGTGAGTATTGCCAGGATCTTTTGTGATATTTAAGTTTCTTCAGGAGAAAAGAAACAGTCAACTAGTAGATAATAAAGGAATTGATAATGACCTAGTTATCCTTTTGTATATATTATAATAAAGGGAAACCAGACCTGTCGTTTATAAAAGAAGAGCTGGCATGGAAAGTGATTGATCAATAATGCTAGACAAATAACCTCTGCAAATAGAAAGTAGAAGACTAGAGTCCATTGCATCCTGTGGTGTACAAAACACATCCTTCATATCTTTCTAAGTCCCCAACCTCATTCCAAATAAAGATTCGTGTAGCTCACATAAACATATATAATTCAATAGAGTGTTTTTTAAAATAAGTGTAGTTTTTAAAAGGGATGAAAACTAAAATCAAAGGACATATGCCCTGTGAAGACAAGCGCCAGAACGCTGTTATCCCCACTGCATATAGGCTCCTATTGCACTGCAGGTGGTAGATCCTCAAGATAAAGGCAAGGATAGCCCCATGTGCAGGTAGCAAATGTGACTGCTGGAAGACTGACATCCACTGAGCTACTTTGCCACCAAAGCAAGACATAATCATGTTGGATAGATTCATTCTGTTTATAGGGAAGACCTTCTGGGAGCTCAGAGAAGTCAGTACATTTCTTCTGTAGATCACCCTAGAGCAGACACTATATCATATGGTAGTTTAGCTCCTTATACTGGAGGACAAGAAACATGACACTCAATCCAGGCAGTAACGCCATCACCTACTCAATCCAGTTGTAACTTCTCTACCTATAGCTTTACTGGGGTTCAACAAACATATACAAATTACATATATTCCTAATATATCCCTCCAGGCAATCTGAGTTACATACTATCCAAGTACAGTCTAGTAAACTAGATTCCAAAGGGATAAAAGTAATATATTTTGGTGCAGGCCTTTGTTTGGCTCAATCTGGACATAAAATCTACTGAATGTCTTCATACACCAACTTCACCACTTACTTTAAAAAATAAAATGTTTTTAGCATAGTCACACCTATTTGTTTACTTCTTCTTTATGGCTTTCCAGAGTACGACAAAATTAAACAGATTTCACTAAGACCATTTGGTGCACAAAATTAAAAAAACTTGCAATATGGACCATTGCAGAAAATGGTTGTCAATCTCTAGTTTAGTGGATGTATAGACTGATAGCATTGGTTTTCTAAAACTAAGTTTGGAAATCAAAGTTCAAAATCATGTTCATGGGGACTATCTTCAGAAAGCTACTTTGTCAGTTTAAGGATTGAATCTACTGTATGACTGGATGAGAGCCTTGTGGAACTATGTGAGGGGATGATGGTATGTACTGACAACCTCTGCTTCAGTCAGCCCATCAGTGTGTGTCCTTTTGCTCTGTGTACAGCCCTTGAATAAACTTGTAGTTTAAAAAGCCTTATACAGGTAGTTAAGTCTCCCAGTTAAATATCTAGTTCTTATTTCTCTCATACAATGAAATTAATGGACCTGAAGATAAAGAAAAGACTCTGCAGAGACATGGAGCCCAACAATCAGAAAAGAATGTAAACAGTTCTGTGGAGAGGAGCTTGAGGTGAGTAATTAGATTTGCCACTAGAGTGTTGTGATTTACCAAACACTGAATGAACTCCACAGAGTTGAGGTAAATACAAACAAAGCCTTAAATTGTTGATATTTTTACAGAAGTCTGCTTCATTTAAGATGACATTTAAACACAAATATCTCAGTAGCTCAGCACAAAATAAATTTATTTCTCCCCAATAAAGCAGAGCAGTGCAGATATTCTTGTTAAGTGAGTAGCCATTCACATTATTTAGAAACCAAGATCCTTCCATAAATTCAGGGATGCATGCATGAGAGGTCCCAAGACCTCTCATAGAAATGCTCTACACCATTTCCCCATGTCCCCACAAAATTGCAAAGGAGTCTGGGAAACGCAGTTTAGAAGTGAGTTCAGACTCTAAATAAACTCTTTCATACTCCTTGTCAAAGTGTGAAACCTAATTCAAATTCGCTCTGCTGATAGGAAACCTGCAAGCAGTTCTCCAGGGAATTAAATCAGGAAACATCCCTGGGCAGTATACTAACATTATGCAAAGATGAAATCTTACTACGCTAAGTCTAGGTATTTCACCCAAAGAGTTTGTGATGTATCTACTGAACCCCCCCGCCACACACACACTGCTGGACAGATCAGAATATACTCGTAGCTGCCTGCTTTCATATTTTACACCCGGCATTATATCTAGTCTGAGAAGTTATCACTTTGAGCAAATTGTAGCAGGCTGGTAGATTTGCCACTAGTGAATCAAAGTGAAAAACTATGATCCCCAACAAATAAACTCTGGGGTCACTGTAATGCTCTCCTTTGTGCTGCCCAAGCCAGCTTAATAGAGATGCTCTTTGCTCTGGCTCTTGTGCTCCTCGTAATTAATTGAACTTTAATGCTTCAACAAGGTCCTAAGCAGATTACTTCAGCCTTATCTTCTAGTGTCAGGATATCTGTTTACTTCAGCTGAGCAGAATGCTTAGACCCCTCTGATGGACCAGAGCCAAGCTTGCTGTAGGCTCAGTGATGCATTTGAAACATAACATGACACTATATTAGTGTGGCACACTCAGGGTCACCTTGGATGAGATGGGTAGATCCTGGCACATAGAATGAGATCTCTGCCAGCCTAGCAGCATAGAAATAGGAAGGATACAGCCCTGGACTTCTTTTCACTTGGAGAATTTCTGTGAGAGCTACGCTGACCACCTAGCTGTAAACTCAGCTCCAAAAGGAAATGAGGAAATGTCAGGGAGTAGAATGCATTCACTCATCTGCATCCTCATCACAAGCATCTTTCCCTGTTTATGCCTTTTAATAAGGTGGACATCATCTACACTGAATACCCTTATCATTCTCCTCAAGCCTCCAAGCAGGACTCTTGTGTTCTTAACCATAACTTCCCTTGTAGGCTTCTGACTCTGTCTTTACCAGTCTTCTAGATGTTTTCCTGGAATGTCTCAGAGTACTTCAGGTTCAGCTTGCTAACTTTGGCCCCATGTTAAACTCTATTAGACCTTAAAGATACCGTTATTTTTCCAGTTACCTGGCCTTACAAAAAGCTCATATTTTGCTTCTCTCTTTTTGCATTCAGGCAGCCACCAAATGACACAAATCTTTCTGATTCAATCATAATGCCAAACTAAAGGAAGCTCAATTATCTGGTTGTTTTGAGTCAGGGTTCATTCAATGATGCCCAATAACTTCAAGGAAGACTGAGAAGGCCAAACAATGTGACCATAGCAGCAACAAAAGTGGCCATAATTCTCACCGGATTCAACTGTCATATCACATTGCCTAATCATCACAGTTTGCAGATACACTTCAGGGATGCTGAGTCCTGGATACCATCTCTGGTGATGCTGGGACATAGGTATATGCTCTCAGTCTTCCACTGCTACTGTTGTTACTACCCCTCCCCAACACACACACTGCTCACATCTTCAGATCCCTAATGTTCAGCCTAATGTCTTGATGGAGTGTATGTTCCATATTTGGCCTACCAGGAGCACTGAAAATGTAATAGAATGGTCTAGACACAGCGACTCTGAAGCAAACACTAAATCGTTGCCTTCCATGCCACCTCCTGTTTTCTTTGAAATCCTTCTAGTAACTTCATTCTGGCTAGTATTGGGGGAGTATTGTTGTTTAGTCTCTCTCCTTTTTATCTGAATTATGAAATTATCCCAGCAAAGTGTTTAAAATCTGATGACCTATGAAATGCACCAATACACAATCTGGCCATATTAGCCAACTACTGCATGCAGAATATGGAGCAGGCAGCACCCACTGTACTGGTGCCAGAAGATATGAAAAATAGTTCTCTATAAAGTTGGCAGTTATCACTTCCTTCTTGCTACTTTCAGCCATATCCTTAGGAGAGAGGTGAGGCAAAGTACATCTGCCAAACTCCCAAAAGGAACAAAGTGAAAGACCATATTTTTAAAGCATAGCTCCCCAAATCCTGACAACCTGGCTTCACTGAGTCCCAAAACATGGATTCCTAACTATTTGCAAAAGCAATGCCTGGAATGGACCAGGACTTAGTAGTAGATAAGGCAGTAACCCCAAGTCTTCCTCCAACATCAGAAAAGTTGATATAACTAGATGTGAGAAGAGCCCTAACTGTGCTTATGCTATGGAGGTATATAGCCCTGTTCTCCAGACTTTAATTGCCTGAGATCAATAAGCTCCCATTTGGCCAGCACTATCCTTATGTATAATTAATAATTCTGCTGAGAAAGAGGGAATAAAAATGACGAATGACCAGAAGTCCTCTTACGAAATATTCTTCACAGCATTTCTGCCTTTCTTTTCCAGGTGCTTTGCCTCGACTACATTCTGTTGGATCTGCTAAATAGGCTTGCAGTTAACCTGCTAGTTCTGCCTTCTCTTCATAAAGAACACTAGCTGAAGCTGTAGCAGATCTCCTACCCCTGAGCACAAAGCCTGACACATACTAGGTAACTTGTGCACATTTGCTACAAGTGCAGATGAACAGGTCGAAATGTAACTAGCCAAGGAGTCAGAAAATGGTACATCGACCTCCATCTGGCAGGTTCAGCCCATAAGCTACAGAAACTAGCTGGAACTAGGTCTCAATTTTAGGCTTTTAAATCTATAAAAATAATCTTTTTGTTCCCTCCTGATAGAAAGTAAATGCAAGTCTTTTTAAAGCTACAAGGTATTGTGGGGAGTACTATTTTGCTTATCCATGTAAGAAATTACATGGAACACCAAATTAAGCTGACACATAAAATAACAGTGATTTAGAAAATATTACTTGCTATATAACTCTTGTAAAAAGTGTAATAATCGGAAATATTATTGAAAGACATTATAATCACTGTTTGATTTTCAGTGCTGGCACATAACCAGGAGACAGGAGTTCAGGAAGCAGAAATAATATTTGCTGTTTACTTTGTCATAACATAATATTTTACCTCTAATTGCATGGTCAATATTTACTCAGTGATTATACAGCTTTTCACATGGTCGCCTGAACCCAATAAAATAAGGAAAGGCAGTTACGGTGATTTTCCCTGAGGGTGGACTGGACAAAGATAAACTAGATGATCTCCCTTACTGGTTTATTTAACTCTGAAAATCATTCATACTTCAAAGCTGTAAGAAGCATGAGGAGCAAAATCTTTCATTTGTTAGCTTCAAACTTCTAATTCAGTCCCTGGAAAAGGATCTTTTTCCCCCTGAAGTTTCTACTTCTAAAACATAGGTCAAGATTCTTCAAGACAAATAACAAAGCCTTCAATTAAAACTCATCAGAGAACAAAGTGTTTGAACCTACAAATCCAAAATCCCAGAATTCTACAAAGGCATATGCACTTATGGTTCTGAAAACCTGCCACACAGTTCATGGACAAGGATACTTTGTGATCTTGTTTTTATTTGTTAGCTTTGAATTGTAGAAACACTTGTAAACTTGCTGGGGTTTGTTAATGGATGTTAAGCCATTTACTTTGAGACTCAGTGTCTACATGGCAAGAAACAAGTCACGTAAGAAAAGCCCCTTAGGACCCAGAATCACTGCCTGAAACATGTCATTTTTGTCAACATGAGGTAGACTGAGGGTTGGTTCTGTGCAACAAAACTTACTAGCCTTGAATTTAGGAAGCCATCTGCTCAACTGGAGGCACTTTAAGAAATCTAGAACCGAAGTGACCGAAGTCTAGCTGAGTAAAACTGAAAGCACTTGTATCTGAGGATGGGGAACACAGGCAAGAAGAGAAAATGTAAAGCTGCCTTGTGAGTGAGAACAGCCTTTGCACACAGTACATGAGCGAGAGGGCAAAAGCTGTAATTGCTTGGGCTTAATTGGGAATATAGCTGCAATCTCCATACTCAAGATATCTACATATTTTATATCAGCCTGGGTGTTTCTATTTATGAGATAGGCAGGGAAAACCAATTAAATATTGGCTGAAAACACAGCATCATGGAATATATGATGCCATTTTTACTGTTGACATAAGAGCAAATAACCTGCACAACATTTATAACCAATAACAGAATTTCCTACATATAAAGAAGTGCAAACTGGTATTGGTCTCAGAACTATTTATAAGTTTCTATGACACTTATTAAATACATGTACTTAAAACAGCTGAAAGAATTTCTAAACTGATCCCTTAGCACAATAAATAGGTGAATATAAAAATTAAAGGTGCATGTCAGCCAGACACCACCTGAATTCCTGTAGCCTTTTATTACCCACTGTACTTCCAACAAGAAATATGACCACTTATGTGCACAAGTGCACCTGTGGGGTGGGGAGAGGAAAAGAGATGGTAAGGTGTGCGGCTGTGATTGTGGACTGAGCATAACAAGAAAAGGCAAAAAGAAAACTGTAACAATTTGTAAATGTTTTGTTTTATTGGACTATTGAGAAGTCTTAGAGGGTAAAGGTGCTTGCCATGAAGCCTGATGTCCTGAGTTCTATCCCCAGGACCCACCTGGTAAAAAGAGAGAACCAACAAGTTATTCCCTGACATGCCATGGCATGTGGAAAAATCACACACACACACACACACACACACACACACACACACACACACACACACACACACAGAGAGAGAGAGAGAGAGAGAGAGAGAATACATAAATGTAAAAATGTTTAAGAGTTCTGTTGTTCTTTTACAACACGAAGATTTACTATCAAATGAATTTGAGAATATGTGCTATAACCTACCATCTACCAGTACTTATGCAGCAATATTTATTACTCCTTATTACCATCCATTCATTTAACAAAAACTTACACGGCCTGACTGTAGGTCAGGTGTTAAATAAGAATTTGAAATTGTAATGTAGTTGTCACCTGGACTTTTAGAAAAGAAGAAACAAACTATTCATCATTATTCCTCAACGGTAGGTTTACTAAAAACCAAGGTATGTAGTGTTCCCCATGCCCATTTGAAAATAGTTAAAGTCACAGGTTAAATATTGATTCTGTGAAGGGATTTCTATCCAGAGCTAACACTCCATGAATACAGACATGTATTCTAGAGGTTTCTAGAACTCTGACTGGACCAGTGCTGGAGTTGAGAAAGGAGAAATAGATGTTAAGTGCAAAGCCATCAAAGATAGTTCTCAGGATTGATATCTATGTGCTTTTATAAAATTTAATTACTAGGCCGGGTGGTGGTGGTACATGCCTTTAACCCAGCACTCGGGAGGCAGAGCCAGGAGGATCTCTGTGAGTTCGAGACCAGCCTGGTCTACAGAGTGAGATCCAGGACAGACACCAAAACTGTACAGAGAAATCCTGTCTCAAAAAACAAACAAAATCAATTACTTTGAATTATTGAATCATTTGCTTTAGATAACAGGCAACCAAAATGGGTGTGATTTGAAAGCCTCCTTAACAGAACTATGTTACCTGCCCAGCTACGAGCTACTTGAAACATGAAGCTCTACTACAGGAGACTTATTATGTCGGGATAGAAATCATGTTCTCCTTTGCCATCTCTTTGACAGTTCGATTGTGGTACTTCTTGTACACAGCTTATTTCTTTTCTAGACTAGAGCATATTTTGCTTCATTTCCTATAACCCCATCTAGGACAGAGCCAAGCACAGAAATGGCAGTCAATAAATAATTACATAGTGAATGAATAAATGTAACATCTCCACTCATGGAGCAGTGATCTGCCTGTAGACTCCCAGGACAATACGAAGACTGCTTAGCTCGGCACAGTTTTGTCCTAATAAAGAGCTGTGAACGTACCTGCTAACAGCATTAAATGCCCTTGGAAAGAAACATACGGGCAGATTGGACTTACAAATTTGTCATAAAAGCCCCAGAGGGTGACAATATAACATAGGAAAATGTTACCTTTTCCTAAGGAAGTTGAGGCTAGGCATTCTCAGCCATTTCTTTCTACTATAGAGCAACCAGCACAACTCACTGTGAACATTTATGACTCCCCAGAAGTTTATCCATCAAACACACCCATGACCACTAAATCATTCCACTTGTGAAATGAGGTAGTTTGTTCAGATGGCCTTAGAGCTACGTAGATAAAAACTAAGAAAGAAGTGGCCAGAAAAATCTAAATGACAATCTCCTGGTTTAGTAAAAAAAAAAAAAAAAAGAGTAGGACAGTGAATTAAAAGGTGACTTTTCTCTATATATCCTAGGTACAACTTAAAATAATTCAGTATTCAACTTATTTAACAAAATGAAAAAAGAGTGACCATTACGTGTAGCCGGAAGGTTTCTCTGGCCCCACCTGGCCCCGTGGTCACACAGCCGCTTATAAAATAATCACTCAGAGCTTAATATTATTTACAAACTGTATGGTCTATGACAGGCCTCTTGCTAGTCAGCTCTTACATCTTAAATTAACCCATTTCTATTAATCTGTTTTGTTACATGTTCTGCGGCTTACCAATCTGCTGGCATCTTGTTGTTCCTTGGGCAACAGGCTGACTTCTCCCTAGACTCCGCCTTTCTCTTTCCTGTCTCTCTCCTTGGATTTTCCTCCTGCCTCTAAGCTGCCTTGCCATTGGCCAAAGCAGCTCATTTATTAACCAGTGGGAGCAACATATATTCACAGCGTACAGAAAGACATTCCCCAGCACTTAGGTACTGCAGAGGAGAAACAATGAGGACTCTCCGCCTTTCATTAAATAAAGCTGAAGAACTGTCTTTGTGGAAGTGCAGAATCGAAAGCCAAGGTTGAGAGGAAAGCAATGTTGAAATGGGGTAAAAACTGTTAAAACAGAAGTCAGTCTCAGCTCAGTATTTCACCAACCATCTTCTAAGAATATTTCATGATGTTTTAAAAGGCTAAAGAAAATAGAAAAACTAACATTTTTCTTAAGAAGTTAAAATATGGCCGGGCGGTGGTGGCGCACGCCTTTAATCCCAGCACTCGGGAGGCAGAGGCAGGTGGATCTCTGTGAGTTCGAGGCCAGCCTGGTCTCCAAAGCGAATTCCAGGAAAGGCGCAAAGCTACACAGAGAAACCCTGTCTCGAAAAAACCAAAAAAAAAAAAAAAAAAAAAAAAGAAGAAGTTAAAATATTTACAAAGTTGATAGAGACTTGAAGTAAAATGCATCCCTGACTTCCTCCATTCTGCGTTCTTATATTACAGGGAACAACTTTTAGTCCTTCATGATAAATTGTAATGCTGACCATGCTTTTTCTAAATAATCTTAAACTATGCCCTGGTTTATCCATTTTAGACAGCATCCATTTATTCCTTTTATTAAAAATGAGTGTTTTCTCTATCTCTTTACAATATTTCACTTCCCAAATTGTCCCAAGACAACTATTGCAAAGTTTTCCGTTAAATCAATCATTAATATTTGTTGTAGAATGTAAGCGAGATGCACTATAGTTATCTTTGCTCCTTAGGTAGCATGCTTTCTCAACTACCAAATCACCTCATTTTTCACTAGGTTTTCAGTGTATCTAACTCTCCCCAAATGCTCCAATATATCTGCTCAATGTATCTGAACTTTATTTTCAATGGGCTTTTATTAGCATATATTGATTTTGTGCATGTATATAATATATGCGGATCATATTCACCTCATCTAAAGTTCTTTTGGCAGTTCATTTGGTCACTCGCTGTATAGCAGCACCATGCTCCCCTCCCACTCCCAGCTCTCCCAGCCTAACCCTTCAAGCACCTTAGACTCCAGCTTCCTGCTCTGGTGGCTCCTTCTGAAGCCAGCACAGAGCCTGGGACTTGGTTGCCTGTTCCTATCTTCTGCTCCTTTCTGGGCCCAGTGTCTTCTTTCCTGGGCACTCCTGTGAAAATAGCTGTGGTGATAATTTGTTTGTGCTTTAACAAATAAAGTTTGCCTGAAGATCAGAGGCAGAGCTAGCCACTGGAGGCAGGGCAGTGGTGGCACAAACCTTTAAAGCCAGCACTTGGGAGGACCAGACAGGAAGTGATATGGCTGGGCCGAGAGAGGAAGTGATAAGGGGAGGTGGAGACAGGAGCTTGGCCCTTTCAGGCTGAGGATTTGGTAGAGGTAAGAAGTCTCTCTAGTGGCTGCTCCTTTACTGATCTTTCAGCATTTATCCCGATATCTGCCTCCGAGTTTTTATTAGTAAGACCAATTAGGATTCATGCTACAAATAGCCTCTAATAGCTTTCCCAGACAGAGGAGTTGGAGGCATATTTTTAGAGCCCAGGGATGTATGAGAACGTCATCATTCTACCCTTGTACCCAATTGTTAAACTGTTTCACATGTAAAATTGAAAGTAGAAATCATTTTTGTTCATAATTTCAGAGGAATTTGTCATGATCTTCCAGCCTGCCATGAGGGGTGTTAAAATATCAGTGCAGGACTGGAGAGCTGGCTCAGTGGGTAAAAACCTGAGTGTGGGCCACCAGTGCCCATGTAAAAGGTCAGGCATGGCCTAACACGCCCCTGCAATATCAGCTATGAAGTAGTGGTTCCGGGACAGGTTGGGAAGTAAAAGGTTGCAACTGTTGAGGGCAGATCTGGGATGATCTCTGAGACTTTCTAGCTGCTGGCCAAGCTCCAGGTTCCATGAGAGACCCTGTCTCAAGGGTGTGAGGCAGAAAGTGGCAGAGCAGGCTACCCCACATCCTCCTTGGGCCTCCTCAAGTGTGCATCATGGGGACACATGCACATATAAGATACACACATCATACACACAGAAAAAGAAAATGAACTATGAGTATGACCATAATCCAGAACACTCCTTCCACTCAAAACTCCATACATGTTATTCAGATCCACTGTCTCTTTCCCTGGCTTTGTCCTCAGATCATTTCAGTGGGAACTCCTTTACCACCACTCCAATAAGCCAGATTTTATATGGATCGGAAAGGCCCTTCCACGGTCTAATCCAATACTCTTTCCTTTCAACTGTATAATAATCTTAATTTTAATAGCCACCCCTCTTCTTAGCTGATGCTGCCAGATGCTCTAATCCCCTTAGAACATTTTGAACTTTTGGAAAAAAAGATTTCCATGTTTTCCTCCCAGTTGACTAGCCCTCCCTCTCAACCCATTTTCTACCCCCTTTCCAGTAACTTCTGACAATCGACCGGACGCTCAGCTTCTTCCCTCTGTTCTTCCTCAGGAGGTTTGATGGTCAGTGTTGTCAGGAGACATGCCTTGCAGAACACCTGTGAGGGATTATTTAGATTGCCCTCTGACCACATCTATGAGGAACTGTGCTGATTAGGTTAATTGAGATAGGAAGACTCACCCCAGAAAAGGCCACTACCATAACCTGGTCCCGGATTGCCTAAGGTTGAGGAAGCTAGTTGAGTGAGGGCAGCCATTGCTTTCTGACTCTTGAGTGCAGATGCGATGTGACCAGCAGACTCAAGTTCCCGCCCCCATGAAGTCCCTATCATGCATAACTGCACTTTGAACTGTAAGCCCAAATCAAGTCTTCTCCTTTAAATTGCTTTTCGTATGATATTTTATCGAAGCAACCAGAAACGTGACTAACACAGGTGCTGGCTCTCGCCTGCTGATGGCTCTGGCCATGATATCTAGTCTCACGTGATCAACTGACTCTGCAGTACCTTCCCCAGAAACTGCAGCAAACATCTTAAGTTTGTAATGTCTAAAATGAAATCTGGTTTTCTGGATCATATCCATTCCCTCCATGTGGCTTTACCGCCACAGGAAATGGCAACACCATCCACCCAGATCCACAGGTGCCCAACCTAGAAATCATCTTTGGCTCAACACTTTTCTTCTCACTAAGCAGCTAATAAATTAGTAAACCCTGTTTATTCTGTGTACAAAATACGCCCTTTGTGCATTTCCAACTGAAACTACCATTTCTCTTTGTCATTATTTCCACAGCCTCATAACTTTCCTGGGCTCTCTTTGACTTCTGATAGAATTGGCCAAAGGCAGGTAATGGCAGGCTGGAGGACAGGGCTCCATTTCTCACTAGCGAGCCTCAACTTCTGGCTCCACACCCTCCTGTTTTCCACTCAGCCCTTGCGTGAGTAACAACCCCCTTCACACTGTTGGCTCCTCATCTGTTCCAACAACAGCACAACCTTCTCCCTGTGTGGAACTGCCAGTGTTCAAGAATCCAGCAAGTCTGAGTCCAGGTGGGACTTGAACTAAATGCCCCTTGATTGTCTTAAGGAGATTGGAGATCGGTGCCTACAACAGGACCAGACTTACACGGGGCACAAAATCGTTATATTAATATAAGAAAACATTTTTCTCCAAAGCAACAGGATTTTATTCTGCTCAAAACATAGGTGCAATAAATTTTAGAATGTGACAAAGCCCATCTGAAAATTTTAAGGTTTTATAGGAGATCTGAAGTAACCAGGATAAAGTCATCAAAATAAAAATTTGAAAAAGGAATTTTAAAATAAATAAATAAAAATATGCAAAGAGTTCAAATGACCTCAGTATAAAGAAATTGCTTTCTGGAGGTCATTTTATTCCATTAATTTGGGCACTGGCTTCAAGTTATTTTTTAAAGTTTATTTTATCTATAAAATACATGCTTTCATTAAATGCATCATTACTTTTATGACCCTTGTAATCAATCTCCTTTTTCCCCTTCTAAACAAGAAAAACAAATGACATAGACATGAACATTTATATTGATGATCTTTAAGAATACGTGGGAGATGGCTTCGGGAAAAGGAATTAGAGGTAGCTTTACAATAAAATCTACATTCAGAATTTAAATGACTAGTGAGTCAGGAGACTCTTTCACAGCTGAGAAAATGCTCCATCCAAAGTAAGATGGACCTGGGCCAGGACTTGTATAAAACAAAAACAGATGAACAACTAAGTTCTCCTTAAAGGGCCAAACAGGAAAACATGATCATGGAATTTTCTTTCTCTTTAATGTAAAGATGTTAGTTCTAAATCAGATAATGCAATCAAAGCCTATATGTACCTGCTTTACATCCTGGTTCCATTGGACACACTCAAGTTTTCTCGGAATTTCGTTCTTTGCTTGCTTGCTTATTTTCTAGCTTGTTTGTTGAGTTAAATTTGTTGCCAATATTTGAGAATCAGACAGTTTCTCATAAAAATCTGGAGTCTGACATAGACCAGTCAGTTCCACCCAAGCCATGGATGCCACTAGATCAGCAGTTCTCAATCTGCGGGTTGCGACCCGTTGGGCTTAGGATGACCCTTTCACAAGTATTACATATCCTGTATATCAGATATTTACATTATGATTCATAACAGTAGCAAAATTACAGTTATGAAGTAGCAACGAAATAATTTTATAGTTGGGGGTCATCACAGCATGAGGAACTGTATTAAAGGGTCCCAGCATTTAGGGAGGTTGAGAACCACAGCCTTAGATGCTCCACTTCCTCTCTCAGCCTCTCCCTCACTCCCTTGGCCTCTCTGCCTGACCCGTGAAGGGTTAGCAGTGATACAAACTACAGGAAAATAACCCTTCACTTTCTACTGATTTGAATAGTCTTGTTACTGCAAAGTGGAAAGATGTGTGCTTTCACTGTACACTAAGGTAAGGCCTAGCAAGAAATCTTTAGTTTGTAAACACAAGAGCTGGTGATGGACAGCTTTGCATCTAGGAGCCAGGACAGTAGCAGGAACTCCCCTTTTTTACCACTTCCTCCCAAATGCGAGACCTCCTCTGAGCACCTTGGAAAACGGGACAAGTGAGGGCAGAACACCCTCGTGGCCACTCCTGGCCTCCGGCAGCAGTTGGAGGCTCTCAGTAGTGCCCTGGCTTCCTGGGGGATCTCAGGGTCTGCTGAAAAGAAGCAGCTGTTTCTCTAGGACACGATCCAGGTAGATTCAAGAGAATTTTTTTTCAATCAGTAGTATGGATTTCATCCAATTTTCAAAGCAAGTATCAAAATTATTAAGCACTTCTAAGTCTACATATCACAAAGCATCTGCCTTCTATAAAGACCATGCATTTTAGTCAGTTTCGCCAACACTTGCTTTTCTACCATGACATGTTTGTTGACCCCAGTATTCATTAGGATAAACCCTTGACATTTGAAACAAATCTTCCTCAAAGCTGAAGACTAATTCTCATAACAGACACATTTATTTTTGCATTAATTGGTAGGTAGTTGACTTTAAAAATTGGCTTTAAACCCACATAGAAATTGAATTTTGTAATGGTTTAATGATGTTAATGCATATAATTTACAATCCTCACAAAAGCTTTTGTCTCTTGTGGTCCCATTTTTACCTCCCTTGATTCTGCGGTTTTATAATGATAAGCATTATAAAAATGCCCAGGCAGCTAAAGAGATGCTTCCTGGATCCATATTTGGGTGTATGAAGGGAAGGATGCTGCCAATTAAAAATGCAGTGGAGCCCACTACTGTTGATTTACTGCTGTGGAGGACATAACTTTTTCTCATTTCGGTTATTCAATTTGGATAACAACCCGGTTGCTATGTGAAATAACTTGATTTTCCCCTTTGATGTGCAATTCTTCTAACACCATCATTTGGCATACTGACTGATGATTGGATAAATTCTCTTGACTTTTCCTATGAATCATTTAAATTACTCTTTTGTATAAGGATTTAAATCTGGTTTGGAGAAGCCATTAGAGGATTATTTTAAACACTGTTTTGTTTTGTTTTTCTCGGTTCGGTCTCACTTTTTCCACCAGGCTCTTCCTCTCTCATTTCTTATCAGCTGCCCTTCCCCTTTCACTCTATTGAATAAATTCCACCTATTGTCTTAGTGAAGGTTTCTATTGCTGTGAAGAGACACCTTGACCACAGCAACTCTTAAAAGGAAAATATTTAATTGGGGGTGGCTCATTTACAGTTTCAGAGGTTCAGCCCATTATCATCATGGCTGGGAGCATGGTGGGTGTGCGGGCAGATGTGGTGCTGGAGCTGAGAGTCCTACATCTTGCCAGCAACAGGAAGTTGACTGAGACACTGGGTGGTATCCTGAGCATATGAAACCTCAAATCCCGACCCCAGAGTGATACACTCCCTCCAACAAGGCCATACCCACTCCAATAAAGCCATACCTCCTAATAGTGCCACTCCCCATGAGATTATGAGGGCCAATTACATTCCAACCACCACACCTACCACCTGAAGAGGTAGAGAGTAAGAAAATGCAAGCAGCTAGAAAGAGATTGCCCATTTTTCCTGCACCCAAAGCAATAGCCCTTTAAGGCCACCTCCCTCCAAGATCTGGGCTGTGAGTCATCTATATTTGGGGCCAAATAAGCATGATCAGGAGTAGCTCATACGTTTTATAAAATTGCAGCATTAGTAACCCCCAAGCCCAAACATCCATTCTCTATCAGCTAAAGCAATGTCCCCAAACCTACACAGGATGTATACAGAAAAGCTCGGGCCACATTGGTACATCAGATGGAGAAAAGAGCAAAGGGCATCCCTAGGCAGATGCAGAGACTCACAGAGTCAGACACTCAGTGGATGTGCAGCTGCTGTATTAATGACTTTTTTTTGTTATTCTTGTCTTTTATACTAGTACATATTAGTTATACTTAATGGTTTCATTTTGACATTTTCATACATGTATAGAAAGCATTTTGGTCCTTTTTATCCCATTATGTTCTTTCCCCGACTTCTCCTGCTGATTCCTCTCCTCCTCCTTATAAGATCACCTTCAGTCTTCATGTCTTCTACTGTGTGTGATCCAGTACATCTGGAGTTGCTCATGTGCACATGGGTGAGGGGTTCCTTACAAGAGCACAGGTGTCTTAGCAGTGGCCACACTACTGTTGGTTCAAAGTGAGAAATGTCATAAGTGTAAAACACAATTTCAAAGAGCTGTTTTAAAACAAAAAAAAAGACAAAATATCCTCAGTAATGCTTATGTGATGGTCATTGTGGAGCACCCTGGTGGCCTAGCAGGTAGGAGATGGAGAATTGTGATCTCAAGGCCACACTAGGCTGCAAACAGCAGGGAAACCCTATCTCAAAACAAACAAAAAAGAATACTTTTTTATATTAAGTATACATAGAAATGAAATTTTGGATCTATTGAATTTAATACATTTTATCATTAAAATTCCCCTTTGTACTTTTCACTCTCTTTCTTTTAAATGTAGAAACATTTAAATTACATAGCACAGCATACATTGTATTCTTACTGGATGCTGCTACAATAGAATCTCAGCAAATCGCTATCTTAGCATCTAAACTCTGAGCCTGAGACAAGATGATATCAAAGAGGTGGTACAGGAAGGTCAGTTCTGGGACTTAGGGCATCCGTATTAGAATAAATACTTATGTGTGGCGGGGAGACTGTAATGGAAGGATCAAGTGGAGGAAAGAGGGGGACAAGGGAAGGAAAGCAGGGGGAGACAGATAAAAAGAAGGACCAGATGAGGGGTAGCATAGAAACATAATACAGCAAAAGCTTCCTAAAATATATACATATATGAAAGTCATCTAAATGAAATTGCCAAATAATGGAGGAAACAGATCCACAACTGGACATCTCTTGTCATAAAATTAAGATTTCAGTACTGGTATTGTGTTTCATCTAATGGAGTTGTTGGCCAAAGGGGTTCCATGGGAACAACCAAACCATCCAGGCTGTTGCCAAGACTACAAATTGCTCTCCACAAACTGATAGCAAGGCCCCATTGCTGAGGACAACACCTACACAACTCGTTGAATGTGGAGAGGTCAAGTTCGTGCCTACATTGAGCCTTCACCCCTACGTTCTTCTAGTATCTTCAATATAGAAAGGTAGTCTGCACACTACCAAAGCAGAAACATAGATACCAACCCAACCACAAACGCTTCATTCTACAATGATGTCCTGCCTACAAGATATGCTAATGCAATGGTCCACAAACTGTGGGTGAGTAATCAGCCAAAATCTGATTTGACTGAAGATTCTCTCTGTGGATTGGAACACAAACTCAACACTGCTTGGGTGACAAAGAACCAGAGACTAGATACCCCAAGAACTTGGGTAAAACCAAATAATACTGTTCTAAATAAATAAATAAATAAATAAGCCAATGATAACATGAATCCTGATGACATTCTACTGTTCAGATAGATCAGTGCCTTATAATACTGTTCTAAATAAATAAATAAGCATGAATCCATATGACATTCTATTATACAGATAGATCAATGCCTTGCTCAGCCAACTTCAGAGGAGCTTCCTCCTTAGCAGATGAAAACAAATGCAGAGACCCCCCAGCCAGACATTACAGAGAGACTAAGAGACCTTGGAACACTCAGGCCTAAACAGGATATCTCCATCAAATCCCTCCCCTCGGGACTCAGGGATCCCCATGAAAAGGTGGTGGAAAGAGTGTAAGAGCCAGGGGAGAAGAAGGACACCAGGAAAACAAGGCCCTTTAAATCAACATGATAGATGCACATATGAGCTCACAGGGACTGAGGCAGCATGCACAGGGTCTGCACAGGTTGCACCAGATGTGGTCCTAGAGCTGAAAGAGGTGGACAAATGCTGCCATCTCTAACTCAGAACTAATAACAAATAATAACCATGTGCAAATAAAAATTTAGTTTCCTCCAAGGGAGTCTCCCTGGGGAAACAAATTACTCTTAAGGGTAGGCTATATGCCCAGCAGTAGATAACCAACAGACAATGAGCCCAACACATCCTTGGAGGTTCCTTGTCTCATGATGTCTGTCAGGGCTCCTTTTTTTTTAAAATTTTGTCTTATTATTTTTTATTTTTATTTTATTTTATTCATATATTTTCTTCTCTCTTTTTATACTATAGGTCCTTTGCATAGATAGATAGATAGATAGATAGATAGATAGATAGATAGATAGATAGATAGATAGGTAGATAGATAGGTAGATAGGCTTCTCACTCTCCAAACTAAGTCACATGACTCCAACTGAATCAATAGGAGTGGAATTTAAATTTTTTATGCAGAGTTCTAAAGGGCAGACATGGATATACTCAGCAGAAGCAATAGCACCATCAGTAGTATCTGGTTATCAAAGTCTAATAAAACCATTGCTGCCCTTAAAATTTGAGTATGCTTTTTGGCAGTAGACATTTTTGTTGCTTCTTTCTCTAAGAATGCCATTCTCCTTGACATTCACGTTCTCTGCTTTCCTCTCAGAAAACTGAGCCTTATGGAACCCCTTAGAGCTCAGTTCTAATGTAGAGCTGGGCTTCATTGGCCATTTTTCAGCCATCTACATAAGGAAGATGTAGGGATTGAAGTGAATATAAGATGTCTATAAATGACATTGTGAGGAACAAGACAGAGAGGTGAGATGTGGCCACTTTGGTCCCTAAGGGTGTACAGGCAACATTTTAAATTCTATATATCTTGAAACCTCTCTGTATAAGGCCCACTGCATCTTACCCACTGTCCCTTTGAACAGTGTTACAACATGGCAGTTACAGACAAACGGAGGCAAATGAATAGGTTAGAAGCCCGGCCCTGCACACTTAGATACAACTTAGGACAAGTTCTTTCATTTACCTCAATTTCCTCCACTATAAACTAAGGATAATGTTCATAATTAATCTGGTTTTATGTCATGAGAATTAAGAAAATCAATATGTCTCCAAGCAGTTATATAACTGTCAACCATTCTTAAAATATCATTAGTACAGCCAAAAAACATCTGACTACCTTTCTAGGATGTAGCTTCAGTGATTCTTGGCACTTACTTCACACAACAGCCTTTCATAGAATTTAGGATCAGTAAGACTATGAAATCTGCAAAAATAAGGCTGTGAAGTGTCCCCATTTCTCCAAACTAGCTATGTCCACATAATCCAGGATCACCACATCTCATCACCTGTGTTCCCAGCACTGATACATCTGAATCAAAAAAGAGAAAGCTAGGTGCCAACAGCGCTAAACCAAAGTTCACAGCTCCAACTGGCAGCTGCGAGATTTAAGTAAGCATTCCAAACTCGCAGATACATCTTTGCTTATTAGCATTCTTTTAAATTAGCACTCTTGAGATTTGCCAATCATGCATAAAAGTTCTTTGGTTCTGCTGCCTTTTTAGCATGGCCCCTAGGTTGAATTTATTCTGGGCATCCTTATGCTTGAGACATATGGAAAATAAAAAAAGGAAATGTTTTCCAAAGTAGTCTTGAATTTTACTTCTAAGGGAAATATTTTCTTATCATGAAATATTCTTCCAGCTTTTTCTTTCCTACACTGAAAGAAAAAAATAAATTTATGAAGTTGTTACTCTCTTACTATTGGTGATAAAAAGAGACACTACTCTCAACCACTATGAAGAATTAAAACTCAATATCTCCTTGTAGCACATATAAAGTTAAATATTAAATATTTGTACTTGACGAATTTGAAATCGAAAACTGAAACAAGTCACGAAACAGTTTCAAGCCAATAGATTATGCCAAAGGTTAATACAAAGTTTTCCCTAAGAACCGTTATACCTTTTATTTGCCTTTCTTCATCTCCAACAAATTCTTTCAGAAATAGCTTTCCATTTCTTCTTTCTGCTTTCCAAAGTCTTAGATGACTTTATATGGACCACCATCATATAGATTGCAGAAATTAAATCAATCAAACTTAATCCAAGAATGTTTCTTATTATTTTGGGGAAAGATTTGTCATGTAATCACTTGGATGGGAGCGGAGTCTTTAGTACCTTTCCTTCACTTGACATGTATCTGTTGTAGGACTTCTACTGGCAAGATCTGAGCTAACATCTCTCCACCCCAGAAAAAACATCAGCCAGACTAAAGGAACTGTCCAAAATTGGCCTCAGCTTCAGTTTTTCATTTCATGCCTAGTTTAGTGGACCAGTGAGTTCATTAGGGTTTTGTACATAAGTATGGGTAAGGAGTTACTTGCAGGATCCATCATGAAAAAAAAAATCATCTCAGCATGAGTGTTACCTCATGAGAGGCATCCCTAGGGCTCCCAGTATTTCTTGCTGGTAGCTCTCTAATTAACCTCCTCTCTCCAACAACTGACACTACTCAGAGGGAGGCCATTGTGAATCCTATAAGTTTCAGGGGCTTCTCGAGTCTTGGAAGTTTTGTTTACTTCCTGATTGTTGCAGGAATATTTCAACTCAGAGGAAATAACTGTACTGTATTAGCCAATCCACCCCAGAAATGCTAATCAAATGTGCTACCAGACAGTCACATCAGTACTGGATCATATTTATAGAGTAGACAACTATTAGTATAATACCTTACTGGAGGATGTCATAGTTTAAGCATTCATGATTTTGAATTGAACAAGTTTTTCTTTTTTAAATCAAAGACCCAAAGCACAAAGCCTCAACAGTGACAGTGTACAATCATTTCAAGAAATAAAGAAATGGAACTCTATAGATCTGAGGATGAATTTCCCTACTGTCCCTACTGAAAACGATCTTCTGTGCACTATGTGGAACCCTAATATCTACATTCACACCAAGAGCACCTCTGTGTTTGTGATGAGAATCACTCCTCTCACTCTCCACGGAAAAAGAACTTGAGTGCCATCACTGCCCAATCCTATCCCCTAAATATGTCCATTTATTCACTTGTCTGACAGTTTCTTCAGCACTCAAATGTCTTTAAATGAAAAATTAGATTTTTCAGGTCAAATGTAATAACATCCAGAGAGGATACTGTAGACTGAAGAAAACATGATCATGTACTAAAACATACGTGTACGTGGCCGAACGCTGCAGAACGGGGCCTTTTCAAGGACATCCACGGTGGCTGTTGTTCCTTTATGCACAGATGGAACCAAAGAGATCCAAATCTACTAAGGGAGCCAAAGATCATGACAATGAGTTAAGATATGTAATCCAGTTCTATGTTATTGGTGTCATTAAAACCTGAATGACCTTGATTTACTGCTATCAATTTTTTCGTCAAAATCATCTTAAATTTGCAGAGATCTATTAAATGGAATTCACTAAATAGAGTGCTGGTTGCTACAAAACCAGGATAAGGGTGCAGATAGGTTAAAAATAATTTTATAGAATAAGCAACAGAATATGATCAATCCAGAGGATACACCGAACCACACGTTATTCTAGGAATACAATAGCAATGGTTAGAAGAGCCAATTGTAGTCTACTTGAAAGAGTACAATCAAATCCGAACACACCATTTCTAGAGGAAGTTTCCCCAGAAATGCAATTAGCTATGCTTCAAGTGCCTCAGTAATGAAATGTCCTCCCCATCTCCCTGGCACCTCCCTCTCCTTCATCCTCTTTCAAACTGCAACACTTCCCAGTGGGGAACAAGATAAACATACATGTGTATACCTTTCAGGCCTATCAGGGGGAACGGTCCTGTTTTTCCTGCTGCACACCACTGAATAGTGTCATTTGCCCAGCTCTAAAAGCCTTCACATATTTTCATAAATAAAGACCATAGAACAGAAAGGCTGGTATGATATTTCTTGGTTCTGAAAGGGAGAAAATTCGAGGCCATTTTCCCGCAGGAATGTTGCTTCTTAGGCATTGCTGCTCGGCTATTCAATTAAACTAGAAGGCAGAGCAGCACCCCATGCAGCACTTAGTCTACCCCCCCCCCCCCCGCCCTCCCCGCATCCAAGCAAGTCTGGAGATGCCAAGTTTCTGAGCAATTGATTCAGAACCAATTTGTGGCAAACAAATGCTCTCCCGCTACTTAGAGTGGAAAGATCTCTCCATGCACTTTTGTCTAGACAGCCTCGACTACAGGAATATAATGTGTTTGCTGGCCCTCCAGTGATTTATTAAATGCCAAATCTATACAACACAGGCGCTAAAGCTGGGAAATGGAAAAAAACAGCTTACCCAGTGGACCTGTAATGACTTATTAAGATTATGTTGGCAGAAAGACTCACAGTATCAATAAATAATTGTGATCTATCAAATAACTTTGGTGGAAATGGTAATGTTTAGAAATATTCCATTTAATGTAGGTAAATGCACCCACTGGGGATTAGTGGCATGGAAAATATTCCAGGCACTGATGTGAAAGAAGCTCACATCCACTCCAGCAATTTCTGCTTGCAATGCTGGATGCTTTTAAAAATAAAAGGGAGCCTTCAAATAAAATCCAGTTTCAGAAAAGAAACACACCAAAATATGCCCAAGAAAAAAATAAAAACTTCATTTTTATTTCATAAGTCAAAGCCCAGATACTTACTATTACCCATGTTATCCATAATTTCTATATTTTCCTTTGATAATCCTACTAAAAGTGGACTCCTCATGAATTTCCTAGTCAAATGCTAAATGCCAGGGGACATGTCAAAGTACTAGGACAGAGAGGAAAGGTGAAGGTAGATAGAATTGCTTAGACCGATGTTTGCTAAATAAGACTTCTCCACATCATCACAGTCATGTATTTATTAATGCAGCTCAGATACACAACAACAAGAAAATGCTTTACTGTTTCTTGGGAAAAAATATCCTGAGAGACTGATGAAGAAGCAGCATGTGGACCTGAGTGGTGCAATCGCATCAGCAACATAGATTTTTCATGTGGTAGCAACTACCATTAACTTCTAATTTATACCACTAAGAAAATAGTTGATTGAGTTCCCTTAGAGGGTGTTATTCAAAAAAAACCTAAAATCCCATCCATCTTGGGGAGGGGTATTCATGTTCATCAACTTGGTACAATTAAAACAATTTTCAGAAAAATAACATATGGTTGATGTTTCTAAATTTTTCTTTTACTATTTAAACATTCACTGTGCTCAAACATGGTAATGAGATATTTGTTAGCTATGGAGTGTAGTATTCCTCTGAATGCCTCTGCCTGCCTCTCTTCATCAGCCACAAGGGTTTCAGAGTGAGAAGCACAGCCCTGGGGGCACTCACCTCCTCTGACACTATTCTAGATAGCTAGCTTAATACACTTTCTTTTTTTTTTTCTTTTTCTTTTTCGAGACAGGGTTTCTCTGTGTAGCTTTGCACCTTTCTTGGAACTCACTCTGTAGCCCAGGCTGGCCTCGAACTCACAGGGATCAGCCTGCCTCTACCTCCTGAGTGCTGGGATTAAAGGTGTGCGCCACCACCACCACCTGGCTTAATACACTTTCAAAGCATTTTTTTAAATCTACTATTCCTCCAAGATTCCATTTAAGGGGTAATACTTCATGAAATGGGATTAAGTGCAGCACTGGAGGAAGTAGGATTCAAACCTATAATGGGCTGAATTCCAAAGCTGTGCTTCAGTCCTCAGCTTTCTCCTATAAAAACAACTTAGACAAAATTCTAAATTTCAGCTTTGCTAACAATACTACAGTTGAGCTCTAGACACTGGATAATTGCTCTGACGCAACAGTTTTAAGCACATAGTCAGGACAAATGTTTGGTTGCCTTCTCCTTTTGACAAGTGTTACCAATGGGAAAGAACTGTTTTAGTTCAACTTTTAGAACCTTCTTATTCATTTGTACTTTCTACTAATTAATTTATTTGCTTTGGTTGTGTTTGTTTGTTTGTCTGTTTTTTACAAGGTCTCACTCTGTAGCCCAGACTAGCCTCCAACTCACAGCTGTCTTCCTTCTTCGCCTCCCAAGTCCTGAGAATGCAAGCATCAAGTGGCATGCCTGATATGAACTTCACATTTTAAATATAAAAAAAGGCTCAAATGTGGAAACAGCTTCAGGGGTGTGGGTGCAGCAACAGCAGAAGTGGGACTTGTGTTCTAAAATATTTTAGACATTTTCAGTAATTTGTTTTTGAAACAATAAACTTCTGCATAGAGTCAACTAATATATTAGAAAAGCATCTAATATATTAAGATGCCATCACGAAAGGCAACATCCTTTCTGGAAACTAGTTGTGAACATCAGTTATTGGGTTGACAGGGTTTGGACATTTCCTCCTAACATTCCTCAGTATAACCCAGATCAGCCAATAAACAATGACTTACACTGGGTCGTGTGCCACTGTAGATATCAGAAGGCCTGGGATGGTCAGAAGCAGACTTGAAAATGGCATTTCACTCTTTATCTCCGTGTAATCCTGCTCACGCATTTCTAACAAGTAATCTCCTTCTGGGCCAAAGTTACCACCACGTGTGAGTGCAAAGCAAATTCATTTCCTCATGTGTGTGAATTCTAGATTTGCCATTAAGGCAAGCTTCCTCCCAGAGTTCACACTGAAATGTGGAGTAACCAAAAACAAAGATACCAAAGCCCCAAACTGCCCACGCTAGGTACTGAGAGGGCAGGGATCCAGCTGCAGGATGAAGGAGAAGAACCAACAAGCTGCCTGAGCATCAGGTCCAGAGACACAAAATCAGCTGCACAGCTGAGTGTGTTTGAAGGTAAAGTGGTGAAAGATGCAACAACCAAAACCAAACATGCTCCAGTCTAAGGAAACAAAGCCAGGAAATGGTTGGAGCAGTGGGTATGTGGTTACACCTACATGGTCCTCAGAACAGAAGTATTGAAAAGTGATCAAGCCAAAATGAAGAGGAACTAAATTAGATGCTGGGATTGTTCCTGTGTGGTTGAAGGCTGGCATATAAAAACACAAGAAGCCCAGTTACACATGAATTTCAGGAGAACAGCTACACATTTTTATGTAGGTACATCGTGAATGTCAAATGCTTGGGGGTGGAGGGAAAAGCCACAACCTCACACTCCACAGCAGAGTCAGAACTGAAGTATTATAGGTTCAATAAATACCAAAACATTAAAACTGCTTGTCTCTGGAGACCAATAAATTAAAAAGGTAGGCAATGGCTGCACTCCCTGTACACACAGGATTGGACTAAAATCCAAGCTACATTTTTCGATGACTCTGGAACAAATGACAAGCATCATGATTGGCAAAAGAGAGAGCAGAGGTGGCTGTGGTGGCTGTGGTGTGACCTCCAAGCATGGCTGGGAAGGAACTAGAAATATCCAAGGGAAGTCATCTACTCTTAAAGACTATTTATACAGTTTCCAGGTTGTGGGGTCGTTTGGAATTATGGTGCTAAAAATCGTAACAGGAGCCTTGCCTGCCTGCCTTCAACAGTTATTTACTCAGCAACTTTTCCGTTGAGAGCACAGACCAAGTTAGAGAAAAACCACTTGCTAGTCAACAAAAGAGAAAGTGTAGAAAGATCAACTAGAAAGCCAGTTCCCAAACTTTCAAGGCGGTTCAAGGCATAGCAAGCTGCTCTCTCTTCCTGGGGCCATCACAGGCTTATGCAGTCCTGGGCACATGAACCCCTTGAGACATTCTAGGAGATGGTGTCCCACGCACATGGGTCATTGAGCATCCTTCCTAGTCCTGCAGCCTCTGACAACAGGAGCTGAAGTGGATCCCAGAGGAAATCCTACCGAAGGAAGGAAGAAAATTGATCAATGAATAAGTGACCGTCAGTAGACTGTAATTTACAAGTCATGTTGGTTTTCTTTTTTTTTTTTTTTTTTTTTTGTGTGTGGTTTTTCGAGACAGGGTTTCTCTGTGTAGCTTTGCGCCTTTCCTGGAACTCGCTTTGGAGACCAGGCTGGCCTCGAACTCACAGAGATCCGCCTGGCTCTGCCTCCCGAGTGCTGGGATTAAAGGCGTGCGCCACCACTGCCCGGCCATGTTGGTTTTCTTTATTGGAAAGAGAAAAAAATGTTTCGGATAAACTAAATAAAGAGCTGGTGCATTGATCTTTATGTAACTGCCATTAAAATTTTATTTGCACCGGGCGGTGGTGGCACACGCCAGCACTCGGGAGGCAGAGGCAGGCGGATCTCTGTGAGTTCGAGGCCAGCCTGGTCTACAAAGTGAGTTCCAGGAAAGGCGCAAAACTACACAGAGAAACTCTGTCTCGAAAAACCAAAAAAAAAAAAAAAAAAAAAAAAAATTATTTGCTTATCTTCATTTTCCACTAAAAACTTGTATGTAATTATCATTTTAGTAATCCAGACATGATGGCATTGAGATGAAGGGGAATAGAGTTAGGAAGCCAGACAGATGAATGAGCAGTTGGATGTGATCGTACAATAGGGGACAGAGGTTAAAAAGTCAAGGGCAAGATTCAGAAAGCTCTCGGCCCAGGAGCCTGGAAATCAGGAGACTGACTAAGGCGAACAGAAATGAGAGAAAAGAACCTGCTTTGGAGGGAGGTAAGAACTCAGGCTGTATATTAATTATCTACCATATCTGTGGTCCAGCAACAGTCATGCCTGAGGCATCTCAATTTTTTAAGAATGTAAATGTGAAAAGCAGAGAGGCAGTTCCTGCTTTTTGTCACCTCAGATATCATCGATTTGATTCCTTGAAAGTCTCTTTAGACAACTCTATTTGACATTCTGGCCCTTCCATCAGCTCATTCATCAAGCTCAGCCATCACTCACTCTCTCCAGGGTTATGGAGGATCCCAGGCAGCCTGTGGTACAGCAGGTGAACGTCGGGAGGGCTGGCCTGTGTAGGATTGCCATCTAGTGGCCAGTGTGTGACACTTCAAACAAGGCCGCACATGAAGAACAGAAGTCCAATCTCTATGTGCACTGCAGCAAAACCCACCCGGCTCATTGTCTAGATAAGACTGCATGGCAGCTGACAGCACACAGCCGTGGTGTAAGGCCGTGATGAACAGAGTGCACTTGTCAAATGTCACAAACGCAGCCTAATGGAGGAGGCTGGGGATTCACACAGCTCCTTCCGTTTTGAAGATTTTCCTACCTGGTGAACAAAATGTACTTGGTCATTAATATCACTTGGAAATCTTTTATTGTTTAAGTAAAGCTTTACAAATGACTTGGCTGTTGTTGGTAGCTGTATAGCTAACTTCCCGTAACAATTTTGAACTCACTTCTTTCATTTGCTTTTCTGCACACATCTCATTCATTCTTAAGGCACAGTAAGCTGTCCATCACCCAAGGTCATCTCCCTGTCTCACAGTGCCCCAAACATGCTTTCAAACCTTGAAAGCCATTTATTTTCATGTCCTATCTCCCTTGCTGGACTCATGTGCTAAAAGCTCCAAAGAGCAGATTATCAGTATTCTTCCATCAGAGAGCCTAAGGTTCCTACCCAAATCCATGTAAGCTGTGGACTTCCGTGACATTAAATACACATTCCACAGATATATACAAATTTTGTCCCCACGCCAAAGACTTCACTGGTCCTTCAAAGCCCATTACCACACTTCTCAAAAGGAGGCCTGATCTGAATAGAACTTCTGGAAGACAACCTACCCACAAGCTGGCATACCCAGAATGGGCAGAGCAGGTTGTGTGTGGACACTTAGGGGAGCGCCACATCCGCTTTTTTAAAATTAAAGACACTGAATTTTAAAGAGAGCTAGGAGGGATATATGTGGAGAGGGTGTTGAAAGGAGTAAAGGGACAGCAGAAGTGATGTAGTTATGTTATAACCTGAAAAATAGTGTTGTTAGTTCACACAGTCTGTTGTTTCCTGGGGGGAAAATGTTTCTATTTTGCCAACTAGTAAACACACACACACACACACACACACACACACACACACACACACACTCACACACACACACACACACACACACACACACACACACACTGAAATTCCTCAAATCTCTTGGAGTGAATGAGATATAGAACTGTTCCATGCAAGAAGCTGACATGCCCAGGACACCACTCTGGTCAGAATCCTGGGTAACAGCTGTCTCTAACTCGGGCTCTAGCCTTCCAGCCATGCCGATAACCCTGTTTTCTGACAAGAGCATATAGAGAAAATACCTTCCCGGTACTTGGCAACACTGAGATATTTCTAAAGTTAACAGTACCCCTCTCCCTCTCCCCCTTTCTTACCCCTACTCACACAGGTGAGGAAGTGTGCAAGGCACAGAAATATATCCCTCACCCTGTATCTGGCCATAGATGTGTGTGAATAGTAAGACTGGGATTGATTGATTGCCCCTCCGCCAAACTTCTCCCCAGCCTCAGAGCCCAGGTGGCCTGTTCCTGTCTCTGGATCCTTCCTTCCTCCAAAGAAGTGAACTGAACTAAAACACTGAATGTGTCTTGGCGATGTTCACAGGACTCACTCTGGATGGAGGTAAGGACAGTTATGGGCTTCACTGGGTCCACATCCAGATGTGAATAACCACAAACACTTCCCATACTCCTCGAGATGCTTCCTCCATTTCTCATAGGAGGAGTATTTTCACACCACAGGAAATCTTGATCTTCCACAGTGATTTTCAATAAAGCTTTTAATATATATATGTTTTCACAGCATGGTCCAAATATAAACATTTCATTAGACGTTAAGCAAATAAAATTTTGAGAACTTGCAGGGAGAACATGATCAGAAGACATACTTAGTAGTTACTGCATGTGGAGAAGGGAACACAAAGCTCAGAGGCCCTAGTCTTTATCTCCACTAACCATAGACAAGTTGCAGTATGTGTGACAAGTCTGTGAAAGACCAACCCAAAGGGGCATCGACTTTCAAGACTGAAGAGATGCACTGTAAACCAGATAGAGGCTAACTCTGACATAATTAGGCAAATGGTCATCTCCAAAATAGAATGCATGCACCTGTGTCCAAGAGGCAAGTGTATGGCCAGCTGCTGAGGGATGGAAGGGATCAGACATCCGTGAGTATACAGTGAGTATCCATGACACTCTCAGAGCCACGAGACACAGGAACAGCAGTCAAGATCACCCCTAGCCACCATGACACCAGTGCTAACATCTTCATACACTGTCCAACCAAACCAACCTGAGTCAAGTTCATCTGGAGCACTGAGAGCTTTTCCTGAAATTCAGCCCAGAAAAGAAGGATGAGCAATAGCCTCAAAGAAGAGGATGGTGCTAGGCTTCAAACATATTGTGTAATGAAAGATCTGTTGCAGCATTTCTAGCCTCTTCCTACTGGGTGTTAGCTGCACTCTCCTCACTCCCAATTATGAGCAAAATGTCTCCAAGCATTTTCAAGTGTCTCTGGGGACAAGGGTGCCTGTAAAGAGCCACTATTTAAAAACGTATTTCACAGACACCAGCTAAATTAAAGCAAAGCCCTGAGATCCCTCACGAATTTGACTGTACATCTCTGCCTGCTCTCCATTTGCTATCTGATGACGGATCTCAGCATTCCATGCCATCCTTTACCTCTAGCTCCACCTTTGTTGAAAATGCAATGCACTGTGAGCAAATCTATATCAGCAAGCACCTTTTCACCTGAACCTTGGGTCCCTCTCCAGGGCTCAGCTCTGTCTCCTGGGAAGCCAGCAGCAGCCTGTGCCAGGATCCCCTCCGAGGACAGGAAATCTAGCAGCTGACTGAAACACTGAATTCCACAATGACTCTGTTGCCCCCAGAACAACAAGGCTGCTTTCTCTGTGTTCCTGAGCACCCCCGAGGCTGGTGAAAGCTGCGATCTCCTTTCTCCTGCTAACCCCACACATGTGATGAAACGGAGACCCTGGAGCATACCAAGGGCTGCCCACCTTCTACCCATGTCAGTCCCCCCAGCTGTACATGCACTGTGCCTTCTTGACATGCTGACCACCGTTGCACTCTCTGGAATGCCTTTGTGCCAACAGGAAAAGGTCCCTTTCCTTTCAAGGAGCTTCAACTGCTTGGCAAGCTGTTCTTCACTGATGGTTTTGACCTCATACGAAAGTTAACTCATTCAACAAAGATCCTTTTCATTAGGTATTCCTTCTGATATTCTCAGTAAAGCATGTTCCCTATTCCCAAGGTGGAATCACTCAGTGATATCCTTAACCAGACTCTAGAAGACATATTACCTTCCTGTAATATCACTCCTAACCTCCATACCACTGGGATGGCCCCTCCTGCCCACTTCCAACTCTGATACTGACTGTGCCCTTGAGTGAAACTTACTTCTTCCTACTTCACTTTCCACATCTACCAAGAGCACAACAGCACTTGGGATCCGGTTTGCTGTTGCTTTGTCACTGCTGCATTCTTGTTGGCTTTTGAATTGCTGGTTTTGGTTAGTGGTGAAGTGTATTGAAATGTAATGACTATCAGTAGCATGGCCACCAAAACTCAAAAAAAAATATTTCTCTAGTTTGCTACTCTTAGTTACTGTTGTGAAGAGACACCATGACCAAGGCAACTTGTAGAAAAAAGCATGTAATTGAGGCTTGCTTACAGCTTCAGAGGACTAGTGATGATCAGCATGTCAGGGAGCACACCACAGCAGCAGGCAGGCAGGCAGGCACATACTGGAACAGTACCTGAGAGCTCACGTCTGATCCTTAAGGTGCAGCAGAGAGAGAGGGAGAGGGATAGAGGAAGGGGAAGGGGGAAGCTGGAGCTGGCCATGGATTTCATGACATACCTCTTTAATAAGACCATACTTCCTAATCCTTCTCAAAGAACTCTTTGAGTCTATGGAGAGCATTCTTATTTAGACTACCGAACAGGGCCTTCAGTTCCTTAATACACTGGAATTATTACAGAGAAAATATACCGAACAAGCTGGTGGTGGGGTGTCAATAGAATATAATGGAACAGAAGAGGTGTTAACAATGAAAAGGATCAGCATCTTGACAAAGTTGTTCAAGGGTATAGAGTAGAGGATGAGTGCTGTGGGTCCAAGTGGAAGCAGAATTCCATTGTGAGTAGAATGTGTAAGATAGCAACCTAAAGTCCTTCCGGGGTCTATGACCACTTCCCTTTGGCCAGTGAAAGTTCCTCATAATCTAGGAAGAACAATTCCTTTACATTTGAAAGCTTATCTGCAGAATGGAATCTTTTTGTTTTTATTTTAAGATATACTTTTTGCCAATTAAAGCAAGAGTCACTGTTGAGACTGATTTTTCATTCTGCCCTTGGAAAGCTAAAGTGTGACGCTTACACAACATGGATACACTTTCTACGCTTCAAAGAATGCCTACTAGAAATGTTTTGCTTTGTAGCCATCACTGTCCTTCTGGGAATCCAGAGACTCACCCACTGTGTCAGGATCATTCTGAGGCCTTGAAGACATTAGTAAAGGCACATCCATAAGGGTAGCTCAGACAGAGCCCAGTGAATTCAGGGCACTGGAGGACATCGGTTCTGTTTCAGGATTTCTATGATCCTTTTCTCAACAAAATGTAAACTATCAAAAGACTGAACTTTCAAAAGTATCATTTCTACTCTAGCTTTCCTCTTTGCACCTCTGCTATAAATCTAGGTCCCCTCAAGGCAGTGGGAATACCTACAGCTGAACAAAGCCAGGGTCACATACAAGAAAGTACAAAGATTAACATCTCAAGAGACGTGTGACATTATCTAAGACAATTCTCCTAATGGCAGAGGACTGACATTCATAGAACAGCTTGGCACTGTGTGGGTGGTTAAAGACACATCTTTAAATAATTTTGTAGAAAGATTCAGCAAAGAGAAAGAAGAAACTGGTATGACATCAACCCTGTTAGTAAGATTGGCTCTATTAACAATGTAGGGCAGGTCAGAAGCCACCAGAAATGCTCTGCAGGTGGCTGGCTTCTGAGTGTAGAAATTGTTAGTGTGTTTTTAAGAGCATAAACTGTAGTTTGAAAATAAAATGTCTCTCCTACAATTAATAATACATTTATTGAGTTATATGGAGCCTTTCACCAGACCTTTAAATACTAGACTTTTTTATCTTATCAAAATACAGAGGGGATAATGGCAAACTGATAAAATGCTCCGGGGAATTCCATGTTCTTTTATCTGTCCTTCCCTGGCCTTCAGTTTGCCAGTTTTTTCCCTCTGTGCAGTTTAATTACATGTGAAAAGAATCCAAATAACACATTTGTGCTATAGCATATTTGAATTAAATGCCAAGGGGAAAAAAAAAAACGTTTCATGATTTGGTTTTATTATTACTCATTTGTACATTTCATTTGACAATACTGACCGGCGCTGCTGTAGGCTCACTTAAGCTCCAAGCAGTTTGTATCCCAGAGTGTCATCCAAGAAGCTGCATGATTAGAAGGAAGGAATGGCTTTTCTCTAATGCTGTATAAAGACAGCATAACCTCGGAAGGTTCTGTTTCCACCCCTTGAAAAGCTGCCTTATACAAATGATGCTCTTCTTTTTATGAATGGTCTTTTTCTTGCTATTCAGACATGCATGTTCTAAAAATTAAACTCAAATGGAAATCATTAATCTGACAGGTATGGTATAAAGCAGTGATTCTCATCCTTCCTAACCTTCCTTCAACACAGTTCCGCATGTCGTGATGACCCCCAGCCACAAAATTATTTTTGCTACTGCTTCATAACTGTAATATTGCTACTGCTATGAACTGTAATGCAAATATCTATGATTTCTGATGGTCTCAGTGACCCCGTGAAAGACTCATTTGTCCCCCAGAGGGATCTGGATCCACAGGTTGAGAACCATTGATATAGAGGGAGCTTACATGAACTTAGACAATTCTTCTCACTTTATTGAAACACACACGAAAACTACTCAAATCCATGGATGGGCTTAACTGGAGAATTTCACCATTCAGTCATCCATTTTTTCACCATCAACCAAAGCCTTGCTCTGAGTAAGAGACACTAAGCTGTAAAGAAAGACTGTCGGAGACTTTCTTTGATACTGGAAATAGTCCATCCCTGTTCTGAAATAGGCTTGCCCTGTGACCTTGCTCCTGAGGTAGGCCTTTCTGGTGTAAGTAAATTTAGCTTTATTTCTGGAACAAATCCTCTTCCTTCTTAAGTGTCACACTGAGCTGGGATGATTTAGCTTCCTGACTTCTTTGTACCAGCCACAGCAAGTTTCCTAACATATGGCCACTCAAGGTACATTGTATCTCTATTCCTATTTGTTTTCACTTATCAAAAGTTAGAGGAACTTCATGAAACCTCTTCCAGCAAATAAGCTCAAGGCCAAGATTCACTGCTTACAGGCTGTCATGATGCCAAATGTGTGCAAATTCCTAGTGGAGAAAGCAAGCATAACATGCAGACCGGGAAATGTTCAGTAAAATTGAAAATGGAGAAACCTAACACTTTCTGATCAAGAAATTAAGGGAACAAGAAACCACACACAAATGAAGTCTCCAAATCATGACATTCCTTCAGGCTTTGACTATGCTGCTAACCAAGGTTATTCTCATTTACACAGGCATGTCTACTACAAAGAACAGAAGTAATACAAAGGCCACTGGAAAGCAAATGCCTTCCTTTCTTGAGTGCCCTACATTTTCCTTTATGACACGGTTGATATATAGGCTATGACTGGATTTTATGCCTTCCTTTGTATATCTGTGCAACACCAAGTTCTTTTTCACAAGACTCTGGCTCATGTCGTTCATGACATTCTGTGGTGAAGATTTATTCCCTGACCTTATACTTTGGAAAGGACAACCTGAAATACTGAAGAAGTTGTGGCCTTGGTAGATTATACTATGAGTTATTTCTTTTTCCCAGAGGAAGTATTACCACCCGAAGGCAAAGGCCAAATGCAGACCTCACCCAACTGCAATAGCATTGCAGATGGGCCCTTTGAACTGGATCTGGATTTAGAATGCCACCTGAGGCTCAGATGGTGGTCATGGTGCAAAGATACAACTCGGACAATGTTTCATTCATCTTTGAAACCTTGTGACCTAGCAGAAGACACTTAACTAGAAAGACACCAATTTGTAAAAGGAGTACTGCTCCTAATACTACCCTGCTTGTGTGTGTGTGTTTGTAAAATATTACAAGCAAAGAAAATCAGAACTTCTAAGTGAAGTTTTCAAATTACACTCTGTTGCCTTTCTAGGATATGCTTCAACTTTGAAATGTTTTGACATTCTGCTTGCATTTATATTTATACATCCTATTATTTCTATGCACCCTGAGCAGGACTGAAAACTCAGCACTGACTAATAGACTTGGGCTGATAGGAATGGTGATTATTTTTAATTCCTTAATTGTGCACTGCTTTAGGATGATTTCCTAACATCAGCATGAAGGTTATTGCATTTAATTTGTTTTCAGCATGTTTAGCAAATATTCCAGTTTCTTTACCAACTATCTGACAACTGGTTCCTAAGCTGCCAGCCACACCCTGGGTCAGAACCGGAAGTGCTGGGCTCTGCAAAGCAAGGATCTTTATACCAGTGAACAGGGTTAAATTAGCCATTTAACTGCAATTCAGTCTGAACCCGGATGGCTGGTCTCTGTTATTACTCTGCTGCCCACGGGAGCAGCCTGGGCATCTTCATCCAAAGAGCATGATCCCAAAGGAAACTCACGAGCTACTGCTTTGGAAAGCCTGTCCCACGGCATTCCTCACACAACTCCAGATGGCTTCTCGAACCCTGGCCAAAGTACAGTTCCAGTTCTTCCCCTAAGAAGCTTACAATACCGAAGTCCATTTCTTCCCCAACCTTTCTCCTAGGCCTCAGACCTACACACACATGCTTCTTGGTTACCCCGCACAATTTAAACACAAGCTCTCCACTTGACCTACAAAACCATTCCCCTCTCAAAGAGCTGCTTTCTCTGAATCTACTACCAGCAGCAGTCAGGTCCAGAAGGAGACATTATCCACTCTTTTTCTTCTTTCTCTCTGCCTCTTTCTGTTTCTCACTCCCTCTTTGTATGTATCCCTCTGTCTCTCTGTGTGTGCATCAGTCTTTATCTGTCTCTGTCTCTCTCTGTATGTCTCTCTGGATCTCTCAGTCTCTCTGCCTCTGTCTCTCTGTGTATCTCTCTATCTCCGACTCTCTCTTTCACTCTCTCTCTTACACACACACACACACACACACACACACACACACACACACACACACAGTTACACTAATAGTTCTGATAAGCCATCATTGTGGATTCAATCGGGTCAGTAGTGGGAGTCTGGATCCAAAGATGTTTGGTTGATGTACTTCCTTAGTTCTACAGTGTCATCAAGTGTAAGACATGTGTCCACTTCAGAAACATCAGACTGCACAGGGGGGTATGCACTGTTTAACATCAAGGGCACGCTTGCACTTCCCTATTCGTTTTATGTCTTCTAGGGTTTCCGTATTTATGAAACAGAGAGGTACGTAGAGGTTCCTTCTGCCTTAAAACATTTTGATTTCTCATTTTTGCTAGTTTAATGTTGAGAACTAGATGATTAATCTATTGATGAAAAGCAAAAGCTAGCACCTAAATGCCAGTGAATGTGTTTAATGTAATCAAAATAGATTTCAGATCCCCACTTCCTTCTGACAAAGTCCTGACTACATAATGCAAATGTCAGTTATTCTAATAATGGGGAGAGAACATAAAACAAACCAAAGAAATGCATAGTGCATTAAAACAAGGCTGTTATTCAATCAAATAATCCAATTGAGCTAGGCTAAAGACTAAATCTTTATATACACGCTGCCAATATCATAGCTAAATAATATCTAGTATATATGAAGAGCTGCAAAAATTAAACATCACAAATAAAATTGTCCAGTCTATAAATGGCTAAAGACTAAATAGATAGTTTTTACAAGAAGGAAGAAAAATGGTCACTATGTTTTAAAATGTTCTGCATCAGTCAGATGCTTCAAGACTCCGTTCTGCCTCAAAACAGCTATCATCAAGAAGACAAATGGGAACAACTTTGGAGAAGGTGTAGAGAAAGAGGAGCTCTCGCTGACTGGTGGTGGAAAAGTACACTTGTGCAGCCACTGTGGGCAGTAGGGGAGTTTCTCAACTAGAAATGAAATTACTGCGTGACACAATATACGACTCTGAGGTATGTACCCTAAGTCTACATGCTGTAGGGCCACTTTCACATCCATGTTTACAGCTTTACTGTTCACAATAAACAGAAAAGGAAACTAGATGTACATCAACAGATGAACAGATAATGAAAATGTGAAACATATACACATGGAATTTTATTCAGCCATAATGAAAAATAAAATCATGACATTTTCACAAAAAAGATGATAAAACTATAAATTATTATGTTTAAGCAAAATAAGTCAGATTCAGAAAGACAAATATGGTTCCTCTCACATGGAAACTAAAGTCTGTGTGTGTGTGTGTGTGTGTGTGTGTGTGTGTGTGTGTGTGTGTGTGTGAAGTAAGAAGACATGAAGACATGAAAGGGGGAAATATCTTAGGGGTTAAGATAAGGAGTGGAGGAAAGAGAAGATAATGAAGTACACAAGGCATGAAATACACAAGGCATGAAAGTACAAGGAGAGACTATTGTGTGGCAGAAAGACACCAGCAGGAGGGAGGTCAGGGAAGCCGAGGGCAGTGGCGACCGTGAGGGATGAATTAAAACGAAGCATAGTGACACATCGGTGTGAAAGTGTCGTGATGAAACGTGCTGAGTTAAAAATGAGGGAGGGGGAGGGAGGAGAGGAGAGGAAAGGAGGGGAGGGGAGAGGAGAGGAGGGGAGGAGGAGAAGAGAGGAGGGGAGGAGAGGGAAAAGGAGGGGAGAGGAGGGGAGGAGGGAGGAGAGGAGAGGAAAGGAGGGGAGAGGAGAGAGGTGGTTCTGGACTCCCTGTTCCAGGAATTGTGGGAATTATAGATGGTAACTCTGGCCTCCACTCTCTTCAGAGCTGTGCTCCATTCACGTGAGCACTGATTACCATTGCCTCAACTAGACATATTGGAGCTCTCACATAAACACATATTTAAGTAAATGGAATCTATGAGCACCTTGTATATTGATCTTCTGCTAAGAGATAGACATTAGAGTGATGAAAACTTCAAACAGAACATTAGTCATGTCTGAATTACATTCATCTGTCCGTCTTCCAAACTGCTTTCCAGACATCCGTGACTTTTTCTTCTTTCTCTCCACCAGCTATGGCTGCATCAACATCACTACCTAATTTTTGTTATTTTTAACTCGGAATGTCTTAGCAAATTTTTTGTGTTAGACCTCTGATGTGTGCCTTTATGTGCGCATCATATGCAATGGAGTTTCCCCTAAAAGAGGACTTTGTACTCTTAATCTTACAACTTCTTACTACAAAATAATGGTAAACGCCTTCCTACAAAAAGATGATGGTGACTGGCAGCTTTTAGCCAGGATTCGGTCTCCAGAGCAGAGCTCTAGGTGACTTAATCCTCCCGTATGTCAAGAAAGCAGAACAGGAATGCTCAAGACTTCAGTAAACATTGAAAGATCCAGAGCAAAGAAAGAAACAAACTAAAGAGAGAGAACATGGAAACGAAGAGGGTGAAGAATGTGCCAAGGTGCAGCTGCTAAGGTGTGATCAGGCACACCAGCTCCTGCCTCCATCACTGTCACTAATCCTTGCACTTGATCTAAGCCATGAATTAAACTGAAAAACTGTTATAAGCAAGTCTATAATGAAGTCGTGCTATAGTCACAACGGAAGCAGGTTTTTAGGTGATAAGGGGAGAGTAACAAGCAACAAGGGGACAGGAAGACCTCTTTAAAGTGTTTGCATGGAAAACTACATAGGTTTATATGATTAATCAATAACAATACAATCATACATCATTTCCACCCACATCTGTCTGTTTGGGCATCTTGTAATCATCCCTGGGTTTCCTCCTTGTCCTAACAAACTCATTCATGCATAAAATAATGATTATTTAGTTAAAAGAACAGAATATTTTCCAACATTTTAATGTTCTATACAATGATTTACCCAATAAAAATGTACTTTTGTAATTGGATCCAAGTTTTTTTTTAATACAAATACATATGTCATTGTATGTGATACTCATCAGAGAAGACTACTTGGACACAGGTTCAAGCCAACTGAAAGTCTTTATTAACCAGCTGGCAACTACATGGGGTGTTCAGGATCCTGGTTCAGGATCTCAGGATCTCCATTCTGAGCCTTTCTCAGGATGGGCTTTTAAGCACAAAACCACATCCTTGGGTGTCATACTTCAGTTAGTAGGAACAGTTGGCCAGAAGCAGAACTACGGTAACCAGAACGCAAGGGCAGTACAGGCCTGAATGGTACTTCTGTCATGCCGCCAGTTGTGCTAAGGTCTGGGGCCCTGTAACATCATCAAGGAGCTCATCTTCCTTTTTACCATCCTTGGTTCCATTTTCCAATATGAGGTTCCAATTTTTAATATAAGTTTTGCTTTTCAATTATTTTTTAAATGTGTTTCCTAGAAAATATTTTTGAACGAGTTGTCAATCTGTTGAGATAAATGAATACATATAATCTACATGAAAGAGTTTTCCCCTAATAAATCGTGGAAATTAGAGCTCCTAGACAAATTCCATTCCTGAGGCAGTTCTGGCCTGTTCCCTTCACTATCAGACGGCATACCCAGCTTCATCATTAGTGCCACACAATCTGACTTAGTGGCCAAACCAATTAATATGCAATTTAAATCAGAAGCATGTATAAAATTATTTGGGAGTATTCTATAGTAACTGGGATTAAAAAAACTCTAAGTACATAATCTGCTATTTCCTTATGTGCATTTGTAAAAAAATAATTGATTGTTGTTCACAATAATGAGTTTTCAGAAGCAAAAGCTACCTTGCTTTTGTCCAGTATCCCTCTCTGCATGCAGCAGATAATATTATCCGCAGAGTTTGATGATATATATCCTTGGGGTGGAAAATCCACACTGCCTGAAATGTTCTTCTTGAGTTTTTCAATTTATCATGTGAACCGCTCGATATTAGTAGACTACAGAGTAACCATTTCTAGCTCGTTCCTCACTGCTTTTGTGAATGGAGCAGCACATTATAAGACCCTTCACTCATTGCTTTCTCCAGGACCTAAAAGGAGCTACATCCACCAGAGCCTCCAGTGGCCATGCGTTTGCCAGCATGAAGATGAAAGGAGAGGACTTTGTTGAAAGGTGGTTGGCACTGTCAACAGTGAACAGTCTGATTCTTTTTACAGCAGTTCTCTTTATAACCTCATTGCCAGGGATGCCTATTTAGATTCCCCTCTCCATAAAAAAGTGGCTTCCCAGTCATATAGACTTCAATATATGTAACAATTTTCTCTTAGGGTAAAAATCTACATTTAATTAATTCTGCTGGGGAAAATTAGTTATTTTAGGTATTAATTGTTTACTTGAGGGTAGTTCAAGCCAGTAGCCCTAATATATAAATGTGAATAACACTGAATTAGTTCACTTTCTGGTAACCACAAGCGATAGGAGAATACAGAGCACTTGACAAGTCTAGGTGTTGTTGGTGGGTGGGGAGACCGGGGAGTTTCATTCATCCAAAACAGTAGTGACGATTCCATTCAAAACAGAGGGTAAAGGAAGAGTTTCTGCTTACCTCTTAGTGTAGCCCTGGTTTCCTCACAAAATATTATGAAATCAAATTAACCTTTAAAACAAAATGAGATATAAAAGAACTGTATTTCTAATAATCAATGAAATACAGTTGTCTGTATTTCATGAAATCTACTTAGCTGGACAGTCAGAGGGGAAAAAAGTCTCTTCAATGGTTAAAGACTATGTAATGTGTCGCTGACAATAATCCCCTCAGAGGGACTGACTCTAAGTTGCTCATGAGGAAACTCTAGCCAAGGTAACATGAGGAGACTACACTGGGCTGGGGCTGGAGAGTCCTTCTGTACTTTGAAATCAAGATAGAGCTGAGAAAATGTTCTCTGTATTCGGGGTCTGTGATGGTGCCAAGAGCCGCTGCACCATCTTCAACAGTGGAGGTAAAATCAAGGGCCAGTGCTCTGCAGATGGAAGGACAGAAAGCTGTGGGAATCGGCACTCTTAATGTCTTTATTGAACTACTTGGTTGTCTGACCTTGAAACCACTTTATCTCAGGCCTTCCACTTATGGGAGATAATAAACATCATTGTTCTTGGAGCTATTATTTGCTGCAGAAAGCATCTTATCTGATAAAGTAGACAAGGTCCTTCACTCAGTGTCTTCCCAAAACACCACTTTTCTGGAGAAAAAAAATGACCTACACATGTAAGAGAAATGAAGTGCAAGCTGAACCAAACAGGACACTCTCACGCCCTAACTTCCTGGCTAAAGTTGTAACTATGCTTGTCCTTGCAATGGTCTATGAGAAGACAGTAGTGTTGCCTCCTGTGCATCTATAGTAAGTGTCCATTCATAGACTGCAGTCACAGTGCACAAGACCACGTGAAGAATAGGACTCCACATTTAAAGAGTTCATGATGTGATTGTGGGTCTGGCCCTCTCTGGTTTCATAAATTAAAGAAACAGCAAAATCCCCCAATCTTCAGCTTCTCTTCAGTTCAGCACTTCCTTCTCTGGGTTAACACTGGAATGGTAAGCAAATTTGCCCCCTGACTCAACAATACATAATAACACTTCAAAAATATTGCCCCCAAAGAGAAATGTAGTGAGTATGCAAAGACCAATATTACAAAGAAATGAGTCTAGATTTTCAATCTATTAAAAAGTATAGACCTATATAGCACAACCTCCTTTTTTTCTTACTGTTAACACTACTAAGAAGTAAGTACAGAACTTTAGTTTTCCCCTCAAAAGAAAAAGGTTAGGACTATAACTTGAATCTGGGTAGTAAGGTGCTTGACCCCCCACACATGGTGCTATTCAGAGCTGGTGGAGGCCTTTGGAGGTGACACCCAATGGGAGGTCTTAGATCACTCAGGTATACCATCTAAGGGTGTGGTGACCCTAACTTCCTGTTGCTCTTTTTATCTCCCAATAGCCATGAGTTGCACCTTGCTCCCATGTCCTCCCCACCACGATGTATCATCCAAAAGCAATGGATCCACCAACTACAGACAAAAACCCCCAAAATCATACTTCAAAATGAGATCTTTCCCCTGTTAAGTTGACTATCATAGGAAGGTTTTTCACACACACAGGCAGGTATTGTAAGTCAGGCATATTCTCTCCCATATCTCTCTACTTCCCTCTTCTCCCTACTTCCTTCTACTGGCTGGTCGTCTTTGTTCTACTAGACAGTTGCACACCTAATTTCATTTCATATATGCATAGATGATTTTAAGTAACTATATAACATCTAAGACCACAAATGAGAGAAAGTATACAATATTAATCTTTCTGAGACTGGCTTAATCTACTTAATATAATAACCTCCACTTATACCCATTTTACTGTAGACAACATAACTGCTTTCTTCTTTACAGTTGAAAAGTGTGTGTGTGTGTGTGTGTGTGTGTGTGTGTGTGTGTGTGTGTGTGTGAAATCTCACATTTTCCTACTCAATATTGTGACATTGAGCACCTCATTTGCTTCCATAATTTAGCTATTATGATATTGCTGAAATAACACATTAATGTACAAGTATCTTTGTAATGTGTTAGCTTAGGTACTTACCCAAAGGTAAGCTTGATCGAATAATAGATCTACTTTCAGAATCTTCCACACTAATTTCTATAGCTATTGGACTGGTTTACATTCAAAACTGATAGTATATGATTCCCTTTGTCTATATCCTCAACAGAATATATTGTCCTTTGTTTTCTTGATGGTTGCTGACATTCTGAATGGGGTAAGGTATTTATTATTATTATCATTATTACTACTACTATTATTATTGAGTTCTTTTTATTTTTTGTCTTTTTTTATTTATTTAACATCCCAGCCACAGTGTCCCCTCCCTTCTCTTCTCCCAGTCCCTCCTCCTCCCTCCCTTCTGCCCACTCCATCTACTCCTCCTCCATTTCTGTTCAGAAGGGGGAAGGCCTCCCATGGATAGTGACAAAACACGGCATGTATGTTATAGCAAGACAAAGCTCCTCTCCTTGTATTAAGGCTGAGCAAGACAACCTGGGATGAGGAATAGGGTCCCAAAAGCCATCCAAAGAGTCAGCGACAGCCCCTGCACCACTGTTAGGAATACCACAAAATGACCAAGCTGCACAGCTGTCAACATGTGTGGGATGCCGAGGCTGGTTTCATGCAGGCTCTCTGGTTGTTGGTCCAGACTCTGTGAGCTCCTATGAGCCAGGTTAATTTTTTCTGTGGGTTTTCTTGTGATGTCCTTGATCCTTCTGACTTCGACAATCCTTCCTCCCTCTCTCCAGCAGGATTTCCTGAGTTTGGTGTAATATTTGGCTGTGAGTCTCTGCATCTGTTTCTACCAGTTGCTGGATGAAGCCTCTCTGATGACTGTTGGGCTAGGCACCAATCTATGAGTATAGCACAATATCATTTGGCATCATTACATTGACTTGTTTTTTCTTTACTCCAATTGTGTTTGGTTCTATCCTAGGTCTCTGGGCCATCCAGCCTCTGTGTCCTGGCACTCCAGGCAGATTTTTACTATCACAAATAAACTCAGTTAAACAAGGGGCATTCAGATAACAGTGTGCTGGTTTTGTTTACAGGTTATACAATTCCTCGTGAAAATAATTCATAGTGCATCTGAAGCCTGCTGTATAAATCATAGTTTAGTATATGAGAAGTATAATTTAGAATCTGGAGCTTTATCTAAACACATGAACTAAGGAACCTGAATTCTAGTCCACCCAAAAACGTTAAATAAGAGCTTTCTTTTAAACTCATAGGACAGCCTTTGGTTACCTGTCAAAACAAGGGTAAAAATTATGAAGTCAAATTACTTTTTAAAACAAAAATGAGAAATAAGAGAAATATATTCTAATAATGCACTTGCAAAAAATTAACAAACAACAGAGAAAAATAGCATTTTTAATTGTTAAAGACTGTACCAAGTTTACATGTTGCTGACAATAAAAAAGAATATGTAAGTAGGTAAAAACAAATTTTTAAAGTAGAATCTGGTTAGTAATTTTAGTTGAATTTTATTTATTTATTTATTTATTTATTTATTTATTTGGCTCCCCTTAACTCATTTAACAAACATTTACTTAGTATCTGTCAGATGCCAGTCCACACAGTGTCCAGGCAGTACAGGTGGATGAAACATGGTCCCATCTCAATGACTCACAGCACTTTGGAGGGAGCTGTGCACTTTGACAAGGAAAAGCACATGCTGCCAGAGAAGGTGTATAGGGCATGGATTTGAATTCGACAGGACAGTATTACCATTCCACCAATAATGACACGAAAATAATTGCTCTAATTAGTGATTACATCTCTGATATGAAAAGGAACGCTACTGAAGGAACTAGGTAATTAATTCCCAGGTCCTTAGCAAGCATCTGATGTCTGAGTCTATGGCTTTCTTACCAAATCCCTGAAGCAAGTGTCCCTCAAACTTGGGGCACCTGGGTTGGCGTCTTTCTTAGATCTAGCAGTCGGTGAGGCATGACTGACACCAGCAAGACAGGCAAACAGCACCCTGGCTTCCTGCGTAGGCAGGAAGCGGGACACAGCCGCTCTAAACAAAGGCCTGTATCTTCACACTCCCCTCACTAAACAATTGCCTTCTTGTTTTAATTTGTTCACTTTGAGTTTCTTCATTCTTTAATAGAAGAGCTATACCAGCCTTCCAGATCGATCAGGAAAATGAAATAAGCGGACGCACACTTCCTGGCAAACAGCAGGCACTCACTAACGGCTCCTGCCTCTGACTCTGTCTCCGTTCCTCTTCACTCCCGTTCTGCAAACACGACAGAGATCTTTCAGTCATTACATACAAAAGAAAATGTCACTCAGAATGAACAGCCTGCTTTAGTTACTGCTAACGTCTCACATCAAGCATACTAAGTGTAGGTGGATTTGTTTTCCATCCCATATTTATTTTAATTATGAGATTGAAAATTATTTTGGAAATAAGGCAAAATTATTTGTTTGAAGGAAATTATTGCATATGCAAATAGAACTAACAGTTCTGTTACTAGAGTAAACATCTTTTTATAGGTCTTAAGCTGATTTTCCCATAGCTCTGAGCCTAAGAATGAATATTAATTACAGAAAATCTTATTAAGTGACTGCTGTGCCTGTATGCTTGAGGAATGCTAAACCTGAAGCCATTTTACTCTCCTCCTAGAATACAGGTGCAGGCTGAGGACCTAATGGAGGACAGTACCTGTGTGTGGCTGGTTACATCCTTTCGGGTCCACTGGAGTTAAGATTTGTTGTTATGCAATTACTGCTCCATGAGGCTACGCCAAATTCCAGAGGACGGTGGGCACAATCTATCAATGGAGGAAGCACATACACACACTCACATACGTAAACACACATACACATATACTCACATACATAAATACACATACACACATACTTACACACATACATAAATACACATACACACATACATAAATACACATACACATACACACTCACATACATAAATACACATACACACATACACATTGCATTAGTGTTCTTGGCCAACAACATTAGCTTACAAAACTATGTTTTCATTCTTACTGAGTTTCAGTTGTTTATTCTTTGAAAACCACAAATACGATGTGTCTTGATCTTCTTGCCTTCACTGCCTCTCTTGAACTCACCCAGGACCCCTCCTTAGTAACAAAGAGTAGTCTTAATGTCACTCAAAGGAACACAGGCCCAAAGCAGAAGTAGTTCGGCAAGGCAGCTCTCTTTGTAAAAAAGGAGGGTGCTCTGAGGCCCAAACCAGGCCAGCACTTGGGCAGAAAGGTCGCATGGTTTTAAGCTAACACAGGTGTGTGCCTTTTCCCCGTTGGCTAAAGTCTGATGCCACAGTGTTTTATGACTGCCTGTGTGAGGGAAGCCAAGGAAAGTGGGAAGGGGTCACTCAAGTCACTTTAGTTCTGAGGAATCAGCTGGGACTTTGTATAAACAAAAGTTTTACCTGGGAAGGGGCTTAAAACAAATGCAGAAAGGTTTTTCAAGGTAGGGGAATAAAAAGATTTGAATTCCTTGTTGTAACTAAAAGTTTTACGGTGTTTGACAGAAAAGGATAATATTTAGTACTCCTTACACATTCCTCTTCATCTCAGTTCCATGTCTTCTTTTTTCATAATCCATTTTGTCCAATTAGTGCCCATAGATATGGGATTGCCACACACCCCAAAAAATGATGCTTTATTCCCCAGCAGCCATCAACTAGCTGCCAATAGCTTCTCAGCTACCAATGGGTTCTCAGGATCCTCCCCACTCCAGGTTGAAATTTTTAACTGCCTTCATTGTGTGCAAATCTTACACAATGAGCCAGAACAGCTATGAACCCATGTGTGCAACAAGCATGTCATAACAGTACTCCATGACCTCATCCTCATCCTCTGGCTCTTAGATTCTTTCTGCCTTCTCTCTGAAATGTTCCCCAAGCATGGGGGTTGACATGGACACAGAACTGAAAGAATATACAAGCATGTGAGATTTACTTTGATAATTGATTCCCTTAATAATGGAGGCCAAGAAGTCCCATGATCTGCTGTCTGAAACTTGGAGAACAGCAAAGCCAGGGACATAATCCAGTCTGAGACAGACCTGAGAAAGGACTGTTGATATTTTCTGAACTTCTCGGCTCTCAGTGCGTTAGATGATGGCTACCATCACTGAGAAGACCAGACTCCATCTTCTTAACTTAGTCTAACTGATTCACATGTTAACATCTTCTGGACACACCCTCACAGATATACTCAGACACAACTTACCAGTTATATGTGAATCCCTTTGCATCATCAAGTTGTTATGAAATTAACCATCATATCTACCTTTCCAACCAAACCTCATTCTGTGATTTTGCTTTCTTCCTGGAGCTTTCTAAAACAATACTGTCTAAAGAGCCTGCCATGCACCTGGAGTTAGGAATCTTGACTAAATACAAATTGATTACAGACATTTTTTATGGCAAGACTTTCCAGGTGGAAGAAACTGTATTGATTTGTTTTCTTGTATTTATTTTTTTACTTCCTGGACCATTCTAATAGAATTCCATCCCATCTGCCTGCATTCCTCACAGCTAACTTCTTGGACTGTTCACATTTTTGTCTCTGTAGCTAGACTGTAGAATCTTTATGGACAAAAATTTGCATTTCCTCTGGTCCACTACAGCAATTACAATCCAATGAGACTCTGACAGTGGGATTAACACTATTTACCAGTCACGTGGGACATCTGGTCACCTCTCATGCACAAAGAGCAAGTAGTGAACCAGGACAACCAGGTTAAAAGACACCTTAGAGTCATGGAGTAAAATCCCCAAGGATCCTTTGCCAGGAAGTTCTTAAAATTTAAGAGTCATTGTCTCTGGATTCCACTGAAAGCTGTATGGCCACCAGAAGAATCGTTCCCTGGTGCCTTTGAGGGGAAAAGCATAAAATCATGTAGTGAAAAACTGTTCTGTTAAAAAAAAAAGTTAATATATTTTAGCCAAACCAATTCCCTGATCTTTACACATTTGCTGTGGTGTGTGTGTGTGTGTGTGTGTGTGTGTGTGTGTGTGTGTGTGTGTGAGAGAGAGAGAGAGAGAGAGAGAGAGAGAGAGAGAGAGAGAGAGAGAGAGAGACCAGCACATGACCTACACTGTCTTACCTAAATTTCAATTAACTCCTCACTCTACCACTGATATATTCTATTGTCGCTCCTCCAAGGGATTCTGGAATGGCTCTGTGCATTTCAGTTTGATCAACATATTTTGATTGTGTTCTTTTGGCCAGGAGATCTGCTAGGAATTAGAAAACAAAGATACATAGATTCCATTATTCAGATCCAGCCTATTAATAAACAGGTTGTGTAAATATAATGTCATATTTCCCAAAAAAGCATGCACACTGTCCTGAGCCTGGAAGAAAGCTGTCTACGGGACTTACTGCCTAGCAGGGATTCTGATGAGCAGATGGTGTGAGTCACTCAGAGAATGAGGAAAGGAATCTCAAAGAGAGAGCAAGCAGCATGAGCAAAGGCACAGGGTCAGAAAAGGGCATCTGTGGTACAGAAGAGCAAGATATTTTCTATTAACAGAAGGAAAGGTGGTAGTTGACAGACATGGCGTGGGAGAGAGGGGTGGGAGTACAGTCCAGGGCTTTACTGGCCTAAGGAGGTTAGGCTTTGCTCTAAAAATGATCTGACAAGGTTATATTTGCATTTTCAATAAACCACTCTGACAAGGTAGAAAACATTAGGAAGCGACCTCAGCAATCACATGAGCAGACAATCAGAAGCTGAGGTTGAACAGAGGACAGGAGACAGAAATATTTAAGAAGACCTGGGAGCAGCTAGCAATGACTGGAGCAGACAATTGCAGGATCCGGCAGGATCCGCTAGGTCACAGTTATATCATTGGCTTTGAACAGATCACTGGGCTTCAGAAATACAGGCTTGGCCAAGAGTCAGGAAACCAACAGGTGCTGTTGTGAGCATGGTAATTCAAAGATTATGTAGAAGATTTAGAGCACAGCATGCACTGTAACATGGCACAGGAGAAAAAGTTATAATTACCACATAAACCGCAAGTCACAAACTGGCAGAAATGGATCAAACCGGAAGGCATGACGTGTTGGTTGGTTGGTTGGTTGGCTGGTCGGTTTGAGTGTGTAGTTTCTCTCATGTAGTGTTCAGAAGTATTTTAAATCCATTTTTATATTTCCAGTATTAGATGTTTTACATAAAAATTCCAATTCATGAGCCTTCTTGAAAAATCAGAAGAGCTCAAAACATTGGGCACATTTTCCCAATGTCACTTGCAGAACCAAGCAGCCGCTGCCCCACCTCCCTGAGAGCTAGCCTTGACTTTTGCTTGCCCTCTGCTAGGATCAGAATTACCTACTACTTATCCTCATTAGAGTCAAATGTAAAATATCTACTGCATTTATATTCCATAAAATGTTAGCATCAAAACAAGGCATGATGTCATCTTTAATCCCAGAACTTAGGGGGCAGAAACAGATGGAGCTCTGTGAATTTGAGGCCAGCCTGGTCTACATAGCAAAGTTCAGGCCAGCCAGGTCTACATGGAGAGAACCTGTCTTAAAACAAAATGTTATTATAAATGCATTTTCATTACCTCCCTAACCCCTATAGTGGGGGGTTTAATTGCTATGTTAGACTCTTGAGTTTTAATGCTACAAATCAAATGGGCACTGTTTTTATGTGGTTACTGTGTGGGAATGGGTAGGCATAAGCTACAAAATATTACATAATTAGAATTTAATAGAATCTATCTTGGATGACCATCTATAATTTAGGAGTTAATATCAATATTCAGATCATATATTTTGATCAGTTCATCCATATTCAAATAAATCTTCAGCCTATTGAATCTAAAAAAAGATAAACTGTAGAAACCACCACAATGTGAGCTAGTGATTGCCAACAGTGGAGATGTTTAAGAGTCTGGAAGATCTGGTATTTAGGCATGCTCTTTCCATTTCATGGAAACATGTATGTCATTTGATAAAATGAAATTTTTACATTTAACTGAGGAATGATCTCATAACTTGTGCCCAACCACATGCCTATAAGCTTCATTATCTACTCCTGAAACGGAAAATTTGAGTGCATTAAAATGCATGGAGCTTTCAGAAACTACTTCTGTCAAACTGACCAATCTGTGTCTCACTGTCATTATTTTCTCTTTACTTCATCCTTAAAGACATATAGTTTGTGAAAGGCTCAAAAAAAAAAAACTCAAGGGAATTGGAAAAAAATAAAAAACAGTGGATGTCTTCTCTCCTACTTGCTGGCTTTAGAATTGTGTAAAATTCTAGTGTCCAGTTCTAGAGGGGGCAGAAAGAGAAAGATAATGCTGTTCCCAGAACAAAAAGACTTACTGACATAGTAACATGTCAGTCAAGCTGCTTCCAAGACCTCACCAAGATATGTTTTGACTTTTTGCTTTTTGCATGTTTTGGTTTTCCCTCTTATTAGTGTAGTGATTAACAGCATGTTCCTGGTTACTGCTCTAGGAAGGAATATATTTGCAAAACTTTAAAAGATACATTAAGTTACACATTCAATTTTTCCCCAAAGACAAAGAAAAATCAAATGATAAGCTTATTACTTGTCGTATTTGGGATGAAGATATTGAAAGGAAATAGATTATGATTTAGAAATAAAATACATTCTGTGATAGCTTGCTTCTTTCTGATAAGACACTGATAATTACCAACTTGGGGAGGAAAATATTTATTTCCTCTCCCACTTTCCAGTCCGTCATTGAGGGAAGCCAAGGTGGGAACTCAAGAAGGCCAGGAAGCTGGAGGCAGGAACTCAAGTAGAGTCCATGGAGGAGTGCTGCTTACTGGTTTACTCTCCATAGCTTGTTCAGCCTGCTTCTTACACAACACAGGACTACCTAGCCTTAAAACATTTGTTTTCACACATAACATTAGCCTCAGTTACAGTAAATGTGGTGGCTATTCTGGTCAGCTTGATTGTATCTGGAATGAACTACAATCCAGAAATGAAGGGCACACCTGTGAAAGATTTTCTGCTTGGTTTGAAGGGGGTGAATCCTTCACGTCTAGTCCAGACCTTTGAGGCAGGAAGACACACCTCTGATCCAGATCTTGAATTGGGAAGACATACCTTTAATCTGGGCCACATTTTCTGCTGGAAGCCTGTAGAATATATAAGGTCATGGAAGAAGGAAGGTCTTGCTTTTGGCCTGCTGGCCCTGGCCTTGCTAGCACAGTCACTCTTTCTCAGGCATTGGAACCTACTTCTTCAGGATTCCAGCATACACAGAAGACCAGCTAAGCCACCTGGTCTTGTGGGACTGAGTAACTAACTATTCTTGGACTTTCCATTCACAACCAGCCATTATTGTATTAGTTGGACTACAGCCGTTAAGTCATTCCAATAAATAAATCTGTGACTCTAGAGAACCCTGACTAAATACAGTAATCCAAGATTTAAGAAGAAAATAATCAGAACTGTGGAATTGGTGCCATGGGGAAGAGCATTTGCTTTAAAGTATGAGTCTCTGAGTTTGGACCCTCACCATGGATATGAACAGTTGAGCCTGGCCAGACATGCCCAGCACTTGGAGTGGGGGTGGAGAAAGAAGACCACTGGGGCTCATAGGCTCCTCCCAGTTCAGTGGCAGACCCTGTCTTGGGGAATGTGGTAGAGAATGACAACAGGACACCTAAAGGTCACCTCTGACCTCTGCATGCGTGCACAGGTGCTGTTCCTGAACACATAGAAACACAAGCATGTACCATACACACAGTTCACTAATCTCAAGCCCTTGCTAGCTAGTGACTGCGTTTTGCTGTAGCTTCTTGCACACTAATGACATTCCACGGAAGTGACATACATAAAAGCCACATGTGTCATATGCCAGGCAGTGAGAAGAGGATGGCCCTGTGTCTGTGACCTCTTCTATGAAGGAAGAACAGTGTTACAACTGAAGAAACTCCTCTTTGGATTCACCTGGAGTCCCTAGCCAAATGGGTCCTGTTCAAACACAACTCCACTCTCTACAAGGAGCAATAAAGCATAAAGTATGTCACACAGCACTCATTCTAACAAAGCTGAAAGGCACCTACTACATATTAGAACACTTGTCTATTGTGTGTCTTCTAAAACTGGCAACATTAAAACTAATACTACCAGCTGTGATGAGAGCAACCTTGCCACTCAAAACTATAATTGTAAGGAAGAAAATAACTTAAAATGTAAATTATCACTGCATTAGCCAACACATTTACATGTCTGCTCAGACCAGTAAATTGCCATAAAAGCCCATTTTATTTTTAAAGGCCAAAATGTGAAATAATTAGGTGGTTGTTTTTAACTCTTCTGGATGAACACATTTATTTTTCTGCAGCGTTCCTTTAGAACTGAAGAACAAACTGATTCGGAAGTATTCATCCTCAAATGGCAGCTTGTTAACCAGGCAGAGAAGAGACGGGGAAGCTTCCAGACTTCTGTAACTGAAGTGAGCAACAGGCCAGCCAGACTGGAAGCAGACTGGAAGCAAACTGGAAGCAGCATCCACGAAAACAGTGCAAGCTGCCAGCTGATACAGCCGCCCAGGCTTAGCTTAACTTAGTTTAAACTCCTGCTTGTGTTTCCTTAACTCAGAAATTAGTTCCTTCCTGTAAAAACCAAATGAATTTAGAAAGTAGGACAGGCTGCGCTAACAGCCGCGGTGACGGCTTCACCGCCTCCCGATTCGATGCGAGCCTGCTCTGGTCACCCCAGGTTTCACGAGCTTTGTAGCCTCCTTCTCAGCTTTTAAAATAAGAGGAAAAGAAACACAATGGAACACCTTCTCTTTTAATTTCTAAACTGCATTGCCTGAGGTAGGACTCAATACTGGCTTGCATAATTATGCCCTGGCTGAGCCAGAATGTGGAAATGCTGGGTAGACAGGTAAAAATTGCATCTTTACCTCACCCGGCTCTGCCCTGAGACAGGAGGGGGTCATGTTGTCTAGAAGACTCCACAGCATTTCTCTCCATGTACTGAGTGTGTGTTCAGTCTGTGTGAGAAACACATAAACCATTGAGAAGCGTGTTGAAATCAAAGAGAACATTCAAAATAGCATCTGGAAGTAAAGGAAAATGCAACTCTTATTTTGAGGCCATTATTTGAGGCTGTGGATAATTATATCATTAGAAATACATCTGTCTGGATCATTTTCTTCCCCGCAATAAATTATTTAGATGAACATTGTCTGTGGCATAATTTTTTTAAACCTTGACTCTAAGATCAATGCATTTGGCAGCTCTTAACCTTCATCTGCCTCCACTGAGCAGTCCAGACCTAAGATGGCCAAGATATCGCCTGCGCACGTATTTTCTTTACTCTGATCATCCTGCTGGTTTGTCGGAAAATGTCACCTTCCATTGTATTAGCACCATAATAACCTTTTCTTGCATTCCAAGTGAAGGTGAGTAGTGATAAATAATGTCAACCTTAATTTTCTGGTATTTTACACTGAATTAAAAGAGAAATCAAGTGTAAAATGCTTTGCCCCACTTTCTTGTAGCATAGAAATTTTGAGAGTGGATACAAACTTTGCAAATGATAAGGAGGCCACCCTTAACTTTACAGCAGAAACTGAGGCACAAAGCAAACGGAGACTTATCCTGGCTCATCTGGCACGTCATCAGTGTTAGTGGAAGACGCAGGCATGGACTTGATCCTAGTAAAACAGCCTTTCACTTCCCATCGACGTTCTGTTCTTCAATACCAAAAGCTTTTACTCATTTACTCAAACTAACCAGTGTATTGATGAAAAACCAAAGCCAACACCTCACTCAATACTACTTCAGTCCTAACACAGCAATGATTTTGTTAGGAAATAATTTCTTCACATCAAAGAAGAAAAACCAGTACTTGGGGTTTGTGTGTGTGTGTGTGTGGGGGGGGATGTTCTTGAAAGCAATTACTCTGCTCATCTTCTACAGGAGGATGGCAAGTTAGTCTTTTCTATTGTTCTTTGGCAGCACTAAGTCTGCTTTCTCGAAGTCTTCCCATTTCAGGGGTGACCTCACCCTTCCCCACAGTCTGTGGAGATACCGTTCACCGAGGCCAAGGGCTCTGGAGACGTCTCTGCCTTGTCTCCCGCCGTGTCTCCCTCCTTCTCTGGTTCATCTGCAGCATATTGACCATTAGGTAAGTATTCCTTTCCTGTGCCAGCTTCTCACTTACCAGTTTCCTGAGAATTAAGAAAGGCTTCAATTTACTCTGGTCAATCTGATTTTTCCTCAGGTTCCCAAGAATCATATCTGTAAATCCTTTCAGTTCCGAGAAATGCTCCACCCCACGTACTTCTCACCAATCTGCTGCTTTTCCCAACACAGATTCTGAGCTCTGACTCTTCGGCTTCTTTACTCTTTTCCCCTGTTTCTTTCCCACCTTTGAAATATGGTTTTATTGATGTTGTGTTACAACTCAGGCGTGAAGGCTCCTCATTCATCGCCTGTGAGTGGCTCTGGGTTGAGACTGTGACATCTCCCAACTCCATGACTTGACTTGTGATGTAATGACTGTGGATCCCACTGTTAATGAAAGCCCAGAGAACAACCAGGTAATTTAGACCCTCAGAACTTTCTCCACATGTGAGAGGAAGCCAATACGTAAATTAGCTCAAGGCTGGCACCAGTAGACCTATGCCCAGTGTAGGAGGGTTCTAGTCAGGATCCACCTCTGGCGGGAAAACGCATAAACCAATAGAACAGACATCTGGAGCCTCGGGGCTAGGGAGTTGACTCATAAAGAGTTTGCAGTGCCAGTCTGACCTACATTAGGATCACCAGCACTCATGTAAAAAGCCTGGTGTGTGCCTTCAAGCTTGTGCCGTAAGCCCAGTGCTGGGAAGGGGAAGACAGGAAGGTCTCTGAGGCTTTCTGGGCAGTCAATCCAGCTGAATCAGTGAAATACACATTCAGCCTGTCTCAAAAAAATAAAGCCGGGGTCTATACTGGAATGTCATCCAAAATCAACCTCTGGCCTACACACGCACACACACACACACACACACACACACACACACACACACACACACACACGGCCAAAGTTTAGAGAAAACTAAGCAGATGGTTTTGTTTTGTTGTTGTTGTTGTTTGGGGGTTTTTGTTTTTGGGTTTTGGGTTTTTTTTGTTTGTTTCAATGGGTTTTTTTTAACAAAATAAAAGATAATAAGATAAACAAAAAACATCACATCAAAGTTGGACAAGGCAAGCCAACAGAAGGGGAAGAGCCCACGAGAAGGCACCCAAATGATGCACCTACTCATTCATAAACTCAGGAGTCCATAAAAGTACCAAACTGAAAGCTATAATATATACACAGAGGACCAGGTGCAGACCCGTGCAGGCCCTGTGCTTGCTGCCTCAGTCTCTATGAGTTCATATGAGCCTTGCTCAGTTGATTTAGAGGGCCTTGTTCTTCTGGTGTCCTTCATCCCCTCTGGCTCCCACACTTACTTCACATCCTCTTCTGTGAGGTTCCCTGAGCTCTGAGGGGAGGGATTGGATGGAGACATCTCATTTAGAGCTGTATTCCAAGCTCGCTCTCTCTCTCTCTCTCTCTCTCTCTCTCTCTCTCTCTCTCTCTCTCTCTCCAATGTCTGTCTGTGGGCCTCTGTATCTGTTCCCATCTACTTCATTTCTGATGATGACTGAATAAGTCACCCATCTATGAGTATAACAAAACATCATTAGGGATCATTTTATTATTACTTTTTTTAGACCAGTAGTATTTGGTTTTACCTAGGTCTCTGAGCTGTCTAGTCTCTTATTCTTGGTCATATTCAGTGTCTGTTATGAGTTCCATCTCATGGAGTAGGTCTTAAGTCAAATGGCATTGGTTAGTTACTTCCACAAGTTCTGTGCTACCATTTTCCTAGCATATTTTGCAGGCAGGCAGATTGTAAATCAAAGGGTTTGTGGCTGGGTTGGTATTTACGTTTGTCTTTTGGTAGCCTACAGAGTACCTTCCTATGCCAAAGACACTAGAATATGGGGGTGAAGGTTTTATGTAGGCACCAGCTTTACCTCTCCATGTTCAGTGACTTGCAAGCATGCTGTCTTCAGCAGTGGAGCCTTGCTGACAATTTGTGGAGAGCAAGCTATTGTCTTGGCAATAGCCTGGGTTGTTTGGGGGTTTCTGTAGAACCTCTTTGGCCAACAACTCAATTGAGTGTAACCCCTGTCCCAGTACCAGAAGCTTTGTTTGATGATAAGAGATGGCCAGTGGGGGTTGGCTCTCCCTCATTATTGGGAAATTTCATTAAGAATATCTTCATATATTTTAGGAAGTTTCCATAGCACTAAGTTTCCCTCAAAAGCCCCTCAATTCCAGCTGTCTCTCCCCACAAACCCTTATTCAACACCATCTTCTCTCCCCTTCCCCACCTGATCCTCCCATTTCCATCCCCCAGCCATCTTCAATCCACCCATAAAATCTATTCTATTTCCCCCTCCCAGAGAGATCTATATGTTCCCACCTAGTCCCTTCCTCTATGCCTAACTTCTCTGGGTCTATAGATTGTAGCTTGGTTATCATTTATTTAATACCTAATATCCACATATAAGTGAATATATACCATATCTATCTTTCTGGGTCTGGGTTACCTAAGTTGGGATGATATTTCTACCTATTTTCCTGCATATTTCATGTGTCTTTTTTTTAATGACCGATTAATACTCCATTGTGTAAACATACCACATTTTCTTTATCGATTTTTCTATTGAGGGACATCTTGGTTGTTTACAATTTCTGGCTATTATGAATAGAGTAACAATAAACATAACTGAACCAGTGTCCTTGTAGTAAGATGGAGCATCCTTTGGGTATATGCCCAAGAGTAGTATACCTGGATCTTGAGGTAGATTGATTCCCATCTTTCTGAGGAACTGCCACACTGATTTCCATAGTGGTTATCCAAGTTTACACTCACACCAGCAATGGAAGAGTGTTTCCCTTGCTCCTTATCCTTGCCTCCATGAGTATTGGTCTTAGCCAGTCTGACAGGTGTAAGATGAAATCTCAAAGCAATATTTGTATTTGCATTTCTATGATGGCTAAAAAAAGTTGAAAATTTTTAAGTGTTCTTGACCATTTAAGTTTCCTCTATTGAGAATTTTCTGTTTAGATCTGTACCCCATTTTTAATCGGATTATTTAGTTTTTGATATCTGTTTTCTTGAATTTTTTATATATTTTGCATATTAGTCCTTTATTGGATGTGGAGTTAGTAAAGATCCTTTGTCATTCTGTAGGTTGCTGCATTGATTGAACGACGGAGTCCTTTGCCTTATAGAAGCTTTTCGATTTCATGGAGGTCTCATTTATTATTATTGACCTTAGTGCCTGTGCTATTAGTGTTTATTCGGAAACTCTTTTCCTGTGCCAGTGAGTTCAAGTCTATTCCCCACTTTCTCTTCTATCAGGTTCAGTGTATCCAGTTTTATGTTGAGATCTTTGATCTACTTGGAATTGAGTTTTGTGCAGGATGATAAATACGGATCTATTTGCATTTCTCTACATGCAGTCATCCAGTTTGGCCAGCACAATTTGTTTAAGATGTTGTCTTTTTTCCAGTGTATATTTCTGGCTTCTTTATCAAAACTACAGCATCCATAGGTGTGTGGATTTATGTCTGGGTCTTCAGTTAGAATCCATTGATCAATTTGTCTGTTTTTGTGGCAATGCCATGCTGTTTGTATTACCATAGTTCCTTACTACAGCCTGAAATTGGGGTGGTGAGACCTCCAGCAGTTCTTTATTATCCATGATTATTTTAGCCATCATGTTTTTTGTGTTTCCATATGAAGCTAAAGATTTTCCTTTCAAGATTTTAAAGAATTGTGTTGGTATTTTGATGGGAGTTGCATTGAATTTGCAGATTGTTTTCAGTAGGATGGCCGTTTTTACAATGTTAATCTTACCAATCCATGGGCATGGGAAATACTTCCATCTTCTGATGTCTTCTTCAATTTCTTTCTTCAAATACTTGAAGTTTTTCATCATATAAGTCTTTCACTTTCTTGGTTAGAGTTACTCCAATATATTATTCCAGGCTGTTATGAAAGGTGTTGTTCCCATGGTTTCTTTCTCAGTCCATTGTCATTTGTATATAGGAGGGCTACTGACTTTTGTGAGTTAATTTTGTATCCAGCTACTTTGCTGAAAGTGTTTGTTTGCTGTAAGAGTTTCCTGGTTGAATTTTTCGGGTCACTTATGTATATTATCCTATCATCTTCAAGTGCAATAATCTCCTCCAACCTTGTTTCCCAAAACTCATCTCATTATCCCAGACTCCAACACCACCAGGCATACCCTGGGAACACATCAGCCAAGAAGACCAGGGAAAAGGGTCCACAGAAAATTTTCTATCAGACAAAATACAGACATCACACTCTCCTAAAGTCCAGGGAGGAAGTAGAAGCCAAGGAAGAAAATATTCAACCAAAAGACACAAAACGAGATAACAGCACCTAGACCTAAAATCACCCCAATCCCAGATGTCCAGATGCTAGCAAAAAAAAAAAAAATCAATAATAGTCAGGACAATATGTCTCCACTAGAATCCAGCAACTCCATGACAGCAGGCCCTGAATATTCCACCATAGCCGAAGTCTAAAAAAAAAGACCTTAAAACAGCCTATATAGAGGTGATAGAGGTCCTTTGTTGGAGTCCAGCTTCAGCAGGTCAGAGAAACTGCAGAGGAATGTGGAGTCAATAGCTATACAAAGACACAGAAGATTTATCTAAGGGAACAAAACTTGATTATCTCTTTTTAAAATTTTTTTCTCTTAACCCTTTTATACTACCTAAGACAAAAATCTCTATACAAAAAGGAAATCTCAGAACAACCACAAGTTACATGTTTTCCAAAAATAAATTAAAACCTTTACACAGGAAGAAATCACATTATGATCACAAGTTACATGTTTTTCTTAGAAACACATGTGTAGTTAAATATTTTCCTCTGTATTAATTGTTCCACCATAACAGCTTCACCCCAAAGCAATGATTCTTTTATTATTGATTAACAAAGTTTTGAGCAAGCCCAGTCTATTTCAGCCAGTTCCTTTGCACTGGCAGGCGGCTGTGTGCTGTTTCAGTGTAGCAGATTCCTACTGTATTTCCACTCTACAAAACTTTACTCAACTGGTCTAGCTAACCATCTATTTTTCTTTTCTCTTTACACACAATAGAGTCATTTAATTTCCTTTCACAACATTGTTTTTTCGAAGTGCACACCTAAACCTGTGAATAATTCTGTAAGCTACATGACCAAGGAGCTTAGACCTAGCCTTGGGTGTAGAGACATAATTGCTTTCTCTGATCATCAGCCCGTTTTTTCCGCAGGCAGAATTCGTGGATCTATAATGCGTGAACTTCCTTGTTTTCATTTTCCATCCTTGGCAAATCTCACATCTCTAAGCATCATTGCTCTGTAAAAGTCATCTTCATTATGATCTGCATGTAAATTCCCCCGTGATAAGCAGGATTTTCCCATGAAACAATCACACTGTACTACATATAGGGGGATTCTTTCACATAGTAATCACACCATGCAGAATACAGCAGGAACAAAAGAGCAGCAAGCAGGATGAGGCACAGCAGAAGCAAGGGGCCCTATAGAGACAACCTCCCAGGGCTTTGTCTGGGGGGTGGGGGGGGGGGTGGGGCGGTGCTCAGCATGGATTTGCTGTCCAGTGAGCTGCTCTCCATAAGCTCCATTGCTGACTCCTGCTGCTCCTTTCTAGCATCGTTTGTAGGGCTGGATTTGTGGATAAATACTGTTTAAATTCGACTTTATCATGGAATATCTTTTTTTTCCATCTATGGGGACTGAGAGTTTGCTGGGTATAGCAGTCTGGGCTGGCATCCATGGTCTCTTATAGTTTTCAGTACATCTGTCCAGACTCTTCTGGCTTTTAGAGTCTCCATTGAAAAGCTGGGTGTAATTCTAAGAGGTCTGCCTCTTATGTGTTACTTGGCCTTTCCCCTTGCAGCTTTTAATGTTCTTCCTTTGTTCTGCGTGTTTAATGTTTTGCTTATTATGCATCAAGGGGAGTTTCTTTTTTGATCCAGTCTATTTGTTGTTTTGTAAACTTCTTGAACCATGATAGGCATGTTCTTCTTTAGGTTAGGAAAATTTTCTTCTGTGATTTTGCTGAAAATATTTTCTAGGTCTTTGAGCTGGAAGTCTTCTCCTTTTTCGATTCTTATCATTCTTAGGTTTGGTCTTTTCAGAGTGTCCCAGATTTCCTGGATATTTTGTGTCAGGAGTTTTTTGATTTAGCATTTTCTTTGGTTAACGTATCCATTCCTTCTGTCATTTCTTCAACACCTGAGATTCTTTGTTCCATCTCTTGTTATTCTGTTGGTGAAGCTTGCCTCTGTAGATCCTGTATGAATTCCCAAATTTTTCATTTTCCTCATTCCCTCAGTTTGGGTTTTCTTCATCAATTCTGCTTCTGTCTTCAAGTCTTGAATACTTTCATTCACTTCCTTGCACTGCTTGCATTTTCCTGGATTTCTTTAAGGGATTCATTCATTTCCCCTTAAGGACCATCAGTGGCCATGTTGGAGCAGCAGCAGTCAGCAATGGAGCTTATGGAGAGCAGCTCACTGGACAGCAAATCCATGCTGAGCACCGCCCCCCCCCCCCAGACAAAGCCCTGGGGGGTTGTCTCTATAGGGCCCCTTGCTTCTGCTGTGCCTCATCCTGCTTGCTGCTCTTTTGTTCCTGTTGTATTCTGCATGGTGTGATTACTATGTGAAAGAATCCCACTGTATGTAGTACAGTGTGCTTGTTTCATGGGAAAATCCTGCTTATCACGGGGGAATTTACATGCAGATCATAATGAAGATGACTTTTACGGAGCAATGATGCTTAGAGATGTGAGATTTGCCAAGGATGGAAAATGAAAACAAGGAAGTTCACGCATTATAGAGCCACCTTCTGGATGAGGGAGAGTTCAGCTATGGGAGTGGGAATCCAGGGCTGAATAGCAGCATTTGGACACAGGTTAACCAGCTAAGCCTCCGCAAGCCTCCCAGTTATAAATGGGGCTGGCTGTGGGCAGTGAGGTGTATATAGTGGAGCATGGGAGTGGCTAGCCTCTGAGGCAAGTGGACCCTGGAGCACATTGCTCCAGGGAAACCCTGGTGGGGGACTTGACACCTGAAGCTGAAGTGGCTCCAATGGGGGAGCAGCACATGGGGTCTTAATGGCGGCTACATCCTTCTTGACAAACTGTCATCATCAAATGACATAGAGAAGTCAGACATGGAAGGGAAGGAGGTGATGAAGAAGTTACCCATCTTGTAGAGGGAGACAGCAGGCGAGCAACAGTCAGAGGGAAGATGGCAGTCAACAGGGGTGGAAATTTGTGTCGGATCTTTGTGCCTTGTGCTTAGTGGGGGCTTCTGTGGTTTTTTTAGGTCATGGCTGTATGCCCACATGGTGTCTCCAGAGGAGGGACAACATTCAGGAGCTGAGCCTTGGTGCCACCTCCTGGGGGGTCAGCCGCTGTGTGGAGACACCAGGTGAAACAGAAAAAAATGTGCCTTCCTAACCAGACAGGCAGACAAACATGACAGACAACACAGAAGAAGAAAAGAAAGGGGAATCTCAACACTTAGCTGCCGAAGGGACCAAAAGCACACAACATTGAGAGGCCTTCTTACCAAAACACATCGTCTTGGGGCGCTGTCAGAACAGGTGCCAGGAAAGCGTGCTTCAACGGTGCCTTAAACAGTGACAGCAAAAAACAGATGAAAATCAAAACCCAAAAATGACAACCGCGACGAAAAAAAGGGACCCTGACCCAGGCAAGCTTCAAACCCATGCCAGAAGTCCCACTTCAGGTGCCAGAGGTTGCTGGGTCCTAAGGGCTCCTTGGGGGAGGGGGTGAGAAAGCACAGCATCATCTGGGAGTCACGTGAAAGGCAAACATCGCACTTTAGCCTCCTCCCAGTGACATTGTGTGGTCACCCCTCGTTGGCCAGGTACAGTCAGGACCTCTGACAGCACCTGTTGCTAGGCCCTCAGGCAGACTCCAAGTTGACTCATCTCTAGCCCTCAAAGGCTTTATCTTCCTACACAAGGGGATGTGCTTAGTCTTACTGCAACTTGATATGCCGTGTTTTGTTGACATCCATGGGAAGTCTTTCCTTTTCTGAATAGAAATGGAGGAGAGGTAGGTGGGAGGGGGAGTGACAGGGTGAAGGACTGGGAGGAAAGAAGTGAGGGGTAATTGTGGTCCAGAAGTCCAAAAAAGTAAAAAATAATAAAAGTCAATTCACATTTCTAAGCTTTTTAAGTCACAGTGGAAATATCATAATTGTATATTTCATAAACTCCAGACACTCTAGTTCAAAGCCATATTATTAATTAGCTTTATATTGGTGACTTGCTTTATTGGATCAAGTACTAAAAATTGAAAAACATAACTAGGTTGAGATGCTTTGAGGAGAAATATGAGACAAGGTCTACCATGTTTCTCCAGTTGTAGTCTAGAAGGGTCCACATTCAGATATGTGTGCATAAAAGGAGATTCAATGACCTGTCTTCCAGGAGATCACAGAAGCCCTAGCAATGTGAAATCTGACCTTACCTTCATCACAGATGCAGACCTGAGAACTACTCAGGTGACTCATACTCTCAAACTCACAAGTAAATGAATGCTTATCCAACTGTAAGCTTTCACAAAAAACATTTCCATTCCCCTGACCAGGATAGAGTGGTTCTCGATGTGTAACAAGAGTTTAACATCTACAGATTACATTGGTAGAGTCTTGATCCCTGGTTAAGAAACTCCAGTAAGAGATCAATTTGGCTAGATATTATTCTCTCTTCCCACTCTCTGAAGTTGCCTCCTACTGGCTAAGACTCTCTACATGTCCATGGCTCTTATCCACATGACTCCCCTTCCAGACTCTGATAACCTGTTCAACCATTGGGCTCTTTAAGTCAAGTGTGGTGAAAACTTCACCAACTCCAGACACTTGCTCAGTTCTATATAATTTTAACACCCTGCTCACACCTTTATAATTGAACTCTAAAAATCTATCTCCTTGACTAATCCTTATTTGAATGTGCCATCTCTGTATTCTATTGGATCCTAACTGACAGATAAAAGAAGGTGGCTGATCTCAAGAGACATATGACCACTCAAAGGCAGTAGGAATGGCCATGGCCCTACAAGAGAATGTCTCTGATATCTTGTCTGTGTGAGCACCACAGTCTTTACTCCTCTGTCTCTGGACCAATTCAGTATATTGTAGAACACATGGGGGACCCCTCCCTTTGATCTTTGCAGGCCTCCTTCTCCATCCCAGACTTGTATGCAATGGCTTACTTTTCTAATACTGAATTATAATCATTTCTCCCAGGCTTGCCTTTCTAATATTTCACATATTATTCTATGCTAGGTGTTTCTGAACTCTACTTGTATATCTAAACTTGTGGGTTTTCTATCACAGGCAACTAGTCACTTTAAATGTAAATTTTGGTCATTTAGATCAAATTATTAATATTTTTCTTTTAAGTTTTAAAAGAACGATAACATTTCCTACACGTACTACAATCAAGGACATAAAACATGAATAACTCAGTCAAAATCAAATGAAATAAATCTTTTCCTGGCAGAGATTAAAGTAAAAAGAAAAGTCTTGGTGATTAAGTACCAAGACCAGGATGATATTTGCTTCACAAATGGAGCTTTGCACAGAGAGAAAAGCACACGTCTAGTTGGAATAGGAATTTTCCCTATACCAGCTATTTCAGTAATTATTGCTCAGTGAATTAAGTCTGTTCACAAAAAGCTTAAACTTATCCTTTTGTCTGTGAGCTTTAGTCCTTAACTGAGCCACCTCTCCAAACCCAAAAAGCCTAAACTTAAGGCACACGTGATTCAGGCATGTTCAAAGAACTAGGGGGAAATTTTAGAATGTCTGTAGCTGAGATTCTCTTACATAACTTCTTGTTTACAACACAGCACACGTGATTCTGAGTATAAATCATGTGATCTATACTGCAGGATGATGAAATCATTCTAAGTACAAGTTGAGAACCATCTCTTCAGTGAATTCTACTTGCTTAATATTTGCTTTGTTTTGTGGAGTTAAAGGACCACTTACCTCCTGAGACATTTCTGCATCCTAACTATTGAAGATCATCTTGCATACCCTTAGAGGAACTGTCTGCTTTCCAGTTAACCAGGACCCCAGAAGGGGTCTGCTCATTTCTCCAGCCCTGTCCAAGGGCCTGCTCGTTCCTCCAGCCTTGATCAAGGGCCTGATTGTTCCTCCAGCCCTGACATTCTTGCAGAAATGTTGAGCCTTTTTTTCTGGCCTGCCTCTTGTGCCTGCTTCCTCTTTAAAATTATAGAAGCATAACAAGTAAACATTTACCAGCAATTGGGAAACAAAATGACCTAAACATGCCTCCCTCATTCGACCTGATTGCTTATGCACCAGTTCGCAGTAACTCAATGCACAAGCAAAACTGAAAAGTCTTCTGTACATAAGTCATTCTACAACCACAGAAACGTTCATCATTTCAGCAGAAAGCAACAACATATCTGTTTTTCTCTTTTACTTTTGTTCTTGTTTGGGGCTGTAGAAGGATATTTGTGACATGTAGGAGAAAAAACAGTCTCTGCTGAATAAGGCAGTTATGTTACCACAAGTTTACAGCATTAGGATTTATTCTACATGAGGCAGAGTTAAGATGTCACTAATAATATACAGGCTCATAAAACACTAAGCTATTATTGTGACCTTAATATGGAACTTAGGATTCAGAATATCAATATTGCTTTATAATGGTCTCATAGTCATTTAAATTCACTTGTAGTTTGTCATATTTCTATTTTCAGGTTTTGTCTAAGCCACCTTGACCTTAGATTGTACAGAATAGTTATTTCTTTGCCAACAGTATACTTGAGAATCTCTTGGGGTTCAAAGGGGAAAGACAATAAATTATTTAAAATATCAAGAACCATTCACCCATTTTCTAATTTTCTCATGATTTCCACAATGAGTGAAGGACCACTGTATACACTCAGTCAACCAGCATGACAAGAAGACAATATCCTGGAAAAATATTTGGTGAGTATCAAGATTTGTTGTTGAGGCCTGGGCTGACACAAGGCTTTCTCTGAGGCCCCACTGTGTAAAGAAAGAATGTAGCTCCTTGTCTAAAACCAGGAATATGCTTGCAGATCCAGTGCTGGCCTGGACGAGGGCATGGGCATGGGGGTGGGGCTTTGGATCCTGAGAACCCAACTCTTCGACCCTAAGGGGCTGTAGTTATCAGTCCCAAGGCTGCTGTGTGCTTAGCTTCTGGTGCCCTTGAGATTCCCTGTGTTCCCCTTGTGCAATGTTGTTTGATTAGTCTCTTGCTGACTGTGTGCCATTGTATGACAGTTTCTGCTGACTTTGTCCTACTTTCCTCCTGGAAATAGCATATAAAAAACTGTACTTCTTAATAAGCTTGCTAAGCATAAGACATAGCTTGTGCCAGACCTCCCAAACCCCAGCTTTCCTATCTTTATTATATGTTCACACAAATTTATTTGTGTAAGAGTGTATGGGTGTATGAGTGTGTGTGTGTGTGTGTGTGTGTGTGTGTGTGTGTGTGTGTGTGTGTGTGTGAGAGAGAGAGAGAGAGAGAGATACAGAGAGAGAGAGAGAGAGAGAGAGAGAGAGAGAACCTGCACATGCCACAGTGAACCTGTGGCAGCCAGAGGATAGCTCATGGGAGTAGGTTCTCTCCTTCCACTATGTGGGCTCTGGGGATTAAACTCAGGTCATCAAGCTTGGCAGTAAGTATTTTCCTCATTGAGCCATCTTACTGGTTCAGGAAAGTTTCTTAACCACTCAGTTCTCAGATGCTAATGACACTGAAGTCTTCGCAATGACTTGCTTAGGTAAATAAAGTAACACATACTACTCAGTATGGAGTTTAGTTCACTTACACATATCTCTACCCATGAAATCAAGATTAAATAATAAAGTCATGTAATGTAATAATGACATTAGCATATTTACTCTATATTGGTATAAATATTACCAAAGAAATTATAGTTTCATCCTTTATACTTGAAGACATTGTCTATTCCTATACATTAACCAACACAGAATTATTTTCCATATTAACCACTTTTGAAGATGTGTTTATTAATTTAGTTTTATGTGCAGCAGTGTTTTGCCTATATGTATGCCTCTGTACCATGTGTGAGCCTGGTATCTGCAGGTCAGGAGTGGGTGTCAGTGGGTGCTGGGAAACCAGGTCCTCTGCAAGTGAGTAACTGCTCTCCACCACCGAGTCATTGCTCCAGTCCCTGTTTCTTTAATTTTTAACTAATGTAAAAACATAAAAGCTATACATATTTATGGTTGATATGATGTTTTAACACATGTAATATTTAATTTAAGTTAAATACATCTTCTCAGACACTATCATTTTTATAGTGAATACATTCAAAATCCTGTCTCATAGCTTTTTGAATATACAGTGCATTACCACTTATGAGTGAGATCCTGAAATCCTTGCCTTTCTCTGCCTGGCTCACTCCATTTACATCCTGATCAATAGTTATACTCATGGTACAAATGACAGGTATGATCATTTGAGTGAGGAATGTCCCTCTATTGTCTTGAGTATTTGAACACTTGGTCCCAAGTTGGTAACACTGCTTTAGCCTTGCTAGAGGAAGTAAGCCACAGTCAGTGGACTTTGAGAGCTTAAGGTCTCATTCACTAGAGTTTGCTCTCTATGTTCATGCTTGCAGTCCAAAATGTGAGCTTTTAACTTTCCGCTCTGGCTGGTGTGCCTGCTTGCTGCCAGGGTGGCGATGGACTCTTACCCCATGGAACTGTAAGTCCAAATAAACCCTTTCTTCTGTAAGTTGCCTTAGTTGTGGTATTGTTATATGCAACAGAAAAATAACTAATATAACAGGATTTTGGTCATTTATGACTGAATATTAGTATGTTTTCTGGCTTAGTGTACATAACAAAAAGTTAACTCTGGTTTTTTCCATGTTATTAAAATTAACATTCATTATTTTATGGCTAAATAGCATTCTATTACGTATATGTACCACATTTTCTTTATCCACTCACCATTTGATGGAGCCTTGGGTCATTTTCACTTCTTGTCTACTATAAATAGTGCTTCAGTGAGTGTAAGGATGCCAATGTCTTCCTTGACAATCTGATTTCACTTTCTTTAGAAATATACCTCGTACAGAGATTGATGAATAAATTTCATTAATCTGAAATGAAATGCCAAGTGTCTCTAGACAATGCATTTTCTATCCCTTGGACTTAACTTATATATGGAATGAAATAGTTGAACTAGGTCATATGTTTCAATTGAAAGCTTCAGTAACACTAAACTTCAGAACCAGTTATGCAGGAAATACCCTCCAGTCCTCAGCCCAAACTATTTAGTGTGCTGCTGATTTTGTTAAAGCGATGGCTAGGTTGCTGGAACAAGAGGCCCCAAAATACAGTGACTTGAATAAGATTCAAAAGTTCCTTTCTCTCCTCAGGGACTGTCCAGCTCCTTGGGGCTGAGAGGCTGCTTTGGCTCCAAGGCCAGCAGCTGCTGTGCTTGTTCTCTGCCAGCCCCTGTGTCTCTGCTTCCAAGAGGAACTCTTTCCTCACATTTCCTGTGGAAATGCATGCTTTTCCAAATCCTGAGAAAATTTGGCTAAAAAGAAAACAATGACAAATGTCATAATTTTTCCATGGGAATAAAAGACTACACAGAAAAGTGGTAGGCTATTAATTAGCCATTGCCTGTGGTAACTATGTGTTTCTGGGGCTGCCTGCTTGTGAGTTATTTCTGAAAAGAAAACATTATATATCCAATATATTTTAAACAAGTCTTATGAATGATATTACACAAAATAAGTCTGGGGCACTAAACAAGCTTTTAAATTGGCAATTTCAATGCATGCTTTAATAGAGGTTGTTAACCTTGCTGGGGAAATGGAATGTTACATTATTTGAAAACTACTCAAATCATATTGGGTGGCATTTTCCATATTTGAATATTCCCCACAGGCTAAAGCTCTTTGTAAACATTTTGAGAAAAGAAATGCAAAGAGAAAAAAGTAGGAATGTTGTGGGATGCTTCCATACAAAATCAGAAAATGGTTAAAATCTAAATTGGAAAAAGCAATTCAACTTTCACAGCAAAATCAAAACCAGGGCAAGGAGGCCTGATATTTTCATCTCTGAAAAACAAGCTGAGCTTAGGTTAAACCAAATGGTCGAATAGCCAACCCACCAGCACTTCTGAAAACACTTTAACAAGACAAGGTCAACTCTCCTGAGAAGCAATGTTTCAGGGCTTCATTACTTGTTACAGAACTAAAGAACAAAACACCACATAGAGCATGCGATAAGGTCTGTATATTAATACCATTTCAGATGGTCATCTTTTTAATTTTAACTAGTTGTGACCACATCACTTACCTTTCAATGATTTGATTTGGGGAATCATGTTCCTTTTTTTTTTTTTTTTTTTTACCATTTTGTATATGTTTATATAGTGTTGGTGAATGTACATGGGTGTGTGCCTGAAAGAGGAGAAGCAAGGTTAGTGTTGGGAATCCATAATTCTTCTTTCTACCTTCTTCATTAAGGCAGGAGTTCTCAGTTAAAACAGGAGTGCCCCAGTATGCCTACTCTTGCTAACCAGTTTACTCTGGGGAGATGGTTTGAATGAGAATGGCCCCCGTAGGGTCATGTGTTTGAATGTTTGGTTCCCAGTTGGAGGACTGAGTAGGAAGGACTGAGTAGGTGTGGCCCTGTTGGAGGAGGTCTCTGAGGGTGGGCTTTGTGGTTTCTGAAAGTCTAAGCCAGGCACAATCATCTGTTCTCTCTGCCTCCAATTTAAGGATCAGGATGTAACTCTCAGCTACCGCTCCAGTGCCATGCCTGCCTGCATGCTGCTGTGCTCCTACCATGATGGCCATGGACACATCCACCAATATTGTAAGTAAATCCCCCATTATATGCTTTCTTCTGTAAGTTACCTTGGTCATGGCATCTCTTCATAGTGATAAAACTGTAACTAAGACACCCTATCTTCACTTTCCAAGGCTGGATTTAGAGGTGGGTTGTCATGTTCACACAGCATTTATATAGATCTCCAGTGATCTCAACTCTAGTCCTCAAGTTTTTGGGACAAGAGCTTAACCTCTGGGCCATGTCTCTAGCTCGCATGTTCCTGTCTCTTAAGGATATTCATTATCAATTGTCTATAACTGGAAAATTGTATTATATGTGCCACTGAAATATAGAATTTTTGCCATTGTGTACTGACTCATAGTAACAATAAACAATAAACAAAGTATGAGTTTAATCCAAGACCAATGTCTCTCTCTTCCTGCTGCCTGCAGATCCGGATGTAGATCCCTCAGCTTCTCTTCAGCACCATGTCTGCCTTTGTGTTGCCAAGCTTCCTGCCACGGATTAAGCCTTTGAAACTGTAAGCCAGTCCCAATTAAATGCTTTCCTTATTAATAGTTGCCACGGTCATGGTGTCTCTTTACAGCAACAGGACACTGACTAAGACAGGAATTGGTATCAGGAAGCAGGTTATTGCTGTGATCAGACTGACTATGCTTTTATCTGGAAGAATATGAAATATTTTGGGACTTTGGACTAGAAAAGTGATTGGACATTTTAAGTTGGGCTTAATGGGTCATCCTCGTAGGGACATGGAAGACAGTGGTTCTGAAGGTGATTTAAACTGTGGGGGGGCCTGGCTCAAGAGGTTTCAGAGGAGAAGAATATTAGTAAAGGAGCCTAGAGATCAAGCTTGTGATATTTTGGTGAAGAATATGACTGTTTTCTTCCCTTATCCAAAAAAACAAAAATATGCCTGAGGCTAAGTTGAAGAGTTTTGGATTAGCAGCATTGACAGAGGAGATTTCAAAACACCCTGGTATTGACTGTGTCGAGTGGTTATTAGTGGCCAGTCTTGTGCAGATCCATAATGAAAAAGGAAAAATATAAAATGTACAGTTTGTAGAGAAAAGGGGCACCAGGAAGTGTAATGGAGCTAAGTCCTTTGTTCACGGAGATAATTAGGTTAAAGAAAAGCCCGATGCTAAATGGAGTAAAGGGGGTAGTGACCTCAGTGCAAGATCCCACCCAGCTGAGCTTCCAACTTGTGAAGAGGAACTAAAGAAAAGCAGAGAGCCGGCATGGTGGCACCCAAACCCCAGCAACCAGGAGGCAGAGGCAGGCAGATCTCAGAGTCAGGGCCAGCCTTATCTATAGATCGGGTTTCAGGACAGCCAAGCTTAGGAAGTGATGGACACTAAAATAGAAAGCTAGTGAAAATGTGTTTGAATAAGGGAGCCATGTTCCAGGCTAGCAAGCAGAAGAACTTGGTATCTTCAACCATGCGATTCTGACTTTAGAATCAAGGATAGAAGATTGTGGAACCTCCCTCCGTAACTAAGGAAAGCCGCTGAAGCCAGGCATGTGTCAAGGGTGTCCCTGCATGGAAGCTCAGAGAAGCTGTTGTGTGAAACTGTGGAAGTGAAGCCTGGATTTCACTGGAGATCCCAAGATGTTGAAATTACAAGAGTCATGGGATACCTGCCAAGGACAGCTGCTAACAGGGAGTGGAACCAGCCCAAGAGAAAGAAGCATGTTGCAGTCAACAAAACTGAAAGGATTTGGAGATCTGAAGAGTTCTTTGACATCAGACATGGAGATGTAGAGTTTGGAATTTGTCCAGCTAGTTTTCAGACTTGCTTTGGTACAGTATTTTCTCACTATGCTTCCTTTTGGAACGGTAACGTATATATCCTGTGCCATGATATGTTGGAAATGATAAGCTCTTCAATTTTGATTTTACAGGAGGTTATAGTTAAGAGATTGCCATGAGTCTCAGAAGAGACTTTAAATTTAGACTTTTAAATAAGTTTGAGGCTGTAATAGACCATGGGGACTTTTGAAGTTGGACTGAATGCATTTTTGCATTATGATATGGCTAAAAGCCTATTGGGGCCAGGGAGTGGAATGTGGTAGTTTGAATAAGAATGGCCCCCATAGGCTCATAGAGTTGAATGCTTGGTCACCAGGAAGTGGCACTATTGGGGGTATGGTCTTGTTGAAGGAAGTACATTGCCTAGGATGGTCTTTAGGATTTCAAATGCTCAAGCCAGACCTAGTGTCTCTCTTTTCCCACTGCCTTCCAATCCAGATGTGGAACTCTCAGCTCCCTCTTCAACATCACATCTGCCTGTGTGCCACCATGCTTGCCACCATGCTGATAATAAACCAAACTTTTGTACCTGTAAGCAAGCCCCAATTAGATGGTTTCCTTACTAAGAGTTGCTATGGTCATGGTGTCTCTTCACAGAAACACCAACTAAGACAGTCATTTAAAAATACATAGAATGTGATTTCTTTTTAACTACAGAATAGGGTTAGTTAAGTGCTATGCAGTCATACAGACCTGGGTTTGAATCTTCATAACTCCTGTAAAGCTCTGCACAGTAGCATCTGTCTCTAATCCTGGTGCTTCTGTGTCAGGGAAGGAATTAGAGAGGAGCTAAACTGACACACATAGATATGAACAAGGGACTCTGTCATAATAAACAAGGTGGAAGATAATGCCCCATACCCAAGGTTGTCCTTTGACCTCTATATGTGCATCAACGGCTCACTCATATACGGACACACACACACACACACACACACACACACACACACAGAGAGAGAGAGAGAGAGAGAGAGAGAGAGAGAGAGAGAGAGAGAGAGAGAGAGAGAGAGAAGCAGACACATAACACAAAGAATTTGGGTTGAATAGTTTTAAAAATAAAATAATAATGAAGATACAGAATCACATGAATTTCTGACATGACTTCTTATCCTGCATCAGGATCATTAACATCCACAGAAAAATTGAATACATTTTCTATTGCCTCCATTTATAAGTTAAAGTAGATCGGTGACTACCAACAGATTTTAACTTGACAATAAGGGGAAATATAAAATGGTCAAGAAAAGCAATTTTTGGGGGCCACACAAGATAGAGATTTCATACATCTCTCAATCTCATTTAATACAAAACTTGGTCTGGTGGCTATTCCCACCACCTCCAGCTAGGCTGCTGTGAGCCTAGCAAGAGCAGGAGGGTTGGGGTGAAGATATAGAAGTCTATTACAATATCTAATATTTTATACTTAAGTTTTTATTTTCAAAAGTAAGTTAATCATATGGCCACGATCCCAAATGCACATAACCTCCTCAAAAGTAAGTTAAGGTAGACATTTACTGCAAGAAGAAGCTTCTCTCCCATCTTGCTCCGGACTTCCCTTTTGGAACACTGGTGAGTGTCCTTCCTTGCCCCGGACCCCATCCCTGGGCACCAGCCACTCCAGGGAAGACCTGCCCAACTTGGCCCCAGGTTCTGGCCACCGGGCAGGTTCCCTGCTAGCCCCACCGGAAGGATCCCCTTCTCCAAGACCCCTGGAAGACCCTGTAGTCTCCACACCCTGCCCCCACGCCCATCTGCCCAAGCCCCAAGCCTCTTCCTGAGACTTAGAGGCTGGCCCCCAGCTCCCATCTTGCCCCGGACTTCCCTTTTGGAGCACAGGTGAGTGCCCTAGCTTGCCCCCGACCCCATCCCTGGGCACCAGCCACTCCGGGGAAGACCTGCCCAACTTGGCCCCAGGTTCTGGCCACTGGGCAGGTTCCCTTCTAGCCCCACCGGGTAGGATCCCCTTCTCCACTACCCCTGGCAGACCCTGCAATATCCATGCCCTGCCCCCACGCCCATCCGCCTGAGTCCCAAGCCTCTTCCTGAGACTTAGAGGCAGGCCCCCAGCTCCCATTCTGCCCCGGACTTCCCTTCTGGAGAGAGAGAGAGAGAGAGAGAGAGAGAGAGAGAGAGAGAGAGAGAGAGAGAGGAGGAGAGAGAGGACCTCCCATCCTTCCCTGGACTTCCAATTTGGATAAGAGAGCTCCCATCTGGACAAAAGAGAGAGACTTCCTGAATCTGTCAGGTCTGTCTGAACCAAGTGTGTGGATAAGGCCAAGAACGAACCACAAGGAGATGGGCAGACGTCAAGGCAGAAACATATACAACAAAATGAATAGCAATACAGCATCACCAGGCCCTAGCCCTCCTCCAACACCTAGACCTGAACATCAGAAATTGGAAGAAGCAGAAGAAAACAGCCTTATGAATGACATCATGAAGAAGCTAGAGGCTTGTGTAGAGGAAAAGACAAAAAAATGTGAAGAAAGCTGTAAACAACTAGAGGAAAGGGCAAACAAATTAGAAGAAATCAATAAGGTCCTGGAAGAAAACAATAAAGTACTGAGAGAAAATCAAGAAAAATCAATGAAACAAATGAAGGAAACAGTCCAAGACCTGAAAAGGGAAATAGAAAAAATGAAGAAGACACAAACAGAGGGAATGCTGGAAATAGAAAATCTGAGTAAACGATTGGGAACTTCAGATGCAAGTATAATCAACAGAATGCAAGAGATGGAAGAGAGGATCTCTAGCGTTGAAGATACAGTAGAAGAAATACATTCATCAGTCAAAGAAAACACTAAAGCCAACAAAGTCATGAACCAAAATGTCCAAGAAATTTGGGACACCATGAAAAGACCAAACCTAAGAATAATAGGGGTCGAAGAAGGAGAAGAATACCAACTCAAGGGCACAGAAAATATATTCAACAAGATCATAGAAGAAAACTTTCCCAACTTAAAGAAGGAAATGCCTATGAAGATACAAGAAGCGTATAGAATACCAAACAGACTAGACCCCCCAAAAAAGTCCCCTCGCCACATAATAGTTAAACAACTAAACGTACAGAATAAAGAAAGAATATTAAGAGCAGCAAAGGAAAAAGGCCAAGTGACATATAAAGGCAAACCCATCAGAATAACACCCGATTTCTCAATGGAGACTTTGAAAGCCAGAAGGACCTGGACAGATGTAATGCAGACACTAAGAGACCATGGATGTCAGCCTAGACTAATATACCCAGCAAAACTTTCAATCACCATAGATGGAGTGAACAAGACATTCCATGACAAAGCCAGATTTAAACAATACTTATCCACAAACCCAGCCCTACAGAAAGCACTAGAAGGAAAATTCCAACCTAAGGAAGTCAGATACACCCTCGAAAACACAGGCAACAGATAAAGCCACAGCAGTAAACCCCAACGTATAGAAGTACACACACATCACCACCAAAAAATAACAGGAATGAACAATCACTGGTCATTAATTTCCCTCAATATCAATGGACTTAATTCACCTATAAAAAGACATAGGCTTACAGAATGGATACGAAAGCAGGACCCATCTTTCTGCTGCATACAAGAAACACATCTCAAATTCAAAGATAGACACTACCTAAAAATAAAAGGCAGGGAAAAGACTTTCCAATCAAACAGTCTTAAGAAACAAGCAGGTTTAGCCATCCTGATATCCAGCAAAAAAGACTTCAAACTAAAATCAATCAAAAGAGATCAAGAAGGGCATTACATACTCATCACAGGAAAGATCCACCAAGATAAAGTCTCAATTCTGAATATTTATGCCCCAAACACAAGGGCACCCACATATGTAAAAGAAACATTACTAAAGCTTAAATCACATATAAAACCCCACACATTAATAGTGGGAGACCTCAACACCCCACTTTCACCACTGGACAGATCTCCCACATTGAAACTTAACAGAGAAATAAAGGACTTAACTGATGTCATGACTCAAATGGACTTAATCGATATCTACAGAACATTCCATCCTAACAAAAAAAGAATATACCTTCTTCTCAGCACCCCATGGAACCTTCTCTAAAATCGACCACATACTTGGCCACAAAACAAATCTAAACAGATACAAAACAATTGGAATAACCTCCTGTGTTCTATCAGACCACCATGGTCTAAAGTTGGATTTCAACAACAACAAAAACTACAGAAAACCTACAATCTCATGGAAACTGAATAATACCCAACTGAATCACCAATGGGTTAAGGAAGAAATAAAGAAAGAAATTAAAGACTTCCTAGAGATCAATGAAAATGAAGACACCACATATCCAAATTTATGGGACACTATGAAAGCAGTACTAAGAGGGAAATTCATAGCACTAAATGCCCACATAAATAAGTTGGAGAAATCTCACACTAGTGACTTAACAGCACACCTGAAAGCTCTAGAACAAGAAGAAGCACAGTCTCCCAGGAAAAATAGAAGCCAGGAAATTATCAAAATGAGAGCTGAAATCAATAAAATAGAAACAAAGAGAACAATACAAAAAATTAATGAAACAAAGAGTTGGTTCTTTGAGAAAATCAACAAGATAGACAAACCCTTATCCAAACTAACCAAAAGACAGAGAGAGAGCATCCAAATCAACAAAATCAGAAATGAAAAGGGGGACATAACAACAGACATTGAGGAAATCCAGAGAATCATCAGGTCATACTTCAAAAACCTCTATTCGACAAAACTGGAAAACCTAAAAGAAATGGATAACTTTCTGGATAGGTACCACATAGCAAAGTTAAATCAAGACCAGATAAACTATTTAAATAGTCCAATAACCCCTAACGAAATACAAACAGTCATTAAAAGTCTCCCAACCAAAAAAAGCCCAGGACCAGATGGTTTCAGCGCAGAATTCTACCAGCTCTTCAAAGAAGAGTTAATACCAATACTCTCTAAATTGTTCCACACAATAGAAACAGAAGGAACATTACCAAACTCCTTCTACGAGGCTACAATTACCCTAATTCCTAAACCAAACAAGGATACAACAAAGAAAGAGAACTACAGACCGATCTCCCTCATGAACATTGATGCAAAAATACTCAATAAAATACTGGCAAACAGACTCCAAGAACACATCAAAACAATTATCCACCATGATCAAGTAGGATTCATTCCAGGGATGCAAGGGTGGTTCAACATACGAAAGTCCATCAATGTAATACACCATATAAACAAACTCAAAGAAAAAAACCATATGATCATCTCACTGGATGCAGAAAAGGCATTTGACAAAATCCAACACCCCTTCATGATAAAGGTCTTGGAGCGATCAGGAATACAGGGAACATACCTAAACATAATAAAGGCAATTTACAGCAAGCCAACAGCCAACATCAAATTAAATGGAGAGAAACTCAAAGCAATTCCACTAAAATCAGGAACGAGGCAAGGCTGTCCGCTCTCCCCATACTTATTCAATATAGTACTTGAAGTTCTAGCCAGAGCAATAAGACAACATAAGGAGATTAAGGGGATACAAATTGGAAAGGAAGAAGTCAAGCTTTCCCTATTTGCAGATGACATGATAGTATACTTGAGCGACCCCAAAGATTCCACCAAGGAACTGATACAGCTTATAAACACCTTCAGCAACATAGCAGGATACAAGATCAACTCAAAAAAATCAGTAGCCCTCCTATATACAATGGACAAAGAAGCAGAGAAGGAAATCAGAGATACATCACCCTTTACTATAGCCACAAATGACATAAAATACCTTGGGGTAACACTAACCAAGCAAGTGAAGGACCTATATGACAAGAACTTTAAGTCCCTGAAAAAAGAAATTGAAGAGGATGTCAGAAAATGGAAAGATCTCCCATGCTCATGGATAGGCAGGACTAACATAGTAAAAATGGCAATCTTACCAAAAGCAATCTACCGATTCAATGCAATCCCCATCAAAATACCAACACAATTCTTCACAGACCTGGAAAGAATAATACTCAACTTCATATGGAAAAACAAAAAACCCAGGATAGCCAAAGGAATCCTGTACAATAACACAACTTCTGGAGGCATCACGATCCCTGACTTCAAGCTCTACTATAGAGCTACAGTAATAAAAACAGCTTGGTACTGGCATAAAAACCGACATGTGGACCAATGGAATCGAATTGAAGACCCTGACATTAATCCGCACACCTATGAACATATAATTTTTGACAAAGAAGCCAAAAGTGCACAATGGAAAAAAGAAAGCATCTTCAACAAATGGTGCTGGCAAAACTGGATATCAACATGTAGAAGGCTGCAAATAGATCCATATCTATCACCGTGCACAAAACTTAAGTCCAAGTGGATCAAGGACCTCAACATAAATCCAGCTACTCTGAACCTGCTAGAAGAGAAAGTAGGAAGTAGTCTTGAACGCATTGGCATAGGAGACCACTTCCTAAATAGAACACCAGTAGCACAGACTCTGAGAGAAACAATCAATCAATGGGACCTCTTGAAACTGAGAAGCTTTTATAGAGCAAAGGATACGGTCAACAAGGCAAAGCGACAGCCTACAGAATGGGAAAAGATCTTCACCAACCCCACATCTGACAGAGGACTGATATCCAGAATATATAAGGAACTCAAGAAATTAGACATCAAAATGACCAACAGTCCAATTAAGAAATGGGCTATAGAACTAAACAGAGAATTCTCAACAGAGGAAACTCAAATGGCCGAAAGACATTTAAGGAATTGCTCAACATCCCTAATCATCAGGGAAATGCAAATCAAAACAACTCTGAGATACCACCTTACGCCTGTCAGAATGGCTAAGATCAAAAACACTGAAGACACCTTATGCTGGAGAGGATGTGGAGCTAGGGGAACTCTCCTCCACTGCTGATGGGAATGCAAGCTTTTACAACCACTTTGGAAATCAATATGGCGCTTTCTTAGAAAATTGGGAATCCATCTCCCCCAAGATCCAGCTATACCACTCTTGGGCATATACCCAAGGAATGCTCAACCACACCATAAGAGCACTTGTTCAGCTATGTTCATATCAGCATTGTTTGTAATAGCCAGAACATGGAAACAACCTAGATGCCCTTCAACTGAAGAATGGATAAACAAAATGTGGTACATATACACAATGGAATACTACTCAGCAGAGAAAAAACAATGACATCATGAGGTTTGCAGACAAATGGATGGATCTAGAAAAAAATCATCCTGAGTGAGGTAACCCAGACTCAGAAAGACAAACATGGTATGTACTCACTCATAGCAGAATACTAGACATGAAACAAGGATGACTTGTCTGCTACTCACATCACCAGGGAGGCTACCTGGAAAACAGGACCCCAAGAAAGACACAGGGATCGCCCAATGACAGAGAAATGGAATGAGATCTACATGAACAGCCTGGACATGAGTGGGGGTAGTGAAAGGCGAGGGTCGAGGGAAAGAGAGCTTGGGGGAGCGGGAGATCCCAGCTGAATCAACAACAGAGAGGGAGAACAAGGAATAGGAGACCATGGTAAATGAAGACCACATGAGAATAGGAAGAAGCAAAGTGCTAGAGAGGTCCACAGAAATCCACAAAGATACCCACACAACAGACTGCTGGCAATGGTCAAGAGACAGCCCGAACTGACCTACTCTGGTGATGGGATGGCCAAACACCCTAATTGTTGTGCTAGAAACCTCATCCAACTACTGAGGGATCTGGATGCAGAGATCCATGACTAGGCCCTGGGTGGATCTCTGGGAGTCCAATTAGCGAGAATGAGGAGGGTTTATATGAGCGAAAATTGTTGAGACCAAGGTTGGATAAAGCACAGGGACAAATAGCCAAATGAATGGAAACACATGAACTATGAACCAATGACTGAGGGGTCCCCACTGGATCAGGCCCTCCGAATGGGTGAGACAGTTGATTGGCTTGATCTGTTTGGGAGGCATCCAGGCAGTGGGACCGGGTCCTGTGCTCATTGCATGAGTTGGCTGTTTGAAACCTGGGGCCTATGCAGGATTGTTTGGCTCTGCCTGGGAGGAGGGGACTAGACCTACCTGGACTGAGTCTACCAGGTTGACTTCAGTCTGTGGGGAAGGCTTTGCCCTGGAGGAGATGGGAATGGGGGGGGGGGTTGGGGGGAAGGTGAGGGGGATGGGAGGGGGGAGAACAAGGGAATCCGTGGCTGATATGTAGAACTGAATTGTATTGCAAAATAAAAAAAAAAATTTAAAAAAAAAGCAAAAAAAAAAAAAAAAAAAAAAGAAGAAGAAGCTTCTCTGATGAGGCTTGAGTAATGAACTGATCTATGGGTATCACAATATGCCACTAAGGGGCATTTTATTACTATGTTCATTTAGCAGAATAATAGTAGTAGGTTTTCCCATAAGGCCCATGACCTATCTGGTCTCAGGTTACTGGCCTTTTTGACAGTGTCAGGTATGGGTTTCATTTTGTGTAATGGGCCTTAACTACAAGCAAAAATTCATGCCATTATTGCACCAGTGATTATATCTTGCCATATAGGTCATTGTTGTAGTTCACAGGGTTTATATCTTGGTGAGACTGATGATTGTTTTTCTCCTCTGGTAATGTGCAGAGTACCTTCAAGCACAATGAATGCTAACCAATAGAGATGAAGCTTTCAGTTGGGTACCTGCTAGATTTCAACATGTTCTATGATTCAAATGTGCAGTGTCTTTAGCCAAACAGTCTTACTGCCAAGCTATGGAGAGTAACCGACAGCATTAGCTATAGCTTGTAATGTTATCTCACTGGCCAAAAGAGGTAACCCATGCTGTGAACATATATTGCTACGATTGATTGATAAATAAAATGCTGATTGGCCAGTAGCCAGGCAGGAAGGAAAATGTAGACGGGACAAGGAGAGAGGAAAATGCTGGGTGGAAGAAGGCTGAGTCAGGAGATGCTGCCAGCCGCCATGAAGAGAAGCATGATGTAAGATACTGGTAAGCCACGAGCCACATGGCAACTTATAAATTAATAAAAATGAGTTAATTTAAGATATAAGAACAGATAGCAAGAAGCCTGCCATGGCCATACAGTTTATAAGTAATGTAAGTCTCTGTGTGTTTACTTGGGGGATGTGAGTGGGAGAGATTTGTCCCGACTGCCGGCAGGCTGGGACACAGGAAAAACTTCAGCTACAAACTCAGCCTGGTACTGGTACTTTATTTAGTAGCATATGATGTCTAGTTGGGATATTGACACCCAATATGGTAATGTCTACCTCATACCCTTTTACTCAATTCTCAGGGGAAAGGGAGCAGAAAGATTATAAGAGCCATCAGTGATGGATAACTTTCAGGCACAGCAGGGCAGATGCACATCTGAATTTGCAGAGACTGTGACAGCATGCACAAGACCTGTTCAAGCCCAAGCCAGACAAAAATTTAACCATGAAGACAGATGGTGGGCATGCAGTCCTTACCCAAGGAACTATTGGTGTTTGATTATTGCCAGGTGGTGGAAAGATAGTTTTCTTAAACGGAGTTACACTTTATATATCAACCACTCAAGAGCAGGCACCATTCCCAGGAGTAGTAAGCCATCACAAATGGGACTCCATGGGCATGTATTTTAAGACAGAGAACACTAAGTTGAGTAGGCAAGGGCATGGGGGAAGATCTGGAGTTTCAGATGAAGAATGAATATGATTAAAATATATTGTATGAAATTCTCAAAGAATTGATTAAAAATAGTATTTAAGCTAAAAAGACAAGAATAAATCTTTTGTAGTTTCGTGACATATACACATGCAGATATACACTCATGAACACATACCCATTAAAACCTACAGTTTGTGTATAAGAGAAAATGTGGTATTTGTCCTGATTCTGGCTGAACATAATCATTTTTAGTGTCATTCATTTTCCTAGAAATGTCACGATTTTGCTTCTTTTACTTGTATAAATTTTTGGATATCTGCATACCACATTTTTAACCCAACCATCTACTGATGAATATGAAGGCTTGTTTCAGCTTTTAGCTATTGTGTAGAGTACAGCAATGAACACGGATGTGCAGGTATCTCAATGGTAGGACTTAGAATCCTTCAGGTATAGACCCAGGAGTGTTACAGCTAAACAATTATTTGAAATAAACAATGAAACTAGATAATTGACTAAATAACTAAATAAGAAAAAAAATATAAAAAACAAGACAATAAATTAAATTAAAAAGTAATTACAAATTTAAAGTGAAATAGAAGGGTATAAATGCAATTGTGTTTAAAAACCAGATTCTCTTTTAAATACTTTTTATTTCTTCTTTGATAATTTCATATATATGTACAATGTATTGTGATCATATCTATTCCTCATGTAAACTATATTCTCTATGAAAATTTTTAATTATCAATAGAAGCCATAAAAGACACTAAACCAAATGTCTGAAAATAAATGAATTTGTCAGACTTTTAAAAAGGAAGCTACAGTAGCAATAAGTTTTTATACAATCAGATATTATAGTCTTAAGTACACAGCAGGTTTCTTCGTCTTTAAACACAATAAAAACTGGGGGAGAAGGAGGGCTTGAGGAGTAAAATGATTCATATTTATGAATGTATGAAATACCTAAGGGCAGGTAGTATCAAGACCATGACTGTAACAACATGGAGATAAATACGTTGATACATCCATAGAGAAAAACACATTGATAGAAAGACAAAAATGAGAAAAGTAGAGGGACATAGGGCAATATTAATAAAGGATGGTCCTCTAAAATAATGAAAGAACTGTTAAACTGTTTATATCTTAAATGTCTGTATCTGTAATGTGTAGCAGATTCAGATAGAAACAAATCTCAGGAAGGCCACTGGCATTCTCAGGTTGATGCTTTTGGCATCAAAGCCATGGCCTAAAGTAGGGAGCCAGTTCTTGGGTGTCCTGTGGAGGATGAGACTAGAGTCATAACTCACCCTGTGGGGGAAAATGAACACAGTGTGGATAGTAGAGGCAGAAAACAGAAAATGCATCAAAATCTGGGCAGAGGCAAGGATTTATTCACAGAACAGAAACGTCAGAAAACTACTAATAATTTGCCAGCAGACTGCATGGAGTTGAAAAGCTTCAGACCACCAAGGAGAATGATCAGCAGTGTGAAGAGACAGTCTTCAGAATGGACGAAGCCTGTGCCAACTCCATCCAGCAGGAGATTAACATGCAGAATATATAAAGAACTCACAATCTTCAACACCAGGTGCATACCTCTTACCCTTACTTCCAGGGCTACTAAAGTCTTTACTGAGGAGAATTGAACTCAGAGTAAAATACTCATTTATATCTTAGTTTACCTAAATGGTAATTAATACATTCCCCCACAAGAAAAGAAATAAAATATTTACAGTGGTTGCTTGATACCAATTTCCTATTGTGCTTATCTAAATAAAAAGTTAAAAAATTTCTTTAAGCATGGCCAAGAAAAATCTCTCCTTGAATTCTGTGTTAGCTTCCTCTCTTTGTCTTGGCTGAGGTGCCTCTGTGTGTCACATACTGTGCCTGCCACTGATAATGAGTTCTCTCTGTTTCAAATTCCCTTGGATGCTGGCCAGGTACCTGTCACTGCATTGGTTTCTAAAAAGCAAAGAGCTCCAGAAATGCTGCTGGCTTCATTCTCACCCAGAAATGCTGAGAGACCATGATGTCGTGTCCTCTGGCTCTTTCTGGGTTTTGTGTATTCTTGGCTACTGGAAGAATGTTTTCATAACACTCCAGCAGAATGAGAAAACATGTCCTCTCGAGAATAACTGGTTGGTTATCTTCCCCATTGCTGTAAGAAAATGCCTGACAAGAAGCAGCTTAAGGAAGGAAGGGTTTATTTCAGTCTGAGAGTGTAGACCTTCATGGTGACAGGTGCTGGAGACGGTTGGTCACATTGTGTCCACCAATGAGAAGTAAAGGAAGAGTAACACCTGTGCTTACCTAGCATTCATTCTCCTTTTTATCCGGTCCAGGACCCCAGCCCATGCAACAGTGCTGCCCACATTCAGGATAGGTCTTCCATTTTCAGCTAATCCTTCACAGACATCTGCAGAAGTGAACCTAAAATAACCCCTCACCGATGTGCCCAGAGGTTTGTCTCCTCTGTGAGTCTAGATCCTGTTAGATCCACAACCAGTTAACTATTACAAGCCAAGATGTGGAGAAACAGATGCCTGTTATGGGTTACAAGCAAATACTATTTTATCAGACTAGCTGTTTATTTCCTGCATGAAGTCTGTCTTTAAAGCATTTGTGGGGGGGGGGGGGGGTTGTTTTTTTGTTTTTTTTTTTTTTTTCCAAGACAGGGTTTCTCTGTGTAGCTTTGCGCCTTTCCTGGAACTCACTTGGTAGTCCAGGCTGGCCTCGAACTCACAGAGATCTGCCTGGCTCTGCCTCCCGAGTGCTGGGATTAAAGGCGTGCGCCACCACCGCACAGCTAAAGCATTTTTTAGTGTTAACATTGAACAAACAACTCTGTTCAATATAAAAAGACATTAACCAGGTCTACATGAAATATGTGTACACTGTTTTTTCTTACCTTTATTTTTGCATCTCTGTACCAGGATGGCATGCTGTTGTAAAATTACATGGAGGGTGGCCTCGAACTCACAGAGATCCGCCTGGCTCTGCCTCCCGAGTGCTGGGATTAAAGGCGTGCGCCAAGTTCGAGGCCAGCCTGGACTACCAAGTGAGTTCCAGGAAAGGCGCAAAGCTACACAGAGAAACCCTGTCTCGAAAAACCAAAAAAAAAAAAAAAAATTACATGGAGGTAGTATCAGTAAATGCTCACATGTGTACAGTACTTCCCACATCTTCATAGAGAGTAATTACCTCCCTGTCCATAATTCTGCTTCGGTAAGAATTAATTCTTATCAGTAAGCTTCATTCAGTGTTTGCTGCATTCAAAAATAAGTGCTTCAGTGGGAAGCAATGTAGGAACTGAAAAAAACTACTAAATTTGCTATAACTTCAAAATTCAATGAAATATTGACCATATTTTCTGATGTTGAGGTTTTCCCTTCACTTTCTGCCCTTTGAGAGCTGCTGGAGAGGCTGAATGTCTGGCCTTGGGCTCTGCATTAAATCTATGCCTCTGTGGTTGGAATTGGAACATACTGACCCCATTTAATAGCCTTCAAACAAGGCTAGTAACATGTAAGTGTCACACTGATTCATTATTTTATGGGAAAAATAATAATCCTAAAATTCTTTACAGAGAAAACTGGGGCAGGGAGAGGAAAAGCATTTGCTTCCTTCCCAGAGCTGTCTCCAGGTGATAGCTCACTGCTCACTTAACCCCTCTAGATCCTGGTTTACTTGTCTCTTTACGTGACAGGCTCAGACATGATGATGGCTCAGCTCTCATTACGAGATTCTAGAGCAGGGGTCCTCAACCTTCCCAATGCTGCAACCCTTTAATACAGTTCTTCAGGTTGTGGTGACCCTCAACCACGAAATGACTCTGTTGCTATTCTAAAATTGTAATTTTTGTTATGAATTGTAATGTAAATACCTGATATGCAGGATACCTGATAATCGATTCCTGTGAAAGGGTTGTTTAACCCGCAAAGAGGTCATGACCCACAGGTTGTACTGCTCTACATGGAAAGAACCTTTACTAAACAATCAAGTGGAATAGTAGCTATGACAGAAGCCATCTATCTTAGTGCTGAAAGTTGGGGGTGGGAGGCCCCAGGGTCCAGCTTGACTATCTGGAAAAGATCTTTCATCATCATATGTAAGTGATGGTTATCTGATATACTGCAGATTGGGAGGGAGGATTCAACAGGTAATTATGTTAAACACTTAGCATACAACTTCCAGCTAAATAAGTCATAACCAGAACCAATATTTCATATTTACAGGGAAATAGTTCCATATCTGGATGCCACATTGTTCTTACATTTCAAAATAATTATTACAGAAGTATTGATATGACCACAATTTAGCCAGATCCTGGAAGACAAGGGAAGAGGAGAAGAGAGGAAAGGTCCAGAGGCTGGTTGCCTTCTTTAAACTGCTGGAGAACTGTGAATGACATATGCGAAGCTCTCATATATGGACATCCATTAATTGGCTCATGGCCACTGCTGTGTACTGTAAAATGTTAGTAATTTAAAAACATTTTCTTGACTGGTAGTAAACAATTTTGTTTGCAATGCATGTGCTCAAATGCTCTGGGTTTCTTTTTCTTTGTTTAAATTTTACACTCAGTCACCGGCCAGAAGAAGTTCCACATAAAAAGGGATACTGCAGAGCTGTCAGAGGATGGAATCAGTGAGTCACAGAAGAACAGTTATATTTGATTCCTTTTTTCTAACCACTCCCCAGAGAAACTTCATCCAAATACATTTGGTCTTATGCAGGACTTTAAAATTTACAGAGGAAAGGGGATAAAAAAAAATCTTAAAGAGAAGTTAAAGATTTATTAAGATTGGAGAAAAGTAAAGAAATGGTTCTATATTTTATTACAAATATTGAAAGCCAATTTCTGTTTCCTGGATTTAATACTTGTGGTTTGCCCAACACAGCCATTTCATATTTGTTGTAGAAGCAATTTTTTCAACTTCTAGTGATAGAGTAGGATTGAAATAATAACCTAACTTTGCAATACGGGTTAATGTTGTTCTCAGATATAAAAACGTATTTTCTATGATGATAATCGTGCTCTCCTCCCTTGCTTTTAAAATCAGTTCCAAATATTGCCTACAATGTAATCCCCACTGCACATGATTTTACATATTGAAAGCTCTCCTTTGACTCCATAGTACCTTCAAAGTCAAAATGAAGATTCTCGCCTGATTGGCCAACACTGTCTGGCATGCTGCTTTGGGGAATTGGGCTTCATAGTTTCCCCAGCTCACATTTAGCCTTCTGTCCCACTTCCTCCACTTGTCGATCATTTCCATCTCCTTAGACCCTTCCCCTCATCCCCATCTGTATTCAGCTCAAAAGGCACTTCCTTCCAAATTGGTGTTCTCAAACTCTCTCTCTAAACTTACATATTTCAAATGGATTTCCTGAAAGAGAATGTCGTCTACAAACTTTTGTGACTATGCCCTCATGGTTCACCGGGACTTTTAAAATTGACAGAAAGCATGAGAGGACAGTTCTTGAGTTAAACTTCTGCTTATCTTGCATTCCCAAGCAAGCTACCCCCCTCTTTGGTTTTAATTAAAACATGTGGTCACCGATAGTAGCAGTAAGCCAACAATATTTATTGAGACAGGTTCTATTTTGAGGCATCAAGGTCCCTGATTTCTTAGAATTTGCATTCAAGTGAGAAGAAGAAAATAAACATATAAGCAATGACACCAGCAAGAAAAAAGCTGCTTTTCAGTAGTGGTGGCATCGTGACGGCCTGTGACACGTTCACAAGAAAGATTTTAACCATCACCACTTCCCTAATGAGACATTCTGCGGAGGTGAAATATCCTGAATGTCTTAGCACAAATCTGTTATTGCCCCACAGCCTACTCACTCATTTCACAGAACCCCTTAACCAGCAACATCCTATTCAATCACAGAACACAGTCAGTGGGCAGCATGACGTTATATCATTGATACCTGGTGACATTCCTCTTCTTGTATTCTAGTCTCAACCTGAGATCTGATTTCTCCTTTGCTGAAACCTGGAATTTACAGTAACACCTCATTCACTCTCACTGACCTTGACTCACAGTGGAGGCTAGTGTCGCCTCAGAGGCCGTCAGAGATGATGTTGTGAAAGTGCATCAGCGGTAGATGTGAAAGCTTCTGAAATTACAGTGCTTTCCCATTATCTATGGGTTTAGCTTCTACAGGTTCAGTTACCTAAGGTCAACCAGGGTCCAAAAATATTAAATAGAAAATTTCCAAAATATCAGAACAGTTTAGGAATGTGTTTCTGAGAAGCATGGTTAAACCTGTGCATCGTGCTCTATCACACAGAGTGTGACCATCTCTTCCACCACACCCATGTGTAGATTCACCTGCCTGTCAGCCACTTAGGAGTTGTCTGAGTTATCAGATTGTTGCATATTACAACGCTTGAAGTAAAAGAACCTTACTTAATAAGAACCCCAAAGTGCAAGAGTGGTGGCTATTTAGATATTCCTAAGAATAGCTATGAAGTGCTTCTCTAAATGAAAAACTGAAAGCTCTCAACTTATAAGAAACCTACATACTAAAATTAATAAGATCTACAATATAGTAAGATATTTTGAGAAATGATATTCACATTTTATAATTTCTTGATTTTGTTACTAGACACTATCTTTTCCAGAGCTTGACTTATAAACTAAACTTGACCAAACATATGCACCATAGGACATCTATGCAGCATGTACAGGTGCTAGGATCACCTGCAGCTTCAGGTAACCACTGAGACTCTTGGAATGCACCCTTGAGGAAATGACAGGTGTCCATCATATTTTAACACTGTGACAAAAAAATGCCTGAAAAAAAATTAAAGAAAAAGAGATCTGGCTCACATTTTGGAAGTCTCAGTCCCTTGTCATTTGGCTCCACAGCTGGTGGGCTTATTGAAAGGCAGAACATCACACTGGAAAGGGCATAGGGAGGCAGAGCTGATCAGCTCATGGTGGCCAGGAAGCCAAGGGGGTGGGGTAGGAACCCAGAGACAGCATAGACTTCAAAGACTTAACCCTATGAATTATCCTCCAAATACTAAGAGCCTGTTCAGCCAGGAAGTTATCAGTGCATTACATCATGGATGGAATCAGAGCTTTCCTGATTCGGTCACCTCGAATTCCTCACCACCTGTCAAGCAAGCTTCAACACATGAGCTTTGGAGGAAACATTTCATCAAACCATAGCAGAAGATAGGCATTTATTGCTTGATCCCTATTAAAAAAAAAAAAAAACACTTAACAGAAGGGTATCCTCTGTGTGTTTCCACCTCTTTCTTAGCATACAGTATTTCAGCAGAAAAAAAAAAACACTATTTCAGGACTATTGACATTACAAATATATTCATACTTATAAGTATCAGCTGAAGATCTATAGAGCTTAGGATCATTGTGTGAAAAGAATTCTGTTACATTTTTGAATCTGTATTTAAAATTAACATAGTTTTGGGCTTTCTCCAGTAAAATATAAAATACAGAATATTATATCATTTTAAAAGATGATTGAGTAGTCAAAAATCTATCAGCTATATAATAAAACTTTTCTATTACTATGAAAAGTTAAATGTAACCAAATAGTCACTTTCTTGAAATTTACAAAAGACTGTAAATGTTTCAATTAACTATTTAGAATTTCTTATTTTTAATCTATATTTATTACTTTTTTAAGATTTTAGGAAGAAATTTATTTCTAACATTCTACCAGAGTCCTCAAGTAAAACTCAATTTTAATTATAATTCAAATATTAAGAGCACAGTTTGTATTTTTGAGAGAGTACAGGTAAAATCTTCTACTCTGGGAGATCTGTAATGCATCTCAGGGAGACTTGTTTGCTTTAGAAGTATAGAAAATATTTACATATCTTCTTTTTAAACATATTTTAAGTGTTTGTTATTTCTTTGAGAATTTCGTATTTTTCACATCCCATCCCCTAGCTCCCCTTAGATCCACCCCTACCTCCTTCTTTTACCCAACTTTAGAGAGATTCTCTCATTTGTTCAACTTTACATCACAAGTCAATCTTGGTACAGGGATTTGAACCTGGATTCTTCTGTGTACACACTCCTGGGGAGAGCTGCTCTTCACTCCCCTGCCTGGCCCTGCCCACCATGCCCTGTCTGACTTTGATAATTGTCTGCTCCAGCCCAATGACGGAAACACGGAGCATTTCTTGGCTAACGTGGGAGCCTTTCCACTAGTCAGCTTGTTGATACCCAGCTTTCCTTTCTCTGTTCTCCTCCCTAGAAATGATGTTCTTTAAAGTCAAAACTTCAAATTTTCAAAAGCCAAATATATTTTAATTCAAAATTGCAGGCCAGAAGGAAGCCACAGTAAGTAGACGGAAGCCTAGCTTCCATTGAGAATCAAAGGAGAGCTAGATTACTCTTTTCTGAAGAACAAGTCTGTGCTTATGGTAGAGAGGGCCATGGACAAATACTTTTTACTTGCTCTTCCCAGGTAAAATTCCAACTTTAAAAGATAATGTGCAATTCATAGGTCCATATGAAGTTCAGTGATTTATCGATGAAGGTTTACACAACTTTACAGACAAACATCCACAGCTGCCAGGTGCTGCTGTGAACCCATGTGCAGCAGAAAAAGCAAAAGAATAACCCCAAATGGACATAGGATCAGGAACTATTGGTCCATTCTAGCCCCAGGATGCCTCCAGTAAGATGTCACTGACAACCCTGACTGGGCCTGGATTCCAGATGAAGATTTGGACTTCCATGGAAGTTAGCCAAAGCATGACAGGTCAACTGAAGCGCAGGCTGTGAGCACAATCCTACCTGTCCCAAGTAAGAGCTGGCAAGGTCTTGTCCAGTCTGGAAGAAGAGGGGCGATGAAGACCTTGGCATCCCACCCTGCAGACATCATTCCTACTCACTTCTTTGTTCCCATGGGATGGTGTGTGGAAGGGAAAGAGTGTGTCCCTGGAGAAGCTGAGGAAAGCTGATCTTTCTCCATGGCAACACATTCCCCATTGCATTGCTATATGACCTTAAGCAGGTGTTCAATTACCATGAATTTTAAAACCCTCATGTGCAAAGGGAGATGCTAATATATGTCTCCAAGAAACGATGTGCAGAGAGAGTGAACAAATGTGGATGTGTGTCTTGTTTACAGGAGGCAATGAAAATGCTAAAAGGTATTATAAATATTTTTGTTCTAATTACTTAATAACTGTACATTGGGCGTTAAGTATAGAAATCATGAAAAAGAAAGAAAAGAACAGCAGTTTCTCTTAATAAAGAATTTTTCATGCAACTGGGAAAAAACATAGCTATGAATAACACCTGAGGGCTACTAAGTGAGAAGGTGAATGGAAATGCTTTAAGGAGGCAGGGAAAGGATACTTAAAGACTGCTGGTTTTAAACAGCATTGGGAAGATTTCCAAGAGCAGAGGGGTTTTTGACTCAGACTTGACTCATCAAGGAGTGGAAGGTAAATGACAGAGAAGGAAAAGAAATAATGGGTTTAAGGGGTGAGCCCTCCCTCCCAGAAGGCTTGGACCTTCACACCAGCTTACAAATGATTGTCATGGCTTTATTAATAAAAATGCAGTGCTCAACACCACCAACACAGCTTCTGTCATTTTTTTCTATTGTAACAATAGTCAGAAACAAATCCAAAAGACACATTTCCATACTGAAGGCTATTTCGCAGGTTGCAAGTCTGGTTGCAAACCCAGCAATAACCTCACTAACACGAATCATTCAGAACAAAGCTTTGCTGGTTCTCACTCTTGACTGGACCAGGATACAAATACATCCACACTGAGTTTACTAAAGTTCAGAACCTCTGTGTAAAATCGATGCCAAGGCAGCCAGTAGAGGAGGGAATATCGGTGGCATCAGTTGTTTGTCCTCTTGGGACAAACATAACGCTACTAGGGTGGCATTAAGAGGAGGATGTGGAATAAGGAAGACAATATCCACATAAGACCTGCCATTCAGTCCACGCACAGCTCACAGAGATTTAGATCCCTCAGTGGAGCCACCCAGCTGGAGCACCAGCAGCATCCCTCTAAGGGACATCTGTCACTGGCTACTCAGCGCTCTGTACCGTGATGTGTTTTTGGACTTTCAATAATGGGCTCAAGGGGTGAGGCTAAGTTGAAGCTTTGCCCAGTTCCCTTGCATAAAGATTCTTACCACAGTCCAAGGCTGCCCTATTTCTGTGGCATGAACATTTCCACATTGCCCAATATCAAGCTATCAACACACTGCCACTGAACACGAACACGAGGAGCGACAAGCGCCGAGTGTTCTTGGAGTGCCGACACAAAGACCCAAAGCTCGGACAGCTTTTCAGCTCCTCTCCCCCGTTTCACTGCACTCTCCTCCTCTCTGCCTCAGTTTCTCTTCATCCTTTAGAGCATTTTGTTTCCATTTTGTGTGATGGAAAGTGGACCATTCCCGAACAGCAGGGAGCACTCCACCTCACTAGAATTCCCCTCCCACCTCTGATTCACGCAGCTCTCTTTATGTTGGTGGGTGACATTGGAAACTTTGCAGTGTTGGAATCAGGCATGGCCATGGTGACTAATCTCCCCAGATGTTCTTCATAGTTCAAGAGTAAATTCTGACATTCCGGGAGAGTTTGCTGGTCATTTCTCTCCTTCAAAGACGATGAAACGGAGGACAAAATCTGGTAGAGACCAGAGTGCACCCATTAGAAGCAAGTTACTGCAATCCTGAGCACAGGAATTCTGCTTCTTTTCATTCTAAGTATGTTTAAGTACTAGTGCTGCTCAAATGACATGTAGACCCTTGTCTCCAGCCAACGCTGAGTGATAAGATCTCCAAGCCCTTAGAGGAGCAGGTAAGTGGAAGTAGGAAACACTCCAGTGTTGGTGTCAGATGGTCACAGTGGCCTTGGAGTGTTCACTCAGCTGGAGTAGTGTCACCTAGACCCTGCCCCTGCTGTCTTGCTGGGTTTCACATACATAGGACCAAAGAGGATGGGGTTGGAGAAAGGTTGTGAGTGATCTAGAGAGAAAGAATTGGTAACCAGTGCTACTCCACAGAAATACTACTAGCCCACAAGTACCATTTGATTTTTTTCCTCAAAGCCACATTTTAAAGCAGTGAAATAGGTTTTAAATAATGTTTCTTTTAATCCAATTGACTGTGTCAATATATAAAAATGCGTTAATGTAGAAACTTGCATCCTTTCCTGTGTCAAGTTCTTATGCTATATATTTAGTATTTAAAGAACTTCTCAGTTTAGAGTTGTCATAGTTCAAGTACTCAGCAGCCACAGGTGTCAGGCAGCTACTGTTTGTTTGCGCAGCACAGGAGAGGGCACAGACCACCTCAATCTCCTGATGGAGTGAAAGCAGGAAAAGGAACGCTGGTCAAACTGATCCAAAACCAAAGGCAGAAGAGCCTGTTGACACAGCCTAGATGGGAAGTCTGCATGGATGCCTTTGCCATCATTAGTCATCACCTGGATTGCTGTATATTCCACAGAAACACAGATCCATGATTGTTCAGAGCTTTTGCTAGTATTGCACTGAAGTAATTATTTCCCAGATGTGCTTATCCCGTGTGACAAGCATTCCTGGAAATGCTAGGAAGGAGGAGCGAGGGGGTGAATGTGCCAGCCAGGCAACCGGGCAGCTTTCTACAGAACTAATTACTTGGAATGAGATGAGCAACAACAGGCTGATCTGACAATACATTCAACACAGTATGTACCCTCCAATGATGAGCAAGGCACAGTGCCTAATTAATGGCATTCTTTCACCTTCCTAACAAGTAAGAATGACGCTTCCAGGGAGGCACCAGCTTCATTTCTTTATGTTCTGTGACTTAAGTATGTGGTGTTTACAATAGGCTCTTCCTGTCAAGTTCTGAATGGTAACCAACAGCATTGGCAATAGCCTGTAATGTTTGTGGGTCTATGAGATACCCCAGCCAACAACTCCAAAAGAAGTAACCCATTCCTGGCACTGGGTTTTTTATTGTTATCCTATGGTGTCAAATATGGGCATTGTTGCCACATAACAGATGATTCCATTTGCACTCCTTCAGTTTCATCTATTTACCTATGAATTTCATTCTTCTCAACAGCAGAGGTGAGAGGGTGTGTTTTTAGGAAGCTTCTACAGTAGTAGATTTCCATGTGGCTTTTCCCAAATCTCTTTACCATTAGTTACTCCTCTCTCTGGTTCCCCATTTGCCCTGCTGGACCCTCTCCCACATCATTAAAAGGTTATTTCCCTTTAATCTTTTATATCACTGCATTCTTCTTCTCCTCCCTTGGAATTCTCTCTCATAGCTCCTTACTAATTCTCTCACCTCTGTTCATATTCCCAATGTAATGCAAATATCTGAAGATTCAAGGCTCTTGTTCACAAAAGAGATAAAATGTAAGACATTGTCTTTCTGGATCTGGCCTACCTCACTAAGAACGATTGCTTTAACTTCCATCCGTTTACCTAAAACTTTCATTTTTCTTAACAGCTGAATAGTATTCCATTGTGCAAGTGGTCCACATTTTCATTATGCAATCGTTAGTTGTTGACATCTAAGTTGTTTCCATTTTCTGGCTATTGTGAATAAATCAGCAATGAACATGGATGAGCAGGTAGCTCTTCTATACATGGAGGTACAAAGTCTATTAAAATATAATATGTAAGAAAAGACACAGAAAAAAGAAGAAAAACCCTAAAGGCGTATTTCCCAAAGAAAGTTTTATTTTATTTAATTGAATAAAAACAGCACATTATCTTCTCTGATTTACAAATGAAGGCATCAAATGGAGCCAGTATTTACAAGAGAAAGGACAAACTGATTCTAAATATCTGACCCTATGGATAAACAAACTAGGTAAAGTTGACAAAACCAGTCTGAGTCTTAGAATCCTCATCTATAAATTCAAAGTATAGGAATACATATTCATATATCTGTATATATATATATATATATATGCATGTATAATGTGTCTACTACATTCATTTATTTAACCATTTAATAAGTGTCTACTGAGTACATTATTATTATCATTATTACTGGCTGGATATTGAGTATATCCAAGACATTGTCCTTGTCCTGAGTTTAGCAAGACAAGAACATATTGGTGATACTTACAAAGCACTGCAATTATCATCACAGATATTGATAGATGGAAGATAGTGTATAATGAAGAATTGGAGTACCATAGTTTTGGTTGTAAGTCAAATTTGTGTCATTTAACTAGCATATGTCTTTGCGTAACCCACTGAACCACTCTGAGGTCCTATACCAGATAATATGCTACCAAATCACCTGTAAACAGAGGACTTTGGCCTGGAAGGCACTATGTATTTTTAGAAAGGAATAGTCTAGTGTGGCAGGTATCTTGAGTAGCCTAGCTTGCCTTTTACAGTGTGAGCAACATACCAAATCATTTATCTTTATAATATGGAAGCTCCATTTTTGATGATTAAAGTTCTACTCCACAGTTGAAATCCACCACCATTATCCAGGCCAAGAATCTGTGTCTAGACAAGTCACAGTGAGAGAACTCACTATTACTTTGCCAAATGGACATAGTATTAAACTCCTAATGACTTATACAAATAGATACTGGTCAATCATCATCAGAGAAGCTTATTTTGCAGTAGAATATGCTTAATGTAGAAACAACCATTCAAGTGCAGAGAATAAGAAACCGCAGAATGTTCAGCCCTAAGCAAGACATCTACATCACTCCTCCTATCAAAGATCAGGAATCACTCAGGAAGAGGATTAGAATATTTTAAGATCCGCAGATAGTGGATGACTAGGAGGAAACAGTTTTTACTGTATATAGGGCACTTACACATATAAATTCAGAGCAGTTGACACAGTATGCACAAGATCATCACAGGCTCAGGCCTGACAAAATTCCTGTAGAGATCTTCTTTTTTTTTAATAAATATTTTTATTTTATAATTAATTTAATTTTACATATCAGCCACGGATTCCCTTGTCCTCCCTCCTCCCACCCATCAGCCTTCCCCCCAAATTCACCCCCCATTCCCATCTCCTCCAAGTCAAGGTCTCCCCTGGGGATTCAGCCCAGACTGGTAGATTCAGTTGAGGCAGGTCCAGTCCCCTCCTCCCTGCACCAAGGCTGAGCAAAGTGTCCCAGCATAGGCCCTAGGTTCCAAAAAGTCAGCTCATGCACCAAGGACAAGTCCTGGTCCCACTGCCTGGGGGTCTCCTAAACAGTTCAAACTCCTCACTGTCTCACTTATCCCAGGATGGCCCAGTGGTCTGAGGTGCCAGACTCAAGCTTCGCTTCCTGTAGAGATTTTCATGTAGAGGCAAGATAAGCCTCACCCCGCCTAAGGAGCTATTGGCAGGTGATGGCCACTGGAAGAGGAATAATCTGTCCTTAAGGGTGTGGCCCCCGGTGAGTTAGCCACCCTCCAGTGAAGGCCACATATCTAAGACTGTATGGACAGCGTGAACTGTATTTCATGCATTTAAAAGTAATAAAGGAAATAACTCAATATTTTTAAGTGGGCTATGTAACTGAACAGAAAATTCTCAAAAGAAAAAATAAAAATGGCTAGGAAACACTGCTTAAAGTAACATCACTAGTCACCAGGGAAATGCAAATATGCATTACTTTAAGTTATATGACATTGCAAAGATATAATAAAAATATTATTCTATAAAAAATAAAATCTGCCTCACCTCAGTCAGAATGACCACCATTAGAAATACAAATGACAACAAATGCCAGTATGGATATGGTAAAGGGAACTCTTGCACTTTGTTGATGGAAGTATAAACTAGTGCCGCAATTTTGGAAATCAGTCTGAACATTTCTCAAAAAACTAAAAATAGAATTGTGGTCCAGTGATATTACTCTTGGTCATATACCTAAGCGTTGTGACATCCTGCTACAAAGATATGTAAATTCATTCTCATTACTTCTTAATCCCACAACAGCTAGGAAATGAATCAATCTAGATGTTCATTAATAGAAGAACATATAGGGAGAATGTGGTACATGCACACAATAGGATATTATTCATCCCTAAATAAAAATGATATAATGAAATTTGTAAGTAAATGGCACATTATTCGTTTCACCCAGTGCTGGACCCTGAATACTGCAGTATCAACCTGCCAGACAAGACAGGCCCACTGGCACAATAGTGGCACAGATGTCAAGCCATAACCAACCCCTTTTTGATTGGATTTGATACCAATCCACAGGAGGAAACTCCATGCCTAGTACTGTAACCCTGTTCAAAATCCTGTAATCAGAGAGGTTGGACCTTGGGGGTAGAACTGCTCTTATTACTTTGCTAAATGGACATGCTGTCAGACTTTCTTCTAAATGTTAGTGTTTATACCTTTAGACCTCTACTACTCTCAACCTTGGTCTGAGAAGCCTCTTTCATCAAAGGGCAACAGTCAATGAAAAGAGACAAAGCTGGTCAAATAAGAAACTGAGTGTTCAGCCCTAAAAGGCACATCTATATCAGTCTACCCCTTCCCTTCAACCAATATTCAGGGGACATTGTAGAAAAGGGAGGTAAGAAGATATAAAAGCCAAGGATGGGAAGCAGCATTGTGAAATGTGGCCTTCTAGGTATGACACGTATATCATATTCCTGAACTCATAGAAGCTGTGGCCACCTTTATAAGATCTACACAAGATGAAGCCAAGCAAAGTCCAGCATAGATGGGTTCAGTGATCTCCAGGTCCCATCCACTTACCAAAACCTATTGCTAGTTCACAGTTTCTGGGAGGAATAGTTCTCTACTGAAGATATGGAAGGTGGTAGGTTTTCTCACTGCCATGGATAGTCCCATACCTGTGTACGTATTGGAAGCACTAACCGGACTGAAGAGTTATTAACAAATAAATTAGAAGTAAAAATTAAAAAGGCACGAAATTGGAAGGGAGACATGTTGAGGAGGCTATGATGAGAGCTGGAGGGAGTAAATGAAGGTCTACACCTATGAAATTCTCAAAAGTAAAAAAATTTAAAATGTAATAATAATTATAATATTAAATATAATAAAGCTTTCATAGGCAAAAACCAAGCATATATAACTAGAAAAAAATAAAGTCTATAATGACAGTTCAACAATAGATGAAAATGAATAACCAGATATAAACCACAAACCTAAAACACTCTGTTCATATTATTGATATTTACATGTTTAGATGTTAGGAATCTAATGAAGTCACATGCTAATCAGTCATAGACAACAGAAATGATGTCAAAGTACATTAAGAAAGACATAAGGAGCTAACACAGGGAAATGGATCTGTGAGTATTCTTAAAGGATTTTTAAATCAAGAAATTGGAAGACCAGAGAAAATGTTTGAAAACTGGAGGAAAGCACACATTCATGAAACTCATTAATGGTGAAGCTCCAAGAGAAATAACCTGGTAGGGAGACAAGAGGAGGCCCATGATGCCAAGGGTAATGCCAGCTGCCACAGCTCATTTTTAAAATGGGAACGCTTCCAAAATAATGTAATCTTACTACTTCTGATAAAACGTTCTGAATTTTGAAGTCTCAATTGATCATGAGGCATCTGGAATTTTATAAAAGGAACAAAACGTAATGGCTTTCATCTCATACAAATAATCAGGAGTCTGCTAAAACAAATGGTTCTACTCTGGGCTTTTCCCCTGCAGCTCAAGTGAAAAGCCACATTTTAAAAAATAGAGAATGGGATGGGAAAAACAAGATCATAATCAGAACATAGCTATTCACTGTCCAGGGTCTCTGGCCCTTCTCTCCCTACTTCCACCAAAGGACTAATAATGAAGAGAAATTAAAGGCCGGTCTTTTACTGGGACTCTATCCAGTGCTAGGACTGATTCACAGATTTTTTAAAGGTTGAAAGGACCCTCATCCTGAAGAGTTGGCAGCCCTTAAGATGGATGAGGAAACTCACAGATGGCTGCATTAGGCATGTTACCTGGCCATTTCACAAGAGTAAAGACTTTCAGGAGGCCCATCTGCATATTACTGTCAACAGTTCAGAAGGAACATCTTTCTCTATTTACAGCCCATAAAATACAGCCAAATATTATTAGGAGCCAGGTGAAAGATCTACACACCATTGCAACATCACACTGAAATTGTTTCACAAATGAATTTCTCACCTCAGAGAATGAAGACATGGCAGACTGTCATACAAACCATGAAGCCAGTGATAGTTCCTATTTCTTAATAGAGGTTAAACCTTCCTATAACCCATTACACTTATGGAGGCTGTTCGGATTTTTACCTTATTAAAAATCTGTTTTCTTGAGAAAAAAACACTGCTTGCACTGAATATCAAGTGCATTGTATCTGTCTCATTGGTGTCGATTGGATTTGAGTCTGAATCTTGTTTGATCTCAACCACTGTTGTTGAAAAAGTAGTGCAGTAAAAACTGGTCACTTTTTGCTCATCTTCCCAGACTTCCTCTCTGATCCATCAGAACTCCAATATCCTCGAGCAGTGAATTCATAGAATCATCTTTCACTTAGAGTCAAATTCTAAAATGTTACACAAGCCACCTAAGTGCACCTCTGAGATATGAAAGACCTATGCTAAGATTTCCTACTAAACGAGAATGTGTTTTAGAAGAGGAGGAGACAGGACTAGCAGGCTTGAACGACCTTGTGCAGAAGTATAGGGAAAAGGAGGCAGACTTCAAAGAGAAGCTGCTTTCTAATCTCTCTTTCTCCCAAGACAGCTCAGAAGCATGAACAGCTTGTAGAACATTGATTTATTTTATTAATCTGCCTATAGATTTCCTTAATCACAGTATTATCTTTATGTTCAATTCTTATACTCTAATTGCTTGGAGCTTTGTGTGTGTGTGTGTGTGTGTGTGTGTGTGTGTGTGTGTGTGTGTGTGTGTATGTGTGTGTTATGTCCTTGTCTGAGAATCCCAATAAAAGCTTGATACAAGTAATGACAGCAGAATTTCTACCTAGATCCTAATCTAAATAGAAATACTTCTAAAATCTAATCAGTATGAATATTGGCTATAGATTTTTAATATATATATTCTTCAGCAGATCAAACTAGCTCCTTTCTTTAAGACTAACCCTTTGATTAGTATTCACTAAAACATTTTATCATTAATAAGTTTTAGAAAGCCAAATGTTATTTTTTGATCAAAGTTGGGAACTATGAAGGGTGTGACATTTCTTCCTACCTGCAGCATGTCTAGTCAGCCTCCCACCATTCCAGGGATGCTGGCAGAAGATGTTATGCTCTGAGGTCAGAGTCAAGAAATTGTTTTTCCCTTGCCCAACAAAGCAGCATGGGAAGTAACACATTTGCACAGTCTCTCCTGTCTGCAAGTCCCAAGGAGAACATGCAATTGGCCCAAGTGGATGCCTACAGTTGCATTGCAAGAAAGGAATCCCGAGATTAGAGGACACACATTTTATCCTGGGGAAGGAACAAGTGTGCTTCTGCTCCAGGAGACACTCTCTTCATTGTAGCACACGTGAACTTGCCTTTGTCTCTAGGTGGAGACACTGTCTCTACTGTGTAAGACTCTCCACCATAAACACAACTTGAAAAGATAGGCATGAGCAAATGTCAATCATTGTATCTGCGGGACACACAGAAGTTCAAATTGAGTCCTAAAAAAAATCTTGTTCAAGAGGTGCATAACATCAATAAATTTTCTGTAGTTGAAAACTTTTACCTTCTTTGGATAAATCCTATCCTATTGTGGTGTAATTTTTATGACTTTCATTTTTGTGTTTTACATCTATGATGAAGAGAATAATATCTAAAACTTGTATTTCATAATTTATCCAATTTTGACATAGTAGCTATATCTCATAAAAATGAATTAATGAGTATATATTAAAAAAGAATTTCTGTTACTTTTCAAGAGCAGAGTTTTTTACATTTCTTTATTTTGTGGGTGGGCATGTGGGTGGGTGGGTGAGGGCCACAGCGCACATGTGGAGGTCAGAGGACAACTTGTGGGACTCAGTTTCTTCCTTCAGCCATGTCCCCAGGTATCCAGCCTGGGTCATGAGGCTTGTTCCATACATTTGCATAGTGTCTTCCTTTTAAAAAATTACTAGTATTTATATCTTGTTTCTTCTTTTTCAGTCAGTCATGCTAAGGGTTTGTTTATTCAACTAACTCTTTCAAATCATTCATTTTGGGTTCAACTGATCTGTGTTTGGAGGTTCTAGAACTCAGAAATCTTTGTTTTCATCCTTATTCTAGATTGTGTACTTGATTACCTTGCTTTCATATATCTGATTTTTTAGGATGGAGCATGACTCATTTGTTTTCAGAATTTCTATATTAATTTGAAATTTTTCACCTCAAATACTGATTTAGGCTGTTTCCCAGCAGTTTGGAGATTTAATTTTTACTTATTTTTAATTGATTCATAAAATATAGGAATTGGGCATATTAATAAGAAACCAAATAATTTGGGGGTACATGAATACAATCTGTGATTTTTGTTATATTAATTGCAAAACATAGTAGGTTACATTGTGACATTTTCATACTTGAATATAATGTACCTTGATCATATTTGTTCTTTATTATCATCTCTCATCCTTGTTCCTCCCTCCTCTTCCTCCCCTCCCTCCCTCCCCTTCCTCCCCTCCACTTTCATGTTAATTTTTTCTACATTCAAAGCATGGGTAAAAGCATGCAATATGTGATTTTCTGACTCTGGATTTTTCAACCTAACTTAAACATACCCATCTCTTCAAACATGAATTATTTATTTTTGGCAAAAGCTTTCAAATTCCTCTCATAACTTTCTGAAATACACAGTACTTAGGTGTTTTCTATATTCACTCTACAATAGACTAGCACACCAAAACTTCTTACCACCATCTACCTGTAACTAGGAACCCAGTTATTAACCTTTTGCTCTCTTTCTATGTCCCTACTCTCCTCAGCTTCTAAAATTCACCATTTTACTCTCAATCTCTACAACAGTAACTTTTTCAACTCTTGGAGTTCACACGAGTATGATCATGCAATACTTGTCTTCCTGTGCCTTGCTTATTTCAGTTATCATAATAATTATTGTAGCTGTGTTGTCACAGATGAAAAGGTTTTGTTCTGGGGATGAAGGAGTGTGGGTTTCAAAGGTCTGCTCAGAGTGTCTTTCCCAATCATTCTCCACCTTATTCTTTGAGACAAAATCTCTCACTGAGTTTGTTGATTCAGCTAGGCTGTCTGGACAATGAACTCCAAGGATCCACTGTGGACCTCTTTGGTACCAGGATTTGGTGCCACTGCACCTGGCTGCTGAAGTTCCAAACCCAGGTCTTCATGTCTGTGCTGCCAACACTTCACCAACTGAGACACTCTCCAGCCCCAGTACTCCATTCATTCTGTAACAGAATAGTATTCTACTCTGTAGATGCAGCATGTTTCCTTTATGCATCCATCAACTGATGGATATGCAAGTTTTTTCTATTTCTTAATAACTGTGTATGATGCTATGGAAAGCATGGAAGTGCATGTATCTTCATTATGCTGATTCATTCGTTCTGAAAAGGGGATGAAGTTACAGAATCACATCATAGCTCTAGGTTTACTTTTTGAGGGGTCTACATTCTGTTTTTTATAACGGCTTACAATTTCCATTCTCACCAATAACATATAATATTCCGTTTTCGCCGGTCGGTGGTGGCGCACGCCTTTAATCCCAGCACTCGGGAGGCAGAGCCAGGCGGATCTCTGTGAGTTCGAGGCCAACCTGGGCTACCAAGTGAGTTCCAGGAAAAGGCGCAAAGCTACACAGAGAAACCCTGTCTCGAAAAAAAAAAAAAAGATTCCGTTTTCTCCCAGATAACCGTGTGGAGGTTAGAGAACAAGTTGAAGGAATTGGCTCTCCCCTCCACCACGTGGGTCCCAGGGCTCAAACTCAACTCCTCAGACTTGGCATTTTATTTTACTCACTGAGCCGTCTCACCAGCCCTCATCAATGTTTTGATTTACATTGTCCTGATGATCAGTGATGATGAGAATTTTTCATATATATGCTGGCTACTTATACTCTTCTTTTGAAGAGTATAAGTAGCTCCACTATGTAGCTCCACTACCCAATGTTAAATGGAGAATTTTTTTACTATTGATTTTTTTTATTTTGTCTTTTATTTATTTATTTTTTGGTATTCCTTGTCTCATGGATACAGACTATTGTCAGGTTTATAGTTTGTATGCATTTCTTTGATTCTGTAGGCTGCTTCTAAATCTGTTGACTGTTTCCTGTGAAGGACAAAATATTTTTCATTCGTATAATCTTTTTTGTTTATTTTTTGCTTTGTTTCCTATGTTTGATGGATCATCTCCAAAAATTTCATGGCCAACACAGTGTCATGAAACATTTATTGGGTGTTTTCTTCTATAATTTTCATAGTTTAATGTTTTTACATTTAAATATTTAATACATTTTACATTGTTTTTGTAATTCTCATAAGTTTCTAATAATTTCATTTTTTGTATGCATCTATCTAATTTTTACTGCAACCTTTACTAAGAGTACCATTTCTCTGGTGCATATTTTTAGCACTTTCGTCAAAAATTAGTTGGCTATAGCTGTGTGCATTTATTTCTAGGCTTCCTATTCCATTCCATTACTTCATATGTCTGTTTTGTTTTGTTTTGTTTGTTTTTAATGGCTACACCATGCTTCTTTGATATACTACAGCTTTGTAGTGTATTTTGAATCTGGTTAATGTAATGCTTGCTGCTTTCTACTTTTTGCTTGTGATGGCTTTGGCTAGTCAGGAAATTTTCTGTTTCCAAACAAATTTTAGAATTATTTCATCCTCTTGCCTCTTCCTCACTAGTGCTGGGATATTAGGGGCACAGCACTATGCCTGGTTTAATGCAGGGCTAAAGATGATCATGTGATTTCTGTCTTTCATCCTGTTCGTGTAGTATAACATAATTTGTTTTGTTTTTGTGTGTTTACTTTAGGTAAGTTCTTACATAGCCCAGGCTGGCCTTCAATTCACTATGTAGCTGAGGATGACCTTGAACTTCTGATCCTGATGCCAGTATTCCAAGTGCTGGGATTTCAGGCATGTGCTCCCACACCCAGTTTTGTGCAGTCCTGGGAACAGAGCACAAGGCTTCATGAATGCTGGGCAAGCAGTATTACCTTTATTATTTGCATATATTCAACCATCTTTTAATCCATGGGATGACTTATCCTTGATCACAGAGAATAAAATATTTTAGATTTTTATAATTATGCCACATTTAATTAGATTCTCAGCAGCCTGAGCTATCATTAAATAAATAATAAACAAACAAACAAACAAGTAGCTTTTCACCTATGGACCCAGTCTCTATTTCACTTGTTTCTGCTCTGCTCTGTATTTCTTTCTTTCTAATAACTTTGGGTTCAGTTGTTCTCCCATCTCTCTTCCCTTGCAGTGCAGTGATAGACTGCTTATCTGAGATCTTGCTGGGGTTTTTTGTTTTCTTTTTTGCTGTTGAATTTGACATGGGTATTGGTTGCTATAAACTTCCTCTCATGAGCTGTATTTGATGCTTTTCTAAAACTGTGATAAGACACCATGACCAAGGCAACTACAATTGTAAAAAGAGTTTAACTGGGCTCATGGTTTCAGAAGGTCATTGTTGATGATGGACAGAACAAAGGAATTGCAACAGGTAACTGCAGCTGCAGGTGAGTGGTTACATCTTGATCCACAAGCAGAGAGCACACTGGGAATGGCAGGAGTCTTTTGGAACCTCAAAGCTCACAACCAGTGACAAACCTACTTCTACAAGGCCACACTTACTCCTACAAGGCCACACCCCCTCGAATAAGGCCACAATTTCTAGTCCTTCTCAAACAGTACACCCAACTGGGGAACAGTAATTAAAACATGTAAGCCTATGGGGGCCATTCTCCTTCAAAGCACCACATTAGCACATATGCTTTATATGTTGTGTCTTGATTTACATTTGTTCCAATAAATGTTTAATGTTTTTCATAATTTTGTTTCATTTAGTTATTATATTTTCCTGTATTTGTATAGTGTCCAGTGTTTTTCTTGTTGTTGATCTAGAAAGTTTTACTGCACTGTGGTTGGAAAAGATGCCTAATGTGGCTCCAATTATTAAATGGTTGACATTCATTTTGAGACCTGTCATATGATCTATCCATGCAGAAATTTTCCATGTGTTGATGAAAAGAATGGGAATTCTATAGCTGTTGGATGGAATCATAGATTACCAGCAGGTCAATTTGGACTATGATACAATCTCTCTCTCTCTCTCCTCTCTCTCTCTCTCTCTCTCTCTCTCTCTCTCCTCGCTCTCCTCTCTCTCTGTGTGTGTGTGTGTGTGTGTGTGTGTGTGTGTGTGTGTGTGTGTGTATTGTGGAGAATTAAGCCTTGTGCTTTATATCTGGTGTTTGTTTCTTGTTACTTGGGATGACCTGTTCATTGCTGTAAGTAGAGCATTCAAGTCCCAAACTCTGGATCTTTTCTTCCCTTGGGGTATATTAATATTTGTTTTGTACATTTAAATGTTCTACACAATTAACATGAATATATTTAGAAAGTTGAACTAACCTTTTCATTAACATATATGGCCTTTATGGTCTTTTTTTGTTGTTTTTTTAATTTAAGTCTACCTTATAATGTAGGAATGGCTATATCTGTCTTCCTCCTGAAACTCTATTCACATGAAATATTTTATAGCATCTTCTAACCCTTCACTTTCAGTTTGGTGATCCTTTGGGGATATAACTTTCTTGTGGCATGTACTCGGCTCTTGTTTTTTTCTTTCCCTGATTCATTTTATGTCTTTTAATTGGAGAATTCAAAATGTTGACTTGGTGATAGATAAGGTCTTAGCAAGAGCCATGTGTGGCTTGTCCTCAAATTTTACTGCAGCTCCTTTCTTTCTATCACGGTCATACAAAGTCTTCATCTGCGGTTAAATGAGTTACTCCGGCAACGCCCAGTCCTTGTTTTCTACTTCTGCCTTGTCTATCATACAGTTTTGCCTTGTCATTATGATGAGTACTGACGGAAGCATATTTTGATCATAGTTTATCACTGTGAAATGATACCAGCCTTAACACATGATGGAAATAGGAAAGGTACAAAAAGTTCCCATCAGCCTCTCTCTGTCTCTCTGTCCTCTCTCCTCTCTCAACTTTGTATTTTCAAATGTCCTGTATTTTTCTTCTGTTTGACCGATCCTCCTACTGATGGTGTCTATTGTACTTTTAGTTTCCTTTAGCATATTTTTTAGCTTAAGATTTTCTGTTTGATTTTATCTAATCACTCTACTTTTTGCTTAATTTTGCTTAATTACTTTTTTACAGAATTGAATTCTTCCTCTGTGTTTTCTTAATGCTCATTAAAATTTCCTATCTCTGCTGTTTTGAATTTTCCTGGAGGACTCACTCACCCACACTAGTGACAAAGCTGACTGGTTTCTTTGCTTTATTGTGTCCTATTGTGTGAATTCATGGTTTCCTGAAAATTCCTAATGCTTGTTGGTGAGTGACAGTACGGGAATTAACAGGTTCAACGCTGGTGTATGTATTCCAGTCCTTACACATCTGACTCTGTGCCTTGCTTTCCAGGTGTAAGCAGGGCTGCTTATGTTCTGCAACTGCAGTTAATTCTGTCATGTCAGCACTAGATGGTGCCCAGAGTCCAGGTTTTTAACTAACCCCTTGTTACCAGCCTTGTCCACTGTTGAAGCACCCGGATGGCAATCCCAAGTCTAGCGTTGTCCCAAATCCTAGTGATTGGGCTGTTCAAAATTGTCTTAGTTAGGATTTTATTGCTGTAATAAAAACACCATGACCAAAAGAAAACTTGAAGAAGAAATGGTTTAATTTCTCTTACAGCTTTTAGGTCACACTCCATTACTGAAGGAAGTCAGGGAAAGAAGTCAAGGCAAGAACCTGGAGACAGGAACTGAAGCAGAGACCCACAGAGAAATGCAGCTTACTGGCTTGCTCCTCATGGTTTGCTCAGTCTGCTTTCTAATAGAACCCAGGACCACCTGCCCAGAAATGGCACCACCCTGATTGGGCTCCACCCACCCATATCAATCATTAATAAAAATAAAATAAAGAACAAATTACCACAAACTTGCCTACAGGCAAATATATTCAAAAAATTCATTCATTTTGTTAATATTTTCCCCTCCTTGAATTAATTCCTCCCAGATCCTCCTTGCCTTCTTACCCACCTAACTTTATGTTCTTCACCCCTCTTTAAAAAATGGAGCAAACAGCCGGGCGGTGGTGGCGCACGCCTTTAATCCCAGCACTCGGGAGGCAGAGCCCAGGCGGATCTCTGTGAGTTCGAGGCCAGCCTGGGCTACCAAGTGAGTCCCCAGGAAAGGCGCAAAGCTACACAGAGAAACCCTGTCTCGAAAAACCAAAAAAAATAAAAAATATAAAAATGGAGCAAACAAAAATAAAACCAAACAAACTAGAAGAAACACACACAAAAATGGAAATCAAAATAAACAAGGCAAAAGATCAATAAGACAAAAAAAGATGCCCAAACAAAGCAAAATTAAATAAAATGTCAGCAAAAATATCCACTGAGTTCATTTTGTGTTGGCCAATTACTCCTTGGCAAGAGGCCTACCCTGGAGTGTGGTTAATATTCCCAGTTCGACTCCATTAGAAAAAACTGATTTTTCTTTGCCAGTTGGTATCAACTGCAGATTGCCGCTTGATTACAGGCAGCAGCCCTGTCCATTTTCCCCTCTTAATACTGAGACTCTGTCTGGGGTGAACCTTTCAGGCCTTGTGCAAGCTCAAAGCCTCTGTGAGTTCATATGTGCATCAATTCTGTTGTGTCTGGAAAATGGTGTCTCCTTACCACCTCTGGTAATCACCTCTGGTGCTTACAGTCTTTCTGCCTTCTCCTCCACATAGATCACCCAAGCCTTAAGGAGAGGGCTTTGATGAAGACATCCCATTTAGGATTGAGTGTTCCAAACAGCATCCAGTTACAGGTTTCTGTGTTAATTCTTATCCACAGCAAGAATACGCTACTCTGATGAGGGTAAGTGAGGCACTCATGGGTACAGCAGGAGTTGTTTTATTGCTATGTTCCTTTGGCAGAATACTAACGTTAGGTTTTTCCCCTAGGCCCATGATCTCTCTAGTCTCATATTCTTGGCCACTTTAGCAGTGTCAGATTCCATCTCATGGAGTGGGTCTTAAATCCAATCAAAAAGTGGTTGATTACTCCTATAACATTTGTGTGTTTCCTCTGCTGAGTCCCGAGGCCCCCTGAAGGAGATGTGGATCCAGGCTGCCTTCAAAGGCAGCCCGCCTGAGACACTGATTTTAAATGAAATCTTGTGGTCTTTGCCACCCCACTCCCCAAATAAACCCCACAAGATCTGAAGTTGTCAAAGTATGGGTACAGCAGGAGTTGTATCAACTGCAGATTGCTAAGTCCAGAGGCTCCTATAATTTCAGCTGTTACGTGTCCTTTTACTTTGGTATTTCTCATTCCAGGATAAACATAATTGAGCTTCATAACCACTCTGTCGTACTTTGAGTGAGAACAGCCTCTATAGTCTTACATGTTTAAATACTTGGTCCCTAGTTGGTAAACCTGTTAGGAGATGTAACCTTGTTGGAGGAGGTGTGGCATGGGGGTTAGTGGGGTGGGGGTCAAGGCCATTCCCAGTGTGCTATTATAGTCTGAGATTTGCACTCTCAGCTGTTCCTGTTGCCATGTCTTTGCGCTGCCATCGTAGATTCTAACCCCCTGGAACCATAAACCAAATTAAACACTTAATAAAATACTTTACTTTGGTCTTGGTGTTTTAGCCCAGCAATAGAAAAGTAACTAATACACATCCTGTAATTCAACTTCTAAAACACAAGTTTAACCAATGCACATTTATTGCGATTTTTACAATACTAGTACTTTCTTGGACTTTCTTTTGTCACATAATTTGTGCTTTTATTTTTATTTCATAGTTCTCTTATATATCTTGATTTCTGTTGGGAAGTTACTTTATAATTAAAATTTTTTTCTATTGTTAAACTTTAGTATATACTTACCGTTACTTCTGTGACTCACATTAGCTTATTAAGACTGAAATTTAACCACAAAAAATTTCTCAGAAAACCTGTAGTTAGTACTTTTATTCATAGTTTTGAAAATGACTAAAGTGCACTTTGATACTTTGACAACTTCAGATCTTGTGGGGGTTTATTTGGGGAGTGGGGTGGCAAAGACCACAAGATTTCATTTAAAATCAGTGTCTCAGGCGGGCTGCCTTTGAAGGCAGCCTGGATCCACATCTCCTTCAGGGGGCCTCTGGACTCAGCAGAGGAAATGCCAGCTGTCCTCGGTCTCCACCACTCTTAGGAAAGGTCTTGTTTTTATTGTTTCATTGTGACTGTTTTAAACATCAAACATCTTGAGGGGCTGGAGAGAGGACGCAGTGGGTCAAGAGTGCCTGCCGCTCTTGAAGAGGACCTGAGTTCAGTTCCCCACAGTCTGGAAGGTTCACAGCCACCTACAATTCCAGCTTCAGAAGAATTTGATGCCTCTGACCTCTGCACGAACCTGCACTCACATGCACATTACACACACACACACACACACACACACACACATTTAAAATAATAGTAAGTGGGGATATGGAGGCGACTCATCAGTCAAGGCATGTATTCTTTTGGTTCCCAGCACTCACATGGCTGCTCACAACTGTCTGTAATGCTAACCTCAGGAAGGTCCCATGCCCCTTTCTAACCTCTGCAAATACCAGGCACATACATAGTGCACATACATACATGCAGGCAAAACAATCACACCACTCACACACTTAAAATAAATATAAAAATAATAAACCTTGTTTAAAAAGAAAGCATTTGTAAGTGGTAGCTCTTAGAGTTTGGCAAGCTTTTATTTCATTTACTTCTGTGTTCAGTGTGTTTTCTAAGGTTCTGGTCATGTCTCCAGTCACACCAACCTAAACGCATCTAGCCTTCCATTTTTTTTCTTAACAAAGAAAATTTTTAGTGACTATAGTTTCTTTTACATTTGTTTCTCAATTTCTCTTAGCTTGCTGCCATCCTTGCATATTTTTCATATAATTGACTTCTTTTCCCTCAGTCCTTCTAAGATACATTGTTTCCCTTGATTATAAGGATGCTGTTGTCTAATTATTTCTTTGCAATTAATTTGTGCATTTTTTACTGATAACTTTTAAGTGTTTCATTTATTCTTATTTACCTAGTTCTGTTATTTTTCCAAAAGAGAATTTATTTTTATTTATACAGTTTTATATTGGGTTTATATCTAATCTTAAGTTGGAGAAATGTTGGTAACAATTATCTCCCGTTATGGTGGTTTGAACGAAAATGGCCCATGTGATGATATGTTTGCATACTTAGTCACCATGGGGGTGAAACAGTTGGGAAAGATTGGGAGGTGTGGCCTCATTGGAGGAAATGTGTCACTGGGGTTGGGCCTTTGAGGTTTCAAACTCCCACAGCAGGCTCAGCCTCTCTCTCTCTCTCTCTCCTCCTCTCCTCTCTCTCTCTCCTCTCATCTCTCTCTCTCTCTGTCTCTCTCTCTGTCTCTCTCTCTCTGTCTCTCTGTCCTCTCTCTCTCTCTCTCTCTCCTCTCTCTCCCTCTCTCTCTCTCTCTCTCTCTCTCTCTCTCTCTGCCTGCTGTCTACAGATTGGGATATGCAGTTCTCTACTGCTACAGTGCCACGCCTGTCTGCTTCCTACCATGGTAATCATGGACTAACCCTCTGAAACTGTAAACAAGTCCCTAGTTAAATGCTTTCTTTTGTAAGAGTTGCTGTGGCCACAGTGTCTCTTCACAGCAGTAGAGCAGTAACTATGACACCCATGTTTGTATTCTCTGGTGTGTCTTCCATCCTTTCTGCCTCCCTTGGTAACACCTACACTGAACGTTGGATGGAGCACCTACCTTAGTCTCTCATGTTTCCGAACTGTCCTTTCAGAAATATCCTCCTGCCTGTGCTGAGTGACTGAAGCCATGCCATTCTGCTTCTTCTTTGACTGCAATCGATTCTAAAATTTGTCTAGTGTGTTGCAGTTTTTGTTTCATGCCTCCACATTTTTATTTCCAAGGTACTCATTTCTATATCTACATCATTTCATATCTACCAGTATGTTATTTTATTGCAGTCTGGGTTTGTGCAATACTTTCGTTATTCTAACAATCATTTTAAGGATTTTCTCAGACTTTCTCTAAGATTTGAACACAAGCTCATTAGTCCACATGATTCACTGATCCATGTTCGGATTGTCTGATTTATATCGATTTCTACTTGGCCGTCTTCTGTAATATTGAATATTTATGAGTTTTTAGAATTTTTGTTTGTGGGCTAATTTTAAAGTGGAGGATCATTTCTATTACCCTTTCTTCTCTCAGGCTCCTACCTTTCTGTCTAGAGGAATGACCTATCTCCCAGCCAACACAGAACCAGCTCTGGTGATATATATATATATATAATGTGTATAGTATTATAATGTATGATATTAATATACAATGCACTTCGTTTGTAGCAGGACCACTTCCTTTTGTGTCATGTGAAACTACCAGGTGCTCCTTGGATGTTTTCTTAGGATATCATAATTTCTTTTTACAATTCATCTCCCCCTTCTCCTGCTGCCCAAGAAAGAGTGTGCTTCATGAGCAACAGAACCTGAGCGATCATATGACCCAGCACCGAGAAAAATGCCCTGAGAAAAGAAGTAACATTTATCAAATAAGTAATGGATGAAACAAGTAAACATTTGTACCACTGGGTAAAGTGTCTCATGGTGTTGCCATTGTCCCACTGATCTGTACCACTGGGTAATATGTCTGATGGTGTTGCTATTGTCCCAATATTGAATATGGAAAGAGCAACTTTCCCAGATACTCCATGCTTATTTCAGTCCTAGTTTCAATCACTGCTCCTGCTTTTCTGAGACATTTTCATACTAGGTAGATCTGATGGGCAGTGGATGGAAATCTGGTAGTGCTCACTCAGCAGTTTGTTTCATTGGTGTAATTAGTATGGTGACTGCAGACTAATGTACTCCTGACTAAAATTCCCTTTGAATCCCAGAGATGAGGGGTTTCACAAAGGCTTGTTCCATTTCTTTCTGAATAGAAGTCACTAAAATTAGTTCCAAGTCATTCCTTGCATTTGACAATATAGAAGAGCTTCCCAGAACTCACTTTCTGTCAACATTTCTGAAAAATCCTAGAGTCATTTAAATTTCTCAAAGCGGCTGTTTGAAACACGTCTTACATTGTATCTTGGTAGTTCACTGAAGATCATATGGGAATCATTTGTTAAAATGCAGAAAATTGTTTCTTGATGTTTGCCAATTACTCTAGCTTCATTTACATATATACTATTTTATTTTTAAGTCCTTAGATAGCTACTATAAGAAAGAAAATATGTACATATTTCCTCCTACCATCAGCAAAACTTTGGTTTTGTTTTCAGTAGTAACTTTTAGATGACATCTATGCTACACATTTTTAAAACTTCAATGTTTTACCCACATGTTTTTTAAAGATAGTTAATAACTACCATCTGAATAATATCATGGTAGATGCACATGAGTGCTGGTGTGCGTGGAGGCTAGATCTCCTGTTTCCAGAGTTACAGGCAGTTGTGAGACACCAGACATGGTACTGGAAACCAGGCGCAAGTCCTCTGAAGAGCACCATTAACTTCTGAGCCATAGCTCCAGCCCCAACCAGTCAGATTTTAAAAACTCCTTAATAATCAACACATAAACACAGCCCCACTAACAGGCTATAAAACCTACATGCCTCTAAGATCACACTGGTAAAACTTCACTCGATATTTGCTTTTGTTTATACTATCAGGAAAATGTGGGCACTTTTTTGGTCTATGATATTTGATCCTTTTCCTAATTCATCATAATTTATCATATTCTGATCTCTTGATACAAATACTCAGATATTCATTTCTAGGTTCAAATTTCTAGATGAGGTAATTATTTATTTTTTTTACAAGGCTGGGCATGATAGTGCATACCTTTAATCCCAGCACATAAGAGGCAGAGATAGGAAAGGCATATGAGAGTTCCTGGCCCTGTCCAAAAAAAAAAAAAAAAACCAATTTTACACATTTTAGTGGAAAGGCTGTTCACTGTCTCTCCTGGTCACAGACAAGCTTGATGAGAGAAAAGCATAGTCAGTAATAATGGTAAATACAGTTAACTTGTCTCATGCTCTGCTCCTTTAAGTGGCCATACAAGCTGTCCATTAAAGTTTTCATATTCAATACAATATCACATACAATAATTATACTGGCAGTATGAATAATATTTACAACAAATATGAGTTATGAAGCATTAAAATTATTTTTTGTGAGTGATTAACCAGTATTTCTTTCATTGTGACACCTTGTGCCTTCAACTGAAGAGCAAGGTGCCCTTGGTGTGGTGAACACTGTTCAATTAATCCTATAGTAGGGCATGCTGATTTTATGTGGAATTCCTGGTTAAATCTAGAAGGACTGTGGGGGTGGAGTCACCTGACTCTGGGTCTGAGGCCTATGTTTTCCACAGCTATTCTCAGTCATCATCCTGGCCAAGTCCACCAGGTGCTGCCAGCTCCCCAGGACTTGGCATCCCTACCCTTCCCATCAGTGACCCAGTCAGAACTTATCCTGAAGGCCCAGCTCTATTTAAGGAATGACAATTTGTAAACTTAAATCAAAATATTATTATAAATAAAATATACTTGAATAAAATAGTGTGTTTTAGATTGAAGTGTATTTAATGCTCAAATATTTAAGAGAAACTGTCAGTTATGAAAAACCACAAAAATTTATGTTGTAATCCAATGGTCCAGGCAACAGCCATTTGGTGACAAACTATGCAAAGAATTAAATCTCAGCTCTTTCAAATAATTTTTTAATGTATACATTATTGGTCCTTTAAGAACTTCATACAGTGTGTTTCGTTTACATTCACCCTCCCTTCTGAAATCTTTCCCGGACCCACCCCCATTTCCCTTCCTTAGCTCCTACTTGTGATCCCACGATGACCTTCACAGCATTAGAACCCAAAGGAATCCATCTTGGACATTCCAAGATGGCTGCATACAGGTGCCCAGTTCTTGTCTCCCCGAGAATAAAAGGGAAAACAATAAATAATACCATCGTTCCAAGGCAAGCAACCAAAAGAAAGCCTGGAATCTGGCAAGGGAGAGATGAGACCCTGTAAGAGGAAAAGCCCGGAGAGAGCAGTCCTGTGGCTATGGGTCCACCCTCAACTGTCCCCCAAGAGCTGTAACTTAAAAAAAAAATGCCCAGACTTCATGAGAACAATTGTCCTTTTTTTTTTTTTTAAAGATTTATTATGTACACAATATGCCTGTATGCCCGAAGAGGGCACCAGATCTCATTATTGATGGTTTTGAGTCACCATGTGGTTGCTGGGAATTGAACTTAGGACCTCTGGGAGAACAGACAGCGCTCTTAACCTCTGAGCCATCTCTCCAGCCCATGCTGTAACTTTTTATTTAGTTTGCTTGTCTGCTCATAAACAAACTTTACCAATGACCTCTTCACCTTTTCTCAAACACATGTATTGGCAGTGCTGGAGACTGAACACAGTGCCTGGTACTGCCACTGCCTAAGTTACACCCCCTAGCCCTAACTTATAACACTGTATAAACTCTTCAAAGCAAATTTCATGTCTCATATGACATTTTCTGAAGGCACAGAATAACCTGGCATGTATTAAATAGTCAAAAATTGTAATAAATCTATAACTCAGTTTTTCCTGTCACCAGATTCCATTTCTTATCTAGTGTCTGCAACACTGTCAAAATGGTCTTCCTAAACTATAATTATCACCATACCTTTAGGTACCATTTTATAATACCTAAAAGTCAACACCTAATGACAGATCATCCTACTCATAGATCGACACATCTGTTAATGTTCATCAGAGAAGCTTCCACTTAGCAGATGATCGTTATTAACACAGAGCCCCACAACTGGTCAAGGCAGACAGAATAAGAGACTGTGAAGCACTCATCCCTTAATGGGACATCTATATCACACCCTGCTCCTCCTGAGGCTCAGGTACTGTTGCAGAACACGGGTTAGTGAAAGAGTGGCGGATGAGTACAGATGTGTCCTCCAGACACAGCAGCGAAGCTTCACATGGAACTCAGAGTTAATGGGACGCCATGCACAAGACCTGTGCAAGCTCAAGCCAGACCAGATCACAACATGGAAAGGGGAAGTGGGCACAAAATTTCACCCCTAGCTGAGGAACTATTGGCAACTGAATAGCTGCAAGGAGAGGGAGAGCAGGTTTTCTTTAATAACATAATAATGTAAAGTTGACCAGACTCCAGTGGATAGCCACGCATCCAAAAATATATGCGCAGCACAGATTGGACTTCATGGATGTTTTTTAAATGACACAAAATTGGGTGGGCAGAGAAGTAGGGAGTGGATTTGGAAGGAGTTGAGGCAGAGGTGAATATGATCAAAATACACTGTACAAATTTTTCAAAGAACTAATGAAAACTTCAAGTCATCAGTGTTCAAATGCTCATGCTTTCCACTTCTGTCTCGTCTTCTGTCATTCTTCCTGTCCCGAGGGAAATCTTAACATGCTTCTTCTCTATCAAGACAGTCCCCTAGCAACTGTCTGTCACACACACAGCCAAGCCTTCATTCAGACAGTTCTCTCTCCCAAGACTATCCTTGCTCAATCTCTGGGCTAATCAACTTATTCTTCATATTTTGGAACTCTCCAGAAAATAGGTCCTGCCACCTACATTTGAATTAGATGCTTCCCTTGGCTTTCAAAACATTCAAGGCATGCTGGTAGCCCAAGTGTTCCTTATTCCGAGGTGCAGTTTTCTGTTGACTTACTCATTTGTCGACCGAAAGCGCCTCAAAGGAGTCAGGATATCTCACTTACATCTCAGTTTCCACTGCTGGGCACATGTGGGTTTGTGTGCATCACACACACACACACACACACACACACACACACATACACACACATCAATATATAGATGACTAAATATAAGAACGGGAATCATGTTTTGCATTGTGTGTTTGCTAATCTTACAGTGATATTACTTTGATTAGTATCTTGCCCAAGACTGTGATTCTAATAAATTAAAGATCCAATTTTCAAATCAAAGCCCCTCCAGCTTTTAATACGGGGCATAATATCTATCTTCAGGGGTTTCTTCATTGCCAAATAAAGTCGAACATGGTCTAGCTTGCCTTCAACTTCTTCTGTGCTCTAAAACATATTTAATAATTAACCTCACAAAAACAAATTTTTGTTTTTTTTTTCACTTGTGCCTAGTTACACTATGTTTGTCTAAAAAGTGGTTAACTCCAATGGTTACAGTACAGGGTCAAGAATATGGTGTTGGGTGTTGGGACATGTTTATGGGGTTGAGTAGGATTAATCCATCCAAAACTATGTTCACACTTTCATTCACTCTAACACATGGCAACCAAAGTATCCCTGACAACGGGAACTAGTTGTGATAATGCAAATTGATGCTGGCAGATACAGAAATTTATTCTACATTCATTCTAAACCAAATAAGATGAACACATCTCAGAAGTCAACTTTTATCATTTCTAGTGGGGGGAAGGAAAGAGAGAGGGAGGAAGGAGAGAGAGACAGAGAGAGAGAGAGAGAGAGAGAGAGAGAGAGAGAGAGAGAGAGAGAGAGAGAGAGAGGAGACAGAGACAGAAAGACAGTCTCCAGAAGTCCAATCAGATACTGAACATCTAATATCTGTTCACTACTGTTGCAATTAATTTTGTTATGCTTTAAGCCCTTGGTACACCTGTCAACATTAGTGGGTCCTTTGTTTAAGATTTTGTAAATGGATATAATCTATAATTACACTATTTATAAGAAAAGTTTAGAATTTTTTAAACAAAAGCAATAGTAAAGACATCTCCTACTCAATTAAGCATGTACTGGGTGCCAGGAACTTTGGTAAGAACATGTGCTGAACATTTACCAACTCAACAGCCACATAAAGGATTACTCATCCCATTTACAGACAATATAAATATTGTAGCACGAATTCTAATCTGTCTTAAATAAAAACCCAGAATCAGATATGGAGTGAATGCTGAAAGATCAGAGAGACAAAGGAACCAGCCACTAGAGAGATTTCTTACCTCTACCAAATCCTCAGACCATAAAGGGAACCTAGATCCTGTCTCTGCCCTCCTTATATTATTCTCTCCACCCAGTCATATCACTTGCTGTTTCATCCTCCCTAGTGCTGGAGTTAAAGGTGTGTGCCACCACTGCCTGGCCTCTATGGTCAACTAGTGGCTAGCTCTGCACTTTGATCTCCAGGCAAGCTTTGTTTGTTACAGCAAAAACAAAATATCACCACAAAATATTGTGGCTCAAAGATTTTTTTTCATGTCTGATAAATAAAGAACTAAAGCTTTGAACAGCTATATCTCATTCCACAGCTCGTAATACAGGCTGCTATATTACTTTAGTACATAGTTAAGTGCTCAACAACACTTTTGCATAAAGGAACCAGCTGTAGAAGTACCTGTGTTTACCTTAAGCACTGACATGGCTCACAGAAATGAGGCTTATAGACGTCACGCCCGATCTGACTGTGTGCAATACTTTACTAAGGAGCATACTTCAGGATTTAATGACATTACTTTCACCCCAGTGACCAGTGCAGCCCTGAATGTTAAATTATGCTTCTAGCTTTATAACTAATCAATCTTTTTCATTAAAATCCAGTGAAGCAGACAACGGGGATAATTACTGCAGAATCATCTTAATTAAAAATTTTAGCTTCTAATTAAGAGTCATTGTTTATCTCATCAGGAAACAGTTAGAATCCATGACAGGGCTGCCTTGTTCATTAAATTTTTAGCCTTTTTTGAGGTTGGACACAACACATGATACCCTTGCTTGTATGAGTATTTGGGTTTACATGTGCACATATACTTCCATATAAAAAAAAGTAAGCCAAAAAACCCAACGGAAAGTGTCACTGAAACTCTTGATACACTATTTCTGTCTCAACTAATTATGAAATGTTCAAAGTGAATTATTTATATGTTGATTGCTAGCCCAATGTCTAATTATATTCACATCTGAACAAAAGCTGCCTTAAAATTCTCACAAGTCATGAATTTAAGCAGACAGCTGAATGGTTGCCCAAGTCTCCACAGCATAAAGAAATAATTATGATTTCCCAAAACTCCCATTACTGGAGATATCTTATCACCATAAGACCAATGCCTGTAGATCCTCAGAAGCACATCTCAGTCCTCTTGGAATGGGTGGAAATTCTATCCATTCAGCTGGCAAATACAGCCATAATGTCTTGTCCCTGGGCAATGCCAGCCTTATTGCCCATGGCAGCTGCACCACAGCCCTCATATGGGAGTGCGCTATAATTTGTAAACAAATACTGTCATGAGGGTTAAGTCACTATTCTTTGCCTTGATAGTAAGAAATCATATACCTGTGCCACAGTCCCAACTCAGGGAATACTAGAAAAATAAATTTCCAGTAAAATTTATCATCAGACTGGCTTAAGGATAATTTAAGTGTTATGCATAAGACAACAACTCCCATTTAGCAATATTTGCAACTCAGGTAGCTTCCATCAGGTGCCACAGTGACCAGAATGGCATCCCACACAAGCAGCTCAAATATTGTCCCATGCTAAGAGTAAGTTGGAGTAAGAGATAATGGAAGGGCACATGGAGTTGAAGCTACCTGCTATGGCAGGTTTTCAAATCTTCTTCTGAAGAGTCAAGATGCAGAAATTTGAGGAAGAAACCATTATCCTCTCACCCTCAACAACAAGCTATTTTGCTCTCCCTGTACCATATCCCAAACTCAAGGACAGTGAATACCTTAGCTGTTTAAGTCTTTGCTGTGCATGGTAATCATAGGAGTGATCTTTAACGTTCAGCATCATGATGAAGAACTTTGAAAAGCATTTTAAAGGAAAGGGTTTAGGATGAATGGAAATCATTTTATGATAATAATAAGTGTTCTCAGTATGGAAACAAGTAGAAGTAGAAAAGAGTTGTAGTGTAAGATGCCACCACCAGGCTACCAGATACACCTGTATGTCCGTATGCCAGGTTCCATTCTATAAAACATACAGAGCACAAGTTAAATATGCACACAGCTGGACTTGCACATAAACACCCACTTTCCAATTTTAAAACAAAGTCAAAGGTACTTTTTCTTCTGGGAACAATCTGTACATATTTCCAGACTTTTTTTTTTATTCCAGGAAATAGCAAACTCAGCCTAACACATATTTCACTAACGTAAGCCATAGTCTTTTAAGTACTATAACATGGTTCACTGTTATTATAGCCAATGTCTTGCCTATATATGTCCTGTAAGTTGTGGCTGAAACAGTCAGTTCCATAAGTTACCAACTGGCAGAAAAGAAGAGGTGATAAAGGGAGCATTATGAGTTTTGCAAAACTGTCAGTGCTGGTGCTGCAGCATCACGAATATCGCCACGGGGTACTTCCTACATGAGTAGACTTATGGCAGAGAACTGGTGTATGTGTGCAAAATGGTCAGTGCTGGTGCTGCAGCATCATGAATATCACCACGGGGTACTTCCTACATGAGCAGACTTATGGCAGAGAACTGGTGTATGTGTGCTTTTAGAGGCCAAGGACTCGGCTTCCCCTGTGCTGTCTGTGACATGTATGATGTGTTACGGTGAGAAAAGTGTCTGGCCACCAGGGTTAATTGTCTTATAAATTGTTTTGGTAGCACAATAGTAATGGCTTGACAAGTGGGCTATTAGATAAAAGAGAAGAAAACACATAAATGGGAAAGATTCAGTTAGATGTCGAGGCTTCTGTTCTATGGAGAGATAACAAAGTCAGCACTGAAGCCGTGCATCTTGAGTGTATACTGCAACCCAGACATTGGAATCCTGGACATTCTCCTTCAATATATAAGAAATATCTCTGTGAGGAAGTTACTGTTATCATTTTTACAGCAAAGAAATTGAGTTTCAGAACAGAGAAACAACTTGCCTGACTAACATGTAAGGACTAGACAATGAATTTAACCCAGTTCTTTTTGATTGAAAATTCATAGTTAACCACTTTGTTCTTTATGAAGTCTGCCATTCAGAGTATCCTACAGTATAAGAATTTCAATTCTCCTAGAATGCAAATTATGATTTCCTATATTGATGCTTTTTAAGGTGGGGGTTATTTATAAAAACGGGGAGCACTTATTTCTATTCTTAGTCACGTAGCCTCCCCAAGTCCAATCCCTGGACTGAATCTCACTAATTTAAATTAAAAAGACAACCAAAATTATTTTTGTGAATTTCATATTGGAATTTTAGTATCATTAATATTGTTAAACATTTTCAAAACTAACTGGATACCTTTCAGGTTGGACGCTCATTCACATATTAATATAATAAGTAAAGCATAAATTCATGTACTGGAACAGGAAGTAGAATTATCACAAACTTTCTTTTTATAGATACTTTGCCATCAGTTTTGAATTGTCATGTTGTACTTAAAAAGCAGGTAGCCACACAAAGACTTAACAAAGAAAGAGAATTACAGACCAATCTCCTTATGAACACATATGCAAAACTACTCAATAAAATACTTGCAAACCAGATCCAAGAAATGTCAAAAAGATCATCCACCATGATCAGGCTACATTCAGAGATGCAGGGATAATTCAACATATGAAAAACTGTCAAAGTAATTCCCATATAAACAAACTGAAAGAAAACCCACATGATCATATCATTAGATGCAGAAAAGGCCTTTGACAAAATCTAACACACGTTCATGATTAAATAAAAAAAAACCTGGAGAGATTAGGGATACAAGGGACATACCTTAACATAATAAAGGCAGTGTACAGCAAGCCCATAGCCAGCATCAAATTAAATGGAGAGAAACTCAAAGAAGTTGCTAAAATTAGGAACAAGACAAGGCTGACAACTCTCTCCACATCTATTCAATACAGTACTTGAAGTTTTAGCTATAAGACAACTGAAGGAGCAATAAGACAACTGAAGGAGATCCAAGGGATACAAGTTGGCAAGGAAGGGGTTGAACAAGGTATCTTCATTTGCAGATGATATGATAGTATACATAAGTGATCCTAAAAATTCCACCAGGAAACTCCAACAGCTGATAAACACTTTCAGCAAAGTAGCTGGATACAAAATTAACTCATGAAAATCAATAGCCTTCCTATACACAAATTACAAATTGTCTGAGAAAGACATTGGGGAAATTACACCTTTCCAATAGTCTCAAATAATATAAAATATCTTGGGGTAACTCTAACCAAACAAGTGAAAGATTTGTATGATAAGAACTTTAAGTCATTGAAGAAAATACCAGAACATGGAAAGATCTCCCATGCTCATGGATTGGTAGGATTAACAGAGCAAAAATGGCCATCCTACCAAAAGCAATCTACAGATTCAATGCAATCTCTACCAAAATTACAACACAATTCTTCACAGATCTTAAAAGGATAATTTTCAGCTTCATATGTAAACAAAAAACTAAAACAATCCTGAATAATAACTGCAGGCAGTATCACCATGCCCAGTTTCTTACAGACCTGTAGTATTAAAAATGGCATGGTACTGGCACAAAAACAGACATGTTTATCAACGGAATAAAACTGATACAATCAATTTTAAATCAACACACCTATGGACACCTGACTTTTTATAAAGAGACCAGAAATACAGTGAAAAAAAGAAAGCATCTTCAACAAATGGCCCTGGTCAAACTGAATATCTGCATGTAGAAGAAAGCAAATAGATTCATACTTATTACCCTACACAAAATTCGACTCCAAATGGATTAAAGACCTCAACAACAACAAAAACAAGATACATTGAACCTGATAGAAGAGAAAGTGAGGAATAGTCTTGAACTCATTGGCACAGGAAAACAGTTTCTGAACAGAACATCATTAGCCCAAAGATCAACAATTAATAAATGAGACCTCATAAAACTGAGGAGCTTCTGTAAGGCAAAGGACATCATCATTCAGATGAAGGAACAGCCTACGGAATGGGAAAAGACTTTTACCAACTATACATCCATAGAGGCTAATATCCAAAATATATAAAGAACTCAAGAAACTGGACATCAAGAAAACAAATAACCTGATTTTAAAAAATGGAATACCAATCTAAACAGAATTTTCAACAGTGGAAAATCAAATGGCTGAGAAACTCTTCAAGAAATGATCAACATCCTTAACTATCATGGAAATGCTTTGAGATTTAATCTTACACCTGTCAGATGGTCTAAGATCAACAAAACAAGTGACAGCTCTTCTGGCAAGGATGTGTAATAAGAGGAACACTCCTCCATTCCTGGTGGGTGTGGAGTTTCCTAAGGAAGATGAGAATTGATCTACATCAAGATCCAGTAATATCATACTACGAAATATACCCAAAAGATGCTTCATCCTACCACAGAGACACAACCATATTCATTGCTACTCTGTTCATAATAGCCAGAAATTGGGAACAACCTAGATTCCCTCAACCAAGGAGTGGATAAATAAGATGTGGTCATTTACACAATGGAGTATTACTCAACTGTAGAAGTAACCAACCTTCTTATTAAATAAGAAACACAGAACCAATGCAAAAAAGAAAGCCAAGAGGTCAGAGCTAAGAGCTAAAACCTTACCCTTCCTCCTGTGGTGGTCCTACCTCTCCGAACCAGAGCTACTTCCTATGTTAAAGTCTTTATATAGAGTTTCTGTTCTGCCTTCTCATTGGTTGTAAACCTAACCACATGACCACCTCATCACGGCCTGTCTGTATAGACCTCCAGGTTTTCTATGGTTGGTATTGAGATTAAAGGCACCTGTATCCAATACTGGCTATATCCCTGAACACACAGAGACTTACCTAGCTCTGCCTACCAAGTGCTGGGATTACAAGCGTACACCACCACTGTCCTGCTTTCCTATGGCTTGCTAATAGCTCTGACCCCCGGGCAACTTTATTTATTAACATACAAATAACATTTTAATACAAATAAAACATCACCATACTCAACTATTAAAGAAAATGGCATCATAAAATTTGCAGGCAAATGTATGGAACTATAAAAAAATAATCATCCCGTGTGAGGTATCTCAGACCCAGAAAGACAAGTATGGTATGTATTTTCTTACATGTAGATATTAGCCATTAGGTCAATGATAGCCAAGCTATAGTTCATAGAACTATATACATATTCAGAGGATAGGTATAGAGTCAGAGTCTAGAGGAAACAGATAGATCTCATTAAGAAAGAGAAATAGAATAGATATTTACAGATGGATGGAGGCATCTGGAATGGGGAGATCAAGTTGGGAGGGGGGGAGAAGGGGTATTGGGAGGGAACATGGGGAGAGACAGCTAAAATTAAAGGGTATTTGAGGGGTAGCATGGAAACCTAATACAGTAGAAACCTCCTAAAATACATACATATATGAAAGTGATCTAAATGAAATCACCAAATAATGGAGGAGACAGAGCCCCACCTGGCTATCTCTTGTCACCAAATGAAACTTCCAGTACTGGGACAGGGTAACATCTAATTATGTTGTTGGCCAAAGGGATCCCATGGGAATCCCCAAACAACACAGGCAACTGTAAAGACTATAAATTGTTCTACACAAACTGACAGCAAGGCCCCATTGCTGAAGACAACACCTACACAACTCATTGACATTAAGATGCCAAGCTGGTGCCTACACAGAGCCGTCACCCCTACAATCCAGCATCTTTGGTACAGGAAGATACCCTCCACACTATCAAACAAGAAACATAAACACCAAATCTTTTATCTACAATGCTTTACTACCTGCAAGACATGCTAGGGCAATGGAGGTAATATATATATAGTGGGAGTAACCAACCAAAGGCTGATCGGACTTAAAGCCCACTCTATGAGATGGAACCCATACTCAACACTGCTTGGATGGCCAAGAACTTGAGACTAGATAATCTGGGAACTTAGGAAAATACTAAATAATACTAGTCTAAGAAATGGAAAAGAAAAAAAGTGTCATGATAAAATGACTCCTAATGATATTCTGCTATACTCATAGATCCGTGCCTTGTTCAGCCATCATCAGAGAAGCTTCCTCCTGCAGCAGATGGGAACAAATACAGAGACCCACAGCAAGAAATTACAGAGAGAGTTAGAGATCCTGGAACACTTGGACCTACATGGGATATCTTCATCAAATCCCTCCCCTCAGAGCTCAGGGAACCATGCAGAAGAGGAGGTGGAAGAGTGGAAGAGCCAAAGGGGATGGTGGACACCAGGACAAGGCCTCTAAATCAACACGAGCGATGCTCCGAGACTGAAGCAGCAAGCACAGGCCCTGCACAGTCTGCACTAGGTCCTCTGCATGTATACTATGGCTTCCAGTTAGTGTTTTTATGGGATTCCTGAGTGTGCCAACAAGTGGTGTCTGTGCCTTCTCTTGGGCTCTTTTCCTTCTGTTGGTTTGCCTCATCCAATAATTTGAAAATTATCATTCAATAATTTGAATTGATTGTTTTTGTTTTTTCTTACATTTTACTTTGTTATTTTTAAAAATGAATGAATGAATGAATGAATGAAAACCTAGCCACTAGGGCAAAGGTTAACAACTGAACTGTCATTTGTATCTGCTGGGAGAGGGAAAATTAGTTTTCTCCAATGGAGTGCCATTGGGTATATCAACCACTCCAGGGCAGGTCTCATGTTCAGCAGTAGTTGATGATCATATAATGGACTCCAAGGGATTTGTGTGTGTGTGTGTGTGTGTGTGTGTGTGTGTGTGTGTGTGATTACATTTGGCTACAGTTTGGTGATTTCCTTTTCTTTTTGGGTATTGCATTTTGTTTTCTAGGTTTGGGGGGTTTGTTGTTTTATTGGGTTTTGGGTTGTATTTTGAAAAAGAACTTAAAGTTGGATGGTTATGGAAGGGGAGAAGATCTAGAAGGACCTGGGAGAGGGGAAGGATATGATCAAAATATATTAAAACTTAAATCTTTTAAAATAATAAATAAATAAAAGTCAGGTAGCAATCGTTACCCAATGTGAAGTAAATTACAATTTTGCAAAATAGTAAAATTACACTAGTGAGTTTATAATAATTATGATCTCCTTTTAATTTACCATATATATATATATATATATATATATATATATATATATAAACAGCTGTACAGATGGGTGGATGTATGAACAGATTGATAGATGGACAGAAGATGATAGAAGAAAGGGAATATTTGAACAAAATTGTAATTTACAAGCAAACATCAGTATTTCTAACTCCAAAAAGCTCCAAAAATTAGCTCTGACTGGACAAAATAGAATATATTCAGCTCAGTTGTTTCTTTTAGCTGCTGTGGTAGTTTGAATTGGCCCCCAGAAGCTCATAGGGAGTGTTACTCTTAGAAGGTGTGGATTTGTTGGAGTAGGTGCAGTCTTGTTGGAGGAAGTGTGTGACTGTGGGGTTGGGCTTTGAGGTCTCCTATGCTTCCTTCCCTCAGGGTAGAGTCAGTTCACTTCCTGCTGCCTGCAGATCAAGATGCAGGACTGTCAGCTACTTCTCCCACACCATGCCTGCCTGCATGCCACCATGTTTCTTGCCATGATGATAACAAACTAAACTACTGAAAATGTAAGCTGGCCCCAATTAAAGGTTTTTCCTTTATAAGAGTTGCCATGGTCATGGTGTCTCTTCACAGCAATAGAAACCCTAAGACAGCCACCATGACAATCCTCTACATTTAAAAGTATGTATTTATTATCTTACAGTTCCAGATATCATACATCTGAGTTTTATAAACTAAAATCTAGGTAAAGCTGTGTTCCTTCTAGAGACCTCTGTGTTTTCCAAGGTGTATAGTGACAACCTTCATTCTTCACTCTGGCACCTTCATCTGCAGAACGTGTGACTTTAGCCTCTGTTTCCTGACCACCTTTTTTTCTGCCTTTCATTTTAATGGACTTTGATGATTATATTGAAAATCTAGACTGAACTTCCCATCTTGAGATTCTCAACCATATCTGCAAGGCTGCTTCAACCATGTAAAATGGCACATTCTGAAATTCTCTACATTAGGACATGAGCATCTCTAGGAGGCCATTATTTTGTCCAGCACAAGCTCTCTTTAGAAATGACCACAGCTTGTTAGAAAAATAATTTCCCTAGGAGGAAATGTATCACCAAGGTGGCTGGAGCTGGGTGAGCAACTTTAACTCTTCTTCTTGTTCACCACATTTGATGATTTTCATCTAGTGTCATGGTCTTAAATTTCATTGTATACACTAGGAGTTCTAAAAGTATCTCTCCAGAGCAACTCAAATATCCAGTTCCTACTGACATTCCACCATGGATGTCCACTAGGCATATCTGACTCATTTTCAACCCCTCATCCAAACCTGCATCTCTCAGAGTCTTTCCCACACTCTTTAACAGTGATTGTATCCTTATAGTTGTTCATGCCAAGAGCACTAGAGCTATCCTTGACCTTCTGCACTTTTACCCACTATATGCAGCTCATCAGCAAATCCTGCTAGCATTCCATTCAAAGTAACCAGAATCCTACATCCCATCATCTCCTTGAGGCCATAGCTGAGCCAGCATCCTGCTCCTGGACTCTTGCGATTAGCCACTAACTGGCCATCTGCCTTCCATCCACTCCCCTCAAGCATGTTCTCAGCAGAGCAGCCCAGCTGGTTTAGCTGGAAGTTTCCCTGTGTCCTGCCCAGTCTGCAGCCACTCAGACCCAAGTAAACACACAGTGGCTTATATTAATTAAAACTGCTCGGCCATTGGCTCAGGCTTACTACTGACTAGCTCTTACACTTAAACTAACCTATTTCTATTCATCTATATGTTGCCACATTTTCTGTGGCTTTACCTGTGTGCAATTACATGCTGCTCCCTGGACAGTGGGCTGGTGTCTCCTCACTCAGCCTTCCTCTTCCCAGAATTCTCCACAATTCTCCTTGTCTGCTTATCCCACCTATACCTCCTGCCTGGCTATTGACCAACCAGCATTTTATTAAACCAGTGTACAAAAGCATTATCCCACAGCAGGCTGGTTATTATAAAACCCAATTGTAGTATATGTTGTAGGTGAGGTGTGAGTAGGGCCTCACCCAGACCCACTATTAGAACTGAGGCACTTGCTGCCCCAGCAGTTGGAAGAACTGGATAGTAATGTCTTCCATTGAATCTCCCTCAAAGAGAGCTGTCTCCTGGAGATTGGTCCCTTCCCCTGGTTAATGTGAACATGCAAAAGCTCTGCCCCTTGTCCTTCATTTGGGACTTGCTAGGGAAGGGCAGAGACTCTGTTGCAAATGTGTCCCAACTCAGCTTCTCCCTCTGCCTATTCCTGCTGACACTCCCTCAGAGGTGCCTCAACTAAAAACATGACTAAGATAAGTATATTCCATGCAACTATACATCTGAGAATCTGTTTCCAGGACGAGTTGACGTTAAGACATTAAATCATATCATTTTTTTTTCTTCTGGCCAAACTCCTCCAGTGACTCTCCACTTCGCATGAAAGGTGACACTCTCACTATGGCTGAGGGTCCTTACATGTAATGGCTCTAGATACCTCATTTACTGTTGCTCCACCACTCAGGCCAAGCATACACTCAGACTCACCTTTCTCAAATGTGCTTTTCCCAAATATACACACAGTTTACTTGCTCACCTACTTCTAAGCCTCTCAATTCCATTTTTTCTGGAACAGCCTAACTTACTTACTTACTTATTAACTCAGAATCCTGTATCTTTTCGTTGTCTTCAGGCCTCTGCATTGTTCCAAGCTACTGTCATTTCCTTCATGGATTCTTGCAATAGTTAACAATCATCTTCTGACACTAAACTGCTCTGTACTTTCTCACTCCATTTTCCTCTGTGTTTCCTGCACTGCTTTTATCTAATCTCTACTACACCGTGCTTACCTAGTGTGCAGCATCTTTCTTCTCTACTACACCGTGCTTACCTAGTGTGTGCAGCATCTTTCTCATACCACTAGAACAAATCCTTTTTGTCCATTTCATCCTCTATGCTTAGGATGCTACATATTAGGTCTTCAAAAATCAATGAATGAATGAATGAAGAATGCCAGCAATGTGCCAAGTACCACTGGGCACATTTATATACAATACCTCATTTAACACTCCAACAACTGGAAGAAAGGGTGATGATACCTGCTTTTTAGCTGTGAAAACAGAGAACATCTCACATCAAAGGAATAATAGAGGCCAGAGGTGACCCCATGTTTCCAAACTCAAAGCCATATTCCCACTAGGCTCCCCAGTGGCACTTACACTACTTTAAGTAAATCCAATCCTCACTGTAGAGACAATTCTAAGAATGAGGTACAGAGACTAAGACAGAAAGCACCATCTTTACCCATGTTCAGTGATGCCTGTATACTCATTACTGTAGTCAATCCACAAAGTGAGTTCAACAGTTCTAGCTGCTAGGTGTGCCCTCCGGGACCTAATTAAAATGGAGGTGGGTCCTGGTACACACACAGTAATGCTACCAAGCATTAATTACTCTGTTAGTATATTTAGAGTTTTGTATCATGTTACAACTCACTGTCTTCTACTTAGCAAAAGAAAGCTTTATAAAGGAAGTGGGATTAAAAGAGCTTTCTGATGTCCAGTAGGGAGGAAGGGTCTTACCCAGTGTGCAGCACCCATTAACTTCAGAGAAAACTAGTAGGCTGGATAGGCAGGGCAGGACGTGAAGCAAATGGGAAATAAGCCTGACCCCAGCACAGAAGCCCAGCACTGCACACACATGTGGGTCTGATGGAGTTTGTTGGCATAAAAGCAAGGTGGGAGTGCTCTAAATCAGCTTTTACCATCTAAGGACAGTCACACACAAAGCGTGCATTGTGGGCACTAATGAAAGACATGTGCTGGAGTAGTTACACATGGTAGCAGGCTGAAAACTAATGACATGAAACAGCCACGGTGCCTCTGCACTGACCCCTGTGAAACCTCAGGCCTGACTTATAACAGGCAGAGCTAAACCGATTTATCACCCAATTATGCATCATTTAATAAAGACTGGTGTGACTCAACCTGCCAGGCAGGAATGCCAACAATGGAGGAAACGGCCTCTAAATGCCCCTTTTCTTTGTCCTAAGCGCATCTTTAACCCTTCAGTGATTGATGGTCTGCCTGATGCAAAAGTCTAAGCTTTATAAACTACCTAATAACCTAGGGGAGTCAGGCCTTGGGGTTCCTGGAGTTAAAAACTTGAAAAGTCTGGACTTTGGCAGAGTCAGCCCCATTTCTGCGACTGAATCCAGTGAGAAGTGAAAGAAGTCAGTCCCATCCTGAACCCCCACTTACATCCACACACCAAGTTCATTTTACTGGTGTCGTTTACAAAGTTGTTATCAAAATATATTCTCATTTACAAAAAAAAATATCCATACAAGTTTTAGGTTCTACCAATTGCTCTACATTTTCAAAGAGACCAGTTCTGATAACTTCACCACTGTCATAGAAATGGAAAAACCCACACATTATAGAAAAATATCTCAATGGGAGTCACTCATGCATTTCTCAGAGTAGACACAACCATGTCAGGTTATAGGCCACAGAGACAGATAACCCAGCAAAAATTCAGATGGAGCCAAGGGAATTTGAGCAATTTCTACAATTGGCCTCATACAAAACGATTTTAGTAACAGTCAGAGAACATCATTAGATATGTTCTAGGAAGTTAGGAAATATTCCATTTTCTTTCTCTTCAGGATATCATCATTTTTTATGAGAACAAATGTGTACCCTGTAGAAGCTTTTAGATTCCTGGAATTGTATAGGCTCTTTTGTCCTTCATAATGTATTTTATAATTCACTTTAGCAACCATAGACTATGTGAAGACTGAAACTGTAATGGTGTTCCTTCTCCTGAGAAGACATCCATTTAATCTGCCTATTGTGCTTCTACATATCATTCCTTTTTTCTTCCACCAAAAATAATGAAAGCATCAAGAATCTCTGAAATAGTAGAGAAAAGTGAAAGGCCCATTCATAGGCCAGAAAACCTGTTTCTAATCATTGAGAGGGTTGTCATATTTTTATGTTTTGTTCTTCTTGAACTAAACCCACAGAATCAACTAACCTGATTTTGGGACCCTTCCCTCCTACTAGGCTGCCTTGTCCAGCTCAGTAGGAGAGGAGGTGCCTAGTCTCACTGCACCTTGATATGCCGTGGCTGGCTGATACTCACAGGAGGCCTGTTTTCTGAAGAGAAAGGAGGAAGAGTGGATGGTGGGTGGGGAAAAGGGGAGGTTGGGGAAGGGACTGGGAGGAGAGGAGGGAGGGGGAGAAAATTAATTAATTATTTCCCAACCTGATCAATTAACTAAACAAAGAATATTTAAGAAAAATACCTCAGCCAGGTGGTGGTGGCACACGACTTTAATCCCAGCACTTGGGAGGGAGAGCCAGGTGGATCTCTGTGAGTTCAAGGCCAGCCTGGTCTACAGTGCGAGATCCAGGACAGGCACCAAAACTATGCAGAGAAACCCTGACTCAAAAAACCAAAAAAAAAAAAAAAAAAGAAAAGAAAAAAAATACCTCAAAAGAGAGACAGACGTAAGCATTTTTTATTGTTAAATGAGAAATTCAAAAATCAACTATCTTCAGAGATACTTGACCAGTCTTAGAAAAGAAAAACAAGACCTGACTGGTTTCTTATTTTATTTTTGTTTTCTGAGACAAGGTCTCACTGTGTAGCCTATGCTGCCCACTGGAACTTCATAGACCTCAATCTGGCCTCCAACTGGCAATTCTGACTCAACCTCCTAAGCTATAGGCATGTGCCACGAGATCAGACACTGAAATTGATTTCTAAAACTAAGCTTATGTAGAAAATGGCAGAACAGTGTAACAAGGTGGGTGGAGGCCACTAGTCAAGTAAAGAGTGTAATAAATATTTCCTTCACAACCTGACTTTAATTATTCCATAGTGTACAAATGCAAATAAAGGCATGGATTTCCCCTGAGAAAGTATTTGTCTTCAAAGCAATGAGCAAACATTCTCTTGAAGGCTGAGTCATAGAGAAGGTGCATGGGTGACAGTGTCATCAAAGGCTCCCTATTCTGCTGTTGAGAGGACATAGAAACTTGAAGAGCTTTGCCTCATGGGGAGTTTATGTCATTGGGAGTGTGCCTTAGACAACGAGTGCGCGACTCTGGCCTTGCCTGTTCCTTTCTGTTTTCAACTCACAGCCATGAGACGGCCAGTTTTGGAACACCTTGCATTCTTGCCATGATGTCCTGCCTGCCTCCTTACCTCATGGGATAAAAGGAGTAGGTCTGTCTGCTCTGTTAGCACCGAAAACACCCACACTGTAAGACAGATGTCCCAAACAAACACCCCATGCACTTGGTACAGTGACAGAAAGCTGGTTTATTCAACGACTGTGATCCAGAAGGGATATCAGAGAGAACCATCTTTCTACTAGGTTCTGGGGGCCTTTGGGAGACTCTTCTCTGCCATCCTCAGCTCAAGCATGGCACTCCACACTCCACAGGTGATCAATTGGTATGGACTGCATCAGGTTGTCTAGAAGATTTAGAGAGACAATTGAAAGTTAATGCACAATTTAATTCTCCAGAGGACTTCAGACTCACCTAGAAGATTTGGGTAGTATGGATGTGACAGTCTTTGACTGCACCAGTGAGAGAAGTAATTTCAAACAGCATTAGGGGTGGTTTAGAGCTGCTGCTTATCACCCAAATCACTTCTGAATGCATCTTGACAATGACCAGCAGTGATGCATGATGGGTGGTATGTCAATAGAAGCACAAAAGCGGGGCATCAACCATGAGCTAATGCTCTTCTGATAGGTGTGATTTAAAGGTAACCCATTGTGGCCTTCAACCACCCATGAAGATCCATTTTCTAAAATATTATTGTTATTTAATTATGAACATGGCAGCAGGCTCCAGGATTTTATGTATGCCCTGAAGCTATCACTGAAATATTTCAGATAGCGTAAACGCATGTACCTGTGTAAATGCTAATAATAATGCTGTGCAGAGCAGAGAGGCAAGTTAAAAAAACAGATAAAGCTGGACTGCGCGTGGGGGGCTCTCGTAATTGGAAGAGTCAATGGCTGTATGATTCAAGAAAATAGTCTCCCTCGAGAAGGAGAATGATAGTCCCGCATTTATACAGCAGCTCACCGACGCTAAGCAGGCTTTCCTCTGCATATTATTGGTGCCAGCCCGATGAGGCAGAAAATTGCATCGTGTCATTTAATTTCCCAATCTTTGTTTTCATTGTATTAATCTTTTGGCTTTGCTTCACTTTATAATTTGAAGGCTCAGCAAGAAGCAAACGAAATGGAAATTCAGCTACTTTCATGCCCAACTCGATGTGTTTGGTGCAGTTTGCAAAAGTTTAACTCTATGTAACACTGTCCATGAATAATAACGGGCTGAGTCTGTGTACAGACTGGTTAGTGCTCATTAGGAGTCGCCTTAAAGTCTCTGGGAAATGTGCCAAAAGTCAGTCACCAAAATGTCATCTACAGGTTGGTTTCAGAAGGAGAAAAGACAGTTTTTTAAAACAAAAATGTAATCATCTCATTGATAAATAAAACCTAAGACCTTCAAAAACTAACTCCACTTAGTGGGCGTTTCATTCCCCCTTTCCCTCCTACTTCCCTCTCTTCCTTCTTCCCTTCCTCCCTCCCTCCCTCCCTCCCTTTCTTTCTGCTTTCCTTTCATTTTTTTCTTCCTTCCTTCTTGTTTTTGCTGTAGGAAAAACAAAAGGACATAAATCTGAAATGATTCATAGAACTTGGACCCCAGTAAGCTGCACAGAAGTTAGTATCTTGGGCTATAAATAAAAAGGCCCTCACAGCTTTCAGGGGCTGACGATGCAGCAGAGAGTTTTGAATTGTCTGGGTTTTGGGAATCAGACCAGCCTGGCCCCATATTCCTGCCAGCTCTACTTACCAGCTACATATTTTTTGGTAAGTCGTTTCATCTCCCAAACCTCGCTCCCTGGTCTATAAAACAGGAGAATCTGACAGAACTGTTAGAATAGCAAAAGTGAGCCGCACTGTGCCTGGCACCTACGGCGCCCTTGACAGAGCGCACACTCACTGCTCTGAGGGCTACTCGTCACTTGTGCTGCTGTCCTGGATGACTCAAGAACAAGTAAAGAAGGACAAAAGGTGGCCAGGTCCCTTTCTTCTACCACACTGACTCCATTGTCACAAAGATTACATTTTAGAATGCCAAGATTTGGAGACAACTTTTCCTTTCCCCCGACTTGTCTTATTTTAATGGTTGTGAGCTTGTCCTGTGTAACTGAACTCAGAGTTGGAATATACCCGCTTCGTGGCGTTTTCACTACCACAAGTAGTCTATCACCAGCCACTTCTCAAAAAATATTAGACTATTGATTTTTTTCTTCTGTTTGTAAATTCACCTCAAAGGTGCTTTAGAGTAATATGCAAACAACAATAAAAAGAGAAATGCCATAGAACAGGGAAGACTGTGTAGAACACATTATGGACACGTGATCATTTAGCTTATCGGATTTCATAATTGCTAAGACCTTCTTTAAGGCAACATTTGGTAGGCATGATGAGTCCCAGAAAAAAAAATGTTAGAAAAAAAAGGAATATGCAGAGAAATTCACTGCAATCCTTCAGGCAAAAATTCAGCTCAGCTGGAATTCTGATTAGAATTTTCCAGCTCATCATCAATCACCAATTCTCTATGTAGATCTCAACTCCACTTGACACATCAGCCTTGGAGTGAAGGTTGGGCAGGGTCTATTGACTGCATTACAAAGATAAGAAAAACTGAACAGCATGTGACATGCCCAAAGCTATCTCAGTGCTGAACCATCTGCAACATCAACCTTTGGTCATTGCCATTCAGAGGAAAATGTAGTAGTTCAAGCAACAACCAAGGGGAGCTGGAGGGATGACTCAGCCATTAAGAAAGCACTTAATCTGACGTCTTCTCCTGGCTTCTGCTGGCACCAGGGCACATGTGATGCACAGACTATATGAAGACCAAGCACCCATACACGTAAAATAAAAAGTACTGGCTGTTCTTGCAGAGAGCCTGGGTTCAGATCCCAGCACCCACAATGCAGCTCACAACCATCTGTAGCTCCAGAGTTTCAGGGAATCCAATGACCTCTTCTGGCACTGTGGGTATCAGGTATTCATATAATGCACATACATAAATACATGCAGGCCTAACACACATACATATAAAATAAACATCAATTTCAAAAAGAAAATGAACAAACTTAGTTTCCACACAAATGGACTAATAACTATATTAAAAAGAGCATTATCTGTGATTTAATTCTTTTAAAGATCTGTCACTTGGGCTGAAGAGAGGGCTCAGTGGTTAAGAGTACTGGCTGCTCTTCCAGAGGTCCTGAGTTCAATTCCTAGAAACCGCATGGTGGCTCACAACCATCTGTAATGAGATCTGATGCCCTCTTCTGACCTGCAGGCACACATGCAGATAGAGCACTCATATACATTAAAAAATAAAATAATTTATAAAAAAAACTGTCACTGTGAAGAGATAGGGGTGGGATTTTTGCAATGTTTACTTTTTTCACATTTTTGATGAAACACATCAGATGTTTTTCATTTTAGTTCAAAAAAATAAGAAACTTTTTCCCTTTTTTCTTACATTTCTATCATGCTGTTTATGCCAACCAACCCATTATGAGCTGTAGAAATGACATTTCTCCTGTCTCAGCTCCCCAGGCATCCACAAATAGCCACAGAAAGTTCCTAGGCTTCTTTGTGCCTTAGATTTCATTTTCCAAAGAGTCCCTGAAAACAATGTCAAATTACCTAAGTTTGCAGCCCTAGTCAGCTCAAAATACTTTCTAAATTTGTTAGAATACATCCTTTCTCAAAGTGAGTCATCACTGTTATAAAATGAATTGGTCTTATGTAAATGTCACTTTGGGGTTATATTTGTCAAGAAACTCCACCTCTTCTAGTATCATGTTTGAAATCAGAGGACAAGTACATGTCTGTCATACTGTGTGACACGGTATAAATTTATCCCGTCTATTTTTCACCCGACATTGTAAGTGTCTTAGAAAGTTAATTACCCACACTTGGTGCTACCTGACAAGCAACCTCTTGCCTGCTGGTTACCATGACCACTGTCCCAAACCGCTCATCACGGGGCTAATGCGGTAACTCGGAAGCATGTGCAAATCATCAGGACAAACAAATTAAATACTTAAAATCAAGATCATTATGAGTGCCAAGTCAACGCTTACAGTTTTCCCTTAATTGCCTTTTCAAGTTCTTCATCAAGACTTTTTTTAACTGTTTATTAGCTCAATCCACTTCCTATTAGTCTTAGAATTTAACAAGGCTTCGTGGCAAAGTGAGTCTGGAAGGGGGCTTATTAACCTTCCCTCAGGGTAATAAGTTCCATATGGTATAAAAAAAGTACTGCCAACTTCCAGAAGACAGAAGTCATTATAGTCAATAGAGGGTTAATGTGACTTTTAATTGGAGGACCATTACTATTTTAAGGACCTATAAAGTTGAGAATACATTTAAACATAATCAGAATGGTTCCTTCATTATCCTCAGAAGAAAAGGTGATGCTTGTCTCCCTGTGGCCTCAGGTCTTTCTCAGGAAATTATGTATAACTTCATCCCCTTTTATAAATAAATAAGACAACTACATTTGCTTTCCTAAAAACATTTCACTAATTAAAGTAAAATCCTTCGTTTAGTTGTTCATTAGAAATAAATTTGAACTTGGAATTAAGTAGCTGTAGTGTAAAACTTGCATATAAATAATCCCATATCCGATATGCATGCATTTAAGATGCAGTTTTCCACGGTATATTACTGAGCACACGTACTGCATCTACAGCCTGCTCTGAGAAGTCTCAGTTCAGACGGAAGGGGGAGAAAGGTGGCAGCACAATTAAAATATGAGTTCAGGGGACCACACTGCATAAGGGAACAAAACTTGTCTCTTAGAATGGAAAGGGTGGCAGGGCCAATGCCAACCTGGGCAGATCCAGCCCTGCTCCTACCCAGGATGACTCTGGCCAAGTGATTTCACATCCACTTCCTTGTCTCCAACATGACATTCTAGGTGTGATTAGAGACAGTAAACCAAGTCCCACTGATAGTAAACAGGTAATAACTACATGAGAGGTGGGGCTTCAGTTCTCAGGTTGAATCCATGATCTACTTAGTGATGTCTGCATGAGGGACATTGTAATATAAATTTATAATCACCACAGCAAGTGATCCCAACACCCTTACACTAACTTATCAAGGAGTTCCACTTGCTACAGTGGGTGCATCTTTCTCTCAATTCACAGCAGAATGATATAAGCCACTGACTGGAAATGCTGAAAAGGGTGATACCCACCTTGACGAAATAAGGAAAATGTGTAGTGAAAATGGGGCAAAGTAGGACCGAAGACTCCCTGAGTCCATGAGTCTCTAAATGGAGAAGAACGTTGACCCACTACTTACCCTGGAACACCTCATTTCACATAACAAGCTTTCCCTGGAAATAATTCATTCCCCCCATCCAGTGGCATGGCAATATTCATTGCTTATGATGAATTGTGAAGACAAGATAATTCAGATAAAAGTATCAACAACTTCCAGGCAAGAAACCAGCATTTCAGATATGTGCTATAATGTTAATCAATGTTTAATAAGCACTGCATAACTCTTAGCAAGCAAACGAGAAATGTATTGCCACAGAGCAGTGATGAAATGTTTATAATGTACAGTTGCTACTATTATACTGTAACTGTTCAAGAAATCTAAATGGTAAATTGAATGGGAATATAATAGTATAATGGATGTGGAAATGTTCAATCAGCCATTTGTATGAAATATGAAAGTGTTTAAAGAGAGTAAATATATGTGTAATGGATTTTGATTAGCTGTAACTATGTATGATGTGACTATCCATCGTAAACAGCATACAATGTGCTACTCTACTGTATTTATGAAAGTGAAAGTGTTGGAGAAACCAAGAATACTTACACAATGCATAACATGTCAGTGAACTTGACTGCAGTGACCATTTCCCAATGTATACTTCTAAAATAGACCATTTTATTAGTCAGGTATACTTCAGTAAACATGCTTATATTTTCACCAATTAAAATCATATCATCACCCTGGAAAATCTCCTCTCATTTACCATACTTTCTTAAGTTTTGTATTGTGTTTCTTTAGTAAATAGTTTTTCATTTTGTAACTAGGTTTATTTTCTTCATTTACATAAGTCATAAACTTGACCCTTGTTTTGATCACCAAAGAAGTATAGGAAATGGGTCAAAAGGAACAAAAATTTACCTCTATAGAGAGATATCTCCATGTGGACACACACAGAGACCACACACACAGCATAGACACACACAAACACACACACATACACACATTCACACACACACATATACACACAACACACACAAATACATCACAAACATACACACACACACACCACTCTGCACTGGGAAAGAAATAACTTTCTAAAACTAAAGACAATTGTGTGGAATCATCCAGACCTCACCTCTCTCTGTACTAGCACAGTTCTCAAATCTGTAACACATGCAGCTCTCTACACACTAATTCATCCCTTCACCAACACGCCCACCCCTGCTTAACCCTCTAGTGTCTCACCTCCCCAGTTACAGTTGGATGCAGACAACCGCCTATTGGACCTACAGATGATGACACATTTGCTGCCCCCTCCCTTGTCCTCAGGCCACACACTTCCAGTCTATTCTCTGAGCTCCAGCAACACTTGGTGTTTTGCTGCCTCGATACAAATGTCTTGGATGTGGTGTCACACATCTTTAATCCCAGCAGTTGGGAGGCAGAGGCAAGAGAATCTCTGTGAGTTTGGGGCTAGTCTGGTATACACAGTGTGTTCCAGGACAGCCAGGGCTATGTACAGAGACTCTGTCTCAAAAGACAAAATAATTGTAGAAATTGTATTCTCAGCACTCAGAAGACTGAGGCAGAAGGATTGCAAGGCCGACCTTGAGTCAAACAACAACAGCAGTGAATTAAAGCCCATCTTGCTCTGCCTTGGATGTCTCCAACACTCCTCCAGCTCCACCCCAAGTCTGCAGCTCACTTGTCTCCCCCACAGGATGGGCAAGCTCGCTCTCTCTCTCTGGAAACTCAGGCAGCATTCTTGGCTCTTTAAGCACTTGTCACAGTTGGAAGAAAAAAACAAATTGGGTCTCTGGTAGTCTCAACTCCAACTTTTCTGCTAGAATGTACACTCCATGAGGGAAGGGACCCTGTTCCTTTTATGTACTAGTTAGCTACAGCCTTCTGAAAGCACCTTGTGCAACAAGGCTCACTGAATATTACTGAAAGATTATTAAGGCTGAAGACGTAAGTCAAGACTACAGCACTTGCCTACCACATCCTTGGGGTTGGTCCCCAGCACAGTAAACAAAATGGTGAAATGCATGAGTTTATCAACAGAGCCTAGTTTTTATACACTGTGTCAGGAGCCAAGAAAGGTGAACAAGGGGGAGAGAGCCCCTGATATGTCAAAATTAATTCGTTAGATCTGAATTTAGGTTTTAGGAGGGTTGTCTGTATGGTTGCTTATTTTGTAGTGTGAGGGCTGAGTGCAGCTTCACAGTTAACAGTCACGGCGGCATTTTCAGAACCCTACTAGAGAGTTTCAGTGTTGGGGTTTTCAGTTTGTTCCACGTTCCCACTACTACATTGCAGCTCAGATCCTGTGTTGTTGTTGTTGTTGTTGTTTTTCACTTAGTTCTCCCATTTATTAATTACGTGGCTCTATGTTCTGCTGTTAATACAGGAGGCTGGCTGGGGATCTGGAAAATGACGACCTCTAAAGATGATTAAAAAGATACTACTGCAAGAGAAGTATTCTTCATTATATTTCACCTCCGCTTCACCCTGGAAAAGGAACACAGGAAAAACAGCACACCCAAAACAATAAGACTGCAGCCAGGCCTCTTCGGATAAACAGCCAATAAATGATAAAGAATGATGAACAGTAAAATCAAACCAGCATATAGCCAGCAATCCCACTACTGAGTATACAGCCAAAGGCAATGGAATGGGATGGTGAAGAGATTTCTGCATTCCCACATTCAATATAACAAAGAAACGGAACCGGTGCCTGCCCAGCAGTTGGTGTAGGAAGAAAATGTGGTACAGACACAGGGGAATATTACTCGGTGACTTAGAGAATGAAATCTTCTTGTGACAACAGTAATGGAAATTAAAGTATTATTTTAGAAAAAACAACCCAAGGGAAGAAGGGTAACAACTATTTTATCTCACTGATATAGAACCTAAAAACATTTGATAAATGTAAGTACAGAATGGAGTACCTGTTGCCGGAGACTAGAGAAAACACATAGAATGAGAGGAGGCTGCTAAACAAATTTCAATTAGGAGAAATAATTTCTCGTGTTCTGTTTATATAGAGAGATAATAGCAATGCACTGTAGATAACAGTAATGCAGTGTGTCTCAAAAAGCTTTAAAAAAGGAGTTTGAATGTTTATACAACGAAGAGTGACGAATGTTTGAAGTAGTAGATCTGCCTTCCCTGACTTAAACATTATACAATGGGGACATACATTAGCATGTAACATGGTGCCCCATAAATATGTACTATTTTACACACTTATTTTAAAAAATTACATAATACAGATAGATAGATATATGCACAACTATATAAAGCAATATATAGACATATAGATTCAGAAGGGACTGAAAATACCACAACCTCGTGGTAAGGCTGAAAGGCTAGAGCAGTGGTTCTCAACCTGTGGTTTAAGATCGCTTTTAGGAGTCGAACAACCCTTTCACAGGGGCTGCATATCAGATGTATACATTACAATCCATAACGGTAGCAAAATTCCAGTTATGAAGTAGCAATGTAAATACTGTTATGGTTGGGGGTCACCACAACATGAGAAATCATACTAAACAATCAAGCATTAGGAAGGTTGGAACCACTGGGCTAGAAACTGTAGAAACTGAGGCAGGATTTCTGTTATAGTCCTAGGACAGAATTCACCTTCTATAGGAGACTTCAAATTTTATCCCTAAGACCTCCTACTGATTTAGTGAAACCCACCCCTTTTATCTAAAAATCTCCTTTACTTAAAGTGGATTAATTATAAATGTAGTTGAATCTACAAGCACGTGTACAGCAGTATCTAAACTACTGCTTAAGAGGTAACTGAGCAGGGTAACCTAGGTGAGCTGATCCATAAAAACTGTCATTATAAGGACTCTAGAAGATGCTCCTCTTGAGTTTCAGCATTCACTGGCTGGTACTTCCAGGAATAAACTTCCTTGCTCTTGGAACTTCTTTGACCAGTGGCACAGCTGCTAACTGGGGGGGGGGGGGGGGGGGGGCGGGGGGGGGGGGGGGGGGGGGGGGGTCGTTGTGGTGTACTTTGGTTGTGGCAGGTCTCCTTGTCATGAGAATGGCCTTGTCTTTCATAGATCCTTTGCTTTCAAACCTAGAACTCTTACTGTGTATGAAGAACACCAAAGACTGATCTCCATCTGGGCCAGAGCTGAAAAATGAACAAGGCCAATGACCAACAACAGCCATCAACAGGTAGCATGAGCAAAAAGAAACCCTTTTTATTTTATATTTTATAAATCACTAGTATTGATGGCTTAGTACATAAAAAGGTAATCAGCAAGATCTTATTATGACATGGCATGCTGGTGAAACCTGCATGGCATTGCAGCCAATCAAATCTGTGATGCCAATGGTGAGTACACATTAACTGTAGAAAGACTATTCTCACCAGCCAGTCAATCTAGGATGCCAACAGTGAGTATACATTAACTACAGAGAGATCATTCTTACCTGGACGGAAACACAGCATGGTCTATGTCACAGGGATTTTACGTTTCATAAAGTATCATATAAGTAGAGCTGCTTAACATTTATTTATGCTTTGTTATATGCCAATCTTCTGAGCAGAGCAAATGCAAGTGTGGATGGGGCATAATTTTCCCCTGTGAAAGCTGAGAGAAAACTTCATGTCAACATGCAGAATGATGGGAGGGTGTTGACATTAAATTTACCTCACAATCCTGGCCATGCCTTTCTGCTATAAAAAACAATCTCACACTTCAAGACTTTACTCATTACTACCTGTCCCAGTCTACTCCTCAGAAAGATCTTTTCTCTTAAAACCAGCATCTGTGTGTCCACCTGCTCAACCAAAATCAGAAAAGGGCTTTGTCCAGAGCACACAGATGAATAAGCACATAGTAGTCTCCCCTTCCAGTTGTCAACTTGGTTTTGGTTTTGTTATTATTCCATGTTTCTCACTCAAGACAACTGAATATTACCTCATTTTGACTCCTGTCACATCCTTCATGAATGATCTTAGCTCAGCTCTTCCTTCATCCTCTAACAGAAAACTCTGGACTCAGGGACAAAACAGGCAAGGTGAGGTCTTAGACTCTTCTAGAACCAGCTCTGTCACTCACTAGCCCTGAAAATTTGGCTCTTTATAAGCTTAAATTTCATACTTTTTAAAGGGAGTACTTGGGTTAAATAGCCTCTTGATCCCTGAAATTCTGAGTTACACACACATGCACAAATACATACATGTGCACACACACACACACACACACACACACACACACACACACACACACACACACAAACTGGGTCCAAAAGCTGTGCCCAAAATGTCCTTGGCTTTTGGGTTGCTTGGCTGAGCACACAGTGAGTATGGTCAATCTTTTCTAACTAAAACCTCTACACATACATGGAAGATCTGTGAAAAACAGAGGTTGCAAGTTAGTGTTGTGAAAATCAAATCCTGTTTTCATAGGGGCTTCTTCATTCCATGATAGATTTTTATTAGCTAGTTGCCATGATTTTGAAACTGGAAGATTCTCATATAAAACACAAAAGGAGAAGGTGTGGGTGAGCCAATCCTGATGTTGTGAGCATGGGAGAGCTGTCCCCATTACTCATCTGTCATGTGGTGGCATGGGCAGGGGAGAGATGCCTCCCCATAAATGCCTGAGTCAGGTGGGCGAGCTGGTCCTGAGGTCCTAAGAGCGGGAGAGCTATCCCTGCCCCTCACCAGCTATAGCACTCGGGACAGTGGCCCCTACACCTCGCCTGGGCAACACAGGCGAGCTGGCCCTGGAGGTGTAAGTGTGGGAGAACCTATCTTGAGTAGGTGAAAGCCATTTTCTCTTTAATGGCCCCGCCCCTTGCTCACTGATGCAAAGGGTGAACTAGTCAGGGCAATCCTGGAGAGAGACCTGGTAGCGAAGACTGGGGAGAGCTGGTGGGCTGACCAACCCTGCAAGTACCCAGGCTCAGAACCAGGGTTATGAGTTGGCTCACCCCAATATCCATGCCATCTGTGATCTGCTAGAGCACAGGGAGTATGGGCAGGGGCAGTCCTGTGGACCCAGGACCACAGGATCTCCATGACACAGGGCCTCAGTGGGATGTACAGGAAGACTCCAGTGAGAACCCCGCATCTATGGTGTAGCAGAGACCCGGGCCCTCAAACCAGACCAATAATCCTTTTTGAGAAAAGCCTGCATGTAAAACTATATGGCTAACGGGGTTTACCGCATTACTCAATGTGTCTGTCACACTGCACTTCATGACGAGATTTTCCCCTTCCTCCTTTTTCTTTTTCTTTCTTTCCTCTTTCTTTCTTTCATTTTCCCCCTCTTTTTCTCTTAAATTTTATTTTGTTTCCTTTGGGGTAGGGAGGGAGATGTGAAAAACACAAAGAATAAATTAAAAAATAAAATGTTTTTTTTAAAAAGGCATGTTTTTGACCTCACAGATGAGAGCATTTGTGAATCGGAAGGCGCAGGCGATTACCCAATGCCAAGGACTCCACCAAGAGAAACACAGCACCTCAAATCCAAAGATTTCACACTGAGATGGGGGAGGGGCAGCGAACCGTAGCAAAGGGAAGTGTGAGTCTTGAGTCGGCCTCCCCTTTGTCAGATCCCTTCATCGATCACCAATGTCCAGCAGGCTTTAATGCTCTCTGAGACGAAACTGTTAATGCTTTTTCAAGGCAATGTGATTTTCAAGTAATTATAAATGATCGGCACTTCATTTCAATTGTATTGGCATTCATAACTCACAGACTTCACTGTGATTGATTCTGAAGAAAACTGATACCATGGATATTTGTTCTTTGTAATGTAAAATTAATACCAGATGCATGACTGGGGGAAATTTTTTCCGGCTGTTTTCATAGTTATTAAAACTCATGTACTCCCCTCTTTGTGTTTCTAACCCACATGCTAGGCTATCTCCCTTGCCAATCTAATTCCCTGTAGCATTTGAAAGTTACAGCTCCTCACCACTTTCTTAAAATTCTCACCTTCCTTCTTTTCTACTTTGGAGTGGAAAAGCAGTTACTATTGACTGAGCATGGATTGTTAGCCATGGAGAGGACTGACAGGCACTGTCTTGATTAGTACTCAAGAACAGATTTCAGAGTAATACTATCATTTTAAAAGAAAGCCAGAAACATCACCACAAATGACTCAGCCAGTGGCTGGTGGTGGCACCAATATTCAAAAGTATTACTTGATACTGCTTCTCTTGGATTTCTTCCTTAGACAAGATAGTTAGCCTTTCCAGACTTGAATTTTCCCATCTGTGAGTAACATCATAGTTAGTGAACGGATTCAGTAAGATAGACCATATGAAGTGATTGGCACTGAATACATATCCAGTTAATGTTAGTTTCTGTTAATTTCAAACTACTGCGTCATCTCAATGAGAGTATCCTAGTAGCCTTCAGCCTCGGCCTGTCTGTAGCAGAGCCTTCCCTTCTTCCTATTCCCTTTCACATCAACATCACGCCTACTCTACCTACTCACGAGACAAGAAACCTAGGCAACTTCTGCCTCTATTATACTCACTTTCCCAAGGATTAGAAGAAAAACTGACCAGTTTGATTTTTGGATGATCTCTATAGTCTATCATCCATACTTGTACAGAAGGAGCAGGCTTTCTCCTTTCCAATCAGCTCACTGTCTTCACCTCCTTGAACCCTTCACTGAATGACCTCAGTCTTCACATGAGGTTCAAAGATCTCAGCAGAGCACATCCAACCAATTGATGGGCCGGATTTTGTTTGGAGGGCTTGTCTGGCAGTTGGGTTGGACAAGGTCTCACTCACTCTATATACTACCCTAGCCTCACACTTGCTATGTAGCCGAGGCTAGCCTCACACTCGTAATTCTCTCATTCTCACTCTCCAAAGTTACACACAACCTTTCAATATCCAATCTTGGTTAACTCTCCAGTGTCAGCCCCGCTTCCTCCATTTTCCACAGGAACAAAACTGCTGCTCCTGAACCAGAAACCAGTCCTTCCTGGCTTGAATGCTGGCAAGTGCAGCTTCCAGGAGCCAGCATCATCCTCTCGGGTAACTCCCCCCTGCCCTCCTAATGGTCTTCAGTCCCGTTTGATCTCCTTGCTCCTGAGGTCTAAGTCTGGCCCTCCTGTGGGTGGCCCTCCTAGCTTATTCAGGCCTCCACTTCAGCCCCTTCTGATTCTCTGCCAAGCCTCACTTACCACACCTAAGATTCCTAAATTGAGTCTCTACCTCTGCCACCCTCCACCCTCAAGCACCCAGCAAGTGCAATTCAGACAGGAAGTGGACTACGCTGTAAAATGAGAAGGGGGCATATTAATGATGCAGTTACAAACCTGAATGCAATAAAATTTTAATGCTGAAGACAAAATTACAGGGTTTACCAATACATCCTTTCCATTTGCATGCAAGACTCCATAGGCACAAGAGTGGCTAGGTGCCTCGTGGAATTTATTCAGCTGTTCATAGGAAGCAGGTTCATCTCGGAGCCTCATTTTGGGAGCCCTGCAATCTGAACCTGGGCCTCAGCCCCAACAGCATCACACAAATGATTTGCTGACATTCTGACTAAGAAAGTGCTCCGGGCAGCTTGGAACACTTAAAGGAAACAGGACTAATTTTCCTAGAGCCAGTAAGGAATCCTACAAGGTTGAGATATAGAGGCTGTGGATCATAGCAGAAGCAAAGAAGCCAAGAAGAAGCAAGCTGGAACTCTGGAAGCCCTGTGAATTTTCTCAGAGTCAGTTACAAATTTGCCTATAAACTACTTGACAACAAGCAGAAAAGTAACACCGTGTCTTCCTGAAACAAAGCACAAAATAAAACCAGTGGTGTTCAAGAGAACATCCTTACACCCAGAATGTGCAAAAATAAAAATGAAATAACTCTCTGGGAAGCATGTAGAAAGAAAATAAAATGTAAAATAGAAAAAAACCAAACCAATGACTTTTTAAATAATCCTAGTTTCACAATGTCATTGATAAGTTTTGGATCCCTGATTATTGGGTATCCTCCGCTGCCAATGTAATAAGCCAATCAAGTCAAATTAATAAACCCAGGTTTAATCTGAGCAGAGCAAAGCACCGCCCAGCACCTCCCAGGTGGCTCTCAGAAAGGCAGGGGAGAGAACAGGAGAGCACATGTGGCAGGTCTAACCTGTAGGTCTAACCTGTAGGTCTAACCTGTAGGCACTTTCCTGAGCAAACCCCCCTGCGGGGGTGGGGTGGGGGAGAGCTGACCTTGATGGGCTTTCTAAGGGGCGGGTCTAGACAGGGAGGAGTGAGACCCAAGCATGGAAAGGACCCCAAGCTTGAGATCCTCAACAGTCATTTTGCATATTTTTCGATAAAGAGCTAAATCATTTTTAAAGAACAATTTAAAGAAAATTTGGGAGAATGAGTGGTAGACACAGTCCTCAAGTCCACAATACAGGATATACTCCATGAGGGCAAGCAGGCCCTCTCGTATTCCTTGGCACACTGTCTACCACTGTGAAGAGGAACAGTACCCCAGTATTCAACAGAACTAGCTGAACCTGCAGGAGCAGCTCACACTCAGCCAGTGAAGTGAGACAAGCAAAATGTGAGCGTTATAGCTGTGTGAGGCAGAAACAGGTTACTGCCTCGGATCCCAGCAGACAGCCGTTCAAGGGACCGCATTGGTATGCAAAGAATTTGAACAACAGTTTCAGAAGAAACATTTCAAGTTTGCAGTTAATTCTAAATTGGAAGAGACAGCAAATAATGAGAAACAAAGCAGGCAGATAAAAAGGGGTTTAGATATTTCAAGTACCTACCCAGCTAATAAATGCAAATGAAGTTCGGTCCAGATAAGCACAGAATTATGAGTCTGGGAGCAAAAAAAGAAAAAGGAAAGCTATCTGCCTAATAGAAATGAGCTGCATGCTGTTGGCCAGGAACGGGATCTGGGGAATTATTGCAGAAGAAATCCCTCAAGCTTTCAGCCCACTTTGCTGCAGTGGAAAAGAAAGCTGATGAGTTGTATTAAACCACAATGAGCAACAGTCAAGTCACACTTCTCACCATGTGAAAATGAAACCCGAACAAGGAAGAAGAGAGTAGGATTGTTCTTCTTTCTTTTTCAGTTTGAACTTTGAGTCTGCTCAGGGAAGGACCATCAGCCCTGTTTTCTGCTCTTGAATCTGAACCATGGGCAATTGTCATCTAGAAATGCATTGTCATGTGCCTTCTTACGCTTTATCTACAGTCTGTCACATCCCATGCTCTCTGACAATTTCTCAAGGGGCCCCAAAATGTAGCCATGGCACAAGAGTGCAGACTCATCATTGAGAAAATAGAAGGCACTTGAACAGCAAAGGTTAATTGGTTTCGTCCTCTATAGCCATGTACTTGAATCATAGTTTCAAGGCTAGAGACATTCTAACACATCTTTATGAGTTCCAAGACTATAAAGAGAGCAGCGGTTACCATGATACACCTAAGCTTCTGAGCATGGAGTGCCAATATGTCAGTCAAGCACATTTGTGTCCACTATAGAATCATCTAAGTCAAACAACCCAGGTCAGTGTAGCAGCAGACAGGTGTGACAGGAGTTCCCTTGGGCTATTTTGGCCCAAACTGGTCTCCATAACTCTGTTTTTATTTCATATTTGTTCACATTTGTTCCCACAACACAAAGACAGTATCTCAGCCCTCATTGTTTCTGACCTCTCAGAGCTGAAACCCTCTAGTGAGAAGAAAGGCAACAAATAAAAACAGACATGAAATGGTAATCTCAAATAGCAGAAAGTGCTAGAAAGACGATAAATGGGCTACAGCGAGAAAGCTTGGAGGCATGTGAGTTGGTAAAGAAAGAACACACTGAGGAGGCAGCATCTCCGTACTTATGTATGTGAATGATAAAGCCAGAAGTCCCACACCAAAATATGATCATAACATAGGTAAATTAAAGGGAATTTTTAATCATGATTTTCTGAGATCTCATTCTGAATTGATTTTTGCAGAATTTTTTTTTTTCGAGACAGGGTTTCTCTGTGTAGCTTTGTGCCTCTCCTGGAACTCACTTGGTAGCCCAGGCTGGCCTCGAACTCACAGAGATCCGCCTGGCTCTGCCTCCCGAGTGCTGGGATTAAAGGCGTGCGCCACCACCGCCCGGCTGATTTTTGCAGAATTTTTAACCAATCACCTCATAGAACTGTGTAAATAAAAACAGATTACATCTACTATAGGGAAAGGATGTGAAGTGTTTGGAACGGTAAAGAGCAGGCATAGACCTTAGCAAGGAAAATCTATGGAAATATATACTGAAAGATCCCCTGGACTCAACCTGACTTCCTCGAGTACTCTTCCTTCAGATGTGGTATTTTCTTAACTAATGTCTTCTGTAGAAACCGACTATCAACTAGTTGTTTAGCTTTTTCTCACAGGGGGAAAAGCTAATATACCCGGTGGTCAGCCTCTAGGGGGACTGTCAGTGATCCCCATCTCCTGGAATCCTGTTCAATCCTCCCCGCTGAGTGGGGCCTGGACCTGGAGACAATTCTGTCAACACAATGCAGAAAAGGAGCAGTCATTTCTGAGATTAAGGTGCCAAGAGATGGTGGCTTCCACCTCACAGACCCTTAATCACTTGTGTGTCCACTCCGAGGGAATTCAGATTTTACTCTTTGAGCCTTGTGGAGAAGCCAAGAAACTGAGGGAAGGAGTGGAGGGAGAACTGAACTCTGTGAGCAAAGACATGAAGTATGGAAGCAGGTCCTCCTGGACAGCCTTCAGGAAAGACTGCGGTTCCAGCCAGTCCTTTGATTGCAGCATCCTGAGAGACACTGGGGCAGAGACATACAGCTAAGCCATGTCGGGATTCCTTCCCCACAGACACTGAACAATGATAGAGGTTTGGTAGTTTAAGGTACCAATGTGTGTTATTATGTAATGTGTTGCTCAGCAATGGAAAACTGATCCGTACACTAAGAAGATACTTTCACGTTGTGGTCTGCATCCTTCTGATATTTTACATTTTCCTTAACTCTGTTTATAAAGCAAAATTCTGTCTCCCCATGCCTCCTTAAGCATGTGCTAGGGATTGGGGCCAAGGTAGGGCTGTGTATAAAGGCATCAAAGTAAAGGATATTAGCAGTTGGCCATTAAATTCCAATTACGTTCTTAGTACAATCTCAGAATATCACATGGGAAATTAATAACCCCAGGAAAGTATCTGTTGTATATAATTTTAATTAATTGCTCAGTCAGTCACACCTTGATGATTTTCTAGTTTGAGGTACTGCTAAGCTCAGGGAACTGAGGGATCCACCATACCCTCTCCACATAGAAAAGAGAAGCACATCCCCAACCTCCCAACAACCAGGAGTATCACAGCCACAACCTGTTCTGCTTGGTCCCTTGAGGATTCTAATAATGCCAGCATTCACAGAGGCACACAAAATATGATAAACGCCCAGATAATACCAGCATATAAAATCAAACCAATTAATATCATTAATACTTTCTAATTCAAATTGAATTACTTTTGCAATAAATATTATTTCTCTAACATAAACTCGAAGCTTGTTTAGTTGTACCAAGGAGGAGCTACCATTAAATTTCAATTCTTGCTTATCTTTGAAAAACTAAGAAACATCTCCAAAACCCAGACAAGGTTCCTTCTATATGCAATGCTAATCAAAACAGACAGTCCCTATATAGCACCTGTCACTGGCCATCAGCGATGAGGGGCTGCACAGTAGGTCTCCACCACAGCAACTGCAGTGAGATCAGGCTTTGCAAATTCAATGAGGCAGCTCAGTACTACAGAGGAACCCCAGATACAAAGACAGACGCACTCATATACGCGCACGCGCGCACACACACACACACACACACACACACACACACACACACACACACACAGGCACTAAAAATCCTTGGAAAGCTTTCTTTCCTCACTCCCTGGCCTTAAGCTTGAAGCCAAGCCAAAGAAGGGAAGCCTACAAGAATTCCCCCGCCTCTGCCTCTTTTCTTCCCCCAACACTGGCCTACATAAAAATCAATGCAGGAGCTAACCTCTCATCAACAGTTCTCCTAAATAGGTCTCCATTCCGGGAATAGCTGTAGATTTAAGGCCAGAGTCTCTGCTGGGACACTGCCGAATGCCAAGTAAGGATGCTTAAATTAGAATCCAGCCCTAACAATCCCCCATCACCCTTGCCAGCATTTACAATTTACCTCCACAAATGAGTTTTATCAGAAGCAATGGAAGAGCTTACTTTTCCTGTAAATCTCTCTTTCATATCCCTCATCCACAATTGGTGAAATCTAATTACAATGTAAAGTCCTCTTTGCCGGTTTCTATAGCAGTTCAGGCATCTACTTTTCAATCTATGGTTCACTGATATCTTCACTTCTACCTTCCTGAGAATCCTTTCAAGATTCACATTTTATATTACTCATTCATATTGAAAAGCACAACATGTCTCCCAGGGAAATATTTGAGTACATATATCTAATTTCACTTTAGTATCAATACAAGTATATAACATTTGCTTTGTAGATAGAAGATGCGTGTGAAGCCTCATATCCTATTGGAAGCTTCCACAACTGAACCTTCTCCCCTTTCCAGAGGACTGCGTCACTAAGAGCTTCGAAAAGGCAGAAATTCATTTTGTTCTTAGCATCACACATGATTGTGTTGTGCCCCATTGAGCCTAGTGCTCAGGTCGTCATGAACAGAGAACATTTGAGAAATCCACCATCTCCTGGTGTTACAACTACATGAAACACATGTGAGAACAAAACAGCAAAGCAGGCCACGGTGGCGGTCTTTCAGACTGCATTCATGTTGCAAAGCTGTTGTCTCAAGTGAACAAGCACAGAACTCACAGTATGTCTTCTCATAAGACAATGCAATTAAACCATCCTGTCATTACACTCTTACCTAATTACCTTGTCTGTCAGATTGTTGATTGTTCTGTTTATACCGTCTTAAGACACACAAATAAAATTAAGCTTTCACCAATATTAGTGGTATTCTCTATGGTGTGCAAATTTACGATCTTTATGGGGAAAAGCTTGTGAAACAGTCTGTGGATTACTGAGAGACAAAGGAGAAATTCCCATAGAAACTTTCTCATGGTCTTTCTAATTCACATACATGCTGGTCAGAAAAATTAACTAAAATGAAAATTTTTAACATATTGGAAAATGATTTCACTTTCTTCATTAACGTACCCTGAGAACCACCTAGACTGTGCAATGCCTTGGTTGTTTGGGGTTGTTTGCTATTATGGTGTTCCCTTGTTACATTTGGCCATGCTGCAGATCAAATTCAGGGCAACGTGCATGTAGGCAAGCACTCTGTTACTGAGAGTCGTCTCCAGGCCCCAGTATCTTACATGGAACATTTTACTGAGTTTTTCTTGGTAAAAATAACTCTGTACTCCATAAATAAAAATTATTTTAAAACTGGTCTTTCATGGCCAGTGAGAAAAGTGTTTGTGGTGAAAGGGTTCTGGCCTGAGTTGGATCCCCAGAACCCAAATAAAAACAGGAGGAGATGTTTGACTCCACAGAGTTGCACTCTGCGCTCAATAGCCTGCCATGGCACGTGTGGGCCCACAAACACATCAGATACACACAATAATAATAATTCTTTAAACTGGCTTTCAAGCCTGGAGTATCATATCCATGTCAGTTTCTTAGATTAATAGATGTGCTGTGATGATGTAAAATATCATCATTGGCTGAAGTTGCTTGAAAGCGACTGAAAAAATTCCCTGCACTGCCATCTCATGTCCTCTGGAAGTCTGAAATTATTTCAAACTAAAGGATTTTAGAAACTATTGCTTGAATTTCAATTCTAGATCAGCAAATTGGAGAAGAAACTTCCTCGCATTTTTAGAGTCTACTTGTAAATGCAATTGACGGAGCACAGGTATTCTCAGCTGACTGCTGACATCAATCCTGTTTTGTAGTTCTGATGACCACACTGAGCAAAGGGATGAGGGGCTCCAGACTGAGCCCAGAATACGTGTATCTCAATGAGACCACAGCCTTCCAGTGTCTCCAAGATCAACATGTCTTTTCAGTAGCAGGAAAACAGGCTAAATAGTTATTCCTAGGACAAGTTCTCCACAACAACATACTGTGCAAAATCCACACTCAAGAAAAAAAAGCAGACATCGATCTCACCTGTTCACATTCACTGCTTGCATGAAAATGTTACGTACAGCATCAGGATATGTATGTATAAATATATGTGTATAGGTAGATGGCCCATGAGAATTTTGAAGCCTCTGTGTTTGGCAGACATGTTATGTATTCTCTGAGTAAACAGTGAAATCCCATTATACCCAAATGCAGTGATGTCTCCATGTCTGTCCAATGAAGAACTCCAGTCAGCTCAAATCCAAAGTGGAAACTGCTTTTCCTACCACAGAGCCTAAGGAGCCCAGGACCACTTCTGCTCTTCATCACAGAGGTAAATGAAAATGACTCAGATCGAAATCAGGGGCGGGGGAGGCAGAGGAGGGAAAACCAGCAGAAAGCCAGGTTAAGCACTAATGGGTACACTGTCTTGTGTGCTAGAGATAACCCAGGTGGGACTACACAAGAACAGCTGCTGGAACAAACAATAAGGATCCTCCAATAACCAAGAGTTCCAATAACAGGAAGGCTCTGATTCCTACGCAAGTGAATTGCACCAGAATAAAGTAGCACAGAGAATCAGATGACACAGACACAACACACAGCCACCAACCAGGAGCGGCAGAGCTCGACGAGCACAGCACAGACCACCCCATGACAACTGGACAGAAAAGAAGAGCGATTCACCCCTATCAGAAAGCGCCAGAAACTGACAGGGGTGTCCTGACATAACCTTTGTTATTTTTTATGAATATTATCTCACTTCAACCAAAATTTTAAGGACCATCCCATTCACATTCCATAGTATTGATTAAATCATTTCCAGATGATACCTTTCTTGGCTTAAATTGAGTCCAAGTGACCCTGTTACTTGGTGTCCACCCAGGTGACCCACTCAAAAGGACCCTGGTGGGTTGCTCACATGGTTGTTTCTTTTGGAGTGAGTGCAGCTTTGCTTGGTAAAGCTTAGACATGAGAACAGAAGTTAGCATCTGTGGCCACTTTTTTCACTGTGCAATCTTTGACCTCAGTCTCACTCTGCCTCACCTCCTCCAAGGCTGAATGCTACCCCACCCAGCCGCGTTTGCAGGGGTTTCACACTGAGCATCGCTTCTGTGGACTGACATTGAAAACAGAGTTGTAAATTACTATAATCTCATTTTCCTTCCACAGCCCTTCAAAAAGAGAGTTACATGTTAGTTTTGAAAAATCCTAATATAAAAGTCTCCAAGACTGTACCTAGTCTATGAAGGACAAAATAAGAACTAATTTTTTGCAGTAATAGAAGTCACATACTTTCTAAGACTGCAACATAAAGCATTCTTGTAAACCATTATTTTTTAAAACCATCAGATCAGATAGGTGCCACAAACACTGACCGAAGTCCATCACACAAGTCCCAGAAGTTCTGAGCAGGCACTAAAATCAGACGAACATTTTGTTCATTTTCTCTTCACATTCCTGACTCAAGGTTAATTGTAACCTTCCAAGGACAAGCTAGGTTTCACTTAACTGGCTTCAAATGAGAGTCCAAAATGACACAAGTAAATGCTATTAGCTAGAGGTTTGTTTGGTGAATGCGTATAAACTCCTTGAAGCAATTTTTTTAATTAAATGGTTTAGTTAAGAAATTTGACCTGCTTTCCAAAGAGAAGTAAGTGTAGGCACTAAGAAAATGAAATCATAGAGGAACTGGAACATTTTTAGTAGATCATAAAATTACTATACTATTCCAGACTAAAACTTATCTTTGCCCAAATATCAGTAATCCTTTACAGTCCCTAGAAAAACAGCCCTTACAGGAGGGGGAGTGAAGGAAGATCTGGGGGGCAGTGGTAGAGTCAGAGGAGCCGTGAGCTTCAAGGTCTCCCAACAGTGCTCACTGAGTGGTCAGTATGCCCCTGCTACTGGGCTGCCGCTAATGTGCATCGTGGCATTCACTTTTCACATTAACACTTTCAGATAAGTGGGGCTAGTCTATAATAACATTAATTATTCAAGTTAGAAAACTGGAGCAGACAGGAAAGAGTCTCAAGGTCCCAAGCCGTGGGGAATTTTCCTTCTTTGGCTAGCTAGCCTTCTTCCAGGTGGACCCACGGCAGACCCACTCCCACATTGACAAAGGCTTGTAGAATAAATTACATGGATGCAGGGGGTGGACCCCAAGAATCTTCTCTGGGACTGACCACGCCCCCTCTTTCAATAACCTGGAAATGCACTCTACAGTTCTAAAAATCCAAGCCAAATAGAGGGGTGTCTTACTAAGGTACTGTCAAAGAGACATGGTAAAACTTACTTCAAGATCTGATAATATTTCCCTAATAAAAACATTGAGATGGGGGAAATAGCTCACACATTCTTTCATTTATTAAATATTTTCATCAAGAAAAAAAATTAATCAGGCCAAATCCACTTCTTCTAACCACTATCATTGCTGAAATAAGAATTTTTCTTTGTCCAACCACATTTTCCAAAATGCAGTATTAAAGGAACTGGTAGGTAAGTAAAAACCTTTGGGCTGTTCTTTTATTCTCATTAAGTTGTCATGACACACTCATCTCAACAATGTGTCTGCATTATGAAACCAAAATACAATGTAAAAGATGACCCGAAGTAAGACTCCGATTTGGGTCTAAAAGAGGTGGCCGGTCCTGGGAGCTTTGCAGACACAATGCCCCTGGTCTCAGAAAAGGAAAGGGAGGGAGGGAGGGAGGGAGGGAGGGAGGCTGCAATTTCCTGGTATGCACTGAGCCTGGGTGTTTTCTATTTCAACTGAATATGAAGAAGCATGGCCTTGTTTTAAGGACTTAAGAAAAAGAGATCTGCCTGCTCTCTGCCACCGCAACTGTGCCAGCAGACTGGAATTTGTGAGAGGTCGATAATGACAATGCCGTTATTTTTGTATAATTCAGGAGCTGTTTATCAGCAATATAAAGCCTAAAGATACAGGTGGTAGCAGATATTTCTGCTTGAAAAAGAAATGTTTCAACTTGTAATAATGATGATGATGATGATGATCTCATGGTTTTTTAATATAAAAAACAGTTGCATCTCATTTCTTTGTTGGTCATTTTAAAACAAAGGAAGAGGCTGAGGGAGGAGGGGGTGAATCTGTAGGCAGGTTTCATGTCACACAAGAGACACGATGACCAGTCTAGTCTATAATTTGGAGGGCACATAACACCTCACGTGACTGCTCTGAGCCTGTCACTCCTTTGATAGGAGGGTTGCAACAAGCAGAAATCTTTTTTAATTTTTTTTAGTGGGGAAGGGATTGGCAAGTGACACAGACAGTGATTGAAAGAATTGTTTTTTATTTTTCTTTTTTGCTTGCTTGGTTGGTTAGTTCTTGTGTTGTTGTTGTTATTTTTGGCTTTCTGCAGAATCAGGTCCTCAGTAAAACATCACCTTTATCTGAAGGTGTAAAACAAAGATTCCTTAGTTTTGCAGTGAGAAATAATGTGCACCAATATAAACATGCAAGCTCCTAAAAAAAATCATGTAAAGCAAACTGAAAATTGCTTCCTTGTTCACAGACACTCGAATTTATTTCTGGAGTTTCCATTTCCCAGCCTGCGTGTTTTATTCAGAGATATAATCTTGCTCCATCTTCTCAATGTCGGTGTATCAATCTCTGATTGAATCAATGGCGAATATGGAGTTATTTAATAGTAAACAGAAAGTGCATGCACAGACTACGAAGCACCTGTGAATACTTCTCAGAATCCAGCAGCATTAAATTTCCATTTCAGTGTGTCTTACAACCAAATGGTAGAACACTAAAGAGACTGGAAAGAAATGGCATTTCAGACCGGGGTTTCCCTTTGTGGTTTCCATCCAGATCAGCACTGGCACCGTGTAAATGGGAAGAGGAAAGCACATAAATCATAGGCTTTTCTCCTGCTTAAATGTCCTTACTGGGATTTTGTTCTCTAACCCCGAGTGAGCTTCAGGCGGGCTAAGTTCCACTGCCAGCTTCCAGTCATGCAAATAGCAGACCATTCCAGCCTTTTACCTTGCTATTCTTTGGGGAAATACTTGCTCCCTGAACTCATACTGATCAGTTTTATAAAGCTTCTTTGAGCACTGGATGGGGGTGGGGGTGTTTCTACTAGGGTCCTTGTGAAAGATTCTGTAGAACAGTTTCCATAAAGGACATCCCACAGCATGGACACCAAGTGAGCACTCATTACCATAGACATGATGATGGCAAGATGAGAGCCGCTGGTGGAGAGAAGGAGGTAGGAAGATGAATGTAAGGGAATCTCATTTACGCCCCACTAGAACATGCTATCTCAGTTCTCTCTCCTCTGCCTGCGACTGCCCACGCATCTTCTCTAAACCTAAGTCAGTGGTTAGGCTTGACATGCATTGTTATGCCACAGAGTGGGACATGATGACCCAAGGAGAGTCTAGGCCAGAGACAGAGTGTAATGACAGGAGTGAGGCTGGAGGCCAGGCTTTCATATGGGCTTCCCAGACCCACTTCAACCTTGCCAGAGCAGAAAGCCGCTCTGTTACCCATATAACAAAACCACAACTGAATTCTGCCATAGCTACTGCCTCTTTGCCCCCTGGTCAAGGAAATCTGTCCCTGCGGGAGGAGCGATCCTGTAGTGCTTACTCACAGATCCTCTGAGAAAGCATCCATCCATCCATCCATCCATCCATCCATCCATCCATCCATCCATCCATCTTTATGATATTTGTGTCTGCTTTACACCCCCAACTGCTGCATGGCACTCTTCGTGGATATTAGTAAATCTACCTCTAGGTCATAGAATAGATTAAGGGTCAGCTCCAGCCACTGTCATTGCCTATGACATTAGTTCCTGAGTCTTCCTCCCAATCACCATGCCTATTTTCTTTTACTCTGGTGGTGGTCATCTACAATTTTACAGTGACTTCTATAATAAACACACAATCTCACTTCATGAGACTCCAATGTTTATTAAGCTTGCTGAGCATGCCACATCCACGTGAGACACTGGGAACCAGAAGACAGGTGGCCAGCCAGTATGAGCAGCCAGCAAGGTAGAGACAGATGTGACTTGGGTTAAACACAATTAGATACAGAACTGCTGAAATGCAGACATGCACAAATTGTGGAAATGCAGAGTTGGATATAATTCTGTTTGAGGTGACACACAAAATCTCCACTGAGTTTATTGCAAAGCACAATAAAAATTAGATAGCCTTTTCATTAACTACTTGCTTCTGGTGCTGGCTTTTTACCTCTTCACCTCACTGCTTGCCTCCCGATTCTGCACTCACTTATTATGGAAATGTTTCTCCTCATTATGCAGAAATGTTGTCATAGACATTTCTGCTCTAGGGGATGCTTGGGAACCTCTTTAGCAGATAAAATGATTAACCTTTTACATTGAGGCAGACACTTATGCTAGGCACAAATCTCAGGAATTCTGAACATGTAGAAAACATAGAGCCTCTATCTATTTTGTATGTCCATGCAGTACATAAAACCCAGCAAATTACTCTTCATAAGAGTCCACTGTAGCTAAGGGGTGAAAGATAATATGTATAATCATGCCCAGTAGATGTCAAATCAATTTTTTGAGCTCTCAATGAATAAAACAGCCTTATAAAATTCTTTAGAGGCAGGGTCGACACTACGGGAACAAAAGAGTTGGCCATCTGAAGGGTTACTATGCATCTATATAGGAGATCCTTTGAGTTACCTGGGGTTTTTTTTTGGGGGGGGGGACTATCTTCTTTGGTGAACAGGCTACCTGGTTCTTAGTAGGGATGGATGACCTCCTTGCTTACATGTCCCAACTGAGAAAGCAACAAGACCACAAGACTTGGAGGAATCATGGTCTGGGCAGGATGTCTTTAATATTTTCAAACACCATGTTAGCTAAATAGTACGTTACTTCAGGGAATAATGATAGGGCTGATTTCCAACCTGTGCTTTGTTATTTTTGTAAAATACTTTATATTGATAAGCTGTCATGTGCTGTTTCAGCTTGTCAAAAGCATCCTCTAGGAGTAAAGAGGGCTCCCTTCATGTTGATTTCCAGTGTCCTCACAAACTTCCGATCCTAAGGCAAGAGGGCCCCTAACTCCATAACAAAGGAAAGGGAAAGGTCATAAAAGCAGTGCACCCTGGAGAACACCTAGGTCGGCCATTTTCAACAGAGGTCACTATTACTCATTCCATGGTATAAAGATGCTTCTAGAGGAAGCAAGAATATGAAGGTTCATCCACAGAGAAAATGCTGCTTTGCCCAGAAATCTGTCAGTTGGGAACTCCAGTTCCAACAGTTTGTTCAGGGCTTCCACAGTCATCTCCACTGGAGGTTCTAAGTCCCTGATTTGATGATGCTACTTGTGGTTTTTCTCCCAGCTGGGCTACCCAGTGTTTTCTGCTGGAGACTATAAATGCTTAATTTGATGGAACTTTAGCTACTTGCTCTTTGTTCTTTTACTCTTTGTTACATAGTTAACAAACCCATTCATTTGAAATCAAACAATCAGAAGAGAAAATACTAAAACTCAGTGGCTTGGTCCCAGCTGTGCAGGCACTTTATAATCGAATGCCAGCTGACAGTGCCCATTCATATCCCACCTTTTCCATTCAGACACCTCACTCCAGTCAGGCCAGCACAATCTTCACCCTCACTTGCTCCAATTGGAGATAAACACAGCAGAACTTCTTCTGGAGGCTGTTATAGAATCAGCTGTTGCTTAAGTGACATCTCCACACCAGTGTGGTGGGTTCCAGTGGCCCAAGTCATATTGTCAATAATCAGGACAATGATTTGGCCAAAGAGCATTGAGAAATAAAAATTTAGAAGTAGACACCCTCCACCTGCTTCCTCTGAGATGGAGGGAGAAAGCACCGGGAGAGACAACAGGAATTAGGGGGCATTGGGAGGAAATGTGGAAACTCCCAGGAATCCACGAGAGTGACCCGTAACGAAGTTTCCTAGTAATGAGGGATATGAAGCCCGAACTGATCATCTTCTACAACCAAAGCAAGACTCCTAGCAGTGGGACCAGGGCACCAACCAGCCACAAAACCTTCTACCTAAAATCTGTCCTGACTGTGAAACATGCTGGGGCAATGGTGGCACAGAAATTGTGGGATGTGGTTGGAATTTTATTTGGACTGCCAAACAGCTCCCAAATAAAGACGTGGAAACTTATTAATTAAGCTTAGGCTTGTCCCACTAGCTCTTTTAATTTAATTTAACCTGTTTCTATTCACCTACATTTTGCCTTGGGGCTTCTTATCTTTGTTTCATTCTGTATGTCCTACTTTCCTGCTTCCTCCATGTCTGGCTGGCTGGCCCCTGGTGCTTCCTTGCCGTCTCCTTTTCTTTCTTTTTCGAGCCTAAATTCCTCCTCCTACTTACTCTCCCTGCCCAGAAGTTCCACCTATACCTCCTCCTTTGCAATTGGCCATTCAGCTTTTATTAGACCAATCAGGTGCCTTAGGCAGGCAAGGTAAAACAGCAACACATCTTTGCATAGTTAAACAAATATTCCACAACAGTGGGAATGGCCAACTTAAGACCACTCAATGGTCTAATCTGAGGCCCATATACCACAAGAGGGAGCCCACGCCTGACACTGCATGGATGACCAAGAACCAGAGGCAAGACAGCCCAGAGACACAGGATAGAAACAAACATGACTGGCAAAGAAAAAAAAAAGTCAATGAAGTGATCCCTAATGATGTTCTGCTGTACTCACAGATGGGTGCCTGGCCCAATTGTCATCAGAGGGCTGTCATCCAGAAATCGATGGGAGCAGATGCAGAGATCCACAGCCAAACATTGGGTGGAGCCAAGGGAACCCCTCAGAAGAGGAGGAGGAAGGATTCCAGAGTCAACAAAGCAGGGCTCATAGGGGCTCACCGAGACTAAAGAGACAAACACAGACCCTGTATGGGTCTGAGCTAGGTCGTCTTCACATACCTTATGTTGTGTAGCTTGGTGGTCTTGTGGGACTCCTAACAGTGTGAGTGAAAGATGTCTCTGACTCTTACCTGTGCTTGGGGTCCTTTTTCTCCTACTGGATTGCCACATCTAGTCACGATATGAAGGTTTGTGCCCAGTCTTATCATAACTTGTTAGGCCATGTTCCATAGATATCCCCAGGAAGTCTGTTTTTTTAAGGGAAACAGAAAAGTTGATCTGGGAGAGTAGGTAGGAGAGGAGAAGGACTAGGAGAATGATGGAGGGAGGGGAAAGTGTGGTCAGGATGTAATGTATGAGAGAAGAATAAAAGTTAAATTTAAAAAAGTAGACACCCCAACACTCAATAAAAAACTAAAAACAAGCAGCCCCCACCATCAGAATGTTTTAGATTCTTTAACTTCAAAGTGTTGTCAAATGGATCAAGTTTTAATCAAAAAGTGGCAAGTTTTAACTAAAGATCAGGCTAGCAAAATTTCAACTTTTAGATTAAAGATAAGGGTTTAGTAAGAATGGTATCTGAAAAGGCTTTCCATACAGCCCTGCATATCTGTGGGCATACAGTCATCCATATCTGTGGACACACAACCCTTTATATCTGTGGACACACAGCCCTTCATATCTGTGGACATACAGCCCTTCATATCTGTGGACACACAGCCCTTCATATCTGTGGACACACAGCCCTTCATATCTGTGGACATACAGCCCTTCATATCTGCAGGCTGTCTTTGAATTCAACCAACTGCTGATCAAAAGTATTGGAAGAAAAATTATAAACTACACCTGCACTGAACATGTAGAGATATTTTTGTCATTGTTCCCTGAATAGTAGAGTATAAAATCCATTAGCATAACATTTACAATCATTTTAGGTATTCACTATAAGTAACCTCCACCCACAGACTTTGGTGTCCACACAGATTCTTGGAAGCACAAGCATCCATAGATGCCACAGGATGACTAATTCATTTACCCCTCACAAACTCCTCTGAAGTAAGTGGTGTTTACATGCAAATTGCAGGGGAGGAAATGACATCTGAATTTGAATAACTTGCTCAAATTTGCATCATGCCTAAGTAGTTGGATTTGACCTCATGCTGCCTAAATCTGGAACACATGCTCCAAACTCAGTAGACAGGTTAGAGAATGTCAGACTACAAGTTGTTCTATAAACAGGAAGTGAATTTTAGTGCTTCAGGTAGTCCAGGGTAAAATACTTATTGATTAAAAGTGAGGAAGTACAGCCAGAGTGTGGCTCAGCAGTAAAGTGCTGGCCTAAAAATAAAAAAGATATATGCTTAGTATTTTCCAAAATCACTGATTTATTCCAGCCAACTTAAAAAAAAAAAACCTTCCTACCAAACTTATCTTAAGAAGCAGAAACAGCAGAAAATGCCTCATCCTGAATCACAGAAAATTTTCTCTGTAAGTCAGTGTGGAAGAGATAGAAACCTGATCTGGGAAATTTGCTGTGAGCTCACCCATCCCATTTAGCAAATGACTGGGTCTGGAGCGAATTGCTTTCAGAGGAGATTTTCACCAAAAGAAAGCTTTTCATCTTACAGTACTGTCTATTTTTTTTTAATAATTCTAAACATGATGACAATTATTAGTGACTATTTCACAAGCTGGTTTCTTCATTACACAATAGCATAACATGAAATGAGATGTAGTATGAATGCATTTGGGAGAATAAATATTTAAGGTAAAGAGGCTTGGAGCAATGTAAAATGTTTTTGATAAAGCAATGGTCTTCAGATGGTGGCATGTAGGTTCTTCCCCTTTGTGCTCCCATGTATTCCTAATGTTCCAGAAAAATACACTTTATTACTGTAATGAAAATGTAATTTTAAAATTATATATAAACAAGAAAATCACTAGTAATCCAGCTCTTGTCTCTACACTCAGCCTTTGAAGGAACAATTTACCATCTAGCTAAGAAAACTCTCTTTGAACCACATGCCAGATGTAAGCATGCCTTTATGAGACCTTCCAGAGTGTTATAGACAGCCACTAATCCAGGACAATAAAGAAAAGCAGGCACTCTTTCTTAAAGGGAGCGACATTTTTTCTTTAATTTAAAAGAAATAATAAAATGGGGTTTAGACTACACTTGAATCCTGGATCAAATAAATACTTCAGCAAATTAGTTAATCTCTGTGAGCCCTGGTTTTCCCACGTGTAAAAGCTGTTGCTAAAATTAAATTCAATAGCCTAAATCCATCAGCCCGCACAGGAGATGGCGGCCCCCAGCCGTCTGACAGCTACTGCCATGGAGTTTCCTGTTCCCTGTGTGACTCTGATGCAGTGTCTACAGGTGACAGGGAACATGGGAACTGCATTGTGGGTATACCAAAGAGCTAGTGGCTCCGAACTGAGAGACAGGGAGAGGTAACAGTACTTTAGAATCAGCATGTCTTGACCAGTCTCGCCAATATAAAATAATTCTGGCTCTCAAGGAACACTTGGCTTTCTGAAGAGGATAAAAACAGGGTTACTTGATTTTAAATACATTTTTCATAAAGTAATCTATTACATTCGCCCACCTTGCCTGTTTTCTGTCTTTCTGTCTGATTCTCTTTTCATTTGATTTCCTTTTTTTCTGTGTTTCTGTCCTGTAGTATTTTGGATGTATGGGGAAGGGAGCTAATTCAGTAGACACCGCAGATGCTCATCATTTTCATATAGCTAGAAGACACATTGGATGCGATTTGATCCATGACATGTCAAACTATGCCACTATGTCAAGAAACATATCAAAGAAAACATTCTTCCCCTTGGCTTAAGAAAGTATGAACGGTGAGAGGCCCATGTGAAGTCTGTCACAGGCATCTTTCTCCCTGCCAACATCTACATCTCTGCCTCCGCTCCTAATCTTGGAAGTTTTATTAACTATCATTTTTCATAAATTAGATATGTAAGTGATGTTTTTACAAACCCTACAGTTCTTGCCTATTATCGGTGCCGAAATACTATAAAGTAGGATCAGGCAAGCATGACTGAGATTGTACCAGATGGGACAGAAGTCTTTCCATGTGACTGTATTTGTAGAGTTGGTACCTCTTCTCTCCACCTTTTCTGTTTCAAAAGAGTAAATAAGACCCCTTCTGAAGTGTCTTTCTGAACACTTACACCCCACTGCTCCCCACCACACACCGTCTCAGGCTAAAGCCTCTTACATCCTCTCACTGTACATGAGACTTTCACAACCATGGAGGTCTATCTAGATAAATCACGACTCCCTCCGGGCAACGAAATAGTTGTCATTTCATCTTTGACCATCACCAGGACCTCTCATGGCTCCTGACCAAGGAATGATATTTTTAAAATATTACTGTACATATTATAAATATATCCTTTATATATGATTGCTGCCAGCTGAACTATTAGGATCTATGCCTTCAGCTCTGGAAAAAGATCCTAAATCTCAAGGCCCATTCAGATCAAAGTGTAGTCATCCTACGGTCTAATGCATGTGGAGGAAGCACTTTCCAGCTTGAAAATACCCGCTCCAGATGAGCAAAGTTTAGGAGCCATTGACACAGGGTGTGTTTTCTGCCAAAGGACACTTAGAAGGACAGGTTGGCAGCAGAAAAAAAAAAAATGCTTTCTAGATCCAGATACGCGACAGCTACTGTTTCCCAAGTGTTTCTTTCTTACACAATTTCATGTATGAGTCGATAGAATGTTGACTTTCAAACACAATCAGTTTACTTCTAATACTAATCACAAAAGTCATAACAAATGGATACAGAGTCTGTTATATGGCATGAACAAAATTAAAAGCAGAATTTAAGTCAGTGTGCTTGAGAACATAAAACAGATCTTTCTCTTTCTCTGTCTCTGTCTCTGTCTCTCTCTCCCTCTCTTTCTCTGCTGGTAGTGATGCTATGGATGAAGCTCAGGGCCTCATGCTTAAAATGCAAACATTGTACCAACCGAGTTAGAATCTCGGCCTGCACATGTCACAGTGTGGATGTGGATGTCAAAGGACAGACAGTTTGTGGGATTTGGTTCACTCCTTCCACCATAAGTCTCTGGCATCACATCCAAGTTGCCAGGCTTGGCAGCAAGTGCCTTTACCCTTTGAGCATTCTGACTGGATCCCAAAATCTCTCTAGTAAATCAGGATCAGAGCTTCAAAGTAGCCCTCAAACCCATAACAGTAAACTAGGCCAGAAGGCCAAGAATGAATTTCAGGGGCATACGGGATGTTCACCAGAAACTTTATGCATTACTTTAAGAACAGAGTGGTTTGAGTTCCTCTGTTTACCTTCTGAAGCCATGACACACAGCTTCCTTCTGATGCAAAACTACACATGGAATCATGGGGCAGGTTACACTACCACTGTGTGACAGAAAGCGAAGAGAAGGAACTAAGTGTGCAAATTACAGCTTCCATTCTCTTCTCAGCAGGTGCTGAGCAATCGCCGTGCAGAAACCAAAGGTTTTGAGATGATTAAATATTTTTTTTTCCCCCTAACTTGAGTCCACAAATGACCATTGGCCTATGTGAGACCTGAACTCCATCCTAGGGAACAAGACAGGTATGATGTGAGGATCCACAGAACTTCCAAAGTTCTGAAAGACAGTACAGCAACACTGGTCCCCAGCAAGTAGCGTTAGATGCTCTCACGCATTTATTGGTGGCAAAATGTTATAAATGGTGTGGCATGTGTGCCAGTCACGTACAAGTGCTTCCCGGGTTTGAAACAGACCTGTCGGTCACAAGTGGCTGCAACTCAGATTGCAAGGTGGTGATACAAACAATAAAGACTGGAAGGGTCAGAAAGGATGAAGTGGGCTGAGATTCTGATATCATAGATCAGAATTAAATAGATCTTAAAAGAACCCAAGCCTAGAGGAGAAGAAAGAGGACCCCGAGGAACAAAAAGTTCCAGATGCAGGAATATACACAGCACCTGAGGGAAGGCCACCAGTGGGTTCAACAGAGGCAGCTGGTACCCGGAGTGAGGCGATGGGAGGTGGAACGGGAAAGGAGGGCTGATTCCACAAGTGCCATGTGCCTTGTTGTGTAAAGTCCTAAGCATGTGAAGAGTGAAAAAATTCTTACGTTAAAGAGAGTAAGCTGGTAGCAAATGTCTCCTAATACCTGGCTTGAAAAATGAAGCCATGCAGCTTTATCAAAATCACACGTGGCACTGTGAACAACACATGTCCCAGGTCTTCACCCCTAGAGATTTCAATTCAGTGTGTTTAAGAAAATATATACACATATATTTCATATGCATATATGTATAAATCATACATATAATTTGCTAAAATACTGGCATGTTAAGGTATTTCCCTAACTATGTGGGAAGAACTGACGTAGGAGATAAAATGGAGTCTCTAAAAGTATTCACTAAAGGAAAATGGTGAGGGCCACACCAGCTTGGCTTGGCCTAACCTGAAAGGCTCAGTTAACTCAAAATTACAAGACCTAGCTGACATCTGGAAACATTTGCAGGAACTTTTAACCCCTGAAAAAGTATTGCTCTTCCGATGAATGAACCTGTTGACCCCCAGAGGTACATTACTCTTACGCTGTTGTGTTCAACGTTTAGAATAAAAAGGGTATTGTGTCAGGATTCTAAATGACTCTCCAAACCACATCTGCACATCTTAACTCTGTCTATTTTCTTCCCTCTTCACCCCACAAGGAGAAGCAGGTTCTTTGGAAGTTTAGAACTGTTCCCTGTTACATCTCAAGCCCTGCAGAGATGTTAGCCAGACTAAACTATCAATACATGTTTTTAATGAATGAAGAAAATCCGTGGATTTTCTTGATGACTGGAAAAAAAATCTGACGTTGACATCTCTTAGAACCATGTCTATGCCGCCCATCACACTGCACAGGCAAAAACTTGAAAGATTCAGTTATGTGCAGCACAATTCTGAAGGCTGCTATATACTCTGAAAAGTTTCAGGATAAAGTGAAGAAGCCTTACGGATAACAAAGCAAGGCCCAGAGACAGCAAGGGTAAGAAATCCTGTAACGACCTCCCTTCAGTTTCTACCATGTGCCAGCATGATGGCTTTCTTCAGGTTTTACCTACTAATGTCTACAAGAACATTTCTGGGCCAAAAAGAAATTCCTTCTCTCATTCTAGAGTTCTAGGCATCTGAGACAGAGCATCATTAAATGCTTAGAGTTTAACCTTTGGGAGTTGGTAGGACTTACATCTTTATGTCTCTAAAATACACAAGTCTATGAAGGCTATAAAAATCTATTTTTATTTCTTCAAGCAAGATTTTGAATATTGGAGCTGAAGACTTGGCTAAGTGAATAAATGGCTTAACACACAAGCATGAGGACCTGACTGAATTTGATCTCCAGAACATGTTTAAAAATAATAATAATAGCCAGGATGATGGCATACACCTGTAATCCCTGTGCTGGGGAGGACTCCTGGAGCTGGCTGGTCACCTAGGCAAGGTCCTGGATCAGTGCTAGGCCCTGACTCAAAAGTAAGGTGGAAAACAATTGAGTAACACACTCAGTGTCAACCTCTGGCCTTTACATGCCCTCCCTCCCTCCCTGCCTCCCTCCCTCCCTACCTCCCTACCTTCCTCCTTCCCTCTCTTCATCCATCATCAGCATCATCCTTCTCCTGTCTCTCTCTTTCTTTCTCTCTCTCTCTCTCTCCGAAAAAAAGATTTTAAGCATTAATTAGGCATAATTGGCCACACTAACTTTGTTTTTAATGATTCTGGCCAGTTCCTTCATTTCTATCTTTTAAGGGTATTAACCAGCTGTAAAGGAGGAAAGCTGAGGCCCTGCGATCTAGATCCTACTGGAGCCATACAACTTCAGGGCACCACCATAGTTGAAGTCTTTGCGTTCAAAAGTAGATCCTCCCATGCAGAGCTTTCTCAATTGAAATAGAAAGACCCAAGAGAGAGTGTGGATATTTTAAACCTAGTGCTATAAGTGCTGATGGTTTCCTTCAGCAAAGTGACTAGGACAAAACAGCATGGTGAAAACTAGGTTTAGACCTTTGTGGATAAGATCCCTCATTTAAAATAGCCTTCTTAATAAAATGAGAGAAAATAAGTTGACAGACTAATATAAAGAAACGAAGCACATAACCTAAAGCATACTTATTTGCCCTTGTGTTTCTCCTAGAGAGTAATTTGGGAGAAGGTAGCCACTGCCTGAAAGTAGAAGTATTTTCATTAATATCATCATTTTACATTACCAGAGTATGACAATGATTTAAAAAAAAAATAAAGGACAGACCAATCTGTTTTTGTTTTGTTTTGTTTTTTGTTTTTTGTTTTTTGTTTTTTGTTTTGTTTTGTTTTGTTTTTTCGAGACAGGGTTTCTCTGTGTAGCTTTGCACCTTTCCTGGATCTCGCTCTGTAGACCAGGCTGGCCTTGAACTCACAGAAATCCGCCTGTCTCTGCCTCCCGAGTGCTGGGATTAAAGGCGTGTGCCACCACCACCCGGCCCAGACCAACCTGGTTTTATTATTGCTTTTAAGTTCTCTACAGACGATGAAACCCCTGGCCGACTACACCCAAGACCAACAACTTGATGGTCACTTCCAAAGGCCAAGTACTTAAAACTCTACCACTGATATACATCATTGCCACAAATATTGTTACTATGGGTAAAACTATGATCTAGGAAACACAAGGTCCGAGATCTTAGGAAAGGTTATAAAATGGTTACTGATGGTTTTAAAACAGTTCAAAGCATACCCAGGTGATATGCTGGGGATAGAGCGTTCAAGATACCAGACAAGGATCCCACAGAATGAAAGACCACTCTGGCCATAGCTCTCAACTTCTTCAGACCAAAGAAACTATCCTTCATTTCCCATCAGGGTCACATCCTGGCTTGGCCTTCGCCTCTTATTAATTGATGGATGTAAAAATAAAATTAATATAAATATTATAGGATAGTCTGTGAAGCTGTAAAATGCCATATGGTGGTCAATGTAACATGGAAGAGGTACCTCCAAGCACCCTCTAGTTTCCCCCACTCCTGGTGTGCTGTTTAGATTTCTACTCTGTGTTGTCTGTTCTGTCAGAGCCCATCCACGTGCACAGACAACATTTTGGACCTAGAGTTGAGAGTTACCCTGGCTTGGGTTAGAAACCAGATCTTCCTTTCCTTACTCCTAGTTCAGATTCTGACCCTCATCAGAGAGAAACAGTGATTTTAAGGAGGAAAAGTGTTTTGGGGGAATGCTTTCCTCCACCCTGGGGTCAAGGACAGTCGATGATGCAACTGCCATGCACAGACTTCCCTCTTAGAGAGGAACACAACACACCACAGGCTCTAAGAGGTTGCCTGGCAAGGACGTGTCTTTAACTGCCTTGTTAGGTATTTTTGTAAACATCAGTGATCAGATGCCCACTTTCCCTATCACTGTCAGTATGGGAGAGACCAGCAGGACATGTTCAGAAACAAGAGGAGTTACATAATTTCCCTCCTTCTGAAGCATGTGTTCTGATCCACTCCAAGCAATAGCAAGTACCTGGGCTTGGCTATATACCTAGACGGTTGACTTAAACTGCAGAAATCTAAAACATCAAGCCAAGCTAAATTCTGAATGGTGGAGGTAGAAGCCCTTTGCTGCATTCCTGGTGCCCATGCAAATGAGAAGTTTAGTATCAGGGCGGCAAGGTGGTGTTTGCTTGATCATGGATGCTCCATGTGCACATGAATACAAGAAGGCTCAGTCGTTCACCCTGACTTTTCCCCATCAAGAATCCCGTCTCTTTCTGGTTACACAATATTAAAAGGGCAAAAGTGAGTTTTTGCTTAACTCCAAATTTAAGTAAGTCAACAAGAATTTTCAACTATATCTGAATTTAAAATGTCTCCCTTTGCAAATAAAGTCACACATTTCTTCAAATATATCTATTCACTTAACGATGTCTTAAATATTTGAAAATGCACGGACATTAATTTAATTAGTATGCTGTTTAACACATTTCTAACCACCTGCTATTCTGACACTACACAGAGTTAGACGCCATCTCCAAGGCCAATTAGGTTCTTCATCTGTGAAGGGTGTAGGAGGTGATAGATTACTGTTGCTATGTAAAAGAAAAATATCATATTCATTGTTACCACTTTATAGTCCGGCTTTTCTAGAATGTCTTAATTTCTGTCACATTCATTCCTTTGCCTCCTTTAGCGGACTTACTCTCCCTGGTGACAGTCACCAGATGATGTGAGTCAGATGTCACGAGCTAATACAACATTCACCTTCTTTCAAGACTTAATTGAATCACCAAAAATGATTAAGACAGAGTTTTAACCATATATCAAAATTCAAAGTTTGTATCAGCCATTAATTTTTCTTTTTGAAAGATTTTTAGTTTTTTTTAGTTGTGTGTATGTGTGTGTGTGTGTGTGTGTGTGTGTGTGTGTGTGTGTGTGTGTCCTGTGTGTTGCCAGAAGAAAACATTGGATCCCCTGGAGCTGGAGTCTCAAATGGTTGTGAACTTCCTAACATGGGTGCTGAGACATGAACTCAGGTCCTCTGGAAGAGTAGCAAGTGTTCTTAACCATTGAGCCATCAACCCATAGTACCACTTTCTAGCCAAGCAAATATAGCTTGCATTAATCATTGCTACTGTATTATCATAGGTATGATAGACATGAACATTTTATGTTTAGATAAACTGACCCAAAACACATATTTAAGATGAGAATATGGGAGCAGACACATGATTTTTTTTTTCATCCTGGTAATCTTAATCATGAACTCTAGTTTGGCTTATCTCCAAGGGTTTTTTTATCAACTCATTTTTGTCACTATAAAATAATGGAAAATAATTTTAAATTAAAGCATGAAGCTATTTCTTCTCTTTAATCTCAGTTTGAACTGAAAATAACTAGAAGTGTGAGTTACAACAGAGAAAATTGTGCTTTACATAGAGCTATGTGAGATGGTCTGTAATGCTTCAGTTCCATGGAGAACAATCACATCTCAAAAACTGAACTTACGTAAAAACAGAAAGAAATAGATGGAGGTTTTGCTACACAGAACAGCTACGGTGCAGGAAAAGGTTTCATTCCACAGTTCTGAATTATTTCTTTCTCTTGTGTCTAATTCACACACATTTATACCACTATCTTGTGGATAACTCATTGGGTTGGGTGGCTGATTTCTATGCTGTTTTAGACTTGTCTCTTGTGGTCCAACTTAGTCCCATTTTTCGTGCTCCCTGTTGGGATGCAGGAATTGCATTCCGTCATTGCAGAGCTTCCAGACCCTGGCTTCCTCCTCTCCCCAGCATGATTAAATTGCCCAGGTTGTTCCAGTGGCTGCTCCTTCCGTGGAGCACAGCTAGCAAGGCTGGGTTCTGAGCAGCAGCGTTTTAATCTGAGTGCTGGAACAGCTTTTAAGTACTCGGCGCTGGGTCGAGGATCCTGAAGGAAGTGCAAGGTCACATTGTTTGTTGTTCGTTTTTCCTCAGCCCAGACCAAAAAAAAAAAAAAAAAAAAAAAAAACTTATAAGAGGATGTTTTAAGGCAAAAGCTGATAAATGGCCAATCCCATATTTCTGACACTTGTAGCTCCTGGATCTCTCATTGCCAGAACTGATCTGCCTAGAGGCAAGGTGAAAAACCATCCATTCCAAGTCCACAGACAGCACTTGACCTTATCTAGAGTCCAAGGACAGACCCCAGGCAATAAGCTCCGTTTTAGGAAATAGACTCACAAAAATTTATCTGAATTAAAAATACTACTTTGCTGAGTTCTGCATTTAACTGGTTTCTTTTGTAGTTTTAACAAAAAATAATGCTTCATTTTACCCAGGAGACAGCATGATCCTTGGGAAAATAGAACCTGATGTTATCCTAAATGTGGGGTTCATTTATGAAAGCCTCTTCTTGGGCCCAGGATCGATGTTACATAAGGCGTTTTGAAAACACCATTTTCTGACACCAGCTTTCGCTTCTTTACTCAACAGGCCTTATCTAGGGCCTGTTATGTAACAAGATCTGCTTTCCATTGAGCACGGAAATGGGTCAGAGACAGCTCTCCTCTCAAGGGTCCAGGAGCAGGAAGCACTGGACCCGGAAACAAATGATCAGGAAGTGGCTAACATCCCAGTAAACACTCTGTCTGGAGAAGTGAATTTGAACTGTGTGCTGACAAAGTAGAAATTTCCAGAAGAGGGAATGTATTTCAAGACAGAGGGAAAGAGGTGTATGGCCCTGCAAGAAGCCAGATGTCCTAACAACAGGTTGGATATTGGAGATCAGGGAGTGTCCTGAAATTATGTGGAGTGTTAAGAGACTAAAATGCTAGCAGGAAATTTAAAAAGGGCAAGAAAGAGACAGAGCAAGGTTCTTCACGTTAAGTGTAAGGTGTCTGCATATCACTCACTATTCTTTTGAGGGACCCTCCTCCTAGCTGTCACAGTCAGCTATAAATGTAGAACCCAAGGCTGCCCTAGCAGAATGTTCCATACACTTAAGTCACATGATAAGTTCAAGGACAAATGGATGGCCCAACCCGGAACAATCAGACTCTCCATAAAAGTAATCACCAACTAAGCATCACGTATATGACCAGTTAGTTATACCACCCCGTGTTAGAAAGGTCTTACACTTGGTTCCACATTCTTCTGTTGCTGCTCTGAAGTTCTCATTAATTCTACCCTTGGAGTTCTGTCTGTTTTTTGAACAAAGTCCAGTGGAAAAGCAAGACGTACAATGAACCCATCCCATCTGTTCTACAGTTTACCCGCAGCATCCGGGTACGTACTCTCTTTGTGGCAGTTACAGGAGACTCAGAATAAGTAAATGTGTCACATGTAAGCTGGATGTTATGGTGTCGAACACCAAGCACTAACACTGAAATATTGAAAGGTAAAACTTTGTTTATGGCCAGGCCAAACTTACAGTCCCTCTTGGTAGGAGAATGAAGCAGCCGAGACCAGAAGCAGAAGGGTCTTTTATAGCAAATAAGCAAGTGATTACAAAAGTGGAATTTTGTAGTTATTTTTATGGTCATGGGAAAGGTGCGTATTAATGGGTTTATGGTCAGACAGTTAACATACCATGAAATATTTTATGGTCAGTCAATTCTCGGACATATCATGAAGTAATGGAAACAATTTACGATGTGTAAATCACAAGGTTATAGAGGAAGAATAAGTCAAAAAACAAGTTAGTTTCTAGCTAAGGTAGTGATTAGAGAGAAAAAAGGAATTAAACCAAAATCTAACATTGTTTAACTAAAAAGAAAATAAAGTCAGATGTCCCTTAACACTGGGGACACGGAGCCCCAGGAGGTCACGATTTCTATCTGTCCTAATTATGTTTCTGTTGCTGGGATAACACATGACCAAAAGGAACTTGGGGAGGGAAGGGCTTATTTTAGCGTAAGGCCTACAGTCCATCCTGGAGGGAGGCCAGGGCAGGAACTACAGGCAGAAACTGAAGCCGAGACCATAGTGTAGCTCCCTTTACTGGCTTGCTTCTCGCGGCTTGCTCAGGTACTTTTCTCTTTTCTTTTTGGTTTTTCGAGACAGGGTTTCTCTGTGTAGCTTTGCGCCTTTCCTGGTACTTGCTTTGTAGACCAGGCTGGCCTCGAACTCACAGAGATCCGCCTGCCTCTGCCTCCCGAGTGCTGGGATTAAAGGCGTGCGCCACCACCGCCCCGGCCAGGTACTTTTCTTATACAGCCTAGTCCCACAAGCCTAGGGACCATGTCACCCACAGTGGGCTGCTCTCATGGGCCACCAGGATTCAGTTCCCAGCATGCACATGGCAGCTCACAAGTGTCCATAACTCTGGTTCCAGGGGATCCAACATCCCCTTCCGGCCTCTTCAGGCAGCAGGCATGCTCATGGTGCACACACATACATTGAGGTCAACAGTCACACACACACAAATAAATATTTTTAATAAACATGACAAGTAAAAGAGAAAGAACACAAAACAAGATTAATTCCATTTTAGTACCGTTAGTACCCTTTCCTTCCTTTTGAAAAAGGGACTCTATGAATTCTATAGCAGCCAGGCTACCAGAAGACATGCTTCATTTTCTTCTATTTGGTCCTGAGTTATTAGGGAAATGTCAACGGGTTGCATGTGACAGTCTTCCCCGGACAGGTGGATGGAGTTATCTATCACAAGAGAAGCAGACGCCAAGATGCAGAGAAAGCCGAGTAGAGACGGGCCTGGTGTTACCGTCCGAGCTCTCGAGTGCGGTGGGGCCCAAATTAAGTGCACGCCTGTCCTTCCTTTTACACAAGTGAACAGATTCCTCTTTTCATTTTCCCTTTTCGGGGAAAGAAGACTTAAACAATTTGAGCTGGACCCTGCCTCTGGCCATGGGACTGTTGACTAGCACAGCCTGTGTGCTAAGTGAATGAAGACTGATGGTAGAGTCTGGGTGGTTTTTAATAACTTTTTTAGATTTGTTTGTTCCGGTGTGGGACACATGAGTTCCAAGGCATGTATGTAGAGATCAGAGGACCATGTGAGAGGGGAGTCAGTCCTCTCCTCCCCATGTGTCTTCCAGGGATCGGACTCGGGTTGTCAGGCGTGGAGAAAACACCTTTACCCTCCACGCAATCTGGTTGGCGCGGCCATGCACGTGCTGACGTCACAGCCCCAGATGCCCGGCGGAAGCTTCACAGAGCAACAGGAAGGGGACCTGTATTTCTGAAATTTATTTTTATTATTTCAAAGTATAAAATATTTACTTTTAAATGTTTGTGGAAGAAAGAACATCGATGTGGTGAATGTGTATATACATCACCCGGTTTTAAAATACCTCCAGCACTCATGCCCCAATAAGAGCTTCCCAAATTCTACCCCTGCCCATCTCCACCTTCCCCATAGGGACCACTACCCTGAGCACTGTTGGTGCCTTCTCTCAGCTTTTTCTAATTTAGTAACTTGTTTAAAAATTTTTTTAACTTTATGGGCATTGATGTTTTGCCTGCATGGATGTCTGTGTGAAGGTGTCAGAAGCCCTGGAACTGGAGTTACAGACAGTTGTGAGCTGTCACGTGGGTGCTGGGAATTGAACCTTGGCCCTCTGGAAGAGCAGCCAGTGCTCTTAGTCACTGAGCCACCTCTCCAGCTCCTAATTTAGTACCTTTTACTGATGAACTGTGAAAGAAAAGTCAGAGGCAGCTCTGAGAAGGAGAAAGCAGACGTCTGAACCTGGCTGGTCATTGCTGGGGGGTAATTTGTACACCCACCAGATCACATGTTAGAAAACAGGATTCTGCTAAAGGATAAACTTGTAAAATGATCTTTTTCTCCACAAATAAAAATAATTAATTTTTGTTTCTGTGTTTAAATTTAAGTTACTCAGAGCAAGAGTAAAAAGACAATGTAACATAGGCCAGCTATTACACAAATACGAGCTTTGGGACTGCATTAAAGGCCGCCGAATAGTGGGTTTGCTCCTGCCTCAGCCATAATAGCCCCAGGGACATGGAAAGAGACAGCCGGAGGAAGGAGTGGCAAAAACCATGTGCCATGCTACCTTACTCTTTCCCAATATGCACAAAAGCTATTTGGCACAGAAGACAGTGCCTCAGACCACATATATGGCTCTCTTCCCTCCACCAAATTTATTTTAAATGAAATGCAGGAAAAAATTAAAAGCTTTTGGCCCATACAAATCAATCCCTAATTACAAACCTTCGTACAGTATGCCACTTAATTGCAAATATGTAGGAATTGATTTGATCATGTGTGTGTGTGTGTGTGTGTGTGTGTGTGTGTGTGTGTGTGTGTGTGTAAGTGGGCTTCGGTTTACACCTTCATGTCATAAAACAGGAGCTGGCCAGGAAGATGAATCAGCAGATAAAGCGCTAACCATATAACTCTGGTGAGCTGAACCATGGGAAAAAATAGAAGTCTGTTGACTGATCTGAGCAAGATGAAGTACAGAAACAGCAGTCCAGTGATGCTAGGCCAGCTAGCCAAGAGTACACAATGCATCAGAAAGAGCAAGGGAGACCCTGCCTCAACAAGGTGAAAATTAAAAAGTGACCTGCAAAAGTTGTCTTCTGACCTCTATGATGCCATGTCCATGTCCACACCCACACAATAGTAAATACAAGTTTAGAAAACATCTCAGAATCATAGTTTCTTTTTCTTTACTTGTACACAGTGCAGCAGACGAACAAGAGAGAGAAATATATATATATATATTTATATACAATATAATATATATACAATATATATACAAAATATTATATATATATATATATATATATATATATATATATATATATATATATACACACAACCCACACAGTTCATCTACTGTTATTTGTACGCATATGAGTTTAGGCCCAACCACTTGGTACTGGATGATCAACTAGGGCGCTCATTCCTAGGAAAGACTGTTTCTCTCACTCTGTGTCTTAGTTGTCTGTAGTTCTTTGTTTACCGGTGGGGCACTGTGAGATTTCCCTCGTCTCCATTAGCATGTCTATTGGTGGTGTACTTGTTCAGGTCTTGGGTATGTATGTGTTTACTTATTACTTAATAATGTGCATGAGTACTTTGCTCACATGTACGTCTGCACCACGTGTTCCTGTTCCTGGTGCCCAGGAAGGTCAGAAGAGGGTGCCAGATGCCTTAGAACTGGAGTTATAGACAGTTTTGAGTCTCCATGTGGGTGCTGGGCATTGAACCAGGATGCTCTGCAAAAATCACAAGTGTGCTTTACTGCTGAGCCGTCTCCCCAGCCTTGTTCAGGTCTTGTTTAGGCAGTTATAGGTTGAGGTATTGTGGGGTAGCTTCTTTGTCGTTTTTAGAAGACACACTATCACAGCAGCTTCCCTGGTCCTCTGGCTCCAACACCTTTCCACCCCTCTTCTTTCATGGTGTTCTGTGGGCTTTAGGTGAGGGGTTGTGCTGGATGGAGAAGCATCCACAAGGCTGGGCACGCCCACAATCACTTGTTCACTGTATCTTGGCCAGTTTGGGTTCTCTGTAATGGTCTCCGACTATTGCAAAGAGAAGTATGTTTAATGAGGGGTGAGAACACGTTAATCTGGATAGATATTTGGAATTCAGCTAGGAACTGTACTGGTTTAGTAAAGTGGCAGGTGTAAGTTCTCTAAGACTCATCAGCACTGGTGATTGACTGTGTTCCCAGTACCAGGCACAATTTCCCTCATGTTCTCTCTCGTTTTTCTTTTTTTAAATTAATTTTATAGTGAATAAAGTTATTTTGATACAATATATTCTGATCATGGTTCCCCTCCCTCATCTCCTCCCAGCCCTCCCCGCCCCACCCACCCGTTTGTTCTTTCTTAAGAAAACAAACAGGCAAAGAGAGGGACAAACAAAACAGGATAAAACAGAAAGAACAAAAAAAAAAAAAAGAAAGAAGGAAACTAAGAAAGAGCATGAGAAACACATAGACACACACACACACACACACACACACACACACACACACACACACACGTACAACCCATTTAAAAAGCTTGGAAACCATAATATATAAGCAAAATACCAGCGAGGTATTTTTAATTGCCCAAAGCAATATGAGACAAAAATGTCTCCAAAAATATCTCTGAGTTCATTCTGTGTTGGCCAGCTACTGCTGCAGTGGGGCCTGCCCTGATGTGTGGTCTGTATACCCAGTGAGGTGCTCTTGAAGAAAACTAATTTTTCCTTTGTGAGTTACTGTTAACTGGAGACAGTTTCTTGGTTAGGAATAGGAGCTCATGTCTGCTTCCTCCTCTCAGAGCTAGGCCCCATCTGGCTTGAACCTGTGCAGTCCCCAGGTAATATCAGTCCTGTAGTGTCGGAAAGACACTATTTCCTTGCTGTTATCCAGCCCCTCTGGTTCCCACATGTAGGCAGAGTTTTCTGTGTCCTTCCAGTCAGCTCTGCCCCACCAGCTGGCTTCCAAATAACCACACTGAGACTTAATATTCATTATAAATGATCAGCTGATAGCTTAGGCTTGTTACCAACTAGCTCTTACAACTTAAATTAACCTGTATTTTTTATCTACACTCAGCAACATGGCTCAGAACCATTTCTCAGTATGGCATGCTCATCTTGCTTCTCTGTGTCTCCTGGCGATTCCCATGACTCTGCCCTTCTTCCTGTGCTCTCTTTTTGACTGAAAGTCCTGCCTATCCTTTTCTTGCCTAGCTATTGGCCAATCAGCTCTTTATTAACCAATAGAGTAATACATATTTACAGTGTACCAAAAGATTGTTCCACAGCACTTACACTCTTTCTATTTCCTCTTCCACACAGTTCCCTGGCCCTGAGGGGAGGGATTTGATGAAGACATCCCATTTAAAACTGAATGTCCTAAGGTCTCTCATTCTCTTGTCCAGCTGTGAGTCTATGTATTTGTTCCCATCCCCAGCAGGAAGGAGCTTCTCAGGTGGTGGTTGAATAAGGCACTGATCTATGAGCATAACAGAATGTCATTAGGAGTCACTTTATTGCTATGGTCCTTTAGCAGAATAGTAGCATTTGGTTTTCCCCTAGGTCTATTTCCTTGATGACTAAGGACGTTGAACATTTCTTTAAGTGTTTCTTGGCCATTTGTGTTTCATCTTTTGAGAACTGTCTATTTAGTTCTGTACCCTATTTTTAAATTGGGTTATTTTTTCTTGATATCTAGTTTTTTATGTATTTTGTATATTAATCCTCTATCAGAACTGTAATTGGTAAATGTCTTTCCCCATTTTGTGACCTGTCATTTTTTCTGGAGGATGCTGTCTTTTGTCATTCAGAAGCTTTTCAATTTGAAAAGGTTTACATGGTGGATTACATTTATTAATTTACATATGTTAACCCATCTCTATATCCCTAAGATGGAGCCTACTTGATCATAGTAGGTGATCTTTTCGACATATTCTTGTATTTTGTTTGCAAGTATTTTATTGAGAATTTTTGCATGTATGGCCACAAGGGAAATTGGTCTATAATTCTCTCTCTTTGTCCAGTCTTTATGTGGTTTAGATATCAGAGTAAATTGTGGCTTCATAAACAGAATTAGGCAATGGTCCTCTGTTTCTATTTTGGGTAATAATGTGAGGATTGTTGCATTACTTCTTTGAAAGTCTAATAGAATTCTGTACTGAATCTGTCTTGTCTTGGGCTTTTTTTGGTTGATAGACTTTTAAATTACTGCTTCTATTTCACTAGGGGTTATAGATATGTTTAAATTGCTTATCTGATCTTGGTGTAACTTTAGTAGGTCATACATTTTAAGAAACTTATCCATTTCTTTTAGGTTTTCCGATTTGGTGGAGTACAGTTTTTTAAAGTACATCCTTATTATTATCTAGATTTCCTCAATGTCTGTTGTGATGTTCCCCATTTCATCTCTAATTTTGTTAATTTATATATTCTCTCTCTGACTTTTAATTTGGCTAATGATTTATCAATCTTATTGGTTTTCTCAAAGAACCAGCTCTTTGTTTCATTGGTTCTTTGTTTTGTTTTTATTTTATTGATTTCAGTTTGAACTGGATTATTTCTTGCTGTCCTCTTCTTTGGAGTGTGATTTCTTTTTGTACTTGAGTTTTCAGGTGTGCTGTTAAGTTGCTAGTATGAGATCCCTCCATTTTTATGAAGGCATTTAGTGCTATTAAGTTGCCTCTTCACATCACTTTCATTGTGTCCTATTTAATTCTAAAATGTCTTTAATTTTTTTCTTGATGACTGACTTGACCCATTTTTCATTTAGTAGAGAATTGTTCAGTTTCCATGAGCTTGTAGGCTTTCTGTTGTTTCTATTGTTTTGACATCCAGCTTTAATACATGGTGGTCCGATAGGATGCATGGTGTTATTTCAGTTTTCCTGTATCTGTTGAGACTTACTTTGTATCCAAGTACGTGATCAATTTTGGAGGAAGTTCAATGAGCTTCTGAGAAGAAGGTACACTCTTTTTTGTTTGCATAAATTGTTCAGTAATGTCTGCTAGGTTCATTTGATTTATAATGTCATTTAACTTCAGCATTTCTCTGTTCAATTTTTGTCTAGATGACCTGTCTATTGGTGGGAATGGGGTATTGAAATCACCCACTATCACTGGGTGAGCGTCAATATGTGATTTTAGCTGTAGTAGTGTTTCTTTTATAAACTTGGATGTCCTTGTGTTTGGTGCATTAATGTTTAGAATTGTGATATTCTCTTGGTGGAGTTTTCCTTTGATGTGTATGTAGTTTCATTCCCTGTCACTTCTGATAAGTTAGGGTTTGAAGTCTCTTATCTCAGATACTAAAATGGCTATGCCTGCTTGTTCTTTGGTCCATTTGCCTGGAATATCTTCTTCTTCCATCCTTTTACCATGTAGTAATAGCTATTCTTGCTGGTAAAGTGTATTTCTAGGATGGAGCTGTAAGATGGATCCTATCCTCAAATCTAGTCTTTCTGTCTGTTGTTGTTTTTTTGTTGTTGTTGTTAAGGAATTGGAGCCATTAGTAGTGAGGGTTATAATTAGCAGTACTTATTGACTCATGTTATTTTTTGTTAGGGTGTATATTTTTTACATGTCTTTTGATTTGCTGGTCTTGAGTTATGTATTCTTTATGTTTTCCTGGGTGCGGTGAACCTCTCCAGACTGAAATTTTCCTTCCAATGTCTTCTGTGGAGCTGTATTGGTAGATGGATACTGCTTAAATTTGGTTTTATTGTGAAATACTTTTCTGTGTGCTTATTGTGAATGATAGTTTTGCTGAGTATAGTAGACTGAGACAGGATCTGTGGTATCTCAGAGTTTGTAGAACATCTGTCCAGGCCCTTTGGCTTTAGAAAATGTCAGGTGTAATTCCGATAGATCTGTCTTTATGTGTTACTTAGTATTTTTCCCTTGCAGATTTTGATAATTTTAATTTGTTCTATACACTTAATGTTTTGATTATTGTATGTCATGGGGACTTTATTTTCTGCTCCAGTCTATTTGGTATTTTTTATGCTTCTTGTATTTTGATCAGCATCTCCTTCTTTAGGGTTAGGGAAGTTTTCTTCTAGAACTTTGCTGAAAATATTTTCTGCACTTTTTACCTGGGTTTCTTCTCCTTCCTCTATTTCTATTATGGTCTTTGAATTTTAGGGTCCCAGATTTCCTGGATGTTTTGTTACTGAATTTTTTTTTAGAGTTAACATTTTCTTTAAATGAGGTATCCATTTCTTCTACCTTTTTTTCAAGCCCTGAAGTTATTTCTTCCATGTCTTGTACTTTGTTGATGAGGCTTACCTCTGAGGTTTCTGTTTGACTTCCTGGATTCTTCATTTCCAGTTTTGTCTATGTTTGGGTTCTCTTCAGTGATTCTGTTTCTACTTTCATGTCTTGAACTGTTTTCATCACTCGACTCCACTGTTGTCACTGTTGTTGTTGTTGGTAGTGGTGGTGGTGTTGATGGTGTTGGTGGTGGTGGTGGTGGTGGTGGTGGTGGTGTGTGTGTGTGTGTGTGTTTTCACAGACTTCATTAAGGGATTTATTCATTTCCTCTTTAAGGTCCATGAACATATTCATAACTGCTGTTTTGACATTCTTGTTTTGTGCTTCAGTTATGTTACGTTTCTCGAGGTCTACTATAGTAATAGGTTACTTGGTTCTGGTTTAGATGCATTGTCCAGGTTGTTGTTTATTGTGTTTTGATTGTGCTGGTATTTAGGCATCTGGAGTTGAGGTGATTAAGGTGATTTTAGGTGTTGATATTTGGTCTTGTCTTTGTTGGGTGGGTTCCTTGTTTTGTCACCCTCTCTGGATCTTAGGAAAGTGTGCTGACTGTGGGTATCGAGAATTGTTCAGTTTGGTAGGTAGCAGAGAGGTGGACTAGGAGAAAAGACTGCTAGGGCTTCAGAAAAGAGCAAAAAGGATCCTGTTCACACCTAGAAGTGGAGTCTGCAGGGAGTTGGGGTGTGGTGGGAATACAAGACCCAGCTGATTGCAGTAAGGCAATCAATTGTCTGCAGAGACAGAGATAAAAGGGGAGACCCTGGGTCTACACCAAGAATTGGAGTTTCCAGTGAATGGGAGTTGAGAAGCAAGGCACCTGTAAGAAGTGTGTTATTGGACTGAGTGTTTGAACAGAGAGATCCAAAAGAAGGACAAGAAGGATAGTGTGATTCACCTACCTGAGCAAAATGCGGCTGCCGGGGAAGACAGGTAGAAAGTGTCTCTAGATATGGGTGGTTGACACAAAGGCATGGTAGGGCAGTAAAGACAGGTCCACTGCAAGGTTCCCAGGGAATGGAGGAAAGGAAGGAGGGGAGGAAGAGAAGCCCCAGCAAGCTGTCACGGGGCCTAGCAGGAGACCAGAGACTAAAGTGGCAGACAGGAGGAAGAGTAGACATTTTCTACCTGAGTCCAGGTCAGGTGTGGCTACTGAACCTCATATTCTCTTTCATCTGTGGTTCCTAGCTTCAGATCTTCAGATGTGAGTATACAGCATAGAGTAACTGCAGAAACCAGGAAAATAAAAAAATAAAAAAAGGACTCTGGGGGAGGCAGGGCCACTAGAGAGTCAAAAGGGTGATTTGAAGGGGGAACTGAGTAGGAGTGGGGGGACACTTTGGGTGGGGGGAGAGTGGACAATAAAGAGAGAGGGATGGAGAGTAAAATAACAGTGAGGATGTCTGAAAGAGCCATAAGGATTCATCTTATTCATTTACCTAAATTACAAACAATACATGAAATTCTATGTATGTAGATGTACATATGTAGTTCAAATGGTCTTATCCCAATTGAACTGACAGTACTCACCCAAAGAGCACAGACTAACAAAAATCCCAATACCAGGCACAAGAAACACTCTCCCACTCAAATTGTTGACCGTAGAAGTCCAAGAGACTCCCATCCATATAGGTCAGGGCTACTGCCATTGACTGCCCCCAGAGCATAAAGTAAGTCCCGACTTCTGAAGACATAAGACCTGGAGGATTGAGTGGATCTGACATGGAAACCTCACCCTGAGGACCAGCTTCTGAAGAAGGTGCTATGCCAGCTTCCTGGTGAGGGAAGCAACCAATGTTACTGTTGTTTGAGTGACCTCTCACTCTGAGTCCAGTGGGCTAAGCCAAGTCATTCTAGAGCATGGCTTGAACACTACCTCTCTTAAGCACAGCCCATCTCCCCTAAGGCCAATAAGTCTTATGGTGAGTCACAAGTGTGAGGAGAGTGGGAGATCCGTTTTGATACCACATCAAAGCCACATCTCTAGTTTTATCCACAATAAAATTTTCTATGGCTATTTCTGTTATGTTCTCAGTATCTATTTTATATTTGCTTTGTGGCTGGTTCAGAGCTCACAGTGAGATGGAACTAATTAGCCCCTTCAGATCCCAATACCTAGCATCTCCTTGAATTACATTATTTAGTTATCATTTGTGAGATCACCTTGTAAATCATAGAAAAATTTCCCTCGTTGTGAATAAAATTAAGCCATACAGTTAGTGCCAATTCTAAGAAACAGAAAAAATAAATATGTAGATTTTTACTATGAAAATCAGTTTTGTCCCTAACTCATAAAGTCCTCAATAAAACAGTATTATTTTCACCCTCCCATTTTTCTATAAGTCTTGCCATTCTCAACTATAGATACTGTACTTATAATGCTCTCCAAATGCCCTGTACCATTCTTGGAATACATAAATCAGGAAAACAAATTTACCCATGAGCAACTCAGGACTTGCCGGCATCAATTAAAAATAAGTGGTGTAAAACAAATTGATGAAGGATAATTTTAATGCAACATCATTTCAGCTTACATGCCTTCCATCTCTAAAAATAAGCAGACCTGAACAAACAAAAAATATTTCCCTAAGAAACAAACAAACATTTGTTCCATTCAATAAAACAAATTGCTTTTATGTTATCTGAAAAGGTTCAGTCAAACACAAATATTGGCCTTGAAACACAACATATGAATACTTTTGCATAAGTACTTTTAAACCATCCCTTTGTGTGATTTAATAAAATGGTGCTACAGTTGGATAAATAACTGGACTGGAAACTTTGAAACACGAAGCCAAATGAAAGGAAAGCTTGCTGCTGTAGTAATGGCCTTTACAGAGCTTACTCCTTAATGCTGTTGAAATTAAATACTTGAAAAAGACTGGTTTAAACGTAACATAAGATGACTTTTAAAACTCTAAAATACAATTTTCTGCTTTAATCTGCTGTTTCAAATAAGTAGGGTAAAGCAGTTCCTAAATAAGTCTTTGGAAATTCTTGCATATCGGTTCTTTCAAGGAACCTTGTCTCATCTGCCACGCCCTGAGTTGGTTTTTCTCTTCAATGGGTCCTGTAGGACTGTCCTGAATCTCCCCACCTTGCTCAGACCCAGTATTGTGTCTTCTGACTCACATAGCTACGTTTATTTTACTGAGGCTAAGGGCCTCTCAATTCCTTTCTCTCCTCCCCAAATCTTACCTTCATGCATTTACCCTTCATGTCGGTCTTTTTGATCCCAGACTAATTTTGAATCCCCTTTCCTTTGTCCATCGTTCACTCTGCCTGTCTCTTCCCTCCTACAAAGATGATCAGAGGGTCTCCTTTTTCTTTAAGTGAAAATCCATCAGATCAGCATTTAGATCAAACCAAAGCCCCCAATCCTGTGTCTACAGAGGCCAGGGAAGTCAGGCAAATGAATGAAAAGCCAACCACTGTGGATATGAGCTGTGATGGATGGTCCACGTTATTCCTAAAATAGACGACCAGTAAAGACCCAGGATCATCACTTCTGGTTTCTTTTAAGATAAATAAGATTTATATTAACTTTCCAACTTTGGGGTGTTGAAAAATTAAGCACTTAGACTTAGAACACTATGTGGGACAATGTGTAGCTCTGTCAAAGTACCTGTGAGAGGCGTGAGACATCCTGGTGCCTGTCTGCTCCTGGGAGAGGCATGAGACATCCTGGTGCCTGTCTGCTCCTGTGAGAGGCATGAGACAGCCTAGTGCCTGTCTGCTCCTGTGAGAGGCATGAGATAGCCTGGTGCCTCACAGCTCCTCCTGTCTCCACATGCTCAGTGTCCAGCTCCTAGTTCTGCAACCACAAGCTGCAGAAGGAATGAACCTCAGTGCAACACTTTGGTCTCTTCCCCGTGCCTAGCAGCTTTAGAGTACCACAGCATTTGACACAGTGACTGACACTAATGGCTGACTCACAGGCCTGAAAGTCTCCTGTTGGTGTTTTCCAAGTTCCCTCCCTCCCTCTGCCCATGCCTTCTTCAACTACTTTGCCTTCACATTTTGTATTCTGGCTTCTTTGATGACTCCACTCATATTATTCATTGTGATAGACTGAATGCAATTGCCCCCCATAATCCCATAATCCCATAACCTCATAGGGATTGGGACTATTGGGAAGTATGGCCTTGTGGAGGGATTGTGTCACTGTGAGGGCAGGCTTTGAGGTTTCATATACCCAGGATGGTGCCCAGTGTGTCAGTTGACTTCTTGTTGCCTGAAAGAAGTAGGACACTCGGCTATTTCTCCAGCACCATGGCTGCCTGTGTGCTGCCGTGCTCCACACTATGAAGGACTGAGCTCTGATCTCTAAGTGAGGCCCCTCAGTTAAATGTTTTCCTTATAAGAGTTGTTGTGGTCATCGTGTCTCTTCACAACAATAAAAACACAAACTAAGAGATTCATACATGTGGAACACTCATATGGAGAGCATACTTGGACTAGAAACTCCACATGGCAATTGTCCAGAGGACAATGTCACATGTAAAAAGGGAGATCTGTCAGGGTTTTCTGCATGAGGGACTTAATTGGTCTGATTTTCAGCCTAGTGTGGGGACTTTTTAAGGTTCTCCACATCATTCTAATATTCAGCCAACTAGAGCACATGATGGCCAAAATAGTAGATGTCTACTCAAACTGATGAGTCCAAACCAATGCAAATAACTGCTTTACGATCTGCCAGAAATCCCATTTATTCATTCATCAAGTATTTCTAAGTGCTACCAGCTCTGTCATGGTCCACAACAAGGCAAGACAGGAACTGAACCAGCACAAGATGCTGAACACTGAACACTGTCCCTCATATTGCATCTTATTTAATCTGAATAAATTTTACATGAAAATGTTTGTCTTTTTGTATAGTTTGTAATACCAAAGTTTTAGTTTTTCCTTGCAGATGTAAACCGTTCAAGCTTCTTTACTGTTTCTCAAGGTCTGTGCATTTATTCTGCATTTCCAGTGTCCTGTGGAACATCACGACTTCTCTTCTCCCTGCTGCCCAAACCTTGTCCTTCTGCTGATTTCCTGTTATGATATTTCCATTCCTCCACCTACTGGGGTGTGAAAATTAATATGGTCCTTGGTCCATCCTTCAAGCTTCTCCTTTGTAGCTAATGCTGATTCTTCTTCCACACTTCCGCCTCTGGTTGTGTTTCCCCATTCTAAATACACATTCCTGAGCCCGATACCTGGCTGCTTCTTGCTTGCCCTGTGGTAACCTCCCTGTCTCGGCTTCTTCCTCTTCTTCACAGCCTATGATGTGTCTTCTCTCCCTACAACCCCTCCTTGCGCCCTGCAAGGACAGGCTGAGAGACCTGGTCAGCTGAGGTACATCACTCCATCCCTCGGTCTCTTCAATAAAGGTGTGGGGTGGGCTGAACTTTTCCTCTGGCATCGTTTGTTACCCGCGTTGAGCCAAGGTCTACTGAACAGACAGTGAGGAGGCTGGGAAACCCTAGGAATGAAAAGATAAGCCTCTAGCTCCAGCCAAATCTGCAGTAGTAGTGACCTCTCTAGGAACTTGGAAAGCCACGCCTCTCCTTTGGGAACACTGTCATATGGAGTTGCCACGAAGTGAGTACTTTTCTGGGTTCAGTGGCACTGACAAACTTCTTATTTTCTCATTCAGCCTTTTGGCTGCTTTCTATATTTGATATCTCATTCCCAACTTGACTGCCCCACAGGTTTCCAGTAGCTAATAAATGAGTTCCACACTCCTTGGAGTTGTTATTCACGGCCATTTCCAGTCCCTCTGGCCTTGTCTTTCCTACACCTCTGTTCCTACCCAAGGCTGTGGCCACGTTGGGAGGCTTGTAATTTTTATTAAGACTTAAAAGAACCTGAGTCACTGAGGTTCCCTGTCTAATGAGATGATTTGGCATTCACATTGTATTGGTTGTAGTATTAAGGCAACTCCACATGGTTAAAAGGGAGGTTTATTTTGTGGGGTAACTTACAAGTAAAGGCAGAGGTTACAGGGTCCAGGAAAGGTGTAGCACAGTCCAGCAGTGTTCTCTGGAAAATTCTGCTCGGTCTACCTTCAGCGTCCAGGATCCAGGAACCAAGAGAGCCAGCACATCCGGATCTTGGGTCTTAAGGGCCCCTGTCTCAGCCCTGCCTTGTAGTTGTGACAGTTACCAAAGTCTCAACGGGAATAGTACTTCCAGGTCAAAGCTGGAACAGCTACCCACTACAACATTGTCTCATCACTGTAGCAAGAATCTTAAAAGTTCTTATTAATAAAATCAAACCTGAGGCCAGTTATTGGGGTGAATGCTGGAAGATCAGAGAAGCAGAACAAGCCACAGCTACCTCACCTTACCAGTTCCTCAGCTGGTCCTGTTTCCTCGGACTGGAAGCCTCTGAGTCCTCATCCATAATGAATCTCAGCTGAGCTGTTGCTCAAAAGCCTAAAAGCTTAACCAGCCAAATGCTTCTAGTTTCTGGTCCTCTCGCCTTATATATCTTTCTGCTATCTACCATCACTTCCTGGGATTAAAGGCTCACTTTTTGGGATTAAAGGAGTGAGTCACTATGCCTGGCTATTTCCAATGTGGCCTTGAACTCACAGAGATCCATGCCTCCAGAAGGCTAGGATTAAAAGTGTGAATGCCACCATTTTCTAGCCTCTGTATCTAGTGGCTGTTCCATTCTCTGATCCCAAATAAGTTTATTAAGGAGCACAATATTTTGGGGAACATAATACCACCACACATCACTGAATTTTTAAAACACAACATGTCTGGGATCCCAGAATGATGTGCAATGTTGAACATGATTGTAAGAATTGTTTTTTGCTGATTTTAATAAGCTTGCCCACTTCTCACTTTAACATTATGATTGTAATTCTCATGACACATAGCACTTGCAAAGTACTTTGCTTATATTATCTCTTTAATCTACACAACAATCTTGTGAACATTTGCAGATAAAGAAATTGATGCCTAAGAAAATCACTTTTATTTTCCTAAGGTCATATGGTTGATAAGGAGTACAGATGGTTCTCAATCCCAGATCTGACTTTAAAATCTGATTAGCATTTTATTACCCAGTCTTGCTTCATTTATGAATGTAAATCTCCACATTGATCATCAAAACTCATAGTAAAGTTTAATAAAATAAATGACCTACTTTTAGCACATTGATGCAAAAGCTGTGCTTCCTCAATACCATTTTCTTCCAGGACTTTTGTCTCTGTAGATGAGTATTTTATAAACTTCATATACTGAAAACTCTCCACAGACAGGAATGACAGCAAGTAAAAAAGTAAAGGTGGTGGAGAGGCAGGCAGACAAACAGCATCTCAGCAACTCATCTCTGCTCCATGCAGAAAGCTGCTCATCAAATTTGGCCTCTTTGTCTTGTCATGCAAAACTCCAATACCACCATTTACCTTGTCCAATACCAAAGAAAACCCCAGACAAAGAAAACACCCAAGTAGCCTTCCTTTTTAAATTACTTACTTACTTAATTGATTGATGCTTATGGTTATACAAGTTTTGCCTTCATGTATGTCTGTGCACCACATGCAGGCCTGGTGCCAGTGAAGGCTAAAAGGTGACATATCCCCTAGGACTGGAGTTACAGATGGTTCTAAGCTACCCTGTGGGTACCGGGAATTGAACCCCAGTTCTTGGAAGAAGAACCAGTGCTCTTAACCACTGAACCATCTCTCCAGCTCCTCCTTCCTTCAATAATATCATTCGTCATGGATACCGACACTAGAAGGAAGGAGCAGAGATTCTAAATTCACCAACCCTTTCTCTTCTCATACTAAGGAAGACAAAGCATGTCTCTGCAAAGTCCTTCACATCCTCATGGAAAGTGGGACTAAGAATAGCGAAAGTGGAGGAAGGAGGAATGGGACAACCTCTTGCAATATGTCATGACACACTTCAGGGACAGCTCAGATGACTTAATTTAAAAGAAATCAAATGTGACTACTTTTCATAGGAGAAAATTCCCCTCATTTTGCCTCCAGAGCTTTGACTCAGCTATGGCCCCTCTAGAAAATTATCTGTAAACAGGAAGCGCGCGCACACACACACACACACACACACACACACACCCTCTCTCCCTCATGCATACAGAGAGAATAGTGACTGAGGTTGAGAAGTGTGGTAGGAGGGATTACTAGAGAAAGAAGAGTTGAAATTAATTTAATTTTTATTGTATCTTTTTGTTCCTTTAGTATTTATCCATTGAGCACATTAGATTTTCAGAAAACTAGCACAATGTAAATTGCAGTCTTTTTAATCTGTGTTTCATATATGCATCCTCTGTCACCCAGAAATTCCTAATTTGAATATATTTACAAATAAATGTTGGTAAGACTGTACAAGAATATTCAAGACAATATCTATAATACAAAAGATTAGATGGACTCTAACTCCTTGTCAGTATAAGAACTGATCAATGCAAAACTCTACCACTATGAAAGAGAAAAATCTCCACAAACAAGATTACTTGTTCACAAAAATGGAAAATTGATGCTGACACATGCCTGTAATCCCCAACCTTGGGAAGCCCAGGCAGAATAATCAAGAGTTCAAGACCAGCCAGGGAAATGTAGTGAGATTTCATCTAAGAAATCAAAACTTCAAGTCCTGGTGAGCAACCAAGAGGAATTCTTGGGGGGCTCTGTGTTGTTGGGATTTTTTACTCTTTGCTCTTTGGGGAACCCACCACCCAGTTCCCAAATAATCACAAGGAGACTTATTCTTTCTTATGAATGCCTAGTCTTAGCTTGGCTTATTTCTAGCCAGCTTTTCCTAACTTAAATTATTCCATCTACCTTTTGCCTCTGGGCTTTTACCTTTTTCTATTTCTGTATACCTTTTACTACTTCTTATCCCATGTCTGGTTGTGTGGCTGTGTGGCTGTGTGGCTGTGTGGCTGGGTGGCTGGGTGGCTGGGTGACTGGGTGGCTGAGTGGCTGGGTGGCTGGGTGGCTGGGTGGCTGGGTGGCTGGCCCCCAGCATCCTTCTCTCCTTCTTTTCTCACTCCCCCTCTTCTCTCTTCTCTTTTATTTATTCTCTCTGCCTGCCCATTCCACCAATCCTTTCTCCTGCCTAGCTATTGGCTGTTCAGCTCTTTATTAGAACAATCAGGTGTTTTAGACAAGTTAAGTAACACAGCTTCACAGAGTTAAACAAATGCAACATAATGGAATGTAGCACATCTTTGCTTCATTAAACTAATATTCCACTGCATAAAAAAAATCTAACACACCTTTAACTAATATGCCACAACAGCTCTGGAGCCTCCCTGACCATCCATTCATAAGGTAGCATCCGGGACTTACTTTGTAGGAAGGGATCCATGCCTCATACCGTAAAGATGATTAAAAAGAGAATTCCATACAGGTGATGGTGGTACACTCCTTTAATCCCAGCACTCGGGAGGCAGAGGCAGTTGGATCTCTGTGAGTTCGGAGCCTACAAAGAGAGTTCCAGGACAGCCAGTGCTGTTACACAGGGAAACCTTGTCTCAAAAAATAAAAATAAAAAATAATAATAAAACAACAAAAACAAAAAATGCCCAATGTTAGGGAGATCACAGGCTCTATGGAGGAACTGAATACAGCCATGCAAGTAAATTGACACAACAGCAAACCGCCTTATGAGCTGGTTGTGACAGTGCTCACACATCCACACGTTTATAAGTGTCTGTAAGAATGGGTAGATGGAGCCGGGCGGTGGTGGCGCACGCCTTTAATCCCAGCACTCGGGAGGCAGAGCCAGGCGGATCTCTGTGAGTTCGAGGCCAGCCTGGTCTACAGCGCGAGATCCAGGAAAGGCGCAAAGCTACACAGAGAAACCCTGTCTCGAAAAACCAAAAAAAAAAAAAAAAAAAAAAAAAAAAAAAAAAGAATGGGTAGATGGATATATGACACAAACATGTGCATACACATGCCGGTAATCACATGTGCCACACACATACCTGATTTTAGAAGGCAACATGGGGAGTAAGGAACAGGAGTCAACAGTTGTGCTTTCTGAGACACTGGTGATTTGCAGCGAAAAGATTTACCTTCTATAATAGTCTTTGTTTTGATTTTACATCTTTAGTCCTTATATGCATTAATTTTTTTTTTTTTTGTTTTTTTGAGACAGGATTTCTTTGTGTAACATCCCTGAATGCCCTGGAACTTGCTTTGTAGACCAGGCTGGCTTTGAACTTACAGAGATCCATGTGCCTCTGCCTCCCAAGTGCTGGGATTAAAGGAATGGGCCACCACCACCCAGTTGCATTGATTTTTTTTTTAATTCAAAATACTTCTTAAAAACCAGTGCCTTAGCACAGAATAAAAAAAAATCCTTATCCACTTCAACTTTAACAATCCTTGCTTTTTATTCATTAATCAGAGCAATCAGCTGTGGTGATATTGTGTTCCTCAGTATATTGTGCACCCTAATAAATTTATCTGGGGTCAGAGAACAGAACAGCCACTAGATATAGAGGCCAGAAAATGGTGGCACACACACCTTTAATCCTAGCCTTCTAAAGGCAGAAATCCATCTGGATCTCTGTGAGTTCAAAGCCACACTGGAAACAGTGAGGCATGGTGACACACACCTTTAATCCCAGGAAATGATAGCAGGAAGCAGAAAGGTATATAAGGCATGAGGACCAGGAACTAGAGCCTCTTTTAAGCTTTTAGGCTTTTAGCAGCAGTTCAGCTGCGATCCATTTGGATGAGGACACAGAGGCTTCCAGTCCGAAGATTCGTGGAAACAGGATCGGCTCAGAAGTTGGCAAGATGAGGTTGGATGTGGCCTGTTCTGTCTCTCTGATCTTTCAGCACTCACCCCCATACCTGGCTCTGGGTTTGTTTTTATTAATAAGACCTTTTAAGATTCATGTTACAATCAAGGGTGAAAAGAGCCCTGCCAGTGGCCATGTCAGAGGGGCAGCAGGCGGCACTTGAATTCAGGAGTTTGGCTCACCAGAACGCAAGGCACTTATGGGTGAATCTCGGATAGGCAAGGCCCAAGGGCTCCTGCTCCAGAATGTCTCTTGCTACTTCTGTGCCGTTACACGTTTTCCACTGCCGTTTTTCTCTGGTACCTGGCATGAATGGCTGTGGTGGGATCCCCATTGCCTTTAATGTAGTATGATCATCTCATGGAAATATCCCCATTGTACTGGGCATTTTTACCTGTAGATTATTATTATAAAGACGATTTCCTGTACTGTGTAAAGTGTTACCCCTGCCCCTGATAAAGCAAAGGCTACAGAGGATAGAAAACAAAGGGCGGGGGGTGTCACACAGCTAGGACTTAGGAGTTTCTCTTGGGGAGCACAAAGACTATGGTTTAAGTTAATGATTAAGGAACACAGTAGAGTTCTGGTTTAGGTTAATGACTGAGGGAAACAATTGAGTTAGCTCAAGTTCTTTCTGATACTGGGAAACATGTTCATGGGTTTTGGTGGGCATCATAGCTAAAATGAAGCTTTAAACAACTGATTTCATGTAACTAGAAAACAAAAAATTGGATGGTTAGTTAATTGGACTGGACTCTAAATTTGAAAAGTGAAGCTAGTAACTTGTTTTTCCAGCAATTATAAGAACTACTGCCTATGTAAGCGGTTATGACTAAAAGGCTCCTGATCTGTGGGAAGTCTAAAAGATAAATGTTCAACTGTATGTGGGTTATTGGGGATAATTTGTTTTTCACCTGTAATACATAAAATGTTTAATCATGTAAGGGAAATAGGAAACATGTTTTTTACTTGTATTCAATGTGATCATTCACTTAAAAAATAGAATGTAACCACACTGTAATTTTTATATTGCTTGAAAGATTCTGCTGGGGTATATAAGCTGTCAAGAAAAAAATAAAGAAGTTAGAAGGAAAACACCAGGAAAGATGTAGAAGGAAAGATGGACAAGAAAGACATCAGGAAAGAAGCAAGACATCAGGAGAGGAAAAGGAAGGGAAATATCAGGGTAGACTAGAAAAACAAGAGTAGAGCAAGTACAGAAAGAAGAGGAAGAGGAAGAGGAGGCCTTTATCCCTCAGAAAAAGTCTGTGTGTTCTTCCCCACAGCTCTGCGACTTGTCCCCAGTCTCTCTGCTGCACCCTCTGCAGAGTCCAATGTGCATCAACAATCCCGAAGAAAGAGGACAGATGGACAGAGACAACAACTGACCAAACAGAGCGTGCAGAAGATTCCAGAGACATTTGAGACGGCATATAAACAAGGCAGCAGAGAGCAAAGAGCTCTTGAAAACTGAGAAGATGATTGATAAGACAAAAAGATGATACATCGTAGAACCAAACTTACAACAAAGAAAACATAAAAAAAGGCCAATTCACAGAGAACAAATCCTCAAGATCTCACATTCATCTCATAAAGTTTCCAGAAAGAACAAAAATAAACAGAGACAAAATGATCAAATAAACAATGGAGGAAACTCTCCCAGAATGAGGAAAGATGCCCTTTATATCACGAGCTTCATAAGAGCCAAGCAGAAAACTCAAACAAATTCTTTGGAAATTTAAGAACTTTAAGGAGAAGAGGAAGGTTCAGAAAAGAGTTTTCCTCTCCACAAAGCAAACCAAGAAAATTACAGATTCCTTTCATGGGAGGAAGAGCCAGGCTCACACCAGACTTATCAGCTGTTGCACTAAAGAGAGCAGAACAATGGCTTAGAGGAAGGAATGTGAAACTTGAAATTCAGTAACAAGAGAGACACAGGTTCCTCAGACAAAAATGATTGAGAAAGTTTGTTGCTTTTTGCCCTAACATGTGCCCAATGTGGTTTATTTATGTTTTTAAAAGTTCTGATTAGTTAGCTAGACAACCTAAAGAGATATAGTGTCTCTCTCTGGTCTCCTCTCTATCCTTCCCCTCACATCTGCATTTATGTTCTAGCTGACAAGTTTCTCATGTAAAACAGAAAATTCAAAATAGGAAGACAAAAATATATAGAAAAGTATGTGACCTAATTAACATTGAAATGCTTCTTAACACATGATAGATACAAAAATTTATACCAACTTGTGCTTTCTACTTAGAACGTTCTCTTCCAACAAGATAAACTCTGTGACATTTAAGATTATATCTTCTCTATAGATCTAATCATATCATTCAGTTTTTAGAGAATAAGATTTACACAGTCATAATACTACAAGGCTCATGGTTTATGTCAATGCTGAGAGTTGGCCTGTAAACACTGATGGAACTACCAGATAGAAAATAAATACGCTACACTGTGATGGTTCTTCTCCATTGTAAACTCAGCTGGATCCAGTCATCTAGGAGACAAATTCTGGATAGTTTGGTCATGGTGCTTCAAAGACGGCTAGCTGAGAAAGGAAAACTCACTGTTGAATGCAGGCTGCACCATCCCATGGTCTGGGGTTCCAGACTGACACAAAGGTAAAAGGAAAAAGAAATGCCTGACGGACAGCAGCGTTTGTTGCTGTCTCCTGCCTGCAGGTGCTAAGTGGCTAAGCTGCCTCTGTCCATCTAGAATGGACTGCATCCACCTTAAACCGCAAACCAAAGTAAATCATTCTTCCCTGAAGTCGATTCCCTCGGGTGTCGCAGGAACAAGAAAAGCAGTTAATGCACATCATCTTGGCAATGTGACAGTAATAACATGGCTGATGAGAAGTGGGGAGCGGCTGTAGGGGAATTGGAAAGAAAGATGGAAGGCTAATTTTCTCACATCATAATGGGGAACTAAGATTCTGTCTAACGTTTGAAATGGCAAGAAATGGAATTTGCACATATAATTGCATGTGTAATTCAGTTATAAAGAGCAGTTAGCAGACAAATTAAAATATAAGAACCCAGGTGAGTACTGACAGAGGTAGAAAGAAAACGTGGCTGTTACATCCATCGGTCACGACATCCATCACGACAGTCAACTGACACTGTTGACAAAGTTGACAAATTGTTTGAATGAATGTTAGGAGATTTGATTTAGTTAGGGGTTGTTTTGTTTTGTTTTGTTTTGTTTTGTTTTGTTTTGTTTAAGACTGTGTAGCCTTGGCTGGCTTGGAACTTGCTATGAAGACAAGCTGGCTCCAAATACATAGAGATCTACCTGTTTCTGCCTCAGCTTCCTTGAGTCCTGGGCTTAAAGGCATGCACCATCATGCTAAGAAATATTAAATTTTAAATTTTTAAAGTGGATTTTCTGAATACTGATGTAAAGATTGGAGAGGAGCAAAATACCACTTTGATGGTGCTTGTATCTTATACTGCTTGAATTCTTATTAAATATTCTTATTCTTTTAGAATTGAAAAATAAATTTGCTTTCTGTATACTAAGGATGCCTCAAAACCCTAACTAAGATATTTAGGTAAGTATTGTTATTAATACATAATAATACTAATAATGAACAGTAACAAAATTTTCAGTAAGGTTTTTTGTGTACTAAAAACTAAATGATTACTCTTATTGAATGATCACAAGTGTGATGACATAAGTATTCTTATCTCCTGCATTTTATGCAGGAAAAAACAAAGCCTTAAAACTCATGATTTCCGAAGATACTACAGCTAGTGAGAAAGAAGGGGTGCTAAGGCTCAAACTCAAGTGTGTCTGACTTCAAATTCCAAGTTTATCATCACTAAACTACTGCCTGTACTGACCCTGTAATTTTGAATTTCCAGCGTGAAGGCTATTGTCCCTACAACTGTATGAGATGTGGCAGAGAGACAGACGAAAATCATTTGAAATTGTGGATGGCCCCTTTGACTAGAACAATTTCATATATATGTGGGGTGTGTGTGTGTGTGTGTGTGTGTGTGTGTGTGATGTATATATGGTAGAAGACAATAAAACAACGACTTTAATTTCAGAGAGGAAGTAATTTTTACTCTGGAATTCAAAATCCAGGGAACCTATCAAATGCAAAAGTATAAATAGAAGTATTTTCAGACATAAAGAGGCTGGGGATAGTTTCTTCCTTTGTAGCTTGTTCACAGAAGCCACATGAGGAGTAAAGAAGAGAAGGTCTGAGTGAGACCTCACACAGAAGGCAGTCTGCCATCTCTCCCTAAGCAGGCAAACTTAGAGCTGGTACTTGGTGCTTGCTATGACAAGTCACTTAGTGTCTCCCCTGGTAGCCATGAACAGCTAGATTCTGGTATTTTCAACATTCAATAGAGTTTGGAGAATTCTTCCAGATCACACTGATGAGGTCTGTGGGTGATGTTGAGGACAGGGGGTCACAGATTAGTGATATAGACAACAGTGAACAGACAGGGGTCTACATTTGAAGAACTTACCATAAGTAAGGATAGTTTGGGTGTGCTGCAAGTTCCAATCTTAACTAAAACTCACCATTCCTACCCTCACAACAATGGTTTTGAATTTTTTGTGGTTATTTTAGGGCTGGGAAAACATAACTTCAACCTTCCTTTCAAAGGCATCCTATATAAAAAATCAGAAACTATCATGAGATTTTAGAGTCCAGTGAGAATGGACAGGCAATTAACCAATGTGATATAATATGTCACATTGCCTGGGTAGTCTTAAGTATTAGATCATCTGTGTTACTGTGGAAAGTCAGGAAGTTATGGGCAAGCCATGCAACATCATTTCAAATAAGGACAGGCAGCATGAATCCCATTCTCTGTCCTCATTGTTCTTTGATAAGTTATGAATTATATTTTTGTTTCAAGAGTCTTTAAGTTCCCCACATTTCTCACAGTTATAGACCCCAAAATCTCTTCTGGAAGTCCACATTTCTGTTTACCAACTTCAAAAGCCTCAGGATAGTACATATTATTAAGATAAGACCAAACACATTATTTTTTTCTGAATCCTTTTCATAAACCCCACAGCCAGATATTGTGTGGAAGGCTCTGTGGTTTAAAATAGAAATTTCCTCTCAGAGATAACTAAAGAAAGATTTGCTAGGAACAAGGTTAACGGCTCTTTTGTGGGTCACAGCACCAAGGCGCTTCAGCCTCAGAGCATGGCTGACTTTTAATCACTGACTAAATCAGTTCCTATTTCTTTCCTTCAGTAGTGCAAGCTGAGTTCACTTGAACACACTGGCTTATTAACTTAGGCGCCCATACATGGCAAATTTATTTCCTAGTTCCCCCAATACCTGAGTTAAAATATTTAAGTTAAATCAGACATGAGAAAAACAATGCTAGCCTTAGTAAAAGAAACATTGCAATCAACCCAAGTTCTTCCTTTGACCTGTGTTATTCGGATGGAGCCCCCCTCCTCTGTGTGCTCAAGTGCTCCAGAGAGGGAGGATCCACTTTCCATCCTGTCTTCCTACTCCAATGCCAAGACGTCTTTGGACAGGAGTGTGTGACATGACTCCAGTTACTACAGTGTGTAAGAAATCTGGGGAATGTTCCCTTTTCACAGGGAGAGAGAGAGGAGGGAAGAGAGAGGAGGAAAGAGAAGAGAGGGGAGAGGAGAGAGGTGGGGAGGGAGGGAGGGATCTGGTAATAAACTGCTGTGGAGCTGGTATGATTTTAGCACTGTGGCAGCCATCTTGAAACCAAAAAGTTTCAAGGCAAAACTAAGTCAACAGTTCCAGAGGAAAGTAAAAACATAGGCGTCTAAAACATTGAGCAACTGAACCAAACAATCAGGAGCCGCCCCACATTTGGACTTGATGTTCTGTGAAATACTGCGTCCATCTCATTGTTTAGACCATTTTAAGTCAGGGTTTTCTGTCACTTGACCCATCAATTCCAGCCTCGTCCAGAGGGACTGGTTCTCTGCGTGACCTCCTTTTCCTCTCATCCAGTCAACACATCACATATCCATATATAACATCACTTAATTGATCTGAACATTTTTCATAAATTGAAATCTGGGATCAATTTATGAAGATCATATTTAAATTAGTCCTCATGTTTACTGCAGCATTATACCTGAAGAAAGTGATCGTATCACTGGTATCTAGTTCCTGTACCCATGAGACTACATGTTCTTATAGTCATGGAATATGAGAACACAGTGTTTACTGAGAGCCAAGCATACCAGTTTTAACCAAAGAAACTTTTCCCCTGTCTCTACATTTAAAAAGAAGAAGAAGAAGAAGAAGAAGAAGAAGAAGAAGAAGAAGAAGAAGAAGAAGAAGAAGAAGAAGAGAGAGAGAGAGAGAGAGAGAGAGAGAGAGAGAGAGAGAGAGAGAGAGAGAGCTATATACAGTTCTCTAATTCTTATCTTAATTTTTTCCCTCAACTTCGCTAACAGCATTTCCTACTGGAAGCCTATTTGCTGTCCACAGTTTAGTTCTTACGTTGTTAGCATTGACCTCCTAATCTCACCAGCCCTCTAAGGAAGATGGACATAATGTTGAACTTCATGTAAAAACTTTCTATTGCATTCTGAAATCACTCAACTATACACGAAAAATAAAGTGGGAATTCTCATTGGATCCACAGAACTTCTTCAAAACTCCTAAATCTGAAGCCATGTTTGTCATCAAGACCACTTCCAAGTGACGGTCTGTGAGCTAGCTTATCAAGAGGTGTCGGAATCCATCACGTCAGCTGCAGAAACCGAAAGGCCCATGTTAAGTGTAAATCATAACAGCGTCAAGGTTAATTACAATTAGATCGTAAATGTTTTACTTGAGAATGCTAAGCATATTTCATCTGGAACGCATTAAAATGAAAAGTGAAATGCTTGTGTATGGAAGGATACTACAGCTGCCACAGGAATAAAGGACTACTCAGCATTGCTTAAACAACACACGTCCATCTCAAAAGTGACAAAATGAGCAACTTGGATGTAAATTATTTTCAATACATTTTAGTTCTTAAATGGGAAAATAAAAGCCACAATCAATTAAACATACTTAGGCAATATAGTTTGCTTTGGGGTTTTGTTTTTGTTTTAAATCTAACTTGGAAAAAGCAAAGATCTCAGCATTCATTTCTGAAGTCTGCAGCCAACCATGCCATAACAGGGTGTTACTAGTATTTTTTGACCACCTGTTCAGTTCTGGTAGTAGTTCTCCAGAACAAAGCCTTATGCTGTTCTGTTTAAAAAGGCACAATCTCCACTCTATCCCACGTTTAGTATTTCATGAGCTTCTTCTAAGGAAACCTGTCAGAGATGGAGTTAGACCCATCTTTCCACATTAATGCGGGTGAGATGGAAGGTGTCCTGCCCGAGACACGGGACTACTGGACTGTTTACTATGAAACTGGATGGAGGTGTTTCTTGTGAGGAAACAAAGGAACCATGTTTTAAAGGAAAATGTGAAAGAATTCTTATTATAATTCAGCCATGCAAAAGCAAACATAGTTCTTAATTCCATAATTTTTGAAAGTCTAAAATTGTAACAAAATGAAATGTTCTTAAAATGATGTTTAACAGTTTACCACTATTTTGGCCTGAGACATTAATCTAGTCACCTAAGGAAACTCTCTGGGTGGAGTCAGGGAAGTTATGTTTCCTGTTCTGGGAAGTAGTCTGTGAGTATCTGCAGCCTCAGTCCTCTTCCTGGCTCCCTATAGCACGCAGTGACGTCATCTATCTCTATGGGTAAATCTTCATCTTCATGCAGAGAAATTTCACATAGAGGAAGTATTCAAAACCTCTGTGGAAGGAAGCCCAGGTTTCATGAGCATTTGAAGACTCACTTGAATACTCTCCTTTTGTGTTTGGTGGTTTATCAGTTCCTGTCAAATTACTATATAACATTATTTTAAAATGTTATATTTTATTACTATGTTCCTTAAAAATAAGCCACAGAATTAGAAGACTCAAAGATTCTCAGAACTTAAGGCTGTATTAGAGGTCACTCTATACTGCCAGGAACAGAAAGATCCATATCCAAGGCTAGAAAACAGATTCAGCCTGTGCCACACAGCACAGCCCATCTGTCAGCTGCAATGTGGAAACCGGGCATAAATCACAAGAAAGACATTCTGATAATAATCACGACAAAAGAAATATGGATTTCTGACTTAGGGTGATATTATATAATTACTCTTAATTTCTCAAGTGTGATGAATTAGCCCCATCATATTGATTCTCAGAGGAAGCGTGTGAAGTAGGGCTTCATGTCTGATTACTCATTTTACAATGTATGGCTCATTTATCCATGCATTAATCTATTCAGAGACAGAGAAAGATGCATAAAGAGATGTTAATTATTTGTTTAGAAGAATGCACAAGGGTATTCAACTTTTCTGTATGTTTTTAAATAGACTGCATTACTGTATGTCTTCAAAAGCCACAACAGAGCTCCAAGATTGTACTAAGGGCTAACTTTTATCACATCGTTTAATCATATAGAGTTCTCAATGAAATTTTTCTGGGTTTTGGACCTTAACAGATTAAAACAGAAAATTAAAAAGGAAGAAATGATGTCAGAGACACTTAGCAAAGATTTATACAATGTCTACCAGACTTAGTCAACCTCCATGGCCACAATGCAATCCTAGCCTTGAGATGTCCTATACAAGACAAAAGGGCTTTTAAAAAGTATAAAATATCCATATAGTGGAATGTTATTTAGCAATCGAAAGAAGTGAGCTATTAAGCCACTGAAAAGGAAACAGAATCTTAAATGTATGTTGCTGAGCAGAGGAATCAGGGCAGAAAGTGACATCCAGCGTGAGTCCAGCCATATGACACTCTGGAAATAGAACCTACAGTGACAATGGAGTCAGGTGACCAGGGCTTGTAGTAGGGAAGAGCAGACACGATAAACAGGACCAGAAAAATTTGTAGGGTGATGAAACTGTTCCGGGGTGTTCTTGGATTAGTTCCTTTGCTTGTCGCTATGGAAAAAGCAACTTGGGGGATGAAGGATTTTTTTTTGGCTTTGAGTTCAAGGATATACTCCATAGTGGAGAAGTCCTAGTGCCAGTAACCTGAGCCAGGTGGTCCCAATGTGTTCCCTTCGGCCACCTTTTTATTCAGGTCAGGATGCCTGTGCAGAGTGGTGCTGCCCACATTCAGAATGGGTCTTCCAATCACAGCTAATATCATCTGTATAATCCCCCACAGACATGCCTAGAGAATGGATTCCAAAGTCCATTGAGGAGAAATCAAGATTAACCATGATAGTGCTATGAGAGTGGGATCAGAGCACTTCAAACTGATCAAAACCCACAGCACAGCTGTATGAGAACTCTGTGTGGACTTCACTAATGGTAACACAACCCACCAATACTGGTTAATAACAATGAAGATCCCTCAGTAATTCAGGACACCATTAAGACTCTGGGGTGGGTGAGCAGAGCAAGGACTCTACTGTTTGCTCAACTCACCAGAAACCTAAAACTGCCCCTAAAAATACACTATGAAGTTCTTAAGTAAGAACTTATTTTGTAATTATTATTAGTTTTCTCCAAGTGCCAACAAAAGAGATCCTATGGCAGTAATTATCTACCGCTCACAATTAAGTCTTTATCGACACTAAACTGATGTTTTATGAATTGCCAGTCACTTGTAGATACCCTACAATAATGAGCACGTAAATTATAGGTAGGCCACGGGCAGAGTTTCAAAAAGTGTGGTCTTCAAGCCACCTGCACTAAAATTATTGGGATGCTTGTTAAAAATCACACCCTTCCTAAATCAGAGCCCCCAGGGTGCACAGTCTGTCTGTGTAGCACGTTCCCAGGGCTGTGATGCACAGTTGTGCAGGAACAGCACATGAGTGGACTTAAGGCTACTTTTATTTTACTGCTTATAAAAGCAGACGATTAAGAGCATAGCAGCTGCCCAGTAATTAAAAACAGGTTTTGCTTCCTCTCTTTCCCAGAAAATGACAGTCAGTGACTTATTTTGTCATTTTTGGAATTCTAGCCAGAAGGAGTAAACTCTCCAGAAGCATTTTGTTGCCTAAAGATCTGCCAAAGAAATGCTGGCACCCCAGGACAGGAATAACTGTGGTGAGTGACACTCGGGGCCCTTTTGTGCCTTTTTTTTTCCTAATTGAAGGTTTATCTATCATAGTCTAAGGAAGAACTTGAAGTGAAAGCTTGCTGATGCTTTATGATTTATTATTCTCCCAAACTGAGTAATTTTTTAATAAAATTTTCAGATGACATTGTCAATTACTTTTTCCCCCACCCAAGAAAATTATGTCTATGAAATAACTTTGGTTTTGACCTTTCCCAGAATATATAATTTTGCTGCTTCTTTGTCAAAGGATGTCATCAAGTCAGAATTCAGGGCAACCTCACAACAATTTCCTAAAACAATCGTTGAGTGGGCTGATCAATCTTATTGGCATTATTCCTTTGCCCTTTGACGATCCTGACAATTCATCTTCCAGCTGTGTGGCATTATTATTACCTCGATTTATCTAGTGGGCAAACTTCAAGCAATGCTAACCATTTGGGACACAGCACAGACATGTGCTTTTCCAAGCTGGTTTATAGCTCTGCCTACGTGCCTTCTACCCACCTGCTCCCATCACAGTTCAATAACTCTTCCTGCACTGAAGTGACCTGGTACTAGTCATTCACACTCGAAGGTAATGCTGCTCTGTTTGAAGTGTGCATCGCACGTACCTGTGAAGTGATGGTTAAAATACTCAATGCTGAGCCAGCCTCCCGAGTTTCTGACTCAGTGGTCAGTGATGGGACTTCAGCGATTGGGATTTCTAGTAAATTCTGAGGCGAAGGTTACAGTCTGAGAACTGCTGATAGAAGGTCATTTGCCACCTTCTGGATTTGCTCCAGATAATGCTGTGAGTGGCAGTGCAATTTATATAACTTCTCCTATAATTTACTGGAGTGAAAATTACAATTAGCCATCCCTAGTTAGTGCAGTAAGATGTTACAAATTGGCAGTCTCTTTTGACAGTGGTAGAGCAACCATTACTTTTTCTTTCTAGAGAATACCAAATTAACGAAAGTCTCAAGTTACCACAGGAGCTTCATTTTCTTACTAACTAAATCTCAACTAGTCAAGTCCCTCGCCTGTCCCTGGCTTAAGCATTCCTCTTTAACCTCTGTATACTGGCCTTGCAGTCTCAGCCGACCTGGCCTTGGAACATTCCGTGAAGACCCGTCTCCTCCCATCAAGAACTCACAGTACACCCACCACCGAAATTGCGCTTTCGGTCAGAAGTCCTACATATTTTGGCTCCAGAGGATCTGTGGTGTCCCAGTCAGCTCCTCCCACGGCCCAGGCATCTGGGTGTACACCAAGTCCACCTTATAGCTACCTCCCTGGTAAGTTTTGGACGTGGGCAACTGCAAGGCAAGGGCCAGTCAGGGAACTAGAAAACTGAAAGTCCCCAAGAGAATGGGACCCTTTCACAGAGACACAGTGTATCGATCATTAACAAGTTGACACGCTCTGCTTTTTTGTTGCTATTCTGACATTTTCCCCTAGTAAAACACCACCCGGGACAATTTCATGTAAGGTCGCCACGCTGCGATGGGGGTTTGGGGGAAGCCAGAAGCAAGCCGAGGTGGAGGACTTGCAGGCCGCTTCACCCGCAGAGGAGCGGCTTCCTAGGTAAGTCTTGGTGTGCTGGGCTATGGACTGTGGGCTATGAAGGAGCTACACCTCAGCTGTTATTGTCATTCCCATGTTATCAGACCTCATGACTAGAACACCAGCAAGCACCACACAAGACAATAACATAGGGCTTGCCCCTAAAAGGAAGATTCGGTATTTTTCTACTGTGTGAACTGACCAGCTACACAAAGCCTCCATTACTTACTACTGAGCTTGAAGAAGGGGAAAAATATATCAACTTTCATGTGGCTACTCAACATCTCTAATTTTCACTGAGGTCAATAAGTAAAAGGGGAAAATATAAAATATTAAATAATAATATATAGTAAAATATGTACAAACCTTCATTATTCTCAGGTTATGAACAGGAGAAACATATCCATCAGAAAGGCCACCTCAGCAGTTCACACTGTGGGACCTGATGCCCATGAATTCTCATCCCTTATCACACTTTAAAACCTCCTTATCTCTTCCCCAAAAAGTGGTAAGCAAACTAATAATTAAAGAAAGTAAGCTCCCACGTTCAAAACACACCAGGGGAGGCAGCTGTGAGGACAAACCTTGTCAAACATGCAGGTGGTACCTGGGTCCCAGATGGAGTTGAAGATGACCTCAAATTTACAGGAGCCAAAACCTGAAGGAACCCTAACTGACTGGAGGACCCCTGACTGACTGGAGGACCCCTGACTGACTGGAAGACCCCTGACTGGGGGACCCCTGACTGACTGGAGGACCCCTGACTGACTGGAGGACCCCTGACTGAATGGAGGATCCCTGACTGAATGGAGGACCCCTCACTGGAGGACCCCTGACTGACTGGAGGACCCCTGACTGACTGGAGGACCCCTGACTGGGGGACCCCTGACTGACTGGAGGACCCCTGACTGACTGGAGGACCCCTGACTGGGGGACCCCTGACTGACTGAAGGACCCCTGACTGACTGGAGGACCCCTGACTGGGGGACCCCTGACTGACTGGAGGACCCCTGACTGACTGTAGGACCCCTGACTGGGGGACCCCTGATGATTAGAGGACCTTTTGAAGGAAAACAGAGATATCACCAGCTCGTCAGTGTATGTAATGGAATTGGAGCCATCCTGGAATAGCTATATCATTTCTAAACTCTAGGAACAAATCCAGTCAAGTTGTAAAGGTGTAACTGCTAAGTATTAGAATTTTAATGCCAATATATACTTATATCAAAATTAACACACAGATTTCTTCTGAAAGCTTGTATGTTCATGCCATTCATTGATGGTGTACTCTGTCTCCAGGAGTGTGAGAATATTACACTAACCTGCCCAGGGAACTGAAGTGAATCTACATGATCCATCCCTTACACTCTGCTTCTTCTCTGCAATGTGAAGAGCTACCTCAACCTCTACCACTGTGGCTTCCCCAGAATGACAGACTCTACCCTTGAATTGTGAGGTGAAATAACCCTGCCTAAATTGCTTTCATCAGTGTTTTTTCTCAGTGCGACAAGAGAAGAAACAAGACAGAATGCAGTTAGACCCACTGCCTGATTGGCCCTGCTTCATCACTACACCACAAGGGCCAGCAATGTGCCATATAAAGGATGTCCCAAGAGCATGGCCCTCAGTGTAAAAATCATGAATTAATGTTGCTGCCATGATTGGCATGTAGAACTAATGACTGATGTGTCACACACACACACACACACACACACACACACACACACACACACACACACACAGTTACTGGAAAACTGCATCAACTCTTGTACTAACAATGCTCCATGACCTGAGTCTCTTTGTGGAAGAGGTCAGAGAAGACACCATGGTATAGAACTGGAAAGGGACATCATTCATGAGAAAATGGTGATAGACAGGGCTAGAGAGATGGCTCTGTGGTTAAAAGCATTTTCTGCTCTTGCAGAGGACCTAAGTTCAGTTCCCAGCACCTACATGGAGGCTCACAGTAACTCCAGTTCCAGGGGATCTGACACCCTCTTCTGGCTTCCTCAGATACCAGGTAATGCACAAGGTGCAGACATGTGCATGCATACAAAACACTATACACATAGAATAAAATATTTTTAAATGGTGACAGACATAGAAAAAGGTGGACTTTCAGTCAGTGAGCTGTGCAAGTACTTGACAATAAGCAATTTGTGCACATGACAGTGAGCAGAGCATGAGCCTGACAGTGAGCAGTGCATGAGAGTCACAGTGAGCAGTGCATGAGCCTGACATGAGCAGTGCATGAGAGTCACAGTGAGCAGTGCATGAGCCTGACAGTGAGCAGTGCATGAGAGTCACAGTGAGCAGTGCATGAGAGTCACAGTGAGCAGTGCATGAGCCTGAAAGTGAGCAGTGCATGAGCCTGAGAGTGAGCAGTGCATGAACCTGACAGTGAGCAGTGCATGAGAGTCACAGTGAGCAGTACATGAGAGTCACCGTAAGCAGTACATAAGAGTCACAGTGAGCAGTGCATGAGAGTCACAGTGAGCAGTGCATGAGCTTGACAGTTAGCAGTGCATGAGAATCACCGTGAGCAGTGCATGAGCCTGACAGTGAGCAGTGCATGAGAGTCACAGTGAGCAGTGCATGAGCCTGAAAGTGAGCAGCGCATGAGCCTGAGAGTGAGCAGTGCATGAGCGTCACAGTGAGCAGTGCATGAGAGTCACAATGAACAGTACATGAGCCTGACAGTGAGCAGTGCATGAGAGTCACCATGAGCAGTGCATGAGCGTCACAATGAGCAGTGCATGAGCCTGACAGTGAGCAGTGCATGAGCGTCACAGTGAGCAGTGCATGAGCCTGACAGTGAGCAGTGCATGAGAGTCACAATGAGCAGTGCATGAGCCTGACAGTGAGCAGTGCATGAGCCTGAGAGTGAGCAGTGCATGAGAGTCACAGTGAGCAGTGCATGAGAGTCACAGTGAGCAGTGCATGAGCCTTACAGTGAGCAGTGCATGAGCCTGAGAGTGAGCAGTGCATGAGAGTCACAGTGAGCAGTGCATGAGCCTGACAGTGAGCAGTGCATGAGCGTCACAGTGAGCAGTGCATGAGCCTGAGAGTGAGCAGTGTATGAGAGTCATAGTAAGTAGTGCATGAGCCTGACAGTGAGCAGTGCATGAGAGTCACAGTGAACAGTGCATGAGCCTGACAGTGAGCAGTGCATGAGAGTCACAGTGAGCAGTGCATGAGAGTCACAGTGAGCAGTGCATGAGCCTGACAGTGAGCAGTGCATGAGAGTCACAGTGAGCAGTGCATGAGCCTGAGAGTGAGCAGTGCATGAGAGTCACAGTAAGTAGTGCATGAGCCTGACAGTGAGCAGTGCATGAGAGTCACAGTGAGCAGTGCATGAGAGTCACAGTGAACAGTGCATGAGCCTGACAGTGAGCAGTGCATGAGAGTCACAGTGAGCAGTGCATGAGCCTCACAGTGAGCAGTGCATGAGCCTGACAGTAAGCAGTGCATGAGCCTCACCGTGAGCAGTGCATGAGCCTCACCGTGAGCAGTACATCAGCTTGACAGTGAGCAGTGCATGAGCCTGACAGTGAGCAGTGCATGAGAGTCACAGTGAGCAGTGCATGAGCCTCACAGTGAGCAGTGCATGAGCCTGACAGTGAGCAGTGCATGAGAGTCACAGTGAGCAGTGCATGAGAGTCACAGTGAGCAGTGCATGAGCCTGACAGTGAGCAGTGCATGAGAGTCACAGTGAACAGTGCATGAGAGTCACAGTGAACAGTGCATATGCAGAAATCATCTCCACTTGTTCCTCTTTGAAAATATATGTTAAAATTTCCACTTACACTTTTTAGTTAAACTACAAGCCTTGGCCAGGAAATACAAATTATTAACAGCAGTAATGGCATCTTATAAATGCAGAAAGTAATAAACACATAGATCTTTAGTACACAGAGTCAGTGTTAGATAGGGGTTTGTTTATTTACTCAATTTATGAAATTGTGACCTTGAAACTCTCATGCAAAAACCCATTAATCCCAATTTGTAAAGCACATGAACTCAGCAGCAGGAATGGTAATACAGATAAAAGACAGCGCAAGACGAATTAGAACGGCTTTTAAAGCAGCATTTGTCAGCTCCCTTCTCATTAAGCCTGTTTTTAAAGGTGAGGTTTATTTCTGACCCTAAAAAATTAAAATTACTCACCCCAATCAATCTGGTATTGTACATTAAGATATACTGCCTTCTTCCACGAGCACTAAAGGATTTTCTGAACTCTCAGGTAACCAGAGATGAATTTCTTAATAAAAATTCAATTTGTAAGGTTTCAATATTATTTACTTCTTGATTGTAATTTGTGAGCCTTGCCCGACACAGCTACATAACTCCCTCCTCTGGCAGTGGATGTAAAATTGATTGGTCCTGTTCACTACATAACACATGAGTTGAACCCATTTTTTTTTCCTCTCAAGTCTCTCATACTGCCTTGCTATTTACTTTCTGTCAAAATAATCCTTGCATGTCAGCCACCAGGCAAAACGTAGATATTTATCTAGGAATTTTCAACTTTGTTTAGTAAATGACTTTATATCTAAGAGTCTTTCTGCTCACACAGAATTCACACAGGAAAGAAAACGTGACTCCGACATGCCTGTTTCACCTTTGTGAAAAACAAAATAACAAACAGCAAATTTCTGGCACTGATCCTTGCTTCTCACTCAGGCCAGGGAATGTGGCTTTATTTTGCACTTCGGGAGCTGTTTGTTCTCTGTAGTAATAACCAGGGACTTAATTATTCCCTTAGAGCCAGAACAGGGGGATCCAGCGTTGACCCACTATGCCCTTGTGGAATGGGCACATTAGGGGCCCTGGCACTTTCCATTCCGCCAAATTTCATGGAACTCTGGCAGGACAACATAGGTCCACATGGATGCTGCACTGCAAGACCCAGGAACCTCAATTTTATCAGTTCAAGTCAGAAATGCTCAGGCAGAGTCAGTCTCTCCGGTGAGGGAGCCATTGGTGGGAACGGGAAGCTAGGCCACATGTGGGTCTGCTGTGGAATTCCAACAAGCTGTGCCCCTTGAACGACCTCACTGACCGACTGTCAATCATTCAGCCAAACCTCAACGGAGCGAAAAATAACAATAAAGACCCTCAACACTTGCCACACAAGATGGGATAAACGCAGGCAGCATCCACGAGCCCAGCAACGCGGGGAGGGCATTTCAAAGCTGAAACCAGCGTTTACTGTCTGGGGAGAGGACAGAGGACACAGAATAAAGAGAACTCTAATTGAAAGTGCCTAGAAGCCTCCAGTCAGTGCTCCGCGCTGACAGTCACCAAGCCTGTGTGGAAATTGGCTGCATAGTCTGCATTTCCTCTGGGCCACATGCTGCGAATCTGGTTGCAATCATAGCTGTTATTAATCGGGCTTGGGTTGCTGGCGTGTAAGTGGTACCAGGATGTAAGCTTTCATGTGCACATACACACACTCCATTGTCTTGGCTCTCAAATTCCCACACACTGCTCATCCAAAGGTACAGAAAGCTCTCACGAGCAGAAAGGCCGAGGCGACTGACCAGAGAAAGAAATTACCAACGACAGATGTTTGGTCGCTGCAAGTTCAGGGAGGCGGGAAATAAGGTCCCGAAGCCCACAGCTGAGGCTAGTAAGGGTGTGCCGACCAAGCACTGGCTCCGAAGGCACAAGGTGCCCCAGAGTCACCTCCTGAGGGACCAACAGAGCTCTCAGCAAACAGCTGTGGTGGCTGCCTAGACCTCAGGTCTCTGCAAGAAATGACAGTCAGACAGGCTGGGGTGTAGCTACGTGGTGGGACACGTGCTCAGCATTCACAGGGCTCTGGGTTCGACTCCCAGATAGACGGATGGATAGATGATAGATAGATAGATAGATAGATAGATAGATAGATAGATAGATAGACAGATAGATGATAGATAGATAGAGATAGATAGATAGATAGATAGAGATAGATAGATAGATAGATAGATAGATAGATAGATAGATGATAGATAGATAGGTAGATAGATAGATGATAGCTAGATGATAGATAGATAGATAGATAGATAGATAGATAGATGATAGATAGATAGATAAATAGATAGATAGGTAGATAGATAGATAGGTAGATAGATAGATGATTGATAGATAGATAGATAGATAGATAGATGATAGATAGATAGATAGATAGATAGATAGATAGATAGATGATAGATAGATAGATAGGTAGGTAGATAGATAGATGATAGATAGATAGATAGATAGATAGATAGGTAGATAGATAGATGATTGATAGATAGATAGATAGATGATAGATAGATAGATGATTGATAGATAGATGATAGATAGGTAGATGATAGATAGATAGATAGATGATAGATAGATAGATAGATGATAGATAGATAGATAGATAGATAGATAGATAGATAGATAGATGAAAGATAGATAGATGATAGATAGATAGATAGATAGATAGATAGATAGATAGATAGATAGATAGATGAAAGATAGATAGATGATAAATAGATAGATAGATAGATAGATAGATAGATAGATAGATAGATAGATAAAAAGGTAACGTACAAACCAAACCCTGGATGGGGTCGGTGACTTCCATGAAGGACAGCTGCTTGGGAGTGGCAGGGGTGTAAATTGTAACTGTCTAACTCCCCCTTACCTCTGCCCCCCACCCCCCTTACCTCTGCCCCCCACCCCCCTTACCTCTGCCCCCCACCCCCCTTACCTCTGCCCCCCACCCCCTTACCTCTGCCCCCCACCCCCCTTACCTCTGCCCCCCACCCCCCTTACCTCTGCCCCCCACCCCCGTTACCTCTGCCCCCCACCCCCTTACCTCTGACCCCCACCCCCTTACCTCTGCCCCCCACCCCCATTACCTCTGCCCCCCACCCCCCTTAACTCTGACCCCCACCTCCCTTACCTCTGCCCCCACCCCCTTACCTCTGCCCCCCACCCCCGTTACCTCTGCCCCCCACCCCCCTTACCTCTGCCCCCCACCCCCTTACCTCTGCCCCCCACCCCCTTACCTCTGCCCCCCACCCCCCTTACCTCTGCTCCCACCCCCCTTACCTCTGCCCCCCACCCCCCCTTACCTCTGCCCCCACCAGTGACTGCTCCTTGGCACAGCAGCACTTACCCTCTTCTGACTCCACCATTCTCCCAGGTCAGTGGAGTAGTGCTCACTCGTCCTTCTTCCTCAGGTAGCTTCAGCCTTTCTCACACAGCTCACACATCTATTGGCTTCTTCAATATGTGTCATTGGCCACTTCCCAAACTGGGAGGAACCACAGCTGCAGGCAAAATAAAAAATCCGAAAAGGCCTCTATATATTTCTCTTTAATGCTTGTTTTACTTTATAAACCATATGCACACACACACACACACACACACACACACACACGCACATGCATACACATGCACAGGCACCTGCTAAGTGCACACAGAGACGCTCATACACCATAGTGTAGCTGGAAGATTTCCTCTGTCCTGCCCGGCCCACAGTCAGAACAAATCTCTCTCACCCAAAGTCCCACAGTCACATATAAAATAATCACTCAGAGGCTTAATATTGTTTACAAACTGTATGACTTATGGCAGGTTTCTTGCTAGCTAGCTCTTCCATCTTAAATTAACTCATTTCTATTAATCTATGTTTTGCCACATGTTCCGTGGCGTTACTGGCATCATGCTGCTCCTTGGGCGACAGGCTGACGTCTCCCCTTACTCTCCTTTCTCCTTTCACTGTCTCTCATGGATTTCCCACCTGGCTCCATCCTGCCCTGCCATAGGCCAATGCAGCTTTACTTATCAACCAATCAGAGCAACACATATTCACAGCATAGAGAAAGACATCCCACAGCACTTCCCCTTTTCTGTCTAATCAAAAAGGAAAGTTTTAACTTTAACATAGTAAAATTATATATAACAAACCAGTTATTGAACAAAAATTACAGTTATAGTATCTAGTCTACTTATATTTGGAAAAATTATAAAATATTCTACCATCTGTCTTATTTTTGTGAGTCTAAAGTTTTATATCTAATTTATCTTTTATCATGACTAAGGATATAACTACCTAGTTATAATTGTATCTGTAATTCAACTCCATCAAAGACCCCAGAAGGATATAATATTACCTAAGTAAACAGGAAATGCATTGTAAGCAACTTCCAAAATTCTGAAAATGACAGAGGCAGCTGCATGTCTGAATAGTCACCCAAAGTCCTTCTGTAACCTTGGGGTACCCGTCTTCAGCCTATAGGCCTGGAGACTCTCAATTGCTTCTCTCTGTGTCCTGTAGAATGTCTGGCAGTTTCCGCGGCAAAGCAGGAACCTAAAGGACCATTTTGCCTTGTTTTGGCAAAATTTAGTGGTAATTTTTCCATGGGTCCTGCATGTCCAGTCCGTATAACATACTGTCAAGCAGTCTAGGCAAGAGCAGTTCTTTGCCCAGAATGCCATTTTGTGCCAAGAAGAAGATGAACTCCATGTGGAATGTCTTTGGTGCCCATCATCTTCCTCATTGAAGTAAATCGGTGCTGCCAGGAGCAGATGTGTCTCACTATCCAGAAAGTCTAAGTTTTTAAAACATTTTAAATGCCATATTCTATAAGTCTTTGAAGTGTTTGACTATTACCTACCTAATTGAAATATATCTTTATATATCTAAAAAACTTAACTAACATAACTATAAGTTTGACTATCCTAGATGACTATTAATCTCTATTTCTTAATTATATATTACAATTTTAAATGAGCTTCATAAACATCATACCTTAAACAAGAGTAGAAATATAATACAGTATAACAAAATTCATTTTAAATTTGTAATAAACTAAAATCTATAGCAATGTAAAACATTTTAAACAAGTTGTTGCTCTTTAAAGGAAGATTCAATAATCTACCCTTTCATCCTATCATATCTATAATACCCACTTTTCTTCTTTAGAAAGAGATTTATTTATAATCAACCCCCTTTAAATAAAAATAAACATTTGTAAACAATACTTGGGGAATTTGGGTGTAGTTTCTCCTACTACTTCCTGCTGATGGGCGTGCTGGTAATCTTATGGGGATCCTGAGAAAATTAAGAATTATAGGTAAATCTTGGCTGTAGTAGTCTGTGAGGATGGATCATCTCAGCTAGTTGCTTTGAAGCTGATTTTGTATGTTGGATCATCTGGGCCATGGTGTCATCAGAAACCTTTCAGTGGGACTTGGCTGACCAAACCATATTAGCCTGGAAGCAAGCCACAGATTCTCATCTTTCTTATTAAGACAAAAGGAGATGTAGTGGGTGGCTGTTTGAGCCATGCCCTGAAGCACTGCCCCTAATGAGGTAGCAGGAGGCTCTTATACCTGCCTATGACCTTGAAGTACATGCCCCTGGGAGATGCTTAAGACTTGGGATGCATATACACTCTCTCTCTCTTCACTACCTCGTGGTTTTGGATGCTGGTACAGACCAGGGCAGAGCTCACCAGAGAGCCACACTGGACCGTGCCTCACCCTTCCAAGATCCTGTGACAAATTCCTTTATTCTTGTGAGTTAACCACCAAATAAATTCCTTCGATCGTTAAATAGACTCCATAGATTAATCCCATTACCATAGTTCTAAGATACTTGAAGAAATTGGTCATTCAAATATTTGCTGGTGGACTGATTCTATCTAGCCCACTCTACTCATTCACTCCTGGTTCATGTCAGGATTCTGGTATAATCCCTCTCACACTGCAGCTAAAGTACATCACTCACCATGTAGCTTAAAATGGCTAAGCTTTTCTTCCCTTCTGTAAGTTCAGAGGAGAACATGTTCCTGCCACTTCTCACTTCCAGAGGCAAGAAGATTTTTCCTTGGTTCATGGCTTCATCAGTCCAACCTCCATTTTCCATTATGGCATCAGCTATATCCACCCTAATCTCCTGTCTTTCATAAGGACTCCTGTGGCTACACCAGAACCACCTGAATAACCCAGAATAAGGTCATTAAGATCTCAAGATCCTTAACTCAGTCACTGATGCAAAGTACCCCTCACTACTCAACATTCACAAGACTCAGGGTTTTGCTCATACCACAGTATTCAGCCTTCCCCTGTACTTCCAGATGTCACACACTCTCATTTTAAAAAGCCCATCCATGCAAGTGTGAGGTGATTGAAAAGGAAAACTGCCAAATTTGCAAAACATTAACAAATCCATAGTCAACAAAAGTTATGCTTGAGAACTACTGGGATTATGAGCAAAGTCACTGTGAAATCAGTCCTGGAGGATCGCCCTTTGCAATTAAAGTAATAGGAAATTAGCAAGAAAAATAACAGATGGGCACAGCAACGCAAAGTTATTTAAATTCCACCTGATTAAGGACATAGGGAAAATGATGGATCCCTTAGAGTTTTGCTCATGATGTGAAAATATAAAACGTGTAATCATAAATTTGTCTGCAAACATTTTTTTCACCAAAAGTGAGTCAATCTTGATTCACTCATTCCTATCTTCATTTTGTAATTACATTAATTTTACCCCCAAACAAAAACTTATTGTCACAACTTTTGAATTTGATTTTTAAAATAACCAATTTTTAAAAATACTCTTCTCTATAAACTTTGACCCCTATGCTAAGTGGATTCTTTTTTCAGTACATATTTTCTAGCAAAAATTAGCCCTAGGAAAAGATGAGGGGTGCTGGCAAACCTCCAAAAAGAGCATATTAGACGCCAAAGGCACAGCTCTCAGATGTGCAGGAGGGAGAGCACAGGCCACCCTGGACAGGGCCCTTTCCCTGTGCGACCCAAACATTTTCCCCACAACTGAGGCGTCTACCCAAAACTTCATCTGTGTGTGTGGGTGGGTGGCGGGGAACTCACCAGTCTGGAAAACTTACTTTTGATTCTTTTTACAAAAACAATTGTATATGTTCACTGTACACAATGACGGCTTTATTATTCCATTGTCATACATGTATGTGGTCCACTTTGATCATGCTCATGCAGCTGGCTTGTGTCCTTCCTCTTTTGAAATTATCTCTCTTCCATTTTTTTTTTTTTTTGTCCCCTGACTTTTTTTTTTCTTAAACCCAGATTTTCGTAAATGAAAGGGTAAGCATGCGGTGTTCCTCTTTCTGAGTCTGGATGATATTTGTTTCACACGATGATGTCCAATTCTACCCACTTTCCTGAAAGTGACATGATTTTGTTGTTATGTGTAGCTAAATAAAACTTCACTGTGAGTGTACAGCACGTTTTCTTTATCCGCTCATTTGATGATGAACAGCTAGGCTAATTACATAATTTGGCTATTGTGAATAGTGCCCCAACAAACACGGAATGTACAAGCATCTCTGTTGGTTTCTGACTGCAGGAATCTCCCCAGGAGCAGTGAATCTGGGTCATAAGGTATGCTGTTTTTATCGTTCACTTCTAGAACCTCCATTCTGATTTCCATAGTGGCTACTCTCTGGTAAACTTAACAGCACAGAGTGATCTCAGATATCTCCCAATATCAAACGGGGACATCACCCAATGCTTTCTCTATAGGAGAACTATCAGCTGACAACTGTTTTGAAGACCTAACTGAATTTTCACAAAAGCTGAAAATTTTATCGCGATCTCACAGCAATGACAGGGGAAACTGAGGCCTTTAAAGGACCAAAGTCTACACTATTTTAACTATACCTTGTTTCTTTACAGGACTGCATTCCATCACATGTGTGACTCTGGTATCCAGGTCCTTCCTTGTCATAAAGACGTAGATGAAACTGGCTATATTTGTAGATAACGATTGGCGTAGAAAACCAAATGTATATCCAAACACATCTATGTAAATGGATGTTTCCTGTCCTGACCACACAGACGCTTATATTAATTATAAATGCCCAGCCGATAGCTCAGGCTTGTTACTAATTACCTCCTACAATTTAAATTAAACCCATTTCTATTAATCTATGTATTGCCACATGGCTCGTGGCTTTACCTATCCTCTAGCATGTCTTGCTTCTTTGTGGCTGGCATCTCCTGACTCTGTCCTTCTTCCCATCATACTCAGTTTGGTTGTCCTGCCTATACTCCCTGTCTGGCTATTAACCAATCAGAATTTTATTAAATCAGTTTGAGTGACAAATCTTTACAGTGTACAAAAGGGTTATTCCACTTGTATTATTTTTCTGGGCTCACACCTTCTCCAAGACTAGTCAAGCTTGTAACCTTGAGAATAAGATATGCTTATGGCCTCTTAGCTGAGCTATTTCCTCTGTAAGACTGGACTTATAGTTGACTCATCCATCAATTAAATTTGAGTAAACTCAGCTTGATGTATCCTTGGTTAGTTAGCAAGGCTTTACACAAGGGTATCCATCCCTTGCCTTCAGTGTTGGTTTCCTTGCTGTAACAACACCTGAGAGACTCAGAGAAGAGCTGATTCATTTGTCTCATAGTTTCAGAGGTTTGGACCCATATCATGTGACTCTGCTGCTTCTGATCTCACAGAGAGGCTGAAGAGCATGACAAAGAACATACAAAGAATAAACAAGTTCATCTCAGGAATGGAAGAAAGGGACAAGATGTACTGCCAAAGGATTACCTCCAGTTACTTATTTCTTCCAGTTAGGACCCACCTCCTAGTTCTACCATATCCCCATAACACCACCAAATTATGACCCCATCTGTGGATTAACCTATGGATGAGATCAGAACTCTTGATATCCAATCAGTTTTCAGTGACTGGAGCTACCAGCTGGGGACCAAGCCTCTAATGATTCATAGCCATTTAAACCATGATACTGGCCCAAACAAAAGACACCAACAAGAACAAAGCTTTGGAAAGAAAGAAGCTAATTCTAGTTAATATGGAAAAGCAAACTATAAGAATAATCAAGAATAGCCAAAGAAATAAGGTAGTAAAGCCAAGCAGATAGGAAAGGATAATTAGAAATCTTCACTAGTTAAAGCAATATTGCATCACACTGAAGGAGAAAGGAACAGAGCATTATGGGCTGGAACCAACACAGACAGACACATCCAGACCCAAGAAAATGTGTCTTTCTAAGTTGGTAGATAGAGATGGCTGCCCAATGAAAGTTGTGAGGACAATTAAGAAACCATCCAGGGAGAAATATTTCTACTTTCTATTTATAAAAATTAATTATGTGTCTATAAATGACATCAACATACAAAATGAAATCATTAAAATTGCTAAAAGAAAATACTGGAGAAAATTTTACAATAACAGATTAAGATGCTTGAGAAACTACTTCAAAGCTATGGGTTTTAAATCATGAAGTTGGCCTCAGCAACTTTAAATTTCTATATAGAAAGTAATCACAGGGTGGAAAATAATGGCCCACCATGTTTCTTTCCTCTTGTATGCTCAAGGTATTTTCACACACTGGTCTCCTACCTACACACCCCTTTTTCCTGGCTTACGGATAGCAAATGGAGAAATATATATATATATATATATATATATATATATATATATATATGTGTGTGTGTGTGTGTGTGTGTGTGTGTGTGTGTGTATACATATATATCATCTAATGTGTATGTATATATTGTATGATTTGTATTATTCCACATAATGTTGTAATATATGTATATCTATTCCAACAAATAAGTTTGAAAAAAAAAAAGGAAAAACTGGTCCAAACATTAACTTGTGGGAACTGTAATACAAGTGGTTTTCTAACATTTGGGCCATGTAACCTCAAGTCCCTTGTGAACTTAAAATAGACGTAAACAAGCTAGTTATTAGAGATTCAGTAGCCTGCACAGAGGAAAGCAATTTGGAGAATGTAATGAAGGCTAAATGACAGTGAGGATTTGCTAGAACCCTTAGTTACAGATGCAAAGATGTTCAGGACACCCAAGTAGGGGGCACTGTTCACACATGTCCAGAGTAATGGGCGTGGGGAAAAGGGTCTTTTTTTTTCTATTCAGCTTGAATCCCAATCAAGAAATTCTTCCTCTTTGAAGACTCTAATGAATTCATCTCCTCCCTCTCCCCTGGCAGATGCTGAGCACAAAAGGACATGACCCAGAAGCAGCTGGTCATAGAGCAGGGCTCAGTAACAGAGAAAGCCCTGACAAGCTGTTTTCAGGTTGAGTGGGAAGCAATGAATTTGAAAGCCATGTTAAAGACATGTTGTTAAGATCTAAGTTTAGCCTCAATTGAAAACTGATTTTAAAACCTACAAACAAGACTAATAATTCTAACATGACAAAATGATAATCACACAAAAGACAAATAGGATTGATCAAGAGTATGTGAGGAGGGGCAGATGAATGCGGACGTGAAAATTTTAATACACATCTAAAAAATTCCTTTGATAATCTGTTCACCAAAGGGTGGTTCTATGTCCTCTCTCCAAGTCCAGACTGTCCTCAGTGAGTAGTTGACCAATATATTGTAAGAATGCCACTGTGTGATTTTCCCTAGAGTAAGACCCAGAAAGTTCCAGAGGGCCCTGCACTCAAGTGAGCCAATGAGCCTTCTCTTAGTTTGATTCTCTGCTCTTGCAATGTCCAGATACTTGTTGCAGAATATTTCTTTACCCTGTGTGAAAATGTGTCACTGTGATTGGTTTAATAAAGAGCTAAATGGCCAATAGCTAGTCAGGAGAGAATAGGCGGGATTTCCAGGGAGAGAGAGAACTCTGGGAGGAAGAGAGGCAGAGACATCAGCAAGATGCAGAGCAAGTCAGACATACAGAATTGAAAGACAGATAAAAGCCACATGACAGAGATTAATAGAAACAGGTTAACTTAAGTTATAAGAGCTAATTAGGAAAAAAAAACCCTAAGCTAAGGCCAAACTTTCACAATAAATATTCAGTTTCTGTGTCATTATTTGCAGGCTGGCAATCTCAACAATAAAAGTACTACTACAGATACATGAAAATTTTTTTCATGGAGGGACTGGTGTTTTCATTTTGCATTGGGCAAATTATGACATTGGTCCTGCTTCTGAGGCAGGCTATACAAATCCATGCATCTCCTAGGTTCCATCGAAGACATCACATAAACCCTCTAAATGACTGTGAATCCACCATGCTGTGAGAAAAGTCAACTATCCCACCTAAAGAGAACTTTGCAGAGTGCCGAGATTTCAAGCTTGGAAAAAGACATGCTCAGCCAGCCTTCAACTGCTCAGGCCTTCCTGGTCCCCTGGCAGCCTGTGTCCCACTACAGACACAGGACAGACCCAGAGCCACGGCACCCAAGTGAACCTATCCAAAACCACACCAGATACTGTGAATGAAGCTAAAAGACCGGCGGTGCTAATGTTAAGCTGCAAATGTTAAGCTGAATTCTTATAAAATAAGTTTAATAGAAATGACACTTTGTGAAAGGCCAGATATTATTAACTAAAGCATGAGTTCATTTTTTTCAGCTTTTTATTGAATTTAGTTGTTATACCAAAAAATTGGTTTCACATTTTCATACATATGTGTGATTGGGCTTTCTCAGATTTGCCCTCAGGTATTCTGCGTGCAAACCTGTCCCTCCTCCTTGTTCTCCCCTCCTTCACTCACTGCAGTAAGTTCCGTCTGTTTCATGCCCTGTGTGTGTGTGTGTGTGTGTGTGTGTGTGTGTGTGTGTGTGTGTGTGTGCATGTGTAGTTGAATATAAATTTTGAATATGATGTTACAACATGCCATCTTCTGTCTTTCTCATCCATTTCCTTCTCTTATCCTGCTGACCTCTCTTTTATACTTCCTCTTCCTTCCTCATAATCTACTCTCATGTTCTGTATCCATAAACATTTATATTGACTTATACATATATAAGAATTTAGACTTTTGCATATGAAATGAAACATGCAATGCCTGTGCTTCTTACTCTAGCTAATTTTGCTCAACGTGATGATTTCCCATGTCATCCGTTTTCCAGCAAATGGCATGATTTCGTTCTTCTGTGTTGCTGAATAAAGCTCCACTGTGTTTAGCCCACATTTTTGGTCCATGCCTCCATGATATAGTCACATAGTGATTCTGCTGTCTGGCTATTGCAAACAGTGCCCCCAACAAACACAGCTTTCGGAGATCTCTGTTGTTTGCTGACTTAGGTTTCTTTGAGCATATCCACAGGAATTTCCAAAACTGGATCAAAGGGTAGCCACATATTTCATTTTTGAGGAGGTTTCTGTGCCAGTGTCCACAGTGGCTACACCAATTCACATTTCCACCGGCAATGCCGTGAGTTTTCTCTTCCCCACATACTCACTAGTATTTGTTACTATTTTTTGTTTCCTTTAGGGAGTGGGTGTGGAGAGGGTTTTGAGACAGGGTTTCACATAGTATAAGTTGGCCTCAGTGAACTCCTGATCGAGGTGGGTCCGCACCTCCCAAAGAGCTGGGATAACAGATGTACGCCATCATGTCAAATCCTTGTTTATTTGCTTGGTGCAAATCTCAATACAGCTTGAATTTGCACTTCCCTGGTGCCTACAGAAGTTGAACATTTTTTTTTCATTTATTTATTGATGATTTGTGTTTCTTCATTTGAGAATTATTTCATCTTTTGCCCATCATCCTTTGAATGGTTTGAGAGTCTGGTGTTTAATGTGTAGAGCTGTTTACAGGGTCTATACACTAACCTTACAGATGTGTTACATCTCTGTGCTGGTAACTGAATCCCTTGTTATGTAGTAGTTTTTTAATTTCATGTAACTCCATCAATTTGTCACTGATCTTATTTTCAGAAAGTCCTGTGCCCATATGGTCACATATTTTGTGTCAGGCCTTACATTAAGGCCTTTGATTCATTTTGAATTGTTTTTTAAACAGGATAAAAGATAGGGAATAGTTTCACTCTTCAGCAGGGGTAGCTAGTTATCCCAATAAGATTTGTTGAAGAGCCTGTATTTCCTCCAGGGTATATTTTTTGTTTCGGTTTATTTTTTATTTCTTATTTTTCCTTCTTTGTCAAAACTTAGTTTGCTGTCTCGGTGTCATCTTGTCTGAGTCCACTGCTCTACTGCACTGGCCTCTGTGTTTTTGTGCCAGCACCAGGCTGATTTTATTAATACAACTCTGTACTGTAATTGGAAATCGGGTAACTGTGATGCCGTCAGCATGGTTCTTTTTTGCATAATTGGGTCTTTTGTATTTCCATGTGAATTTTATAGGTTTTTTTTATAATTCTATGAAGAATGCAATTAATGTTTGGATGGAAACTGAATTGAATCTATAGATCACTTTTGTATGATACCTGTTTTTGCAAAAGTAATTCTGCCGATCCAAAGGCATGGGAGGTCTTCTAGTGTCTTCAGTTTCTTTCTTTGGTGTCCTGCAGTCTTCATTGTGAGGTCTTCCATCTCCTTGGTTAGATTTATTCCTGGGTGTCTGTGGGGTTGTTTTGCTTTGGTTTTTGTTTTATATCTGCTAATGATTTGCTTGTTTCATTTGTTTACTTGAAGCTATTGTGAAAAGATTTTTTTTTCATGGCAAATTCATTTTTGATGTATAGAGAAATGTGGTTCGTCTATGTCCCAGGTCAGTACTGTAGGTGGGGTGGGTGATAGACAGCAGGTAGGATTTTTTTTAATATAGTCAGCTAGTCTGTGTTTTTTAATTGGCACATTGATACCATTTACATTTAAGATTATATTGAAACACATTTGTTAACTCCTGTAATTTTGTTGTTTTTCTGGTCAATTAAATTATTGTTTTTTTTCCTCTATTGGTATTCACAGATATGCAGATATTCTGTAGTGTATCTTTCTTAGTTCTCCTTAGGAAATCACTCTTTCCTGTGTTCTCATAATCTAGAGAGTCTTTCTTCCTTCTCTGTGTGTAGGATCCCTTTAAGTTCCTTCCATACGGGGTTGATGGCCATGAATTCCTCAAGTTTGTCCTTTTCTTTAAATGTCTTTATTTCTGCTGATTTTGAAAGGTACTTTAGGGATAAGCAATCTTGGTTGGCAGCTATTCACTTTCAGGGCTTGAAATATATTGTTCCATGCGTTCCTGACTGTAAGGGGTTCTCTTGAGAGTTCTGATGTTGTTCTGACATATTTCTTTTTAAATGAGTTGCCATTTTTTTCTTATAACTTTTACTAATATTTCTTTGTTTTGTACGCTGGGGATACTGGCTGCAATGTGTCATGAAGAAGTTCTCTGGTCATGTCTGTTTGGGGACTATAAATGCCTTTTGTGGTTGCATGTACATTTTCTTTTACTAGATTTTGGAAATTTTCTGCTATAATTTTATTGACTAGGTTTTCTACGCCCTTTGAATTTATCTCAATTCCTTCTTATTTGCAGTTCCTTATTTGCAGTACCTTTATGTAGGTACTCGAATGTCACAGCATGAGTGTGGGGGTCAGAGGATCATTTACAACAGTTAGTTTTTTCCTTCTACCTTGCAAATCTACTCCTGCAAATCAAATTCAGATCATCAGGCTTGGCAGCAAAGGCCCTTGCCTGCTGAGCCATCCTCCCCGTCAGGACAAAGCCCTTTCTTCCACCACATGGAATCTGTCTCAGTCACATCTCAGAGCTCTTGTAATTCGGGGTTACTTATTATTTTTCTTTATTGATGTTAAGTAAAGTCTTTTCTCAACATGGTCTTTCACCCCGATAGTCTTTCTTCTGCATGGTTAATTCTTCTGGTGTACTTCCCTCCATGTTTTATTTGATTTATTAAATTCTTAATTTCCAACACTTCAGTTTGGGTTTCCCTTTATAATCTTAATTTCCTTGACAACTTGAAAAGTTCATGTTGCCAAATATCTAATCCATGGTGCTGACTCCTTCATCCATGTTAATGTTTTTATCTGTGTAGCTGATTCTCATCCGTGCCACTGACTCTCTCACCCGTGTTGCTGACTCTTTTATCTATATTATTAACTTTCTCATCCACATTGCTTATTTTAGCACGCATGTTGCTGACTCATTCATGTTGTTGACTCTCGCATGTGTCTTGCTGAGCTTCTCATCCACTTTGCTGAAATTTTCATCCATGTTTCTGCTTTCTTCTACCGTACATTCTACCCTATCCATTTTTCTGACTTTCTTGTCCACAGTCCCAACTTTCTCCTTCAGGTCTTGAGTTTACTTATTTATTTTTGATTTAAGCCATCTGCTTATTTGTATCTCATTTGAAGTCACTGCTAGTTTTTACAAGGAAGTTTTGATTCTTTATTGATTTATCCATGTTCATATCTTTTAATTTAGTAATTAAGAAAATGGGGGGTTGTTGCCTTGCTTTTTTTTGTTTCCTGAATTTTTGTGTTAAATTTGTTTGTCTGTGGGTGCAGATATCTCTTCTGGTTTCATTTGGAGATTTTTACTGAGGTTCATTTCTCAATGCCACTCAGAGAAGAAAAAATAAACTTTAATTTTGTATGTGTATGGGTGTTTTGCCAGGATATATGTCTATGCACCACACAGGAACCTGGTGCCCTTGAAAAGTGAAAGAGGACATCCAATCTCCTGAAACTGGAGTTACTGGCAGTTGTGAACCGCCTTGTGGGTGCTGGGAACAGTGGCAAGCACTCTTAACTACTGAGCCTTCTCTCTAGCCCCCAAAAGGAACCTTTTGTAAGGGACTTCTGCTTCTCCTCTCCTACTGTGGAATCACATGGCTGTGTTGTCCGGTCTGTGTTGTCCGGTCGTCCTTCTCTCTCCCTGCACTCTTCAGCTGCCCTGTGACTCCCTTTGTGACTCTTCATGTCTCCCACTCTGTCTGACTTCTGTTCTTTCTTATGCTCTCTCTCCTCTCTCACTGTGCTACACGGAGGTAGATATTAATCCACCATTTTACCAGGAAGTCCTAAGTATGAGTTCAAGAAAAAAGACAGGAATAGACAAGGATGGATATAAAGCCTTTACCTGGAGCATTTCATTTTCTCTCTTAGCTATTAAAAGACAAAGGGATAATTTAAGAGAGCTGCCAGGCCTGGCACCCAAAAAACAAGCAAATCCAGATGAGTCACTTTCCAGGGTAGAGCCTCAAGCTGGAACCAATGAAGCAGTGTTATGTCAACTAAGAGCTAAACAGAAGTAAAAAGAGTGAGGAAAATCCTTATCTATTTACCTAAGTCTCCTCCATCTACTTGTCTTTTAAATGTTTATACTTATGAACCCTACAAGTCTAATCTGTGACAGAGTTTGCAGGGTTAGGGAATCATGGCTGCTTCTCAGGAGGGGGTCCTCACAGATTAGACTTCCCACCTTCACAAGATGGATTGGGAGTAACAATAGGGAACTTGGGCAAATGTAGTAACTTTGTAAAGTTAACATCTGCTTCGGGCTGTGTAGCTAGAGTTTTCCTGCCTGGCCCACAGTCAGGACAAATCTCTCTCACCTGCCAGTCCCACAGCCACTCAGACCCAACCAAGTAAACACAGAGACTTACATTGCTTACAAACTGTATGGCCGTGGCAGGCTTCTTGCTAACTATTCTTATAGCTTAAATTAATCCATTTCCATAAATCTATACCTTGCCACGTGACTCGTGGCTTACCGGCATCTTCACATGCTGTTTGTCATCATGGCAGCTGGCAGTGTCTCTGACTCAGCCTTCTACTTCCCAGCTTTATTCTCCTCCTTGTCCCGCCTATACTTCCTCCTGCCTGACTACTGGCCAGTCAGTGTTTTATTTACCAACCGATCAGAGCAACACATTTGCCATACAGAACATCCCACAGCAGGGCTGGCTATGACTAACCTCTACTGTGTGTTCTAGGGCATCATCCCACAGAATGTTCACCACCATGCTCTGAAGGAGGGAATCACAGCCCTGTTTTAAAACAGATGATGCCTGCTTTGACAGAAGTAGTAACTGGATCACAGCGTGGCAGAGCAGAAAGGGAGTCAAAGCCCTGCACAGAGCCTCTCTACCCTGACAACAGCAAACCCCAGCTTAAACCACAAAATACACATTACCTCTGAAAAGCTCTCTCTACAGGAGAAGGAAGAGGAAGCAGTGCCCCTTTGAGGGTAAAGAGGATTCTTACCCTCAAGTGCCATCACCTGGTTTGGGAACATATGTATATACAGCAGAGTTCTCAACCTTCCTAATGCTATGACCCTTTAATACAGTCCTCATGTTGTAGTGACCCCCAATCATAAAATTATTTTTGTTGCTACTTCATAACTGTAATTTTGCTACTGTTACGAATTGTAGTGTAAATATCTGTGTTTTCTGGTGCTCTTAGGCAAACTCTGTGAAAGGGTCATTCCAGCCCCAAAGAAGTCACAACCCACAAGTTGAGAACCATGCAATATTATATGTATGCAATAATAATCAGTGAAAACAGATGCCATGAATTATAAAGAGAGCAGAAGGGATGTGTGGGAGGATTTGAAGGGAAGAAAGCTAAGAAATGTTACAATTATAATCTCAAAAAATAAAAATAAAAACAAGGAAAAGGAGAAAAAAGAAATGTATAGTGTTACAGTTTGGAGTTGCAGGAGGCCTATGTCATCATACTCTTCAGTGAACACTTGTTCTATGGCCAATGGTAGCTCCCCTCGGGAAGTGCCATTCAGATTAACTGTGGCAAAAGGTTTGGCAGCGGCCAGGGGAAAGTCTCTGGAAAGACACGGGCTTCTCCTGGAACTGCTGGCAAATGTCTTTATGTGTCTTTAGATGTGACTGTCATTTGGTTCACTTCAACTGGACGTGCAAATGAGAACCATCTAGACCAATTCACTCGGCTGCACGATTCAGATGGAGCCCTCTCTCATTATGAAGCTGGTGTGGAACCACACACAACCTAAGCTTTTCTTGTGCCTTTGTCTTGTGTCAGTGCATTCTTTCTGTTTGGTTTGGTTCAGGTTTTGTTTCATAAGCTTTATTTTGTTGTTGTTGTTGTTGTTGTTGTTGTTGTTATTGTTGTTACCACTTTCAGAACCAACTTTGCAGCTGGCTTCTGAGGTTAGCAACATCACCTCCTCAGACACCTCTCCTCCGCCTCCTAGATGAGATCTTTCACTATCTATTCCCAATCATGTTTTTTTTGCTTATTGTGTAAATTGCATTCATCACTCTCAAGGGCCTTGAAACACCTTGACTGCTTCATTTTATGGGGATTTTGAAATGCATCGATTTCTGTTGCTGTAGCCCCAGCTATATGTTCATTGTCTGTCAGTTCCAGTTTACTCAAAGTTGCCTGTATAAAACCCAGCCGTCTAAAAACTAGCTCACAAAAAAAAGAGAAAGAGCAAGGGAAGGAATCAAGGGTCAGGAATCATTCATGTGTTGACACTTAACATCTGCTCATAATTCCACACAACATCTTCTCTTGGGATGGCCCCTGGCACCCATGGGCTCTCACTTCAGTGGCCAGAGAAGCCCCTGGATTCTCCTACTATTCCTATAAGCAAGCAAACTTGCTGCTTATTGTAATCACATTCACAGCATCCTACTGTCTGTCCCTATCCTGGATATGTCCCACAGCAAAGATAAGTAAGCTACAGTTTCAAGTAAAACAGAGAAATACATATCTCCAAATGGGTACAAGACCACTGGCTGGGGAAGTTAAACTAAAGAACTGTGTAGACTTTGTAATCAGACAGAAGTTGTGTTAGGCCAGGCATGGTAGCACAGACCTTTAATTCCAGCAGTTGGAGAGGCAGAAGTAGGCAGATCTCTATTTGAGGCCAGCCTGGTCCACAGAGTGAAGTCTAAGACAGTCAGGGGTACATGGCAGAACAAGTTGTGTCGAACAAGTATTTAATTTCTCGTGGGTGGTAGTTTTCTTCTCTACAAAAGTTGCAGTCATCTAAAGCTCAGAAGCAAACATCTCTTCTGCAGCTAGAAGAGTCTCTGAGACAGTAAGTACTCTTGCTGTGAAAAGAGAAGGACGGGGATGATGGCTGTGTAGGAAGGGTTTTAATTTTAACAGTTGCATGCACATATGTATTTTTAAATTGGTCTCGGGTTTTATTTTGTAAGAACATTTCACCTGTATGTCTGTTTGTGCACCATGTGTGTGCCTGGCACCCACTGAGGTCTGAAGAGGGTGTTGGATCCCCTGGAACTGGAACTACAGATTGTGAGCCACTGTGTGAATGCTGGGACCCAAACTCACCCTCTGCAAGAGCAGCAGGTGATCTCAACTGCTGAGCCCCTATTCCGCTCACACACATTTTAAATGGTCAGATGGTCACACCTTGTGATGAGAACACTACCCCCCTACAGTTATCCCTCCTTCCCGCGCCACAGTTAGACAGAACTTCTGGGTTGTTTTGCTTACACTTTCCTGGGTCCCTGATTTCTTGGATTCAGGAAAATTTTGATCCATATTCTAGCTATTTCTTCAGCTTTGTCTTTGTTGAAACCAAATTCAAAGATTGATCATGTTCTTAGTCAACAATAAAACTGGATTCTTCTCACAATGACACAAGATTCCTAAATTAGCATTGTACCCAAATATGCAGAAGTGGGGAAACAGCTCATGTATGTGTGTTCATCTGTCTGTCTGTCTGTTACAAATAATATTCTAAGTAATATAGCCAGAAAGAGTAGCTCAGACCCAGAGCTTCCCCTTCCAGAACTGCAGGTATGAACTGTTGGAAGTCACAAGATTCCTGTCTGTGGATTTGAATGAAGTAGAGACTTCTACTTTTCCATATCTTAAACATTTGGAGTTGCTGCCCTAGTGTCATTTAGATTTAATTCAACAAAACTTTATCCCCCACCTTCCAAAATACCTAATATTACATAAATATGCTGGAAAGAGATCAAAGATGACCCTTATGGTTTTGTACCTAGAATATGGTAAAATAAAGATGACATAAGGGTATTGTTTTGTTTGTTTGTTTTTTAGTGATTCAGGCCATTTTAGGATCTTGTCACATCTCACAATAATCACTGTGAATATGAGTTATATTCTCTATAGACTTATTCAGAAAAGGCTGGCTGAGATCTATAATATAGAAAACATGGCAGACAAGATTCTGCTCCCATGTCACTTCATCCCATTCAGAACGTAAAGATCTCTGTTACAGTAACTCATACCAGAGTTCCTGTGCCACAGTTCTAGAGTATGCATCAGCTCTTTCCTGGGGTACATGTGCTCTGTTCATTTTTCCCTCCTATCTAATCTAGTGAAACATGAGATGCACGCTCAGTAGATGTACAGAGCCTGAAGAATGTGACGGTGGAGACTTATTCAGCCTATCTCTTTCCATGGATTTCCCTAGAAAAGAAAGAGGTGAAGCTGATATTGAGGACCCTATCAGCACATTGATGCTGTGAACTAATGTTTCACAGAGCGAACGGCCCCATTGCTACAGCAGTAAAAGCAAGTATGAGTGTGAACAAAGGGTTAGCATGAGGCCATGGCTGAGGCAGGACTGCCTGAGAATGACCTTGTGTCGCAGATCCCTGTTTCCTTGGAAACAGTGGAGTAAGACAAATGGGGAAAAATGGTCTCTCACCCCTTATTGTGTGAAACAAAAACCTGAGTTAGGGGACCTGTGAGCTGGCACACGTGTCTCAGGACTGATGAAAACCATACATGCAGCTGGGGAGGAATGAATTGTGCCTTCTCTATCACAAGGTTGCCCCACACACCTTGGCTCTCACACATACTTGGCCGTGTATAGGTGGGGGATAAAATAAGCTATTTCTGGGGTAGCTGCAGGACCGTCCCGTGATGGGAAAATGCTATGTCTCCATGCTTGGCTGCAGTCTATGTCCTTTAGACAGCGGAGTGGCAGCAGCGTTAGATTAGAACCTGTCGTATATGCTGACTGTAACTAGTCCACATCATCTACAACCACAGCTGAGCTGCTGCACATGGCAACCCTTATCTTGCTCCCAAATATCACTCTTACACAGAGAACAGAAAGTTGAGGAAGAAATAAAGTGGGGGAGGGAACCCTCCATCTTTCTAAGGATGGAAAATAAAATGTTTGTAAATGTGCAGGGGTGCTGTGACCCTCAGGCAAAACTCCAAGAAGGCAGCACATTTGATGGTTACGTCCCAGCAGTCGGATGGAGGGGATTAAAATTAATCCAAGAGGCTCTGTCTGGAGCAGGCACTGCACAATTTAACTGCATCTCCTAAGAGAGGCCATTTGGAAAAGGAAGTGCAAGAGAGAAAAGGCAGGATGAAGGTAATTGCCTGACTAGGAAAGGTCAAAGGGCATATTCGCCAGAGGTCCCACTGGACCGGTGGAAGAAGAGGGAGGAAAATCAGATGCATGTTCACTGGAATTAATAGCCCTTTCAAGTTTTCCTCTCTACTAAATCCTATGGGTGGGAATTATTTTAAGCCTCTTCCCTTCTGAGTGAAGGTTCAGCCACTTAAAGATGTTTGGCTGTGTGCTTTAAGACAAGAAGAGAACTTTGCCGGAGCCCAGCGTTTCCTGCAGGCTTGTGTGGGTAGCATCAAACAAGCAGTGTGCAAGCTGGATAACAGGACAGTAGGAGGTCAGCTGCGGAAGGGCAGCCCCTCCCAAGGTACCTGCCTGAGTCCTCTGCCCACCAGGGTGACGATTTTCAAAGTCAGTCATTACAACATATTTTAGAATATTGAGAGCCCATGGTGAACAAGTCAAATCATGCCTAAATTTCTCTGACATCAGTTAACACCATGTTAGTTACAAAGAGAAGTGCATCATGGGCTCTTTTTCTCCGTATTTTTCAAGTATAAACAATCTCCAATGGCTCAATTCTAAGAATAATGGTAGCTGCACAGCTTCATAGCTGCACTCACATAAAACTAAGGAAAACATCTCTGAAATTCTGCATCTCCCCAAAAAATATCCTAAACACAGAATATTTAAAGTAGTCTGTACATGAGTATTATTTTAAGTAAGTTGATTGTATTCCTAGAGCCCTTTCAATATTTAAACATTTTGCAAAAGCTGCCTAATTTGTTTTTCTCAACAGCCCTGTGGTATGTTAAAGCAGATATTTCAGAACCATTCAGCTCACTTAGAAACAGAAAGTAGTTTTGAAATAATGAGAATACAGAGAGTTGTTAAATGATCTTGAGCGGCGACCCATAGTCTAACTTCTGACAAAACTCTCAATTACAGGACTTACTAGAATTTATGCAAAATATTTTTTCAGTTCATTTTAACTCAGCCCGTTAAAAACAAGAAAGAGTTGTTAAAGATATCTCTTTCCCACCGTAATTCTGCAGCCAAGTAATTAGCTTGTGTGCTATTCATGGTACAATTCAAGCTTTTAAAAACACCTAGCCATGGCTGTGAAGCCATTGGGTGAGAAACTCTTCCTTAAATTGAAAGTTTAAAAATTCACACAGCTCAAGAGCAAGTTCAAAAAACTTCAATTCCAGAAATATAATAATTTAATATCCTGAATTAAATCCAAAACCAAAACGTGGACTCCATCCCGTCAGCGCACTTCTAACAGTTCAATAATCTCTTCAGTTTGTTTCAGAATCTAGAGCGTGGGTGTTTCGCCCTGCTGAAGAAGTAATCTACAGATTTGCTCTCAATTCCTCTGGAAAGTATGCACTGCTATAGTTGGGAAAGGAAATTAATGACTTCTGTAAAGGATAAAAAAAAATATTTATAATGGGACTTAAGGACAGGAGGTTTGCAATTAAAAATACCATTTAAACACTTTACCTAAATCCAACCAAACTGAAGTGTCAGCACAATTCTATTCGTTAGTTTTGACGTGATTTACTGCACATAATCCCCTTAGCTCCGAAGCTGACCTCCGCAGCATTCAAACTTCCTGTGGGATCAAAAGGAATAATAAGAAACATGTTTCTACTGTAAAATAAGCAAGTGTGGTGCTGTGTGCAGGCTTGTCCTTATGTTGTCAAATAGACATGCACACAGAGAATCCTCAGCACTAACAAAATAAATGCCCAGAGACCTCTCCCACTGACAAACAGACAACTCAGCAGCTTCGAGCAGGTTTTTCCCCCCGCTGGAGCCGATCCACTCACAGTGCAGGCTGATAAAGCGGTATTAATCTCCCGCTTTATATCAAGTCTCTGTCACTGGGCTCCATTAATCTCCCCCCTGTTATCAAGTGTCTCCGTGGCAGGAAATTATATTTCTAAATTGAATTTTGTTCTGTTTCGATGTAGTAAGAAATATTTTCCAGACTGCTAATAGGACGCATAAAGATTGTGACTCTGACAATACCGTTAGACAAATAAAAGCTATAAATTAAAGCCACCTTCATTCACTAGCCAGCATAATAGCAAAATAGAAAGCATTGATTACCTGGAAAGAGTAATCAAATAAAAGATTTTAAATGAAAAGTGGGGTAGCAGATGGTTAACTTTTTAATTTACCTTTTTATAGCAAATGCCCATAAAGGTAAAAAGAAAAAAAAATCAATCCAACGAGTCTCTTGCTGCTAATAAAACACATATTGATTCTTAGTGCATATGCTCACTCTACAAAATGCTCTACACGACTGCACTGCAGGAAATGGAAACAGGTACTGTTTACGAGCACTTCAGAGGAGACAATTTTACAGGAAAGAGGTGTCTTTGGGCTGGATTTACTATGAAAGAGCGAAAACTTACAACCACAACAACAAAGAGACTTCATCTAGGGGCAGAGACCCACTGCCCCGGGGTCGGGACTGTTCAGCTAATGTCAGTTGAGACTCTGGAAGACATCTCCAAAATAGTGCTCGCCTTTCTGGTTGGTGAACAATTAGTGATTCCAATAAAGTCTGCTTTTTTTTTGCATTGATATTTTTTTTTATTCTCCTCCTTTAGCATAGGTCTTGGTTCTATTTGACATCAGCAATTTGGAAAAAGTCTTTTCAGAGTGTTATTGGAAAGCAAGGTCCCTGGCATCCATTTAAAACTTCTACTTGAAGAAACATTGAACAAAAGATGCTTTTTACTGTGCATCTAAACAAAAATCTTCAAGAACACATAATTAATGCTGCCAAGGTACTAAGACACTCAGAGAACAGGTAGGACTTGACCAACACATAGTGTCAGTCAAGGAAAGAAGTCCTCAGGCAGAACTGAGTGGACACCCGCTTGCCTCCCCTCTGACCTAAGATCTTAACTCAAGAGATAAATCAACACAGATCAAGTCACATCCTTTCATTTCACATTCCAAACATTTCAAACTTGGGGTTAGGATGGTGGACGGAAAGCACACCCCATCGCCTTCATCAAGTTAAGTACTCTGAAGTTCCAGTAAATTAAACTCCTAAAGGAAATTTATAAAGGATAAAATAATAATAATAATTTGAAGTTACTTGTGGTATTTTGTTTGTCATCTAACAAATAAAGCTTGCTTGAAGATCAGAGTGCAGAGCTAAGCCACTAGTTAGCCATAGAGGCCAGGCAGTGGTGTGGCACACACCTTTAATCTCAGCACTTGGGAAGTGGAGACAGGAAGTGACATGGCTGGTCAGAGAGAGGGCTATAAGGCAGGAGGAGACAGGAGCTCTTTCCCTTTCGGGTGAAGATTCCATAGAGGTAAGAACTAGTGGCTGGCTGCTCTGTTTCTCTGATCTTTCAGCTTTCACCCTGATGTTTGACTCTGGGTTTTTATTAATAAGACCAGTTAGAATTTGTACTACAGCTATATTTACAAAAATAAAACTAATAACTTGGTAGATATTTATGAAGATATTCAAAATGATATAAATATTAATTTGAGCTGCACAGCACAAAGGAACAGAATAGGGTACTCTCAGAAGGGGTTGAAGGTGTCTTCCTGAGTTAACTGATGGCAGGTGGGAAACAGAGTTGGGAACTGACATACACCTTCCTGCTCACCCTTTGAAAAGACCTTATATTTGCACAAGAAAGAATCTGCTATGCTCCAGAGCAAAGGTTATAGGTCATATGCCTTAGGGCAACCAATCAAGAATGTTTAGAAATCTACAGGCTTCCCCCCCCCCCCCAGGACAGGGTTTCTCTGTGTAGCCTGGGCTGTCCTGGAACTCGCTTTGTAGACCAGGCTGGCCTTGAACTCACAGAGATCCATCTGCCTCAGCCTCCTTAAAAGCATGTGCCACCACTGCCTAGCAAGGCTTATTTTTTTATGACTATTTTTAACACAGTTCTGACTAGAGAACAGGCAATAATATGCTCCTGGGAGAAATGTACCAAAAGAGAATGACCATTATGTTTTCCTTCATGCTGCAGTTTTACAAAGCATTTTGTATAAACGAGACACCAGGTGTCTAGCCTCTGGATTCATTGTTTTAGGAAACGCCAGCCATCTCATCCAGTATGCTGCGCACATTGTGGATTTATACCAGGCTCTCTCGGCTGCCTGAAGGTCTGTTGGTGTCCCATGTGGAATTCAATTGTGGTTCTGAAATCAGGGTTCACACAGGTCTCGGTTTAAAGCTGAGTCCATCTGCTTCATTGTTGCTTCATATATAAACCATACTTGCAGCAACTAATATTCAAAACTGTCTTACAATCACCTATTTGTGTATTACATGTGTAACTCAATTGCTGTTTGCTAAGAGGGAAAAATGCCAAATTACCAAAGTGAAGTATAAAACAGAAGCTACAAACGAGGTGCAAAATCACCTCCACTCTGAGATTTTTAAAGGATGTTGGCTGTAGCTCCAGCTTCAGTCAACTTCCAGGCCACATGTTTTAAGGTTTTCATGTTTACTACTGGCTGGTCCCTTCAAAAAGAGCCTTCTGAGACAAACAGACACACACACACACACACACACACACACACACACACACGCACACGCACACGCACACGCACACGCACACGCGCGCACACACCCATACACGCATGCACGCACGCGCGTACACCTACCAAAACACCATTGAGTTAGTTTTGTCCGCCATCTGCCTCTGGGCAAGAAGCCTGCCCTTGACTGTGGATTTGTATACTCAGAGAGACTCTGTTGGAGAAACCTCATTTTTACCTTGCAAGTTGTTGTCAAGTGGAGACAGCTTCTTAGTTAGGGATGGGATATCATGTCTGCTCCCCCATCTCAGCGCTTGGGACCCCATCTGGCTTGAATCTGAGCAGGCCCTGTGCATGCTGCCACCATCTCTGTGAGTTCGTATGTGCATCAGTCTGATTGTACCTGGAAGCTGTCAGGTCCCAAAGAAACCCAGAAGCCTCACTCAGTACCTGTGGCTCCTCCCAGTGCTTCTCACCTCGCCCACCCTCTACCCTAAACCTCTGCAGCCCAGGGGCTGGGCATGGCTTCCCTCCCCACAGCTTCTGATTCCTATATAACCCTGCCATTCAGTCATGGGCTCTCTTGATCCTCAGTTCCTCTCCTGGTCCACCTGCCCTTTCCTCATCTCTCTTTCTTCTCCCCTCTTTCTCTCCTCTTCAGTCTGGACCCTTGTAGATGCCTCTGGCTATACTTCTCTTCACATCTACAATAAAGCCCTTCTCCTCGACCATACCTAGAGTGGTCACGTCCTCATTTCCATTTGGAAGGCATGGTTCCCTTGCTGTCCTCAATCCCCCACTGGCTTATAATATATGGTTTCATTCATTCCTCCAGGTAAAAGTAAGACCAATACCACAATTTTTGAGCCAAATTTAGAACAAGTTTTATTAAATACTGGCCAGGACAATGGACACTGGCAAGGTCCATATACGAAATTCCCAAAATATGGTGCCAAATTACATTAGTCAAAGGCTACAAAGGCAAAACCCACAAGGCTATGTACTTCCCACCTTCATCCAGTTAGGAGCAAGCATCCATTCTGACGTACTTCCTGCCTACATCCCACCTACATGTGATCAAGCACATCCCGTGCAGTAGGTGCAACCAAGCTTGTTTACAGAAGCAAAAACATGTAGCTTGTTATCTAACATGAACAACAGCCCCAGTATTCCAAGAAACTATCTGTCCTTGGGTAAGTGGGGCTTACAGGTTAGAGGTATTTCTTAAGCACAGTAATTAAAACTTAGAACATAATTTTAGCCATCACAACTTCCAATTTTGTGTTTCTATGGGTTTTCTGCATGGACATATGTCTATGCCTGTGAAAATGCTTCTGCTTTCTCTCTCTCTCTCTCTCTCTCTCTCTCTCTCTCTCTCTCTCTCTCTCTCTCTCTCTCTCTCTCTCTCTCTCTCTGTTTGTGTGTGTCCTGGACATATGTCTATGCCTGTGAATATGCTTCTGCTTCTCTCTCTCTCTCTCTCTCTCTCTCTCTCTCTCTCTCTCTCTCTCTCTCTCTCTCTCTCTCTGTGTGTGTGTGTGTGTGTGTGTGTGTGTGTGTGTGTGTGTGCGTTGTTCCATTTTGATTTGTTTGTTTTCTAAGAGAGAGATAAAAAGGCATGAGGAGCCGGGCGGTGGTGGCGCACGCCTTTAATCCCAGCACTCGGGAGGCAGAGCCAGGCGGATCTCTGTGAGTTCGAGGCCAGCCTGGTCTACCAAGTGAGTTCCAGGACAGGCGCAAAGCTACACAGAGAAACCTTGTCTCGAAAAACCAAAAAAAAAAAAAAAGGCATGAGGAAAGATGGGTGGGAAAGTGAAGAGGAACTGGGAGGAGACATGGAGGGACAACAGCCATTAGAATACAAAAAAATTTTTTCCAACAAAAAAAGACTTCAGAGAAAAGGAAAATACTGAAATGTCATCTGTACTCAAGTAACTTTTCCTTGATGTAATTAATTATAATTTTATTTTTCTGTTTAATTTTAATGTGTACAAATATATATAAGTAAAATAACTTATAAATGAAAGTTTCTGTCTTGGTAAAAACATATTTATCCACCAAATCACGTTAGTTCAAAGATCTCTCATTCTGCAATGTGTACAGGTGTAAGAGAGAAGGGCTAGAAGCCAGCGTTGATTTGCCTTTCCCTGGGTCTAAAGGGCTGCTCACCCCACTTCAGAGCATCAGGATGAGGGCAGAGGCTTCCTCTTCCGCTGTGAGACAGTTTCCCCAGGAAGGAAGTCTTAAATAAAAACGGGTATTAGGAAACTGCAGGCCATGCGAGTGATGACCCTTAAGGAGCTAAAAATACTCAGGGAGCAAATGTTCAACCATCTCCTTTTTTTTTTTTTAAAACTAAGAAATAAAATTTTGAGACCAGCCAAGGAGACAGAGAAAAAGATCACAAGGAACACTATCTTTATCTGAAAAGGAGCCTATTCTGAAATTTGAAAGTGGGAGGTCTTCATTCACTTCCAAGTATGACTTCAAATATCGAGAGCTCTGCCTTCAATAATGGTGCCAGGCTCTGTCTGGGCATGCTTCAAATGCCATTCTCCTTGGAGGTCAAATTGCCCAGGATGCTTCTTAATGAGAACCTCACTCTCAAATGACACTAACCTATAAAATTTGAGCTGAATAAACTTGAAGTTTGATTTTAAAGTATCTCCTCAATTTCTAGCTGAGGAGGAGGAACAATCACCAGGACTAACATGAAGTGTCTTTGAAGATTTAACTTTGTAGACCACTGACTCATCAAAGATCAACCTTATAGACCACTGACTCATCACATTTAAAAACCTAAAGGAAGTTCATTCCCACATGTTCCTAGGAGCTAATATTTGAATTAAAGATCAACTCTAGTAACTTTTTTCTTGTCTTCAGATCTAGGGCAACCTAGAGTCTCCTTGAATCCCACTAACTAATCCGAAGGATCTGTAACCAGCCTGAAGCACTCTAGAGGCAAAGCAAGACATGAATAAACATTGTCCTGAGACTTAACTGAACTGAGTGTTTGAACTTATTTCTGCCACATAAAATGATGATAAATTTCAAACGAATATCCAGGTGTCAGTTTCTTTTGAGTGCAGTTGGGTTTGCTTTTGTGTGTGTACTAGAAGACACAGCCATACCAAGTCCCCATTCCCTCCTGACAAAACTGGTTGACACAGAGTAGGTGTTGCCCAGCTCATAGGCTAAGTTCATCTAAACCCCTTCCAGGAAAAAGTTCTGAGCTTCTATAATAACTGCACTGAATCTGTTAGGAACTCTGAATTCAAATAGAATCTGAATCCCTAAGCCAGAAGCAGAATGTCTCTTCAAAGCCAACTGAGTTCATGAACAGTGATTCCTTAAAATGGCTGGGCTGGAGTTTCTTGGGCTACACAAAAGATACCAAATAAACAGAAATGGGCAGTGAAAATAAATTTCAATTAACCCCTAATTAGATCTCAGAATACAAGATAAAAATTCGTCCTGATGTACAAAGGACCTTACAATTATGGTAGAGAGAAAAGAGGGAGGCACACACAAGGGGACAGAGAAACAAGGAAAAAAGCCTTCCGGATTTGTGTGGTTGTGGTTGTCTAATCCCTGTATTTAAGCAAGTTCAGCACAGGGTATCTTGTACATGAAATACTGTTGGAAACTAAAAGCAAAGAACAAAAAAAAGGAAAGTCGTATTTACCAAATTCAAGAATCAGAGGAGACTATCATTAGAATGTTACAGAAATATAAAGGATTGTAAAGGACACTATGAAGACACTACACTAATAAATTAGATAACTACGGTAAAATAGAAAAATTCCAAGACTACAAAAAGAACAGAAAATCTAATTTTCTATAAACAAATGAACAGGGAAGAGCTGGAAATGTAACTCAGGGGTAGAACACTTGCCCACATGCAGTCCCTACAGTGAAGAAAGTGAAGATAGACGTTGTACTCAATTACTGTATTTTTTTAAGGAAACTTTACTAAACTTTATTTTCTCTTCCAGGCTAGTTTGGGTGACTCTAAGTTCATGTATTAATTTTATAACTATTGTGACAATTTTTGACAAAAAAAAAGATAGTAAAGATTTGGGTGAAGAATACATTGATATGCAGATCAACTTATAGGATATTGTTATCTTAGCAATAACAAACATGTTTAATAAAATTTTCTTAAAAACTATAGTGATCGAATCAAGCACAAAATAAACGCATAAATAAATGGAATAGAACTGAAAAGCCAGAAAGACATTCAAGCATGTGGCCAAGTGACTTTCAACAAAAGTGTCAACATGATTCAATGAAGAAGAATCTTTTCAACAAATGATGCAAGAACAACTAAATGTCAGCAAAAGTCAGCAATCCTGTCTTCATTTTTAGAACTGACAATTGATACCAGTTGTGCATGCTAGGTAAGTGGATTAGATAGTGTTCTCTAGTGAAGCAGAACTTATAGTGTGTGTGTGTGTGTGTGTGTGTGTGTGTGTGTGTGTGTGTGTGTGTGTGTGTGAAAGGGATTTATTTGAATGGTTTATAGGCTGAGGCCCAGTAAGCCAACAGTGGCTATCTATTCATGAAAGGTCCAAAAATCAAGTAAAATGTTCAGTCCACAAGACTGGATGTCTCATCCAGTCTTCAGTAAATGCCAAAATCCCAAAAAAAGTTAGCCAGGAATGGACTTGCAAGAGAAAGTAAGCAGGCAAAAACAGCAAGCTTCCTTCTTCCATGTCCTTTATATTGCACACTAGTAGAAGGTGTGGCCCAGATTGAAGATGGATCTTCCTACCTCAAAAGATTCAGATTAAAATTGGCCCTTCCCACTTCAAATGAGCTAATTAAGGAAAAAATCTTTCTCAGGTGTACCCAGCAGTTTGGGTTTTAGTTAAATCCAGATGTAGCCACTCAACCAAGAAGTTGACCCCTTGTCAACTGGACACACAAACATATTTTCTTATGTCATGCTTAATTTCCAAATGAAAATAATAACTACCCTTCATAAAACTACAAATGCACTGTAAGTTTTAAAAGAGAGGGAAATATCCCTTAAGAGACATCTTCTAGTACCTCAAATGTGAGTTCCTTGGTCAGAAGGCAACTCTGTGTGGAATACAATGATGGTGTATAAGGCATTCTGTGCATTCTGTAATTTCTCTAAGTCCGTAGTAATAAATAAACACTACATGAAGGAAAACAAATCCATAACCAAAGTAAGTATCTACTCCAGTAAGGAAAAAGTGTTGTCCTTTCCATGGAGGAAGTGGTTCAATGTAGTCCACCTGCCACCAGGTCGCTGGCTGGTCACCCCAGGGAATGGTGCCATATCTGGGGCTCAGTGCTGACCTCTGCTGCTGGCATATCTGACACTGAGCAGCAGCTGTAGCCAGGTCTACGGTGGTGAGTGGAAGTCCATGTGTTGAGCCCCTGCATAACCTTCATCTCTGCCACCATGGCCACTTTGATCATGGGCCCATTGAGCAATGACAGGGATGGCTAGGCAAAGAGGCTGGCTGTCCACAAAATGGGCCATCCTATGTATTTAATTATTGACTGCCTTCTCTTCTGAAATCACCTTTTTATGAGCATTACGTGGGACACAAGTATCATTACATCCTTTGCCCATTTGGAGAGATCAGTCCACATACTTCTTCCCCAGATGTCCTTCTCACCAGTTTTCCAGTTGTGCTCTTTCTAATTCCCTGGCCATCCAGCTAATACACTGGCTACATATAGCTCTTGAATCAGTGAAAAACTGCACACCTAGCTATTTCTTCTTCCAAACAAAGTGTATGACCATGTATACTGACAAAAGTTCTGCCCATTGTGAAGATTTCCCTTCATTGGTGTCTTTCAGGGTTGTCCCAGGAAAGGGTTCTAATGCTGCAGCTGTCCACTTCTGGGTGGTGCCTGCATAATGTGCAGAACCATCAGTAAACCAGGCCCTAGTTTTCTCTTTCTCAAACAACCAATCAAAGTATACCACATGAGGTACATGCTTGGAAGTAGACAGCATTGTAATGGGAATAGAAACCACAGGCATCTGGGCAACTTCTTCATGTAAGTTGATAGTGCCTTTATGACCTTCTTGGGCTAAATCATGTAAATACCACTCTCATTCATAATGGATTGATGCAGTACATATTCTATTTTATGACTTGGTAGGTTGTTGTGGGATATTTTGAATACACTCTGACACTCTTGAGACGGACAATAAAGTTAGCTTTGAATCAGAGGATGGAGCTAGCTATTAGATGACCAAAATTAGTCATAGAGGGTTTGGAGGTCTGAGGACATATAGAGAGACACAGGAAGTAGTAGGGAGGGGCTTAGAAAGATTCTTGACCCTTTTCAATCAAGGAAAGAGAGATAAAGGAGGTCACTGGTTGCTTCTCTACCACTTCTTTGATCATTCATGTTCTTACCCCAATATCTGACTCCCATGTTTTTATTGATAAAGAATAGATAATGTTTCACCTGGTGTCCAATGTGGGGCACAAGATCACTTGCTGACTGCTTTGCAGCCACTGGAGTCACTTGACTGACTTTCCCTCCCTCCCTGCCATGCTGTCTGTGCAAGTCTGGGTTTTCCTATTATAGCCTCTCTATAGCAGCCTGCAGTGGCTGCCCATCCTGGACCCCAAATGCAGTTGGAGTTAGCTACCCACCAACGATGGGCTCTGTCTGCCCAGCTGTGTGGTGCAGTGACAGCCAGCCTCACACTTCATTGTCATCATCAGCAGATCTGGTGGAACACATGGGAATTCTTAAAGGGGGGAATTCATTGTTTTTTTAAAGAGATTTTTTACTCACATTAAAAATGTGGAACAATATTTCAGTGCAGGGAGTTAGGTCTCTGTATGGTTCCAAATGGATAGTTTGTAAATGGAAAAATTAAATGAAAGGATAATCAACTTAGCGAGGATTGTCATAATGTTGATTATATTCACTATCAGATTGGTAATTCATGTTTTATCCTTTAAAAAGTGGTTTGATATAGGTGCCCAATACCAAAAAATTAAGATACAATCCTTAGAAAAACCTAATAATGAAACAAAGAAAAATATTTACACAGACACAGAAGAGTTTAGAACATAATCTATTGTATCATTGCATTATGAAACTGAAGAGGAGCAGCCCAATGTTAGTAGAAAACCAATCTTAGTTTATTCCGTTAGCATACAAGAACAACAACCAGATGATATGCACCCGAAGGCTATTCAGAAGTTAACTAGAATCCTGTAGAAATGCTAAGTCAAAAGATATTTAAGGAAGCAGTAGTTTCATATTGTATGCATTCACCTTTTGTGAAGCACATGTTAAATTCATGGCCAACTTGGAACAGAATTATTCCACAAAACTGAAAATATTTAGTTACAGCAATATTGGAATCTGGTTCTCAGTTACAATGGAAAACATGGTGGAGAGAGAAAGCTAGGGTCATATATTGGTGAAATTATTAAGGCCACTCCACGTAGTTAAAAGGAGATTTATTTAATGGCGTAACTTACAAATTAAGGAATAGGTAGGTTGTGGGGTCTGGGGAAGGTGTATCGCACTTCAGCGGTGTTCTCTGGAGCTCTGCTTGGCCCACCTCCACCGTCCAGGGTCCCAGAACCGAGTGAGAGTGCAGGCCCATCCAGATCTCAGGTCTCCAGGCACCTCCCTTGGCCCCGCCTTGTAGGTGTGACAGTTGCCGAAGTCTCAATGGGGCTTGGAACTTCCAAATCAAAGCTGGAATGGCTACCCACTACATCTCCCCCTTTTTGTCTAAATAAGAAGGTTCTAACCTAATACAAGACTATATACAAAGGAATGGTTATCAAATATTGTCCAGGAATAATGAAGGATAATGACCTAGATAAGATGGAACTACAACCAATGCAAACAATATCAAGCAAGAAAAACATACTAAAATCCAGAGAAGTATAGAGCATAGGTAAATGGCATGTTACAAAGATCATTCCAAAAGGTGTCCTATCCTAAAGAACCTGAATCTAATACTTAATATGTTCTATCTACTAAGTTGTAACTATAACTGCTAGTCTTCAATCCCATCAAAGACCTGAGAAGGAATATAATGGTACCTGAGAAATTGTAGATGGATGCAAGCAACTTTCGGGAATCTTGCAAGAGTAAACTGAGACAGCTGGCAGCCTGGACAATCACCTAATGTTTCTCAGCATTGTTGGTGCATTCAAATTGGCTACAGGCCTAAAGTATCTGACAGACCATTTTCAGAAGCAGGAATTCTGAAAGACCATCTTACCCTGTCTTGGCAGAGTACAGTGGTTGCTTTCCTTGTGTCCCGCTTGTCCAGAAAGGACAGCATTGCATTCGTACTGTCAGCCGTTGAGGCAAGGGCAGATCTTTGCCCAGTAGGCCATTTTGTGCCAAGAAGACAAACTTCCAAATGGAAATGTCTTAGAAGCCCAACTTTCTCTCAGGATCAAATTGGTGCAGCCAGGAGCAATTGTGTCTCACGTCAACAGAATTCTAAGTTATTTAAATGCCATATTCTCTAGGTCTATGTAGTGTTTGAAGATTACCTGTCCATCTGACCTATGTATCTATAAATCTGGATAACCTAACTAACGTAACTATAGAGATGACAAGCATAGGTGACTATAAATCTATAAGTCTTATCTACTGAAATAACCTAAGGACTAAGGCTTCATGTAAACAAGGTAAACAGTCTATAAGCAAATGTATGGTAAAGAACGATGACTTCAAAATTGTGACAATACACAAGATATTTATAACAGTGCGATATGCAATATGACAATAATCTTAAATATATATCAATATTTATAACAGAGGTAGGAGTATATAGTGTGATATGCAATATGACAATAATCTTAAATATATATCAATATACCGAATATCCTAAACAGAAGTAGAACATACATAAAGTATGACAGATATAAATTTACATTTGTATCAATGTACAAATATTTCAAATAAGGATAGAAATATATGTACATTATAACAAATATAGTTCTGTATTTGTATCAATATACAAATTATCTTAAACAGGAATATAAAAATAGTTTACATTTGTATCAACATATAAGAATCCATAACAGTGCAAATTACAGTGCAAATTATCTAAGGTTGCTATTTTACTAAATTTGTTTACTAGTATATACAATAATCTACCATAATATCTTATACCTATAACTATCCATTCCATTTCTTTTCCCTTTTTTCTCTTTTTTTTTTTTAGAATACTGAGTCTAATACTTTTTTCCACCCCCAACCCTATAACCATCATCCATAACCCTGAGAATTATGAAACCTAAGGGAGAAGGGGCGTCGTTTTCTTAGAATTGTTTCCTGCTGTTTAGGGGGTGATGTTATCTCTGTTGGGCACTGTGAGAAAGCTCAGATAGTTAAATCTCAGTTAGACTAACTGTAGGTTCTGCAGCAAGTCTTAGAGTAATGGGTAAGATTGTCTGAAATTCTGGCAAGAGGTGTAATATGATGATGATTACCATGGCATCATTCTGGATTGGGTAGAGTTGTTGTTATTGGGGCCCCATCTTCCTTCTGGAGACTTCCAAGATTGCTATTAGAAAAACTTATTTGTTATCAAAATAGAAGGTTTGGATTTAAAGAGGACATAACATGTCAGAAAGGATTCTGAGAAATCAAGAGTAAGCATGAAGAGAATTAGAATCTAGAAGACAGTGGTCCCTTTTTATTGGTTTCCTTCTGTTCCATACCAGAGGGCTCTTCTGATATGGGACTGAAGAATCTCTCAAACTTTTCTTTTAGCAATATGCTTGGGTTTAGAGAAGGAGTGAGCCAATTCCATCTCCAAAGCCAGCTTGGCTTATAATTGAATTGGAACCACAACTTTTCTAGATTGATAGAGAGATCGATGTTAGACAGTGAGATTTTACCATGTGTAGATTGGTACCAATAGATTCTTTCTTCCTGCTGTAAACATCTGGATATCCAAGGCCTTATGATTTTTGGAAGATGGGTATTTCCATTATCCTGGAAAGACAAAAACAGAACCCTACCCCAATCTTTGATTGTTAAATTTTTCTTACAACTTGTAGAGATGTCACATTGGTGGATGATCTTTTACTTCTCCTCATCAAGGGGTTTTTCCTGTTCGAATCGAATTTTTATTAATTTTGTTGGTATCCGTAGCTTTTCTTCTCCTGCAGAAACAAAGGCAAAACCCCTTCCCCAATGTAGAACATATCCCGGTTTCCATTCTTAGGTCAGCACATCCTTGAAATAAACCAGTTGGTTGAGCTCAGGAGTTTTGTCTGTTGTCCAGTGTCTCTCCTCAGCTGTTGTTCCTTTCTCATCAGCATTGAGAAAATTCAAGGTTAATATGTCTATATTCCTTTCTGAAAGTGTAGGAATTTTAATCTGGGTATTCCACTGTTGTAACAGATCTCGGCCCCAAAGATTTACTGTACATTTGCTACATATGGCTTCAGCCTTCCTCTCTGTCCTTTTGGCCCTATGCATTCAACCCATCTCGAACTCTGTTTTATCTGAGATAGGGTGCCAATCCCTAAAAGTTGGACATCTACCTCTTGAAGAGGTCAATTCCGATGCCATGATTTTGGTGTAATTATAGTCACATCTGCACCTGTGTTTACCAGGCCCTCCAGAACCAGGCCATTAATTCGAATTCTAAGCTTTGGTCTTTGTTCATTTATGGTAGTCTGCCAAGATATTTGTTTTATAGTGTTCTTTGTAAACTGTGATCCACCTATCAGAGCTGTTTTATCATCCATTGCAGTATCGGTTTTTACATTAGGCATTGGTTTATTCAGTTGTCCTGGAGAGGAACTTCTTCCACAGTGGCTGGTAATGTTTGTACCACATTTGATTTGGGGGCCTGCAAGAGGCCCCCTGAGGCATTTCCTGCCAGTAAAGTGTTGCCTCGTATATCTATTTTTTAAAGCAGATTCCAGAGACAGAATCTTTTTCTGTAAGTTTTCATTGCTATCTCTTAAAGCCTGTATCAGTCCCAATAATGACTCATCTTTGTTCTTGTTATTAAACCAGTGTTTGAACACTGTGTGAATTATTATGATGAATGCCAAAATGGTACAGGCCAGATATGGCTTAGGAAGGTCGTATATTTCCCGGAAGATGTCATTCATCACACAGGCAAAAAGGTTTTCAAATTCTTTTGAGGTAATGTTGTTGGCCATATTACAAGAATTACTCAAAATTTGTTAGTCAATTTTAAGGTGTAAAATTATCAAGTACTTTTACTTGAAACAATGTGTTTACCTTTCGTGGTTTTGGGGGGTGTAGTAGCACTTTTCAGCCAGCAGGTGGCATTGGTACAGCTCCAAAGCAGGGCCTGCTGGTGATCTTGGCTGACTGCAGCTCGCTGGAGTCAAGATGGCAGGAGCTGGAGCCGGCACTCAGGAAGCGGGGGAGTGCCTCTTTCGCTGATCTCGGGGCTAAGCTAGGGAACTGAGACCGGACTAGCTGCTCCCTTTCTCGGGAATGGAACTGTGTAAGTGTTCCCTGGTTATATGGAATTTTGCAGGATTCTTCTTCACATTGTGCAGAGAACACCAATTTCTGGATCCCCCAACATTCTATACTCATGCAAATAAATCAAAAAAGGCAGGTTGTAAGTCAGAAAATTTAAGTGAAGTGGCTCAAAGCCCATATAATTCTGTTCATAACTTATATGTTACTTGATCTTTTCCCTTACAGCTAAAGAACAAGTAACATATAAAGGTAGACCAACTACAATTACACCTATTATCTCAATGGAGACTCTAGAAGCCAAAAGGGCCAGGACAGATGTTCTGCAGACTATAAGAGACCACAGATACCAGTTTAGACTACTATACCATAAACTACTATACCAGCAAAACTTTCAATCACCGTAAATGGAGAAAATAAGATAGTCCCTGATAAAGTCAAATTTAAACAATACCTGTCTATCTATAAATCCAGCCCTACAGAAGGTGCTAGAAAGAAAACTCCAACCTAAAGAGGTTAACTGCACCTATAAAAATGCAGGAAATAAATAATCTCACACAAGTAAAACCAAAAGAAGGGACACACACACACACACACACACACACACACACACACACACACTACCACCACAACCAGCAACAACAAAATAACAGAAATCAACAATCATTGGTCATTGATATCTCTCAATATCAATGGACTCAATTCCCCAATAAAAAAGACACAAATTAATAGAGTGAATGAGAATACAGGATCCATCCTTCGGCTGCATCCAAGAAACACACCTCAATATCAAGAAGAGATATTACCTCAGGGTAAAGGGCTGGAAAAAGATATTCCAAGCAAATGGACCCAAGAAGCATCAAAATAGAGTTCAAACCAAAATTAATTAAGAGTTAAGAAAGGACACTACATACTCATCAAAGGAAAAATCCACCAAGATGGTATTACAATTCTTACTATTTTGCAAACATAAGGGCACCCAAGTTTGTAAAACACATACTACTACTACAGCTTAAATCACATATTGACCCTCACACAGTGACAGTAAGAGACTTCAGTACCCTGCTTTCATGAATGGACAGATCATCCAGACAAAAACTGAACAAAGACATGCTGGAACAAATGTTATAAACCAAATGGAGTCGACATATTAACAGAACATTTCAACTAAACACCAAAGGACATACCTTCTTCTTTCCATCTCATGGAAATTTCTCCAAAATGGGCCACGTACTCAGACATAAAGCAATACAAGAAATTTGAAATAACTCCCTACATCTTATCAGACTACCACTGATTAAAGCTGGATATCAACAACAACAGAAACAGAAAGCTCACAAATTCATGAAAATTGAACAACTCTCTACTAAACAAAAACTGGATTAAGACAGAAATAAAGAAAAAAAATAAAGATTTCTAGAATTAAATGAAAAAGAATACACAATAGACCCAAACTTATGAGACACAATGAATTCTAAGAGGAAAGTTCATAGCACTAAGTGCCTACATGGAAAAAAAAAAAAGAAAAAAAAAAACCTGGAGAGATCTCATACTAACAACTTAATAGCACACATGAGAGCTCCGAAACAAAAAGAAGTAATCACACCTAAGAGGAATACATGGCAAAAAATAATCAAACTCAGGCTGAAATCCATAAAATAGAAACAAAGAGAACAATACAAAAAAATTAATAAAACAAAGAGGTGGGTGTTTGAGAAAATCAATAAAATAGACAAATCTTTATCCAAACTAACTTAAAGGCAGAGAGAGAATATCCAAATTAACAAAATCAGAAATGAAAAGTGGGACCTAACAAATGTCCCTGAGGAAATCCAGAGAATCATAAGGACATATTTTAAAAAACAGTACTCCACCAAATGGAGAAATCAAAAGAAATGGATAATTTTTTCAATAAGTAACAATTATCAAAGATAAATCAGGAGCATATAAACAATGTAAATAGACTTGTGTCCCAACCAAAAAGAAAAAACAGCAACAACAACCAACAAATCAATCCTAGGTAGCTTTAGTGCACAGTTCTACTAAACTTTGAAAGAAGAGTTAATGCCAATACTCCTTAAATTATTCCACAAAATAGAAACAGAAGGAACATTACCCTAAATCATTTTATGAGATCACAGATACCCTGACACACAAACCACATAAAGACCCAATAAAGGAAGAGAATTATGGACCAATTTCCCTTATGAACATAAATGCAAAAATACTCAGTCAAATACTTACAAGTTGAATCCAAGGACACATCAAAAAGATCATCCACCATGATCAAGTAGGCTTCCTCTCATAGATGCAGGGATGATTTGATATATGAAAAATCAATAAATGTAATCCACCATGTTAAAAAACAGAAAAACAAAAACACCATGATCATCTCAGTCTAGATGAAGAAAAAACCTTTGACAAAATCTAGCACCACTTCATGATAAAAGTTCTGGAGAGATTAGGAATAGAGGGGATGTACTTAAACATTATAAGGGCAATTTATAGCAAGCCTATAGCTAACAACAGATTAAGTAGAGAGAAACTCAAAGCAATTCCACTAAAATTAGGAAGAAGATGAGGTTGTCAAAATATTACTTGAAGTTTTAGTTAGAGCAATAAGACAACTAAAAGAGATCAAGGGATACAAATTTGAAAGAAAAAAGTCAAACTATCATTATTTGCAGGTGATGTGATAGTATACAGAAGTGTCCCTAAAAATTCTACCAGGGAACTCCTATAGCTGATGATAAAGTAGCTGGATACAAGACTAACACAAACAATCAGACTCCTGTATACAAATGACAAATGGACAGAGAAAGAAATCAAGGAGACAACATCTTTCACAATAGCCTCAAATAATATAAAATATCTTGGGATAATTCTAACCAAGCAAATAAAAGGCATATATGATAAAAACTTCAAGTTTTTCAAGAAAGATATTGAAGAAGATATCAGAAGATGGAACGATCTCCTGTGCTAATGGATTGGTAGGATTAACATAGTAAAAATGACCATCCTACCAAAAGCAATCTACAGACTCAATGCAATCTTCATCAAAATTCCAGCACAATTCTTCACAGACCTGGAAATGATAACTTTCCTCTTCAGATGGAAGCACAGAAGTAGCAGGATAGCTTAAGCAATCCTGAAAAGTAGAAGAATTATCACCATCCCAAATTTCAAGCTGTACTACAGAACTATTGCAATTAAAATGACATGGTATTAACATCAAAACAGACACATTGATCAATGGAATCTAATTGAAAACCCAGACATAAGTCCACATACCTATGGACACCTGATTTTTAGAAAGAAGCCAGAAATACATTGGGAAAAAAAGACAGCATCTTCAGCAAATGGTGCTAGTCAAACTGGATGTCTGCATGTAGAACCAAAATAGATCCACACTTATCACCCTGCACAAAAATCAACTCAAAATGGATCAAAGACTTCAACATAAAACCAGAAATTCTGAACCTGATAGAAGAGAAAGCAGGGAATAATTTTGAACTCATTGGCTCAGGAAAAGACTTTCTGAACAGAATGCCATTAGCACAGGCATTAAGATCAACAATTAATAAATGGTACTTGATTAAACTGAAAAGCTTCTCTAATGCAAAGAACACTGTCATTTGGAGAAGGTGGCAGCGTACAGAATGGGGAAAGATTTTTACCAACTCTATATCCAATAGAGAACTAATATCCAAAATGTATGAAGAACTCAAGAAAGCAGATATCAAGGAACAAATAAACCAATTTTAAAAATGGAGTACAGATCTAAACAGAGAATTCTCAAAAGAGGAAGCTCAAATTACTGAGGAACACTTAGAGAAATGTTCAACATCATGGAAATGCAAATCAGAACTACTTTGAGATTCTATTTACTCCTGTCAAAATGGCTAAGATCAGTAACACAAATGACAGCTCAAGCTGGTGAGGATGCAAAGCAAAGAGAACAATCCTTCATCGCTGCTGGGAGTCCAAAGTTGTATAGCCACTATAGGAATCAAAAAGTTTGGAACTGATCTACCTCAAGATTCAGCTATATCATTCTTGGACATATACCAAAGACATTTCAACCTACCACAATGCCACTTGCCGAGTCCTGTTCATTTCTGCTCTATTCATAATAGTCAGAAACTGGAAACAACCTAGATGTCCCTCAGTAGAAGAATGGATAAAGAAAATGTGGTGCATTTACACAATGGAGTATTACTCAGCTATTTAAAAAAACTACACCAGGAAGATGGATGGAACTAGAAAAAAAATCATCTTGAGGTAGCCCAGACCCAGAAAGATAAATGTGGTGTGGATTTGTTTGTATTGGACATTATCAATTAAATAATTAATAATTAAACTACAATCCATAGACCCAGAAAGCTTAGGTATAGAGGAAGGTCAGGGGGATGGGGGACACATGAAACTCCCTGGGATGGTGAAATAGAATAGATTTTATGGGTAGACTGGGGGTAGGTGGGAACAGGAACAGGAGAAACAGGAGAATCAGGTGGAGAGAGGAAAAGAAATAGAGTTGAAGGAGAGAATATGGGGAGATACAGCTGGAATTGAGCAGCATTTGAGGGATGATATGGAAACCTAGAGCAGTGGAAACTTCCTAAAATATATGAAAGTGAACCTAATGAGATCTCCTAGTATTGGAGTATGTGGAGTCTCAACTGGCCATCTCTTGTCACCAAATGAGGTTTCAGGACTGGGTTACTGGCCCAGGGCATCCCTAGAAAATCCCCAACCAACCCAGGCTGGTGCCAAGACAATGGTTGCTCTCCACAAATTGACAGTGTGGCCTCATTGTTAATGGTCACACCCACACAACTCACTGAACTTGGAGAAGTTAAGCAGGTACCTATATGGAACCTTCAACACTACATTCTAGTGTCTTTGATGTGGAAGGGTACTCTGCAGACTACCAAAAGAGAAACATAAACACCAACTCAAATATATAACCTTTGACCTACAGACTGTCCTATTCACAAAATATGATAGGGCAATGGTGACACAGAACTTGTGGGAATAGGTAACCAATGTCTGATTTGGATTAAGGCCCACTCCATAAGTCATATCTTATATCTAACACTGCCTAGGTAACCAAGAACCAGAGGCTATATAACACAGAGACCTAGAGTAAAACCAAATACTACTGCTCTAAAAAAGAAGAAAAAAGGATCAATAAAATGACTCCTACTAATATTCTACTATACCCATAGATCAGTGCCTTATTCAGTCATCATCAGAGAAACTCCCTCCTGCAGCAGATGGTAACAGATGCAGAGACCCACAGTCAGACATTACATAGAGAGAATCTAAATGGAATATTTCCGTCAAATTTTTTCCCTCAGAGCTCAGGGTACCCCTTGGAAGAGGTAGCAAAAAGAATGTGTAAGAGCCAGAAGGAATGGAGGACATTGGGAGAGCAATGCCTTCTGAATCAACTAAGCAGGGCAAATATGAGCTCACAGTAGCACAGAGCCTACACAGGTCTGTACCAGGTCCTTTGTGTACATGTTGTAGCTTTTGGCTTAGTATTTCTATGGGACTCCTCAGTGTGTGGATGAGTAGGTCTTTGATTCTTGTGTCTTCTCTTGGGGCTCTTTTCCTTCTGTTGGGTTGCTTTGTCTAGCCTCAATGTGATGGTTTTTGCTTTACCTTATATTTTATTTTGTCATGCTCAGTTGTTATCTCTTAGAAGCCTTTTCTTTTCTGATGACAGAAAAGGAATTGGTATGAAGGGAAGGGAGATGGTGGGAAATTGGGGGAGTAGGTGGAGAGGAAGCTATAGTCAGGATATATTGTATGAGAAAAGAATATATTTTTAGTAAAAGGAAAAAAGAGTGGCTACTAATAGCTTCATGACACAGTCAAAACTAGGCTATCTTGAAATCTCCTCTGCCAACACCATTAATCCAAAATACTTCAATTTAGCCTCTGGCAGATTTTTTGGACAAGGGATGGGAAGGAGCCACATTCTTTGCCAAAATATCACAGGAACAATCTGTAGGCTACTTACTAATATTCTTCTCCTCTAAAACTTCTTGAGTAGAGCTGTTATAACCTACATTGCTCACAGAATTGTCTTCCATATGGTTACTAGTATGCTCCATTAATCTCTGCTTAAAGCATTCAACTGCTTTCCTAATCCAAAGTCCCAAAGTCTACATTCTGCCAATAAGCAGCATGGTCAGGCTTATTACAGCAATACACCAGTCCCTGGTACCAACTTCTGTCTTAGTCATTCTTCTATTCCTATCAAGGATCATCATGATCAAAGCAACCACAATAAGAGGAAACATCTAATTGGTGGCTTGCTTACAGTTTCAGAGGTTTAGTCCATTATCATCGCAGGAAGCAAGAAGACACTGAAACAGTAAATGAGAAATACACCCTGATCCATAGGCAGGGAGAGATAGAGACAAAGACTCTGGGCTTGACATGGGCTTTTGAAATCTCAAAGCCCACACAGTGACACACTTCCTCCAACAAGGCCATGCTTCATAAACTTTTCAAAGAGTACCCCTCCCTGGTGACCAAGCATTCAAATACATGAGCCTATTGGGGGGGCATTCTTATTCAAACCACCACAGGTAGCATGGTAGCATAGTGGCCCATTGTCAAACATTAAGTTTACACTAAGGCCTAATAGTGGGAGGTAGAATAGTTGTCTGAAGATGATAATAGAGCCTTATTCCAAAATCCCAAAAGTCTCTTCTGTGATTCATTGTTGGGGACTGCTAAAGGCTTGAAACAGCATCCCTGTCTGCCACTAACACCCCAAGTACCTTCAGGTCTGCTGAATCATATGGTCCAAGTGATAGAGCAGCCTGCACAGAAGCCTAGACCTATTGAAGAGACTTTTGCTATTCCAAGCCTCACACAAAGCTAGAAGTCTTCCAAGTCACTTGATATATGGGCCAGAGTAACATGTCCAAGTAAGAATTTGCTGTCTCCAGAATCCAAATAGGCCCAGTAATGTTGTGCTTCTTTCTTGGTGGTGGGAGGGACAAGGTGCAGTAACTAATTCTTCACCTTGGAAGGAATACCTCTGCATGTCTCACATCACTCCTAAGAATTTCACTGAGGCACAAGGCCCTTTGAATTTTGGTTGGATTTATTTTCCATCCTCCAATATGTATATGTATTACTAACAAGCCCAAAGTGGTTGTTACCACTAGCTCACTTGGTCCATTCAGCATAATGTCATCAATATAGTGAACTAATGTGATATTTTGAGGAAGAGACAAATGATCAAGATCCATGCAGGCTAAGTTATGACACACAGCTGAAGAGTTAATATATTCTTGAAGTAGGACTGTAAAGATAAATGGATGGCCTTGCCAACTGAAAGCAAATTGCTTCTGGTGGTTGCTGTGGGATGTTCTGTATGGCAAATGTGTTGCTGATTAGTCAATAAATAAATCACTGATTGGCCATTGGCTAGGCAGGAAGTGTAGGCGGGACAAGGAGGAGAATAAAGCTGGGAAGTGGAAGGCTGAGTCAGAGAGACACTGCCAGCCACCACGATGACAAACAGCATGTGAAGATGCCGGTAAGCCACAACCATGTGGCAAGGTATAGATTTATAGAAATGGATTAATTTAAGCTGTAAGAACAGTTAGCAAGAAGCCTGACACGGCCATACAGTTTGTAAGCAATATAAGTCTTAGTGTTTACTTGGTCGGGTTTGAGCGGCTGTGGGACTGGCAGGTGAGAGAGATTTGTCCTGACTGTGGGCCAGGCAGGAAAACTCCACCTACAGGTGGTCCTTATGGACAAGTACTGAGAAAAAGGCATTTACTAGGTCAATAGCTACATAGCATGTACCAGATGTGTTAATCTGCCCAAGTAAAGACACTATATCTGGTACAGCAGCTGCAATTGGAGTCACTACTTGATTGAGTTTTCAATAGTCAACTGTCATTCTCCATGGTGCATCTGTTGTTTGCACTGGGAGTTACAGGGAGGTGTGTGGGAACCACCACCCCTGTACCTTTCAAGTCATTGATGGTGGGACTAATTTCTGTGACTCCTCCAGGGATGTGATACTGTTTTTGATTCACTATTGTCCCTGGCAGAAGCAACTCTAAAGGCTTCCATTTGGCCTTTCCAATTATAATAGTCTTTACTCCACAAGTCAGGAAACCAATCTGAAAATTCTGACAACTTCTAAGTATAAATATCCCAATTATACATTCTGGGACTGGGGAAATAATGACAGGAGGAGTTTGGGGACCCACTGGACAAATTGTAAGTTGGAGTTGGACTTCAGTGAAAACTCCATTAATCACCTGACTTTCATAAGCCTACTTGGGGTCTCCCAGAATCAGCGTCAATTCAAAGCCACTATTTAACAGACCCCAGAAAGTCTAACTGTTTCTTCTCCCTCAGCATACAGTTACCCTTGGAAAAGGCCATAGGTCCCTCTTGGGAGGACTGAAGAAGGCTAAAACTCTGAGGAATTTTATCAAGGTCTTTCCTCAGGGGAACCTGGCCTTGCCTTCATTCAACGGGCTGTGGATCTTCAAACTGGCTCATGTATGGAAATTGGTTTACAGTCTGAGATTTCACTTTGCCACACTCTGATGTAGCCTTTCTTTCATTTGTCTGAGAATTTTCCACTTATAAAAATTAAACAAATTTCAGTAGGCTTCTTATCTATTTCATGCCTGGAAACATCATGATTGATTAGCCAATACCAAGAGTCCGTATGAGTCATACCACCATATAAGTCACTTTGCCTGAGCTGACCTTCATAGATAAGGCCATTATGAGCAGTTGCATTTATCTATGCTGTTGATTATGATAACTACTATCACCTTTCCTTTGGTGATTCAGTGCTGCCACCGGGCCCCTTCTACTTTGGGGCCCAATTAACCCCATTGCATTTAATTCATCCAACTGAGCAATAGCATCTCCAGCCCTAAGGCCTCTGGCACAAGAAAAAGGATGACAACATAGCTCTTCAAATCTTCTGGTGCCAATCTCACCATTTTGTCTTACAGGATGAGTGACAGGCTTGTCTTCTGGGTCTTCCCTTTGTGGAGGATTAGGTTTTACATAGTGTATCTGTAAGGATTTTGTCCTTAATTACGTCATCAGCCTTTGACGGTGTCGTAGCCTGAAAAGCAGGTAGGCCCTCTGTGCACCCTCTCTCCCTCTCCTTTCTGCTCCTTCCTCCCATCGGCCCCCCTCACTCCCTCTCCCTCTCCCTCTCTCTCTCCCCCCCTTTCCCAATAAAGCTCTAAAAAGGTAACCATGGCTGTGATTCTTTCAATCAGCATGGTCCTCTGCCGGTATGGCAGCTGCGGGTGGCCACCAGTCATGAGGAGCAGCACCACAGCGTAACCAACAGTATCCAAAGGCATTTCAATTTCCCTGAGCCTTCATCAACCCTAAGCCAAGGGATATCAGGTAATACCAAAGCCTTTTCAGTAGGTCATCTTTTGTCAAATGCTTTAGCCAATCATTCAAAAACACTTTTGACACCTTTCTTGACTGTGACAGCTTCCATATTAAACCTAGAATCTCCACTCAGAAGGCCCAGATCAATAAATGCAACCTGATCCAGTTTTATGTTCCTTCCACCATTATTCCACAACCTTAGAATCCGTTCCCACACATATTTCCCAGACTTCTGCTTGAATGAATTAGCAAACTCATTAAGCTCTTTAATAGCGTTGCACACCTCCTAGTGGACTATAATTCTTATCTCTCTCTAAGAGCCTGTTTTGCCTTAAGTCTGGTTATAGGTCCAGTTGCAATCATTGGTGGGCCATGAAGAAGAGAAATTTTCATAGTTAGGGTTTCTATTGATGTCAAAAGACACCATAGCCACAGAAACTCTTATAAAGGAAAATATTTAATTGGGTGGCTTACTGTTCAGAGGTTTAGTCTATTATCACAATGGTGGGACATGATGACATGAAGGCAGACATGGTGCTGAAGAAGGAGTTGAGAGTGGAGGAGCTGCATCTTGATCCAACAGGCAACAGAAATGGGTCTGAGATATTGGGCATGACTTGAGCACATATGAGATCTCAAAGCTCCCCTCTATGGGATGCACTTCCTCCAACAAGGACACACCTACTCCAACAAAGCCATATCTCCCACTAGTGCCAGGCCCTATGAGCTTATAGGGGCCAATTACATTCAAACTACCACAAAAGTATTGTTATGTGGTGTCTCCTTCAGAGAAAGTCATTGCTAGTGTAGCAGACAATGAATGTGTGTGTGTGTGTGTGTGTGTGTGTGTGTGTGTGTGTGTGTGTGTGTGTATGGAAAAGGGTTTATTAGAATTGCTTACAGACTGTTGTCCAGCTATTCCAACAATGTCTGTCTCCCACAGAAGGACGAAAATCCATTAGTTGTTCACTCCACAAGGCTGGGTGTCTCAGATGGTCTTCAGTATATGCCAGAATTCTGAAGTAGACTCTAATGCCAATGAAGGAATAGACTTGCCAGAGAGAACAAGCAGGCAAAGAGAGCAAGCTAAGCTCTCTTCTTCTATGTCCTTTATATAGGTTGGCAGCAGAAGGTGTGACCTAGAATAAAGGTGAGTCTTCCTATCTCAAAAGATGTAAATTAAAAATGGGTCTTCCCATCTCACATGATTTAAATAAGAAAAAAATATCCTCACAGGTGTGCCCAGCCCCTTGGGTTTTAGTTAATTCCAGATGTACTCAAGTTGACAGCCAGGAATAGCCATCACAATAAGCATCTACTATTGAGCCACATGCCTGGATCATAGTGCTATAAAACTCAGAAGGACACATAAGTATAAATCTTTGGACTGAGGAGATGGTTCAACCAGTAAAGTGCCTCCCATACAAGCATCAGGACCAGAGTTCAATTCCCTAGAATCCAAGTAAAAGCTGAGGCATGGCAGTATGTACCTTGTCATCCCAATGCTGGAGAGGTAGTTTGTGGGCTGCAAAAATATATTATAGAGATTCAGCTGTGCATTAAAGCTAAACTTTGACCAGTCAAGGGTCTGTCAAGAGGCAAAGCCATTTATTATGAATATTTAGTGTTACCCAGCCTTTAATATTTTAACTGTCTTCTGCTATGAAATCCTTGTGTGCCCAGACCAATTGGCAAACAGTTCAGTTTCCCAGATCTGCAGAACTACTAAGTTACTAACTCCCCTGCTGAGTTTAGGAGACACATAGCTTTGTTTCTTGTGCTAATGAAGCTCAGACCAACCCCTCACCTTTAGGAGGCCTAGTGGTTCTCCAGAGCAATTGACTGAGAACAAAAGAGGTTTTGCATATCAAGGTGGAAAGTAAAACAACATTCCTGAGGAGGGAGAGAACCATTTGCCCAGGGAAAGAAAGGGCAGGCATTTTCTGTAGAAATGGACAGAACAGCATGATGAAAGAGAAGAGAGGAAGACAGAGCTTCCGTAAAGAGTAAGCAGATCCCAGGTAGAGTTTTCTGAGTGCCAGGAGTAGAGAATAGCAGAGTTAGAGAAAGGGAGTGCAGAGGATGAAGGTGAGGCCAGAAGCATAGGAGTTTAGTACTTAGCAGGGGAATGAGCTAGGGAACTGGACCGAACTGAAGCTATGGAAACAGGATTTCAATCCAGAGAAATAAAGTAGACGGATATAGAGCTTGGTATGTCTAGAGTTGTTCCTGCCTTGAATGCCTGGTGGAGCTATAGATGAATTGATAGAATTTTGTCTTAGAGAAATAAAGTTGACAGACATAAGAACATAGTATATGTTGTGCCCAGATCGCGACCCCCAGAGAGACCATCAAGGACGAGCAAGCCAGAATGCAAAAGCAAGGTTTAATTTTGGGATATCCAAATGCAATATAAGCCTAGGCAGGGACTTTGTCCAACAGATCCAATGCAATGGAGGCTGGAGGAAGTGCCCACCTATCTGCAAGCTCAGTTTTTAAAGGGAAAAATCACAAGGTTACATCATTTAGGGGTGCTAGTACAGGTACAATTCTGATTGGCTTGTGTCTAGGAATTCCAGAAATCACAATTCAATTTTCCTTCTAAGGAGGTAGTTGCCCGCCACCATTTCTCATTGGCTGCCCCCAGAAGGGGGCATCTGGTGATTACACAGTCACTATGGAAACTAGGGTTGGGACATTCTATGGTCAAGCAGTTGCCTAGGGGGCTAGGGAGAGGGCATTCCATAGTCCGGCAGTTATTACCTCCTGACTACCTTGTGACTCTGTACTCTGGTTTCTGGAATCTGAACTGACTGGTTTCAGTATCTTCTGACCTGTTCCAGTAACTTATGGCCTGTAGCTAAAAGGAGCAGTCTTAGGCCTTAGTTTTGGGGTGAAAGCATTTTGGTCTTATTTTGGTTCCACATTTCCCCCTTCTCATGGTCCTAAGGAGGCTCAATCTTGGGCCTCAAGTAGCTCATAAGATTCTTGTCCTAACTCCTCTGATTCTGTATAAGGTTCAGTGAGGCTAACAGGTGTATAGCCATGTTGTACCATGAGTTGAATCGTCCCCAACCTTTGTTTCATGAACCGTACTAACAATGTTTATAATGCAAGGCCCGAATATCAACAGCAATATCAAAAGAATAAGGGGACCAAGGATACTGGAAATTAAGGTAGTGAACCAAGGAGATTTAGAATACCAGGCATGAAACCATCCCTGGTTGGCCTCTCGTTCCCTCTTTCGTTGGGCTATGTCCTCTTGGACCTTGGCTACTGAGTCCTTTATTGCTCTTGAGTGGTCTATATAGAAGCAACATTCCTCACCTAAAGCAACACATAGTCCTTTTTCTTTCAAGAATATTAAGTCTAGTCTTCTCCTATTCTGTAAGACAACTTCCGCTAGGGAGGTCAGGGACTCTTGGAGGTGAGTTATCTGAAATTCTAGTTTTTCTATGTCCTCATCTATAGACTCATCACGTAAACTAGAGTAGTGTTATTGTTGTAGGAGCCCCTGTTCCTAGCCCAGCAATACTGGTCCCTAACAGTATGCTTAATGTGAGGGCAGTTAAGGGCTCTCTTTTGACCTGCAGAGGCTTACTGGTCCGGCAAGACTTTCTAGCTCTTCCTCGGAATAGTCTATCAACCATGGCAGAAGCTGGATCATTATACAAAAGCCCTTAGTTCTATTGAGGACTAGAACATGTGCACAGGGTGTTAGTCCCGTGGAACATGCCCACCAAGTGTTATCAGGAGGCTGCAGGTAAATGTCCTGGTCAGGGAGGAGTCGGGTATTATTACAATGGGCCTTACTTGGTTGGCACTGTCCCTACACAGAGGCCTTGGCCCTGTACTTGCTGGATAGTTAGTGAGGCCTTAGCCTGCCATCGGCATTCCTGTGGTTTGCTAGTCATTGTATAATTGCCCTCCACTGCAGTGCCCTTGTAAAAAGGGGGTCGTGCATCATAACAAAGCCAACATGAAACAGTTAATTCAGGCTTGGAAGCATTCAAAAGCAAGAAAGATTTCTGGAGGAGGGTGTGCAGGGCACTCTCGTCTGATGGAATCGGAGGGGAGTGGAGCTGTTCTGCAGGTTTCTTAGGTGCAACAGTTAGACCTTTGGCAGAAATCAGGGCAGGTTTGGTTGGACTTTGTGTTATTGTGGGGTTAAGTACTCAGTTGGGTCCCACTGCTACTGTTTCCACTGGTGCAAGGGTACACTTTGTGGTAAAGGTTAGCTGGCCTGACCCTGGGTGTAAATGCAGTCCCCATGTCTGTCCAGTGGTCCAATCTGCCTACTTACCGGCCTCTATAAACCGAATGATTAGGGGGTTGCAGAGCCCACCATGTCTAGCCCCGTGGAAAAGTGTTCTATATCATAGCAATTTCCACAGTGCTGATTTCCATACCACCCAATTCCTGGAATGGACGCATCTCCTACCTGCTGTACCATGATAAAGTCTCCTTTTGTTGGGGGGTCCCAGCTTATTGATCCAGTTGACTCACATCCCCAACTACCACAGAAAGCATAGTCTTCTCCTCTGCACTTCTGACACCATTCTTTGGTCATAGAGTGGCCAGGAGAAACATAAAATTGCAGTTGTCTTGCTTTGGCGCGTCCTCCAGGTGTGTCATATCCTACAGTGAATGCCGAGAGCTCCTTGCTGTTTGGGAGTATGTCAGGTTCGTTTCCAGAAGGTCCCCACATCCGCCCCCCTAGATCACAAAGGTCTGCATATAGATCAAGGAACCAGGTGTCTCGTGGGGCCACAGACGAGATTCTGTTAATTATCCTGTTAGGGTTGGACCCTCCAGAGATGATGATCCAAGTTTGGTTCCAAGCTGTGTGGGGATTATCAGGTTGGCCGATCTCCATTGTGGCACCAGACAGAAGTAGGAGAATCAGGTAGAGACTGATCATTTTTCCTGGCACGGCATAACTTGAGCCTCAGTGGATTAGAGGGATGTTGAGTAGCTTCCCACGCCTCTCCCTGGTACTCCTCAGGGAGCGCGAAGGGGTCAGCCAATCGTGTGTGAGTAATGGACCCAGGCTGTGACTCCGTCCACCTTCAGGGCTGTCGGGGTGGTCAGGATCACCATGTAAGGTCCTTTCCACCTCGGCTCCAGTGACTTGTGCTGGTGCTTTTGGATCAAGACCCAGTCTCCCGGTCTGAACCTGTGGGGAGTAGGAGGAGAAGCGGCCTGGTAAATAGCCTGGAGCTTGGGCCATACTTCTTTATGGGCCTGGAGGAGTCCCCAAAGTGCATCCAGGAGGTCCTGGTCCTCCAACTGTGCCACTAAATCAGTGTGAAGACTAGGTATAATGGGAGGTGGGTACCCATACATGATTTCAAAGGGTGTTAATCCCAGTTGGTAAGGGGAATTCCGAACCTGAAAAAGGGCAAAGGGAAGGAGGGTCACCCAGTCACTGCCAGTCTCCAAGGCCAATTTAGTTAGGGTCTCTTTTAGTGTCCTGTTCATCCTTTCTGCTTGCCTTGAGCTTTGGGATCTATAAGCACAGTGTAATTTCTAATCTGTCCCCAACATAGTGGCTACTCCCTGACTTACCTGGGAAATGAAGGCTGGACCATTATCTGATCCTATCATAACTGGAAAGCCAAACCTGGGCAGAATTTCTTCCAGTATCTTCTTAGCCACCACATTTGCAGTTTCATGTTTAGTGGGGTACGCTTCAGTCCATTCTGAGAAGGTGTCTATAAAGACTAACAGATATTTATAGCCAAACTTTCCTGTCTTGATTTCAGTGAAGTCCACTTCCCAGTACGTATCTGGCCAGGTGCCCTGGAGGCGACTCCCTGGGTTGGCAGGGTGTGGGTTGGTGTTAGTCAGGCAGCAAGCATGACAACTAGCCACAATTGTCCCCTATAATGTCCCCTATAATCTGGTTTCCCTCTTTAATTTTTACTGCAGAGTGTCTGAGGAGATCTTGCATTTTCCTGATTCCCAGGTGGGATGCCCGATGTATTTTTCGGAGCATTGTTCGTCCCAGTTCTTGAGGCAGAATGATCTTATTGTCAGCTGTACGCCACCATCCCTCTACCAGGTGTGTCATGGGTAGAGATCTTGCCCATGCCTCATCTTTATCCGTGTACCGGGGTAAAGGGGGAAGGTCACGGGCCCCAGGGTTCACAAGCATGGGAACTATAGTGGCCGTCATGGCCATCTGTCTGGCTGTCTGGTCAGCCAAATTATTTCCTCGTTGAATCAGCCCTTCTCCTTTCTGGTGCCCTGGGCAGTGTATGATTGCTAGTTTCTTGGGGGCCTAGAGGGCCTTTAGTAGCTCTAGGATTTCTTGTTTATTTTTAATAGTCTTTCCCTCTGCAGTTAACAGCCCCCTCTCCAAGTATATAGCCCCATGGATATGTGCAGTGGCAAATGCATACCTGCTGTCAGTGTAAATGTTCAGCTTCTTGTCCTTCCCGAGTTGGAGGGCGTTTGTTAAGGCTATTAATTCAGCCTTTTGTGCCGAAGTCCCTGGCAGCAGTGCAGTGGCCCACACGATGGTTTCACTGGTAGTCACTGCTGCCCCTGCATACCTTTGTCCATCACTCATGTAGCTGCTCCCATCCGTGAACCAGTTTTCCTCTGCATCTGGTAGTGGGACATCTCACAAGTCTGGGCATATGCAGTGCACTTGAGCCAGGATCCCAGCACAGTCATGGAGTGGAGCCTCCAGGTAGTAGGAGTAGGATCAGGCAGTAGGATGACTGGGTTCAAAGCTGTTGGGACTTGATAAATCAATCTGGCTGGGTTAAGAAGGAGGGCCTGGTAGTGAGTGAGCCTTGCATTACTGATCCACCGATCTGGGGGCTGTTTAAGGATTCCCTCCAGGGCATGCGGGGTTGCGATAGTCAGTCTCTAACCAAGAGTCAGTTTGTCTGCATCTTTAACTAGCAGAGCTATGGCCGCAATTATTCTTAGGCATGGAGGCCATCCCACAGCCACTGGGTCCAACCTTTTTGACAGATATGCCACTGGTCTTTTCCAGGGTCCCAAGGTTTGGGTGAGGACCCCTTTGGCAATGCCCCTACTCTCATCCACATAAAGGTGGGAGGGTTTGTTGATGTCTGGTAGGCTAAGTGCTGGGGCCTCCAGCAGTTTCTGTTTCAGTTCCTCAAATGCTTGTTGTTCCCTCTCTGTCCAGACAAAATCTGTTGTGTTTTTAGCGACCTCATATAGGGGCTTAGCCAGTTCAGTGAATCCGGGAATCCAGAGGCGGCAGAATCCTGCTGTCCTCAGAAACTCTCTCACCTGTCTCAGTGTTGTAGGAGTGGGTATTTTCAAGACCGTCTTCTTCCTGGCATCTGACAGCCACCTTTGACCCTCCTTAAGGACATACCCCAGACACCCGGCCTGCCTCTTACAAATTTGGGCCTTTTTGGCCGAGGCTCGGTACCCTAGGCATCCTAGGATCAGCAGCAAGTTCTCAGTCCCTTTAAAGCAGGCTGCTCTGTCGACTGCAGCTATCAATAAGTCATCTACATATTGTAACAAGCTGATGTCTGGATTTTGGGTGCGATACTCACCCAGATCTTCATGAAGAGCCTCATCAAATATGGTTGGAGAATTTTTGAACCCTTGAGGGAGTCTAGTCCATGTCAGTTGCCCGCTGATCCTTATCTCAGGGTCGTGCCACTCAAAGGCAAAATGCGGTTGGCTCTTGGGGGCTAAAGGGAGGCTGAAAAAGGCATCCTTCAAGTCCAGAACAGAGTACCACTGCCGGTCTGGAGGTAGTGAGCTCAGTAGGGTATATGGGTTAGGCACAGTGGGGTGAATATCCACCACTCTCTTGTTCACTTCCCTTAAGTCCTGGACCAGCCTGTAGTCCCCTGTGTGGGGTTTCTTGACTGGCAACAAAGGAGTGTTCCACGTGGACTGAATTGGTCGCAGGACTCCCAAACTCAGAAGCCTCCTTATATGAGGTGTTATTCTCTTCTTTGCTTCTAGGGACATGGGGTACTGGCGGACTTTGACTGGGTCAGCATCTGATTGGATCTCTACATAGACCGGAGGCCTATGCTTCGCTAGTCCCATTCCCCCAGTTTCTGCCCAAGTGAGGGGAAATTTTTGGAGCCAAGCCTGAATTTCCTGCCCGGGAGCCTCAGGATCTAGGTGGGGCCTGTATTCCTCGACTAGTCAGTTGTCAGGAGTACTTGTACCGGCCTCCCTTTTTGGTCCATTAGCCAAGCCCCCTCGTCTGAGAAATGAATTTCAGCTCTCATTTTAGACAGGAGATCTCTCGCAAGCAAGGGATATGGGCATTCTGGTATCACCAGGAAGGAATGGGTTACTTTCTCCATGCCTAAGTCCACAGTTCTTTGAGTAGTCCATGAATATGACTTAGTTCCTGTGGCTCCCTGTACCCAGGTTCGTTTTGAGGACAGGGGTCCGGCAGGGGCCAGGAGGACCGAACTCTCAGCTCCTGTGTCTACCATAAATTGGATTGGCTTCCCCTCCACCATTAGGGTTACCCTGGGCTCAGGGAGGGGTGCTGAGCCCCATCCCCCCTAGTCACTTTCTTCTTCCAGAGTGGTTGCTAGGGTTGGGACATGGGGTACCTTTTTCTTCTTGGGGCAATTCCTGAACCAGTGTCCTTCTTCTTTGCAATATGCACATTGGTTTCTTCCTACCTTGAGTTTTGGCTTGAGTTTTGGCTTGGGTCAGGGCGTTCCGGCTCCTTGGGGAATTCCTGTCTCAGTTGCCAACAGGACTCTCCAATTGTGCCTGCTGTTGTTCTAATAGTTTAGTGAGATTCCTTTCCTGCCTCTTATCTCGTCTATCCTCTCTTTGTTGTCTTTGTTTCTTTTTCCTTCCTTCCTCTGTCTCTCTCTTGTTATACACCTTTTCAGCCACTGCTACTAGCTCCCTGAGGTTCCTTTCTCCTAGTCTCTCTAATGACTGCAACTTTTTTCTAATATCTGGTGCCACCTGGTTTATGTAGGCTAGTATGACCGCCTGTGTTGTCATCCAAGACTCAGGATCATACGGGGTGTATTGTTTAAAGGTGGTCATTAGCCTTTTTAAATAGGCAGCCGGACTCTCATCCACTCCCTGTCTTATATCGTAGACTTTGGCCATATTTGTCGGCTTTCGTGCCGCTGCTTTGAGACCCACCAGCAGAGCCTGGCGATAAACCCGGAGACTCTCCTTACCTTCTGCCATGTTATAGTCTGAGTTGGGTGGGTAGAAGGGAAAGCAGCAGTTATAACAGCTGGATCAGTCGGGGGTCTCCAGGAGGCCTGGGGACAAGCTTTCGGGCATGTTCCAGGATCTGTCCCCTCTCTTCAATGATGAAGAGAATGCCCAGGAGTTGCTGGCAATTGTCAAAGGTGGGCTGGTGCGTGAAAAGAACAGTCTCTAAAAGGTTTAATTAAGTCTTGGAGGTCTTTAGAGAAAGGGTCATTCTGTGCCTTCCAATTATAAAGATCACTAGTGGTGAATGGTCAGTAATGGAAGAGCTGATTCCCGTCCTCATCTGGAGTTCCTGCTGGCCTCAGAGGGAGGGCAACTGTAGTATCAGGTTGAAGGGTCGTCCCTTGGTGGCTTCTCATTGCCTGTGAGGGACCCCACGGGGGTTGTGGGGCCAAAGCTGGCTCCGGTGGTGGCGCTGTCGGCTGTGCCATTGGCTGTGCCCTAGGGGAGTATGGTGGAGGGAAAAGTTCAGTTTCATCAGTCCCTCCCTGCAGGACCTCAGACATGCCATCTGTCTGTTTGGCTTTCCTGGCGGGCCCTACTGGCAGAACTTCCGTAGCTTTTGGAGTCTGGGTAAGGGCCCTAGAAGGGAGGAAAGGTTTGACCCATGGCAGGGGACCTTCAAGCCGATCAATCAGGCCCCGCCAGGTAACTACATATGGAATCTGGTCCGGGTGTCCCTAACAGGGTCTAAAAACTATTTCCTCTACTTTCTGGATAATGGCCAGATCAAACATGCCCTCCGCCAGCCAGCCAACATTAAGAGTTGGCCACTCTGCAGAGCAAAATGTCACCCCCTTACACTTCCTGACATTCACACTGTTGTTGTTCACCATGTCTCGCACATCCTGCCAGTGAGCAAGGGTTAAATCCCAGGGGGAAGATGGAGTTGTCCCCATGGTTAGTTTAGGAAGATAATGAACAAAGGGAAGAGAAACAAAAAGAATAAACACAAGAACCAGACAATAAGGAAATGACAAGGCCTTAACAGATTCCCGGGGTGCAACAGAGGGTCTCTGGAACCCCGCGTTGACGTACACGGATCCAAACACCATACAGACGGGGCCAAGGAACTCTAAGAAGGGTTCCTGGTCCCCTACAGACAAAATGGATGGACTCCACATGGGAATCCTCTGATGGAGGAGGGGTCCTTCAAGGCCCCCCACATCCTGATGAGGTGTCGAGACATCTCTCGACTCCTCCAGGGTCACCTTACAGATGCGTCCGCCAAGGTGAGGTCCTGTCAGATTCAACTGCCAGCTTCAGATAAGAAAACGGAAGTAAAAACAAAGACAGAAACAGAAAAACTTGAGCGCTTTCTCTTACTGATTGGTGCAGATGGACATCCAGGGCTCTTAGGGGTCCCGGCGGGGGGGGGGATGGGTCTCTGGGGATCCCGGATGAGCCCCCAAATGTTGTGCCCAGATTGTGACCCCCAGAGGGACAGGCAAGCCGGAATGCAAAAGCAAGGTTTAATTTTGGGATAGCCAAATGCAATACAAGCCTAGGCAGGGAGTTCGTCCAACAGATCCAACGCAGTGGAGGCTGGAGGAAGTGCCCACCTATCTGCAAGCTCAGTTTTTAAAGGGAAAAATCACAAGGTTACATCATTTAGGGGTGCTAGTACAGGTACAATTCTGATTGGCTTGTGTCTAGGAATTCCAGAAATCACAATTCAATTTTCCTTCTAAGGAGGTAGTTGCCCGCCACCATTTCTCATTGGCTGCCCCCAGATGGGGGCATCTGGTGATTACACAGTCACTATGGAAACTAGGGTTGGGACATTCTATGGTCAAGCAGTTACCTAGGGGACCAGGGAGAGGACATTCCATAGTCTGGCAGTCATTACCTCCTGACTACCTTGTGACTCTGTACTTTTACACTTCCTGGTTTCTGGAATCTGAACTGACTGGTTTCAGTAACTTCTGGTCTGTTCCAGTAACTTATGGCCTGTAGCTAAAAGGAGCAGTCTTAGGCCTTAGTTTTGGGGTGAAAGCATTTTGGTCTTATTTTGGTTCCACAGTGTACATAGATTTTTTTTTCCCTCAGATACCCTACTCCGGATGTAGCTAAACCTCCAGGACCTCTGGATATTCCATAGAGGTAGAGACAGAAGGATACCTGGGGCTCACTGTCCAACCACTCTAGTCATCTGAAAGAAAGATCCAAGTTCAATGAGAGACTCTATCTCAAAAAACAAGGAGAAGAACAATTGAAAAAATACCCAAAGTTGGCCTCTGACCTCTACATGCACACACACTCATGCATTCGTAGCTTCACATACATATACACATGAACACATACACACAAATAAATAATAAAATAAATCCATTGCCTTGCATCAGGTAGTGGTCTATGATACACAACACCAAAATACAATTGTAAGCCACAAAAGGAAAACAAAGATAAATTGAACTATATAAGGTACTAAAATTTTTGTCCTATGCCACAGGAAAAGAAGAAATATTTTAAGATTATCTATTTGATATAGAGACTTAAGGAACATGAAGAGCATGTCCTACTCAGTAAAGGCAACCAATTTAAAAGTCAGTATGGATTTGAATGGCATTTCTCCAAGCAAAGATATATGAAAAATGCTTAAGCAGAAGCATCATCACTAAGGAAATGAAATTAAAATTACAAGATAATACTTTATGATCACTGGGAGAGCTGACTAAAAAGACGGGTTATCATAGGTGATCACAAAAGTGAAGAAGTTGGAATCCTCATACATTTCTGTTGGGATGTAAAGTGGTGTATTTCACAGGCATTACTCAAAAATTTAGACACAGAGTTAGCATACAACTGAAAATTATGTGTCTGAGAGAAATGAAAAAAAAATTCCCCATTCTAAAACTTGTACATGAATGTTCATACACTGTCATTCTCAAGCCAAAAAGTGCTATTGCTGGTGAGTAAATATATAAAATGTGCTACACCCAAGCAATAGACAATCATTCAGCAAGGAAAATGAAGAACTGACATTGGCTCCAGTTGGGTCGATTTTGAATACATGTCAAAGAAATCAGTCTTGAAAGAGCATCTACTTTATGATTCTCACCTGGTGTTCAGAATAAGCAAATCTGTAAAGGAATAAAGTGGATTAGTGGTTGTCTACAATGGAAGGGATGATGCCGAATGGACGCCTAGGCTTCTTTGAATGATGGAACTGTTATAATGTTAGATCTCTTGATGTCTGCAAAATTCCATGATGGACATGGTAGGCCTTCTCTCGGTGTAAGGATAATGTGTACCACACTCTCTTTAATCAACTCTAGAGAGCCAATGCTTTCTGTAGCCTGGGTCTATAAGGATTGTGCTCTTCCCTTTTATCATCCCAGTCCAAAGATCAAGCAATCTAAATACAAAGAGAAGCTGTGACAAAACTAAGGGTCCATTTGAGAATGTCTCATTTCTCACACTGGTTCCAAATCTGTACTATTTGCTATGTGTCACAGATAGACGTCAGCTTGTCTCTCTCAGCATCCAGTCTGTCACCAGCCCATGAAGGCTGCAGATGTAACTTAAGTCATTAGTCATTAGCTGGATAGTTTTATGTCAACTTGACACAAGCTAGAGTCATTGGAGAGGAGAGAACCACAGTTGAGAAAATACCTCAATCAGAAGTAGATCTGTAAGGCATTTTCTTGATTAGTGATCAATGGGGGAGGGCCCAGAACATTGTGGGTGGTGTCATCCATGGGTTGGTGGTCCTGGGTTCTATAAAAAAGCAGGCTGAGTAAGCCATGGGAAACAAGCCAGTAAGCAACACTCCTCCATGGCCTCTGCTTCAGCTCCTGCCACCAGGATCCTGCCCTATTTGAGTTCCTGTCCTGACTTCCTTCAGTGATGGACTATGATGTGGAAGTGTAAGCCAAATAATGCCCCCCACCAATTGCTTTTGGTCATGCCGTTTCATTAGAGCAATAGAAACCCTAACTAAGTCAAGTTTAAATCTCACTTAAACCAGATATTCTGCTCGGTCTTGTTTAAGGGGATTTAGATTTTTGAACACTGCTGTTCCAATTCTGTCAGTGCTACTGTTTCTTTTATTAAATTCCTGAATCCGTTCATAAAGGGGAAGGAGGAGACACTTATATACCAAAATACCTTTCATTGTTCATCTCAGAAGACCAGTCTTTTCTGCCCCAAACTAACATGGTCAATGTTACATGAATACAAAACAGTCATATCACAAACGTTGTAATGATTTAGCACATTAGATGCAAAGTTGTTATTAAAAACAATGTACTCTTGCCTCCTCACACCCTCCACACTGGCTTTTGGCATTCTTTCCCTAGTGTAAATTTCTTCCTCTTGTTATTACAAAACCACACGCCTGGATCTTGCTAAGTCAGTTTTCTCTTCACTACATTCGATGCAATTTTCACATCAAGGTGTTTCTATAGACTGGACAGAGTTAGAGTTCAGCTTCTTCTAGCCAAAGTGTTTAAATTTGACTAGACAGCAGCAATTGCCTTTTAATCTAAGCAAACTGATCTGTCAAAGGCAATCAACTCAAGGAAGTTATTTCAGGAGGATCCTAATGATCCCGACGAATCACACTGCCCTACTTGAAACTCAACCACTGAACTCCCGACATAGCATGTCACAAGCACTTAGAGGAGTAAGCACATACAGCTGAACTCTGTGTTGACACTCACTCTCTAGCCTCTCATGTGTAAGTTAAAGATCACTGCAGTCAGCTAGTGAAGAAGTGCTCTGCTGTGTGCAGTGGTGTCAATTCACATTCAATGATGTTATAGCAACGAGGCCTCATATTTGCACTGGCCACTGATCAGCAGTATTCCCGATCCCTCTAGAATCTGGAGTCTAGATAGGCACAAGGGGTTGTTTTCTGTCAAAAATCACTTCGTATCTTTTACACCAGGATCTCCAATGTCTTAGAAACATCTGTACCAATTCAGAACTTTATAGCAACCAGAAGTTTTTAAGTGTGTTATCTTGTTTATTATAGCACAGAGAAGCCAATGGGTGGTAGTAACGTTTACAATGTATGTAAGTCCCGGGACTGACAAACCTAGATTTGATCACTTCCAGCGTGGTCCTCCTGACGTTTTGAGTTGTGTTGTTGAGGCTTTTGTTCTAATATTACTATTACTGGACTGTGGCTTGGACATCTGTCACCTCCTGTGGTTGATATATTGTCACCTCAATAAACTTATCTGGGGGTCAGAGAACAGAACAGCCATAATATTAAACATAGAGAATAGACAGTGGTAGCACGTGCCTTTAATCCTAGCATTCCAGAGGCAGAAATCCATCCAGATTTCTGTGAGTTCAAGGCCACATTGGAAACAGCCAAGTATGGTGACTCATGCCTTTAATCCCAGGAAGTGATGGCAGAAAGCAGAAAGGTATATAAGGCATGAGGACCAGGAACTAGAGGCTGGTTAAGCTTTTAGACTTTGAGCAGCATAGTTCAGCTGAGATCCTTTTGGATGAGGACACAGAGGAAACAGGATCAGTTGAGGAACTGGTGAGGCGAGGTGGCTGTGGTTTGTTCTGCTTCTCTAATCTTCCAGTATTGACCCCATTACCTGGCTCCAGGTTTGATCTTATTAATAAGACCATTTAAGATTCATGCTACAACCTCCAGAACGTAAATCTTCATTTTCAGTTGCAGTAGTGCTGGGAAGTAGAGACTAAAAAGGGCCATTGAGATTATGAAGTCTCTGTCTTGGTTACAACATCAATGCCACAATAAAGAAGTGTTCAGGGGGACTGGAAAGATGGCTTAGCAGTCAGGGAAACAACACCCTCTTCTAACTCTCCAGTTATGTGTATTCTGTGTGGACATGCCTACATGAAGACACACACATGCACAAATAATTTTAAAATAAAAATAAATCTAGGAGCTCTTGGTAGTTCGTCTGCACCCTTTCACTCCTCCATCCTACAAGGAGCAACATTTACACCCCATTTTGGAAGCTGTGAGCAGGCCCTTACCAGATACCAAACTTGCCAGTGCTTTAATCTTGGAATTACTAGCTCAAGTAAAAATATGTGTTGAAAAGATAATCAAGTATTCTGCATCTTGTTACATCAAACAGAACAAGACACCACTAGGGGTAGGGAAAATGGTGGTATTGAAAGTCCTGTCTGTGAGTGGGGGTGGTGTTGTGTCCAGCTTTCACAGAAGCCTACTAGACTTTACTTGAGAAAATGAGAGCCAATGAAGCATGAACTTTGCCTGGGGCTCAGGAGAACATTCTCTCCAATAGGCCAGGTGTTCTTTGATGGTTTCCTCTTATTAACAGTTGAAGGTGGTTTTTAAAAAGTATATAACCTGTATTCATTTCAACCAAAGGATGAAGAAAAAGCAGATTATTAACTAGAAAGCAATGCCAGAAGACTGATAAAAATTAGACTAGCTAATACATTGAGCCCTTAATATTTTTCACAAATCTAAATGCATTATATGTCCTTATTTACTGAATTTTCATCATAACTCCACAAAATGGGTATTAGTTTTTTGAAAAGTAGACAATGGGAATTTGTTTAATTTGCTTACTTATGAATATTAGAAGATTCCAACCTACACAAACTTATTCTTTAGCTAGTGTTCTGATTATCATGTGATAATAATGAAGAATTTAAGAGGACCTTTGTCTAAGGGAATTTTCATTAGCTTTCTAATTACAAAAACAATACTTTCATTTCAGGCAATTTTACAACCTACGTAGTCTGACACTGTTATTAAAAACACCAAAAACTGCATTAAACTAAAAGGATTTTTTTAAATGTGCCAATGCACTAGCAAGAAGATAAGGGACACAGGAGGGCCTAATATTATAAGAAAGTGAAGCCCAGAGATTAAGATGAATCATAAGTTGCTGTGGGATGGTCTGTATGTCAAATGTGTTGCTGATTGGTCAATGAATAAATCACTGATTGGCAGTGGCCAGGCAGGAAGTATAGGCGGGACTAACAGAGAGGAAAATTGAGAGAACAGGAAGCTGGAGGGGAGACACTGCCAGCCGCCATCAGGACAAGGAAGATGTAAAGTACTGGTAAGCCACAAGCCACGTGGCAAGGTATAGATTAATAGAAATGGATTAATTTAAGCTGTAAGAACAGTTAACAAGAAGCCTGCCACGGCCATACAGTTTGTAATCAATATAAGTGTCTGTGTTTACTTGATCGGGTTTGAGCGGCTTGGGACTGGTGGGTGAGAGAGATTTGTCCTGACTGTGGGCCAGGCAGGAAAACTCTAGCAACAAATGGCGTCCAACGTGGTGGCAAGAGTTTCCACCTAAAACCTAAAAAAAAAAAGATTCTAAAACGGAGCTAAAAACAGCTTCCTAATTGTCTCTCTCAAATGAGCGGCAGCTGCCGGTTTGAGCTACTGGCGGGTTGCTGGCGTGCGCGCTCGACCTGCAGTATGGCGGGAATGAGGCCTCTGCAAGTGGCACATTAAGCTACATTGTGGATTTAGCCTTTGCTAGTACAAAACAAAAAAAAAAAAAGAGGTTTCTGGGCTACATGCTGCTTGGATAAAAACATAGACCCACGATGGCTCCCAGAACTGGCGGTAAGCATACCGCCGTCGCCATGTTGGGAAGCTGAAGTGGGCGGAGCCAGCAGCCACAGCACCAGCGCCCTTTCAGGCTTAGAAGGCTGCAGTTCAAAGCAATAGATTCACAATAAGACAGATTCAGATGTAATAGTTTAAAATGTGTGTAAAATATACGTAGGCTTGAAAGAAAAAAAAAGGTGATATATACAGTATAGAAACAAATACATGGTTTTAAAAAATAAAGTCTTTAAAGAGACAGTAAAATTAATATAAAAAATAAGCCACGTAGAGATGACTATTACACAGAGAGTCTGGATTGTGTTGTCTTTGGGATTCTTAACTACAGAGAGATATTTGATTATAAAGGAAACTGAGTTAAACCAGTATGTATATTTTAAAGATACTTTGACTTCAAAATTTGGATGTAAGGATATGTTGCTTTGGAAAAGAGTCTCTTTTGTTTCCACAGAAAGCAAGAGGCTATGGATTTGTTCCAGATTAAGACACATCAGGTTTGACCAGCCAAGACCACCTGAAAGGTCTCCGATGACACCATGGCCCAGATGATCCAACATCCAGAACCGTTTCAAGGCAACTGGCTCAGATGATACAGCCTCACGGACTACTCCATGATCCTAAAATTTTCTTTGTTTCCCCAAAAGATACAGCGCCCCCCTCCAGCAGGAAGTAGTAAGAGAAGCTACGCCCAAATTCCCAAATATACCAAGCTGACTTTGGAGATGTGTAAAGGTTAAAACCTTCCTTTTTAAGAAAAGAAAAGGGGAGGTGCTGTGGGATGGTCTGTATGTCAAATGTGTTGCTGATTGGTCAATGAATAAATCACTGATTGGCAGTGGCCAGGCAGGAAGTATAGGCGGGACTAACAGAGAGGAAAATTGAGAGAACAGGAAGCTGGAGGGGAGACACTGCCAGCCGCCATCAGGACAAGGAAGATGTAAAGTACTGGTAAGCCACAAGCCACGTGGCAAGGTATAGATTAATAGAAATGGATTAATTTAAGCTGTAAGAACAGTTAACAAGAAGCCTGCCACGGCCATACAGTTTGTAATCAATATAAGTGTCTGTGTTTACTTGATCGGGTTTGAGCGGCTTGGGACTGGTGGGTGAGAGAGATTTGTCCTGACTGTGGGCCAGGCAGGAAAACTCTAGCAACAATAAGTCTGGCCCTAGAAGTGTTCACTGACTTTTCATGAAGTCATTGGCTATGGGGGCCCATCCAATATTAAGCCTAACAGCTGATGTCAGAATGAAGTTGGAAACTCAAAGTCTTCTTTTTCACATTAGATGTTTTAAAAAATTATTTCTCACTACCCAATGCTAGTAAAGAAGAAATAATTCTCACCTAAGATTTTCAAAATAGATGGATATAACTTATGCTTTATTTGCATTTCTAGTTCAAATAAAAAAAATAAAATGGCTTCAATCTATACAAAAGTCCATGGCTGGGGAGCTCATAGGCCCTAAGAGGAATCTACTGTTATTGTATTAAATGGCCATGATGTCAAACTGCCTTTTATGTATTAATGTTTGTGCCCATAGATTTGTGTTGCTCTCAACATTGGTCAGAAAAGCTTCTTTCTACAATGGGTAGCAGTTAATATAGAAACTCATATTTAATCAAAATGTCAATTATAAGTAACTGTGGGTGCTCAGATGTGGATAAATGATCTGTTTATCCTTCCTTGTCTAAGGCTCACAGAACATCACAGAGCAGGAAAAGAGGATGTAAGAGCTGTTAGACAGGTGAGTGCCGTGAAACACCAACTTCTGGACATCACAAGGCTGTTGTGCTGTTGTGCCCATCAACTCACAGAACTTATGATTACCCTACACAAGACCAGTCAAGGGCCCTCAAGACCCCACTCTTAGCAAAAGAGCTGTTGGCAGTTAGTGGCTGCTGAGAGAAGGAACATGTCCTTCAAGGACATGGCCCCTGGCATGTTTCTTATGCTAAAACGATGGCCTCACATCCGTGTGCATATGGGAAGTAGCAATTGTACTTAGGGGGTTATTGATAATCAAAAAATGAGGACATGAAGTTGGGGAGGAGACAAAGTGGAGAGGCATTTGGGGCAGTAGGAGAGATTAATGGCGGATGTATATAATGTATAAAATTGTATAATATGAGAGTTATATAAATGTGTGAAATTTTCAAAGAATAAATTTAAAATACTTTCTAAAAATGTTGCCATGGTTGGAAACTCGTCACTCAGTTTCATGTATTGGAGACAACTCCCAAATTCACTGGTGTCAGTGATATCTAGGTTAGTAATAAGGACCTGAGGTCATTAGAGTCAGACACCTATGATGGTGGTAGTGGCATTAACAAAAGTCCCCATGCTAACACACTCGCTCTGATGGCTGCCATGTGACACATGAAGAAGCTGGAACATTGCCAGGACCATGTTCATGGACTACCAGCCACAGAACTGTGGCACAAATAAACTTCTATTCTTCTATTCTCTATAAGTTACACAGCCTTGGGTATCTTATGTAGCAACAGAAAACAAGCAAAGATAAACACATTCAGAACGTTTTGCGCAAAGAATGGACAGGTATTTGAAGCTGAGATGGTAATTTACTAGAATTAAACATTAGAGGCTATAAAACAAGATTAAACTAATTATAAAGGATTACTTTCTTATAAGTTCTTTTTATCTGTTAGCCAGTGCAATTTATAGAATGAAGAATATGGGCATTTGTAGAATTTATATAATATGGTCAGTAAATTATAAAAATGCTGTTCAACTTTTTAGTATTAAAAAAATAGAAATTAAAAATACAGAGATACCATTTCATACAAATCATAGTGAAAGTTTTTTTAAAATCCAACAATCTTAAACGTTAGTTAAGAATATAGAATAAGAATAAGAATCTAGAATTGGATCCCTGTGACCTTAGAAGCTCCCAGAGACACAGAATCTGCCTACTTTAATTGGACCAAAAGGTAAGTGTCTCCTTTCCCAGCCTGTCTCTGGGACCCAGGCCTGGGGGCACAACCCATGTCCCCCTTCCCCCATCTACCACTGCCCTAGGTACAAGTCAGCAGGGAAGACTTCTGCGGGCAGGCATCCCTACCAAAACCCCCCATCAGACCCTGCATTCTATAAGACCCACTCCCTGCCCCAAACCCACCCATCCCCTTGTGACCTCAGTGGCTCCCTGAGACACAGAATCCATCAGCTCTGATAAGGCCAAGAGAGACTCCTTGAGACACAGAATCTGCCAACCCTGATTTGACCAAGAGCTCTGATTGGACCAAGAGTGGCCCCCTGAGACACAGACACAGCCAGCACATAGTGGACCAAGAACAGCTCCTTCAGACACAGACAGCTCTTGCACCTATTGGAGGAAGAGATGGGTAGATGCCAGTGCAAAAATACACACAACAACATAAAGAGCAATATGGTACCAACAGAACCTAGTGGTTCTACAACAGCAAGAACTGAACATCACAATGTAGAAAAAACAGAAGAAAGTGATCTTAAAAATAAATTTATGAAAATTATAGAGGACTTTAAAGATGAAATGAAAATTTTCCTTAAAGAAATTGAAGAAAAGACAAACAAAAAATTGGAAGAAATCAATAAATCCCTTAAAGAAAGATAAGAAAAAACAATTAAACAGGTGAAGGAAACAGTTCAAGACCTGAAAATTGAAATAGAAACAATGAAGAAGACACAAACTGAGGGAATACTAGAAATAAAAAATCTGAGTAAATGAACAGAAACTACAGATGCAAGCATAACCAACAGAATACAAGAGATAGAAGAGAGAATCTGGCATGGAGGATACAATAGAAGAAATAGATTCATCAGTCAAAGAAAACACTAAAACCAAAAGTGTAATAATATAAAACATCCAGGCAATCTGGGACACCATGAAAAGGCCAAACCTAAGAATAATAGGGATAGAAGAAGGAGAAGAATACCAACGCAAAGGCACAGAAAATATATTCAACAAAATCATAGAAGAAAACTTTCCCAGCTTAAGAAGGAAATACCTATGAAGATATAAGAATCTTATAAAACACCAAAAAAGTTCCCTCACCACATAATAATCAAACCACTAAACATGTAGAATAAAGAAAGAATATTAAGAGCAGCAAAGGAAAAAGGCCAAGTAACTTATAAAGGCAAACCCAGCAGAATAACACCAACTTCTCAATGGAGACTCTGAAAGCCAGAAGGTCCTGGACATAATGCAGACACTAAGAATCCATGGATGCCAGCCCAGACTACTATACCCAGCAAAAATTTCAGTCACCATAGACAGAGTGCACAAGATATTCTAAGACAAATACAGATTTAAACACCTGTCCACAAATCTAGCCTACAGAAAGCACTAGAAGGAAAACTCCAACCTAAGGAAGTTAGACACACCCACGAAAACAGAAGCAATAGATAACCCCACAGCAGCAAATCTCAAAGAAGGGAAATACACACACCACCCCCAAAAGATAACAGGAATTAACAATCATTATTCATTAATATCCCTTAATATCAATGGACTCAATTCGCCTATAAAAAGACACAGGCTAATAGAATGGAAACAAAAACAGGATCCATTCTTCTGTTGCATACAAGAAACATACCTCAACTTCAAAGACAGAAATTACCTCAGAATAAAAAGCTGGAAAAGACTTTCCAATCAAATGGACTTAAGAAGCAAGTCCATTAGCTATTCTAATGTCTAACTAAATAGACTTCAAACTAAAATCAATCAAAAGAGATTGGGAAGAACATTACATATTCATTACAAGAAAAATCCACCAAGAATTGAAGTCACAATTCTGAACATTTATGCCTCAAATACAAAGGCACCCGCATATGTAAAAGAAAAATTACTAAAGCTTAAATCACACATTAAACCCCACAAACTAGCAGTGGGAGACTTCAACACCTCACTCTCACGAGTAGACGGGTCTGTCAGACAGAAACTTAACAGGGAAATAAGAGATCTAACAGATGTTATAACTCAAATGGACTTAATATATATGTTTAGAACATTCCACCCTAACACAAAAGAATATACCTTCATCTCAGCACGCCATGGAACTGTCTCTAAAAGCGACCACATACTTGGTCACAGAGCAAATCTCATCAGACACAAAAACATTGGAATAACCTCCTGTATTTTATCAGACCACCATGGCTTAAAGTTATATTTCAACAGCAACAAAAAATTACAGACTGCCTACAATCTCATGGAAACTGAGTAATGCTCAATTGAATCACCAATGGGTCAAGGAAGAAATAAGAAAGAAACTAAAGACTTCCTAGAATTCAATGAAAATGAATGTACAACGTACTCAAACTTATGGGCACTAAGAAAACAGTGCTAAGAGGAAATAGCATAGCACTAACTGCCCACATAAAGAAGTTGGAGAAATCTCACACTAGCAATTTAATAGCACACTTTAAAGCTCTAGAACAAAAAGAAGCAAACTCACCCAGGAGGAATAGATGTCAGGAAATAATCAAATTGAGGGCTGAAATCAATAAAATAGAAACAAAGAGAACAATACAAAGAATCAATGAAACAAAAAGTTGGTTCTTTGAGAAAATCAACAAGATAGACAAGCCCTTATCCAAACTAACCAAAAGGCAAAGAGAGAATATCCAAACTAACAAAATCAAAAATGAAAAGGGAGGCATAACAACAGACAATGAGGAAATCCAGAGAATCATCAGGTCATACTTCAAAAACCTGTACTTCACAAACTGGAAAATCTAAAAGAAACGGACAATTTTCTGGATAGGTACCACATAGCAAAGTTAAATCAAGACCAGATAAACAATTTAAATAGATCTATAACCCCTAAGGAAATAGAAACAGTCACTAAAATCTTCCAACCAAAAAAAGCCCAGGACCAGATGGTTTCAGCATAGAATTCTAACAGAATTTCAAAGAAGAGCTAATACCAATACTCTTCAAACTGTTCTACACAATAGAAACAGAAGGAACATTGCCAAACTCTTTTTATGAGGTTACAGTTACCCTAATACATGAACCACACAAAGATGCAACAAAGAAAGAGAACTACAGATCAATCTCCCTCATGAATATTAATGCAAAAATACTCAATAAAATACTGGCAAGCTGAATCCAGCATCAAAAAAAATCATCTACCATGATCAAGTTTCATCCCAGAGATGCATGGATGGCTCAACATACAAAAATCTGTCAATATAATATACCATATAAACAAACTGAAAGAAAAAAAATCATCATCTCATTAGATGCTGAAAAAGCCTTTGACAAAATCCAGCACCCCTTCATGCTAAAGATCTTGGAGAGTTCAGGAATACAAGGAACATACCTAGACATAATAATAAAGGCAATTTACAGCAAGCCAACAGCCAACATCAAATTAAATGGAGAGAAACTCAAAGCGATTCCACTAAAATCAGGAACAAGACAAGGCTATCCACTCTCCCCATATCTATTTAATACAGTATTCAAAGTTCTAGCTAGAGTAATAAGACAACAAAAGGAGATCAAGGGGATACACATTGGAAAGGAAGAAGTCAAACTTTCCTATTTGCAAATGATATGGTAGTATACATAACTGACCCAAAAGTTCTACCAAGGTATTCCTATAGCTGATAAACACCTTCAGCAATGTGGCAGGTTACAAGATTAACTTAAAAAAAATCAGTAGCCTTCCTATATACAAATGATAAATGGGTTGAGAAAGAAATCAAAGAAACATCACCCCTCACAATATAAAATACTGTAGATGTAACCAACCATCTTATTAAATAAGAAACACAGAGCCGATTCAGAGAAGAAAGCCAAGAGGTCAGAGCTAAGAGCCTTACCCTTCCTGCTTCAGGGATCCTCTTCAGCCAAGAGAGCTCTCTGAAAGGGACCTACTTCCTGTGTGTATGTCTTTATATAGTCTTTCTGTTCTGCCTTCTCATTGGTTGTAAACCCAAACACATGACTTCATCGTCACTGCCTGTCTGTAGAGACTTCCAGGTCTTCTATGGTTGGTATTGAGATTAAAGGCATGTGTCTCCGATGCTGGCTATATCCTTGAACACACAGAGATCTACCTAGCTCTGTCTACCAAGTGCTGGGATTAAAGGCGTGCGCCACCACCGCCATGCTCTTGCTATGGCTCTAATAGCTCTAACGCCTGGGCAACTTTATTAATTAACATACAATTAAAATCACATTTCAGTACAAATAAAATACCACCATAAAATACCTTGGGGTAACTGTTACTAAGAAAATGAGAGACCTGTATGACAAGATCTTTAAGTCTTTGAAAAAAGAAATTAAAGAAGATATCAGAAAATGGAAAGAACTCCCATGCTCATGGATAAGTAGAATCAACATAATAAAAATGGCAATCTTATCAAAAGTAATCTACAGATTCAATGCAATCCCCATCAAAATCCCAAAGCAATTCTTCACAGACTTTAAAAGAACAATACTGAACTTCACATTGGAAAAACAAAAAAAAACCAGGATAGCCAAAACAATCCTGTAAAGTAAAGCAACCTCTGGAGGCATCACCACCCCTGACCTCAAGCTCTACTATACAACTATAGTAATTTTTTAAAAAAATGGCTTGGTACTGGCATAAAAATCAACATGCAGACCAATGAAATTGAATCGAGGACCCTGACATTAATCTGCACACCTATGAACACCTTATTTTTGACAAAAAAGCCAAGACTGTACTATGGAAAAAAGAAAGCATCTTCAACAAATGGTGCTGGCATAACTGGATGTCAACATGTAGAAGATTGCAAATAGATCCATATCTATTGCTATGCACAAAACTCAAGTCCAAGTGGATCAAAGACCTCAACATAAATCCAGTTACACTGACCCTGATAGAAGAGAAAGTAGGAAGTAGCCTTGAATGCTTTGGCACAGGAGACCACTTCCTAAATACAACACCAGTAGCACAGACACTGAGCGCAACAATCAATAAATGGGACCTCCTGAAACTGAGAAGCTTCTGTAAGGCAAAGGACACAGTAAATAAGACAAAATGACAGCCTAAAGAATGGGAAAAGATCTTCACCAACCCCACATCTGACAGAGGGCTGATCTCCAAAATATATGAAAAATTCAAGAAACTAGACAGCAAAATATCCAACAATCCAATTTAAAAATGGGCTACAGAGCTAGACAGAGAATTCTCAATAGAAGAATCTCAAATGACTGAAAGACATTTAAGGAACTGCTCAACATCCTCAGTCATCAGGGAAATGCAAATCAACACGACTCTGAGATACCATCTTACACCTGTCAGAATGGCTAAGATCAAAAACAGGATGACAGCTTATATTGGAGAGGATGTGGAGCAAGGGGAACACTTCTCCACTGTTGGTGGGAGTGCAATCTTGTACAGCCACTTTGGAGATGAGTATGGTGGTTTCTCAGAAAATTGCAAATCAATCTACCTCAAGACCCAATGATATCACTCTTGGGCATATACTCAAGGTGTGTTCAATCATACCACAAGGACACTTAGTCAACTGTGTTCATAGCAGCATTATTTGTAATACCCAGAACCTGGAAACAACCTAGATGCCCCTCAACTGAAGAATGGATAAAGAAAATGTGGTACACATACACAATGGAGTACTACTCAACAGTAAAAACAATGACATCATGAAATTTGCAGGCTGGAACTAGAAAATATCATCCTGAGTGAGGTAACCCAGACTCAGAAACACAACCATGGTGTGTACTCACTCATAAGTGGATACTAGATGTAAAGCAAAAGGATGACCAGACTACAACTCACAGCTCCAGAGAAGCTAGGTAACAAGGAGGACCCTAAGAGGGATGCATGGATTGTCCTGGGAAGGAGAAATAGATTAGATCTCCTGAGCAAACTGGGGGTGAGGGGGACAATGGGAGGTAGGCGATGGGGGATGGGAGCATGTGGGAATGGGATGATTGAGTGGGAATGGGGGCAGAGTGGGAGAGCAATGAGGGAGATATCTTGATAGAAATCATGGGGATAGGGAGAAACTTGGTGTGAGGGAAGTTCCCAGGAATCCACAGGGATGACCCCAGCTTAGACTATTAGCAGTGGTGGGGGTGTGTGTGTCTGAGCTGGCCTCCCCTGGTGATCAGATTGGTGAATGCCCTGTCATCATAGAGCCTTTACCCAGTAACTGGTGGAAACAGATGCAAAGAGCCACAGCCAAGCACCAGGCCGAGTTCTGGAAGTCCAGTCAAAGAGTGGGAAGAGGAATTCTATGAGCAAGGGGCATCAAGATCATGATGAGGAAACTTACAGAGCCAACCAAACCAAGCCAGTGGAAACTCATGAACTTTGGACCCACAGCTGTGGGGCCTGCATGGGAATGGAAAAGGCCCTCTGCATGGGTGAGACAGTTGTGTAGCTTGGTCTGTCTGAGGGCCCCCTGACAGTGGGAATCGGATCCATTCCGGTGCATGAGCTGGCTTTTTGGAGCCCACTGACTATGGTAGGATACCTTGCACAGCCTTGATGCAGAGACCTGCTTCAGCTGAATGTGCTGGGCTTTGCTGACTCCCCACGGGAGGCTATACCTTTTTGGAGGAGGGTATGGGGGATGGGCTTGTGTGGAAGGCTAGGGGGCAGTGGGAAGAGGGACAAAGGGGGATTTGTGGCTGGTATGTGGAATGAATTAAAAATTCTTAGTTAAAAAAAGAAAGAAAAATCTAGAATTGTACTTCTCTTCATACTGCTAGAAAGAATACTGATTGATATCACCACTTTAAAAAGCAATCAGGATCCTTAAAGCTGAACCTACACTTTCCCTATAACTCAGCAATTTCACTCCAAAAGGCTCAGCTCAAAAGCAAATGGATAATCTCCATAGCAATGCTGTTTTAATAATAGAAGCAGAACTAATCAAAATGTCTAACAAAAGATAGCATTCCTTTCTGCATGTGTGAAATTTCTCTGGGAAATGCAAAGTATGAATGAATGACATGCTGTATATGTCATAGTACACAGAATTTCATTGATTTTTTTTTCTTGGATCTTTTCTAGAATAGCCATACCAGTAAATGCTCAAACCAGTAGTCATCAAGCATCCTCATTACAGTTTGGTATTTTCTGCTTTCTAATATTTGTTATTCTGATATGGAATCTTATTTTTATTTTAAATTTGTCTTTTTTATTTGCATCTTATAATAGATTTCTTTAGGAATCTCCCTCTACAGAGTGCCTAATTTTATCCTGTGCCCATTGGCTATTGGATTTCCTGTCTTCTTGTTGATAAACAGGATTTGCTTACAATGATATAATATAATAGTATAGTATAATCTTGCTGGATTTAGACATTATAGCTATCTTTGCTCAGTGTGTAATCTGTCTATTTATGCTATTATTCAAATGGTGTACAGACATACTTACAGGCAAAGCACCCACACACATAAAAGACAAAAGTGCAATTATAATATAAAGGTCAATATAAAAAGATCAATTATAATAAAGAGAGTGGGGAGTAACTAGAACTCATGTATATTAGTCAGCTTTCAGTCACTATGACAAAACTCCTGAGGATGTGGGGGCAACAGATGTTCTACTGCTCTTAAGGCCACCCTGGAGACCATCGCCTGAAGATGCTGAATCTGAGGTCAGCCTGGGTACATAGTGAATTCTGCTGTGCTCTGTCTGGATGAAGCTTCAGAGGCCTGGGAAGTCACAAGACCCTCTTGGCCACAGTTTCACTTTGGAAGACTAGTCCTGAAGAATGACATGGTGCATGCACCAGGAGCCAGCTTCTGGGGCGCTTTGGCTTCTTGAGTTGGCTAAGGCTGACTTCTCCAAGCAGTAAAAGCCATATGCTTCCCACTGGGCTCTTCCTCCAATTAACACACTAGCCAGACTTGGATTTTCTGGAACAATTTCATTTGAGGAGCAGGAACAAAAATTCTGATAGGTCTCGGACCACCACCAGCTTCAGTTTTCTTATTGGAGCTGCAAATGGTCAGATTTCAAGTCCATACTGTAGCTGGACAAGGCTCTGTGCTGTGGAGCACCAGCTTGCCAACTTAGGAAGAACAAATTATACTTTTAAAAAGTAAAATCCACCTAGATAAATTACAGCCCAGGAACACAACTATAAAACTTTCTCAGCTCAGTTCACAGAGGGAAAAATCCACAAAGTCTGGACATGAACAGACCCAATTACTAGGGGCATCTGTTTGGAGGAATGAAACACGCTGGCTTGTTCTGTTCAAAGTGTCCAGTGCACCTTTATTTTTATGTGTCTCTTTTTTAATTCTAAAATGCATTTGCTTCAAGATTAATCGGCTCCAATGTGTCCCCATTTTATACAGAAGTATGTGACATTTCATCACTAAGAGTCAGTGAAAGTAGCTGTTCTTTAGGTATCATTATCCTAAGGAGTTAATAACTCCCTTTTTAATACTCATTTCTTGGCATACACGGTATTATCATGATGTCCAGCCTTTGAAAAGCAGCCTAGTATGGCACTTTATTGAGGATTTCTCAGCCAGACTCTTTGGGTTTAAATTTCAGCTCTGCCCCTGATGTGTGGCTTTAATGAACTTGATCAGTATGTGCCTTGGTTTCACATCTGTAATGCGGGTGGTTAAAAGATTTCAGTCACATAAACCCACACACTCATGGACACCTGATTTTTGATATAGAAGCCAGAAATACACACTGGAAAAAAGACAGTATCTTCAACGAGTGGTGCTGGCTTAACTGGATGAGTGCACATAGAAGAATCCAAATAGATTTATATCTATCACTCTGCACAAAACTCAACTCCAAGTGGACCAAAGAGCTCAACATAAAACCAGACACACTGACCCTGACAGACGAGAAAGTGAGGAATAGCCTCATTGGCAAAGGACAAGACTTTCTGAGTAGAACATAGATAGTTCAGGCACTAAGATCAAAAATTAATAAATGGGACCTCATGAAACTGAAAGCTTCTGCATGGCAAAGGACACTGTCAACAGAACAAAGCAACCGCCTACAAATCGGGAAAGATTTTTATCAACTCCACATCTGATAGAGGGCTAATATTAAAAATTTATAAAGAACTCCAGAAAGTAGATATCAAAAAGCCAAATGATCTAATTTAAAATGTGGTACAGATCTAATCAGAGAATTCTCAATAGAGGAAACTCAAATGCCCAAGAAACACTTAAACAAGTGGTCACCATCCTTAGCCATCATGGAAATGCAAATCAAAACTACTTTGAAATTTCATCTTACACCTATCAGAATGGCTAAGGTCAATAACACAAGTAACAGTTTACACTGGTGAGGTATGGAGTAAGGGGAACACTCCTCCATTGCTGGTGGAAGTAAAAACTTGTACAGCCACTGTGGAAATAAGTGTGGTGGTCCCTTAGAAAGAGGGAAATCAATCTACCTCAAGATCCAGCTGCACTACTCTTTGGTATATACCCAAAGGATGCTCCATCCTACCACAGGGACAGTTGTTCATCCATGTTCATTGCTACTCTATTCATAATAGCAAGATATTGGAAATAGCCTAGAGTTCCTCAACAGAACAATGGATTTAAATAATGTGGTACATTTACACAATGGAATATTATTCAGATCTTTAAAATAAGGACATCATTAAATTTGTACTCAAATAGATGGAGCTAGAAAAAAATCATCCTGAGTGAGGCAATCCAGATCCAGACCCAGACTCAGAAAGATAAATATTGTATGTATTCACTTATATTAGGATACTAGCCATTAAATAAAAGATATCCAGGCTACAATCTAACCCAGAGAGGTTAGGCATAAAGGATGGGATGATGGGAAGACAAATGGATCTCCCTAGGAGGGATAAATAGAATAGGTCTTATGGGTGGATGGGCATGAGAATGGGAGGATTAGGTGGGGATAGGGAGGGAAGATGGAATATAGGAAGGAATGAGGGGAGAGACAAGTAGAATTGAAGAGAATTTCAAGGGTGGTGTGGAAACTAGTGCACTGAAAACTTCCTATAATTTATGAAGGTGATCCTAATGAAGCCTCCACATATTGAGGGAGACAGAACCCCTACTGGCCTTCTGTTATCACCAAACAAAGCTTCCAGTGCTGGGACTGGGTTTCATCCAATTGAGTTGTTGACTAAAAGGGTCCCATGGAAATCCCCAAACAACCCAGGCTGTTGCCAAGACAACAGGCTGCCTTCCACAAACTGACAAGGCCCCATTGCTGAAGACAACACCCCACAACCTACTGAATATGGATAGATGTCAAGCTGCTGCCTACACCAAACCTTTACCCCATGTTCTAATGCCTATGACATGGAAAGTAATCTGCAGACTACCAAAAGAGAAAACTAAACATCAATACAACCATAAAACCTTTGATCTACAACCTATCCTGTCTGTAAAATATGCTAAGGCAATGGTGTCACAGACATTGTGTGAGTAACCAACTCACTGGTTGACTTAAGGCCCACTCCATGAGATGGAACCCATACATGAAACTAATTGGGTGGCCAAGAACCAGAGTCTAGACAGCCCAGAGAACCTAGGGTAAAGTCAAATACAACTGGTTAAAAAAAAAAGTAACAATAAAATGACTCCTAATGATTTTTTGCTATATCATAAATTGGTGCCTTATTTAGCCATCATCAGAGAGGCTTCCTCCAGCAGATGGGAACAATAAAGAGATCACAGCAAGACATTATGTCTCGTCTCTCCAGACTTTGGATGGCACAGCTATAAATGAGATGTCTCCATCAAATCCCTCCCCTCAGAGCTCTTGGAATCCCATGGAAGAGAAGGCGAGAGTGGGAGAGACAGAGGGGATGGAGGACACCAGAACAAGGCACTCTAAATCAACTGAGCAAAGCTCATATGAACTCACAGAGACTAAAGCAGAAAGCACAAGGTCTACAGGGGTCTGCACTAGGTCCTCTGCATATATACTCTAGCTTTCAGTTTAGTACTTTTATAGGACTCTTGAATGTGTGAATGAGTGGGTCTCTGATTCTTGTGCCTTCTTTGGAGGCTCTTTTCCTTCTGTTGGTTTGCCTTGCTCAGCTTCATTTTATCTTATATTTTATTTTGCTATGTTTTGTTGTTATCCTAAAAGTCTGTTCTTTTCTAATGAGAGACAGAAATAGAATAGATCCAGATGGGAGAGGAGGTGGGAAAGAACTTGGAGGAGTGTGTGGGGGTGTGTGTGTGGGGGGGTGTATTCAGATTATACTGCATGAGAAGAGTCTGTTTAATAAAAGGGAGAAATAAAAGATTTCCACCATTTGGGTGGGTGAGATAGCTCAGCAGGTGTGTTTCCAACAGCCCTGAGGCCTTGAAACCTGAAGATCCATCCAAGGGACTAGCAGTAGGGAAGGAGAAAAATGATTCCTCCAAGTTGTCCTCAGACCTCCACATGCATGCCATGATACATGACTCACATGCACACACTCAAACTCATGCACACAAACACACACACACACACACACACACACACACACACACACACACACACACACACACAGAGTAAATATAAATAAATAAATGGAAAGGGAGAAGCATGTATTAAAAATGCTTCCATCATAAATATATCTCAACACTGTAGATCCCTGAAGTAACCCCCCTCCCAACTCTACACACAAGAGACTTGTCCACACCCTAACCCCAGAATCTTCAGAAAGGTTATGTTACATGGTAAAGTGGAATTAAAGGGACAGAATTAAAGTGGCTGATATGCTGACCTTGAGGTGGAGGGATAGTAGTGTGGTATCTGAGTAGATCGAATGTAATCACAGATTCTTGCAGGCTGCAAGAATATATCATAGAGATTCAGCTGTGTATTAAAGCTATACCTTGACCGGCCAAAGGTCTGTCAAGAGGCAAGCCATTTATTATGAATATTTGGTGCTATCCAGCCTTTAATATTCCAGCTGTCTTCTACTATGAAATTCAAGCATGGCCAAATATTTTCAGACCCGCTGAACTTCTAGGTAACTTCCCTGCAGGAGCCAGTACCTGGGTAAGGTCATGTAAGCTAAGACAAGCTGGCCTGGCTGAAACGCATAGCTTTGCTTCTTGCAAATGAAGCTCAGACCATGCCCCTGACCCAAGGCCTAGTGGCTCTTCAGAGCAACTGACTGGGAACAAAAGAGATTTTTACATATCAAGGTGAGAGGTAGAATAACATTCCTGAGGAGGCAGAGAACCACGTGCCCAGGGACAAAAGGGCAGGCATTTTTCTGCAGAAAGAGACAGAACATCATCGCAGGAGAGAGAAGAGAAGATGACAGAGTTTCCGTAGAGGATAAGCAGATCTTGTGTAGAGTTTTCTGAGAGTCAGGAGTAGAGAGTAGCAGAGATGGAGAAAAAGGACACAGAGGACAAGGATGAGGCTGGAAGCATAGGAATTAGTCATTAGCAGGACTATGAGCTAGGGAACTGGATGGAACTGTAGTTATGGAGACAGGATTTCATCCCAGAGAAATAAAGTAGTCTGATATAGAGCTTGATATGTCCAGAGTTGTTCCTGCCCTGAACGCTTGATGGAGCTATAGCTGTATTGATAGAACTTTGTCTTAGAGGAATAAAATTAACAGACATAAGATTTCTTCCTTCAGCTATCCCACATCGAAAGTAGTTAATCCCCCGGGACCCTAGGTACTCCATAACAGATCCTTCAATGTGGAAGAGAGAGGCAGGAGAAGTAATGGATATAATAACCAACTGGCATTATTGTTGGCTTTGAGGGTATAAGGGGGCCATGAGCCAAGGAATGCAAGAAGCCTCCATAAACTAAGAAGATGGGAAAGATTCCATTCCAGAAACGAACATAGCCTTGGTGACTCCTTGATTTTGGTCAAGTTATACTCATCTCGTACTTCTGAACCCCATAGCTGATGAGATCATCAATATGTGTTATTTCAGCTACTAAATTCATGGTGATTTGTTACTGCAGCAAGAAGAAATGAATGTAATATGCAATTCTCATTTTGCATTCTCATTACAAACTGATATAGAAACGTTAGAGTTATGGTTTGAATGTAAAATGCTCCCTTATCCTGCAGACTGTTTCAACACTTGGATAATCGCTGGTAATGCTCTTTTTAGGTGCTGTATAAAGTCTAGGTGGTAGTGCTTAGCTGGAGGAAGTAGACAGCTAGAGTAAAGGGCTTGGAGTGTATATCTTGGCTTGCTTCCTATCCTTTCTCATACTCATGTCGGCACAGTCCTGAGTCTCTCCTTCAGCCATGACTGACAGTTTCAAACCCTAAGCCGAAATAATTCCTCTGCCCTAAAATTGCTTCTTGTTGGGTGTAACATTAATCCAGTTTGAAATTTCTGAAGCTCACACAGCTAATGAGCCTGCCTCGTGTGTGTGTACGGGCACACGCCTGAGTGTGTGCGTGCATGCCTGCACATAAGCCTGACCACTGCAAAGGTTTTGCCTGGGAGTTCCTGTTGAGGAAATTGCCCTCCCCTTAACAGTTTGAGCACGATGCACTGCTGTCTTTGCAAGGAGCCGCAGTCCCAAACCAGGAAGTCTGGTCAGCTGTGCAGGCGTGTTTCGGTTCCAAGCCTGGGCACTTTCACCACCACCACCACCACCACCACCACCACCACCACCACCACCACCACCACCACCACCCCACCCCACCCCACCCCACCCCACCCCACCCCACCCCCGATTTTATAACCTGAGGCCCTGGGCAGAGTGCTTTGGGGGCTTCTGCCAATCCTCCTCACGAAGAATTCAAAGGAGGAACTTTGAAAACACTTTTTCTACTTAGTCCCTTATAAATGCGTTTTTGGAAACACCACGAATGAAAGCTAGGTGTCTGGCTTAGCTCATAAGAACACAAATGGCCGTTGGTAGAGCTGACTTGTACAGTACCCCCGCGAGCATCTGGGCTCCCCAAGCAGCTACTCTGAACAGTGAGTCCATCCTAGCACCGACGCTAACCTACCCTCTGCCTGTGCACAGTTGCACTGGGGAAGTGGAACTGAGGAAGCCAGTACCAGTTCTGTTTTTAGTGTCTTGCTTATACCGTCGCAGTGCGTGATTAAAGGCTAGACCCTTTTATATACAGCTTTTTTGTCAGGTGCTCTAACTCCAGATAGCTCAGCCTTCTTCCTTGATTCTGCCGTGATCCTGGCAACAGCTAACTGTAAAAGCTGAAACTAAGTTGAGGCCGGCTAGCGCCTACATCTGTACAACCAGCATGCTACTGTGCTCTTCTTCTGTGTTCAGTTGTAGTCTAAGGGCTGATCGTGGCAGCTTAGGCACAAATTGATTAATTAACTATATACTGGACAGGGAAATTCAACAATAGTTGGTGTGAGCTAGCTAGTGGGTGTCTATCTAAACTATCAGCTTCTCTGGGCCACATTGGATGAAGAATTAGCATAGGGCTGGAGAGATGGCTCAGTGATTAAGAGCACTGGCTGCTCTTCCAGAGGACTGGGAAGAGCAGCCTCAGCCCCTACATAGCAGCTCACAACTGTTTGTAACTCTGGTACCAAGGAGACCTGATGTTCTCTTTTGACCACCATGGGCACTGCATGCATGTTTTGCCTCTACATACATGCAGTCAAAATACTATACATATAAAATAAATGCACAATCTTTTAAATAAATAAAAAGAATTGTCTTGAACCACACATTAAATATACAAATACCAAAAGTTGATGAGCAAAAATGAACAAATCAAGGTCTGTGTATAATTTTTGTGATAGTTGCCACACAAATAAGAAGAAAAAGTCTTCACATAGTAATTCTAATTATACAATGCCTTGTTAGAGTCTTTTTAAACTATGGACCAGATCCCAAGTATCACTAAAAGGAAAATGGGCATTATTACAAAGAAAAATGGGTCACAGGCCATGGAGAAGTCAAGGTGGCACTGACCAGGTTGCTTCATTCCTCCTGGATGCTTTTATTGTACTGGAGGGTGTTAAGTAGACTGCTGGGGGATGGCGAGAAGTTGTGAACCTTGTCAGCTATAAGAATGATCAATGTGGCAAGATCACGCCCTGGATACAATAGTAGCACATACGTCAGGGGGTAACCAATACTTTCTGATTGGATTTAAAGCCCATGCCACAGGAGGAATCACATATCTGGTACTGTAAATCTGGCCAAGAACCCATGGTTGGGGTGCTCACAGGCCCCAGGAATGAACCTACTACTATTATTTTGCTAAATGGTAATGTGGGGATTTATCAAGGCAACTCCACGTAGTTAAAAAGGAAGTTTATTTTGGGGTAACTTACAGCCAGTAAAGGGATTGGTTACAGGATCAGGGAGACGTGAGGTGCAGTCCAGCAGGGTTCTCTGGAAAACTCTGACTCGGTCTGTCTTCCAGCATCCAGGATCACCAGGAACCAAGACGTCCGGCACATCCAGATCTCAGGTCTTAAGGGCTCCCATCTTGGCCCCACCCCAGGGGCACGTTATAGGTAGGTGTGGCAGTTACCTGAAGCCTCACTAGGGGTAGTACTTCCACATCAACGCTGGAGCAGCTACCCACTACAAAATGGACACAGGATCAAACTGCCCTCTAACTTTGTGTCACTCTCTTCCCATTGGTCAGTGAAACTCTCACACCTTACCAGAAAAATTCTTTGTGCGGTGGCTGGTGGTTAACATGGTAACTCACAATGGGTCAGAGTGCAGAGCAGAATATCTGTATCACATCCCCTCATGACAAGGTTCAAGGAATGTCAGAATGAGATAGAAAGATTGTAAGAGCCAGAGGTCAGGGAGGGCTGGAGCAGAATTGCCAGGATCCCTGCACTCACAGATGCCTGTACAAGACCAAGCAGATCAGCATTCTAACATGGGTGAGAAAGGAATTTGTGAGCACCCCTAACTAAGGTGCTACTGACAGTTGGTGGTTCTAGAATGAAGAGTCAGGTTTTCTTTAAGTACATGAACCTTGACAAATGGTCATGCTCCAGTGGATGGTCCCTCACCCAGGAGAAGATGGTTGTGGTGAGTCTACAACAACAAGAAGATGCGAAGCTAGGACAAGGGAGGTAGAGTGGGTCTGAGAAGTTAGGGGGAGGAATAATGGTGGATATAATCAAATACATTGTATGAAATTCTCAAAAAATAATAAAAATATTTTTTAAAGAAAAGATAAAATGAGTGGGGTATTTTATATTTGAGAAATAAATGCATCAATAGTTGTTTTTAAATTCTTTATTATACTTTATTTATTTAGATAGTGGGGCACATGTACCACTGTGTGTGTGTGTGTGTGTGTGTGTGTGTGTGTGTGTGTGTGTGTGTGTGTGTGTGAAGGCCAGAAGGCAGCTTGTAGGAATCAGTATCTTCCTTCCACTGTGTGAGCCAGATCAAACACAGGTTTGGGTTTGGTTGCAAGAGACTTTTGGGTTGATAGGAGGAGCTGCAATTCTGAGTGAGTTCTCAAGTGCTCATTGGATGATTTGGTTCTAATTTTACTCTCTTTGCATGTGTATGGTTTGTATGAACAGGAACATGCATGCTTACATGTACACAGGCACGTGTGTGCAGGTGAATATGTGTGTTTGTGGGACAGAGAATGGAGCTAGGTGGTTTCCTTGTTCTCTCCATCTTATGTATTGAGACAGTGTCTCTCACTTGAACCCAGAGCTCACCAATTCAGCTAGTCTAGCTAGTCAGCTTTCTTCAACTTATCTCTTTTTCCCCCAGGATGACATTGCAGGCAGGCTGCCAGACCCACACAGCATATGTGGGTGATAGGGACCCAGGCCAGAAGAGAGAGTTGGATCCCCTGGAACTGGAATGACAATGGGTTGTAAGCCACCATGTGGGTGCTGGGAATCAAGCAAAAGCAGCCAGTGCTCTTAACTGCTGAGCCATGTCTCTAGCCTCTACAGGCAACACCTTATGGCGCTACTTACCCTGAACTTGGAAGATAAACACTGGAAGTTGCACACCACCCTGAAATGGAAGCCATACACCAGCCTAAATAGTGAGCATATATGTACATTTTGTTTTGTATATCATTGTTCATACTCAAGAACCACACAATTGGGTAACCAAAAAATGCAAAACAAAAAACAAAAACAAAACAAAACAACCCAAAAACCAAAAAACAAAAACAAAAACCTTTTCTCCTAATGTTTTAAGTAAGTTTGTGCTTCTTCATTGGGCTCCATCCATAGCTACCCAGAGTTAGAGCTATCAGATGAAAGTAGAGGAAGAATGAAGGATGCCTTCTCCGTGTGGGTGAGGGCAGATTAGGATGAGGTGGCAGCCGTGGCGATGGAGAAGCAGAGCTGTCCCTGGCTGAAGGGCCAGCACTCCTGATGAAGTGACTGTTGGCGACAGCATCATGATGGCCACTGTGGGCAGAATTTTGGCATTTGACTCTATTTCTAGGTATCGGGAGATATGTTTTATACAGGGACACTGTACAAATGCCACTCAAGAGCGCATCCCCATTTCTGCAGTAAGCTTCTATCCATAAAGTCAGATATTGTAACTCCCTTGAGAAAAATGTAGAGCTAAAAATGAGCCATCAATTAAGATGGCCACATGGACACACAACAATCTCCAAATCAAGAAAACTCCAGAGTGTCAGGATTCTCAAGGAATAACAAGAACCGAGAAAACTAATAATTTGAATTTGCTAATTAAAAATACGAGACCCATGAAGCTGCCACACAGGCTTATTTTACCACATTTATCATTTCCACCTAATGTTTAATCAACAACCTTATCAATTTATTTTTCTCCACACTCAGAGAAAAATTTAAGAATTCAGTTAGGCCGGCTATTTGCCTTGAACAAAACCCCTTGCTCCGCACTCACACGCTCCCCTTTAAACCTCATTACTCTTTGACAGTTCCATGTAAGTAGATGATGTACTTGGTATTTTACCAGCTCTGCTCTCTCATCCACGCTCACTGAACCCACTTCTTCCTAACAAGTCCGATGTTTGTATCTTGTGTTTGTTCTGTTTTTCTTTCTTGTGCCTCTCCTAGTTGAGAGTTGCTAGAATAAGCACGGATGGAGTTATTTACTGGAGCATGGACACCTTATCAGTGACTATACCACTAATAAAAGTGACCCCCCCTCCCGCTATTGACCATTAGTGTCAGTAGCTCTTCAAGAAGGGGTGGAGTCTCATGAGCCCCATTCCCGTCTGTGATGGAATGCTGACCGGCCCCATATTGTGCAGGTCTTATTGCACTGATACATGTCCAGGTTAATTATCTACCATAGTGTACAGCTTTAGACACTGCTTGAAATGAAATTTACCAAGTCCACAGTCCCTAAACCAATGTTAAATACACAGGAAACACTGAAGGGAAGCTACTGAACTGATTTGAGAAGCAGCTGTGTATCTGATCCCCCCTAGGACCACCATCCCTCCATTTCTGCCCACTAGACTCAGTCCTCTCAGACAGGCATACACCAATAATCGTCAGACACTCAGTTCAGAGTCATGCTGTTCAAAACAATGGATGTCACCGTCACTGGGCAGTGGTGGCACATGCCTTTAATCCCAGCACTTAGGAGGTGAGGAATGTGGACCTCTGGGTTCAAGGACAGCCTGGTCTAGAGAATGAGTTCCAGGACAATCAGGGCCACACAGAGAAACCCTGTCTTGAAAAACCAAAAATGAAAAAAAGAAAAGGAAAAGAAACACTGGAAGTGTGATGAATGTACAACACACTTCCAAATACCAGGCATGCTTAAAATTGAACATTTTTATAAAGATAATAAAAGTTAATGACTAGCCATGATGTATGATCTGACAATACATCTGTTCCTTCTCATTTGGAGATGATAGAATACCGACCCTGTGTACTGTGGCCTAGCGGGACAAAAGAAACCTAGTTCTATTAATCAGGCCTAACTACCAGCTTATGGAGTTACAGCCTCTCAACAGGCTTGTTGTACAGGACTTCTAACAAGCTGCAGGTGGTTTTATAAAAGTCTTTTTAAAAACCAGCCATGTCAAAAAGAGACAGTGTGGCGTATGGGAACACCTGCTGCACTAAGAATTTAAAAGTCTAGGTTTCAAACTCCAGCTTAGCAGCAAATATATCTGAAGCCTTAAGCAAGTCACTACCTAACTGGCTCCAATTTTCTCATTTGTAAAATCAAAGGCCTTACTATAAACTAAAGTGATGCCATTCAGCAGCAGACCAGACTGGCAGGCCAATAACCACAACATGAACCTAGTACCTCAAAGAATACCAGGAACAATCTAATAGAAATCTTCCCACATTAAAAATAGCTTCCACCACAGAAGGAAACTGGAAATTCTCTTACTGCTGTTAAACCTAGGAGAGAACTGTGTTGCCCAGTAGCTGTGAAGCACACATACAGGAACGTGTTTCAGACAAGAAAAAAAAATTCACTACTAAAACAAGAGTGCCTTAAATCATGCTGAAAATAGATAAACATTTAATATTGGCAAACAGTTGCTGATAAAGATAGTTATATACACACTCTCCAACTGGCAAAATGTTGCATTTCAAGGGCTTAGGAGTCCATTTCTAGAAACCATAAATGGAGATGGGGCTTCTCATTTAGCTCACAAGAGAACAAATGACCCTTAGTACAGCAAATGCTAAAACTCTGAGTCCTACAAATAGGCTTATATCATAAAAAAGACAAGTTTTTCTGTAACTTTCAAAGTATTTTATAAACTTTCTAAGTTAGTAGACGGAATGTTAGGTTTTATTATGGTATTCTTAAATGTATATATTCTATTCAACTCCCTCCCACACTGACCTCCACATTCCCTCTGTGACCCCTTCGGCTGGTCCCTTTTCCTCCCGTCAAGTAGTCTGCACCCCTCTGTCTTCAATCACTTTCACTCCACAACCTTCTCGGTTAATCTCCTCCCCTAAGATCTCTTCCTTCCCTCTCATGATCCCCTTTCTTCTTCATGACCCACATATATACATATATATGGATACACACACACACACACACACACACAAATTTAAAACTACATCCTTCACATGAGAAAAAATGCAGTATTTGTTTTTATAAATCTGACTTATTTTGTTTAATTCAGTTATCTCTAGTTTCATGCATTTTTTTCTGAAAATATTATTCACTTTTCTCATTTTTTTCTGAGTGTCACACTTTATTCTACTTAGAGTAATTAAGAACTTTTCTCCCATATTTCTCTCATGACTTGGGGAAGACTTATCATAAATAAAATAAGCTATGCTCAGCTTCCTATTCTGCTTTTTAAAAAAATTATTATTTAAAACAATTTTTAAATTTAAATATATTTTGATCATATTCTTCCCCTCCCCCAAGTCCTCCCAGATCCCCTCACCCTCTATAACCACCCAATTTGAAGTTCTTCCTCAAAAAATAAAAACCCAATGCAACAACAAACCTATATGCCCAAATCAAGAAAACAACATAAAACAAACACCCCAAAACAAAACCAAAAGACCAAAAAACTGTAACCAAATAAACACACACAAATAAAAACAACAACAAAAAACAAACAAACAAAAACCCCAAACAAAACAAAACAAAACAAAAACCCATTATTTATTGATCAACTATTCCTGAACATTAGGTCTGTCCTAGATTGGTTGATACATTCAGTGTCACTCCATTGAAGAAAAATGATTTCCCCTCTACCAGCAGGAATAAATGACAATTCAGTTGTTAACCTTTACCCTAGTGCCTAGGTTTTCATTCATTCATTCATTCATTCATTCATTCATTCATTCATTCACTTTTTAAACATAACAAAATAAAATATAATAAAGTAAAACAAAAACTATCACATCATAGTTGGACAGAAAAAAAAGAGCTCCAAGAGAAGGCACAAAAATCAGAGAACCACTCATTCCCACACTCAGGAATCTCATAAAAATATTAAACTGAAAGCCATAGTGTATATATATATATATATATGCAGAAGGTCTGGTGCAGACCCGTGCAGGCCCTGTGCTTGCTGCCTCAGTCTCTGTGAGTTCCTATGAGATCTGCTCATGTTGATTTAGAGGGTCTTTTTTGCTCGGTGTCCTCCAGCCCCTCTAGCTCTTACACTCTTTCTACATCCTCTTCTTCAGGACTCTCTGAGCTCTGAGAGGACTAATTCAGGGCTGAGTGTTCCAAAGTCTCTAACTCTCTGAGGAACATCTGTCTGTCTCTGGGTTTCGTTATTTGATCCCATCTGTATAGGAGGAAGCTCCTCTGATGATGGCTAAACAAAAGGCACTGATCTATGTATGAGTATAGCACAATATCATTAAGAGTCATTTTATCACTACATTCTTGTTCTCTCTGTTTCTCTCTCTATCTCTCCCTCCCTCCCCCTCCCTCCCTTACCCCTTCTCTTCCTCAGATCAATATTCTTTGTTTTTACCTTAGGTCCCAGGGCTATCTATTCTCAGGTTCTTGGTCACCCAAGCACTGTCATGTATGGGTTCCATCTTGTGGAGTGGGCGTTAAGTCAATTCAGATATTGGTTGGTGACTCCCACAGGCTTTGTCCCACCATTGCCCTAGCATATTCTGTAGGCAGGACACCATTGTAGATAAAGGGGTTGAGGCTGGCTTGGTGTTTATGTTTCCCTTTTGATAGCATGGAGAGTACCTTCATGTACCAAAGATGTTGGATCATAAGTGAAGGCTTTATATAAGCACCAGCTCAACTTCTCCATCTTCAATGAGTTGTGTAGGTGTTGTCTTTAGCAACAGGCCCTTGCTGTGGGTTTGTGGAGAGCAACCTTTTGTCTTGGCAACAGCCTGGGTTGTTTGGACATTCCCATTGGGCCCCTTTGGTCAACAAGTCAATTAGATGTAACCCAATCCAGTACTGGAAACTTCATTTGGTGACCAGTGATGTCCAGTTGGGATTCTCTCTCCCTCATTATTTGGTGATTTCATTCAGATCACCTTCATGTATGTATATGTTTTAGGAAGTTTCCACTGTATTAGGTTTCCATACTGCCCCTCAAATGTCCTTACTTTCAGCTCTCTCTCCCTATATTTCCTCCTCCTATCTCCTCACCCCTCCCAGTCCTGACTGGATCCTCCCATTTCTGACCTCTCCCATCTATCCACAAATATCTATTTCCCTAACAAGATGTATCTGTTCCCTCTAGAGCCTTACTCTATACCTACTCTCTGTAGTTCTGTGGATTGTAGCATAGTTATCATTGATTTAATAGCTAGTATCCACATATAAGCAAATATATACCATACCTATCTTTCTGGGTCTGGGATACCTCACTCAGAATTTCCATCCATTTGCCTACAAATTTCATGATGTCATTTTTTAAATGTCTAAGTAACACTCCATTTGATAAATGTACCACATTTTCTTTATTCATTTCTCTGTTTAGTGACATCTCTAGGTTACTCCCAATTTCTGGCTGTTATGAATAGAGCAGCAATGAATATGATTTGTGTCTCTGTGGTAGGATGAAGCATCATTTTAGTAATATGCCCAAGAGTAGTATCACTGGATCTTGGAATAATAGATTGATTATCATCTTCCTGAAGAACCATCACATTGATTTCCATAGTGGCTCTATAAGTTTGCACTCCCACCAGCAATATGTGAGTGTTTCTCTTACTCCACATCCTTCCTAGGGTGAGCTGTCACTTGTTTTGTTGATTTTAGCCATTCTGACAAGTATAAAATGAAATCGTAAAGTAGTTTTGACCTGTATTTCCCCGATAGCTAAGGATGCTGGACATAAGTGTTTCTCAGTCATTTCCTCTATTGATTCTCTTTAGATATGTACCAAATTATTTAACTGGGTTGTTTTCTTTGCTTTGTTTTGTTTTGTTGTTGTTTTGTTTTTCGAGACAGGGTTTCTCTGTGTAATTTTGGTGCCTGTCCTGGATCTCGCTCTGTAAACCAGGCTGGCCTCGAACTCACAGAGATCTACCTGGCTCTGCCTCCCAAATGCTGGGATTAAAGGCGCAGGCCACAACCGCCTAGCTGGGTTGTTTTCTTGATATCTAGTTTCTTAAGTATTTTCGATAAATAATATGGTGATTTGAAATAAAATGGCCTCCATAAGTTCATATATTTGAACGTTTGGTCCTGTTAGTGAACTTTTTATGAAGGATTAGAATGTGTGGCTTTGTTGGTGTAGGTGTGGCCTTGTTAGAGTGGATGTGAACTTGTTGAAGGTATGTCGCTAGAGGTTGGCTTTGAGGCTTATGCCTCTATCTTGAAGTGTTTTTCCTATGTTTTCCTCTGATAGTTTCAGAGTAACAGATATTACAAAAGGTCTTTTATCTATGTTGAATTGGTTTTCCTTAGGATGAGACATCCGAATTTAATTTCACTCTTTTACTTCTGGATATCCAGCTTTCCTGGGACCAATATCTGAAGTGGCTATTGAGATCAGGTATTGTAATACCCCCAGCATTATTCTTTCTGTTTAGGATTGTTTGGGGGGTATTTAGGGTCTCCTGTGCTTACATATGAATTTTGGGATTGTTTTATATAATTTTGTGAAAAACATCATTGGAATTTTTACAGGAATTGCACTGAATCTGTAGATCACTTTGAGTAACAACCAAGTATTACCTACCATATTAATCCTGCCAACCCAGAAGCATGGAAGTTCTTCCCATCTTCTAGCATTTCCTTTCATTTCTTTCTTTGGACTCTTAAATTTTTCATTGTAGGGGTCTTTTATTTCCTTGGTTAAGTTTATTCCAAGGTTATTTGTTTGCTTATTTGAAGTTACTGTGAATGGAGTTTTTTTCCTGACTTCTTTCTTGGCAAGTCCATTACTGCTATAAAGACAGGCTGTTGACATTTTGTGCTTATTTTGTCTCCTGATACTTTGCTGAAGGCATCAGACCCAAGACTTCTTTGTTGGAATTGTTAGGATCTTTTTAGTATTCTAGCATCTACAAATAGGGATTGTTGTGATAAAACACCATGATCAAGGCAACTTATAAAAGATAGCATTTAATTTGGCTTGTGGTTTCTAATTTGTCATTAGAGTCCATGATGGCAGAGTGAAGGAACAGCTGAGAATTCACATCTTGATCCACAACATGAAACCTCAAAGCCTGCCCCCAGTTACACATCTCCACCAACAAAGCACACCTCCTGATCCTTCCCAAACAGTTCCAACTGGGGACCAAGTAGTCTAATATACAAGCCTATTGGGGCCATTATTTTCATTCAAATCACCAGAAACTTTGACTTCCTCCTTCCTAAACATAACTCCTATTTTCTCTTTCTTGTTACTCTAGCTAAGATTTTGAATACTATTCTAAAGAGCACTGAGAGTAGGCATCCTTGTCTCATTCTTGATTTTAGGGGAAATGTTTTCACCTTTTCCCCATTTAATACAATGCTGGCTGTAGGATGTCATATATAGGTTGTATCATATTGAGATATAATCCTTCTATTCTTAACTTCTTTAGGACTTTTATCATGAAGGGATACTTTGTCAATGGCCTTTTCTGCTATTTGTTATGTTACATTTATTTATTGACATATTTGAAAACAATCTTGAACTCTGAATGAAAATATTTTGGTCTGGTGAATTTTTTAATATATTTTAAAATTCAATTTGTAGGTATTTTATTGAGCATTTTGTGTCTGTCAGAGAAAATGGTCAGTGATTTTCTTTGTTGTTATGGTTGTGTCCTTATCTAGTTTGCGTATCAAAATAATACTGGTTTTATAGAACGGGTTTGTTAATGTTCCTTCTTCTATTTCATGGGACAGTTTGAGGAGCACTGCTGTTAGATATTTCTTAAGGAGTTGGTAAAATCTGGTGTGAATCTGTCCAGTCCTAGGCTCAACTCTGCACCTAGGCAATTAATTTCTTAAGTGTTTACATTAGACATATATCTATCGTATCTCTCTTTTCCCCTTCAAGAGTGAAAACACTAAGAGTAATCAGGCCTTTCGCCTAGCCCTGGTAGCCACACTACACCAGCTGACCGCGTAACCACCTGTCCGGCAGAAGCGTGTTCTAAAGAGGATACTGGGCTCCTTCTTTGGCTATCAGATTACTGAAAGAATGGACTCCAAGAAATTACAATGTCCCTGGGAATCTCCTGTTGGAAGAAGGGGCCAAAGGCCTAGAGACATCCAGAGAAAGAATCTGTCTCCTGGAGAAAGATTTACAATCTGTTAAGTGACTCTGCAGAAGACTGTTAAAGGAGAGACTTAGAGCTGGGATGGTGGGAAAGGGACCACACTTTGGCCAGACTGCTTAGTTATTAATATTTCTTACTTTCGATTTAAACCATAACCTTATATTAAGGCCCCAGAGATAAACTTGGAGGTTACTACAACTTTTTGATCTCCTTCTTACTATAATTTCGTCTATTTTAATTGGTTTGTTGAGAGCAGGTGGCTGAAATTGGTTTGTTGGAGTTCACTTGTGACCTCCAAGTTCAGGAACAATTGGTAACTGAAATAGCTAAGTGACTAATGAGTGGGTACCATACACAGCACAGATACTCAGAATAAGTGTTCACCTTCAGATGAGACAGTGCAGAATGGTACAGTATTTTATCACGCAATATGGACAGTCAATTAAAAATCTATGAATTATTTACTTCTGGAACAAATTCCATTTAATAATTGTGGACTAGAGTAAACCATAGGAGACTGAAACCATGAAAAGTGATGGCTCAGCAGTTAAGAGCACTTGCTGCTCTTCCAGAGAACCTGGGTTCAATTCCCAGCATCCACATGGTACCTCACAACCATCTCTAACTCCAGTCCAATGGAAATCTGAATGCTCTCTTCTGGCCTGTGAGGATACTAGAAAGTATGTGGTGCATGAATAGATATGCAAGCAGTCAAAACATCCATATATATCAAAATAAATATTTTAAGGCAAAATATACTTGGCCCATTGACCAATATGTCCTATTGCATATAGAAATAAAATGGTCAGGGACAGCTCATAGTTACTTAAACTGTATGAGGCTCCAGATTTGATTCTCATCAACACCAAATAACAAAAACTAATAGAATAGAATTGTTGGGGAATATTATATTAAGGTGTATTTCTTTTGTTCTTGTTGCATTTGTTTTAATTCTGTAATACTTTGCCTGTCTAAAACACCTGATACTCTAACAAAGAACTGAATGGCCAAGAGCAAGGCAGGAGAAAGGATAGACAGGGGTGACCAGCAGAAAGAATACATAGGAGAAATCTGGGAGAAGAGAGATCTAGAAGCACAGGAAGGAGGAGGATGCAAGGGGCCAGCCACTCAGCTACACAACCAGTAACAGAGCAAGCAAGAAAGAAAGATAAACAGAAATAGAAAGAGGTAAAAGCACAGAGGCAAAAGGTAGATGGGACAATTTAAGGAAAGCTGGCAAGAAACAAGCCAAGCTAAGGCCAGGCATTCATAAGAATAAGCCTCCATGTGTGGTTTATTTGGGAGCTGGGTGGTGGGTCTCCCCAAAGAGCAAAAAATAACCAACAACATAGAATAGAACAGATCAGAACAGAACAGAACAGAGTAGAGAGTAGAGTAGAGTAGAGTAGAGTAGAGTAGAGGTAGAGGTAGAGTAGAATAATAGAATAGAATAGAATAGAATAGAATAGAATAGAATAGAATAGAAGTCTCTACATGAGGAAAAAAATTCTATTTGTTTCTAGAAATTACCAAACATATCTTCATAAAATGCTGTCATGTCATATAGATGGCTAAAAAAATCATTTCCAAAGGAAGTGGAGAGACAGTTCAGTGGTGAAGAGCACTTGTTGATCTTCTAGAGGACTCAGACTCAATACCAGAACCTATATGGTGGCTCACAACCATCTGCAATTCCAGGCCCAGGGGATCCAATGCTGTCTTTTGGCCACTACATGCACCAGGCATGCACACAGTGCACAGGCACCAGGCACACACACTGTGCACAGGCATACATGCAGGCAAAACACTCACACACTGAATGACCTTTTACAAATTTACTTCCAAAGTTTTAACTATAAGTTAAGATCATCAAGCATTCTACTTAATTTTTGGGAATTAACTGATAGGCAATGGAAGAAAGACATTTAAAAAAAAAAACAAAACTATGGTTTTGTTGTGAAATTTTGTCCTGAAATAATTATATAATATACACACATGAAGTCAACTTAATCTCAAAAGATACACACAATTTAAATGAACTCTGTAAGGCAAACCCAAGTCAAATTATCCAAGATAATGTATTGAATAAACAGTCCTATACAGCTGAACTGAAGAATAAAACTTGAATTTAAGATATAAATCATTAATTAATTCAGGCTTCCTTGACAATGAGAACAACTGCCTGGTCCTTCCTGAGTCTTTGAAGTATCTATCATCAGCACAGCTCTTCACTCAAGATTCATCATGAAGAGATAAAATGGTCCAAACTGTAAAAATAAATAAAAATAAAAATAAACACTGGTGTGATGAATTCTAAAATTGCTAAAATGGGTTATGGCCAATGCTTGGTCTATCAAACCTATAATCTTGGGCAGACAATAGTTAAGTACATTTCTAACCTGGTGGGTTGTTTCACCTTTAGTGCACATTTTGTGATTATCTAGCAACTTTCTTGTGCAAGAAGCTTCATGCTACAACAGCAACAGAAGTTATTTAGAATTCCCCCCTGAACTGTGATAGAGTCATCATTTCACAGCTACTTATTATAACACAGCTAATTATTATAAATATGTCTCTGAGCAAAGCTCACTCACCTGGTATCTTAGTTTGGATTTTACTGCTGTGAAGAGACACCATGACCACAGCAACTCTTATAAAGGAAAACATTAAATTGGGGATGGTTTACAGTTCAGAGGTGGCGTGCAGGCATGGTGTTGGAGAAGGAGTTGAGAGTTTTACATCTTGATTAGCAGGCAGCAGAAGCAACTGTGTGTCACACTGGGCATAGCCTGAGCATTTATGAGACCTCAAAGCCTGTCTCCACAGTGACACACTTCTGCCAACAAGACCACACCTCCTAACAGTGCCACTCCCTATGTGCCAAGCATTTAAACACATGAAGTCTATGGGAACTATATCTATTCAAAACACCACACCTGGATTGCCCAAATCAGAGGCATTATAAACACACACACACACACACACACACACACACACACACACACACACACACACACACACACACAATATTCCTGTAAACAACATGAGTTGATACCTATCTTCATTGAGTCAAGAATCTGGGTTGAGGAGAGGGCTCAGTGGTTAAAATGCTTGCTATACAAGCCTGATAACCTAAGTCTAACCCCCAGATTGCACAAGGGGACAGAACCAATTCCCAAAAGTTGTCCTCTAACCTCTGACCTCTGCATATGCACATGTGTACATATACATCATTCATATAGACATCTGCAATAAATATTAATTTTTTAATTTAGAAATTTTAAAATAGAAAATTTAAAAGAGGAATTATTACAGAAGTCAAGCAGAGCTCCTAAACATCAGGAGAGTTGCAGAGGATATAAGACTCCAGGATATAATGGGAAGGTTGGAGGGCTTGTCTAGAGGCTTTTTATAGGACTTATTGCAGAAATTGAACAGACGCCTTCCACTGAGAGGCTGATTAATTCCGTGGGCATACTATATGCCAAACCAATGCAGGTCCGCATGGTACTGACATGTCCCCTTAGCCTAACCAGGGAGATGACCATGCAGCTCACCCAGTAGCATATCCATCTCTGGTTCGCCCCTTCACTGATAACCCTAGCTGTTGTCAGTGGCTGGCCTTGCAGGTGTTGCTGGTCCTCAACCTTGGCAAGTCTGCCAGCTGTTAATTAGACTAGAAGTCAACTTGGATTTACCCTTGTGTACACTGCTCTTACCATTACTACCAAGGAGGAGCTGCAGGTTTTGTTTGTTTGTTTGTTTGTTTTGGTTACTTTGTATGTAGCTCTACCTGCAGGACACTCTAAGGTGGTCTCCTTCCTGAAATGGGTAAAGGCTTTTTAGAAGCCATGTCTGCCAACCATTGAGGGTATAAGAAAGGCAACATCTCCCCTATGTCTCTCAAGAGGGGCTTCACGGGAAACAGCTGGATGCTGCCAAGGGCTTGGTTTTCTGACAGCCCCACCCTTTTCTCACCTACTTAGCCAGCCAGGCTCTCGCACTCATGGACCCCCACAGCAGTCCCAAACTCACCATTTCAGCCCTAATACTCCATAAGACGTTTTTACCGTAACACCATCGCACCCTGTATAGAGCAGACTGATTCAGACACTGTTCAACTGTCTGTGTTGATGTTGAATGGTTCACTTTACTTTCGTCCAGCAAGTGTTAGTCTTTCCGGATATTCTCCATATTAGTCCCCTGAACTGCACCCTGTCACATCTTACATGTCTGCATTCACTGACTGCTGAGTGTCCTCACTTCACCTACTTCAGCAAGAGTACTATTCAACTGATAACTGAGTATGTTCCCTTGTTTGACTCCTGTGATGCTGACTTGTGAATTCCACACTAAGATCAAATAAGTCACACAGATACCAGTGCCTCCAAGTTTTAGTCAATCTCTCAGAATAGTGAGCTAAGAGGGAGAAATGATTAGACTATATCCAGCTTGTAATCCCACATAATTTGCAATTATAAAATCCCAATTTCATAAAGACAACAGTACCCTTATTTAGGATACAAACAACAGAACCCCAGTTTAAGAGCTCACCCCTGCAGCAGAGCAGCAGGAGAGCTGTGGTCAACTGCGGGTGGCCAGATGCTTAAACTATCCTGTTGTCATTTTTTATTCTTTTTTTGGGGGGGTCCCACCCAGCTCCCAAATAAATCACACACAGAGGTTTATTATTACTTATGAATGCCCAGCCTTGGCTTGGCTTAGTTTCCAGCCAGTTTTCCTTAACTTAACTTGTCCCATTTACCTTTTGCCTCTGGGCTCTTCCTGTTCTCTTATTCTTACTCTGTGGCTTGCTGTGTAGATGGGTGGCTCCTAGATCTCTCTCCTCCCAGATTTCTCCTTTATATATTCTTTCTGCCTGCCAGCCCCACCTATCCGTTCCCCTGCCTTGCTATTGGACGTTCAGCTTTTTATTAGACCATCAGGTGTTTTAGACAGGCAAAGTAACACAGCTTCATGGAGTTAAACAAATGCAACATGCCAGGTGGTGGTGGCGCACACCTTTAATCCCAGCACTCGGGAGGCAGAGCCAGACAGATCTCTATGAGTTCGAGGTCAGCCTGGTCTACAGAGCGAGATCCAGGACAGGCACCAAAACTACACATAGAAACTCTGTCTCGAAAAAACAAAATGCAACATAAACAAATGTAACACACTTTAAAATAACAGTCTACAACATTATTCCACACAGTAAATGCAGAGTTGTAAGGAATGAGTACTTCTACCTCATTTCTGGTTCCAACCAGAGCATCACGTAGAGACCACACCAGAGCTGTTGGTCTATGTCCTGGTGCTGAGAACTGCTGGATTTTAGAATCACAAAAGTCAGTTACAGTCTCAAAAGCTAGGTCTGTTACAATGTTCTTTTAACAAGGTAGTGGCCTTTTCTGTAATTAGAAAAAATAAAGTATTTGAATCTTAATTTTAGAGCTACTTGTAAGTTTAAGAAATTTCCTTTTAATGCAAAGTTATTTTCTTATATTAAAAAAATAAAAAAAGACCCCAAATGATACATTTTTTGTGTGAATTTTGGGTTTTAATTTACTCTCTCAAATATCACTGCGTAAATAACACTGGCTGCTCATGTGAGAAATGTGATGCCACCAGGTCTTTTATGTGTTCCCAGAGTTCAAGACATCAGAAACACCTACACCATCTCATCTGTATGTGTGTTCCTACCCCCCCTCAAGTCAGGCTACTACTACTCATGCTCTAACTGGGCCAGTGTGTCTTTTCCAAAATGCCCATCCACAGATATCACTTAAACATAGCATTTTAACCATATAAGCAAACTTAAGAAAACATTTCATATTTAAATTATAATCTGCACCTTATATTGCTTCTTCAAATGTGTCATCAAGCTTAGATCAAATAATGAAGAGAAATATAATAAATATATTTTAGTTTTATTTTCATTATAAATTAAGGCATAAGAAAAACTGATACCACACACTATATATACATGAAACTGAGCACAGAAAGATGCAAACAATTCATATAGTATAAGCTTTAATATATAAATTAGATGTCACTTTATCCAGTTAGTCACACCAGTCTAAATTTAACATCATATATCAAAATACTAAAAAGCTAATCAACAACAAAAAATAAAACCCATTGCAATATAGGTATAGTGTGGGAAAAATACATATTTGTGGCTTTACACAATCTAAATTAATCCATTCTATACAATAGTTTTCCAAAATATAAATGGTACTTTACATGCAATAGAACAAACCTGCCGGATGGCCTCCTATAATATGCAGAAAATACCCTTTAAACAAGACAGGTTCACAGCAAAGGTGGAATGTAGAAAAAGATTTTGCCTTAATACAGTTTTGGATAAGATTAAAGAAACTTTAAAAAAAAGTTTCTACTTCCAATTAGCATTTTTTAAAATGAAGTCTACTATGGTTCTAATTATATATTCTAATTATAACACAAACAGAGAAAAACAAAGCAGGGAAAAGAAATATAAAGTAGAAAACCCGATCCTTTATGAATTTTAAACAGAGCTCTGCCTGCGGGTTGCACTGAGGCTCCTTTTCTGTTGACAGTTCCCTAACAGACCCCTGGCACTCCGGCTTGCGCACCAGTGTCGGGTGAGTTCTCCAGACGTCATCATGCCATCGTATAACCATAGCTGCCACAATGCAGTGCCACGAGGAGTCTGTCCTTGAGGATTTCTTTACTTGGGTATTCAGGTAACTTGAGCATATTGATGCTTAAAAAAAAAAAAGAGCCCCATTAAACAGAGAATCTCTGACATTTCTCGTTGTTTTATCTAGCAGTAAAAACACTGCTCATAATTAACATAAAACCACTCTTTCAAATTTGCATTGAAATTGGAAAGCCCTGAAGTGGTATTTAAAAAGGAAGGAGAAACTGCTGCCGAGCAGCTCCTCTCAGAACGCAAACGCACTGCATGAAAACCCATTTTCACTTACAACAAGTACCAGGGCGGTATCCATGAAAGTGCCGATGCAACTGATATGGCATTTTAACTTCAGCCATATTCAATTAAGTTTCAGGTAGTCTGTGCCTCCCTCCCGAACTTTCCCTACTAGAAGAAGAGCAAAACTACGAAACCATTGATTCATTTGCAGGCGCAAAATCCCGAGGAGAGATGATGGGTGAAATCTTCCTTTCATTCTAGGATTACAGCAGGCCACGTGTGGCAGGCAGCCAGGGTTCCCGTGGTCCTGCCACCATCGGGAGTCACTGAGACCCTAGACCTTGTTTCTACCAGGAACCACAGCCAACACACATGGCACAGACACAGGTAAATGAAGACTTTGCCCCCCATCAAAGAAGCCTCTTTTTACAGAAGATGGAGACCATTACAGAAAGCCACTAGTCAAAGTGCAGGGAACTGACTGGGCAGTGTTCAGCCCCAAGTGATGCATCAACTGCACAACTCTTGCACCTAGGACTCAGGGAACATCAAGGAAGAGGGCGTACAAAGACTAAGAGACAGAGGAACCAGGAGATCTGCTGTAAGACTGTGACACAGAGCTACGACAAGGAAGCAGCCTGTCACGAATCTCAACAACATGGCTGCCTAAACAAGACCAGAACAATTCCACCAACAGCTGGCATCCCAAGTAGACGGAGGAAATCTCACAGGGCCCTGGCCCTATATGAAGAGCTACAAGCAATTAACAATTGCTGAGAGAGAGAATTAGTCTTCCCCAGGGATGTGCTCCCTGGCTGGTTTTCCAATACCAATAGTCAACCCCAGACACATACATAAAATCAATACTGAGCAGACCCAGTAGGTTGCAGTCTTAAATTTATTTATTTCTACGTGTATACAACAACATTAAAGAGGCTCCATGAATTTGGGAGGGAAGGGGGAGTATATGAGAGAAATAGGAGGAAGAGGAAGGGGGAAATTATGCATTTTATATTTGAATGAAGTTAAAAAAATACCTTCTCAAGGATAATGAATGGCATAACAAAGCAACGGGATGTAACTACTGCAGGCTTTGGTCATTTCTTTTTTTCTATTATAGTAAAATATACATAAATTTAACATTTCAACCATCAAAAAGAAAATACAACAATTACCTTTATCATTTAAAATTAATAGCAATATTTCATAATTTATTCAAATAAGTTAGCTTAACTTACCATGTGCTGGACGTTGGTAAAAGATTTGGAGTATATGGCACAGCAGCAATGGTGAAGTTCTGCAAACCACTTCCACCCATAATATTGGCAAAACCACCATGCGGGACCCTGGAACTAAGAGTGTGTATCATCAGTTGTGATCATGAAGAAAATCTTAGTCTGACAGACGCATGCTAAGTTCTGTGTCAGGGTAAGAATAACAGTCAACTCAAAACAACGACCGAATGACACATTCTAGTCTGAAAACTCCCACCTCATTCTTATCTGCTGCTTTACGGTCAGTTAGTAAGCATGCAAGAAGAAACCTCTCTATTCTTCCATCAGCTAAACTATACTTTTAACTGGCTACACGATGTGTTTACGGTAATGTGCTAGCTAGTTTTGTGTCAATTTGACACAGCGAGAGTCATTTTGGAAGGACTCTCAATTGAGAATATGTCCCCACCACACTGTCCTGTAGACAAGCCTGTGATGCGTTTTCTTGATTAGTGATTAATGTGGGAGGGCCCAGCTCACTGTGGGCAGTGCCACCCCTTGGCTGGTGGTACAGGGTGCTCTAAGGCGGCAGGTTAAGCAAGCAGGACTCCTCTATGGCCTTTGCATCAGCTCCTGCCTCCAGGTTCCTGCACCGACTTCTTCACTGACAGACTCAAATGTGGACGTGTAAGCAAAATAAACCCTTTCCTTTCCAAGTTGGTTAAGGTCATGGTGATTTATCTCAACAACAGAAATCCTGAGACAAAAGGTTTGCTTTTGTGAGCCTCCCTATTAAACTACGACTCTCAAGCACGTCCTATTTTACATCCATATCAGTGGGATTTATATCCTTGGGGTTAGCAAAACTGCCTGTCCACTCATAGCTGCTGAATAAATGGACTGTGGTTGTTTGAATGTGGAATGTCCTCTATAAACTCATGTGGTTGAATACTTGGTCCCCAGCTGGCGTTACTATTTGGGAGTGTTGTGGACCTTTAGGACAGTGATTCTCAACCTATGAGTCACAGGGTTCACCTAAGACCCTTCCGAAAACAGAGATATTTACTCTACGATTCCTAACAGGAGCAAAATTACAGTTATGAAGTAGCAGTGAAATCATTTTATGGTGGGGGTCACCACAACATGAGGAACTGTATTAAGTCACAGCATTAGGAAGGTTGAGAACCACTGCTTTAGGAGGTAGCCTTGCTGGGGAAAGTTTGTCGGTGAGGGTCAGTCTTGATGTTTTATAACCTGGCCCTGCTTCCTGCTCCTGTCCCAGTCCTCCTTGGTTTGCTGCTATGCACATCCTCCCCACCATGAGGGATGGTCTCCCTCCTGGAACTGTGGGAGAAAATAAACCCTTTCTCCTTACATGTTGTCATCCAGTGATTTCCTTCTTTGTGAAAAATACCCAGGCACAAAGCATTTGGCATTCATCTTTCCAGATACGGAGAAGAGCAAACACACAATGTGTGTGGTTCATGTGTGTGCTCACCCTGTGCATGTATGTGTAGATACACAGATGTGACTTCAGGCATCTCCTCTATTCTTTCCACCTTATTTTTTGAGACAGTCTCCCACTGAACCTGAAGTTCACCACTTCCACTGCACTGGTTGCCTCTGCCCACTGCTGCCAGGCTTATGTGCACACGCTACCACACCCAGCTTTTACATGGGTTCTGAGGATCCAAACTCAGGTACTCACACTTGTATAGCAAGCAGTTTACCACAAACCATCTTCCCTACCCTCAAATATTATTTTTAACTGTTGTGTAAAAAATTTAAGACCACAAGAAGGCCAAAATTTAAGGCCAACTAAAGTTTTTAATCCTGGGTACACAGCTATACAAAGTATAATTACAACTCTTCAAGTTCTATGCATTTTAAAATAAATTATTTCAAATTACTCTATGTATGTGTCATGTTTAAACAAATTAATCATGGAACTGGGGGTGTAGCCAATGGAAATGTACTTGCTCAGAAGACACAAGACCGAGTGAGAGCTATAGCATGACAAAAAATAATGGAAAAAATGACTCAATTACAATGGCAGCTGCTATAGTACCTCTAGAGGAAATTAGAATATGATACACATTTAATGTATAAATATTAAATGTGTACTTTTCCACATCTTTTAATTGTTATCATACAAAGTCACTGGGCTTCATTATAACATTTTCATACATATCTCATTATATTTTGTTCTTATTCACCCTCCTCATAGTTCTTTTCCCCAATACCCCCCTCCTCCTTGCTGGTCCCCTTCATTTCCCCAACAGCCCTGACTCCCAGTTCCATGTTAGATGTAAATTTTACTGCCTTCTCTTGCTTCCCTTCTCCTCTCCTTGCAGACCTCTTTTCCTCCCATAGTACTCTTTAATTTCATGGCCAACATACATACATGTTTATACATAATTTAAATCTAGATTCTGCATATGACAGAAGTCATGTGATAGTTTCTTTTTGTCATTGATTCATTTTCTTTCTTTGTAACTGGATAAAATTTCATTTTACACACACAAATTTTTTTAAAATTATTAAATTTTTAATGGACATCTAGAGTGAGCCAAATGTGACCACACTTAAAAGGTTTTCTGATACACAAATCACAGCATACAGGTGGCTGTGCATGCTGCTTGAGTCCTTGCTGTTCAGGAACATAAGACATAAGGCAAAAGAAACTTAAGTTCAAGATCTTCATAGCACCAATATAATTCAGCACAATTTGAAAAAATGTTGATTGGCAACACAGTTTGATTTTAAATTTATCATGGAAGTATAGTCATAAGAATGTTATGACAGACATATAGATAAATAAAACAACCCAGAAATATGCCCCTTCAAACATCGTCTAGCCATTTTTGACAAGAATGCCAAGAACATGCAATAGGCATGCAGGAGACCCTTGTTTAAGCCTCAGTACTGAACATAACCAGGCATAGTGGCTGAAATCACATCTCTGGATGTGAAGACGAGAATCAGGAAGTTCAAGGTCATCCTTACCTACACAGTGAATTCAAAGGCAGCCTGGTTTCCAAGAGAACCTGTCTCAATGCCCCCTCTCATTCTCAGAAAAAAAAAAATTCAATGGGGAAAGCACTCATTCAACAAGATGTGTTGCAACAGCTAGATTATTTGCTATAATAATTTTAATTGAAGTTGGACTATTACTTGTACCTCATAGAAAGATTAGCTAAAGACAGATCAAAGACTTAAACATCCTTATAATTAGAACTATAAAAACATGAGAAGAGTCGGGCGGTGGTGGCGCACGCCTTTAATCCCAGCACTCGGGAGGCAGAGCCAGGCGGATCTCTGTGAGTTCGAGGCCAGCCTGGGCTACCAAGTGAGTTCCAGGAGAGGCGCAAAGCTACACAGAGAAACCCTGTCTCGAAAAAAAACCAAAAAAAAAAAAAAAAAACCATGAGAAGAAAATACAGAGGAACATCTGCTGAGAGTAACAACAGGTAAGGACTGATACCCAGAATCCCTAAAGAATGCCTAACAACAAAACCCAGGCTGCTTAACATTATCAGGGGGCTGGACTAGGTCCTCCAGAGATATATGGCTAGTTCAGCACACAAAAGAAGTTCAGCATCATTAATCTTCAGGGAAATGGGAATCCAAGCTACAAAAGAACATCAGTTCATGCTCAGTAAGATGATCATTTACATTTTAAACAAAGTACTAGTAAAAATGTGGAGACCTCTCAGGTGACAACATTTCAGTCCCTGTAAGAAACAGTTTGACAATTCCTCAAAATTATAAACAGAACCACAGCTGGGGATGGAGCTCGCTTGGTAAGGTGCTTGTTAAAAGCATGAGTAAAGCTCTGAGCTAGATCTCAGAACCACATAAAACTAGGCATGCACTGCATGCCTGCATTCCCAGCACTCAGGAAGTAGAGACAGGAAGATCAAGTAGAGACTTCAAGATCACTACCCTCGGATACACCGTCTCAGAAAGGGAGGCAAGGCTACAATATGATTCAGCAGTTCCATTTTTAAGCTTATATTCAAAAGAACTATAGACAAAGACTCAAAGAAATATTTCTATATCCATGTTCACAGACACAATTTTTACCAAGGCTAAAATGTAGAGGCAATACTGGCATCCACAGATAAATGTAGTGTTTAATAGGTAAAGTTTCAGTTGAAGACCCACGCCCCACAAAAAAAAAATTAAAAATGGGGTACAATAATGAAATCTGCAGGCAAATGGATGGAACTAGAAAATGCCATCCTGAGTGAGGTAACGCAGACTCAGAAAGATAAACACGGTATGTACTCACTCATAAGTGGATACTAGATGTGAAGCAAAGGATAACCAGACTACAATCCACAGCTCCAGAGAAGCTAGGAAACAAGGAGAACCCTAAGAGGGACACATGGATCACCTTGGGAAAGGGAAATAGAGATCTCCATGAGTGAACTGGGGACAAGAGGGGCAATAGAGGGTAAGGGATGGGGATGAGAATATAAGGGAACAGGATGGTCGAGCTGGAACAGAGATGGAGTAGGAGAGCAATGAAAGAGATATTTTGACAGAGGGAGACATTATGGGGTAAGTGAGAAACATGGTGATAGGGAAATACCCAGGAATCCACAAGGATGACCCCAGCTTAGACTACTAGCAATAGTGGAGAGGGTGCCTGAACTGGCCTACCCCAGTATTCAGATTGATAAATACCTAACTGACATCATAGGGCCTTCATCCAGTTACTGATGGAAGCAGATGCAGAGTGCCACAGCCAAGTACCAGGCTGAGCTCAGGGAGTTCAGTCGAAGAGAGGGAAGAGGGATCATATGAGCAAGGGGGGTCAAGACCATGATGACGAAATCTACAGAGACAACTGAACCAAGCTCGTAGGAACTCATGAACTTTAGGCGGACAGTTGTGGAACCTGCGTGGTCCTGCCTCAACTGAATGTAACAGGCTCTGCTGACTCCCCATAGGAGGCCTTACCCTTCTGGAGGAGGGGTGAGAGCTGGGGGGAGGAGGCTGAGGGAAAGTGGAAGGAGGGATGAGAGGGGGATCTGTGGTTGGTATATAAAATGAATAAAAAAATTCTTAAAAAAATAAAAATAAAAGTGGGGTATAGATGTAAACAAAATTCTCAAAAGAAGAAACACAAATTGCTGAGTTACACTGAAAGAAATATTCAAAACCCTTAGTCATCAGGGAAATGAAAATCAAAACTACTTTTAGATTTCATGTTAGAATGGCCAAGATGAATAAAACAAATGACAGCTCATGCTGTTAAGGATGTGGGTAAGGGGAGCTCTCATCTGTTGTCTGTGGTAGTGCACACTTGTACACCCTCTAGGTAATCAGTGTGGTGGTTCCTCAGGAAGCTGGAAACAGATCTACCTCCAGCTCTAACTTGACCATTCTCAGGCACATGTCCGAAGGACTCTGCATCCTATTACACAGACACCTGCACAACCATGTTCACTGTTGCTTATTCATAATAGCCAGAACCTGGAAACAACCTAGGTGATCATCAAAGGATGAACGGATAAAGAAAATGTGGTACATTTATACAATGGACTACTGCTCAACTGTTAAAAAAATGAAATTTGCAGATAAATGGATGTGTATCAGGCTTTCTTTTGGGCCACCAACCAGTTCCCAAATCATGACACAGACTTACTAGTTATGAATGCTCAGTCTTATCTTATGACTGTCCCACTAGCTCTTATAACTTAAATTAACCTGATTTTTTTCATTTATGTTTTGCCTCAGGGCTTTTTACCTTTCTTTCATTCTGTATGTCCTACTCCATGCCTGGCTGGCCCTGGGCATCTCTCCCATCCTCCCCTTCTCTCGCTCTCTCTCGAGCCTAGATTCCTCCTCCTATTTATTCTCTCTGTCCACCAGCCCCGACTATCCCTGTACTGCTTAGCTATTGGCTGTTCAGCTTTTTATTAGACCAATCAGCTGCCTTAGGCAGGCAAGGCAAAACAGCAGCACACCTTTACGGAATTAAACAAATGCAGCATAAACAAATGTAACAAACCTTTACATAGTTAAAGTAATATCCCACAATATGGATGGGGCTAGAAAATACCATCCTGAGTGATGTAATAGACCCAAAAAGACAAGTAAGGTATGTATTTGCTTATATGTTGATGTTAGCTGTTGAGTCTTCCTCAATAAGCAGGCTCCAATCCATGTAACCACAGAAGTTAGATGTAGAGCGGTGGTTCTCAACCTTTGGGTTGCGACCCCTTTGGAGTCCAAATGACCCTTTTGCAGGGGTCACCTAAGACCATCAGAAAATACAGATATTTACATTATGGTTCATAACAGTAGCAAATTTAGTTACAAAGTAGCAATGAAAACAATGCTATGGTGGGGAGGGGTCACCACAACATGAAGAACTGCATTAAATGGTCACAGCATTAAGAAGGTTGAGAATCACTGGTATAGAGTAAGGGACTGCAGAGGCGTGAATCTCCCTAGTAGTGGGAAAAAGAATAGACAGCTATGGATGGATGGGGTAGGAGATCAAATGGAATGATCAAATGGGGAGGGGGAAGGAAGGAGGATACGAGGAGAGAAAACTAAAACTAAGGGCTATTTGAAGGGTCATATGGAAACGTAATACAGTGGAACTTAAAGTATACTCATATGTGAAAGAAATCTAAATGGGATTACCAAATAACACGGAGATTAAGCCCCTACTAGACAGCTCTCACCACCAAATGAAATCTCCAGGTCCACATCTAATCAGGCTGTTGGCCAAAGGGTCCCATGGAAACACTCAAACAACCCAGGCTATTGCCAAGGCATACTGGCTGCTCTCCAGAAACTGACGGTAAGGGGACACCGACCCAACAGCTTGACCACGGACAAGCTGAGCCGGTGCCTACCTAAAGCCTTCATCCCTACTGGCTAGTATTTATGGTATTGAAAGGGACTCTGCACACTACCAGAGGAGAAGGGTAGACACTAACCATGCTACAACCCCTGGATCTGTAACCTGCCTGCACAATACACTGGGGCAACGGCGGCACAAACGCTGTGAGAGTACCGAGTCACTGACTGGACTTAAGGTCCAGTCCACAGGATAGAACCCATGGCCAACACTGCTCAGGGCACCAACAACCTGAGAACAAGAGGTCATGGACCTAGAAGAAACCCAAACACTACAGTTCTGCCAAAGGAACATAGTAGTTCAATGACTCCTAACAACATTCTGCTAGACTCATAGATCAGTGTCTTACTCAGCCATCATCAGAGAAGCTTCCATCTGCAGTAGATGGGAACAAATACAGAGACCCACAATGGGACAATGTGCAGAGAGTAAGAGACCTTGGAACATTCAGTCCTAACCATCAACTCCCTCCCTTTAGGGTTTAGGGAACTGCAGAAGAGGAGGCACAAAGACTGTAAGAATCAGTGAGAATGAAGAACACCAAGGAAACAAGGTCTTCTAGACATAACATTCTAGACAGGAACTCAGAGACTGATGTCACATGCACAAGGCCTGCACAGGTCTATGCCAGATGGGGTTCCAGTGCTGCAGGAGTAAGTAGACACAATCCTCATCCCAAACCCAGAAGCTATTTTCAATTGACAACCACATGCAAAGAGAAAATTAGTTTTCTCTAATGGAGTCTCACTGGGTATACAAACTACACTGAAGGGTATGTCCCATGGCCAATTCAATAATATTTTATACGTTCTTTGTCTTATATTATCAGGTCTTTTTAACCTGTAAGGTTATATATATATATATATATCATGGTTTCCAGTTCTGTTTCTATGGATTGTCTGTGTGTGGGATTGTCTGTTTCTTGTGCTTTTCTATGGATCTTTTCCCCGTTTGTTCTGTCCTGCTTCAGGTCTGGCGTTCTTTCTTCCTTTAGAAGCCTCTGTTTTCTAACAGAGGAACTAAAGCGTGTGGATTTGGAGAGGGGGAGGACCTGGGAAGAGTTCAGGGTGGGAGACCATAATCGGAATACATTGTCTGAAAAAAATCTATTTTCAACTTAAAAAAAGATAAAGTAAACAGGGGGCTCTACGATGTGGCTCCGTGGTAAAGCACTTGGCCTAGCATACATGAGGCCCTGGGTTCAATCCCCAGTCATATAGGGAGCAAAAATCTGGAACTTGTTAATAAATCACAAATGCCTGAGCATTCTTCCTTTGGATAATAGAATAGACAGATATATCTTTTAAAATTAAAAACACAATATTAATTAGTCTATGTGTTATCACTTTTAGCTATAAAATTAAGAGTGACCAGGAATAAAATGTTAAACTGTTCTAATTATTTATAAAGGCAAAATTCAAGAGTATCATCACTTTATTAAGACAAGAGGAGAAAAGAAGTGCTGTCATTAACCCTTACACAAATGGTACCATGGTATTTCAGTGTCTGGATAAACAGTCTACTACTGTTCTTCACACAACCGAATTTAAAAGACAAGTTAAACAAACAAACAAACAAACAGGCTGAGGATGAGCTCGGTGCAAGGTTGCCTGTCCAACACACAGGGGTGAGTCCTGAATTCAGTCCTTGGCATATATGAATAAGTGAGTACCAGAAGGTCTCCCACTATTAACATCTAAGTTGAATTAGTCTTTAAGCTTTATGGCACAAAGCACCCCTAAAGCCCTACTATTCTGTATACTGTGAACAAAAGTCCACACAAGTGACAGCTCATGCTGGAGAGGACGTGGAGCAAAGGGAACACTCCTCCACTGCTGGTGGGAGTACAAACTTGTACAGTCACTTTGGAAGTCAATATGGCAGTTTCTCAGAAAATTGGGAATCAATCTACCTCAAGACCCAAATGATACTACTCTTAGGCATATACCCAAAGGATGCTCAATAATACCACAAGGACACTTACTCAACTATGTTCATAGAAGCATTATTTATAATAGCCAGAACCTGGAAACAATCTAGATGTCCCTCAACCAACGAATGAATAAAGAGAATGTGGTACATTTACACAATGGAATACTACTCAGCAGTAAAAAACAATGACATCATGAAATTTGCAGGCAAATAGATGGAACTAGAAAAAAAATCATCCTGAGTGAGGTAACCCAGATCTAGAAAGACAAAAATAGTATATAGTCACTCATAAGTGGATATTAGCTATAAAGCAAAGGATAACCAGGCTATAATCCACAGCCCCAGAGAGGCTAGATAACAAGGAGGGCCCAAAGAGGGATGCATGGATTTCCCTGGGAAGGGGAAATGGAAAAGATCTCCTGAGTAAACTGGGGGTGGTGGGGGAGTCGGGGGCCAGGGAGGAGGGGGGTATAGGAACATGAGGGATCAGGTTGGGTGGGTTGGGGGCTGTTGTAGAATATTATTTTAAGGTGTGTTACTTTTGTTTATGTTGTATTTGTTTAACTTTGTGAAGCTGTGTTACTGTGCCTGTCTAAAATCCTGACGGTCTAATAAAGAACTGAATAGCCAATAGTAAGGCAGGATAAAGGATGGGTGGGCTGGTAGGCAGAGAACATATAGAAGGAGAAATCTGGGAGTAAAGAAGAAGTAGCCAGAGAAGGAGGAGGACTCCAGGGGCCAGACACCCAGCCACGGAGTAAGAGTAAGAGTAAGATTTACAGAAGTAAGAGAATGGGCAAAGCCCAGGGGCAGAAGGGCTAATTTAAGTTAAGGAAAACTGGCAAGAAACAAGTCAAGCTAAGGCCAGGCATTCATAATTAAGAATAAGTCTCCATGTGTGACTTATTTGGGAGCTGGGTAGTGGGCCCCCTAAGAAGAGCAAAAACAACCAATAGGGGGCGGGACAGAGGAGGAGAGTAATGAAAGAGATGAGCCATCAGGGGTTAGGGAGAAACCTGAAAAAAAATTAAATTAAATTTAAAAAATGGGGGGGGATGTAAAAATTAAACAGCTAACAAAAAATATCGATAGGGGTGGGGAGGTGGCTTAGTTGATAGAGTGCTTGCTGCCTGCCTAAGCATGAGGACCAATGTGCAAATTCCTGGCATTCACATAAAAGCAGGGCACAGTGGCACATCTGTAATGCTGGTGCTGTGGAAGTGGAGACAGGCTGATCCCCTGAGCTCACTACCAATCAGTGCCCTCCAGGCTCACTGGGAAAGCATGGCAAAAAATAAGATGAAGAACAATAAAAGAAGGCAGCTGCTGTTGACTTCTGATCTCCACACATGAATGCTGATGTGAATGTGTGCCTGTACAAAGAAGTGCACACAGAACACACACACACACACACACACACACACACACACACACACACACACACACACACACACACATTTAAAAATATAATCTTGAGAATAAAGGATTTATATAAAGTACTGATAATTTGCTAACAGTAATTTAAGGTTTTCAGTTTATAAAATTAAATTCTTTAAGATCCTGTATGTTAAAGTCAAAAGAAAAATGATAAATTCACAAAAACATATGCACAACTAATGTCAATATATTAAAAAGATGCTTAATGCTAATTTTTTAATGACTGGAGTAATGGGCAAAACTAAGACAGGAATTGAAATTATACAAAAAAGTATACAATAAAAAAGTTCAAATGAACACATATTGTGTTGATTTAAAAACAAAAAAAGTTTGAGCTGGGCAGTGGTGCCACACACCTTTAATCCCAGTACTTGGGAGACAGAGGCAGGTGGATCTCTGTGAGTTTGAGGCCAGCCTGGCCTATAGAGTGAGTTCCAGGGTAGTCAGAGCTACACAGTGGAACCCTGTCTCAAATAAATGAAGGAAGGGAGGGAGGGAGGGAGGGAGGGAGGGAGGGAGGGAGGGAGGAAGTTCAATCTCCTGCCTAGCAAAGAGGGAACTGAGTTCTCATTCCCCAACAACATCAACGTCGACACCTTTCTGAAAGGTAAATGAACTATTACAGAGACTGAGGTATAAGAATGAATATCCTCTTGTTTTCTGTAGTGTTGTGCTGAGGAGTTTCTATGTGCTCACTGGACACTCCTATCATTCAGTTACATTCCCAGTCCAACATAATCTTATACCAATCTTCCCATACTAATGTCACCCTATATAAATACATATATTAGAATTCCTTAATTTTTATAGCATTATATGAAACAGGAAGCTTTACTAATAAAGTTTAAGACCTAAGAACACACAAGCTATTAAAACTGAATAAATCTATATAAGAAACACTGAAAATTTCAAAAAGTTATAAAACAAGAAACATGGTTTAAAAAGTTAAAATTTACATATATAGGATGGTAACATAAAAATTAACTGGTTATCTTTAGGGATTGAGATTAGAGGTGATTAGGTTGTTTATTTTGTCTGTTTTTTGGTTTATCTATATAAATTATCTAGCCTTAAAAATATAATGCTTAAATTATTCAAAATCTCTGAGTATTTAATACTCAAAGGCAAAAAAAATTTAACAAGGCTTTCTTTCATATCTTTAGTCTATAATCTGTCAACTGTCATGTCTTACTAATTTAATAAAACCTGATTACAGAATGACTTCAACTAGCTTTCTTTTATATGGCTTAAAGATGGAGCATGGGACAAATGGATCAGTGTGGCCACCTCTGGATGGTGAGATTACCTGATGGGAACTTCATTTTCTTTCATGTTCTCCATTTTCCAATTGTCTAAAATGGTTGTATAATACTTTTAAAATAAGAAAATAACGGTCTTTTAAAAACTACGTATATACTATATAGATTCACACTTGTGCTGGTTGGTTTTTTATCAATTTGAGCAGAAGTTAGGTCATCTGTGAAGAGGGAACTTCAATTAAGAAAATGCCTCCATCAAATTGGCCTGTAGGCAAGTCTGTGGGCTACTTCCTTGATTAATGATGGATGTTTGTAGCTAGAGTTTTCCTGCTGGTTACATCTACAGATGTTGGAGAGCACAGCCCACTTTGAGGGTAGGAAGGTAGATCTGGGCTGTATAGAAAGCAGGCTGAGAGAGCCATGTGGAGCAAGGGCAGCCCCCTCAAGGCCTCTGCATCTGCTCCTGCCTCTGGGTTCATGCCCCCGAGTTCCTGTCCTGACTTCCTTCAATGATGGACTACAATGTAGACATTTCAGCCAAATAAACCCTTTCCTCCCCATCTTGCTTTCTGGTCATGGTATTTTGTCACACAATAGAAATCCAAACTAAGACAGTGTGAATCAGAGAGACTCTGTGTGTTCATATGTGACCGCACAAACTGAGTTGCCTTTACTGTTAAACTAACCAAGAACATAAAATATATTAAAAATTAAAGTTTCTGAAATATATTAGAGATTTAGTACGACTATAAATGATTTCTACTTTCAATATGTAAATAATCATTTGTTTAATACCTAAAATATGGACAGAGATGTAAGAAACAAATTCAGAGTATTGGTTCTTCATTTTGGTTGTTTTTCTGTGATTACTGTCTTGGTCTTTAGAAATGCAATACAATAACTCTCTCAATGTTATCATAAAAGCACTTCTTACCTGCCAGTAACAAACTGCAAAAGAAGAACTCGCTCTTCTTGAGTGATGTCTTCCACAACTTCCCAGAACCACTACCAAGAATAACCACAATTTAGCTATTTCAGAGCAAATGTAGACTTATTAGAAACAGAGACCATGCAATATTCATAAAGCACATTTCATTCTCTGAAACTCATTTATCAAAGATGATTTCATATAAGACTTTCATATGCAATATCCCCCAAAGAAGAATTTATGCAAAATCTTTATTTTGTTAATGGATATGTATTCCCATCCAACAGAACTAAGAGCTTACAAAATTAAATGGCAAACCTAACTTCATTCTAAGCTCCAGAGGGGTGTTACCTGAATGACTGGATCTTCTCTTTCATAGCCACTTGTGTATTCTGTATTTTTTATCCAATCATTCACATCAATTTCTGGCATGCCAGAAAGCAGTAGCTCCTTGGGGGAAGAAGAAAAGTATTTCATTAATCTTCTTTGGGGAAAAAAAGTCATTCCATTTAAACAGTAAATTTGCCTTAATTAGAAACTAATCCCATATAAACCCGGTTCATTTCTATGACCATTTCTACATGTCATCAATAATAAGCACTACATAAGGAAGAACCCTCCATGGTGATATTTTAAATGTGACATGAGGGGATGGATCCACTTGATACAATATAAAACATAAAAAGGGTGGTAGCTTGGATATTTAGAGTAAACATACACAAGAAAATTTCTATGTGCAACAATTCTGTAAGTATTCCCTCTGGTTCACTTTATTTTTATATTCTTTACAAATATGTTAAATTCCACTAGATCATATTCTCAACATGAAAGTGACAACAAAAGCCTGAATAGTAAACAAATGGAAAGTTCATCAACAAACAATCACTTTTTCTTCTTTAATAAAAAAAGGATTTAGCTTCATATGAATTCTATTTGGAGTAATTCATATCTTCTGAAGTCAATTTTCTCCAATGTAATAAAAAAAAAATCACTATTTTCTAAGTGGCTTTGTTCGCAGTGCTAGGCATGGATCCTGGGGGCCTTGTATATACTAGGCAAGCACACAACCACAAAGCAACATCCTCAGTCCTCCTAAGTATCATCAAACACACAAATCTACACCATACAACTGAAGTTAATCAAGAAAGCCCAAATACTCATCAAGTGTTCCATGGGGAAGGGAACCAAGAGAGCACCTATGTATGTGAACCAGTCCACGTTCCACAGTTGGAAACCTCAGGGAGGTGAGGGAAAGAATTCAAAGTCATGACTTGTAAGGACTAGAGCAGTCTATGCTCTATAAACTAACGATGTCTGAGAACCTTGAGGAGTTTTGAAATCTATTCAATAGGACAGTAAGAGTCTCTTTGATGCTTTCCACGTGAAACTGGATTTTCTTCATCTATTTCAACCAAATAACGAAGTGCAACTGATTGTAACAGAAGCAGACAGGAGAATCTATGGTTTATTTAGCCAGGCATCACAAATTTACAAAACCAGGGTCACTTTTCTCACTATTTTTGTTCTGTTCTTGGAACAGTTTTCATTTCTAAATTTCTAAATAAATAAATATGTTATTTGTGTTAATATAATTAATAAAGCACTTTTCACTTCTAATTTAATTTCAAATGCAGCAATTAGCCACTGGTATAATAGCCCACATAAACAAAGGCCCTTGTATAAGAGCTCATCCCAAGACCACATGATTTAGAACTGTCGGTGAGTATCCACCGTCCTCCTTGCCAGCTGCATGAGTGGTTCTTTTGGGCACTCCTAATACACTCTCTAGGCTCCTCTCTGCAGACTGGCTCTCTTCCTTACTAACTTCAGGGAAGAGTCTGGCCACTGAAAAGCAGGTAGGCCCACAGGTTAGGAGATCTCTGTTCCCTTCTTGCTTCAGCACTCTAGTTTTGTAGTAACCCTGTCTCTTAGACTGTAACTAGTACCACAGAGCCTCTCCTTGGCAATTCACTCTCACACAGGGCCCTTCACTACAATTCTTCTACCTGTCTCTTTCAACAGCAGCCACAACAAAGGCTTCCTACTATTGCCAGATCTTCTTTATTCCTTATAAGCACTGCTATAATAGTCCCTTTGTTAAGGGACTCCTTTACTTGAACCCCCTGAGAAAACTCTGCTCCCTGGTAGGCTGACACAGATCTGCAAAAGAGCATGGAAATGAATTTTACATGTTTCTTAGAATTCATGAGTTTAATCATCTTCCCTTTCAGACTAAAGATAAGCTTTTAATATCATTATTCATTATAATAATGAATAAAATTATTATGAATAAAATTATGAAATAATTACTACAACTGCACTCTTAAAAAATTTGAACTCTTTTATGAATATCACATTTGTTGTAATTTAAGGAGAGAAAAAAAACATTCTTTTTTTTTTTTTGAGACAGAGTCTCACTGTGTAGACCAGACTGGCCTGGAACTCACAGAAATCCACTGGCCTCTTGTCTCCATGAAGAATTAAAGGTAGCATGGGTTTTTTGTTTTGTTCTGTTTTTGTTTTACACTCTTAATAGACATTGCTTGATTATTTTATTGTCAGAACATAGTCCAAGAAGGGAGCTATATATGGAGATTTCTGAATGTTTGTGAGAAAACTCCAAGAAACCAAGACAAGAGTCTTGTGATGTCAGTTTCTTCAAAACCACAGATCTGTTCTTGGCATGTATTTTCATGGCCCTCCCAGGTGTGGCAAAAAGGAATGAATTTACTTCAGCTTATCTGTTCCAACTGCCTACTGTTACTTGTTTATATGCCTTTACGGAAAAGTTTTTGCTGCATGTGGCTTATCTACCACGTGCAACTTACCTGCCACGTGTGATTTGTGACTGCACACTCTACTCATGTACACTTAACCCTCAGACTATAAATCGTCTGATGCTGCGAATCAAACTGGCTATTGCACCAGAGTTTATCCACCTCATTTGGGGGCTCCATTCTCCCAGCTTCCACCACCTCTAGAGCGGTGACATTTAATGATTTATTTCTTAATTCCTTAGAACTAAGGAAAAAGTTAAGATGACATATAACAAAAGAGAAATTCACAATAAAGTTCATATAGCAAAAGTACTGTAAGTTCCAATTAATCTCTCTTTTTTTTTTTTTAAACAAGATTGTTTTGAGGGTTTTTTTGGGGGGGAGGGGCAGGGAATAAGACCGGGTCTTACTGTGTAGTCCTAGCTGGCCTTGACCTCACAGAGATCTGCTTGTCTCTGCCCCCTTGAATGCTAGGATTAAAAGACATGCACCACCACTCCTAGGCAATAATTTATTTTTAATACAATAAAAAAAATTGAATGTTTTAAGATACAACAAAGTGGCCTACACCTGTAATCCTAGCTCTTTGGAGGTAGAGGCAGGATGATTTAGAAGTTCAAAGTCATCCTCAGCTAAACAGCAAATTTGACACCAGCTTGGGCTACATGAAACCCTGTCTCTAAACACAAATAAAAACTACAAATGTGTGTGAATACTCACAGATACACATACAAAACAACTGTTAGACATATTATAAAGGCTACACTAATGGAACATGAGTCATAGAAATTAGATTGACTAGAATTCCTCTGACTCGGAGTTTTGATATTCAGGTATGATAGAGGCAGCACAATATGGGAGGATGGCCATGCCAACATCTGGCATGAGGCTTCTAAGTGGAATTGTGTTACATATGTCCTAGGGATAACCTCTGTTATTACTTTCAATCTGACATTCATCTCTACTTGGACTCTCTACCGACAGGGACTGATGATAGGATATTGGAGCTACTATGTGCTTTCTCCTCACTAAAACTCTAGAATCAAATCTGAATCCTTAAGTAAGTACACAAAATTATAAAAAGTTTCCTTTCTTGGTGTAGCATGACCCTGTTCTATGATGAGAACTCCATGTACACAGAACATATGCACATACTCTCATAAAGAGAAACTACAATAGTTACAGCACAACTAGTTGAAACAGTCTTGAACTGTAAAGACCCCATCAATGTTCAAGAGTATGAACGACAAAAGGAAACTGACATAATAAAGTACTGTTCAGTGAATTATAATTATGTACAACAATATATATATATGAGTTTCACCAAAAAAGGTTGAGGTATTTTTTGTTTGTTTTTCACTTATTTTCAAAACAGGTAAACCTGCCAAATGCAACAGAGCAGGCAACATTCAGGAACACTTGGCCAAAGGCACAAGAAAGTAAGCTGGGGAAAAGTGGGGTGTGGAGGAGACAGTAGAAAAGCAAGGGACATTCTAAACAGCTAAGGAAAAAGAGCCCCACTCAGGGCAACAGCAGAAAGGGGAAAAGAAGACTCTCCCCTGGGGCTGGGTATGTAGCACTGCTATCAACAGAGCAGAAGCACACCAGAAACATTAGAATCACATGACATCTAGAGCAAGTGGACTACAGAACATGTGTCCAACACTGACTGAGGCATACGCAGTCTTCTCAGCAGTCCACTCAACTTTCTCTAAGGTAGATGATGTTAGGACACAAAGCAAGTCTCAACAAATACACACAAAACTAAATTAACTTCTTGCATTCTATCTGACCACAACAGAATAAAGCTGCAAGGGAAACTATACAAACTCAGGGAGATTAAACAACGCACTACTAAATAATGAATGAATCATTAAAGAAAAAAACTTCCTAGAATTGAAAGAAAAAGAACACACAGCACACCAAAACCTGCAAGATAAATTAAAGCAGTCTTAAGAGAGAAGTTGACAGCTATAAACAACTACATTTACGACAGAAATTTGGAGAGACAGCTGAGCAGGTAAAGGCACCTGTCACCACACCTCATGACCTGATTAGAACCCAGAAGCCCACATGGCCAAAGAAGAGAACCGACTACTTCAAGTTGTCCTTTGGTCCCTACATGCAATCACATGCATGCCACAGCAAGCAGAAAGACAGACAGCCCCACAATTTTTAAAGTTAAAAATAATAAAAAATAACAGGTCTCAAATCATGGTAGAAATTACTGAAATAGAAACCTAAAAAATACAAAAATCAATGAAACAAAGAGTTGATTCTTTGAAAATATAAACAAATAAAGACACCTATGGCAAAACTAAGAGAAGATTCAAGCTCACAGATTCAGAGAAGAAAGTGAAGGCACCAACAGTTACCAATCCAATCCAGAAAACCACAGACATACCCTGAAACCGTATTACACTGAACTGGATACTCTAGGAGAAATAGAGAAAGCAGAATTCTCCCATGCTTTAAAGAGCTAACACAATCCTTGCCCAGTTATTCCACGGTAAGTCCCCTGCTCTCAGCCAGATCTGTCTCTGGGTCTTTCCTCCCTGGTCTGCTGAGATGTGAACAAGCATCCTTAATGCCCCTGCTCCCACAGCGAGGAGTAGCCCTGCTCTATGCCTTCGCCACCATAATGAACTATATGAATCAGTTCACACCTTTCCTCCCTCAGGCTCGTCCCTCTCAGACACCTGTCACAGTAGTAGAGCAGTAACTACCACAGCAGCTGCGCATGCTCTCTTTAAAATACTGTGTCTTGTTAAGGTTTTAGACTACTCAATAAGTTTGACAGTAATTTATTAATAACAACAAAAAGGAAGCAAAAATCGGACACAGATAATATAAAAGTATAAATTCTATTAGGTCACAGTAAAAGGCAGGCAAATTGAAGAACAAAACAAAACATCCATTGGGGACTCGAACAAAGAAAGTAGACCAGACCACTCAAAGGATGGAAATAAAGAATTATAAAATTATATATATGATAATGGTGTAAATACACACACAGATACACACACACACACACACACACACACACACACACACACACACACACACACACACACATTAAAATAACAAAGTAGAGAAGATACACAAATACAAGAAAAGCCCCTCTTAACTCTTTAAATACGGGGCTAGGAAAAGCCACCTTTACCTCCATGTAACCAAACTACAGTTTCAGAAACAACATGGAATACATAGCTTCTGGAAAGACAGGCCTTCCACATCTTCCATATCAAAGACATCAAAAACTTCTTTCATTTTTCTCTTTATCCTACCTCACGACATTTCACATTAAGAATTGTTAATATTGTTAATAAATTCTAAACAATAATGCCTCATTAAATAAATTTCACTCAGTACTCCAAAATTACTCCTGCTTTTATTTTCTATGGTTCTGGGGATGAAGCCCCTTCCTTGTATATGTTAGGCAAGTGTCCTACCAGTAGACTACATCCTTAAGCCTCAAGGGATTTCTAAATTGCATTAAATGTGAGTTGTACTCCAGTGTAACAAGAAAGAACGTGTTCTTCCTTACCAATTCATACTCATCAAACAGTTGTATGAGGGACGGTGGGATAAACATATGAAAACCCTGTAAAAAAGCATTGATCTGAGGCTGAATGGCTCTTGTCATTCGGAGCTCAGTAACAAGCTGGACATACTCCGCCTATAAAAAAGAAAGTTTTGTGATAATTACATTTTAAATTTCATATAGCTAAGCCAGTAGTGATACAGCTGTTTCTCATGTAAGAGACAAGGGTTTAGAACTAACTTGGCACCAATACTCACCCCTCAGCAAACCAGTAAACACATTTGCTGAGCCATCAGGCCCAAATCTTTGCAACTATCCCCATGACTCCTTGCACACCAAGCATAAGCACTCTCGATCTGGCTCTGCTGCAGTAACTCCACTCTAGCACACCAACAGATTATTGTACATGTCATCCCTGTTCCCATCTGCACCTCTGAACTGCTGCTCCTCCACACCACAGCCACAGTGGACTGAAGACACATAGATTACATACATTAAAGTCATAGTGCTCTTTTCCTTACTGACTTTCTGGGAGTTGAAGACAAAATCCAAATATACTTTCTAGTCTTTAAGGCCATAAATAATCTTGACTCTACCTTGCTGCTAACAGCATCCCATTCCACTCCTGTTTCCTTGGCCTTATGGCTATTCCCCAAGTGAAGCCTGCTTAGGTCTCCTTTGAGGCTTGAGGATGTAATCTACTGGTAGAACATCTGCTTAACATATACAAGGAGAGGGTTTCATCCCCAGAACCACAGAAAATAAAAGCAGAAGTAATTTTGGAGTACTGAGTGGGAGTACTTCCAGTTCTTTGGAACAAAATACCTCATTAGAATGTAGTATCTCTGAAGACAAAGGCTTTCTTTATGAGCATATATTCCAAGATGCAAAAACAGGAGCTGCTACCTTACTGCTACCTTATTGAATAATAATACGTTATAAAACAAATGTATACATCTATCAAATACGCTTTGTGCATACTTTGAATCTGGCCAATTTTTACCATAGTCAATTCACTTCTGAGTTAAAACAGCTTACTTAAAACTGGGCACAGTGGTCCATGCCTTTAATCCCAGCAATTCAGAGGCAGAGGCGGGTAGATCTCTGAGTTAAAAGCAGGCCTGGTCTACAGAATCAGTTCCAGGGCAGCCAGGGACACACAGAGAAACCCTGTCTCGAAAAAAAAAAAAAACAAAAAACAAACGAAAAAAAGCTTACTTTATCTACTATTTAAAAATTTTTACTTTCTTTCTCTTTTGAAATAGATCTCATTATGTAGTCTAGGACTGTTTTAAACTTAGAAACCTTCTGCTTCAATTTCCTAAACATTAGAATTATAATGCATTTTACCTTAAACCATATTTTCCTCATAGGAAGCTGAATCACTTAAAATTCAGCAAGCAATAAAAAAATGTATTTGGCACAGAATTATCACATGTGTACATAAACTCTATCAGATGTTAGATCACTTATGTCTTTTTTTAAAATGCTTCCAAGAGTTAAAAACTATGGTGCAGATACTATACACACTCCTCACCCGCAGGAATGAAGAAAGCCTGCTGTGGTGACGGCCAGATCGTCTGGGAAGAGACCTCACTGAGAATGTCTCCATCAGATAGCCAAGTCTGTGGGGCATTTTCTTGATTAACCATTGATGTGTGAAAGCCCAGCCTACTGTGAGTGGAGCCACTCCTGGGCAGGCTGAGCAAGCCAGTAAGCAGCACTCCTCTGTGATCTCTGCTCAGACTTTCCTCCACGCCAGTCTGTGATCCCCAAACTGCAGAGGGAAGCAAAGTGGGATGCCTGCTTCCCTTTCCTTCTACTGTTCTGGCACTGATCTCACACTGTTCAAGGCACTGAGCCAGTATGTTATATACAGTTGCAAACCAGGATTTCTCCATAACTCTGAGGCTACACAACTGTCACAGTCAATGCCTCGCCACACCTCATCTGGCACAAGGAAAGCAGCCACTTCTATTTTCAACCCTCCACCATCTCTGAATCCTACTTGCCCACCGCTCAAAAGTATTTTCCTACAACAGGGACTAATCCGTTATTACCAATTACATTCAGGCAGTTATTTGAGAGATCAACATGTGTACCAGACAATCAAACAGTAATATATACTAAATTTCCAGGATGTGACCTCAGGGAGTGTGTGTATACACACACCCACACAACATCTGCAAGTGACAACAGCAGAACTGTCCATTCGTTACTAGCATCCATCACCTTCTAGTTCTATGTCTACTCTCTCACTAAAACTATATTGATAGTAATATGTTTAAGATACAGGAACCCTGCAGAAGAGGAGGTACAAAATGTGTAAGAGCCAGAGGGGATGGAGGACACCAGGAGAACAAGGTCCTCTAAATCAACTGAGCAAGGCTCATATGAGCTCACAGAGAACCAAGCAGCAAGCCCAGGGCCTACACCAGTTCACCAGGCCCTCTGCATATATAATATGGCTATTAGGTTAGGATTTTTATGGGACTCCTGACTGAGGACAAGTGGGTCTCTGACTCTTGTGCCTGCTCTTAGGACTCTTTTCCTCCTGTTGGATTGCCTTGTTCAATTTCAATGTGATGGGGTTTTTTTAAATCTTATTATATTTTATTATGTTTTGTTATCTCTTAGAAACCCATTCTTTTCTAAGGAGAGACAGAAAGGGAGTGGATCTGGAAGGGAGGGGAAGTGGAGAGGAACCAGGAGGAGAAAAGGGAGAGGAAACTGTAATCAGGATATATTATTGTATGAACAAAGAATCTATTTTTAATAAAAGGGGGAAATATGCTTAAAGTGCTATATAAGATCCTACTTTCCCTAAACAAAAATTACTTTTTTGTTAAGGTTTTGATTTTATGAAGTATTATTGATAACTACTGTCTGAGACCATATCCAATGACAAAGCATTCAGGACTGAGAAGTGGTAGCTCGGTGGGTGAATGCTCACTGGACAATAGGACCTGACCCCAGCACACGGGTCTGCAACCCCTAGCACTGGAGACTCAGACAGAACCATCACTAGGGCTAACTCCTGGTTCAGTAAGAGACCCTGTCTCAGGGGACTAGGGCAACCATTCACATATACTCCACACATATGCATGTACATACGAAATATCCATACACTTATACACAAAAAATCTTCATGTGAAGCCTGAACATATTCTCACTACTCAACTGAACTCTACGTACCATAGCTGCATTCCACATCTATCGGAATAGTACATATTCCTACTATCTCCACACATTTTGTTTTTAAATTAATTCTTGCAATTATACTACTCTCTCCTCACATTTCCTTCTATTCCTTCTAATATGATTTCCTACATTTACTTCAGTATCCAGACCATGATTACCAGTTGATTTGTGTATATCAGCTCCTTCGTATCCCAATTTTCACACTAAAGTCAAATGAATTTTGGTGTCAATTATTTTTTCAGTAGAATAATAAAAATTCTAGCATTACAAACTCTTACGACTTGACCGATAGAAACTGCATTGATCGATAAACCCCAAATTGTTTCTAAAGTGTTTCCTTATCTCTTTATAAGGTAACAAAACAAGGTAACAAAAATCAACATTTCTTGACAATGATTACTTCAAACACCCACAACTACTCACACTAACACCCCAGCTGGAACTCAGGAGCCTCCTATCTTTGCCTTGTGAATGCTAGTATCAATTTTAAGACAAATGAACTAATTTAAGATGTGTTACATTTTAAAGATTTTACATCTTAGCTAGGTATGACATCATACACTTGTAATGCTAGCTAGCACTGTAGAAAAGCTGAGACAGGAGGACTACACAACTTGAGACCAACCTGGTCCCCACAGAGTTCAAGGCTAGCCTGTAATACATCAGAAGATCCTATATGAATGAGAATGGCCCCTACAGGTTCATATATTTGAATGTGTGGTCTGCAATTGGTGAAACTAGGAAGGACTAGGAGGTGTGGCCTTGTTGAAGGAAGTGTGTCACTGGAATAACTCTTGAGGTTTCAAAAGCTGAAGCTACTCTCAGTTTACACACACACACACACACACACTCACTCACTATTTCCTCCCCCATCCAACTGCGGATCAGGCTGCAGGATCTTACTTATTACTCCAGTACAATGCCTACCCGCCTGATGCCAGGATCTAGCAATGATTATCATGGACTCTAGCGCTTTTAAATTGAAAGCAAGCCACCAATTAAATGCTTTCTTTTATAAATTGCCTTGGCCATGGTATCTCTTCACAGCATTAGAAAAGAAACTAAGACACTATCTCAAAAGAGAGACAGAATTATTAACATACTAATGCTTAACAGCTACTACCAATCCTAATCATTACAAAATTCTGTAATCAACCAAGTAACTAGTTAAATAAAGTTTTGAGATCCTTATTACCATAGTATTCCAACCTTAGATGAGACCACAATAAATGGCCCCCCTCAAAATGAGCATATTATCATTTATTTATAATTATTTATCTATCACTTTCCTTTCCTCTAGCTTTCAACAAAAGACATATATACAAAATAACTAATAAAATAAATATTTAAAAAATCTAAACAAAACTTATGTTAAGGGTGGAAGGGGCTGCTAGGAGATGCACATAAACACAGAGCTGAAGAGCACAGAGTAGCATGGAAGGATCTTTCCACTTTGTCATATTACATGTATCTGAAAGGAGAGGTAGATCTACTCACCAGACACAGCATTCACATTGAAGAATCATGTTTAAAATGTCTACCGTTTTTTTGTTGAAATGTAATCACTTACTTAACAAAGATTTTATGATTTCAATACTCTTGTCTGAGTGTGACCTTCAGTGTGAACTGAAACAGTAAATGTAACGCAGGGTGGCCAATCTGACAATGAAAAGGGGGCTCAGAGGGCGAAGGCACTTGTAGTGCAAGCCTGACCACCTAAGCCAATCCCTGGAACCCACACAAAGGTGGAAGGAGAGAGCCAACTCCACAGCTGTCCTCTGACCTCCACACATGCAACACGGCAGGTGCACATTCCCACAAGCACATCACATGCACAACAATAATAAGAAGAAATGTCACTGTTTCATTCACTATGCTCATACAGATTTAAACATATAGGCAGATTACTATTTTTTTATTATTATTATTATTTCAATTTACAGGTTTTTTTTGTTTTGTTTTGTTTTGTTTTTGTTTTTGTTTTTAGAGACAGGGTTTCTCTGTGTAAGCTTTGTGCCTGTCCTGGATCTCGCGCTGTAGACCAGGCTGGCCTTGAACTCACAGAGATCCGCCTGCCTCTGCTTCCCGAGTGCTGGGATTAAAGGCATGCGCCACAGTTTAACAGGACTTGACTCATTATATTTTAAAAAAATCACGTTCTTCTTCAATATCAATTACTGTTGCACACAGGATGAAGGCCACTGGACTTGAACTTATGGGGTCTAGGCTTTGGCACCACATTGCCATTCATTCTTCCTCTTTTTTTTTTTTCTTCAAAAAAACCAAATCTTCAATATATGGAAAAATCAGTGTCACCTGGAGCCAGGATCACTAGACCAGATGGAAGGTCAGCCAGTATATGATGAGGAACTGAAAGACAGCTACTCCCAGGGTCATGTCAACCTGGAGACACTGCTGAGGGGCTGGGGCCCCCATGATGTCAAGAGCCAAAGGCTGCAGTCCACATAGAATGCACAATAAGGTACATAAGCACTTGTTCAGGCCAAGGCCACACAGTAGCTATCACTGCCAAAGAGCACCCTTACAGCACACTGAGGATCATCTCCACATGTAACCACTACAAGCCAAGACATGAAAGGTATTCAGTTCACTGCACACAGTGGCCAAGGAGAGGTCCAAAAGTAGGACCAACATCTCTATTAACACCCACACCAATGCTGTGCTTGCACAAAGGCCCAACACCTCTGGAAGAACTATTGTGGGATAATTTTGATCACACTATGACACTCCAAGACTGTTAAATAACAGTTAAATAAAGTTTACCTTGAATCAAGGGGGCAGAGTCAGTGACTAGCTGCCCTGAATTAGCCATAGAGAAGCCAGCAATTTGGAAGAGAAGATGCACAGGAAGGGAAGGGAGGGGGCCAGAGTTGGAGCTTTTGGTTCTGGAATGAGGGAGGAGATGCATCTCTTGTGTCTCCAGCCAAAATTTAAGGTCAGCTAGTTGCTACTCAACCTCATTGAGCTACTAAGTTTTCACCCCAGCCTTTGACTCCTGAGTCTTATTGATAAATAGAACCACAGAAACTTAATTTAAACCTACATACTGTGGCCATGGCAGAGCCGGGGCCATAGAACCAAAAGCCCTGCCAAGCCATGGCCTGAGTGACCAGTGGGGTGCTGCTGACTGCGGACCCCACCTGAAGACAATAATTAAAATATCAAGAGATTCATGTGCAGCTACAAAGCCGACAGAAAAACATCAGAGAACTTTTTCTGAATGCCCAGTGTCATCCTAGCCAGCAGCACATATGTGAAGAAGGTCATTATGGGGACATAGAGGTCAGGAACATTGAGGTCTTTCTGTGGGGGCAGAAGCACATCATGACTGTATTGCATTTTTCCAGTTCTGATGTATGTAGGGGAAGACCAATAACCTCAGCTTCTTGGTATGTCCACAGCAAAAAAATATTTGAGTTTGTTCCCAGACACAAAGTGGAGCAACTCTTGGTACACTAAGTCCTTTCCTCAGGATGCTATGGAGCTGCCATAGCCAAACTGGCCATTGGGTCACCACACAGGTGGTGACACTGAGGGCTGTATCAGCTCCTGTGGCTGGGTATTCTCCTGGTAGGCTGGAATGGCCACCACTTGTGTCATTGAAGGGTGGAGGAGGATCTGGAGCTACTGCAGTCCTGTGCTTAGACCCGTGGGCTCCAAATCCTGAGTGATAAATCATGGCTACAACATTCACTCTACCCAAAGGCTAGCTGCACTGAGTCATGGCTACCAACACTATTGAAAAAGCTTCTCTTGCCCAGCACTGACCGAAGTTCCCGACAGCCCAAAACATCCCAGGGCTGGCTGATCAGGGCTGCCATGTTCGTGGCTTTGGGCTTCTATGTCCTTGTGTATACAGTCACATGAAGACTAAAAATATCTCTAAGTATGAGTGAATAAAACCTCAGCTCCCAATTATATTTCCAGAAACTGAACTTGACCTTTCTGTGTAAATATAAAATGTAAAGTCTAAAGTTTTCAATTCACAACTATGTAAAACTAAGAATATATTTTATAAACTATTACCCAAAACAACTAATTTTTTTCACTTAACAAAAATGTTAAAATTCTCTATCATTATCCCAATTCAGTAGACTAGAATATTAAAGTCAATGAGTTTTAAAATGTGACCATGATTGACAAATAAAATCTCAATGCAAGGGATGGGATATTTCCGCTCAAGTTGTAGTCAAACACACCTGTGAAACCTGTTTTCAGTACAGGCTATTACAACTGCTCTTGATCTGATCTAAGTCCCTACTGCAGAAGACGCTGCCAACACTGATCATAGGGCATGGAGAAATCAACTTGGTACTGACCAGGAAGCTTCATCCTTGCTGGTTAGCTTTCACAGAACTAGAAGGTGCTAAGAAGAAGGTGCTCCTGTGGGGTAAGAGTCATCAATCGTCTTTCTCAGCTCTGAACCCTGTGAGCTATAATCATGACCAACATGACAAGATCTGCTAACGGGGATAATACTAGCATAGATGTCATGGGGGTAACCAACCACTTTCTGATTGCAGTTAAGGCCCACTCCACAGTACAGCCTGGTACTGTAAGTCTGGCAAAGAACCCAGGGTTGGGGAGCTCAGAGGCCCCATGAATGAACCTACTACTATTATTTTGCTAAATGGACACAGGATCAAACTTCCCTCTAATTTTGTATCACTCTCTACTCATAGATTAGTGCAGTTCTTACACCTCATCAGGTAAGTTTCTTGGGTCAGTGGCTGGTGGTTAACACAGAAATTCACAACTGGTCAACACGTAGAGAATAGTGTAAGTGGAGTGCTCAGCCAAAAATGGGACATCTATATCATACCCCTCCCCAAGGCTCTGGTATCCCTAGGAGACAGAAAGACTGTAAGAGTTAGAGATCAGCAATGATCAACTAGAACCTGTTCTTTTGAACATGACAAGACCACTAACTACACTCATGAATTCATAGGAGTGGTGTCTAGTACAGATGGGAAGGGTTTGTGAGCCACGACCCTAACCGAGGAGCTACTGCAAGTTGATGGCTTCTGGGGTGACATGGGGGTGTGAACAATCAGTTTTATTTAAGGGTACAGCTCCTGACAGGTGGGCCAGACACCACTAGATGGCCCCACATGCTGAAGTAAAGGAGGAAATAAATGGCAAAAATTGATCTTCATGGACTATTTAAAAAAAAAGACAAAATTGATGGAGGTAAAGAAGGTGGGAGTGGATCTTGGAGCAGTAGGAGTGGAAGATAGGATCAAAATACACTGCATAAAATCTCAAAGAATAAACATACTTTTTAAAAATGTGCCTATGTCTTTGGGCCTTTTAAAAATATTCCACATTTTACTAAATCTACAAATTTACAAAAATTCAGTAGCTATTCTACTGCTGGTTTGGTGTGTCAACTTGACACAAGCTAGAGTCACCACAGAGGAAGGAGCCTCAGTTGAGGAAATGCCTCCATGAGATCCAGCTGTAAGGCATTTTCTCTATTAGTGATCAATGGGGAGAGTCCAGCCCATGATGGGTGGTGCCTTCCCTCAGCTGGTGGTCCTGGGTTCTATGAGAAAGCAGGCTGAGAAAGCCATGGGAATCAAGCCAGGAAACAGCATTCCTCCATAGCCTCTGCATCAGCTCGTTCCTGCTCTGTTTGAGTCCCTGTCCTGACTTCCTGCAGTGATGAACAGCAATGTGGAAGTATAAGCCAAATAACCCTTTCCCTCCCAACTTGCTTTTCGGTTATGGTATTTCACGCAGCAATAGGAACCCTAACTACGACAGACATATACAGCAATATAAAATCGTATTGTATTAAATGTCATCGATTTTTAAGTCAAATTTAAAACAAATATCATGTAGAGATGGCATATAATAATAAAAACAATTGTTATACATGTGTATACTGCATATATAAAATCAAGAGGTAGGATTTATTGGAACATGAAAGCACACACAAGGTTTAAACACTGAGATTTCTTTTCTGTGTCAAAACACTTTAATTTGGTTCAGAAAAGACAGTTCAGTGAATAAAGTGTCTGCTACATAAGCTTAGGAACCTGAGTTCAGATCCCTGGAACCCATGTGAAAACCTAGAAAGGAGGTGTGGATCTGTAAGCCCAAACTTAAGGGGGATAGCCAAAGGCGACTCGCAGGGGACAACTGGCCAGACAGTATAGCAAAATGGCAAGCTTCAGTTTCCCTGAGAGACACTGCCTCAGAAAATAGGGCCGAACAAACACAAACAGTGTGCAGTCACTACTCAGACACACAGAGAGGACACAGTGGGTAGGTTTCCTCTCAGCCACCCCCTGCTCCTTGAAGACCTTCCCTGAGTTGCTACAGACCTGTCCTCAGGTGTCGCTGCAAGTATGTGAGGAAGTCAGTGTGCACCCACAGAGCTTAACGTCCACTTCACACACTAACCCTCCACACGTTTTCTCACTTACCAATGGACTCTAGAAAGCATTATATAGACATATGTCACACAGTAACTGATGTGCATGTAAGCCTCTTTTCAGATCACACCCACTGGTGGGGAGAACTCCTTTACATGCACCTGCTCCCATGCAAGTGTCCCCAAAGTATAAGTTTCTAAAACAACTGCCACACCAAAGTACACAGTTAAACTGAGTGTCAATAAATACCATTTAAATGCTCCCACCAATAAATAAAGGTAAAAAAGCAACTGTTAATAAAAACAACCCGCTGTCAACACCTGGCCTCCACATACATCTGCACTGGAGACATGCCTGCTCACATGTATACACCACATACATACTTTCAAATACAAAACGCTGTAATATCTAACTTTAAAATATACAATAGTGATTACTGCACAATGATCATCATTTAGCTTATATTTCCAATCAGATTTTTTTAAAGTGCAGATGCCTAACTTCCACAATCAACTAAATAGTGTTCTAGACTGCCTTGCTAACCATCTCATTATAGTACTAGACCGAAATAGTCTTCTAACTTGAGTCTTCCAATGTGGTAGTTTGGTTAACTTAAAGCACTTTCATCTACTAGCAATGACAAGGTTTTTCTGGCAAATACTGGAGTGATTTAGAGAAACTGGCAATCAGGGCCATTTTAAGAGTGGCTGAGGTAAAAATCTGAATACTCACTTTGTTATTTTGTGTCACAAGAATACTTCCACCCCCGGGCTTCAAAGGCACCTCTTCCATTGCTCCAAACACATCAGTCTCAACAGAGAAAGTCAGCTCTAGACCCAGGTCACTAATATCATTATCTAAAATCCATTGCAAATTTTTGGCATATTCTGGATCAATAGATGCTACATCTTGGTAATTTACAGGAATACCTAAAAATTTGCAAAAACAGCAGTTACAATACACGCTTCTGACTTTCCTTTACCTATTTAGTGGTAAAATGCTGCCCTCTACAGATACTCTGAAAAAGAGCAAAATATAATCAAATTTGCGGTATGTTTTAAATGGATGCTAATTTCTAAACTTAGAAATCCATTAAATGAAGCTGCTGCTCCCTCTACATCTCTACAATGCAGTCTTTCTTTGAAACAGCTATTTAGGAAACTGCTCTAAGCTTCAGAAATGACAATTACTTTAGGTACACCCGCATAAAAATGGATGCTTTATGTAAACATATACACACTAAAATGCAAGTGGAAAATGTCTAAATGTACTCCTTCTTAAAAGAAGGACATTTTTCTCTCCCTCTAGCCCCCAGATGCCTTAGGAACACATATGGTCTCTAATCATAACAGCAGTTATTTCAATAAAAATGGCAATGCTTATCAGTCCTCTCTAAAAGTTATAAGCACTGTAAATGTCTACAGAAGTATAGTAAACCCATACCAAGAATGTGCTTGTAGAATGATCGTGTGAAGTAAATATTGACCAACTGCCTGTGATTCAAAGCTAATCCCAAGATCTGTCCAGCAAACCGGAAATAGTTCAAGTGATCAGGATTGACATAGGAGTTGCTATTGGGCTGAAAAGTTGTTCCTATTGAAATAAATACAAAGCAGTAAGATCCGTATGCACAACAGAGAACAGTCCAACGCAGGTAAATTTATTCACAGGTAACTCAGAGGCCATGGTTACATTATGCAGTTCTTTGTGGAATATATAAACAAACTAGAATTGGAGTATAAAAGATAACCATCAATTCATATTTCTCAGGATAATCTGTGTATAAAGAGAAAGTTATAAGATACTTCTGACTTACATCAAAGAGATCCTGGTAAAATAAAATAAAAGATCATACACATATACACACAGTCTTCTAGGAACTGTGGCAGTAGCTATTCAGCTATAACCTCAGGCAGATACTGCTTCATTCATCTATACATGCCCAGTACTCACTAGATTTTGCATGTTAAGATACACAATACTATGGAAAGAACCATTCTTTAGTAATAGACCTAATCACTGAATGTGATGCCTATTAATGCCAACTAATGATCAGAAAATCTGCTACACCTAAAACTCATCCAATTCTTTCAAAAGGCAAATAATCAAGTTTAAACGACTACTAAAGAAGTGAAAGTAAAAACAGCAAGGGTATGATTACTGATAAAAACTACCTAACAGTGTGATTCATTTCTATGAACTATATGGAACAGACAAATTTAGAACAGTCACAAATTAGTGTTACTTGAGGCTAGAGGGAGCTGACTCAGAGGTACAACATCTCCCCGTGGGCTGATGGGAAAGTTCTGGAATCAGAAGCGGTGACAACTGCATAGTACAGCAAACGTATTTAATGTCAGCACATGGTCTACTTTCAAACGGCTTCGACGGTGAAATGGGAAAATCTAAAGCCACACCTTGACTTTATCTCTCCTTCAAAACTTTTTCTGGCCATTAACGTGGATTACAAATTCACTCCTTCATCTAGTAAAATATACACTGAGTTCAAGCTTTGCAGTACTATTCCAGACAACAAGACTAAAACAAAGACTAACTGAAAAACCTAATGAAACAGCAGCAAAGAAAAGTGGGCAGGTATTAGAAAATGAAATACGCCAGGCGGTGGTGGCGCACGCCTTTAATCCCAGCACTCGGGAGGCAGAGCCAGGCGGATCATTGTGAGTTCGAGGCCAGCCTGGACTACCAAGTGAGTTCCAGGAAAGGCACAAAGCTACACAGAGAAACCCTGTCTCGAAAAACCAAAAAAAAAAAAAAAAAAAAAAAAAAAAAGAAAACGAAATACTTGGACAACAATTCACTTGGTGCTTCAGAGATCTTTGATTTGCCAGTGCAACACAGAACTAAACTGCTGTGACTGTTTATACAGGTGTGAAGTAAAAATTTGGACACTTGTTGAATGACTTAAGAGGCACGTGAAGCATGCTGTTCACTCTGAACTGCCTCTCACAAGAACTTCCTATCTCAAGGCAAGATGTGACATCATAGCCACAAAGACTTCAAAGATAATCGTAATCATAATTCCAAAAAAGTGCTGAAAATAATTCTATTTTTTACCTTTTTAAGGAATAATGCTAGATTATAGATGTACCAGCAAAGATTTTGGAGACTCTATTTTCTTCTCCTAGCTCTGTATATTCTTTCACTAACAAGTTTCTGAAAAAACTAGGTTCTTAATAAGAAGAGATAAAAGAAATTTTTTTTAAAAGTACATAGACAAAAATCTTAAGGAAAGGAACTTTTACTTGATCACTTAAAACAATAAAAGTTTGTTAAACATTAAGTTTAAATATACCTGTGACCCTGCCAGCTTCTGAGTTTCAGTATTAAAAACTGTTTAACTGGGCTAGAGAGATGCTCAGTGGTAAGAAGCACTTACTGCTCTTCCAGAGGACCAGAGTTCAGAGCTCAGCACTCACATCTGGTAGCTCACAACTGCCTGTAACTCCGGCTTCAGGGAAATCTGATACCTCTGGCCTCCATTATCATCTGCATTTACATGAACATACCCACACACATACACATAATTAAAAATAATTTTTAAAAATCTAAAAATTTTTAAGCTGGGCAGTGGTGATGCACACCTTTTATCCCAGCACTCAGGAGGCAGAGGCAGGTGGATCTCTGTGAGTTCGAGACCAGCCTGGTCTACACAGAGAGTTCCAGGACAACCAGGGCTATGCAGAGAAACCCTGACTTGAAAAACAAAAAATCTAAAAAAAAAAATTTAAAAACTGGTAATTTTTTTAAACAAATAGGTTTATTGAAATATTTTTCAAGAAATAGTGAACATTTTTCAAAACAGAAATCCTATTGCATAAGAAAGCATTTCAAAAACATAAGTAAGAACATCTAATATTTACTTCACACTCTCCTTGTGCCAGGGACTGAGCTGTGTTTTCATGTACTATCGAACTAAATTCTTATTCTACCACACAGATTATCATCATGATTAAGAGAGGAGTCTGAGGTTCAGAATGGTTAAGTTCCTGGCCCAATATTCATGGGAAGAAAAGTGAGAGCGCCAGGATTCACACCACTATCACTGCAAAGGCCAAACTCTTAACCACTAAATTACATGTGTCTCAATTTGATAAGAAAATAAGTTTTTTACAATACTATAAACATTAGGTCTACCTAAACATTCCCCACATCAAGAATTCTTAAATCCCAAATGTAATTCCTTCATGACAACCACACCTAATAACGGGGAATATTTCACCTGGATTTTAAGTTACTAATACCATGGTCCCCAAGAGAAGACTTACATGAATTACGAAATGAACAAATCAAAGTCTTAGTCTGTATGACTGCACATACTCTGTTCTCACTCCATCATTTACAAAGACATCTAATGAAGGACATGTGCAACTCAACTGCCTCAGTAAGAAACTGCAAAGAACAGAGACCCACAGTGTGCTGACTCTAGCTTTAAAGACTAGGCCTACGTAATTAAACTTGTTGTTTTGTTAAACTTGTCATGAAAACTACAAACACCAAATTCACCTCTCAGCAAACAATGAAAGGCTACAGAGCTGAAGTAATCTCCATTACTCCAGGTGTGGCAGGGGCACTGTTCAACAGAGACATGCCTACAGACTTCTGCCCCACACAGCCCGTTGTGGGGCCTCGCTTGACTCTCCCCATTAAGCAAGCACTTGCTGCTACTTTGGGTGCTGCAGTCTGAAGTCATAAATAGTTAAGATATTCTCTTCTTTCAAAAGTGCAAATACTGGGGAGAGAATATTTTCAGGAAAAATAAGCAACCATACATAGCATTTGAAAACTGAAATCCCATCTTCACTTTATCAAGTTATCTCTCAAATGAGTTGGTAATCATCAGTATTTAGTTTACAGTATCAAATTATATCTTTATATAGGTTGCAAGAACCATTTCTACAAATAGTGATTCATCTATTATATAGTTACATACATGTTTTATATTTTTAGTTGTGAGCCTAGCCTTTAATGGCTGAGCCATCTCCCCAGCCCAAGTGCATGTTTTTAGCTGCCTGATTTTGATTTCTTAAAAGGACTAAAAATGAGGCCGTTATGAATAAATGAATTAAGATGGAACATCACAAATACTAGACTCTGACTTTACAACCTGGAAATGAAAATAGAGTTAGCAAATTTTTATTTTCAAATCAAGACTCTTTTAAAGTCCATCTACTACCATTTTATAAAAGAAAATGTTAACTAAAAGTAATAATACAGTAACAGACAACCCTCAAATTGAATAAATTTTCAAGTTCTAGAGAGAAGTTTTCAGGGCCCTGAGACAAGCATTTGGAAACTGTTTAGAAGAAAGCTATGTGAGGACAAAACTCTAGACTTCAGTTTTCTCTCCTATGACATGGAAACATCCACCTAGACAACAGGGCTATTAAAGGAATCAAGACAAAATTCTTCAACATAGTTTGATGAATATGGCAGTAACAGTAAGGTGTAGACTATACAACTTACCATCTGCTGACTGGGTAAACAGTGCATAATCAGGATTGACTATCTCATTAGACAGAATATCAAACCACTCACGCACAACACCTTGACCCTGAATTCAAGAAAATAAAATTTAGCAACAACAGAAATATACTGCACTTAGACATTTTCTCTTAAATAATAACAAAATTTAAATGATATCAGGTAAATACTAAACTCTGAAAGTGTGTTATGATAGCTTGTGTACCCACCATGCCTTCCTCTCCGTGAAATCGGACAGCAATCCCCTGCTTTAGTTTTGCACAATTTGCTTTTGATACAATTTCACAGCTACTCCTAAAAATAGAATCTGAATATGTAGCACTGGTTAATTTTAACATATTAAAACTTGCAATAACAACTACTTTATGGCTTATCCATCTAACTGATTCTTTGTTAAACATACCTCTGTGAACCAGGAGAATATCATTTTCATTCACCGGCCTGTGTACCATGTCTGAATCTGGCTGTCCTGAGTGCAAATGTTCATAGAACCATTCACAACGATCTTTAAATGGCTACCCCAAAAAATGACAGTAAAAATATGTTATCAGTATTTAAACCACATAATTACCACATCAGAAAAAAGATGCAGCCATTCGTGTTCGAACTTTTCAATAAGCATTCACAAAGAAGTGATCTTAAATAGCTTACTTAATGTATTTTTAATTCCTGTTTTCAACTGATAAATTATATCAAAGAACTTAATATCAGATATGTAACATACACTAAATTTCTTTTAAGTCAAATAATGCTTATATGAATACATTTTCACACCCAGAAAAATTATACTGACTGTTCCATTTAATTTTTCAAATATTAAACTTTTGAGCTTGAGAAATAGCTCAGTAGATAAGAACATACAGTTCTTGTAGAGGACCTGAGTTCGATTCTCAGAATCCCCACCAGATGGCTCACAAATGTCTGTCACTCCAGCCCATGTCCTCCATGTCCTCTTTTGGCTTCCACGGACACCTGCACTCACATACATACAACATACAAACACACATATAACATATACACATAACTAAAATATTGGCTTCCATGGATACATGCACTCACATGCACACAATAACACACACACAACTAAAATATTGGCTTCCACAGAACCTGCACTCACATGCACACAATAACACACACACACACACACATATAACATATACATAACTAAAATATTGGCTTCCATGGACACCTGTACTCACATACACAGAACACACAGATACACACATATAACACATACACATAATTAAAATATTTTTTAAAACAAATCTTTTATGCCTATGTCATTCTTACTTCTTTTCTTAGGAATTTAGGCAATAGATACAATTTTATTATCTTACAGCCTTTCCTTCCTTTACCTTAAAAACAGAAAATTGGCCGGGCGGTGGTGGCTCACGCCTTTAATCCCAGCACTCGGGAGGCAGAGCCAGGCGGATCGCTGTGAGTTCGAGGCCAGCCTGGGCTACCAAGTGAGTTCCAGGAAAGGCGCAAAGCTACGCAGAGAAACCCTGTCTCGAAAAACCAAAAAAAAAAAAAAAAAAAAAAAAAAAACAGAAAATTAAGAACTCTTGAAAATTTTACTGTATTTACTCATCTGCCAAGGAAAGCAAACTCAAGTTTTATGATTAATCAGAAATTAATATTAAAGATCTAGTATATGCAAATACTACAGGTTATCTGAGTATATAAGAGTAGTAGAAAATTTAATTACAGATGAAAACTGCTTGATAAAGTTAAAAAGTTGAGGTAATACAGAATATAAATATGTACACAATACCAAGTTCTCTACAGTGACAAGCAAAGTCACTAAAGACTGAGAAATTATGCAAAGGATGAGGACATGGACTTTGCAGTATCACAGTTTGAACTACGACTTAATGTTGGGTAGAACTTGCTCAGGACACAGGAAAACAGGCACATCAATTTAAGGAGACAAAGAGAAAGCACATAGGGAAACCGGGTCCCTGCAGAAGATACAGCCAAGGTGCTGGCATAACTGGAGCTGTACCCTAACCTCCTGAAGGAGGAGTGACTGTGAAGGTGAACTGAGCACATCGTTAACAGGAGTGAGATCTATGTAAAAGATACAGGGGCTGAGACAGTCAACTACAGGAGATACTTCAGTGTGGAGCCCCATTTCATTCTGCCTATGAACACATCCCCCTTTAAAACTGCTCTTGATGGCCTAATTTTTCATCTGCACATAGTAAGCACACACACCCCTCTCCAAACAGTGTACCAAGAAACCTCAGAACTACCTCAAAATCCCCTCCTGTATTGGGCTATATGCACTCCAGTATAGACTTCTATTCAAGTGCACTCCTAATGTATCCAGTACAAAGAATAGGACAAATCTGGCCTGAATTGGTTTTAGGTTCATGAGAAGTAATTGTTTCCTCGAGTAAAGTTTTTAGAAGAATCCCCTATTTACCATCTTATGCCTGTGTATAATTGGTCATACATATGATTAAAATCAGATACATTATGGGAAGAGATACGTAAAACAGAAAAAAAATGGTTATATGTTCTGAACTACAAATCAAAACAGAGAACTGTCTACGCTCCCTTAGCGACCAAACTCCATAAACGGAAGACGCTAACAACAAATGAGACTCTTAATACTCTCAACTCATGAGGTCCACAGTCAATCTGGACAGTATACCCATCTATAATCTGTACTATCACTTCCCTCTAGTAAAGATAGCTTGCCACTTGTGCAAATTTGTACAAGTCCTTATTTTCAATTCGTGGGTAAAAGGCCAAGAACATGGAGCTACCTGTTCCAGATTATCACTATTATGGTCACCTGGTCAGAGGAAGCATGGTAAATAAGGTAATCAAAATGAGTAGTACAGTATAAAAGAAGATCACACCGGAAGCTGTGATGGGGCCCTGGCTGCAGCAGGAAAGAGGAAAAAGAAAGTAAATGTGAAAGATAATACTCCACTGGAGAAAGGTGAAAAGTGGAAGATCTGGAGACAGAACTTACTGACAAACATACGCTGGGATGAACTTTTGCCCCCACAACTTCATGCTACACTCCTAGAATGCACTGGTGGAAAGACAGTGAGGAAGGTGCTCTACATCCTGAACTTAAAATTGGTGCAAGATATAATTATGAGGGGCTTGGAAATAAACACTTAACTGTGCTATAATTGACCAATCATGAACCAAGCTGCAATGGAGAGAGATGAGGTTCTCACTAAGAGAATACACACCAAGAGATCAAGACTGAGGATCTGCTTGGCAAGTGATTCATACAACCTGAGAAGTCAGAGGAGAGGTCCAGGCAGTGCAGGAGCACAAAGCCGACGGTGGTCACACCATCAATACCCAATGGAGGACATTTTCCATCAGGTTTCAAGACACCATGAAATCTCTTCACTTCAGTCATACTAAACACTGGGTTTCAAGCTAAACTAAAATGCTAGTTTTTGAGCTAAATATTTGAGTAACACACATTAACTTTGTATACACACACACACACACACACACACACACACACACACACACACACACACACACACATATATTACCATGTGAACATCTGTGTATATAACTACTATTAATAAAAGTGAAATGTGCCATATCCTTGAAGTCTTCTTTTTCCTATTTGTTTTCTGAGACAGACGCTCACTACGTAGTCAGGACTGGCCTCAATCCCAGCATTCATCCTCTACTGTCTCTTGCGTACGAGGATGACAGGCAGCTACATCCATATGCAGCTCAATGGACTTGAGAACGTGATGTTGACTATTCCAAAAACTATGCTAGAGGACACACTAAAGCATGACACTAAAGCAATGCTTTTACACGTGCGATCTGAATTTAGATAAACATCTCTCAAGTCCTGTTTCTGGAACTCAATTAGTGGTTGTCAGGAAATCACTGAAACCCTCACAGCTTTCATTCTGTCGCCCAGTAAACAAAAGAAATAATACCCAACTAAACTAAATAATTCAAAAAGCACAATAACCGTAAGTTACTGGACGCTGGCTAAATACAGATGCTTACATTACTGAGAAAAAGACTCAGCCTCACTTTACAGGAGACAAAGGTGAAGCAATTAGAGGTTGAGTAACTTATATAAATACTCAACATCCAAGAAAAGAAATATGAGCACTATTTCCAGCTACAATGAGGACATGGTGAAAGAATTACTGCCAATTACTATTATAAAGGAGACTAAACATATTTGCCTTTGTAAGATATTGCTTCTTTTACCTTTAAAGCGTTAACTATGAAGTAAAACTAGGGCTGGGCAGGGTGGCACTAGGAGCACTAGGAGGCAAAAGCAGCTGATCTCTTGAGTTCAAAGCCAGCCTGGTCTATATGGTAAGCTCTAAGCCAGCCAGGGTTATGTAATCAAAACCTGTCTCCAAAACTCTGAGAGTCAGCATTAAAGTTTCTGCTACAGTCACCACAGTATTATGTACTTCCTATTTGCATGCACTGATCCTTACTGTGGCCAAAATGTATTGAGCTTTGTATAGTATTGAGCTTTGTATAGTATTGAGCTTTGTATAGTATTGAGCTTTGATTGATAGATTAAAGCGTCTTATATGTTTGCTAGGCGGCTAGGAGTCACTGGTGACTATACTTAAAAAAAAACCAATCGATAATGCTGCCAACGTTTTGGAAAATAATATATTAAATGAATACATTAGAATGAAGATTATGTTTTGATTAGTAATCATAAAATAATAAACACTCTTAAGTGATTTTAATGTCTCTCTGCTTTTCCCTTTGTTTCCCTTCCTGAATGATTCAGTTAAAATGCATTTGCCTTAGATATCCACCCTTGTTAATGGAACTTTGTTGACTGATTAAAGCGAAGAGAATGTCCACATGCATTGTGTTGGCCCAGTGTGGAGTTTTCCTGTGGTTAGGAGGGCCCTGTATAGGAAAAACAGGGGCTCAGAGAGTAACTCAGAAAAAAGAGGAAGTCATTGGAGGCAGAGTGGCAGCTGTCCAGGTATTTGGCAGAGCCCAATGGTTGAGTAGGCATTCTAGAGAGAAGGGACCATGCCAGGGACAGGAGATCGGCAATCTGGGACATGAACTCTGCCACTCAATTCATCCTCTTTCACTCAATTTAAAATTTCACATATTTTTCAAGTTTTTCAGAGTCACTTAAAAATCTACTTTCTTTTTTGAAATGCCCCCTCACTACAACACTCAAAGAAATCTCCTCTCTTAAAAGAACGAAGTAATAAGATAATTACTGATCTATAGATACATTTGTTATCTTCCCTGTTGAATTTAGTTACAATCCTCTTTGAGGGTCTGAAGAGATAGCTCAGTGATTAGATCACTGGCTCCTCTTCCTCTAGAAGACCTCACCATGTATAATAACTCCAGTTCCAGAGACTCTTAACACCTCCTCTGGCCTCCAGGTACACTGTAGTCATGTGGTGTACACACATACATGCAGGCAAAAACACTCACTAGTTATTTTTAAAAGTCCCCTTTGAGAACAAAAGAATTTCTATCCAATTACCATCATATCATATACTGGAAATATACACCAGTCTTTAGACTTTATTATTCCTAGCAAGTGTGTGTAATGATCTCTAAGCTTTATAGATGACAAAAATCAAGGTTTCCACAGGATGGGAATGTAGCTCAAATGGCAGAGTGCTTAGCCTGTACAACAACCTGGTTTAATCCCAATATCACATAAATCAGGTGTGATAAAACATACCCATAATCTGATCATGTGGGAGGGGGAGGCAAAGGATCAGAACTTAAAGATCACCTTCAGCTATACAGTGAGTGAGGCTAAGCAGAGCCACTTGAGAATCTGTCTCAAAAAGAAGTTTTTAATTAAAAAAAAAAAAAATCAACATTCAAGGATATTAAGAAATGTGGCCAAAATCACATGACTAAAAGAGTAAACCAAGCTTCCCTCATGCGTTCACAAAACACAGACAAGTGGAGTAAATAGGTGTAACCCCAGTAGGACAGAGGTCGTCAAATCAAGTCCATTTGGAGACATGTCCTGTTACATCACTATTTTTACAAAAGGGTTTAATGGTCCTTCAACATACTACTAATGTGTTTTATAAATCCCTAAAGGGCACAGATGTTATTTCCTAAGTGTATTTGGGAATAAAAGCCTTTCCTCAAAGACCTTACAAAACTAATTAAACTAATTAAGAAATGTGGTAATGTATTCTGTTGTCTCTGTCTTTGAACATAGCAGGCATTCAACACACATTTCTGGAAGAAGAAAGCCCATTCCTTATACTAAACTAGCATGGAGCTCCGTCTTTCAGGCAGTAAGTTTAAAGTAAAATTACTAAACAAAATTCAAAGTCTGAAAATTAATTTCAGAAGGCTGGAGAAATGGTTCAGAGGTTAAGAGGGCAGCTCAGACATGGCAGTCTGTAACTTCATTTTAGAGGACCTAATACTGGCCTCCATAGGACCAGGCATCACATGATACACAGATATACAGGCAGGCAAAATACCCATATGCACAAATTTTTTTTAAAGTAACAGAATTTTAACTGGGCAGTGGTGGTGCATTCCTTTAATCCCAGCATTCGGGAAGCAGAGGCAAGTGGATTTCTGTGAGTTCAAGGCAGCCTGGTCTACAGAGTGAGCTCCAGGACAGCCAGGACTGTTACACAGAGAAACCCTGTCTAGGAAAAAAAAAAAGAAAAGAAAAAAAAAAACACCAGAATTTTAAAATTAAAAAAGGTTACTTAATTTTTTAAAAAGAAAAATATTTTATTTCACTATATTAACAATAAGATGAATAAAGTCTGTACCTGTGCTTTTATGATATGCATGAATCTTGACATTAACTCAGGACATTCAAGAAGAAAATGGAAATGATCAAATATAATTTTGGGATTTCTGAAAGAAAAAATAAAAAGAACAATGACAATTATCATCGAGTGAAATGCAAATTCAGACATACAGTGGGGAAGCAGAAGGAAAGAGCATCTTTGTCTCTACCTGCTATCCTTTTGTTAATGACCACATTTTGAGCAGTAACAAAACTAACTTTTTCTGTTTAAATGAGCAAGCATAAACAGACGGTCTAAGAACCCGAAAGCCTCACCTATTCACAAAGCACTTTAACACTTCATCATGCTTGCAGACAAATTCAATGAAACGAGGAGAAGTCATTCTGGGTGGGGAAGAAAAAAGCAATCAGAATGCACAGACAAAGATGTCGATATGATATCAAATCCAATAAATGCATATTAAGTGGGATTGGATCCTAGACAAAAGGAGGAACTTAGATACACATCTTCCTTATCAGCTGAGGCTCCCTAGTATGTGCCATGAAACAACACATGTAAGCAATTATTAACAAATGATATCAACAAATGACTTCTAGAGACTGTAAAATTTTCTGCAGCTCTTCACGAAGTAGCATTCACATATTTACATAAAAATAAATGTATATACTTTCACAAAATTTAAATATTTTTACTACGTTTGTATTAGTGCAGTAAGTATCCTGAAACAAAATGAGAATAAAGTCTAAAAAAAAATCCAACAAATTATATTTGTTTTTATTGAAATTACAAAATTATTGAAGCTTTTCTTCATCTATCACAGAAAAGTAACATTAAGTCAAAGTTTTCTTACCCTGGAGGCATCTGACAGGAACAGCACATGTAAAAGGCTTGAATGACAGCACTCAGCCGGTTGGCTGTCATAGCAACAACATCCTGACCATCTGCACTGGCTTCCTGACTCCCTGCGAGCGCATCTGGCTGGGACTCCCCTGCGCCCGTGGACAGGTTTCCACAGCTCCCAGGTCCTGAAGGTTCAAATGGTGAGATGGAAGTGGCACCTGGATCCTGGCCTTTTTGTTTCAGTAAGATAGAAGTGATATCCGTTGAGTCCTTTTTGTTTTTCATTAATTCTGTGGCTATTAAAACTAACCATTCATCTAATGAATGCCAAAGCAATTCCAAAGGCTAAAAAGAAAAGAAACAGGCTTTTTAAACAACATTCTTAAAGTACATGATTTTTTTAAAGAAAAAAGACAAAAACTAAACCCTCACATCCAGATGGAGAGTATAAGAAATTTACTATAGACACTTTTATCTTTCTAAGTCTATGAGACTTGAGAATCTTAAAAGTAATAAAAGTACACATACGTTAAATAAATAAATTTATTCATTTACAGAAAAACTTGTATTATTCCTTATGAAAAGGAAAATAAAATCTAACAAAAATTTATAAGCAATCATTCATTTTCAAATACATATTTTTAAAATGCTTATTGCTTTCAGAATCCCCTAACTTATTATCAAGATGTTAACAATTTGCAAGCAGAAGTATTATTTTAATTTAAAAACCTGAAAATTCCAAAAGAACCTAATGAACTGTCCACAGTGCTTCTTGAAAAGTATTCCTACATTTTTTATAACTTATAATATGAAATTATGAAGTGGGACATACTGCAGATGTGTATATATTAAAATATATTTACACATACAAATTCACCTCTAGTAATTAGTGATTTTAGAATTATCATTTTAGTGTGGGTGTTTTGCCTACATCCCTCTCTGTGTACCATGTGCATGCTGTGCCCAGTGAAGCCAGAAGAAGTTGTCAGATCCCCTGGGACTGGAGTCACAGATGGCTGGGAGCTACCATGTGGGTGCTGAGAATTGAACTTCAATCTTCTAGAAGAGCGCCAAGTTCTCTTAACTGCTGAGTCGCCGCTCTAGCCCAGTAACCGGAAATTTTTAAGTTAAGAAATATAATGACTGAACCATCAAACTAGAGACTTAGCAGGACAGGAAGACGGCTCAGCAAATCAAGGCACTTGCCACCAAGCCTGACAACGTGTGTTCATGCAATCTCTAGGACATACATGAAGGAGAGACTTGACTCTGAAGGTTGCCTTTTGATCTCTACAAACATACCGTGGCGCGCGCACACACACCACACACACACACACAGCTACATGCACACATGTGTGAATGCACAATAAAAATGCAGTAAAATTTTAAAATGTGTGTTCAACACACACACACACACACACACACACACACACACACACACACGGCTACACCCACACATGTGTGAATGCACAATAAAAATGCAGTAAAATTTTAAAATGTGTGTTCACACACACACACACACACACACACACACACACACACACACACACACACACACACACACACACGCACGCAAAGACAGACTATAATGTTGTGGGTTGCTCTCCCCCCAGTGCCAGGAATTAAACCCAGAATATCCATCATGCTAAGCATGTACACTTTACTCCTCTGCACCTCTACCTAGTCCTTAGCAAACTATTGTTGGTGTTTTTCTAAATTCTGAAAGAGTCTAGGAGAGCTTCACACCACATATGTAGCTAAGACAACCCTGAAGAGCTCTGGATCCTCCTGCATCCACTTCTCAAGTGCTGGGCTTAAAGGCAAACAGGAGCTAGAGATAAACTGAATCTTACTTCTAAATACTGAACATTCCTGCTGAGAAGAGTGAAATGTCTTCTTTGAGGTAATCATACACTACGTTTTGTTTAAATCATTTCATCACAGACCGGATATCAGAGATGAAATACAAAAGACCTAAAACAATTAGTTTATAAAGTGCACAAAAATACACATGCCCAGCTACTGAGGCCAGTACAGGTTAAATCACCCTTCACAGTATACACTATTTTAAATATTCCTATTAAGAATCAGCTGTAGCCAGGTGGTGGTGACACACGCCTGCATTTAATCCCAGCACTTGGGAGGCAGAAGCAGGTAGATCTCTGAGTTAGAGGCCAGGCTGGTCTACAGAGCGAGATCCAGGACAGCCAGGGCTACACAGAGAAACCCTGTCTCAAAAAACCAGAAAGAAAAAGAATTAGCTGTGTTTCTCCAAGTGAACATTTAATCTTACTTTTGAATAATGAATAATCAGATATTATAAACTGGACCAAACATTTACGGAAGACCTACCCTTAAAATAACTCACCTAAAAAATAACAACTAAATCATCTTGATTTCAGGAACCATCACAGAAACCTCAGAAAACGTTTAACTAGCCTGCTCTGCCAGGAAAACCTTCACCCTATCTATTAGTAACACTGTAACAATACCTTCACCACATCACCTCTTTCGCTTTTCTTCAACTTTCTGAAATCTGAGAATTTTACTTCCTGAATTTGCAAAGAATTAACTCATCCCTATTTTTTCTTTTAAACATTAAACAAAAAATTAAAATTAAAATTAATCACAACTACACTGAACAAAAGCCTAATTCATGACTCAATAAATACTATGCTCAAGGTACAAAGGAAACCAGAGTATCCTCTTTTAAACGAAATTAATTTTACCTTCAATGAAGTTGAAATGAGCACCCTCTGACCTGGAAGGTTGGTTCTCAAAGCTTTAGAATCCCTGCTGCTTGAGAAAGAACTAGTTGGCACAAACACGAGGCCATCACTGAAAATATCTCAGGGTCCTAACACAACCCAGGAATTTTTCTTCATGACAAAACATTAAACCACCTATACAGTCTTTTTAATCCCCTTATGTCAGCAAACCGTTTAATTTTCCTTCAGACGTGAACTTCCAAGTGGAAGAACAGGGGTCCGGTCAAACTGCTCCAACAGAAGAAAAAGGTAACTGGCCTCTGAATCAAAATGATCATGACAAAAATACTGAAAAGCTAGAGACTGAAATAAAGTATTACAGCAAAGAATTTTTTTTTTATGGAAGAAAAAAGAAAAAATCATTTGGCACTTTTCTATTTTTGTTATTTTTCCCCCTTTTGGATCATCTTTCTTTAGTCACACACACAATAAAGCCAAATTCCAACCCAGATGGGACTTTTTTACCTAGGGAATTACCTACCTCTTCAAGTATTTAATAAGTCAGTGGTTAGTCACAAAAGTGAACATTGTGAAATAATGAATCTCTAACTATAATAAATAACAGGCAAAAAAAAGATTAAAATGAAAATTAGAAATAAAGTATTGGGGCTGAGAGAGTGTAGCTCTGTGGCAAACCACTTGTCTAGTAGATGCAAGGGCTCTGGGCTTGATTTTAAACATGAAAAGTTAAATAAACTACTGCATGCCATAACTATGGTGTTTGCAATATTTATTTATGGATAACAAAATATACTGGCTACAAAGAATATATACCAACTGCTACTGAAAAAGATGAGCTGGGGCTGGTGAAATGGCACAGCAGGTAGAGCACTGGCAGATGTTCAAGAAGATTCAGGTTCAGGTCCCAACACCCTCATGATGACTCACAAACATCTGCAACTCCAGTTCCAGGGGATCTGACACCCTCTTCTGGACTCTGTGTGTACCAGGCATGTGTGTAGTACACAGACATACATGTAGACACAACATCCATAAACATAAAATAATTTTTAAAAGAAGAAAATAAATCAATGATAATAGGTTTTGTCTAGTATCAAAATAACTACTCACTTCATAAACTGAGAAATCACAACCACAAAATTACACACAGCAATAGTGATATGACACACTTATGTGATTCACAACCTTAAGTTTTACACTAAGAATATTATACACATTATATATGACACATACATAACCCCAAGCTTACTGGGAAACTTTCTTTTTAATCTCAAGATACTCTGAAGTGAAACTGAAATCTGACAAGAGGGATAACTGAAGTTCACGAATATCACAGCACTTTCAGATCCTGTTCTCAACCAGATAATGTCAAATTCCACAAGCAAAAAAAGAGCTTTAAACTAAATTTCTCAACTTTTTCTTGGCTTCTGAGAATTTTTTTTCCAAGTTACAATTCTATGAAACTATGAAAAGTCACAACTACTATTCACAGGAAGAAAAGGAAACATCAACACATGAGAAACCTCTCTTCCCTATACTCACTGGTCCAACAACAAAAACAAGATTCTCCCTCAAATACTCCAAAGTTGCTAGACACTAGAAAAAAAATCTCTTAACATTCAAAGAATGGCAAAGTGTTAAGATGAACTTAAAGGACTTCTAAAACAAATCAGATAACTACTAATGGCCTGTAAACACACTCAATCCTAATGGAAGGGCATTGGTTAACCCTAACAATAAAGTGACATGATAGAATATACAGTTAATGAGATGGCAAGTCAGAATCAGCTGCTGCCTTAGACAGCACGTGGTAAAGTTAAAACGTGTCTCCAGTCTAATGTTACAGCAATTCAGCAAACGGTCCGAGTTTACAACTTGATAACCCCACAACGAACTTCATATGAATGGATAGTAACACACAGTTTCTACTTTATATCTTTATACACAAGAAGTTAGATGATTTCCCCATCACTCAAAGATGCCAAAGTTTATTCATAACGCTGAAAAAGACTAACAGAAACTTCAACAGTTAATACTTAATTTCTATATGTGGTGGTTTGAAAGAAAATGGCCCCCAAAGGGAGTGGCACTATTAGGAGCTGTGGCCTTGTTGGAGGAAGTGTCACTGTGGGGTGAGTTTTGAGTCTCTTTTGCTCAAGCTTCTCACAGTGTGACTTTGTTGACTTCCTGTTGCCTGTAAGATGTAGGACTCTCAACTGTTTTCCAGCACCACTTCCTGCCTGCACGCCACCATGCTCCCCATCATGAAGATAATGGACTGAACTTCTGAAACTGTAAGCGAGCCACCCCAATTAAATGTTTTCCTTTATAAGAGTTGCTGTGGTCACAGAGTCTCTTTCCAACAATAAAAACCCTAAGACACTATAGCATTTTATTCTTTAATACATGTTATTTTTTAAATATTTGCAAACCAAACCCAAGAAACATCAAAGAGATGATCCACCATGATCAAGCGGGCTACATCCAGAGATGCAGGGATGATTCAACATATGAAAAACTGTCAATGTAATCCACCATATAAACAAACTGAAAGAAAAAAAACCCACATAATCATCTCATTAGATGCACAAAAGGTCTTTTGACAAAATCCAGCACACCTTCCTCATACAGAAAAAAACCTAGAGAGATTAGGGATACAAGGGACATGTCTTAACATAATAAAAGCAATGTACAGCAAGCCCATAGCCAACACCAACTTAAGTGGAGAGAAACTCAAAGCAGTTGCACTAAAATCAGGAACAAGACAAGGCTGTCCAATATCTGTTCAATATAGTACTTGAAGTCTTAGCTAGAGCAATAAGACAACTGAAGGAGATCCAAATAGGCAAGTAAGGAGTCAAGTATCTTTATTTGCAGATGATATGATCATACACAGAAGCAATCCTAAAAATTCCACCAGGAAACTCCTACAGCTGATAAACACTTTCAGCAAAGTAGCTGAAAACAAAATTAACTCACAAAGCTCAGCAGCCCTCCTATATACAAATGACCAAGCTCATGTGAACTCAGAGACTGAGGCAGCAAGCACAGGGCCTGTGTGGGTCTGCACCAGCTACTTTGTATATATATTATGGCTTTCAGTTTAGTGTTTTCAAGGGTTTCCTGGGTGTGCAAATGAGTGGATCTCTGTTTCTTGTGCCTTCTCTTGGGCTCATTTTCTTCTGTTTCTTTGTTTTGTCCTATTCCAATGTGTTAGTTTTTGTTTTATCCTATTATATTTTATTTTATTATTGTTCCATAGAAGCCTGTTTGTTTTCTAATGAGAGACAGAAAGGGGGTGCATTCAGATGGGAGGGGAAGTTGGGAGGAGCTAGGAGTGAGCAGAAACCGAAATCAGATATATTATATGAGAAAAAAAAAAATCTATTTTCAGTAAAAGAAAAAAAAAACTTAAGCTTAAGAAAAAAATTAAAAAAGTGATATAGATTCAATGCCTTGCTCAACCCTCATTAGAGAAGCTTCTTGAAGTAGATGAGAATTAACATGGAGACTCACAACTAGACAACGTAGAGTGAGAGACTCTGGAGCACTCAGTCTTAACGGGATGTCACTGAACCCCTCCCCTGAAGGTTCAGAGATCTGTCCAAAAGAGGAGGCAGAAATACTTGGAACCAATGCTAATGGGTGACCCCAAGGAAACAGTGTCTTCAGACACAACAGGACTGATGCACACTTGAACTCAGAGACTGCAGCAGCACACATAAGCCTTTTTGTAGGTAAAGAGAGGGGGAAGTGGACATGGGGTTCCACCCCTAACCAAGAAGCTATGTGCAATTGGTACTCGGTGTGAAAGGGAAAATCCATTTTCTATAATAGAGTGTCACTAGGTATATCAACCACACTCCAGGGCAAGCCCTATGGCCAGGAGGAGCTGGTCAACACAAAATTAACTGTTTTGTTTTTGTTTGGGGGGCTATTTGTTTTGTTCTATAATGTTTTGTGTTATTGATTTATTGATTTTCACTTGATTGAGAAAAAGAGAGGGGAGGAAGAGAGGGAGAAGAAAGATAATGAACATAAAGTTGGGTGGGCAGGGAGGTGGGGGATTTGGGAGGAGTTGGGAGGCAACATGATCAAAACATTGTATGAAAAATTCTTAATTAAAAAATTAATCAGAATATAGCTCAGTAATAGAGTGCTTGCCTAAAATATATGAAGTCCCGAGTTCATTTCCCACTATAGCAAAAATAAAAAAACAAACAAATAAATTAAACGGAAAGAAAACCCATAAATATATGACAAAAACACAATGTCTAGATTTCATTAAACAACAAAAAAAAACATGTCACCTAGCATATGTGAGGTCTTATATTTGAAACACTGAAAAGACACAAGGTGGGAAACAATATCTTTGACATACTTTTTACAGTTAAGTCTGTACTGATTATTTAGAAAACTAGCATTAACCCAAGTGTTATGTGCTTACACAGAGTCCATTTAAAGAATAATGAAAAATATTGGGCTGGAGAGATGGCTCAGAGGTTAAGAGCACTGACTGCTTTTCCAGAGGTCCTGAGTTCAATTACCAGCAACCACATGGTGGCTCACAGCCATCTGTAATGAGATCTGGCACCCTATTCTGTATACATAATAAATAAATAAATCTTTTAAAAAAATCAATACTGAGAACAATGACCATTGCCTATACCTAATATGATTTTCTACTTATCATTATAGATGAGTAGAAAGTGAAAGCAGGGATGGAATCAGTCCTAACATGCAGGATATATTAAGAACAACTTCCTATGATATGATGTGAAGCAACTCACTTAAAACAGCACTGATGAAAGAGCAGATCATTACTTTGTTACAAAAACAGTAAACTGTCAATCCTAACTAAAGTCATCTGAATGAAAAAATGCTTGATTCCCTTCTTCCAGAAGGTGCACAAGAGAAGGGGGAAGGAGTGAAAAGAAACAATATAGCTGGAAATTATCTTTTCTGTTGATTTCAAAAAGGAGGGAGGGTGAAACACACAGATAAAGACACGTGGACACTCCTCTAAGGCTGTCACACTACTCTACACTTAAGACACTCCTCCTAAAGGCTGTCACGCCTACTCTACACTTAGACACTCCTCTAAGGCTGTCACACTACTCTACACTTAGACACTCCTCTAAGGCTGTCACACTACTCTACACTTAGACACTCCTCCTAAAGGCTGTCACGCCTACTCTTCACACTAAGAGTGTAGGGCTGGCCTGCAAGACGGCTCAGCAGATAAAGGCTTGCTCCATGAGCTCAATGCCCATAACTCACAGAAAGGCAGAAAGGAGAGAGTTGCCGCCTTTTGACCTCCACAAGACTGCGTTCAATACACACACCATTCAACAACAATAATACACAAATAATTTTTAAATAAAGTATTAAATTGCCTGCAAACCACTTATCTGTTAGGTATATCAAAAGTTTCATGTGAGACAGATCAGAATTATTTAGCATATAACACTAAATCTTAATCAGACTTAAGATTTAGAGACAGTAAATCTTTTCAAGTAAATGATACTACATAAAAAACTTTTTTATTTCTTCTTGGAGCAATAACTTAAAGATAGTTGCAAGAATGATGTCTTCATGAACCTCAAAAGTAAATTTTATAACACAGAAACCTCTTAAGAAAGATTACCCTTAAAAATCATAGAAAGTAAAAGGCATGACATGTGACCCACAGGAGAACACTGCTGTACACGAGACTGCTTTTTGTTGTCACTACTTGCTTTTTGCTGCTGAGAATCAAAGCTATGGTGTAGCAGGAATCTTAAAAGTTCTTATTAATAAAATCAAACCTGGAGCCAGGTATTGGGGTGAAATGCTGGATGGTCAGAGAGACAGAACAAGCCACAGCTAACCTCACCTGGCCAACTTCTCAGCTGATCTTGTTTCCTCAGACTGGAAGCCTCTGTGTCCTCATCTCAATGGCTCTCAGCTGAACTGCTGCTCGAGAGCCTGAAGCTTAACCAGCTTAAAAGCTTCTAGTTTCTGGTCCTCACGCCTTACCTACCTTTCTGCTTTCTAAGACCACTCCCTGGAATTAAAGGCGTGTGTCACCATGCCTGGCTGTTTCCAATGTGGCCATGAACTCACAGAGATCCAGAGGGATTTCTACCTCTGGAGTGCTAGGATTAAAGGTGTGAGTGGCACCATTTTCTAGCCTCTGTATCTAGTGGCTGTCTGTTCTCTGACCCCAGATAAATTTATTAGGGTACATAATATTTGGGGGAACATAATACCACCACACTATGGTCTTATTAAATATATAAAAAAATCAATAGCAATACAGGCCGTTAGTTCATAAACTTAAAATTTGACATGTGTAACAACAATGACATAAATGCTTGTATAAGTAAAGGAATCTAGGAGGCTGGAGAGATGGCTCAGCAGTTAAGGCACTGGCTAATCTTCCAGGGGTCCTGAGTTCAATTCCCTGCAACCACATGGTGGCTCACATAAACTACAGTGGATTCTGATGTCCTTTTCTGGCATAAAAGCATACATGCAGATAGAGCACTCATACACTAAATAAACAAACAAACAAATTGATAAACAGATAAATAAATCTTTTTTAAAACAAACAAACAAAAAACAGGACAGGCAGCCAAAATAATGCAATGTATTTTTTAAAAATCTCAAATATGGGTTAAGAGCACTGACTACTCTTCCAGAGGACTCAGGTTCAGTTCCCAGCACCCACATGACAGCTTACAACTGTCTGTAACTCCAATTTCAGGAGATCCAACACCCTCACACAGACATACATGCAGGCAAAACACCAATGTACATAGATAAATAAATAATTTTAAAACAATCCCAAATACTCTTCATGAAAGAAATCCCAGGAATTGTTAACAGAACTATTAAGAAAAAGTACTGGACTGGAGAGATGGCTCAGAGGTTAAGAGCACTGGCTGCTCTTCCAGAGGTCCTGAGTTTAATTCCCAGAAACCTCATGGTGGCTCACAACCATCTGTAATAGAATCTTATGCCCTCTTCTGGACTGTGGGAATAGATGCAGACAGAACACTACATACATAATAAATAAATAAATCTTAAAAGAAAAAAGTAGCCTTTCTTCTAAAATACATAACACAAACACACAGTATATACATAATAAAATTGAACAAAACCAGATTAGTTTATCTTCTAGTAATACATTTTAAAATGATGGCTTATATTATGCGTTAAAAACGCATCATTTGAACTAGACCTGGTGGCTAAAACTTGTAATCCCAGCTACTTCGGAGGGGCAGGATGATGGCAAGTTCAAGCCCTGCTTAGGCTACAGAACAAGGAATAGCTAGGATTAACTCAGTAGGTCACACGCTTGTGTAGCATGTATATGGACCTACCTTCAACATCTAATACTGTGTAAAATAAATATGCAAACCTGAGATTCAGTACAATCACTTTATACTAAATATCTCTATCCTTAAAAACACTAATGGGATCAATTTATGTGTAAGAATTGATAAAAACTTACCAATTAAATCCTGTTCATTAGACTGAGATGAAAGGGAAAATATGTGCCCAAGTTAGGAAGCCAACTTACATCGTGTCCGTAAGGTTCTGACTAAGGAATGCATGCTGTGTTAACAGTCATCTCTTTTACATCTACCTTCTAACAACTACTTTTCTGACCTTGAACACCTGGCTTCTCGGAGTTTTATTCCCATTGTAGCCCATATCGATTCCATTACTGGGAGATGAGGGGCCAATTCGAAAGACATGGCAAAAGATCCTCACAATTCTTAAAAGGCTCTTCATTTGAGCATCATAATTGCTAGATAAACTGAAAATGAAAAGGTTAAGATTAGGTAGAGCCAAACAAATTCACTTTAAAATATTTATTTTAAAGCATATTTAGCCCACTAACCATCTAATTCATGCATTAACTGTGGTAAGATAATTTCCACAGAAAGGTTTGTTGAAGAGAAAAATCTATTATTAATATATGTTAATATATACTATTAGATATATATTATTTAATTTGTTAGCACCCAGAATATAACCAATGATCAAAGCACAATCTATGAAGAAAATTACCCCCATAGCACAGATGGTATCTTTGGATATAAACTTTAAAGCAATTTGTTCACTTCTAAAAGTATACTTGTAAATTAAAAACAGTTGTTTAGAACTCTTAAAATATCCCAGAGAAGCAATAGTATAAACATTACATTCTAGGTCAACACACAATACAACCATCCTAACTTAAAGGTTGAAGCCCCATCATTCTATCCATAACCCTATAGTCCCTCAGAATAGCAGTAATGAAGCATTCACAGGAGACGTTCCCAAATTAGACGTATGCTAATATTACCAGTCATCTGCATCAGGATCATTACCTATATAATGGATTGTCCTATAACTACATAAACATTGTAAATATTCTCCACTATGAAAATCAAAGACCATTTCATCTAATATTAAACCATACTGAGTATCACAGTAAGTTTTTGTGTTCAGAAAGTCGATTTATTTTGAAATTTCTAACATCAGTCATCTTCTACAACTACTGTGCAAAAAAAAAAAAAGCTGCATAAACTTTTGAGCAGAAGAGAATGCTTTTGTGCAAATTTACTCATCAAGTTTACTGTGTCTTCCGCAAGTACATTTAGCCCAGTTAATTCTAACACTGACTTTTAAAAAATGGGATAAAATTTCAACTTAAACTATAAATTCAGTATAAGGAGACAGAGCATCTGTTTTATTCATAATTACCTAACAGCTGGCCCGGTAAACAGCAGGCACTTAAAACTATGTAACAGATGTACTGGTAGACAGTGAAGGGAACTCCAAAACGTTTGTTGCTGAGATCACAGTTGGTAAACAGTATGTCTGAACTTATACTCGAATCTGGCTGTCTCCAAAGCTCAGAGACCGTGTTTTTGGTTTTTTTTTTTTTTTTTGGGTTTTTTTTTTGTGCCGTTAAAAAAAAACTTATGATTTTAATAGTCACAAATTCTAACTCATTATAATAAAGGAGCTGAATAGAAACAACTATATATGTTTTTTATTCAGAATTTCATAGATTCATATAATGTGCTTTGATCAAATATAGCCCCCATTCATCCCCCTCTTCTATCATACTATTTTTTTTAATAATTTATTTATCTTTATTTTATGTGCATTGGTGTTTTGCCTGCATGTATGTCTACGTGAGGGTGTCAGATCTTGGAATTACAGACAACTGTTAGCTGCCATGTGGGTGCTGGGAATTGAACCCGTGTCCTCTGGAAGAGCAGTCAGTGCTCTTAACCACTGAGCCATCTCTCCAGACCCTCATACTATGTTTTGATTAGCCTGTCTAAATCTTAGGTTTCATCAAATACATGAATTACTAGAAATAACTAAAAGAAGTGAAAGGAATATATAATGGAAATCTCAGCTCCAATGAGTCCAATGAAAAATCTAAAAGTGCTTCCAACAGAGTATTGAAAGCAAATTAGGAAGAAAAACAAACAAGACGGTGATATTGGTTATATCAATTAGCAGAAGGCCTTTCAAGTAAAGAGTACAGGAGCACAGAAAGTAGCTAGAAATAAGTAGCTCCCAAATGTATTCCCACACCTGAGCATAAAACATGACAACAAGTTCAAAGTCAGCCTGGGCTACACAGCAAGACCTTATCTAGAAAAAGAAAGCAGGGGCTGGGGCAGAAAGACTTTCATCTTAGGTACACAAAAAGTCCCCAGGAAGAATGAAACATGACTAACAGTAACCCTGACAATGTAGCTTTCTAGTCATATCTTTTAGAGAGTCTATGATGATAGAGAGAGAAAGGTTCAGCAGCAACTATGGAGGTGAAAGGTTGTCACAAACTGTCACTGCTAAATCATTAGTGAGAGTGAAATACAAAGAAGTATACATCCAAATTAGAAGAGGTCAAATCCGTAAGCTAAGAAACAGTAACCAACTACGTACTTGGCAACAGCTGCCTATTCTCCTAACCATAACGCTAATCACATGCAAAGACGTATAGCATATATATGAGCTACATGTAAAAGTCAAGAGATACAAAGCTTAACTCCTTAGGTGTAGCAATGAGTTATTAAAAACAAGAAAAAAGACCTGAACCAGGGAGAGGGAAAGTACAGGGGAAAAAACTTTATAAAGAATCACGAAGGAACACTGGAAGGTTAAACAGTGGGATGTACCCAATTTTGTAAGTCAGAGATTCAGATTCCTCAACAATTTTCTCACGTAGCCCAGGCTAGCCACAAACCATATAGCTGAGGATTACCCTGAACTCCTCTAGTCCTCCTACTTCCAGCTCCCAACTGCCTGGACTGAAAGGAAGTATGGCCACACCCAAGATATGGATTAAATTCCATACACATATGCCAAGATTCAAGTTAACATGCTCCAGGTTTCTGTAAAAAGTCTCTCGACTAAGAGCTAATGAGCCAGGCCTTTTTAAACAAAACAATGAACAGTCAGTGTGTAGTTTTAATGAGATGTCCCCATAGTCGGGGTGTTTGAATGCTTGGTCTGAAGTTGGAGGCATTTGGGTATGCTTAGGAGGTGTGGTCTCATTGGAGGAAGTATGTTACTGCAATGGAGGGGCCTCAGAGAGTCTAAGAGTGTGCACCATTTAGAGTCAAGAGAAGCCCTCAGCTTCTGCTCCAGCTGCCTCACCTGCTACTGGCTGCCACGCTTCCTGCCATGATGGACTCTTATCCCTCTGGAACCTTAAACCAAATAAACCCTTCTCTAAGCTGCCAAAGACAACTACTATGTACTGGTTTACGGCAACACTTACCTAAGCAATTTATGACCATTTGTTGTAGCCACTTCAGCAAGACTTGTCAGGATCTTTAGGTACTGGCTTTCACTCTGCTGAGACAAATGCTCCAAAACTTGACGTAACTGGTTTGATAGAAATAAAAAACAAAGTGATTACACAGTAAGAAACCCATTCAATTCTATCAAAAAAGTGCACATATATTAATTTAATAAATGCCTTAAAGCCAGCTAAATAAAATCAAGAACTTCACAGTTATTTTGCTTTATATAAACTTAAGAGCCAATACAGAAAAATCAAGTATGTATGCAGAAATTTAATTCTAAACTTCTAATGTCTACGAAGGTTTCCAACTCTGCAATTTTTCCAAGACTATTAAAAATACTGAGCTCGGGGCTACGGAAATGTAGCTCAGCAGGACTATACTGGTGAGCCCCTGGGTTCAATCCCTAGGACCACAAAAACAATGGAAAAAGAGCTCAGTGAACCAGTGGTTCAGAGGGCCAAATATCAGACAAGATACATTATTATATACAGTTATACCTCAATATTCCTGGTAACCAATTCCAGTTTGTCCCTAAGTACCCAAAACCTATAGATGCTCAAGTATTTTATATATGAAGGCATAGCAAGTGCATATACTCAATGCATATTCTCTTCTAAACTTAAAATCATCTTCACATAATTTATCATGCCTAATAAAATGTAAGTACTATATAAACAGTTGTTATATCGTATTCTTTAGGGAATAATGACAAAAAGTCTGTCCATATTTAACAGTATTTTTGATCAACAACTGGTTGGCTTGGGGCTGCAGAATCCCCAGGTACTGAGGACTTACTATAATTCATAGCTACATAATGTACAACAAACTCAAGTTACTAAAACAACCATGACAACAAAATTATTATTATTCATTTACAACCTATTAGCAAGCTTATGCTACCATGTTTTCACGAAGGTCTTCATTCTGTGTCATTTGAACAATAGTCTGGAAAAGCCTAGGGTGATGCTGAATTAATACTTCGCAAGTCTCTCCATATCCACCCTAAAAACAAGATTTACAGTTATTCAGGTTAAAAAACAAAGAGATTTTTAAATATCACAGTTCTCACAGGCTAAACATCTTTGCACTCTAATTTATGGAAAACATGATTTTATTATTTATAATTTCTATCATAAATGGGCTCAGAATAATATATCAAAAGCATACCTGTACACATAAATCTAGAGGGGTTACTCCATTTTTATCTGGTAAATACTTGGCTCCTCGTAATAGAAGAATCTGTGCCGTATCTCTCTGACCATGACTGTATAGGAATAGAACCAAATTAAAAATCTAATCTTGTAATTTTTCTCTATAAATTAGATCACTAGTATCCTCTAGAGGCATATCACTTCACAGCAATAAAGACTACAGAGACTTCTCAGAAATGGAAACAAATTAAAAACAAGCTCATTGTATTTCAACCAAATGGTACTATATAAAAAATAATTTATAACCAATTTGAATCAAACTCTCATAGTGTCCTGCTATGAATCTAGTGCCACAAAGAGCAATTATAATAGGTTTTATCATTCTGCTGATAATTATGACAATAGTAACTACCTTCCTTGATACATGCACCAACTGGCCAGAACTAACTTAAGGATAATATCTAGGGGGCTGGAGAGATGGCTCAGCAGTTAGACTGCTCTTCCAGAGGACCTGGGTTCAACTCCCAGGACCTCCATGGAGGCTCACAACTGAGTGCAACTCCAGTTCCGAGTTCCAAGGGATATAATACCCTCTTTGTCCTCTGCAAGCACACGAGTGGTGTAGAGACATACATACAGGCAAAACACCCACATACATAAAATAAATAATTTTTAAAATAATATTATCCAAATTATACCAGAAAAAAACAGTAGATCAGTTCTCTGAAAACAACAGTAATTTGCATTATTATTAATGTTCAACAAGAAGAGTCTCACTCTGTAGCCCAGGCTAGCCCCAAACTCAGTCTCACAGCTGTGACATAACAGGCCTCAAGCAAGAAGGCTCAGAAGTCTTCATGGGGTATCGGTGTTATTAAGCTGGTGGTGTCAGCCAAAATATTACACAGCTATTGTAACAGTGGCTAATTCATACTGTCCTATGCTAGACTGCTCCTTATCATGCCCCAAAATAAATCCAAAAACTAACTAAGGTAAGCTTAATCTATGACAGAAGACAGTGACACCTCTGTAGAATATGAGTTTATAAAAAACTATCCAATTTCAGTAACTTTTACAATTGCTTAATGTCCATGTGTTTGATCTTTCCAATTAACTTGTCAACTTTTAAGTGTTTTTAATTAATTTATTTTATATGTATATTTTCCTTGTGTCCTAGAGGTCAAGAGGAAGTCAGATCCCTTGGAACTGGAGCCACAGACGGCTGTCAGTCCCCATGTGAGTGCTGGGAAATGAACACTGGTCCTCTGCAGGAACAAGTGCTCGTGACTGTGGTATGATCTCTCCAGGCCCTACACCACCAATAGCTAAGTAGCAGACTTGTTCAACACCACCAAGAATGGTAGTTGGCTTATAACATGTACACATCACATTCTATAAATTATACTATAAGCTTGAACTTAGTATTTCATACACTTGATAAATAAGCATTAAAGAATGAATGACAGGGAAAATAGGTAGAAACCTAACACAACTTCCTAGAATACAGCAGGTGACGAATACTATCTCAGTCCTGTCTCCAGGGACGTAACTGCTACAGTTCTATAACAGCTGTCAAACAAGCCGGAGACCATCAGTCTAAAAGCTGTCCAACCTAACAGAAAGGAGCAAGTAAGATCCCTTTTCCAGAAGGTGCCCTACCTCTAACCTAACAGAGAGGAGTGCTGCCCAAAGGCCATGAACACTGAACAGAAACACCCTGCTGGGTTTGCCACTCTGTCCTAATATATTGCCATACCCCTTTTGGTCCAATAACATTTCTGCACAATTGTCCACGTTCCAATCGTGGAGAACTTCTGATTAGCTGAGAGCCTTGCAGGAAGGGTGATGAAGAAGCCACCCAACTGCCCAGAGGACAGTGCATCTCAACTCTACAAGAAAAGAAGAGTCTACACTTCAGACCTTCTATACCTTGCTCTACAGGTCTGTGTCTGGTGCCTACTTGTAACCCTTGAAAGACCTTTCATAATCTAATAAAAGCAAGCACGCTATTTCCCTGAGTCCTATGAGCTACTCTAGCAAACTTCTGAAATCCACGGAGAGAGTCCTAGGAAGCTGGGCCTGCAGCCAGTTCAGAAATTGCAGTGGATCAGTCTTGCGCCAAGTACCTAATGTGCACAGTATTCTACTGGGACTGAGCCCAGAACTTGTAGGATCAGTTACTGTCGCCCAGTAGATGGTGTAAGAACTGACGTAGAAGATGTTCAATTGATGGCCACTGCATAATCAAGTGTTGGCTCCTGGTGGGGAGGAAACTCCTCATCTGTGTGGTGGGTGGAACAAACTGAGTGTTTTACCCGTATGTTCACAGATCAATCCATCAAATCATGCTCAAATAAGCCTGAAGCTTTGCTGCAGCCACTCAGGTTATCATCCAAATTTATCCTAAGAGCTCACTGTTCAGACACGGCTAGCACAGAGCTCTCTGAATCACTTCTGGCTTGAGTACTATCCAGTTTATCAAGTGCTTGTTCTCTGTACACATCAACTGTGCTTAACCTAATCTGTCTAAAGTTTCTTTTGAAAGGTTCACCCAGTTTTTCAAGAGTATACGCAATTGTTCAAGACCAACAATTAAACAGTAGATACATCGATTGGTTTGTTTCTTAAAGCCTCATATAAACATTTTTTGTCACATACAACAAAGCCACTTATTAGCATGATGGCTGGAGAGACAGCTTGGTGGCTAAGAGTGTACCTGAGCTCAGTTCCTGCAATGTCAGGTGGTTCACAAATGCCTGTAATTGCAGCACCACGGGGATCCAATGCCTATAGCACTTGTGGGCACTAACACTTGGGTGATACACACACACACACACACACACACACACACACACACACACACACACACACGTAAAAGTAAAATAAATCTTGGGGCTGGAGAGATGGCTCAGCAGTTAAGAGCATTTGCTACTCTTGGAGAAGATCAGGGTTCAGGTCCCAACATCCATGTGATAGCTCACAGTCATCTGTTACTCCAGTTCCAGAGAATCTAATGCCCTCTTCTGACTGATGTGGGTACCAGGCACTCACACAGTACAAAGACATACAAGCAAGCAAAATACATATAAAAATTTTTTAAATCTTTTTGTAAAGAAAATTATAAAAAATGAATTAAAAAAAAGAATGTTTAGCATGAAGAAAACAAAATGCCACTACAACATTTTAAGAAAGCTGGATTTCGAAATTCTACCTGAAGATCAGGCTTATAATGATGGGACACTTCATTTCAAAAGCGTATTAAAAACAAGAAGCAATCGTTTATAACATACAAAATGTGAAGAGCACACTTAGTGCTCCAAGCGCGACATATGTAAAACTATGTGCGTACAACATGTAAAAATACATACAACTACCCTATGGCAGAGTCGCAGCGCTGTAAAGAGTTACAGAAAGAACGTTTTGATTTTCGAGACGGTCTCGCTATGTAGTCCTAGATGGCCTGGAACTTGCTTTGTAGACCAGGATAGCCTTAAAATCAGAGATCTACTTACCTCTGCCTCCCGAATGTCAAAACTAAAGAGCAGCACTATCACGCCTAGCTAAGATTTTTTTAAAATTGTCAACTATTTTTAATAGCCATCTTTATAACTATGTCCACCCAGCTTTATATTATATTACACAGAAACACACGGATGATATGTAATGCCTTGTAGCTAAGATATAAATGGAATACAAGTCTCCTCACTGGGAAACACTGTGGTGTATTTTGGGTTACACCCAAGTAGGCTGATGTTTTGAACACTTGACTATATTTCAGCATTATTTGGGGGCACGAGAAATTTTTAATCCAAATAACTAGGGAAGTTTACTGAATAGGCAATTATTCATATTGAAAATTAAGGCTAGTTTATACATATATATTTTTATTAATTCTCTGATAATTTCATATTTAACCTCCTCCTAAATCCTTCCAGACTTCCTCCCTGCAATTTCATGTCCTTTTCTTTTAAATTGTCAATAACCCATTGAGTTCAATGTGTGCCACTGGGCTGTCTAGTGCAGAGTCATCAACTTTCCAGGGGCCACACCATTAAACAAAACTAGCTTTCTCCCTAGACTCATTTTGATATTGATTGAGATAATACTCTTTACAAGGACATGATAGTGTAGTTTATGACAACAGAATGGTTTCTCAAAATCCTTCAGCTTTCTAACTTTGGGCACTTTCAGCCTTACTGTCCTAGAACTTCCACCAGAGTGTATAATAATGGGAATTAGAGTGGTAACTTTTTAAATTGCTTATGAACAGAAACTATATTTTACTATTCCCTAAGTTTGTGGATTTAAATTTAAAGGTTATTTTACACACTATTTTGATTCTGAGTTCACTTACTGAAAAGAATTGTTTGACAGGAATTACACTCTATGCTCTAAGGCTTAGACCTTTGTAACTCTACAAGGACCTCTAAAACTCCATCAACATCTTACTAACTACATACATACATACATACATACATATTCCAATTGACCTTTTCCTAGTTATCTGTAAATAGAGAAAATAACTGAGACTCTAGACACGACAGTACAACTGAAAGCACGCCTTCAGGGCTGCAGAGACGGCTCAGTGAGTTAACCGTGCTCATCAAGCAAGTCTGAGGAGCTGATCTCAAATCCCCAGCACCTGCGTGAACAGCCAGGCATGCACACCTAGAACCCTAGCACCGTTTGAGAAGCAGAGACAGGAGGATCACTTGGGCTTATTAAACACTTATCATTCTCCTCTGACCTCCACATGCACGCAGCAGCTCACACTCACATGCACGCAGCAGCACACACACACACACACACACACACACACACACACACACACACACACACTCAGGTGCCACCATACACAAATAAAAAGTTTAGAAAAAAAGAAGTGCCTTCAAATGAACAGTGCCCCATATATCCTTCTCCTACAGTGACAAATCTCTTTTTCCTTTCACTTCTTATCTTTATCAAAAAGACCCAATGCTTGCTAAATGAAAACTTAAGAGCCTGCTTGGTGGTTCATGCCCATAATGCCAAGCATTTGGCTGAGGTGGAAGGACTGTTATGAGTTCCAGACCACATTTGGCCATGTGGAGTAAGTCCCAAATCATCCTGGACTACAACAACACCCTGTCTTTAAAGTAAAAATTAAGAATGGCTTAGCATGGCAAAGGTCCCCGGGTTCAATCCCCAGTACCACACACATACATACACATACTTGAGTTTTAAAAAATCTTTGATATAAATACAGTTCGAAGAATAACTACTTTTAAAACAATCTTTTAGCAATATTCTTGTATTCAGACTAGCTATAGGAATATTTCAGTTCTACATAATAATATAATAATGTATTAACTATTTTAAATCATTGTTTTGTATGTAACTAGAGGGATTCTCTCACAAGCACACACTAAACATCTAAGTACTGTACAAACATTAGACAGAAAGTGGTAAAAAGAAACACTCTTTGCTTTCTCTGAAGTTGAGATAGACTACAAACAGTAAATAAGTAGGTAGAAGTTACAAAATGCTATGAAGGGAATACTATGACACTATAACAGAAAATCTGATTAGAGATCTATTTAAATTGGTCAGAATTTTGCTTCTAAAAGGCAGGTTAAAGTCAGGTGTCCTGGTTAGTTTGCCAACTTGACACAAGCTAGAGTTACTGGGGACGAGAAGTTCAATTAGGAAAAATGCCTCCATCAAATATGCTGTAGGCAAGTCTTAGGGCATCTTCTTAAATTAATGATTGACTTCTTAGAGACTGAACTCTGCAGTCCACAGCAGGCAGTGACACCCGGGGTAGCGGTCACAGATGGATAAAGAAAGCAAACTGAGGAGGAGCAAGCCAGGAAGCAGTGGTCCTCCAGAGTCTCTGCTCAGTTCCTGCCTTAAATTCCTGCTTTGGCTTTCCTCGTTGTACTGTGTGATGCAGCACACATAAGTCAAACAAACCCTTTCTTTCCCAAGTTGTTTTTGGTCAGTGTGTTATCAGAGTAACACAAAGCACACCAAGACACCAGGTTTGGCAACACATGTCTCTAATTCAAGCACAAGGGAGGCAGAAGCAGGAGGATCACACGGTTGAGACCAGCCTGGATCACACTCCTAACTCAAGCAAAAAGGGGGGTAGGGGGGAATCAAGTAACAGCTAAAGCGTGAAGGAGTCAGCCACACAAAACACCCAGCAAAGCACAACTGTGCAAAGCACAACTGTGTAAAGCACAACTGTGTAAAACACAGTGGGCATGTGCACTCGGAGAACTCAGAGAGAACAGCATGGCTCAGGCCCGGGAGTGCCGCTGACTGAGTCTCACAGGCCCAGAGGAAAGAGGTTTCATCTGAAGTGCAACGAAGAGCACTGGCAGGTTCTGACCTGACAGAACTCATTCTTTTTCATTCCCCCAAAAGGTCGCTTTGCCAAGGAAGACATTTACTAAAGGGAAGCAAAAGTGGAGTCGGGGGGACCAGGCCAACTCCTCAGCACTCTAAGGTGGTTTTAAACAGACTCTGGAGATGCAGAACACGTTCTCAAGGCCGACTTTAAAGAACTTACTATTAAGAACAGACTCCAAGTTCAGAGTCAGAGAGGTACTAAGAAATAATGATCTGATTTCTGCACTGAATAGGTAGGAGAATAAAGGGCACAAGAAAGATATGAAGAGAAAAATAAGATGTTGTATTCTGGACATGTTAAAATCTGAGATTTTATAATAATTGCAATTGGCCTGTGAACAATGAAATTGGGAACTTCAAAGGAATGTCTAATCTAAAAATAAACACCCAAGATAGAACATGGGAAAAATTTTAAAGTAAATGGGCTGGAGAAATGACTCAGCAGTTAAAAGCACTGGCTGCTCTTCCAGGGAACCAGGTTCAATTCCCAGGACCCACAATGGTGTCTCACAACAGTCTGTAACTCCAGTTCCAGGGTATCTGGCACCCTCTTCTGGCCTCCAAGAGCACTGCATGCACATGAAATACAGACATACTTACAGGCAAAACGCCCATACACATAAAAATAATAAATATTCAAAATTTTTAATATAAAAGGTAGAATATTATTCCAGAAACTCAAGCTAATATTTTTTATAAATTCATGTCATCATGGAATTGATTATCAGCCAATCAATCAAATCATTTAAGAATAAGAGACTACTGAACTCAGATATGTACTAGAACACTAAAAATCAAAAAGTTGTTGTATGTAAAAGCCCCTTGAATATAACATCTTCACTAAGTTTTACAATTCACATAATTTAAATTAAAAAAATCATATATATACAGGTCATATTTGCATACTTAGGAAAGAGAGAGGGAGAGAGAGAGAAAGAGAAAGAGAGAGAGAGAGAGAGAGAGAGAGAGAGAGAGAGAGAGAGAAAGAGAAAGAGAGAGAAACAACAAAGAAAAACAGGCATTAATTTTGAGAGAGGACAAGTAGGAATGCAAGGGAGGGGATGGAGTGAGGTGAGGGCAGAAATGATATGGTTATAGTTTTAAAAAATAATATGTATTACTTATATAAAAGAATCACTACAGTGCTTTGTACTCTGCCTCAAATAAAGGGTTTAAGAGGGTTGGAGAGAAAGCTCAATAGCTAAAAGTATGTACTGCTCTTGCAGAGGGCCTAAGTTCAGTTTCCAAAAGAGGGGGTCAGTGACAATCACCTCTAACTCCACCTCTAGAGCATCTGATACCCTCTTCTGGCCTCCACAGGCACCTATAATTATGGGTCCATACCCCCAATGGCCACACACATAATTAAAATTGATAAAATTAAAATTAATAGATGATCTGTATCAGTCTGATCAAGGTAATATCAGAGACACCAATGAAAAACAAGAAAAAAAGCACATCTTTCTGTTAAAAATAAACTAGTAAAATGATATTTTAAAAAGGCACATAAGAGTGTTTGCTACTCTTGCAAAGGATGCAGGCTTAATTCACAGGATCCATATGCAATTAACAACCATCTGTGATTCCAGTTCCAGATCAGACACCCTCTTCTGGGCTCCACAGACACCAGGCATTCACATCATATACATGCAGGCAAAACACCCATACGTATAAAATAAAAATAAATAATTTTTAAATGATACAAAAAATAGGACAAGAAATTTCTAGAATGTCTATAAAAATCTAAATGAATGAATATTACAACTGACATCTACACCTATGGATTCCATATTGACACACTGAAAATACAGTCAGGCATACAACAGTTGTTCCCATCCTGAATATGTACATACTTTATCTCTGTACTCAGTATGTACATACTTTATCTCTTATCATTACTCAAACAGTGTACAACTATCGGCACAGCATTTATAGTAGATGTAAGCAACACGGAGATGATTAAGCTATACAGGAAGATTACATCTAAATACTTTGAAATTTTAAATCAGGGACTTTATATTAGATTTGGCTACCCATCAGGGGAAGAAGGTTGTTCGAGAACCAATCCCCAAGGACACCAAGGGACAACCATAGGACTATAGATTTCTGCACTGTTCCTAACTGCAAACTACCTCTATGTGACACATTACAAACACATACAGGCATGTATGTTTTGTGTTGTTTTGATTTGATTTGTTTTGTGTTGTTGATGTTGTGATTCACTATCCTGGTGCTGGAGATCAAAGAATGGCCTTGCCCATGCTAGGCAAGTCCTTACAAGAGCTAGAAAACAAATGAACAAGTCAAGAAAAATAACCAAGACGGGAGTGAAAAAACAGAATACACAACACATACCAAGTCATATCCAACACTTTATCCTAAGGGAACAGACCTAGGTACTTACCATGGAACTCACTGGGTTACTGCTCTGTCTTAAACTTGAAGTAGTCAAGTAAATAAAATCAGTTCCACCAATAAGATAAAAGCATTGGCAATTAAATAAAATGCTGCACATAATGGCTCACTTATAATCCCAGCATTATAGAGGTTAGGGGAAGAGGACCTAAAGTCTGAGGCCAGCCTTGAGGTACATTGTTGAGTTCTAAATAACCTGGCTACACAGTAAGATCTTATCTCAGAACATCAATAACGACATTAATAGAAAATGCTTTCTCTCCTGCAATTAAGAAACAGAATATTTATCATGCTAAATGAAAGCAAAGCATTCGCAGGAAAACAAGAGAGCTTGAGAAAACATACACAAATATTTACATGTGAAAATATAGTTGAAACGTACAATTCTTTAAGGGAAGCACGTCTGGAAATACAAAGTCTCGTACCTGCAGGCAAAGTACAATGGAGTGGCTCCTGACACATTCGGCCTGTTAATATCAGCACCGCTGTCTAGCAAGCACTGCACTGTCTGGGGGAAAAAGGTTAAACGTAAAGCCACAGAAGTCAAACAAAAGACACAATTATTAGAATTTTAATCCACATAAGGAGAATTCCTCCCACAATTTGAAGCTTTAAAAAGGAAATGAGTGTGCAGACTCATGATGTATGATGGTGAACAAGTCCAACTCTATAAAAAGCTGACACCCAGGGACCCCAGGATCTATGTGGAACTGTGAATGTGATACAAAGTGTGCTCGCCTGGGAGAGTCCTCAATCATAGGTCAGTCAACAGTCAAATGATTACTCAGACTCGAAATGTGACTAGAGAAACCAAGGAACTGAATTTTTATTTGTAATTATAATTATTTAAGGTTGCATAAGTATGTAAGGCTAGCAAATTGGACACTTTTAGATATCTAAATTTTAAAACTAAAACTTTTTAATGTCTTGGGGAAAAAACAAATGGACACAGAGCTGTAATTCTCCCAAAGCCAGAGTGTAACAGTGGTACAACATGTCAATCAACACAAGCCCACGCTGCCTCTGGTTCTCTGAAACTCCTCTCCTGCAGTCACCTGACTCCTACCAAGAGAGACTGAGTTCACAGAAGATCATGAAGAGACACATCTGAGATTCAGGACAGAACAAAGCCCACCTGAAAAACCTCAAAAATAATGTTCTCTAGTTTTATTCCTAATGGTCCTCATTTGAGTTTCTCCTGGAAAAAAAAAAAATGAAGAAAGTATATAAAGACATTAAAAAGAAAACAGCTTTGGAATTAAAATTTTTAGAATTACTTCTGGACTGACCACACATACTGGTGCTCTAAATCCTAGTCCAATGTCAATAACAAAATCACAACGCATGTCACACAAGAGAAAGAAGAAAAAGCACACTGCACAAAAGCACACTGAGCAAGTCAGAAAGTTCTTCACTGTGAGCATTGGGCAATGCCAGGAGATATTTTCATTTTCATGACTAGGGAAGAAAGGATGCTATTGGTTAGCTAGTGAACAAAGAACAGAAATACAAGAAAACATTCCATCATGTGCAATACAGCACTCACAAAAAAAAAAAAAGAGTTAAAAATATGGACAGTGTCACTCACTACACACCTTGGTGTATAGCTAAAGCCAGAAAGGAATAAATTCATCTCACATAAAATGTTCCCAGGCAATGCCCCTTTGTGTCTCACCATTAAATATGAATGAACAGGCAATATTTAAAATACAACTAAAGCAAACCTCTAACCTGGAGATAAAAATCAAGTCAAAACAAAACTCGAAAATATACATAAAATAAAGAGAGCTACAGAAAAAGAAGGAAAGAGAGAGAGAGAAAGAAAGGAAGAAAGAAATAAGAAAAGTAACTGGGCTCGACTCTCAACTCTCAGGAGGAGTATCCCAAATATGAAGCCGGCCTGGGCTACAAAGCAAGCCGGAGGTCAGCCTGAACTAAACAGCAAAACTCTGTCTCAAAAAGACAGGATGGCTGGATGGAGAGAGGCAAACAGGAGGGAGAATGGAAGAAGAAACACTTAAAAGGGGAGAAAGGGTATTTTAACCACATAACACGGGTAGGAACCTGGGGAGAAAAATATTTAGAAAATAAGAAAATTTACAATTTTATAGAAGACAAAACAATCCAACTAACATTTAGAAAGATGATGTTTGGGATCTCAACAAGAAAGGAAAAGGAAATAAACAGAAACTAAGATGAGACAAGCAGTGAATCGATACAGAGTGGAAGGGCACGGCACCACACCACCATCAACTGTGCAGCCACACAGCCAGATCTAACAACTCACCAAGTACCCAGTCTCAACAAATCTGAAGACCTTCAACAAAGCAATGTCAATGTGAGATTTCTAGGAGGAAGGACGTAAGATCTCAGAGACAACCTGAAATCAGGCTAATACTAAACTTCATAAATAGAACATTGGAATCTAAACCATTTTTTAAAGCCTTCAAGGTTTTTAAATTATTTCAAAAGTACAAAGCTGTAGTCATACACGTTATTATTCAAATATATGGTCAAAATGTACTTATCTATAATATTCTTTCATGCCTAAAATACTTCTTTCTCAAAAGAAGTAGAAATTAGGGGAACCTTTGCTCTCCCCAAAAAAGGAATTAATACAAAAAATAGATGATATAGAAACCAAAAGAAAAGAAACTAACATAAAGGCATTAAAAAATGTGCTAGATGAGAGAAAAAACAGAACTGGCAGGTTATCTAACAAACGACTCTTTGTAGACAACAGCACTGTGACACTGCGGGGAGACAGAAGGGGAAACTGCCGATCCACACAAAGAACACTGAGAAATGGGGGCTCCCAGGGTTCAGCAGGCAGAGTGTGCGCTGCACAAGCCTGAGCTCAGTGCCCAGGACCTACATGGGACTGGAGACAAAGGACTTCACAAACTGCTCTTTGGACTTCCGCACATGCATGATGGTACACCTACAACACACTACACACACACACACACACACACACACACACACACACACTACTAACTTCAAGAGTGTTCACTACTCAATCCAATGAGATGCCTTTATCAAACCCTCCCTTTAGGGTCCCAGAAAAGAGGTGAAATGAATTGTAAGAGCCAGAGGGGATGGAAAACACCAAGGAAACAGTGTCTTCCAGACACAACAGACTGATGCGCCTATGAACTCAGATTGGCAGCCTTACAGGGGCTCGCACAGAGTCAAGCCAGAAGGGGTCCCAGCACTGAGAAGGGAAGTGAACACAAGCTCCTACCCAAGAAGCTATCTCCCACTGACAACCACTTGCCAAGGAAAATGTAGTTTTCTCTAAAGTCTCACTGGGTATATTAATCACTTAAGGATAGGCCCTATGCCCAACAGTAGACGGCCAACACAGAATGAACTCATGGTATTTTTATAGACTTTTAATCTCACATTGCTTTTTGGGAGCATTTTTTGCCTTACTGACCTTTTGCTTATATATTATGGCTTCCAATTTTGTGTTTTTATGGATTTTGCTTGTGTGTACATAATGCATGTCTGTGTTTCTTGCATTTGTTGTTATTCTTTGTTTTATTTTCTAAAAAGAAAGAAAAAGAAAGGGTATGGAGCAGGGTGGGTGGGGAGGTGGGAAGCATCTGGGAGGAGCTAGGAGAGGAGAAACTATGATCAGAATATATTGTATAAAAAATTTTCCCGCCGGGCGGTGGTGGCGCACGCCTTTAATCCCAGCACTCGGGAGGCAGAGCCAGGAGGATCTCTGTGAGTTCGAGGCCAGCCTGGACTACCAAGTGAGTTCCAGGAAAGGCGCAAAGCTACACAGAGAAACCCTGTCTCGAAAAACCAAAAAAAAAAAAAAAAATTTTCCAATAAAGTATATATATTTTTAAAGTGTTTGCAACTTGACTCATCAGCAAAAAAATAAAAATTTACTTTACTATATATAAATTAACATTGCCTAAAGAAACTCTGTAAATCCATAAAAGAAAAATTAATATGCAACTGTCAAAAACTGAAAGACAGTCAGAGCAACTTACTATTTGGAGACATGCACCAAAGATAAGCTTAAAACTTGAATTTCACCACCTCGGATGACCTTGGTTTAAAAGAAAGGGGGTTCAACCGACTATCACGTTTTCTTTAAAAGATTTTGGTAAACGACTTAAACATAGTAGTGCCTGCATTTACTTATATCTCAACATGAATTCTAAAATTTAAACAGTGTAGCTCACTTGGAGCTTTTTTTAAAAACAAGAAAATATAAATTAAGGGAAAATGAGAATGTCTAGAGGTAAGAATGGCTCAAGGTAGGAATACATTTGGGTGTGTGCTTAGTATATACAAGGCTCAGTCCCCAGCAGCAAACACAGAAGATTACACTACGGCATCCCCTATGCAACTGCTTACGTTTAGACAAGCAGGACGAGGGGACGGCTCAGTGGGTGAAAGTGCCTGCTGTGAAACGGGAGTTCAAATCCTCAGCACTCACATACGAGCAGGGCATGGTCACATCTGTAGCCCAGTGAGGAAGTAAGTGGGTGTCCGGAGCTCACTGGTCAGCCAGCCTCACTGAACTGTGAGCTTCGAGCTCAATGAAAGACACTCTGCCTCACAAACTGAGGTGCAAAGCAGAAAGAGACGGCTTCACCAGACACCCTCCTCTGGCCTCCACGTGAGTGTGCATGGGCACATGTAAGACGCACATTTAGATCCCTGATTTTCAAGAAAATGCTTATGTGAGCATTTTGATGAAAGCTTCACCTTTTGGATTTCTACCCCGACAGCTGCATCTGATCTCAAAGCAGGAGTGAGATAGAAAGTAGCTAGTATCCACTGTATTACAGAAATTATAGACAATGAACTTAATCTCCCAGAAGATTCAGGGGTGATGAAAGCAAGTACCTTGAAAATACATGTTCAGGGCCTAGAGACATGGCTTAGAGGTTAAGAGCACTGGCTGCTTTCCCAGAGGACCCGGGTTCCATTCCCAGCACCAACATGGTAGCTATAACATCTCCAAATCCAGTCCTGGGGAGCTGACACCCTCTTAGTGCTCCAGGCATGCATGTAATACACAGGCATATATGTAATACACAGGCATATATGCAGGCAAAATGCCCATAGGGAAAGAAAGGTTCATGTGAACCTCAAACCTAACAACATAAAGGCTAAGACAGTAAAATATACTATTTATTTATATACATTACAGTTAAAACTACATAATGGTATAATAATATAAATAACCTTAACATATACTCAGACACTGCTAATAAGCACCTATCAATTCATTTAATATCTCCATTTCTGTAAGATATTCTCAATTCCAAAAAGATAATTTATACTCTATCACACAATAAAAGAGGTTAAAACCGAAGCCCATCATCAAAATAACTATCTTATTTTTCAGGAAGTAAAAATTCTAACTTTTTTATGAATTCATATTACTCCATAGTTTCATCCTCATAAACTACATTAATTATAGAATTGCTGTTTGCTTTTAAATGTCAACTTGCCATAACTTAGACTTACCTGGGAAGAGTCCCAATTGACTGTTTTTATCAGGTTGGTCTGTGGAAATGTCTGTGATGGACTGTCTTAAATACCAATTAGTGCAGGAAGACTCGCCCTGAACATTTCATGGGATGGGCCCTCAACTGTTAAAGAGTGAAGAAGTCTGGCTGAGTAACAAGCAATCTGCATGGCGCACTTCTCTCTGCTTGTGACTGTGGAGATGGTGTGAGCACACGTCTCTAGCTCCTGTTGCTATGACATCCCTCCAGTTACGAGTATGACCTGGACTCGTGAGCTGAATGAACCACTTGCTCCCGTCGGCTGCTTTTGTCAGCGTTTCATCTCAGTACATGTTAAAAAGGAACGTGCCGCCACTGATGCACTAATCCTTACCACTGTCTATTAAGTAGCCAACTAACTGCTGAATAGTTGCTTATTTGGTTTTTAAATAATGCCATTTTTAAAACCATATACTTTTTACAGTACTTCTGCATTTTCATTTATATTATAGAGCTTATAGGATAAAATTAATTTATCCATAGACTAACATATTCCTTTACTATTTATTTTCAATAAAGTGGTTAGACTAACTTCAAGGAAATCATAGAAAAAAAGCAAGACTTACAATAGGAATTGTCAATGTTCCTGTCATATCCTCGTATATCCTACAGATGTTAAAAATCCATTCCTTTCTTATGTACTTGTCATATCCTTGTATGTCTTAAAAGACACTGACATTGATTAAGGTAGTGGCAACTGCTTATTCTAGCATTTTCTTTTCCATCAGGTACTTTTCTTCCTGTTTTAACAAAATTATCCCAATTAATATCCTCAGTATGGACTGGAGAGATGGCTCAGTGGTTAAGAACATTTTGCTGCTTTTCCAAAGGACTTAAATTCACTTCCCAGCACCCACACCAGGCAGCTATACAACTATTAAAGAGGTAAGTTTTAAGGAGTCACTTGTAGGTAAATGTTGCCTACAGAAAAATACGGGGAAACTACTTGTTCTAACAGGAAGGAAAAAAAAGTATAGATAAAAATCTGAATGCAAAAAATTGCTTTTCTAATTCTTATGGCATTAAAGTGATTGAAAGGTCATCAACCACTAATCTTTTTAATTGTTTGCTGATTTCTTTTTATGAAAGCTTTAAAACCTGTAGAAAAATGACAGTTAAAATTCAATCAACTATTAATTCCATACCATAATAGGAAAAGCAACAATAAAGTCAGAGGTAACCTTAATCACAGGATTTCTTCTGGAGGCAAGTAAAGATAATTCAAGTGTAAAAGGGATCCAAGAAGTTCTCACTGCAACAAAGACACACCACAGCTCTCCCATCGCCTTCCAGCTCTGCCAGGTCCTGTTGAGCCCTGATGGGGAGGAGCCTTCCTGAAGCCCTTTTCATGCCATAATTAAGCAAGTCATTCCCAGATGATCCAAAGTGACAATAAACAGTGTCAAAAAAACAAAAGGCCTAACTACAAGAGCACACTCTTTTCTTGCTAACAAAGTATCCTCATGATCTAGAAGTGAAATATCAAGAGAAATAAAACCTACATAAAATTACACTGAGGTATTTACTACCCAGCCTTACCAACATTTCAAGACTGTAAACAATCTTCAAAATACTAAAAGTTTCCAACGATGTAAACATGCTAGTGTGTACATAACAGACAAAACTCAGGTGGAGGAACACATTCTTTAAATATTTACTCAATTAATCAACACATCAAAGGCCTTGAAGCAATGCTACTTAAAAATTTTCAGTCATACCAATAGGGCACAACATAATTGACAAAAAATAAATTTCTGATTCAATTTTGTGAACCCGTAAGTATTTTAAAAACTGATTAGCCCATGGGAAAGAACATATTATCTAGCTAAACTCAGGCTGTTGACACCAGCTGGAGGCACACCATGATTGAAAACGAAACTGGCTGCTCCTTGACTCAAGGACAGGGTAGACAGTGTCTGAATGCCTATGCTGTGCATTGTTCTACTTCTGCCTTTCAGTTTGTATATAAGCTGGCTGTGAAATGAACTCGGGACTGTCTGGCATTGACTGGCAGACCTCTCAACTTTGTTCTGTCTCCTTCATTGTCTCTTCATCCTCACACCTCTCTACCCAGCTACCCAGCTGACTCATCAGCTGGTTCTGACAAGTGGTGCCCGGCTACAGGAGCTGGGTATGGAGGATTCTGTGATGAACACCACAGGAGTTTAGAGCGCTTCAGAAAAAGTGGAAGCTGTGGTAAGCCAAACTCAGGAGTAAAAGTGATAAGTATAAAGAAAAGCAGACACACAGTAATAACTTGAGAACAAGTGTAAATGTAAGCATGGGCCAAGGAAATAGTAAACAGCTGTTTGTACATTTACTTATAAGAATTTTAAAGACTAGAAGTACCAAAGTAGGACATCAGCAACTGTGTAAATTTTTAGAATTTGTAGAGAAGATTTGTCCTTGGTTTCCTGAGCAGGGTACCTTGGATGCAGATATTTGGGGGCATATTGGAGTTAAGATACAGCAGTATTATGATAAGCATGGTCCAGAAAAAATTTTAGAAGATAAGTTAGGGATAGCTTAGACCTCTGTCCTGAAGGACAGAAAGTGTTTCCTGAATCAAATAAAACTGAAACTAAACCTTCTGCTCTGCCAGAGGGACTATTTATGCAGATGCTTTGACACAGTTATTTGATGATGATGACCAGTTAGATCTTGGCAATGAGGCAGAATTAGAGGAAGAGACTAACTACTATAATGAAGATTGTCCCCTACCTCAAGATTCTCCCCCACCTCCACTCCTGACTATGGGTGGATCCTCTGAAGAAACTAAGCGGTCACCACTGCAAACCATTAGCCCAGTGTCTCACTTTCAGATCTGTTCACCACAGGACAGTAAATGTAAATGTGAGCGCTCTTTGTCTTGGTCTGTGTTCTGACTGTTACTGTTCTGTTTCATGTGTTTAAGGACAATGGGTCCCCCTGACTTAACTGAGACAAGCAGGTAGCTCCTGGCCAAGTGAGGTTTGTGTACTGCAGGAGAAGCAATATGTTAGACGAGGCACAATAACCACAAGTGAGGCCATCATCTCAGTGCTGATGTACTGGTACTTGGTTATCTGTGTCATTGTTACTTGTTTCTGTCTACTAACCTCCCTCATTTTCTTGGAAGAGAAGAAGACAGAGGCATGGCAAGGGCCGCCTCCCTCCGTAGCTCTCTTGATATCAGGCCCGCAGTATGGGCAGGGTGGCAGGGACACTGCCTACAGTTGACAAGCTGTGTGAATGCCAAACAGAGAATCTGGGGTTAGTTGTTAATTATTACAGTAAGAAGAGTTAACTTTTTTTTCAGGAATACTGGTAGCCAAGGACACACTCTGTGTTCACTGTCCCGCTCCCCTCCTTCCTAAGCCAAATTCTTCTTTACTGTGATAATGTCAAGGTCTCTTCTGCTAGCCAGCAGCTTCCCACCTTAACCCTTCTCTGTAGTGATACTGCTTGAAAAAGTGTTGTATTACCAGCCTAAATACTTGAAAAAGCTTTGACTTTAGAATAAAAGTCAAAGACACATTATGTTTGGGAAAAATTATGCTTTCGCAAAACTTTTGCAGAAAAAGAAGAATTACATGAATTTTGGTCATTTGAGTTCAATGGGTTACAAATATTTGTCATCATTTAAGAGAACTGGTTACAAATTATTATTGGTTAAGATGGGGAAAACTGCTGCTAATCTCAAATGTTTCACATTGATACAGGCTTTTATATATTATGCAAATATAAGTTTTTGTTATATGTGCATAAGTATATGTTTTTATTCTTGTTTGAAAAGTTATACCTATGCAGTGGTCTAAACTGTTGGGAAGAAACCACTGATGGAAATTTGCATGTTGGCTGAAAAGCAAGAGAAGGCAAGACTGGAATACTGGAAGGAAAGGGGAAAAGAGGATGTGTCTATGTCTGGCTGATGTAGAAGAGCAAACACAGTGAAAGGCTGACCTGAAGGTACATGGGAAGTTATAGAAGGCCAGAGGGGATGTGAACTACACTGAATTTAAAAGGAAACTGTAAGATATATTGGGGATTTAACCATATTGGGTTAATTCTGGTTGGTGTTCTTCATTTTAAAAATAGCTGATGATTCTGCCTTTTCACTATTTAGGACATGTATTACACCATAAGGAATTAAAGCTTCAAAAATTAGAAATAAGAAAAGATGGGTTAAAGACTTTGAATGATTTTCCAAAGTTGTTAGGGGAAATTCAATGGTTACAATCTTATTTAAAATGATCTACTGTTGATTTGGAACCCTGGAATGGCATTCTGAAATATATATAAAATAAAATAAATATTAGTGATACTAATTCGCCCAGACAGTTAACTGAGAAAGGAAGGCAGGTTCTTTTACAAGTTGAAAATAATATTCAGTATCAGCAGGTACATTATATTGATTACGATCAACCTTGGCAAGCATGTATCTTGCCCACTGAACATACTCCTACAGAAGTGTTATGGCAAAACAGCCCTCTTTCATGGTCACATCTTCCTGTTTCACCAGTTAGGGTATTAAATCCATGTTATAAAGCTGTAGCATGTCTTGTGCAAAAAAGCCGAGTGGAATCTAGAAGACATTTTGGCAGAGAAGCTGGGATTATTAGTGTGCCATTTACCCAACAACAAATTGACTGGCTATTCCAAAATAATTACTCTTGGGCAATTGTTTTTGCTCAATTTTTAGAACAAATTGATAATAATTTTCCTGCTGATTGATTGCTACAGTTTGCTCAAATGCATTCTTTTATTTTCCCTAAGGCAGTAATGCAAACTCCAGTGAAAGATGCTGCTTTGGTTTTTACTGATGGTTCATCTAATGAGAGAGCAGCTTATGTGACTAATGGAAAAGGATATGTGGTTCAGACTACTCCTGATTCAGCTCAAGTAGTTGTGTTGTGAGCTGCTGCTATGCTCTTTCAAATTCTTAAAGACAGTTCATTTATTTTATATATAGATAGTCATTATATTTATAGAGCTCAAGTTATAGAAACTTTTTTATATTGAAACTACCAATGAGTAAATAAGAATGTTATTTCAACAATTCAGGATGCCATTCATTTAAGAAAATTGCCATATTTTGTGGGATGTATTAGAGCACATTCAAATCTTCCTGGTCCACTGGCTGAAGGTAATGCTTTAGCTGATAAATTTACTCAATTGATCGCTTTATCTCAAGTTGAGATTGCTCAGCAATATCAAAATAGTAAAAGCTTGAGAAAACAATTTAGTTTAACAAGAGAAACTGCTTGCCAAATTCTTAAGAAATGTGTTGTGTGCCCACAGTATTTGCCTGTACCTCATTTTGAGTAAATCCTTGAGGTCTTCTTCCTAATCATTTATGGCAAGTGGATGTTACTCATATTACAATTTGGAATATTAAAATATGTGCATGTAACAATCGATACTTATTCAGGATTTTTAATGGGTACTGCTCAAACTGGTAAGGCTACCGAGCATGTAATTGCTCATTGCCTGAAATGTTTCTCCTATATGGGGATATCAAAAGTTATTAAAACAGATAATGGATCTGGATATATTAGCAAAGCTTTTTATCAACTTTGTTCTCAATGGCAAATTAAGCATAAAATGGGTATTCCTTACAATCCTCAAGGACAAGGTATCATTGAGCCCATAACAGTCTCAAAATGCATCTTCAAAAATTAAAAAGGAGGCAATTGTACCCTCAGTCACCACATAATGCATTAAATCTTGGCTTATTTGTTTTAAATTTTTTAAATGTGGATGCTGCTGGAAAATCTGCAGCTGATAGCTTCTGGCATCTGGCATGCAGGCACTTATGCTGACTTTGCTTAAGTCAAATATAAAGATCCTTGTACTGGTTTATGGAAAGGCCTTGACCCTGTTTTGATATGGGGATGAGGGCATGTTTGTGTTTTTTTGCAGGAAGAAAATGAAGCTTGTTACCTGCCTGGGCATTTGGTATAGTGTGTGGAACAGAGGAATATTGGTCCTAATGTTGCTGATGGCCATCCAGAGGTGCCAGAGTGAGACCTATTGGGCCTATGTCCCTGATGCACCTATGATATATCCTGCGATTTGGGAAGGAAAGGACATTGTGTTTGCAGTCAGTGATACCCAGCTCTTAGAATGACCTGCCACTCAAGAATTCCTGATTGCTCACAATTTTTCTTATATTGGATATGGTAAAGAAATTTCTACATGTTTTGCAAAAGATATTACTTTGAAGAGATGTCTCAAAGTGTTTCCAAAACAAATAATGGGACACGATAAACAGTGTTCATATTATACAAAGTTATTGCTTCCTCAAGGTAACTGGGTAAATGATATTTCACCCCCTCAACGATTTCCTCTATGCACAAAAGAACTGCAAGTGTCTAACAAAACACTTATGTTATGGAGGCGATGTACTGGCATTGTCCCTTTAAAGTACAACATCACAGGGAAACAACTGTGTGTTCTTGACTGGTCTGGAAATCAAGATGATTATAATGACTCTTATCCTGTGTCTACAGCTGAATCATGAGACCAAGGGCTGTCAGCTGAGATTTGGTATCCCAGTATAGGATTTCCATAAACTTATGTTTGGAAACTTGCCACTGACATGGTAACAGTGGCAGGACAATCCAGTTGCTTGAAACCTGCTTGCCCTGTGAATGGCACCATCCCCACTTGTGTTAAATTGCCCTATGTTCTTTCAGTTGGAGGGGTAAATATTTCTATGAATGGTTCCATGTTTAATGTATCATGTCATAATTGTATTTTGACTAACTATATTTCTCAAGTAGATAATCATACACATGTAATAATGCTGAAACAACCTTCTTTTGTAATATTGCCAGTATATATGAGTGATCCATGATTTGATGATAAAAGGTTGCAAGTGAATGAAGAAATCAAAAAAGATTTAAGCAGACAGAAGTATGCTGCTGGACTAGTTATAGTAGGAATTCCAGTTCTTGTTACTATGCTTGCTAGTACAACTGCTGCTTCAGCGGCCAAGTCTCAATCCATTCAGACAGCAGCGTTTATTAATCAATTATCTATTAATGTTTCTATGACATTAGAGACACAAGAAGATGTAGATGTGAAAATGGAACATAAATTGAATGCTTTGTATGGTGTCGTACAATTTCTGGGAGATGAACTCCAAAGTTTGAAAACTAGAGCACATTTGAAATGTCATGCTAATTATGAATGTATTTGTGTTACATCTTCTAGGTATAATGAAACTGCTGTTAGATGGGAAAGAGTTAAGGCACATCTTTAGAAAGGAATCTGGCATGATTCTAATGAATCCTTTGATTTGGCTAAATTACATCAAGAGATTGTAGAAATGAAAAAAGCTAAATGGGATTTTGATGCAGCTAAAACAGCTGAAGATATTTTAGAACAACTGAAAAAGGTTATTCCATCATGGTCATCATTTACTTCACTCTTAAATAGTACTGTAGTTATTGAAGCATGTATTTTGGTAGGCACAATCTGTTTACCTATGGTTTTCAAGCTGATTATGAGCTCGTTGTGGAGATTGGGCTCAGAACTTCGTGGAGTAAAACTCTACACATTCCCATAACTTCTGATACTAGATGCTGGTAGTCAAAGACAGGTAAGTTTTCTTTGCCTTTCAACCTAAGATAGGGCATGAATGATAGAATTCATGTTCTCAAAGACGGGTAAGACTGGAGTGTAGTAATGAACAACCTAAGACAGGCACAGTCATCTGAGAGACTCAGAGTCATCTTAAAAAATAAAAAAGAGGGAATTGTGGGAGCCCACAAGTGACTCAGTTTCCATCTGGAGTCCATTCTGACTCATAAATCCAGAGAATTCAAGCTTGGTTGCTCCAGTCTCCTTGAGTGCAGTGAGAATGTCCTAATTAGCCCATGGGAAAGAACATATTATCTAGCCAAACTTAGGCTGTTGACACCAGCTGGAGGCATACCATGATAGAAAATGAAACTGCCTGCTCCTTGACTCAAGGACAGGGTAGACAGTGTTTGAATGCCTATGCTGTGCATTGTTCTACTTCTGCCTCTCAGTTTGTATATAAGCTAGCTGTGAAATGAACTCAAGACTGTCTAGCATTGACTGGCCGTTCTCTCGACTTTGTTCTGTCTTCTTCATTGTCTCTTCATCCTCACACCTCTACCAAGCTACCCAGTTGACTCATCGGCTGGCTCCAACAGTCTTGCCCATACATTTTCAAGTTAACTTAACAAAAATAACTTTTAAAACTATACTGAACAGAAGTCATTTTTGTATGTCAAAATTACAGCAGCAAGTAAGTAAGCTCTTAAAAAGGAGTTTCAGGGACAGAGAGATGGCTCGGTGGATAGAGTACTGGGCATGCAGGCTGACAAACTGAGTCAATTCCTAGAACCCATGTGAGGTGGAAGAACTAACTCCATGTGTGTTCTCTGATCTCGACACACATACCTCATGCACAGACACGTAAACACAAACACTGATTTTAAAAATAAGTTAGAATGTTTCTGGATGGGTGACGCATGCATGTATCCCAGAAGTCACGAGGTAGAGGCAAGGATCTCTGTGAGTTCAAGGCCAGTCTGGTCCACATACTGATTTCTAGGTCAGTGAGGCAGACAGAGAGAGACCCTGTCTAAAAAAAGAAAAACCTATTCAGCTAGTAATTCCTGATTAGGCAAAACATAGGTCCCTTCTCCTTATAGAATGCGAAGATGCTCAGAGGAACATAGGGAGAAGGGGAAAAAAAGATTTTCATATAGTAAGATATCCTTAAGACACAACACATTTTTAAAAGATTTTATAACCGTCCAAGTAGAACACTAACATGCAATCTCAAGTCACTTAATTGAAGGTGTTAATGAGACCACCTCTACCCAGTATAATGACAGACTACAAGTCACAAAAATCCAAAATAGCTCTACTTTATCAGCCAACTCTCAGAATAACAATGATCAAACTGTAACAGAATAGATACTGCCTGAGAAGTTTCATGTATCAGGTCATACAAATTTAGGGACTAAAATTTATTCTTTTAAAAGTAGAATTTATTTTGAAACAAATTGTGGTTTGGTGTTTAATTCTCTATATAATCTAACATGTACATTGAGACTGACAGTTCATGAGTTTTCTAAATCCAAAATTTTCCAATCAATCATTCATTGCAATTCAACACATTTATAAATCTTAAAGAATAACAAAAAAAGTTTAGCAAAAAGTTCAGTTTTTGAACAAAAAAATCTGAGTGAATTGATTGTTTGTGTGTGAACAAGGGTCTTACTATCCTTTCTAGCAATGAAATTAATGAACAACAAACAAGAACAACAAATAAAACAACACAATGAGCCTAGCTTCTTGTAAAGGTAAAAGATTCAGATAGTCCTCTCTGTGCTGTTACATGACCACATCATGGATATTAATGGTGGTAGTAGCAATACATATCATTGCTCTAAGTGTCCTCCGAAGTGTTCACAACACTGTCCTTAATTATATCATTACCAGATAGAGATACCATGAAGAGAATTAGTATAGCAAAGAAAAGTTGACAAAGAAAATATAATGATCCAGCTGAAAAGCAAACACTGAAATGATATTTAAATTAATTTTCAAAATAATGAAACTGATATTATGTACCTATTAGTGCAATATAAGAGTGTATAAAGAAAATCACTTAAAAGTCAAATGATTGCCGGGCAGTGGTGGCGCACGCCTTTAATCCCAGCACTCGGGAGGCAGAGCCAGGCGGATCTCTGTGAGTTCGAGGCCAGCCTGGGCTACCAAGTGAGTTCCAGGAAAGGCGCAAAGCTACACAGAGAAACCCTGTCTCGAAAAACCAAAAAAAAAAAAAAAAAAAAAAAAAGTCAAATGATTAAGGAGCTATGCTCATTTCTTTCATCTGATCATTTGAAATAGGAAAAGAATTTACTTAAAAATCACTGTGCCTTATGCTATAAAGACAAAAGGTAAAATGTACTGCTTCCAAGCATTTCTTTCTACTAAGAGGATAAAGATACTTTTATAGCTACCCCTAGTGAAACAGCTACATCTATAGGCAACCATGATAAAGTGTGCCCAGTTTCTGTTTTTGCCCCTAGGAGCTGAGGACCAAACCAAAAGCTTTGTGGCTGCTTACTGAGCTAACTACACAACCCTAGGCCTAAATTCGTAATCATAAAAAAAAAAAAAAGAATCTGTTTTCCAAGTCTTTTACCTTTTAGAAAAATAGTATAGAGCTGAAAAAGCATTTCTTGTAAAAAAAAAAAAAAAAAGGCAAGAATATATATTTATTTGTAAATTCCACAAAGCTTTTTGACTTCTTAGGCATTTGTTCAAAACGTTTTCATGAACTCCTGAGATTTACTCTAAAATAAAATTAAAGGGCAAATTTCAGTGGATTTTTATTATATTATTTTGTTTTCTTCAATTTGAAATAGCTGGTAAGACTTTTTTCAAAGATATTTTAATACAGTTTCTTTCCCCTTTAAAGTTTTATATTTTGTTCTATAAATACATAAACAATAGCCAAGTGTGGTTGGCACACACCTTTAATCCAGCACTGGAGAGGCAGAGGCGGCAGATCTCTGTGAGTTTGAGGACAGCCTTGTCTACAAAGCATGTTCCAGGACAGTCAGGTCTGTTACAGAAAGAAACCCCATCTTGAAAAGCCAAAGAGAAAAAGGCTATTTTAACTCACTACCCAAGAAAGTCCCTAAGATGTTAACAGAGCATTTTTAGACTCAATGAACTCAGGTTCACTATGAATCCTCTGAGCATTCAATCATTCAATGACTATGAGGAATTCTCCATTATTTTACAATGCCAGCTTTAGGATGTAAACCACATGGAATACTATTATAACTCCCAACTGTCAATAACTTTAGAAGGCAATTCTAAATTTATAATACAACCTCCAAGTATTTTTAAAACAAGATTTTCTTACTAACCCTTATTTCTACACTAGCTTCAAACAGCTGAAGTTAGGTTCTGTGGGATTTGTAGGTCTTAGCAAGTGATGTTCTGTTCATCTGGTATGGCAGAATGCTGACATTAAAGGAGGTTCTTTTCCTATCCCTTGAGGGCTATCAGTGACTCATTTTCTAATATCCAGAAATTCCTATGAAACCTAGCCCACTGGGACTGGGCACAGCTCAGGCAGTGAGCACTACATGCATGAGTCCCTGGGTTTGAACTCTGGTACCATCAAGGGAAGGGAGAAAAGCTGAGTCACTCAAATCAAGACACTTCATTTTTTTCACATATAATACTTTCAAATCCAATAATACTGATGAGAGAATGAAAGAAATGATGAACTAGTGAGAAGAAATGCTACTTGAAAATGCTTGGATATTTTTCAGATGATAAAACAAAAAATCTACAGATGAACAATGGTATTCAGAAGATATTCCAAGAAAGACAAAAAAAGCTCTTCCATCTCTCTTTTCCCCAGACCCTTATTAAACACAAATTCACCCTGTCCTCACCATCTTAAAGAAGGCAGGTATCCTTTGAAAAACAGACAGGTGTGGTGATACAGCTGGCAATCCTAGCTTCTGGGAAGCAGGGACAGGCAAATCAACCAAACTCAAAGGTCAGGCAGCCTAAGCTACTCAATAAACTCCCGGAAAATGAAAGACCCTAACTCAAAGTAAAAGAAAGGGGAATGGTACCTGAGGAATAACACTCAAAGTTGTGCATGCTCATGCACACGTACACAGAAATAGAAACCTAAATCCCAATATTGTCTCCCCACAGAAGAGATTAAGACAGAGAGTTGACCCAAAATAAATCAATAAACGGTGAACCGAGCATAGTGATTATGCCTGTATCCCACCACTCAGGAGACACAGAAGATACTCTAAGTCCAAGAACAGCCTGATCTACATAGGGAGCTTCCTGCCAGCCAGGGTTACACAGTGAGTCTGTCTCAAAAAATAAAATGAAATAAATAAAAGTATGCACCTATATGAAGATGTACAAATAAACTTTTTTTAGTTACTGGTAACAACTTTTGTTTTCAGTTCATCTTGTTATTGTTATGGCTAACTAGCAAGTAAAGAAATTACATTCATCTTTGAGGTTAAACGTGAAAGAAAAAATGTAGCATCAACAGAACAGGAAATACAATAAAACAGAAAATCTAAAACCTTAAGTTATCCATCTTTATACAAAACAGTAGTTTCCTAATGAAAACTATATTACCAATGTCTAGACACCAACAACAGGAGGTAACACCACAGAACAAATGCAGGGTTACAGAAGTCTGCAGGAAGTTACTTCCATTAGGAGAGAACACAAACTATGATAACGTAACTGGAAATCTTGCAAAGCAGTATCAATATTCACCTTACTCACTGACTCCATCATTAACACTTAATAATAAAAAATGGAAAAGGTACTTGTTAAAGTCGAGAGTAAACATAATTGCTTAAAATACATGTAAAGACATACTTTTATTACGTAAAGATGTATTAAAGGAAAGTCATTTACTAAAAATAGATCAGAACTAAAATCAAAATGGAAACTATTTTGAGCAAAGGCAAAAGCACTGTTTTCTATTGCCTCTGCCCAGACAGAATGTTAGTCAGAAAGCCATAGAAAACAGAAAATAGTATTTTGCTATAATACTGCATGTTCCAATATGCAAAATGAAAAACTTCTCGTGAATTCAGAAATTTTTAAAACAAATACATGCCCTTCCTTTAACATCTTCTTGGAGGACTTTACCGTTTTGTGCCCATTCTGGCAGGCGACATGCAGTGCTGTCTGCCCCATCGCATCCTCAACATCCACGTCACTGACATGCTGCACGAGGTCATGGAGTAGCTCTGTCCTCCCGTTCACAGCCAGCCAGTGTATCTGCGAAGCCATTTCGTTATTAGCATTTGTTTGGTGGTGTTTCCTTAAAAGTATACATAAACAATACTATTTCTCTGCTGAGCGAAATATTCAAAAAAGATACTGTAATAACATTTTCCTGCTTTTAAATGAGAAAAACAAATGCAAGAAAACAGTGGCTATACCACCATGTATTACAAAAATCAAGAATCAAAGGACTCAAAACAGTAAGTATCCTCAGCTTAGATCACCAAATACTCTGCTTCTTGGAAGATACCGGCCTCTAAACATAGCTGCTGTTAGAAAAAACAGGTTAGTACTCTTTCTTTTCCAGAAGAAAATGGACATTCAAATAAAACACACTTCCTGTAGTTATAAACAGCAAATATATCCTACACTAATAAAATATGTAAGAATAATTTTTAAAAAGAACTATAAAATACCTGAAGCACTGAGAGACAATGTTAACTTTCCAATTAGGAAGAATGGAGGATGCTGCGGATCAGACCTGTAACTGCAGCACTGATAGGAAGATCAGGAATTCAAAACCAGCCTTAGCCACACAGTAAATCAGGGCTAGCCTAAATCACAAGGCACCCGGTATCAAGAACATGCCTTTAATCACAGCACTGGGAAAGCAGAGACAGATGGATCTCTGAGTTCCACGCCAGCATGGTCTACACAGTGAGTTCCAGGACAGCCAGGGCTACACAGAGAAACCCTGTCTCAAAAAAGGAAAGAAAGAAACCCTGTCTCAAAAAGGACTGCTCTAGTTTGCTTTTCTGTTGCTGTAATAAAACACTGATCTAAACCAACGTGCAATACAAAGGGTTTATTTGGCTTACAGTTCCACATCACAGTGCATCACTGAAGGAAGTCAGGACAGGAACCCAAGCAGAAAAACGTGGAGGCAGGAACTCAAGCATAGACCATGGAGGACCACTGCTTACTAGCCTGCTTCCCCAGGCTTGCTCATCTACCTTTCCTATACAGCCCAGGTCTATCTACCACAGTGGGTTGGGTCCTCCACATCAATCACTAATTAAGAAAATGCTGGACCCCATCTGCACACAAAGAAATACAGGCAACTGAGTAAAGCTGGGGGCAACAGAGGTAGTCTTCCCTAGGGAAGAGCACATCAAGCAACACGTAGTCCAATGCCAAATGGTGAGCCCTAAAAACATGCATACAAGTGACATTCTAAGGACTGAACAGGTGTGTGCGTGTGCACACACGCACACACGCACACACACACACACACAGAGGCAGGCTATTTCTAATGCTATCTGTGCTTCTTAGGTTTTGTCAACTTGACACAAATCAGAATTGCCTGGCAAGATATAACCTCAGTTAAGGATTTACCTCCATCACACTGAACTGTAGGCACTGTTTCCTTTTTTTTTTTCTAAGATTAAAATTTAAAATGTGTGCCATTCACATAGGGGCCACTCCAGAGAGATCCAATGTCTCTGTTCTCAGTTGACACTGTACTCATATACACACATAATTTTTTTAATCCTTTTTAAAAAGAATAATGCCTCCTCTGACATGTTCACAGTCCAATCTGATGGAGGAAAATCCTTACTGGGGGTTCTTCTCGCCGTGTGACTCTGATTTGTGTCAAGATGACAAAGACTGAGCCACACAGAAATTAACATTATGGCTCATATTAAACTCCTGCTTGGCATATACAGGCTCCAAGTTCAATACTCAGAACTAAAAACTGGGATGTGGAGCAGACAATTTCAGACTAGGTATTATATGTAGTTTTCACTTGGGTTTTTTTTTCCCCATTACAAATACTTTAAAGTGCAGACTGATTACATATCTATCAGCTTTAACACAACTCCACTAAAATAACAGTAAAAGAGCAGTTTTAAAGGAACCTGTCCATCCAGACAAGGGACAAACAGAAGTTTTGGGAATCTGGAAAGCATGTATTACATTTTATCTTGCCAGATAATATTTATTGTTGTGTCAGAACAAAAAACAGAATCCTAAGCAAGCAAGAGCAAAGCTAAGAAGGCATGTGAGGAGGCTAGAGAGGGGGCTCAGTAGTTAAGATCACACGCTTCTGCAGAGTACCTAGGTTCAGTTCTGAGCACCCACACAATAGCTCACAAGCATCTGAAAACCAAGTTCCAATGGATCTAATGCCCTTTTCTGGCCTCCAGAACGGACCAGAAATACACAGAGATAAAACATTCATACATATAAAATGAAAACTAATAAATTTTTAAAGATTTTTTTTAAAGAAGGCATGTGACTTAGACGACAGAACCCCTAAAAGGGTCCATCCAGAATTGGTAGTAGGTAGTATAGGCCTCTTGAAATAGATGGAACTAATACATCAGTTGAAAATATGTTTAATAAAACTTCAGACTCTCAGATCTCTACCACTTACCAACTTGACATGGACAGGAAAAGTCCCTCATTAATCTCACAGACTATTAAAAAAGAGAGTTAAAATCTAAGAAATCTATTGTAGATGTAACCATCTTATTAAATAAGAAACACAGAGCCAAATGCAGAGTTAAAAGCCCAAGAGGTCAGAGCAGTAGCTAAGAGCTGAGACTTAAAACCGCCTTCTTACCCTTCCTGCCGCTGCCGTCCTTCCCCTCAGAAAGAGGCCTACTTCCTGTGTGTCTGTCTTTTTATTGACTTTCTGTTCTACCTTCTCATTGGTTGTAAACCCAACCACATGACCGCCTGGTCAATGCCTGTCTATACAGACCTCCAGGTCTTCCATGGTTGCTATTGAAATTAAAGGTGTGTGTCTCCATGCTGGCTGTATCCTTGAACAGACAGAGATCTGCCTGTCATGTGATCGGGATTAAAGGTATGTGCCACCGCCCGGCTCTTGCTATGTCTTGCTATTAGCTCTGACCCCCAGGTAACTTTATTTATTAACATACAAATAAAATCACATTTCAGTACAAATAAAATTTCACCATAATATATAAATTATAGACTAAGTACATGGAGCCAAGAACACATGACACACTTTATAAGGGAGATTAAATACAAGTTTACAGCCTAAATACTGATTGAGACTCCGGAACATTCTTCCCTGCCAGCACCCAGTGTGCGAACACCTTCCTGATAGTATCTCTGAGGAAAGTGACCAGCTCAGAGTTAACAGGCTAAGGAAAGCAGCACCAAGGGAAGGTCCTACTGCAAACCCCAACCCATTCCCGGTACTGAAGCCACTGAAACAAACAGGTATGCAGACAAGGCTTTCAAACTGCTTTCCCATGCATCTAATTTGAAAGACAACATATAAAACAGCACAAATAAAACCTAAAGGGGAAGGGGAAAAAATGGAATTATGAATATCAAAAAACTTACTTTAATACTCTCAGAGAGAAAACATACTGACTGTACCCTTAAAAACAAGAATGGTATTACTAATTTTTTAAAAGTGTACAAAAAAAAAAAACTTTCAGAAATCAATATTGTGGCAGGGACATGCAACCTCAAAAGGCGATTCAAAGGGATATGTTAAAGAAGTCTCCCACAAAGCTTGCAGAAAGAAATGGAGAAACAATAGAAACAGTAGTACTGGACTGAAATTGACCCTCTGAGAGATCTGCTATCCAAACAGTGAGAGTTAGAGACAGGGATGAGGAAATCGTCAAAGTCCCCAAACCTACACAAAAAGACAAGTGTAGTGGCACACGTTTGTAATCCCAGCACTCCTATGGGAGGCAGAGACAGCAAATCGGAAGCTCACAAGCAAGCTGCCTTGGCAAACGCTGTAAAGCAGCAAAAACAAGAAAGATGCTGCCTCAAAAGGTAGAGGGCAAGAACCAATTCCCAAAGTGTCCTCTAACCTCTACATGTATGTCATAGTATATGTGTGCCTATACTCACACATATAAAACATACATACATGTGTGTACACCGAAATATCATAAATTTAATATTGTAATCTTGCAGAAATCTAAATTAAAAACAGTAGCACTTAGAAACGCCCTGAAGAAAATGAAACACTTTATTATGTGCTTAACAAGGCACACACAAAGTCCCTGTGCTTAGCAATATAAAATGCGAATGAAAGAAAGCAAAGACCTAGACAAGTAAGTACAATAGTTTAATGTAATTAAATGTAATTAATGTACAATGTAATTCCAATCATATCCTGGCAAGTGCTTCTGTAGGTACAAACCAGAATAAGTAATGTAATCTTCACACACACACAAGATGGGAAGAATTACTCTTCTAGTATTAAGACTTACTACATACATACAATAACAGTAATAATAACATACCTACAATAATAAAAATCAAGGCTGTGTAGTACAGGCAGAGAAGCATATGCATACATATAATAATAATAATAGTAATAGTAATAATATGCCTACAATAATAAGAATCAAGTCTGTATAGTATGGTATGGGCAGAAAAATGTATACATACATACAATAATAATAACAACATATCTACAATAATAAGAAGCAAGGCCATGTGGTACTGGCAGAGAAACATATGCATACATATAATAATAATAATAATAACAATAACAACAACAACATACCTATAATAATAAGAACCAAGGTTGTGTGGTACAGGAAGAGAAGCATATGCATACATCAACACAACTAATACATAGCCTAGAAAGGACTACACAAATATACCCAGCTGAATTTTTGAGGAAGACACAAAACCAATTTCATAAAGGAATAAATACATAAAGTTTGTTTGTTTGTGATACAGGGTTTCTCTGTGTAGTCCTGACTGGCCTGGAACTCACTCTGTAGACCAGGCTGGCTTGAACTCAGAGATAAGACTCAACTCTGCCTCTAGAGTGCAATTAAAAGTGGAATTAAAGGCATGACCCACCACACCTGGCTATAAATACACAGATAAATTATAGATAAGACTATAACCTTTCAACAAACAGTACTAGTGGAACAGAACACTCACAGGCAAAAACAGTGAGCCTCAACCTAAGCTTTGCATTTCATAACAACATTAAATGAAACTGCAGATGTAGAAAAAAGTACAACTAGTAATACTTTCAGGGAGAAAAACAGAAAACTTTCAATATTTAGGGCTAGATAAAGAGTTCCTAAAATTGTTATCAAAAGCATGATGTATAAATTGAAAAACCTGTCAAAATTAAAATCTTTTACTCCTGGGCTGGAGAAATGGCTTAGAGGTTAAGAGCACCGGCTGCTCTTCCAGAGATTCTGAGTTCAATTCCCAGTAACCACATGGAGGCTCATAACCATCTATGAGACCTATGGCCCTCTTCTGGTGTGCAGACATGCATGCAGACAGAATACTGTATACATAATAAATAAATAAGTCTTTTAGGGAAAAAAGAAAAAAAAAAGAAAGAAAGCTTACTTCCCAAGTTACCCTGTTAAACCAGCGTGACATCACACACCTGTCATCTCAGTACCTGGGAGGCTGAGGCAGGAATTGAGTTTTAGGGCAGTCTACTATATGATGAGACTGTCTATAAAAAAAAAAAAAAAAAAAAAAAAAAAAAAAAAAAAAAAAAAAAAAAAAAAAAAAACCCTCTGTTAAGTATTTGGAAGAACAAACTAAAGATTTGGAGAAAATACTTGCAAACCACATATCTAATAAGGCACTACTCTCAGGGATGGAGAGATGGCTCAGTGGTTATTCCAGAGGTCCCAGGTTCAATTCCCAGCACACACATGACAGCTCACAACTGTCTCTAACTCAAGTTCCAGGGGATCCAATGCCCTCTTCTGACCTCAGTGGACCGTGCATGCGTGTGGTACACAAACAAACATGAGAAACAGGCAAGCAAAATACCCATACATATAAAATAATAAAATAAAAGTCGTTTTTAAAATAAATAAAGCACTTCACATAAGAGATACATACATGAGAAACAGGTCTATGAAAAGATACTCAGCACTGGCAGTGGCACAACCTCCATAGCCAACAGTTAGGTACTGTGCTTTCAAAGCACGAAACCCAGCATCTTCATTCCTAAGCATTTATCCTGAAGAAATACAACCTATACATTACCACATGTTTATATCAGCTTTATTGATAACAGCCCAAACCCAAAGGACTCAGATGTCTTTTAACAGGTGAGAAGGCTGCAGGGCAGCATAAGCAACATGCAATTCTATCTAGCATTATAAAGGAAAAAACTCTTGACATACACAACAGCCAGATGAATTTCCAGGGAATAAACACAAACTGAGCCAAGCCTGAAAGCTTCAATACAGCAGGATCTGTTTAATTAACATCCTTGAAATGGCAGACGTTTAGAAACAGAAGGTGATCAATGGTTGCCAATGGCTGATCGTGGTGAGTGAAGGAGATGGAGAGAGAGGTGGGGAAAGAGCAGCACAACTATTTTTGTGGACTACAAATCTTCAAACTACGACTATGGTGGTAAACCCATGAACACACAGGTAAGAATACCACATAGAACACAATGCAAATGAAACTGGAGAAATCTCAATAAGATGGACTGTATCAGTATCCTGGTTACAGCACCATACTATATAGTTTTATAAAATGTTCAGGAAAACTGGTAAAAATGTGCAAAGGCTTTCTACATATTACCTACTACCGATCTAACAGTCTACAATTACCTCAATATTTTAAAGGCAATTATCAACCACAGAACAAAATGCTATGCAAGGAAAAAAAGTAACTACAGCAAATTCTTAGCATAGATATGAACCATATTCAGTCAAAGCTAGATTTTGAAAAGTGAACTAAAATTACAATGACTATATTGGAAGGCCATGAAAAGTGTGCTTATACATGAAGAAATAAGCGGAAAGACAGGGGAAAGAAAGAATAAATTCATCTCTAAATGTTAAGTGGCGATGTCTAAAAACAAAAAGATTACTACCATGCATTGTTCAAATACAGAGACACATAACTTCTAAATCTACTAAAAGAGCTGAAAGAATTTCCTAAGGAGACAGGAAATTTAAGAGACCTTGTGAGAGGCCTTGCAAAATCATTTTAGTTATATGCATCACTATTTTTTTTAAATAAAAGACTTAAAAATGTTTCTATTCTATCTTCCTTAAAGTTCAAGAATGAAGAAAAGTTGGCAGATATAAAATTATGCCATTAAAATGATAGAAGTAGACATTTTAAGCTTGCCTCAATTGACTGTCCTAGAAAAAGATCTATGTCAGCTCTAGGGTTTTATAACTCTATGGTATATACCGCATCTTTAAGCATTCTGTATTCTGAATGCAACCTTACCTTATGAGAAGATGCTATTATACTGCTAATACATACAAATCTGGATTTTCACAGGAATTACAGATTCTGTTCATGATTGAACCCATTCTAAACTAAGCCACTAACATAATACTTCAAATCTCAGGGAGGCTTTCTCTTATGCCACAATTAAAAAAAAAAGAAAAAGATGTAATAAAAGCCAGGCATGTTAGGACACACTTGAAATCCCAGCATAAAGGAGCTGAGGCACACCTGCTATGTCTTCAAAACAGCTGCTCAATGATCACATTATTATTTTTTTTTTTTTGGTTTTTCGAGACAGGGTTTCTCTGTGTAGCTTTGCGCCTTTCCTGGGACTCACTTGGTAGCCCAGGCTGGCCTCGAACTCACAGAGATCCGCCTGGCTCTGCCTCCTGAGTGCTGGGATTAAAGGCGTGTGCCACCACCGCCCGGCTGACATTATTTTATCTCTACTTCAAAAACAAATACTACTCAAATAAATTATAATTATTTGATTAAAATTTTGTGATTTTTTTAACAATCCCTTCAGGAGTATCCAATATCACTTCCCAGTATATAAATCAAAAGTATTCTAACTTATTTTTGCATGAAAAATGATAACAGCACAATGGATTTTAAAAACCACTGGTTTAAAAACAATAAAACAACCTGAAAGGATACGGATGCTGAGTTCAGGATATATAGAGTGAACTCTCATTCCCTTTATTACCTAAAAACACATGGAAAATAGCTCTTGTATAATGAACGGGCAATCTTTTTTTTTCCTGCTTTCTTTTTCACTTCTTGAGACAGGGTTTCTCTACGTAATCCTGGCTGTCATCCTGGAACTTCCTATGTAGACAAGACTGGCCTCAAACTAGAACTCACGGAGCTCTAACTGCCTCTGTCTCTGCCTCCCAAGTGCTGGGATTAAAGGTGTGTGCCACCACCAGCCCAGCTGGTTGAACAGAAAAACTCCCTTGAAAGTCACTGACAGAAAGTACAGGAATACAGCTTCAAAATGAATGGAAGTTATAAATTTAGAGACGAGATGAACATGGTGAATATTACTTTTCTGAATGAACTCATTATATACCTCACAAGCACTTTACAGAAGTAACCCACAGAAACACTTGTACTATAATTTGCATTAACAGCACATCACCATTATTTGCTAGAGTATTTTTTTAAGTCTCAGATAAAATTGATAGCACATACTGCTGTAAGGCCTTCATTATTACAAATGTTGACATCCGCACTGTACTCCAGTAATTTACTCATGCATTTCTTCTGTCTGAAAAGAAAAAAAGACAGTAACAGATAACTAAGATGAGAAATGTATAAATGACAACTATTTCACTGAATTATTATATACTATATTCAGCCAATATTAGATTACAACTACCAATATTAAATAATATCTCTATCCACAATTTCAAACTATGGCTCCAATATGTAAATGAATACTATTTTGAAATAAAATAGAAAACTGTCTCTATGACCCAAATGACAGATTAAAGAAACAATACAATCTGTTTTTCATTTCATTTGGGACAAAGTTATCATCCAAACTTCTGAGGAATTGCTAGTCTTGACTAAATAAATCAAATTATTAGAAATTTCTAGCGCTGACTAACTAAATGGAGTAACAATCTTCATTTGAAATATAAGAAGATATATAATGGACAAAGCAAAATACCACACTGTTGTATCCCTACTTTCTTGACTGTAAAATGTTTAAAATACTAAGACAAATTATAAACACAAAACCAGGCTGGGGGTATAATATGGTGGTAAAGCATTTGCTTAGGATGTTTGAGACCCTGGGTTTGATCCCCAGTAAGATTAAAAACATAATCAGAGTATTGGTAAAACGGAAATATATGTACCCCTCTCTACCCACATTTTTTAAAAATGTTATGTGGTAAAATATATCTAATATAAAATTTATCATCTTAACCATTTTTGTTTGATGTACTGATTGATTCTTTGTACAGATCTATATGGTATTTAATTATTGTAGCATCATCTAAGGTTGATAAATATTCTGTTATCTGTCATCAGTTGATGGGCACTTGGCTACTTCCACATCTTACCATTATACATAATGTTGATATAAATATAACAAAAAAAAATTTTGGACTTGCTTTTGATTCTTTAAGTAGATATGGCCACGAAAAGGCTAGAGCACACAGCAATTCTACATTTACATCTCTGAGGCACTATCACAGCAGCTCCGCCATTTTACATCGCTGACATGGGTTCCAATTTCTCCACAGCCTAGCCAATGTCTTGTTTTACGGTTGTGTTCTTTGATAGTCATCATTTTATAATGGAGCTGGTACAATGCTTTGCTTTATGGTGTATTTTTTTATAGTTATCATTTTATAGTGGAGCTGGTAGCTCATTAGTTCAACATTTCCTAACTACTGATGCTAAGCATCTTCTCATGTACTCAATGATCTTTGTGTGTCCTTGAATAGATGTCTATTCAAATAAGTCTTCTGTGCTTCTGAACAACCTACCCACTTCATCTTGCTCATAAAACTCCTGTGTAACTTGATCCATTCCTAGTTACTATCTAATATTTATCTTAAATTCACCTTCATTAATAATACCTGCTCAAGATTCCCATGAACTAGAAGGAACCGCATACTTTCTAAGACTCATTTTCTACATATCCCTCACATGGCAATCCACTTACAAGACAGACAGATAACTGATATATATTAAGTAGTGAATTGAGGAGCTATGATATAATCCATGACATGAAGTTATTTATAATCTAATTGACTAAGTCATAATATAGTATATCATGTATGTGTTATATGATGTATACAGTATTATCATACAGTAGTATACCAAACACAGTATATAGCATATAACAAATATTTACTCAACTAGTTCAACAATTTTTTTGTGTCATGGATTATATAACTGTTTAATCACATTAGTGCCAAACATAGCCAGTGATGCAGAAATTTTTAATAAAACTTTATCAATTGATTATTAATAAACATTCAACCTGAGAGTAAATAGCTAGTACTGCAAAACAACTACTTTTCTCATTTTTATTCTTGCTCTTGAAACAAGGTTAAATCTCATTTAAAAATCTGCATTATACTCAAAGAAATGAAAAATAAAGCTGTGAATAAATGTTCACATTTATTCTTACTTACAAATTTTATCTAAAACAGTTATTAATGATCTTAGAAATTCATAATAAACATAATCATAAGAAACACATCTGACAGCTCTATTAAGTGACTAATACCCAGTCCTAACTGATACATATGCAAAACCTCTACAGAAGACCAGAACATTTGCTGGGTGATAGTGCCTTCCATATATAACAAGGAAGCTACATCTATGACCTATCAACAATATGGTTGCCTAAACAAGACCAGCATAGTGCCAACATCAATTGACAAGACAATGTGGAAGGGAAATTCCACACAGTCTCACCCCAAATGAAATTGTCACTGCATGCTGAGGGAAAGAGAACCAGCCCCCTAAAGGGATGAATTCCCACACAGACCACAAGTGGTCAGCACTGAACAAACACACATACAACAAAGCAAAATGAACTCAGTAAAACAAAACTTCCTTACAGCCTGATTCAGTTCTAGTTACTATTATATACATGTATGTATATTAGTATTATACATACACATATATACATGTAACAATAATAACTAAAAGATCATGAACTTGGTAAGGGGACGGGGAGGAGTTGGAGGGAAAGAGGAGGGACGGGAATGATGATGATATAGTGCTCATGTATGAAATCCTCTAAATAATAAAACTGTTGTGGGATAATCTTTTTGTACACTGTGAAGATGGGTCTCTGCCAAAGCACCTTCTGATTGGTTTAATAAAGAGCTGAATGACCAATAGCTAGGCAGAAGAGGATAGGAGAGACTTTCGGGCAAAGATAAGAACTTTCTGGGAAGGAATCAGAGGGGCAGAGATTCGCTGGGGAGACGCAGAGGAAGTCAAATATACACTATATTAAGAAGAGGTAAGCCGGGCGGTGGTGGCGCACGCCTTTAATCCCAGCACTCGGGAGGCAGAGCCAGGCGGATCTCTGTGAGTTCGAGGCCAGCCTGGGCTACCAAGTGAGTTCCAGGAAAAGGTGCAAAGCTACACAGAGAAACCCTGTCTTGAAAAACCAAAAAAAAAAAAAAAAAAAAGAAGAGGTAATGAGCCACCTAGCAGAACATACATTAACATAAACAAGTTAATTTAAAAGAGCTAGCTTTGAACAAGCGTAAGCTACGGCCAAGCTTTCATAATTAATAAGTTTCCGTATCATTATTTGGGAGCTGGCGGTCCAAAGAAAGGCCGACTATAATTATTCAATTTTAAAAACAATATTCTGTTCTAAATGTACGTTTGTGACTGTGTCCATCCAGATGGCATTTTAAAACCTATTCAGAATCCAACGTAGACCATTGGCATAGCTCCAAAATAAGCAGTTGGGTGGAAACAGACCTGAGAAAGCATTTAAAGCAGGCTGGTTGAAGAAAAGTAACTGTAGCTGGAAGTTTTTATGGTGATATTTTATTTGTATTAAAATGTTACTTGTAGGTTAATAAATAAAGTTGCCTGGGGGTCAGAGCTATAAGGAAGCCATAGGAAAGCAGGGCAGTGGTGGCGTACTCTTGTAATCTCAGCACTTGGTAGGCAGAGCTGGGTAAGTCTCTGTGTGTTCAGGGATACAGCCATTATTGGATACACATGCCTTTAATCAATACCAATCATGGAAAACCTGGAGGCCTATACAGACAGGCCGTGAGGAGGCAGTCATGTGGTTGGGTTTACAACCAATGAGAAGGCAGAACAGGAACTCTATATAAAGACTTTAACACAGGGGTAGCTCTGGTTCGGAGAGGTAGGACCACTGCAGGAGGAAGGGTAAGGTTTTAGCTCTTACCTCTTGGCTTTCTTCTTTGCATTGGTTCTGTGTTTCTTATTTAATAAGAAGGTTGGTTACATCTACAAGTTTTCTTGTGTCCCACAGCCGCTCGGTCCCAAATAAACATACAGAGGCTTATATTAATTAAAAACCGTTTGGTCTATGGCTCAGGCTTCTAGCTAGCTAGCTCTTTCATCTTAAATTAACCCATTTCTATTAATCTATGTATCACCATGTGTCTCGTGGCTTTACCTGTATTCCATTACATCTTCTTCCCCTAGAGACTCTCAGTGGCTCCCAAATCTACCTTTCTTCTCCCTGTATCTCTGCTTGGATTTCCCACCTGGCTATTACCTGTCTTGCCATAGGCCAGAGCAGCATCTATATTAACCAATGGTAGCAATACATATTCACAGCATACAGAAAGACCATCCCACAGCAAGTAACAATGTGTAATGCTCTCCCTTCCAAAAACAAATTGCAGAAGGTACAGGGCAAGAGGAGAAAAATCTACCCTGCTTTTCTTATTTAATAACCACTATCACTACTTTCCACAATCTCTGTCAAAACAACCCAACAACTAAGCAGCTCTTTTGCTAAGATCCACAGCTAAAATACTGATGCTAGTTTTGCTCTTTATGAACTCATAACTTACCCTCCAAATATTTTTAAAATCATGTTTCTAACCTGACCAATTTGTAACCTACAGATAAATGATAACTCAAAGTCTTTCCTTTTAATATTTCATATAATCAGGAGTAGGGCTCAATCTCCTACATAAAGAAACAACTATTTTCCTGCCCAGATAATAAACAATTATAGGAAGCTTATAGTGGCCTAAACGACAGAGTCCTATGAAAGCCTATGGGACTTACACTAGAAAGGAGGTGTTAGGCATGATGGCTCTCACCTGCAATCCTACCACTTAGAAGCCTGACGCAGATCTGCTGAAAATCCAAGCCAGCTCGAGCTACAAAGGTATTGTGTTTAAAAAAGCAGGACAGAGCCGGGCGGTGGTGGCGCACGCCTTTAATCCCAGCACTCAGGAGGCAGAGCCAGACGGATCTCTGTGAGTTCGAGGCCAGCCTGGGCTACCAAGTGAGTTCCAGGAGAGGTGCAAAGCTACACAGAGAAACCCTGTCTCGAAAAACCAAAAAAAAAAGCAGGACAGGAGGGCAATCCAAGACAACACCGATGCTGACAGGAGAGACGGAGAGCTGAGGCAGACCAACAGACACACACTACCCTTCACACAGCAACAGGTAAGGACCCAAAGAAACCAAACTACACCAGCCAAAATGACAAAATTCTTGCATGACTTATACTTCAAGACAGACAAATTTGATTTTATAATACAATTATAGTAAAAAGCTATTTCTGAAAATACAAGCAGCTCCAGAAGTACTGAATACTCAATCATTCATCACACTCAGTAAGCACTTCCATATTGAAAAAGGTAGCCATTCAATAAGCAATAAACATTAATGTTTGGAAGGAGTCTGGTAGAAGATCCACCTCAGCTGCCCTCCCCATCTCTTTCCCCAAACCCGCCCCTTCAAAGCCCACCAAACACAGCTCCTCCCCCAGAGAGGCTCAAGACCACTCACACAGGGTATATAAGCGGCATCCCTGAAAACAGACTCATGGTTCTTCCGGTCTCCAGTCCCTGTCTCCACTCTGAGGACGGGGGAGTCACCCAGGAGTGCTTTACCCATTAAACTTGGGCTTTCCAATTGGGTCTGATTTGGTTTGCTGCGTGAGCGAAGAGGACTTCAGGAGGCCAAAGACTTATCGTCTGGAAGTTCCACCAAGTAGGGGTTGATTTTTCCTCATTGGCCCAGGGACACTTGGTGGGAAAACACCCCTCTCCCCAACACCTGCTCTCCGCCAGAGTAAGATCGGTTCTGGGCTGCGAAGTTGCCCTTTCCAAGTTCTTGCCTAGGAGGCCCTGGGCCTCTTCATTTTTCAGGGTGTCTTGCTGGAGATGCAGCTGTGCCAGGTCCCCAACCCGTTCCGGGGCAGAGGGCTGCCTTCGCTCCACCTGACCTATTCCAGAGTGAAGGACCGCTTTTGTTCCACGGGACCCCTTCTCCAGAAGACATTCTGTTGAAGGGCATTTCACACCCCCACCCCCCATTTTTGACCCAAGACCACAGTGGATGCAGTATGCTAGGCTTCGGTTCCCCAGCATAGACTTGAGAAACGGCACTTGCCATTCAAAGCCTGATCCCCAAACACCACGCTGCGGGGTCTTTTACAAAAATCTATTCAAATTGGGGCTGTCTGATACAATTGGACAGAACTGTCCTATGTCCATGGTTTTTTGGTTTTGCATTCCTGCTCTCCTTACAGGGGCCAATGTCTCACAGTACGAGTCCATTCACTGCTGGAGACACTGACTCCTCCCTCACTTCCCCCAGACTCTACCTACCCAACCCCCTCCTCCAGGATCACAAATCTAAGATCAAATTCCTCCTCCTTACCCTCCTTCCTGCCCTCCCCTCCCCCCACTGCTTCCCCTATCTCCCAATGCCTCAACCTACACCCTGTCCTAACACCCCAAATCTTCCCCAGTTTCCTCTCATACTCGATCTCGCCAGACTCCTGCCTTCCTTCCCACCCATTTCATTTCTCAGTCAGCTCCAGATGTTAGAAAAAACTTAAAAAGGCCAAGGAGGGTCCCCAAACTCCCCTATAGGAATTGGTGAAAATGACTTTTGAAGTTTTTAATGCTCGGGAATGACAGCTGAGTCAACCCAACAGACAAGGCTGCAACAGAATACGCTCCAAGCCCAAGCCTCAGCAGCTGCTCTGAGGCCACCAGGGGCCCCACAAGGGGTACAAGGGAAATTGGCCACGAGGCTCCATCCCACCAGAGCTCAGCCCAAGTCAACTCCACCAAAAACTTACTTCAAATAAAGCAAGCAGGGCCACTGGTCACAATATTGTCTTGACTCCCAGCTGCCCAGGATGGGCAATGGAAATCGGAATGCCCCCATGCAGGCTCATCCTCTATGCCATGCCATGAAGGTTCAGCCTCACCAACACAGACAACTGAGAACTCCTAAGTCTGGCGGAGAACTGACATGGCCCAGACCTGCTGACTCCCATTGCCCTCTCGGAGTCTAGGGTGACACTGCAGGTAATGGGTAAGTCCACTGACTTTCTTTTGGACACAGGAGCTACCTATTTTGTTTTGACATCTCACTCAGGTCCTACAGTTCCTCACCAATTTCTGTCACAGGGGTGGACAGGATCCCTTCCTTCCCACTTAAGACCCTGACACTTCCCTGCATTCTTGCAGGGCGATTCTTCTCACACTCTTCTTCTGGTCATACCTGCTTGTCCTGCACCTCTGCTTGGTCACAATGTTCTCAGCCTTTTGGGGGCCACACTCACCTTGGCCCCCACACTCTCCTGGGGATTTCACAGGTCCATTCACAGGGGCCCTCGAGATATGTCAGCCTCTGCACCAGCTTCAAGGACACCAACCAGGCAAGGATCGGCAGGTGGACTTCACTCACATGCCCACACATAAAAAACTCCATTACCTCCTAACTATGGTTGACACCTTTACAGGATGGATAGAAACTTTCCCTATCTCCAGGGAAACAGCAGACATGGTGGCCCAAATACTTCTGGAACACATTATTCCTAGATTTGGCCTGCCTCAGACCATACAAATGGACAATGGGCCAGCCTTCACTTCCAGAGTCACGGAGCTTGTGTTGGATGCTCTCAACATCTCCTGGAAGCTCCACATTCCCTATCGCCCACAATCCTTGGGAAAGGTTGAGAAGGCCAATGGACTCATCAAACAACAGCTCACCAAGTTCTCCATTGAACTCAGGTTATCCTGGCCCTCCAAGATGTCCCACTAAAGGGCCTACCTGCTCTTCTGCTCTGTACATTCATCTTTACAGTACAACTAGGGCAGATGTTAATGATCTATTTTTTCCTATAAACTTGCCTTCTTTGCTTCCTCAAGAAACAGATGCCTGAGGTCTCCAGGATGACAATTAACTAGATGCTCCTCCCCTCACACCTCCTGATGAATATAAGCCCACCAACTCCCAACTCCCCACTTCCACACATCATCCCATGCCCGCAGGAAGTAGCCAGACTTGAACCAGTGGCCCTATACCCAAAGAGTCTGGATGTTTGGAAAGAGTCTGGTGAAAGATCCACTTCAACTCCCCTCCCCAATCTCTTTCCCTAAACCAGCCCCTTCAAAGCCCTTGAAATACAGCTCCTCCCCCAGAGAGGCTCAAGACCACTCACACAGGGTATATAAGCAGAATCCCCGAAAAGAGACATGTGGTTCTTCCAGTCTCGGTCTCCTCTCTGTGGGCTGGGGAACTGCCTGGGAGCACTTTACTCATTAAACCTGGGCTTTCCAATTCGGTCTGATTAGGTTTGCTGCATCGGCAGAGAGGCCTTCAGGAGGCTTATCAGTTAAGATATTAATGTACTGAACATCCCAAGTAGTCTTGGTAGACATAAGAAAGGCATCCAAATCAGAGAACAGGTTGTCTGCTCCTTTTCATCCTGCTGATTGCTAAGTGAATTATGTATTATCTGCCCTAGTTCTGAACCTTCAAAATGTTAACTTTTTTCAACTAGTGTTGACATGAATGATCAAAAGTACTTTGTATGTTCTACTTAAAAGTCCTTTATTTCAGAAGAACTGTACCTAAACAGTCTTTGCAGACGACCAAGACCATCCTGTCTTTCGAGTCTGACACCTACTCCTTGATCCTCACACACTGTGTGTATAAGAGAACTTTTTCATCCCTCCCGTGCACCAAGCTATCCTTTCCTTTGTAGCTGTTCAAAAACACTGTGAGATGTGTAGTAACCATTCAAGAAAGAGCTCTGCCATTATCCTAACAATATAGTTAACGTATCTAAAAGGTAATGAATAATTTGTGACTTTGGATGTGACATACTGCAACATATCTAATATAAAATAGCTGCTTAATTGGTACTTTGTTACCTATCAAATTGGCTTACTCATGATGTGGGACACATCAATAGACTTTAGACCAAATACTATACCTTTCCCCTACCCATAAACCATAACTATGGTTTATGTCGTCTTAGGTCTCTCTCTCTCTCTCTCTCTCTCTCTCTCTCTCTATATATATATATATATATATATATATATGTATATGTATAAAATGAAAAAAAATTGGCCTTAAGTTATGAGATGGACAATTTTTATCTCCATAGCCATTCATATATGAGGCTACTTCAATTATATAGAATTCCTCTTCAGAACAGAAAATAAAAATATCTGTAAGATTAATTAAAAGATACACAACAGGAAGTATATTGACAGAGAAAATTTACAATGTTTGAAAAAGACTTATAAATCTAAATTCATCAAGGCCTAGATCAACAACTGCTTGTTTTCATTTTGAATTTTATTCCATCATTTTGGTATCATTCCTTAATCCAACAGAATTTTAAAAAGCAAACAAATACCAATGTGTTCTAGTTTGCTTTCTATTGCTGTGTTAACATGCTGACCAATTTTGGGACAAAAGGGTTTACTTGGATTCCATGTCTCAATCACAATCAATCACTGAGGGAAGTCAAAGCAGGAACTCAAGGACTGAAACAGAGACTATGGAGGAATGCTGTCATACAACCCACAGTGGGCCGGATCTTCCCACGGCAATCATTAATCAAGAAAACGCCTCACAGACTTGCCTACAGGCCAATCTCTTTGAAGCATTTTCTCAACTGAAGTTCTCTTCTTCCCAAATGACTCAGGCTGTGTCAAGTTGACAAAGAACTACCAGCACAAGGGATAAAGGCCACGAGATGTAACACTATTGAAATATGTGGCAGAAAAAGACAAGAAAACAACACAGTAGGGCTTTAAAAAGCACAAAATGGCAATGATATTAATCAATAATGACCAGAATATTACCAGGAGGAGGCAAACCATGTACCTAATACGGCATCTTTAAGTTTTCACACTTTAGAAATACTAGTATTGTGTTAGTTTTGTTGTTTCCTTTAAACACTGAGGAAACTTTTTCAAAGCTGTGATGATTAATTTCAGTTGTCGCAGGTCTGACATAACCTGGGAAGTCTCGAGGACGCTTTCGGGGATTATCTTGATTCACTAATTGCCGAGGAAGCCCTGCACCACTCTGGGACTGACATCCTGCTTCCTGCCTGTGGATGTGACATGATCAGCTGCTTCAGCTGCCATCTGCCACCTTGACTTCCACACCATGACAAACTAAAACCCCAAGCTGCGTGCAGAATAAACCCTTTCTCCCTTAAATTGCTCCTGTTAGAGCACTTTATTAGGGCAACAAGAAAAGCAACTGCCACAACAGTTAAATGAGAAACAGGGTGGGGCTAGAGCTACTGGACATGTAGCTTTTGTGCACATTCTCCAGCACTGTCAGTAAATAAGTAAATAAATAAAATGAAGAGCAGCTTTGGTGTAGAAAGCTACCCTTCCCTAGAAAGATTACTCTTATACGAGTCACTCTCCAACAACTGTAAACTGTGTAATATATTAATTTAATTCCACTAATAAAATTAACTAAATAGTTTTAGAAATAAGCCAAGGAAAGTGGAAAGATTAACAGGGAAAGAGACAAGAAAAACACAAAATAGACTGTCCTTATATCCAAGTAATAATAAATTTCCATTTCCAAAAAGGAAACTATCAGAGAAAAATTCAATAAATTATTAAATATGGTTATCATTTGCAAGTTTAATAATTTTAAGGAGAAAAAGTAAACAAATATCCTTAAAAAACTAAAAATAGTTATAATAATATATCATTTTTGTAATTTTCCTAAAGACAAATGTTGGGAAGAAAAAAAAAATCAAGAATGAGTTCCATGAATATTTTAGTCAGGACTTACAGTGCATCATTAGAAAAATGAAATTTACCCATTTCTAGCAGCCAGATGAAGGGGTGTACAGCCTGAAATATCTTGATAGTTAGGATTTGCTCCTTTCTTTAACAGAAGAACCAGGCATTCCACGGATCCACAGCTAAAACATTATTAAAAGACAGTTCAGATACATTCAACAAACAGCCATTCTAGACAAAATTTAAAAACAAAATCTATCAAACACATTATTAAGTCCCAATTTATCTACCATTTAACTCATAACAAAAATTAATTATCCTCTGCCTTCAAGATGTTACATTCTACTATGAATGAAAGTTCAAATAAAGCAAAATAAACAATTAGTTTCTGAAAGAAACTATACAATATTCTTGACTTTCTGGGAGCTAGTTACTTGTGAACAATTAGTTTCAAGACTGCCACCTAAATCTTGAAAGGAAGACAGATATTGGTCAGTTGGTGCCAGGCTGTTAATAAAACCAATACTCCCATCCTGGTAAGAAGAATAAAACTGCTAAGCCCACAGGCATTCACCATGCCCTTTTTAATCCCTGACAGTGGTAAGACAAAGGGAATGGTGGTGAATGCACACTCTGCACTCATCTAGAAAATCCCTGTGCTTCACCTAAAACAAGCTATGATCACATGAACACAGGACATGAATTCCACATCACGGCTAACAATTTACGAAGCAAATATACAGCACACCAAGGGCTAAGCAAGACAAAGCACCCTTGGCTGCCAGCTGCTGTTGGGAACAGATTCAAGGCTTACATCCTTACTCTAGACCAGACTTTAATGACAAAAATGGCTTACTTTGCTGCAATGTGAAGCAAGCTTCTCTTCACACGTCCAAATGCATAATTGACATCAAATTTTGAATTTGACAGGAGTTCAGAAACAGACCTATACCCCCAAAAAAGATAAAAAGAGGAACTGATATGTGAATAATAAAAACATTTTTAAAACATATTAAATCAAGTTGAGAGCTCTTTACCAACATTGATTAATCCTAACAGTTCTCTGAAGAATGACAGTTAATACAACACTTCAAAAATCAACAAGAAAAAAGCATGATGGCATAAATTAAAAACGGGTGCATACTTACCTGTGCTGATCAGCCATAACCATTGGCATTAATGTGTAGACAGCAGTTTCATTATCTGAGTAAAACAATAAACAGAAAAGAATTAAAAGTATCCCCTACTTCTGCAACAACGAGACCAACAATTACAGTTTCCTTGTAAAGTGTTTGCTGTAAACAGTGAAGAGATCCAGTAAGGCAAGAATAGTGTGACCAAAGATGCTGCAGGGTTCACACCACCACAGAATTTCTGCCTCTCTTGCTGCCTCTGCCTTCTACACTGTCAAAGAAAAGCTTAGCTTGACCACAAGCTAAAGACAAAACTGGAGATCTAGTGTTTCCCGTAACTTTCGCAAGTGACATTTTATTTCCAAAGAGGTACTTTTTTAAACACGTTTTATTGTTAATAAGTATAGTTTGGGAAATTTTAGCACCCCAAATTTAAACACTAGGATGTTAAAACATATATATGTGTTAATGTATGTGTGTATATATATGTATGTGTGTGTGTATATATATATATATATATATATATACATATGCTAAAATAATTTTTTGGGGGTTTTTTGTTGTTGTTGTTGTTGGAGAAATAGATCTGGGAGAGAGGGGCAGTGGGGAAAGGGCTGGGAGGAGTGGAGGGAGGTGAAACTGTAGTCAGGATGTAATGTATGTGACAAGAATAAAAGGTTTTTTTGTGTTTTGGGGGGTTTTTTTGTTTTGTTTTTTAGACTGGGTTTCTCTGTGAAGCAGTCCTGGCTGTCCTGGAACTATCTCTGTAGACCAGGCTGGCCTCAAATTCACAGAGATCCACCCGCCTCTGCCTCTGCTTCCCAAGTGCTTGGATTAAAGGTGTACAGCACAACTGCTGGCTAAAAGTTTTTTAAAAAATTAAAAATAAAATAGAATGCCCTAACTCAAAAAAATCAATAGCCTTCATTTCATGTATACAAACGACAAATGGGCTGAAAAAGAAATCAAGAAAACAACACCCTTCACAATAGTCACAAATAATATAAAATATCTTGGGGTAACTCTAACCAAGCAAGAAAAAGACCTGTATGATAAAAGCTTCAAGTCTTTGAAGAAAGAAATTGGAAAAGACATAAGAAGATGGAAAGATCTCCCATGCTCATGGATCAGCAGGATTAACATAGTAAAAATGGCAATCCTACCAAAAGCAATCTACAGATTCAAAACAATCTCCCTCAAAATCCCAACACATTTATTTACAGACCTAGAAAGAACAATACTCAACTTCATATGGGAAAACAAAAAGCCCAGAATATCTAAAACAATCCTCTACAATAAAAGAACTTCTGGAGATAACACCAACCCTGATTTCAAGCTGTATTATAGAGCTATAGTAACAAAAACCAAATGATATTGGCATAAAGACTTGTTGATCAATGGAATCGAATCAGCAACCCAGACATAAATCCACCCACCTATGAACACCTGATTTTTGACAAAGAAGCCAAAATTATACAATGAAAAAAGAAAGCATCTTCTACAAATAGTGCTTGTCTAACTGGATGTCAGCACGAAAGAACACAATTAGATCCATACTTATCAACCTACACAAAACCCAAGTCCAAGTGGATCAAAAACCAAACATAAATCCAGATATGAACCTGACAGAAGAGAAGTGGGGAATAGCCTTGAACTCATTGGCACAGGAGACAATTTCCTGAAGAGACCACCAATAGCACAGGCACTAAGATCAACAATCAATAAATGGGACTTCATAAAACTGAAAAGCTCTGTAAGGAAAAGGACACCATCAATAGGAAAAAGCAGCAGCCTAGAGAATGGAAAAAGATTTTGACCAACCCCACATCTAACAAAGGGCCAATATCCAAAATATATAAAGAACTAAAGAAACTAGACATCAAAAAACTAAATAATCCAATTAAAAAGTGGGATACAGATCTAAACAGAATTCTCAACAGAGGAATCTCAAACAACAGAGGACCACCTGAAGAAATGTTCAGCATCCTTAGCCACCAGGGAACTGCAAATCAAAACAACTCTGAGATCCCATCTTACACCTGTCAGAATGGCTAAGAAAAAACACAAGTGACAGCTCATGCTGGAGAGGATGTGGAGCAAGGGGAACACTCCTCCACTGCTGGCGGGAGTGCAAACTTGTACAGTCACCTTGGAAATCAATATGGCAGTTTCTTAGAAAATTGGGAATCGATCTACCTCAAGACCCACCTATACCAATCTTGAGCATATACCCAAAGGATGCTCAATCATACCACAAGGACACTTGCTCAACTGTGTTCATAGCAGCTTTATTTGTAATAGCGAGAACCTGGAAACAACCTAGATGTCCCTCAACCAAACAATGGATAAAGAAATGTGATACATTTACACAATGGAGTATTACTCAGCTGTTAAAAACAATGACATCATGAAATTTGCAGGGGAATGGATAGAACTAAAAAAAAAAATCATCCAGAGTAAGGTAATCCAGACCCAGAAGGACAAACATGGTATGTACTCACACATAAGTGGATATTAGCTGTAAAGTAAAGGATAACCATGCTACAATCCACAGACCCAAAGAAGCTAAGTAATAAGGAGGGCACAAATGGGGGAGCATGAATCTCCCTGGGAAGGGACAAAAGAATAGATATGGAGGGTGGAAGGGGGTGAGAAGGGGGATAAGAACAGCAGGGATCAGGTAGAGGGAGAGAGTACTGGGAGAGACGACTGTAATTGGTGGGGCTGGAATTCATGGGGCATCTCGGGGATGAGCTAGAAAACTAGTGCAATGGAAACTCCCAGGAATCTACAAGGGTGACCCTAGCTAAGATTCCTAGAAATGAGGGATACAGAGCCTGAACTGGCCCTCTTCTGTGACAAGGCAAGACTACTAGTGGAGGGACTGGGACACCAACCCAGCCACATAACCTTCGACCTACAATTTATCCTACCTACAAGATGTGTTGGGGTGGGTAACGGTGGTGCAGAAATCAGGGGAGTGGTCAACCAATGACTAGTCCAGCCTGAGACCCATGCCACAAGAGACAAGAGGGACCCCATGCCTGTCACTGCTTAGAGGGCCATGCCCCAGAGACTGGATAGCCCAGAGTCCTAGGATAGAACCAAATAGGACTGGCAAAAAAAATAAAAAATAAATATAAATTTAAAAAAAATCAATGAAATGATTCCTAATGATATCCTGCTATACTCAGACTGGTGCCTAGCCCACTGTCATCAGGGGGGCTTCATCCAGCACCTGAAGGAAACAGATGAAGATGTGGAGACCCCCAACTAAACACTTCTGGAAAGGGGAGGAAGGACGTAGGAGCCAGAGGGGTCAAGGACACAAGAAAACCCACAGAATCAACTAACCTGGGTTCCTAGAAGCTCACAGAGACTGAACTGACAACCAGAGAGCCTGCATGGGACTGACCTAGGCCCTCTATATATATGTAACAGGTTTGTTTGTCTTGTGGGACTCCTCTAACAGTCGGAGCAGGGGCTGTCTCTGACTCATTTGAGGGCTTTTGGGAGCCTTTTCCTCATAATGGACTGCCCAGTCCAGCATTAATAAGAGAGGAGGTGCCTAGTCTTACTGGAACTTGATATGCCATGTTTGGTTGATATCCATGGGAGGCCTGCCCTTTTCTGAAGAGAAACCTAGGAGGAGGAGAGGAGGGAGGGGAAATTGCAGTTGGGATGTAAAAATAATAAGAAGAATAAGAATAAGAATAAAATATTTTCTCAATTAAGAAAAAACAAAAACAAACAGAAAGCCCTACACATGATCTACCTGAAAAAGCCAAACTAAGAGAATTCAAAGATTCATCAAAACTGAAAGACAAATATAAATTCAAGGAACAAAATGAACAAATTCATTGTAATCAAATGAAAATTTGTAATCAAAAAGAAGATGTAAGCAATATGCCATTCCTGCCTAGCAACAAGGGGAAACACTTTATTTTTAATTGCAATATTCAAGTTTCCAAGCACAGACTGCTGACTAGAACTTCCCAAAGAATAGGTTAAGAAATGCATAATTATGTCTTTAAAATGTTGATTATATAATTAAATACTGCTCATCTTCTAGGAACAAACCCTAAGGAAGCAGAAAAGTAAGTCTTAAATACAAAGCTACTCTTCATACAGTCAGTTAAAAAAAATTAGATGCAAGTTTTGTTTCATATTTCCTACCAAGTCCTGCCAAATCATTAAACATATTTATGGGTACACATTTGTGATGTTTTCTAAATGCAAAACAAAATACTGTATGCAATATGTAAAGTAAAGAAAATGTTTTAATCCCAGCACTCGGGAGGCAGAGCCAGGCGGATCTCTGTGAGTTCGAGGCCAGCCTGGGCTACCAAGTGAGTCCCAGGAAAGGCGCAAAGCTACACAGAGAAACCCTGTCTCGAAAAAACCAAAAAAAAAAGAAAAAAAAAAGAAAATGCTAACATTGTTTACTACTGGGAGTGGATAACAGACTTTTCATTACTTTTATTATCAAAATTTTCTACAATGAAAATATACTAACTTTTAAAACCAGGAAATATTATCAAAGCCATATTTATGCAAGATAGCAATACAAAAATAGCAATGTCAATAAACAGCCTTCATCAGCTGTCATCAATAGGGTGACATCAGAAAATGAGTGAGCACAGTCCTCAGTGAAAAGACTCACAGGCGGACATAGAGGAAAAAGGGAAGCTGAAGTTTACTTAATAAAACTCGAATTATTCTAAATCAATTGTTTCATTCTAGCACAGTTAACAAATACAAATTTATTTCTGAGAAATAGCTGCTACAAACTTTCTCTACTCAGAATCACAGAGAATAAAACTTTTTTTTCAAAAGAATTATCCCCAAATTCTCCAGCTCCACATTTCTTTCATCACTCTCCGTAGGTAATTGAAACAAAGTTTTGGGGGAAATGGAATGAAACAAACTACACAGGGAACGGTGGAAGAATGCCTGGAATTCCAATATTTGGAAGGCTAAGGCAGGAAGCTCCCTAAGTTAGAGCCAGCCTGGGCTACAAATAATCTCCCACTGCCACGAAAACGTCCGACTTCACAAGGCAGCAAACACTTTGGCTTCCCCACCCCCCATATGCTTTCCTGGGAGTTTTCCAAAGCAAAAGTCCGGAACAGTTTTTATTCCTCCGTGTGAATTCACCCCAGTTCTCACCCAGCCCACTCAACACAAGTCTTCATGACTAAACCGATGAAGACAGCAGGCATGCCTACCGAAGGAATGCCTGCTACACACGCCAACAGCGCTTTAGAAACACCTGTCTGGTGTCTGACAGCCTTTGCCCATTGCCAAAGCACAGCGACGCCCCATATTTAAAATAAATAAATAATAAATAAAAACTAGCCCGCCTGCCCCATCGGCAGCTCAGGCAAACACTGCGAGTCCGCAGCCGCGCCCGTCCGGGGCGCGCCACCGCACCCTGCCCCGGCGCGGGGCCACTTCCGCTCGGACCCACCTCCAGCGAGCAGCCGGCACCGGCCCACGGCCCCGCGGACCCCCGCCGCCCGCCCCCGACGGCGGAGCGCGCGTCCCCGGGGCGCCTCACCCTCCGGCAGCTCCACGGTGCGCGCGCGGCGCAGCGAGCGCGTCAGACGGTTGAGCTGCTCCATCGCTCTCTCCATCCTCGGCGCGGCCTCCGCGAAGCCCCCGCCGCGCCCGCGGCCTCCGCGGAGCCCCGCGCCCTACATCCCGACCCTGGCCGGGCCCGCGGGCGAAGGAGTGAGCTCGCCGCGGGCGGAGCTCCGGAGCGCTAGGGTGCTACGCCGAGTCAGCCCGCGGCACCGACGGCAGTCAGCCAGCCAGACCGCGCCGGGGTGGGCACCGGCCGCCGCCTCCGCTCGCTCGCTAGCTCGCTCGCGCCTTTCCTGCCGCGGCCCCGCTTCCCTCCTGGGCTCGCGAGGCCTTCTGGGAACTGTAGTTCCGGGCTGGCTGGCCCCACACCCTGGCGGAGCCCCGCCTCTACGGCCTCTGAGCCGCGGTAGTGTGTGGAAAGACTTCCAGGCTTTCTAACGCCCTCTCGTTCTTCCCTGCGAAGTTGTACAAGAGCATTTTCCCCTCAGTCCTAACACACCCCAGTAAAGCAGATTAAAGAATTGCAGTTGTTCCTAAATCCATCACCACCGTGCTAGAATTGATGCACTTGTTCAGGTAAACGAGTGCCTTAAATATCATGTTTACATACGTAAAATTTGAAGAGTAATAAAATTCAAATTCGAAAGCAAACTGTGGGTTTTTCCTTTATTGTGACTTAACAGTACCTTATTTGTTTCACTTGCTGAGTACATTTCTGAGAACAGAGACATGGCTCTATCGTATGCTTTGTTGTATATCCCTGTACTTAGCACTGCAGGTAACACCCACCCCAAACTTTGGGGAAGATAGGAATGGCTAAAGAAAAAAATGTTTATCTGGTAAAATGCAATCTCAGTTCCTATGACAGGCCCCAATGGGAACTGCAAAGACTTTGACTTCGTGAGTATAACAAGTCATAGAAAAACAGAAATGTCCAAGCTGGGCATGGTAACAGGTAATCCCAGTACTCGGGAAGCAGAGGCAGATGGATCCTAAGTTTGAGGTTAGTCTGGACCACATGATATTTTGAGATGGAGGCAGTATGTGTTTTGAGCACATCACGTGTAGCCCAGGCTAGCCTTAATGTCGATATGTAGCTGACACTGCTACATTCCTACCTCCACCTGCCAGGCGTTAGGATCCCAGGCGCTCACCACCGGCCTGGCAGACACAAAGCCTCAATTAAAAAAAAAAAATTTAATAAAGTTTAAGCTAGGGCTGGAAAGATGGCTTTGCGGTTAAAAGCACAGGCTGCTTTTCCAGAGAACCAGATTTCCTTCCCACGTGGCAGCACACAGTCCTCTGTAAATCCAGTTCCAGGGGGATCGGATGCTCCATTCTGGCCTCCCTGGGCGCTGCATGCACATGGCGTAGAGACAGACATGCAGGCAAATGCATAAAAACGATGGGTCAGTGGTCGAGAGCATGTACTGCTCTTCCAGCGTATGGTTTCCAGCACCCACACCTGGCACCTCAAAAGCTCATGTAAGTCCAGCACCAGGGAATCGGACATACTTGAGTGCCCATGCCCACACACAGAACGCATAATTCAAAATAAAACATCTTTTTAAAAACAGTTTAAGGGCCTAAAGAGATGGCTCAGCGGTTAAGAGCACCGATGCTGTTACAGAAGACCCAGGCTTCTTCTCTAATGCCCACAGAGTGACTCAACTGTCCTTAGTCTAGTTCCAGGGAATCACATGATCTGGCCTCTGCAGGTGTTGCAAGCATATTGAACTTACAAGAGGCAAAACACTCACACATATAATAAAAATAATAAATCAAAAAATTCAAAAGGGCAAAAATTTGAGCATCTGAAACTTGAGTCAATGCAATCTGTGGTGAATATGAGAAGGGCTAACACTGCTGAAATTGAAAGGTCAAGGAAGGAAGCCTTTCTCCTGTCCATCACTAGTGCTGAGAGGGACTGGAGTGAGACACAAAGGAACCCATTTGCTCACCTTTCTCTCTCAGACACCAAGCTTCCCCTTCAATGAACTCACCTGTGTTAGAGCAAACCTTACCTGCCCACCTCGTATACACAGAGGAATTACTTCTCTGACTTTTGCTAAGCTCAAGTGCAGTATGTGCAGACGAAGAAGGTGGCCCACGGGTGTTCCTTCCCAGGGCGGTTCTAAATCAGTCACTCATGTGTGCTACAGGCTGGAGGCGGACCTCCACCATCTTCACTTAACCAGTTGGTTCAGATGAGACAAAAACCTGTCCGGCAAGACGTTTGGGAAAGCCAAAACCTCAAAGGAAGGACAAAGGCAGTGAGCCAACCAGGGCGATGTCAGACTTTGCAACCTGACCCCAAGTGAAAACGCTCACGCTCTGTTTGTCCTCCTTAAATCACCTAAAAGGTCAGCTTCCTGTGGTGGGGTCAGAGACCTGCAATAGGTCCCTAGCCTAGCACGCTGATCTCAGTCCTCATCACACACACACACACACACACACACACACACACACACGCACGCACGCACGCACGCACGCACGCACGCACACACTAAAAGGAAAGGAAAGAAGGCTAAATGGTTAAGAGCCCTTGCAGAAGACGTGGATTCAGTTCCCAGCATCCATGTGATGGTTCACAATCATCCATAATTCCAGTCCCAGGGGATCCAGCACACTTTCCTGTACTCCTTGGGTACCAGACACACAGGCAGTGCACACACATATACCCAAGAAAAATATATAAAAGTGAATTTAAAAATAAATATAAAAAAGGAAAGCATGTTTTGGTGCCAGGTGTGATAACATGGCCCCACATGAACACAGAAGTTCCAGGACAGTCTGGACAACACAAAGAAAGCCAGTCTCAAAAACAAGGGGTAAGTGGAAAGGATTTCACTGTTACATGAAATTTAGTCTGTTGGCACTAATAACCAAGATAACAATAGTTCCCTGGGCTCCACATAGATCACCTCCAAAGTCTTTGAGCATCAAGCCTAGAGTGTGTGAGCAGGGTAGACCCCAAGCCAAGTTCACTGTAAGCAATGTTCCCCAAGTTGGTCGCTGTTTATTATAGGACTGAGACATACAGGAAGAACCTTACAGAATTATAGATTAGTAGTTCCAAATTCTACAATATAGAACAGTCTCCCAAATAGCTCTGTTTGGGGCATATGAATAGTGTTACAATAGACTTATCACCTGTTTTTCCAGTTGAGATTCCAACAGTGATAGAAATGGTCTATAATCTGCACAGTTCAAAGCAGTAAACACTACCTAACAAAGCTACTACATACTATATACATACTGCACACATACTGCATACATGTGGCTGGTACACTGAATTTTAAATCCATAATTTAAAAAAAAATTAAGACAATGAAGAAAGAAATTGAAGAAGACATCGAAAGATGGAAAGATCTCCCATGCTTATGGATCAGTAAGATTAATGTTGTGAAAATGGCCATCCTACCAAAATCAAGCTACAGGATCAATACAATTCCCTTCAAAATTCCAACACAAGCTCATAGAAATTGAAAGAAATAATCTTTAACTTCAATAGAAACACAAAAAACACAGGATAGCTAAAACAATCCTTAATCGTAAAAGAACTGCTGGCAGTATCACCTTCTCCAATTTCAAGTTGTATTATAGAGCTATAGGAATAAAAACAGCATGGTGTTGACATAAAAACAGACATGTTGACCGATAGAATCAAACTGAAGATCCAGATATAAGTCCACAAAGCTATGGACAACTGATTTTTTTTATAAAGAGGCCAAAAATACACACAAGAAAAAAGAGCATTTTCAACAAATGGTGATAGTCAAATTAAATGACTGAATGTAAAAGAATGCAAACAGATTCATATTTATCACCCTACACAAAAGCTCAACTCCAAGTGTATCAAGGATCTCAACATAAGGCCCGACAGCCTGAATGTGATAGAAGAGAAAGGGGTGAATTGTCTTGAACTCATTGGCATAGGAAAAGACTTTCCAAACAGAACACTGATAACACAGACACTAAGAAAACAGTTAATAAACAGGGCCAGGAATGGTAGCACATGCCTTTAATTCTAACGCTAAGGAGGCAGAGGCAGGCAGATCTCTGTGAACTCCAAGCTAGCCAGGTCTACATAGTGAGTTTCAGGATAGCCAAGGTTATGTAGAGAGAGCCCGTCTTAAAAACAAACAAACAAGCAAAAAGAACAAACAATAAATAGAACCTCATGAAACTGAAAAACTTCTATATGACAAAGGACCCTGTCAGCTTTTGTATTACAAAGGACACCATCATTTGGACAAAATGGAAGGCTACAGAATGGGAAAAGATTTTTACCAACTACACATCCAATTGAAGGCTAATATAATATACATATATATATATGTATAAATATGTAAAGAATTGTAAAAAACTGGACATCAAGAAAACAAATAACCCAATGGGGTACAGAACTAAACAAAGAGTTCTCAAAATATGAAACACAAATGGCTGAGAAGCAAAGAAATGTTCAACATCCTTAGTTATCGGGGAAATGCAAATCAAAATTACTGGGAGATTTCATCTGACACCAGTCAGAATGGCCAAGATCAATAAAACAAATGACACCTCATGCTGGTGAGGATGTCATCCATTGTTGGTGGGCATGCAAACTTGTACAACCACTATTAGTAATCATAGTAATCAGAGTGGTAGTTTCTCAGGAAGCTAGGAGTAGACCTACCTCAAGATCCAGCTGGACCACTCTTGGGCATATACCCAAAGGACTCTATATCCCACTACAGAGGCACTCACTCATCCATGTTCATTGCTGCTCTATTCATAGTAGCCAGAAATTTGAAACAATGTAGATGTCCTTTAATAAATGAATGCATAATGAAAACATGGTACGTTAACACCTTGGAATATTATCCATCTTAACAAAAATCAAACTGTAAAATTCACAAGTAAATGAATGGAGCTAGAAAAAAATCATCCTGATTGACGTAACCTAGACCCCCAAAAATCAGTATCATTTATTTGTGTTCTCTTATATGTGGATGTTAGCTCTTAAGCCTTTGATTGGCATGCTACAATCCCAATAGCCACATAGGTTAGGTATAGAGTAAGGGACTAGTTGGGAGGATCTCCTAGGGAAGGAGAAATAAAACATATGGTTATGGAGAGACGTAGTGGGGGATATTGGAGCAAGAGGATGAAAGAGGAAGCAGAAAAGAAAAGAAGAACAAGGGAGGAATTGGGGAAGGACAACTAACCTTAACGGCCATTTCGGGGTCATATGGAAACCTACGACATTAGAAGCTTCTTATAAAATATACATACATGAAAAAATCTAAATGAAGTCTCCAAACTACAGGGGAGATAATGCCCCAACTGTAACTGTCTATATCTTTTGCCAACAAACAAAACATCCAGTGCCAGGAATGGTTTACATTTAGTAAAGTTGTTGGTCAAAGAGACACCACAAAAAAAGAAAAAAAAAAAACAAAAAACCAGACAACTCAGGCTATTGTCAAGGCTATTAATAGTGCTCCAGAAACAAATAGTAAGGCCTAATTTGGAGAAGCTGATCTGGGGCCTACCTAGAGCCTTCATCCCTACTGAATAGTATTCATGGTATAGGAAGTACTCCTCACACTAACAGAGGAGAAAGGTAACTACCAACCCAGCCACAAACCCTGCAATTTACAATGTGGCTTGTTTGTATGATATACTGGTACAATGGTAGCACAAAAGTTATGGGAGTTACCAACCACCATCTTATTGGTTAAGGTCCACTTCATGAGAGGGAATCCATGCCTGACAGCGTTGTAGAATATTATTTTAAGGTGTGTTACTTTTGTTTATGTTGCATTTGCTTAACTCGGTGAAGCTGTGTTACTGTACCTTGTAAAACACCTGATGGTCTAATAAAGAACTAAATGGCCAATGGCAAGGCAGGAGGAAGGATAGGTGGGTCTGGCAGGCAGAGAGAATATATAGAGGGAGAAACCTGGGAGGAAAGAGAAGAAGTAGCCAGAGAAGGAGGAGGACTCCAGGGGCCAGCCACCCAGCTACACAGCAAGCCACAGAGTAAGAAACAAAGAAAAGTATACAGGAATAGAAAAGGAAATGCAGAGGCAAAAGGTAGGTGGGATAATTTAAAGTTAAAGAAAAGCTGGCTAGAAATAAGTCAAGCTAAGGCCGGGCATTTATAATTAAGAATAAACCTCCATGTGTTATTTATTTGGGAGCTGGGTGGTGAACCTCCCAAAAGTTGTGGGAGTTACCAACCACCATCTGATTGGATTTAAGGTCCACTCCATGAGATGGAACCCATGCCTGACACTGCTCAGGTGACCAAGAACCTGAGACTAGATAGACCATAGGCCTAGGGGAAACCCAACTACTGTTGTTCTGCTAAAGGAACATAGCAATCACATGACACCTAATAATGTTCTGCTGTACTCATAGATCAGTGCCTCGCTCACCCATCATCAGAGACACTTTCTCCTGCAGTAGATGGGAGCACAGAAACTCACAACTGGACAGCGTGCAGAGAGTTTCCCTGTGTGTGGTGGTATTTTACTTGTACTGAAATGTGATTTTAATTGTATGTTAATAAATAAAGTTGTCTGGGGGTCAGAGCTATTAGAGTCATAGCAAGTGCATGGCGGCGGTGGCACACGCCTTTAAGGACCTGGAGGGCGGTACATTCAGGCAGTGACGAGGCAGTCACATGTTTGGGTTTACAACCAATGACAAGGCAAAACAGGAAGACTTTAAAGACAGACACACAGGAAGTAGGTCTTTTGCGGAGAGCTCTCTTGGCTGGAGAGGATCCCTGAATCAGGAAGGGTGAGGCTCTTAGCTCTGACCTCTTGGCTTTCTTCTCTGAATTGGCTCTGTGTTTCTTATTTTATAAGACCGTTGGTTACATCTACATTTGGCGCCCAACGTGACAAGAATCCATTAAAAAACGCTTAACTTGGCTTGGCGGCAGGTCCGGTCTCCCGCCAGGGCGGCCAGCAGGTCTGGTCTCCCGCCAGGGCGGCCGGCAGGTCCCCTTTTCTGCCAGGGCGGCCGGCTCCCTAGCCCGGGCCCAGGTCGGCTTGGCCTCAGGCCAGACTAACTTTGAGCTACTTGCTTAAAGCCGGTGCTACAGACAATTCAGGCCTGCCCTGCCGAACAGGGCCCCTGCCTGTAAAGCCAACACACATGGTTGGAGCTTAAGGTAGCCAGAGCCAAGGCAGGAACACGTGGCTGGATTCAAGTTCTTAGGCAGAACTTGTGGCTACGGTTCTTGCGTGTTCTCTCTCTCTCTCTCTCTCTCTCTCTCTCTCTCTCTCTCTCTGGATTCACACCTCGGACACTAGGAGGCTGTTTTGAAATTCCCTTGGATTGGTACTGTTCTACGAGGACTTGGTAAGTCATTTAACATATCGAATATTTTAAAGGAAACTATTTAAAAGAGAAATTTTTTCCACATTTTAAAAAAAATGGGTTTTCTGTGTTCATTGGAAGAAAATTGGGCATTGTTTGCAATTTTAGACAGTCTGACAATGGAACAGCTATATGAGAAGATTACTGTTGACCGAATTATGCTTTTTATTACTATGCTTATTCTCATTTTACTATTTAAAAAGATAGTCAATTTAAGTGCCAGGATGACAGCTTTAGAAAAACTTGATAAACCTGTAAAAACTCAGACAGAAGAAACTAACAGTGAAGTTGCTTCAAGATTAGATCATAGGGTTACAGAAAGAAAGCCTGTTTTCACACAGTCACCCTTAGTTTGTCCAGTAACCGTACAGCAGTTGCCTGATCAAATGACTACACAAAATATTTGGGCTCCAATTGAAATGTTAGATTTACGAAGGTTTAAGGAGGCAATAGTATCTTATGGCATGCATTCCCCGTATGTAAAGCAAATGTTAAACTCTTAGTCAACATATAATAGGATTGTACCACAGGATTGGCGGGAGCTGGCACAAGCTGTTCTTGAACCCAGTCAAAGGCTTCAGTGGCTAACTTGGTTCAAGGATGAAGCTAAAAACATAGAAAAACAGTGGAGGGATAAAGGAATACAAGTCTGCCAGGATCAGCTTATTGGAGAAGGTCAATATGCTTCAGCACAAGCACAATGTTTATATGATGTCCAAACCCTAATTTTATGTCGTACAGCAGCTTTGAATGCATGGGACAGAGTTGAGGAACCAGGAAAAAAAACTGAGTCATTTACAAAGGTTGTACAAGGCCCAAAAGAATCTTTCACAGATTTTTTACAAAGACTGGCTTCAGCAGTAAAGAGAATGGTCCCGGATTCAGAAGCTAGTAAGATAATAATTGAGTCTTTGGCCTTTGAGAATGCGAATGCAGCATGCAAAATAATCAGGCCGTTAAAGGCAAGATCTGCACCTTTGGAAGATTGGATTAGAGACATGGTTAATGTTGAAGCTCATGAGCATGATGATACGTGGGTAGGAGAAGCAATTTCAAGAGGTTTGAGGAATGTTAGATGTTTTGGATGTGGAAAGCAAGGACATTTGAAAAGGGACTGTAAACAGGTCATTCCTAGAAACAATGTTTCTTCAAGGAACAATGGCAACAGACTGCCCCTTCCTTCTGGAGTATGCAGAAGGTGTGGTAAGGGAAAACACTGGACCAACGAGTGTAGATCAACAAGGGACAGACAGGGTAATACTTTGCCTCAGTCTTCGGGAAACTCCCAGAAGGGCCTCATGCAGGCCCCAATAGCAAATCCAGTTCAAACCTTTCCTGCAGTCGTAGAGGAAACCCCAACTCAGAACAACTAAATAACCAAATGCCTATTGGAATAAGTCATGCTGGTCAGGATGATGAAACAGAGAGAATAGAAAATTCAGGAGAAAACATAAAGAAAATTTTTTGGCAAACTTCTATTAATGAACAAAGACCAAAATTATCCATAAAAATAAATGGTGTTTTGTTGTCTGGTCTGGTAGACACAGGTGCGGACGTTACCATAATTGCACCAGAATTTTGGCATCCAACTTGGCCTCTTCAGGAGGTAAACATTCAACTGTTAGGAATTGGGACATTATCTCAGGTGAAACAGTGCAAGATGGCTCGAATGTATAGGTCCAGAAGGACAGAGAGCAAAATTAAAACCATATGTGGCTAACAAAGCTATGATCCTGTGGGGTCGAGACTTGTTACAACAATGGAATACTCAGATTAACATCCCTCCAATCTCAGAAACAAATCTTAAACTAGCACATGTTTCTGAGAGAAATATTAGAAGGCATTATTCTGAGTGGTCACCAGCCATCCATATTATACAAGAACAGGGCACAACAACTGATGATCTTCCAAAGACATCAACAGCTCTACCTTTAAAATGGTTGACAGACAAGCCTGTATGGGTCCAGCAATGGCCTTTAACAACAGAGAAACTCCAGGCTTTAGAAGAGCTGGTAGAAGAACAGTTAAATGCTCAGCATATTGAAGAATCAACCAGCCCTTGGAATTCTCCTGTATTTGTTATTAAGAAGAAATCTGGTAAATGGAGAATGGTAACAGACCTTAGAGCAATTAACAAAGTAATTCAGCCAATGGGCTCTCTACAATCTGGAATTCCTTTGCCTACTCTGTTACCAAAAGGATGGCCTCTCATAGTTATTGATTTAAAAGACTGTTTCTTTTCAATACCCTTACAAGAAAAAGACAGAGAAAGATTTGTTTTCACAGTGCCTACTTACAATAATTCTCAACCAGTTAAAAGATTTCAATGGAGAGTCCTCCCACAAGGAATGTTGAATAGCCCAACTCTGTGCCAATATTTTGTACAACAGCCATTGGAAGTGATACGTAAAAAATTTCCTAAATCTATAATTTATCATTATATGGATGATATTTTACTAGCTGACTCAAATGCAGATACTTTAGAAAGAATGTTTGAAGAAGTAAAGAAAATTTTGCCTTGCTAGGGATTACAAATTGCTCCTGAAAAGATACAAAGAGGAGATTCTATTAATTATTTAGGATATAAAATAGAGCTACAAAAAATTAGACCCCAAAAGGTGCAAATTAGGAGAGATCGACTACAGACTCTTAATTACTTTCAAAGATTATTTGGAGATATTTCTCATCTAAGAACTATTGTTGGGGTAAAAAATGATGAACTGCATAATTTGTTCAAAACCTTAGAAGGTGACAAGGACTTAAATAGTCCAAGAGAATTATCACCTGAAGCTGAGAAAGAATTGGCCTTGGTAGAAAAGAAAGTACATGAAGGACACGTGGATCGTATTGATCCAAAGCTGGATTGCATTTTGGTTATTTTACCTTCTAGACATTCTCCTACAGGAATATTAATGCAGAGGGAAGATATTATATTAGAATGGATATTTTTACCAAATAAACCAAATAAAAAATTAAAAACTTATGTGGAAAAAATCTCTGACTTGATTTGGAAAGGAAAATTGAGACTTCGTCAATTAGCAGTAATAGACGTTACAGGTATACCACATAATCCTACAGGTCAAGCAGTTATAGAAAGATCAAACAGAACTTCTACAGGAGAAGATAAGTTGTGGGTACCATCAAAATTGATAAAGGTTCGATTTGAACAAGAGAAACCTCTTAATTAGAGGAGGTGATAGTTCTTCAACCAGCATGAACATCCAATTTAAACTAACTTATATCAGTAACACATGTCTTTTCATTTAATCAGATAATAACTTGCCAAAAAGGGACATCCCCAAAATTAGTCTTGGGGAAAGGTTTTTGTTTTTGTCTTTTAGGAGAATGAAGGTTAAGGAATCTGAAGAACACTGGACAAATGAGACAACTGAGAAAAGGGACAAATCATCTATCCCAGGAAACAGAGTGAAACGGCGTATGGGTATATATTATCTAAAAAATTTTATGTCTTCCTAAATGTTTGTTTCTGCTTTTCTCTAAAAATTTAATACTATTGGTCTTCTAATAGTCCCAGTTCAATTAAAATTTAAAGCTGACTTTGGAGTTGGAGAATGGCTCTCTCCTTCATTAAACTCAAGCATGTTGTTAAAAGGAAAATGCAAACCCCCTGTATCATGCCAGAATAAAAGAGCCATCTTCTGCTATGGGACAGGAGAAAACCCAAATTAACTAAGGGACTATTCTATTACTAATCTCAACTCTTTGATTCTATTCTGATTCTTTAAAACTTTTCTTAAAGTATAAATTTTATATCAAAATTTACAAGATTAATATATAGATATATAGATATATATACATTTTAACCTTTGTTAAGATATGAATGGTCATATAGAGTATTAATTAATTCTAGAAAAAAGGCTTCAGTTAGCTGCATATATATGTCTTTGTGTTCGAGTCTCTTATCAGTTTTCTGCAGGAAATCACGGCCAGGCCTAACATCAACTGAAGTCTCCAGGAAGAAGTTGGGGCCCCACAACAACAACAATTCCACGTGGACAATAATAACATCATTAAGCTGACAAACATCATCTACAGATCAGCTTTGAACTACAAGGTGCTCAGAGCAATTTTGAGATGACTAGCTGAGATGATCCAGTCTCAAAGACTACTTGAATAAAGACTTGAGATAAACCCTGAACTTTGGCATTATACACAGACTGGATAATGAAGGATATGGTTACCTTTCCTAGAATTTGACAATTAACCTAAAATTTTTCTTTCAGGATAAAGATAACTTCGCCCATACCCAGCAGGAAGCAATTTTAAGAATACGACGCCCACATTCCCAAAGAGGTGGTGTGGGGCGGGTGTTTTTTTGGTCTTTTTAATGGGTTTTGGGTCTGGGATAATTTTCATTGTTTAGGGGAGTTGGTTACAAGTTGTTGTCAATGGTTAGGAAAAAGGCTAAGCAAAAGAGATTAGATTTAAGGTTCTTGTTTAAAAAAAAAAGAGAAAGAAAGAAGAAGAAAAAGACAATTACTAGTTTTAAATACTTTACATTGGATTGGATTGTTTTATATTGTATACAAATTATATATATTGAAATTGATATTGTTAGAAAATGCTATATGTATATCTCTAATTGTACTTATACCATTCATTTAACAATGCAATTTTCTGATCCTTAAATGTTATTATTACCAACTATTAGGATATAAAGAAATGAAAGTTAGTAGTTAGACATTACAATAGAACTTGTAGTCATATTAGATATGTTTTAAAAATTGAGCAGATATATTTTAGACAGGTCATCTTCAAACCCTTCAGAGATCTACAGAATATGGCATTTAAAATGTTTTAATAACTTAGAAAATTTTTCTTTTTTGTTATGATTATGAGACATGTCGGCTCCTGGCAGTACCAATCTACTTCAGCGAAAATATGGGCATTGAAGAAACTGTGTATGGAGTTAACTTTCATTGTGGCAAAAGTTAGCCACTGGACAACAAAGGATCCTTGAATCAACTGCTGACAAAATGGACAGACAGGACATGAAACAAAGGACTACTGATTCTTGCCAAAACAAGTGTGGTTATGGCTTTATCAAAAGGCATCTTCTGAGGCCAGGACAATATGGCACCATCCCTGAAGTGGCCTTCGCAATTCGGAAAAGGTACAGTGCCCTTTTCTTCGAAGGCAGCTGAACAGGCAGTGGGCCGATGGCTTCTGATGTGCAATGGAACAGCAGCTGAAACAGTTATTCTTGAAGAGTAACTAAGCTCACGCCTTGCAATAGTAAACTGGCATTTGACAGAGGGATGTGGAGAAGAACGGGATGCTAAGATGAAGCCATATATACACAGCCAAGAAGAGTGGACAGCTGAATTAAAAAATCAACAACAATTTCCAGAATTTAAAATCCTGAATCATGACATGACACTAGTGGAATTCAGGTGTTTCTGGTACATGGACTGCTCTCACCCAATGTGAGGTTGAACTGTTGACCTTGTGTACATCCTACTTCACAAATGAGTCTGTCAGATATGCTAAGCCTATAGGCTGAAGATGATGCCCCAACACTGTGGAGAAACCTCAGGTTACTGTCCAGGCAGCTGGCTGTTTCTGTCAACTCACAAATTTTTTGGAAGTTGCTTGCATGCACTTTCTGTTTTTATTTTTGTTAGCTAATATTATTTCCTTCTTGGGTCTCTGAGGGAGTTGAAGATTAGGTAGTTATAGTTGAAGGTTAGTTAGTTATAGTTGAAGATTAATTAGGATAGAAAGTGAATTAGATACATTTTGGACTTAACAAAATAGGATAGATAATGAAATTATTTTCTCTGAATTTGTCAAATACAAATGGACTAGACATTGTTTAGACATTTATTACTTGTATATATTGTATATAGTCATTGTACTTTTGTATATAGTTTTTCTTTTGTTAGTTATAACCTTTTTCTTTTTTTTCCTTTTTATTAAAATAGAAAAGGGGAAATGTGGTGGTATTTTACTTGTACTGAAATGTGATTTTAATTGTATGTTAATAAATAAAGTTGTCTGGGGGTCAGAGCTATTAGAGTCATAGCAAGTGCATGGCGGCGGTGGCACACGCCTTTAAGGACCTGGAGGGCGGTACATTCAGGCAGTGACGAGGCAGTCACATGTTTGGGTTTACAACCAATGACAAGGCAGAACAGGAAGACTTTAAAGACAGACACACAGGAAGTAGGTCCTTTTCGGAGAGCTCTCTTGGCTGGAGAGGATCCCTGAATCAGGAAGGGTGAGGCTCTTAGCTCTGACCTCTTGGCTTTCTTCTCTGAATTGGCTCTGTGTTTCTTATTTTATAAGACCGTTGGTTACATCTACACCTGTGAGTTCATATGTAAACTCACAGAGACTGGCAGGGTTACACAGGGCCAGTACAGGTTCAAGCCAGATGGGTTCCCAGTGCTGAGTGGGGAAATGGAAATAAGCTCCTATCCCTAACCCAGAAGCTATCTCCCATTAAGAACTACTAGCCAAGGAAAATTTATCTTTCTCTAATGGAATCTCACTGGGGATATTAAACACATAGACCCCATGCCCAGCTGTAGACAGCCAACACGAAATGAACTCAATGGTATTTTTATAGACTTTTTGTGTCGTGGGACTTTGGGCATTTTTTGTCTTTCTAGATTTTTACTTGTATACTACAGTTTCCAATTTTGTTTTTATGGTGTGTGTGTGTGTGTTTCTTGTGCTTTGTCTTTATTTTTTTACTTTTCTTTTTTTAGTTTAGTTTGTTTGAGTTTTTGCTTGCCTGTGTGTGTGTGTGTGTGTGTGTGTGTGTGTGTGTGTGTGTGTATGTATGTGTGTGTGTGTGTGTGTGAGAGAGAGAGAGAGAGAGAGAGAGAGAGAGAGAGAAACAGAGACAGAGAGAGACAGAGAGAGAGAGAGAGAGAGAGAGAGAGAGAGAGAGAAAGGGTGTAGGTTTGGGTGGATGTGGAGGTGGAGACAATCTGGGAGGAGCTGTGAGAGGGGAATCCATGATCAGAATATACTGTATGGAAAAATTTCTCTTTCTCTCTCTCTCTCTCTCTCTCTCTCTCTCTCTCTCTCTATATATATATATATATATATATATATATATATATATATTGAGTAATCATATGGTTAGGTAGAGGAACAACATATCACACATATCTAATGGAAAATTTAAAAGGACACTATGTATTATTGCAAGTTCGATTATGAAAACGAACAAAGCTTTTCACTTACAAAAATCAATGTTTGGGGAGCTACCAAGTAATCATACAATGGAAATTTCCTACCAGTGGACAATAGCTGAGATTTCACCTTACTCACTAAGGGAAATCCTCAGGATCTGCCTCAAGGTGGTGGGCACCAGATTTTTAGCTAAAATATTTTGGCATATTAAAGAAATCATATGCATAACTTTTATTTAAAATGGTTGAGAGAGGGAGGGGCTGAAAAGATGGCTCAGCAGTTAAAAGCACCGACTGCTCTTCCAGAGGACCCAAGTTCAATTCCCAGCACCCACATAGCAGCTCACAACTGTCTGTCACTCCAATACCCTTACACAGACATACAGGCAGGCAAACACCAATAAGATAAAAATAAATAATAAAAAAATTAATTTAAAAAATGAGAGAGAGAGAAAAATAGTCTGCTAAAAACCAAATCTAGCCCAGGACTGGGAAGTGGAGTGGACACCGAAGTCCCACTGCTGACTAAGAGAGCTATTTGCCACTGATGCCTGCTGGAAAGGGGAAAATCAATCGTTTTCTCCAATGGAGTGTCCCTGAGTATTGACATACACACACTCCAGGGCAGGCTTCATGCTCTGAAGTACTAGACCAACACAAAGCAGATTCCATGGTTTTTACGTGGGCTTTCTGTTTCATTTGTTTTGTTTGGGTATTTGTATCTTCCTGGTAAAGAACATGACGTCGAGTGGATAGGGAGGTGGGCAGGATCTGAGAGGAATTGTAGGAGGGGAAAATATGATCAAATATATTGCATGAAAAAAATAATTAAAAAATCTAGGTTCTAGCTTAGAGCCACAGATCACACATATATAATCCCCATCTTCAGGAGACAAAGGTGTAAATAAGATTGTGGGTTGGAGGTTAATCTGGGTCACATAACAAGTTTCTAGCACAGCTATATAGAAAGTCCTTACTGCCAAACGAAACAAGTCAAGGGGCTGGAGAGATGGCTCACTGGTTAAGAAAACTTACTGTTCTTCCAGAAAACCCAGGTTTGGTTCCCAGCACCCACACAGTGGCTCACAAGTGTGCCTAAGCCTAGTTCTAAAGTATCTGGGGCCCTCTTCTGACCTCCAAGGGAACCTGCATACACATGTGCATATAAGTGCATGTAGGCAAAACACTCAAGCACATAAAATAAAACAAATTGGAAGAACTCTTTAACACTAAAAGGAAACCAAAACATTATATATTTAAAAAGAAATAGAAAACAACCAAAAAATCCACATTCACCTGTAGTTCAGAGGATTTTAACATTCTTTTTTCTATTTCTGTTTTCCTTTTCCCTACCACCCTAAAAATTGTTATATTAGAAGTACTCAAGCTTAAAGTTCTCCTAAAATAAGAAAGTAATCAATTCAACAAAGACCAAAAGAAACTGTAAAAATAAATTCCAAATTAAGATAGTATATAGTATATCCAAATTTATTCAAAGTACATTGAGTAAACTCAGCCATTAAGACAGGGAGGTCTAGAAATAAGTGCAATCGACAGAATGTATAGTTCAGGCAGAATGCTGGAACCCTGCCAGCACAGGACTCTAGAAGTGAAGTTGGAAATATCAGAAGTTCAGTCACTTTTGCTTACAGAGCAAGTTCAGGCCAGCCTGGGTCAAATAAGACCCCACTTTTAAAAAAATCAATCAAAAAAAAAAATAAAGAAGAGGTCTTAGATTACAAGTATGAAAGAAAAAAATGTAAGTGGTGTCAGCATTTAGTTACTTATGAGCCTGTATCAGAAACTTTACGTCATCCTGACTAGTCCAAAAGTTTAATCATAAACATAAAAGATAAGCTTTGTGTACTTTTTTTGAAGATTATTTTCATTTTTACTTTATCCTTTTATTAAAAATGCTTTTTAAAATTATTTATTTTATCTTATTGGTCTTTTGCCTGTATGTATGTCTGTGTGAGGGTGTTGGATCCTGGAGTTACAGACTTTAGCCGCCACGTGGGTGCTGGGAGTTGAACCTGGGTCCTCTGGAAGAGCAGTCAGCACTCTTAACCACAGAGCCATGCCTCTAGCCCCTGGAAATACTTTTCTTTCCCACACTTAATGCATCCTGATTGCGGTTTTCTGTCCTTCTACTCCTCCCGTTCCTCCCCATGTCCTCTCCCACCTGGATCCACTCTCTTTTGGTTTCTCATTTAAAAACACTCATCCAGTGACTGATGGAAGCAGATACAGAGATCCACAGCCAAGCCCCAGGTGGAGCTCCAGGAGTCTAACCGAGGACAGAGAGGAGGGATTATATGAGCAAGAGATATTGAGACCATGATTGGAAAAAGCACAGGGGCAACTAGCCAAACTAGTGGAAACACATGAACTGTGAACCAATAGCTGAGGAGCCCCCATGGAACTGGACCAGGCCCTCTGGATAAGAGAGACAGTTGATTAGCTTGAACTGTTTAGGAGGCCCCCAGGCAATGGGACCAGGACCTGTCCTTGGTGCATGAGTCAGCTTTTTGGAACCCAGGGCCTATGCTGAGACACTTTGCTCAGCCTTGGTGTAGGAAGGAGGAGACTGGATCTGCCTCAACTGAATCCACCAGGCTGGGCTGACTCCTCAGGGGAGACCTTGCCTTGGAGGAGGTGGGAATGGGGGATGCATTGGGGGGGAAGGCTAGGGGGTGGGAGGAGGGAGGACAGGGGAATCTGTGGCTGATATGTAAAATTAAATTAATTATAAAATAAAAATATTTTTTAAAAAGTCAGCAGGCTTCTTTTTTAAGATTTATTTATGTGATGTGATGTGTGTGTGTGTGTGTGTGTGTGTGTGTGTGTGTGTGTGTGTGTGTGTGTGTGTGCTCTGTCTGCATGCCGAAAATAGGCATCAGATCTCACCACAGATGATTGTGAGCCACCATGTGGTTTCTGGGAATTGAACTGAGGACTTCTAGGAGAGCAGCCAGTGCTCTTAACCACTGAGCCATCTGTCCAGCACACAAACAGAATTCTAAGGGAATATAATACAACATAGTGAAATACAATAAGATAAAACAAAAACTAACGTGTTAGAATTGGACAAAACCAACAGATAGAAGGAAAGGACCCCCCACCAAAAAAGGCACAAAAGACAGTGACCCACTCATTGCCACACTCAGGAACCCCATAAGAACAAAAACCTGAAAGCTATAGTATATATGCAGAAGACCGGGTACAGACCTAGTCTCTATGAGTTCACGTGAACTTTGTGATTTTTTTTTTCAGTGCTCTTACCCCCAAGGAAAAGTCACGACACACGACAGAATCCACTAACTTGTTTTATCAAGACAAAGAGAAAGGGATAGATGTGATCAGGCCTGTGGAAGAACATGCGCAAGAAAGAGACTGGGGGAACATGGCGCCTCCTTATAAAGGCCAGGACGCACCAGCACACAGGCCCATGTGGCTATTCCATGCATGAACATAGATCACTCGGCGACTACGTGACCACATAACCATGGGGCATGGGTCACGCAGGATGTATGACCCGGAAATGACTAGGCAGAGATGACTAAGTATCCCGCTGGGCTTGCACGACCATGGGGGTCGTGCTCATGTTGCTCATGTTGATTTAGAGGGATTTGATCTCCTGGCATCCTCCATCCCCTCTGTGCTTATACTCTTTCTGCCTCCCCTTCTGTGGGGTTCCCAGAAATTTGATGGGAGGGATTTGATGGAGATATTCCTCTTAGGGCTGAGTGTTCAAAGGTCTCTCGCTCTACATAATAGGTTCTGTGGGTCTCTATTTGTTTTCATCTGCTTCAGAACTAAGTTTTTCTGATGGTGGCTGAGCAAGGCATTGATCTATGAGTATAGCAGAATATCATTATGAGTCACTTTATTGCTACATTTTCTGTTTTTTGTTTTGTTTTGTTTTGTTTTTAGAGAGGTAAGAGTTTAGTTTTACCCTAGGACCCTGGGTTATCTAGTCTCTGGTTCTTGGTCCCCCAAGCAAAGTCAGGTATGGGTTCCATCTCATGAAGTGATCCTTAAGTCCAATCACATATCATGTTACTCCCACAAGCTTTGTGCCACCATTGCCCTAACATATATTCCAGGCAAGATACCATTGTAGATCAAAGGGCTTATGGCTGTCTTGGTGTTTACATTTTTCCTTTGGTACCATGCAGAGCACCTTCCTGTACCAAAGACTCTAGAATGTAGAGGTGAAGGTTCTATGTAGGCACCAGCTCGAGGTCTCCATGATCAATGAACTGTATAGGTGTTATCTTCAGCAATTTAAGTTTTTCTCAGCCATTTGAGTTTCCTCTTTGGAGGATTCTCTTTTTACATATGTACCCCATTTGTAATTAGATTATTTGTTTGCTTGATATCCAGTTTTTTAGTTCTTTATATACTTTGGATATTAGCCTTCTCTCAAATATGTTGTTGTTGTTCTTTACTCTTTTGGGGACCCCAGCACAGCTTCCAAATAAATCACACACAGAGGCTTAGTCTTAATTATGAATGCCCAGCCTTAGCTTGGCATAGTTTCTAACCAGATTTTCTTAACTTTAATTAACCCATCTACTTTTTGCCTCTGGGGCTTTTCCCATTCTCTTACTTCTGTAAATCTTAATTTTGCTCTGTGACTTGCTGGTTGTGTGTGTAGTTGGGTAGCTGGCCCCTGATATCCTTTCCTTCTCTGGCTCCTCTTCTCTTCTCTCCTCTCAGAGTTCTCCCTCTATATATACTCTCTGCCTATCAGACCTGCCTATCCTTTCTCCTGCCTCACTATTGACAGTTCATTTCTTTATTTATCATCAGATGTTTTAGATGGCACAGTAACAGAGCTCTACAGAATTAAACAAATGCAACATGAACAAAGGTAACACACCTTAAAATAATATTCTACTACATGTTGGTGGTACAATTTTTTTCTCATTCTATAGGCTGCCTCTCCATCTGAGAGATGGTGTCCTTTGCTGTGCAGAAGTTTTCAGTTTCATGAGGCCACATTTATTGGTTATAGATCTTTTTACCTGTGCTGTTTTTAAAAAAACTATTTTCTTGTGAAATGAGTTCAAGGCTATTCCCCACTTCATCTTCTATCAGGTTCAGTATATATGGTTTTATGTTGAGATCTTTTATCTATTTGGACTTGAGTTTTATTCACAGTGATAAGTATGAATCTATTTGGACTCTTCTACATGCAGACATCCAGATTGACCAGCAACATTGTTGAAGATGCCCTCCTTTTTCTAGTGTGTATTTCTGACTTCTTTATAAATAAAATCAGATGTACATATGTGTGTAGATTTATGTCTAGGTCTTCAATGCAATTCCATTTATCAATGTGTCTGTTTTTGTGCTATAGAATTCTGTTTTTATTGCTATAGCTGGGTAGTACAACTTGAAATGGGGAATGGTGAGACCTCCAGCAGTTCTTTTATTGTTCAGGATTGTTTTAGCTATCCTGGGTTTTTTTTGTTTCTCTATATGAAGTAGAGAATTGTACTTTCAAGATCTGTAAAGAATTGTGTTGAAATTTTGATGGGGATTGCATTGAATTTGTAGATTACTTTTGGTAGGATGGCCATATTTACTATGTTAATCCTACTGATACATGAGCATAGGAGATCTTTCCATCTTCTAATATCTTCCTCAATTTTTTTCTTCAAAGACTTGAGCTTAGCTGGGTAGTGGTGGCACATGCCTTTAATCCCAGCACTCAGGACACAGAGGCAGGTGGATCTTGGTGAGTTCGAGGCCAGCATGGGCTACAGAGTAAGTTCCAGGAAAGGTGCAAAGCTATACAAAGAAATCCTGTCTCAAAAAAAAGACAAACTTTTTATCATACAAGTCTTTCACTTGCTTGGTTAGAGTTACCTCAAGATATTTTGTACTATTTGAGACTATTGTGAAAGGTGTTGTTTCCTTGATTTCTTTCTCATTTTGTATAGGAGCCTCACTGATTTTTTTTTAGTTATTCTTGTATCTAGCCACTTTGCTAAAAATACTTATCATCAGCTCTAGGAGTTCTCTGGTGGAATTTTTAGAGTCACTTATGTATACCCTCATATCATCTGCAAAGAAAGATATTTTGACTTCTCCCTTTATAATTTGTATCCCTTGATCTTCAGTTGTCTTATTGCTGTAGCTAAAATTTCAAATACTGTATTGAAGAGATACAGAGGCAGTGGACAACCTTGTCTTGTTCCTGATTTTAGTGGAGTTGCTTTGAGTTTCTCTCCATTCAAGTTGATGTTAACTATAGGCTTGCTATAAATTGCCTTTATTATTTGGGTATGTCCCTTGTATCTCTGATCTCCCCAAGACTTTAATCATGAAAGGGTGTTAGATAATTTCAAAGGCTTTTTCAGCATTTTCATTTGAGATGAGTGGTTTATTTTTCTTTCAGTTTGCTTATATGGTGGATTATATTTACTGATTTTCATATGTTGAACCATCCTTGCATGCCTGGGATGAATCCTACTTGATCATGTGGATAATCTTTTTATGTGTTCTTGAATTGGATTTGCAGATATTTTATTGAGTATTTTTGCATCTATGTTCATAAGATAAATTGGTTTGTAATTCTTTTTCTTTATTGGGTCTTTATGTGGTTTACGTGTCAGGGTATCTGTTTTGACCTCATAAAATGATTTGGGGCAATGTTCTTTCTATTTCTATTTTGTGGAATAATTTAAGGGGTATTAGCATTAACTCTTCTTTGAAAGTCTGGTAGAATTTTTCACTAAAACTGTCCGACCCTGGGCTTTGGGGGGCGATTTTCATCAATTGCTTCTATTTCACTAGGAGTTATAAGTCTATTCAAATTGTTTATCTGCTCTGGATTTAACTTTGGTAAGTGGTGCATAGAGAGAAATGTGTCCATGTATTTTAGATTTTCCAATTTGGTGGAGTACAGGTTTTAAAAGTATGTCCTTATGATTCTCTGGATTTCCTTTTTATCTATTGTTATGTCCCCCTTTTTGTTTCTGATTTTATTAATTTGTATTTTCTCTTTCTGTCTCTTAGTTAGTTTGGATAAAGGTTTGTCTATCTTGTTGATTTTCGCAAAGAACCAACTCTTTGCTTCATTGATTCTTTGTATTTTTTTCTTCTGTTTATGTTTTGTTGCTTTTATCCCTGAATTTGATTATTTCTTGCTGTCTACTACTTTTGGATGTGAGTTCTTTTTGTTCTGAACCTGATAGAAGAGAAAGTGGGGAATAGCCTTGAACTCATTGGCACAGGAGACAACTTTCTGAACAAAACACCAATAGCACAGGCACTAAGATCAATCCTTAATAAATTGAATTTCATGAAACTGAAAAGCAAAGAACACCATCAATAGGACAAAGCAGAAGAATGGAAAAAGATTTTCACTAGCTCCACATCTAATAGCAGTCTAATATCCAAAATATATAAAGAACTCAAGAAACTCGACATCAAAAAACCAAGTAACCCAATTAAAAAATGGGGGTACAGAGTTAAACAGAGAATTCTCAATAGAGGAATCTCAAATGGCCAAGAAACACTTAAAAATGTTTAACATCTTTAGCCATCATAGAAATGCAAATCAAACCTACTCTAAGATTCCATCTTATACCTGTCAGAATGGCTAAGATGCTGGTGAGGATGTGGAGCAAGGGGAACACTCCTCCATTGCTAATGGGAGTACAAACTAGTACAGGCACTATGGAAATCAATATGGCAGTTCCTGAGAAAATTGGCAATCAATCTACTTCAATACCCAGCTATACCACTTTTGAGCATATACTCAAAGGATGCTCCACCATACAACAAGGACACTTGCTCAACCATGTACATTGTTGCTCTGTTCATAATAGCCAGAACCTGGAAACAACCTAGATATCCTTCAACAGGAGAATGGATAAAGAAAATGTGGTACATTTACACTATGTAGTATTACTCAGATGTTTAAAAAAAAGTGACTGCTGGGCAGTGGTGACACATGCCTTTAATTCCAGCACTTGAGAGGCAGAGGCAGGTGGATCTCTGTAAGTTTGAGGCCATCCTGGTGTACAAATTGAATTTCAGGACAGCCAGGGCTATACAGAGAAACCCTATCTTCCAAAAAAAAAGTGACATCTTGAAATTTGAAGGCAAATGGATGAAACCAGAAAAAAAAAAAAAAATCCTGAGTGAGGTATCCCAGACCCAGAAGGACAAACATGACATGTACTCACTTACAGTAGATATTAGCCATAAAGTAAATGATAATCAAGCTACAATCCATAGGCCCAGAGAGGTTAGGTAAAGAGAAGGGTTTTAGGGAGGACCCATATATAGATGAATTTCTTTCTTTCTTTTTTTTTTTTTTTACAGTTTATTTATTTATTCATGTATACAGTGTTCTGCCTGCATGTATTCCTGCAGACCAGAAGAGGGCACCAGATCTCATTACAGATGGTTGTGAGCCACCATGTGGTTGCTGGGGATTGAACTCTTGACCTCTGGAAGAACAGCCAGTGTTCTTAACCACTGAGCCATCTCTCCAGCCCTAGATGAATTTCTAAGTTGTCTTATTAAATTAAAAAAAAAAAAAAACAGAGCCAAATATAGGGGTGAAAGACTTAAAGAGACCAGGGAAACAGGGAAAGCCACCAGCCAACCTTACCTAACCAACTCTGCAGCTTTCAAATGTGAGATATTTCCTGTCTACCCATGTCTATATGCCTTGATGTTCTGCCATCTGATTTGCTTTCTCCATTCAGCTACATCACTTCCTCTTCCTGCCTAGCTCTGTCATTTTCTGTCTGTACAGACCTCCAAACCTCCATGGTTAACTAGTGTTGGAATTAAGGCATATGCCACCACACCTGGCTCTATTTTTAGTGTGGCCTTGAACACACAGAGATCCTGCCTGCCAAGCGATAGGATTAAAGGTGTGTGCTAACACTGCATGACTTCTTTGTTTACTTATAATGTTCCTATTCCTCTGATCTCTAGACAAGCTTTATTTATTAAAGCACTAATAAAATATCACCACATTTCCCCTTTTTGTCTAATAAAAAATAAAAAAGTTATAACTAATATAAGAAAACTATATACAATGAGTACAATAACTATATACAATATACAAGCAATAAATACATCAATAATGTCTAGTCCATTTGCAATTGACAAATTCAGAGAAAATATTCCATTATTTTGGTGAGTCCAAAATGTACCTAATTCACATTCTATCCTATCTCATATTACCAACAGACAACTATCTTATGATGTCTTTCAAACTTACACACTTAACACTTCTTAGTGAGTTTCTTTTCTGAATTTGTTAACAAGGAAAACTGTAACTACAACTATCTAATCTTCAACTCCCTCAGAGACCCAAGAAGGAAATAATATTACCTAGTAAAACAGGAAGTGTAAACAAGTGACTTCCAAAAAAATGTGAGTTGACAGAAACAGCCAGCTGCCTGGACAGTGACTTTCCAAGGTTTCTCTGCAGCGTAGGGGCATCATCTTCAGCCTATAGGCTTAGCATATGTGACTAATTTTTGAAGTAGGGTGTATACAAGGTCTATAGCTCAACCTCACATTCAGTGCGAGTATTCCATGTACCAGATAAACTTGAATTCCACCAGTGTCATGTCATGTTTCAGGATTTTAAATTCTAGATATTGCTGGTGTTTATGTAATTGGGCTTCCCATTCTAATCAGTTTGTGGGTTGCTTCATTTCCTTTATTAAATGCCAGTCTACCATTAGAGGCCAGACACGGTCAGCCTAGTCACTCCTCCAAGAATAACTGTTCCAGCTACTGTTCCACTGCACACCAGAAGCCACTGGTCCACTGCCTGTTCAGCTGCCATCGAAGGAAAGGGCACTGTACCTTTTCCAGATTGTGAAGCCACTTCAGGGATTGTGCCATATTGTCCTGGCCTCAGAGGATGTCTGTTGCCAAAGCTGCAACCACACTTGTCTTGGCAAATATTAGTAGTCCTCTGGTGTCAGGCTTGTCCATTTTGGACAGCATACTGTCAGCAGTCAATTCGAGGACACTTTGTTGTCCAGTGGCTAACTTTTGCCACAATGAAAGTTAACTCCATATGCACTTTCTTCAATGCCCATAGCTTTTCTGAAGTAGATTGATGCTGCCAGGAGCAGATATGTCTCATAGTCATTTAAAAAAAGAAAAAAATCTGTTATTAAAAAATTTTAAATGCTATATTCTGTAGATCTCTGAAGGGTTTGAAGATGACCTGTCTATCTAAAATATATCTCTGCTTGACCTTGAAAACATACCTAATATGACTATAAGTTCAATTGTAATATCTAACTACTAACTTTCATTTCTTTTATATCCTAATAGTTGGTAATAACATTCAAAGATTAACAAATTGCATTGCATTGTTAAGTGAACTGTATAGGTACAATATCCTGAACAAGATTTGAAATATACACACAGTATTTTCTAACAAAATCAGTCTCAAATTTGCATCAATATATATAATTTGTAAACAGTATACAAAAATCCAATCCAATATAAAATATTTAAAACTAGTATTTGCCTTTTAAAAGTGGATTCAATAATCTACCCTTTAGTCTATCATTTCTATACCTTTTTTTTCAGAGTATATTCAATAATCTACCTCTTATATATATCTTCTTTTTTCAAACATGAATGTTAAATCTAATCTCCTTTATTTAGTCTTTTTCCTGACCATTAACAATAACAACTTGTAACCAACCATCCTAAACAATGATAATTATTCCAAACCCAAAACCCATTGAAAGACCATAAATGACCCTCCCCACCTCTTGGGAATGTGGGCATCATGTTCTTAAAATTGCTTCCTGCTGTTTGTGGGCAAAGGCATCTTAAGAGGATCCTGAAAAGAAAAATTTTGGGTTAACTGTCAAGTCCTTGGAGAGGTAGCTGTATCATTTGTTGTCCAATCTCTGCATAATGCAAAAGTGCAGGGCTTATCTCAACTGGTCGCTTGAATAGTCTGTGAGTCTGGATCATCTCAGCTAGCCATCTTGAAATTGTTCTGAGTAGTTTGTAGTCCAAAGCTGATCTTTGCATGATGTTTGTCAGCTTAGTGGTATGTAGCATGAATCTTAAAAGTTCTTATTAATAAAATCAAACCTGAGCCAGGTATTGGGGTGAACACTGGAAGATCAGAGAGAACAGGCCACAGCCACCTCACCTGGCCAACTTCTCAGCTGATCTTGTTTCCTCAGACTGGAAGCCTCTATGTCCTCATATCTGAATGGCTGTCAGCTGAACTGTGCTTCTCAAAACCTAAAAGCTTAACCAGCCAAATGCTTAACCAGCCAAATGCTTCTAGTTTCTGGTCCTCATGCCTTATATATCTTTCTGCCTTCTACCATCACTCCCTGGGATTAAAGACTCACTCCCTGGGATTAGAGGTGTGTGTCACCATGCCTTGCTGTTTCCAATGTGGCCTTGAACTCACAGAGATCCCAGATGGATTTCTGCCTCTGGAATGCTAGGATTAAAGGCGTGAGTGCCAACATTTTCTAGCCTAAGTATCTAGTGGCTTTTCTGATCTCTGACCCCAGATAAGTTTATTAGGGTACACAATATTTTGGGGAACACAATACCACCACAGTGGTATTATTACTGTTCATGTGGAATCGTCACTGTGGGGTCTAATCATCTTTCTGGAGACTTCAAATTCACTGTTAGGCCAAGTCATGATCCCCTGCAGAAAACTGATAGAGACTCCAACACAAAAACATGTATAGGCAGATAAATGAACCCTTTCTTCTAGAATTAGTTAGTACTCTATATGACCATAAATATCATAACAAAAGTTTAATATATATATATATTAATCTTATAAATTTTGTTATAAAATTCATACCTTAAGAAAAGTTTTAAAGAATCAAAATAGAACCAAAGAATTGAGATTAGTGGCAATAGACTAGTCTCTTAATTTTGTTTTTTTCTGTCCCATATCAGATAGCTCTTCTGACACAATACAGAGATTTGGCATTTTCCTTTTAACAACATGCTTGGGTTTAGAGAAGGAGAGAGGCATTCTCCAACTCCAAAGAAAACTTTAATTTTTAATTGAAATGGGACTACAAAAAGACCATTTGTGTTAAGTGTTCATAGAGAAGAGCAGAAACAAACATTTAGGAAGACTTAGGAAATTTTATATGTGATATACCAATAGGCCAATTTACTCTTTTTCTTGGGACAGTATTTTTAGATAATTTGTCCTTTTTCTTCAGATATCTCATTCGTCCAGTGTTCTTCAGGTTCCTTAGCCTTCATTCTCCTGAAATACAAAAACAAAAACGCTTCCCCAAGCCTAACTTTGGGGAGGTCCCTTTTGTCACATTATATCTGATTCAATGAAAAGCATTTGTTAGTGGTATAAGTTAATTTAAATTGGATGATCATGCTGGTTGATGAACTATCACCTCCTCTAATTAAGAGGTTTCTCTTGTTCAAATCAAACCTTTATCAATTTTGATGGTATCCACAGCTTATCTTCTCCTGTAGAAACAAATGCAAAACCTCACCCCAAGTAAAACATATCCTGGTTTCCATTCTGAGGTCAGCACTTCTATAAAGTATATAGGCTGATTTAATTCTGTAGTTTTTTCTATTATCCACTGTCTCTCTACAGCTGTTGTTCCTTTCTCATTAGCATTGAGAAAATTCAAAGCTAGCAGAGCATTATGTAATCTATTTCTGGGAGGTTTTATTACCCCTTTCTGTTTATTTAGCATATCATTTATAGTTCAATTTGATCTTTCTATAACTGCTTGACCTGTAGGATTATGTGGTATACCTGTAACCTGCATTATATTGTAATAAGCAACAAACTGTTTCATTTTACCAGAGACATATGCTGGAGCATTGTCAGTTCTAATTTGTGCAGGTATACCCATGATGGACATAACTTCTAGCAAATGCATAATTACAAAATCAGCTTTTTCAGAACTCAAAGCAGTTGCCCATTGAAATCCTGAATAAGTATCGATGGTATAGTGTACATATTTCAATTTTCCAAATTCTGCAAAGTGAAACTCATCCATCTGCCAGATTTCATTCCTCTGAGTACTCTTTGGATTACATCCTGCTGGTAAAGGAGTATGATTGTAAAAGGAACAAGTAGGACATTTCCTTATAATTTCCTTGGCTTGTTGCCAGGTTATGGAAAAATCCTTTTTTAAACCTTTACTATTGACATGATGTTTTTTATGAAATTCTGTGGCCTCCCACACATTTCCTATCAATAGTTTATCAATCTCATCACTACCTTGTGCTAGAGGGCCTGGCAGACCAGTATGGGATCGGATGTGAGTTATATATAAGGGATGACTCCTTTTCCTGATTGTATCTTGTAACTGAATAAATAGTGAAGTTAATTCTGACTCATCAGGGATAAATTCTGCAGTCTCAATATATAATGCCACCCTTTCAAAATACTGAGAGTCAGTAACTATGTTGAGAGTTTCTGAAAAATCCATTAATACCAACAGAATAGCACACAATTCTGATTTTTGAACTGAATTATAAGAACTTTGAACCACTTTGCTTAAATTTTCTGACTTGTAACCTATCTTTCCTTGTTTGTTTGCATCTGTATAAAATGTATGGGCTCCAGATATGGATACTTCCCATACAATGCAAGGCAAAATTCAATCAGCTCTCTTTTTTTTTTTTTTTTTTTTTCGAGACAGGGTTTCTCTGTGTAGCTTTGCGCCTTTCCTGGAACTCACTTGGTAGCCCAGGCTGGCCTCAAACTCACAAAGATCCGCCTGGCTCTGCCTCCCGAGTGCTGGGATTAAAGGCGTGCGCCGCCACCACCGCCCGGCTCAATCAGCTCTCTTTATAAGTTGAATGCTATTACTTTTGGGATATTTGCTGTTAATCTCTCCCAAAAAATTACTGCAAGCTCTTTGCCAAGGTTCACTTTCTGCCCATAATTTGTCAATGTCCTCCTTAATTAAAAGTATGACAATTTCTGCTGGGTATATTCCTGCTAATTGACAAAGTCTCAATTTTCCTTTTACAATCAAGTCAGAGATCTTTTCCACATAAGTTTTTCATTTTTTACTCTGTTTATTTGGTAGAAATATCCATTCCAATATAATATCTTCCCCCTGCATGAAAATTCCTGTAGGAGAATGCTTAGAGGGTAAAATAACCAAAATGCAATCAAACTTTGGATCAACATGATCCACATGTCCTTCTTGTACTTTCTTTTCTACCAAGGCCAATTCTTTCTCAGCTTCAGGTGATAATTCTCTTGGACTATTTAAAACCTTATCACATTCTAAGGTTTTCAACAAATTATTTAGTTCAACATTTTTTACCCCAACAACAGTTCATAGATGGGAAATGTCTCCAAATAAACTTTGAAAGTCATTAAGAGTCTGTAATTGGCCTGGCGGTGGTGGCGCACGCCTTTAATCCCAGCACTTGGGAGGCAGAGCCAGGCGGATCTCTGTGAGTTCAAGGCCAGCCTGGGCTACTGAGTGAGTTCCAGGAAAGGTGCAAAGCTACACAGAGAAACCCTGTCTTGAAAAACCAAAAAAAAAAAAAAAAAAAAAAAAAAAGAGTCTGTAATTGATCTATCCTAATTTGCACATTTTGTGGTCCAATTTTTTGTAAGCCTATTTTATATCCTAATAATTAATAGAATCTCATCTTTGTATCTTTTCAGGAGCAATTTGTAATCCCCAACAAGGCAAAATTTTCTTTACTTCTTTAAACATTCTAAGTTATCTGCATTTGGATCAGCTAGTAAAACATTGTCCATTTAATGATAAATTATAGATTTAGGCAATTGTTTACATATTATTTCCAATGGTTGTCATACAAAATATTGGCACAGGGTTGGGCTATTCAACATTCCCTGTGGGAGAACCCTCCATTGATATCTCTTAACTGGCTGAGAATTATTATAAGCAGGCACTGTGCCTGGTTAAACTTTTAGGCTTTTGAGCAGCAGCTCAGCTGAGATCCATTTAGATGAGGACTCAGAGGCTTCCTGTCTGAGGAAATAGAATCAGCTGAGGAACTGGTGAGGTGAGGAAGCTGTGCTTTGTTCTGCTTCTCTGATCTTCCAGCATTCACCCCAATATCTGGCTCTGGGTTTGTTTTTATTAATACAATCTTTTAAGATTTGTGCTATACACTGTGAAGGCAAATCTTTCTCTTTCCTTTTCTTGTAAGAGTATTGAGAGGAAACAGTCTTTTAAATCAATAACTATAAGAGGCTATCCTTTAGGTAATAAAGTAGACAAAGGAATTCCAGATTGTAGGGAGCCCATTGGCTGAATTACTTTGTTAATTGGTCTTATGTCTGCTATCATTCTCCATTTACCAGATTTCTTTTTAATAACAAATACAGGAGAATTTCAAGGGCTGGTTGATTCTTCAATATGCTGAGCATTTAACTGCTCTTCTACAGCTCTTCTAAAGCCTGGACTTTCTCTGTTGTTAAAGGCCATTGCTGAACCCATACAGGCTTGTCTGTTAACCATTTTAAAGGTAGAACTGTTGGTGATTTTGAAAGGTCATCAGTTGTTGTGCCCTGTTTTGTACAATCTAGATGGCTGATGACTGTTCTTTATATTAATACCTCCTAATATTTCTCTCAGAAACATGTGTGCTGTGGGATGGTCTATATGTCAAATGTGTTGCTGATTGGTCAATAAATAAATCACTGATTGGCCCGTAGCCAGGCAGGAAGTATAGGCAGGACAAGGAGGAGACTAGAGCTGGGAAGTGGAAGGCTGAGTGAGAGAGACACTGCCAGCCACCATGATGAGAAACAGCATGTGAAGATGCCGGTAAGCCATGAACCATGTAGCAAGGTATAGATTAATGGAAATGGATTAATTTAAGCTGTAAGAACAGTTAGCAAGAAGCCTGCCACGGCCATACAGTTTGTAACCAATATAAGTCTCTGTGTTTACTTGGTCAGGTCTGAGTGGCTGTGGGACTGGCAGGTGAGAGAGATTTGTCCTGACTGTGGGCCAGGCAGGAAAACTCTAGCTACACATGTGTTAGTTTGTGGTTTGTTTCTGAGGTTAGAGGAATGTTAATCTGGGTATTCCATTGTTGTAATAGATCACAACCCCATAAATTCATAGCTATATTAGCCACAAATGGCTTTAATTTTCCTGTCTGTCCTTCTGGCCCTATACATTTGAGCCATCTTGCACTCTGTTTCACTTGAGATAATGTTCCAATTCCTAACAGCTGAACATTTACCCCCTGAAGAGCTCAATTTGGATACCATAATTTTGGTGCAATTATTGTATCACCCGCCTCTGTGTCTACCAAACCTTCCAAGAGAATGTCATTTATTTGTATTTTTAATTTTGGTCTTTGTTCATTTATGGAAGTTTGCCAAAAAATTTTCCTTATGGTTTCTCTTGAATTTCCTCTTCTCTCTGCTACAACCTTTCTATCACCCTGAGCAGCCTGGTTTACTCCAATTTGGCTATTTAATTGCTCTGAGGAGGGTGTTCTACGATTTCAGGAAAGGTCTGAACTGAATTTGCTGTGGGGGTCTGCATAAAGCCCCTCAGGGAGTTTCCTGATGGCAGATGCAGAGGATTACCTTGTCTGTCTCTTGTTGATCTACATTTGTTAGTCCAATGTTTACCCTTAACCACACCTTCTGCATAGTCCAGAATGAAGGGCATTTTGTGTTGCCATTGTTCCTTGAATAAACATTTTTCTATGAATGCCCTATTTACACTCCCTTTTAAAAATACCTTGTTTACCACAATTAAAACATCTGACATTATTTTTTTTCATCAAAGCTTTTGACATAACCTCTCCTATCCATATATCATCATGGTCATGAGACTCAATATTAATTGTGCCCTTGACTCAATCCTACAGGTGTGCTGATCTTGCCTTTAATGGCCTGATTATTCTTTTGCCTGCTGCATTTATATTCTCAAAAGCCAAAGATTCAATTATTATCTGTCTAGCTTCTGAATTTGGTATCATTCTGTTTACTGCTGAAGACAGCCTTTGTAAGAAATCCATGAAGTATTCTCTGGGGCCTTGTATAACTTTTGTAAATGACTCAATTTTTTTCCTGCTTCCTCAATTCTGTCCCACACATTCATGGCTGACATGCAGCATAGAATTATGGTTTGGTTATCATATAAATATTGTCTTTGTGTATCAGGATAATCACCCTCTCCAAGAAGCTGATCCTGGGAAATTTCCACACCTCTAGTCCTACCTTGTTGTTCTATCATTTTAGCCTCCTCTTGAAACCATGTTCTCCACTGTAACTGTGGACTGGCCTCTAGGAGAGCTGTAATTAACTCTTTCCAGTCCTGAGGGATAATTCTATTACAAGTTGACCATGAGTATAACATCTGCTTTACAAATGGAGTATTCATGCCATATGATACTTACAGATTCTTTAAATCTCCTTAAATCTAACATTTCTACTAGAGTCCCATTATCTTGTATACACCCTTAAGCAGGTGGTTCCTGTAAGGTCACCAGATAGATTAAGTTTGGTTGTTTGAAAACAGTCTCTCTCTGTAACTGTATAATTCAATCCTGATAAAATTTCAGCTTTAAATTCTCCTGTCTTGGTCTGAATTTCTCTATGATTCATTTTAACATGTTTTTCTAAAGCTTTTATCTTGGCACTTAAATTTCTAAAGCTTTTATCTTGGCACTTAAATTGACCAACCTTTTTAATGCTAAAATAAAAATGATCAAGCAAATAATATTCATAATTGATGTTACATTCATCACATCAATGTTAATTATCTTCTCATTTAATTGTTCTGCTCTCACATGCTATCACACTGCCTAATGTGTTATCAAACAAAGACCAAATTTCCTCCATAGTAAAATTGTTTCCCATTTTTTAATGTGGGAAAAAATTCTCTTTTAAGTAATTTCACCCTTTTAGATAACTTAATTGACTCACCAATTCTGCCAAATGCATAGAACAGTAGAAGTCTGAGGGAATTTTAAAGCAGCTACCTAGTGTGGTGGCAGTCTGAGATGGGAATCCAGAGAGAGAGAGAGCCCACCACCCACCAGGAGAAAAAGAAATCCAAAAAGACTCTGGCCATGTATAGCTCCAGCAATATGCAGTGCTGGTAGGGTGTAGCTCCAGCCATTTGCAACTCTGGCCACATGCAGCTCCATCCAAGCTAGGGCCATGGATATCCTTGGACGAGGAAATAGAATTAATTTTTAGGTGGACTGGGGTGGATGAGCAGGAGAAATCAGGTCTGGGCATGGGGGAAGAGGTGGAAGTAGAAATGGCTGGAATTAGGGGACATTTGGGGGGCAGTGTGGAAACCTAAAGCATTGGAAATTTCCTAGAATCTGTGAGTGTGACCCTAGTGAGAACTCCAAGCAATGGAAGATATGGAATCTTATCTGGCCATCTTCTGTAGCTAGGCAAGGCTTTCAGTGGTGGGAGTGGGTTGCATTCAGTTGAGCTGTTGGCCAAGGGATGTCCTGTGGAGATTCCTAAACAACTGAGGCTGATGCTAACACAGAGGGTCACTGTTTGAGAACTTACAGTGAAGCCATATTGCCAACATTCACACAGCTCATTTAACATAGAGAGGTCTAGCTAGCGCATGAATGGAGCCTTTGCCCCTATGTTCTAGTCTCTTTGGTGCAAGAAAGTACTCTGCAGGCTATGGAAAGAGAAACCTAGACACCATCCCAGCCACAAAATCCTTGACCTACAGTCTGTCATGCCTACAAAATGTACTGGGCCAATGGGGGCACAGAGCTTGTGGCTCTGGTTTAACTTGAGGCCCACACCCAGGAAATGTCAGGCATGACATTTCCTGGGTGGCCCTAAGTCCTAAGGTAGAACCAAATAAGACTGGCCCAAAAAAGAGGGGGGAAAAAAGAAGAAAGAAAGAAAAGAAAAGCATGGAAATAACAAGGCAATTCCATGTAGTTTATCTGGTAGTTAAAAGAGGTTTATTTCTGGGTAATTTACAACTAGTAAAGGGGTCAGTTACAGGATCTTGGAGAGGTGAGGTGAGGTGAGGTTCAGCGTGGTTCTCTGGAGAACTCTGACTTGTTCTGCAATCCAGCATCCAGGATCGTGAAGAGCCAAGAGAGCCAGCAAGTACACATCTCAGGTCTTAAGCACTCCCATCTTGACCACACCCCAGGGCAGTTCATAGGCCTGCATGGCAGTTTCTAGCTTCATCACTAGTGGCAGTGATTCAAGGTCAAACCTGGAACAGCTGCCCACTACATCTCCCCCTTTTGTCTAAATAATAAAGATCTAACCTAATACAAAACTATATACAATAGAATTATTATCAAATATTGTCCAAGAGTAATAAGGGATAATGAACTAGACAAGATGGAACTACAACCAACATGAATGGTATCAAACAGGAGACACATACTAAAATCCAGAGAAGTCTGGAACATAAGTAAATGGCATGCATGTTACAGAGATCATTCCAAAAGGTGTCCTATCTTGAAGAACCTGAATCTAATACTTTATATGTTCTAGCTAAGATACAAGAAGATTGTAACTATAACTAAGTCTTCAAACCCATCAGAGATCTGAGAAGCAATATAATAATACCTGAAAAACAGGAGAAAAACACAAGCAACTTTCAGGAGCCATGTTAAAGGTAAGGCTGTTAATACTTCTGATAGTTTAACAGCAGTTGTGCTCTGCTTATGTACAACCTGAACAGTTCATTACTGGTTTTTATAACATGTTATGCTATTATTTCTAGAAACATGCATTGGTCTGTATTCCCTTTCTGAGTGTGTGGGAATTTTAATCTGGGTATTCCACTGTTGTAACAGATTTTAGCCCCAAAGAGTCACTGCTACATTTGCCACATATGGCTTCAAACTTCCTCTCTGTCCTTCTGGCCCTATGCATTCAGCCGATTTTGAGATAGGGGTCCAATCCCTAGAAAGTGGACAACTACCTCTTGAAGAGGACAATTTGGATGCCTTGATTTTGGTGTAATTATAGTCACATCCACACCCATGTCTACCAGGCCCTCCAGAACAATGCCATTAATTCAAATTCTAAGCTTTGGTCTTTGTTCACTTATGGAAGTCTGCCAAAATATTCATTTTATTGTGGGGTTTTTTTTTGGAACTTTTGATTCATCTATCAGGGCTATTCTATCATCCAGTGCAGTATCATTCTTTACATTAGACACTGGGTTATTTAATTAATTATTCTGGAGAGGAATTTCCTCCACAGTGGCTGGAAATGTTTGCATCATGTTTGATTTGGGGGCCTGCAAAAGACCCCTTGAAGCATTTCCCTCCAGTAAAGTGTTGCCTCATAAATATATATATCATTGGTCCAGTGTCAGCCTTTGCCACATCTTCTACATAATCCAGAAGATTGGGGTCTCCCGTCTGGGTTATTTCTAGAAGGAGTATTACTTCTACAAGCACCCTGTGTACAGTTTTTACTTATATAACCTGGTGTATCACATTTAAAGCATTTGGTACCTCTGGGCCTTCTTCCACCTCTGGAAATTGCCTCTCCTATCCAAACCTCATTACTATAGTTAAGAGACTCAACAATGTTAGTGTACTAAATCCATTCTTCCAAAGGAACTGATCTGACCTTTAATGGTGTAAGTATTATTTTGCATTCTGTATTAGCATTATTAAATGCCAAAAACTCAGTTCATATTTGTCTTAATTCTTTATCTGGCACAGCTTTCATTATAGCTGTGGTCAGCATTTGTAAAAAATCAGACAAAGGTTCTTGTGGTTCCTGGAATATCTTTGTGTATACCTCAGTTGGTTTTCCTGATCTGGAATTTTTTCCCAAGCATTTAGAGCTGCTGTATGGCATAGGGATATTGTATGCTCATCATAAGGGGCTTGTACATTCCTATCAGGGAAACGTCCCTCACTAAGAATTTGATCTTGGGAGATCTCAAAACCTCTAATTAAGATTCCTAGCCTTCTCTGTCAACCAGCTTTTTCATTACAACTGCTGGCTATATTCTAGAACAGTTGAAATGAACTGATTCCAGTCATCTGGTATGATTCTACTTGAGGTAGACCACAAATTTAACATCTGTCTTACAAATGTTGATTGTATGCTTTACGTGACTACTGCTTCCTTTATATGTTAAAAAAAATCTCTCATTGGAAAAGGTTGTAATATATATTTTACATATGGCTAAGGGTGTCTATCATCTGTTGGCCTCTCACAGATGATAACAGGATAAGCCATTGTATGAGAGCCATCTGGAGATGTTATGACCTGTATGGTCTTGCCCTTCTGTTTATTAGGTCCCTTATCATCCTTACTGAGAATTTCTTCCAGGGCTTCCAATGAAGACCTAGGGTCTGTCCCAGTGAGTTAACTTCCTCTGTTGCAAGGGATTCCAGATTTCTCATGGAATCAAGCAACCTTTTATGTTCTTCTGAAACACATGATTCCATAGACCTTATTTTATTAGATAGTGATAATCTTTCTTCCTTAAAAGTGTTTGAGTAGCAACAACTTCACCCTGGAGAATTATTTTTCTATCCATTAAGTATTCATAATTATTATCAATAAAATCAAATTGGGCTATACACTTATTATTAATGGGCTGAAGTTCTTGTAATAAGTCAGCAGATTTCAAACTAAGGAACCTGTTATGTAAGTCTTTATTACTACCTTGTAAATCCTGGTTAGCAGATTCCAGAGAAAGAATCTTTTTATGTAAGTCTTCATTGATATCTTGTAAAGCCTATATCAGTCCCAATAATGACTCACCTTTGCTATTATTATTAAACCAGTTTTTCAATGCTATGTGGTATTATGGTAAATGCCAAAATCGTGCATGCCAGATACACCCCAGGAAGGTCGTATATTTCCTGTAAAATGTCATTAATCAAACAGTCAAAAATTTTTAAATTCCTGTGAAGTAATATTTTCTGCCATATGAGAAATATTCAAAATTTGTAAAATTACCAAGTACTCTTACCTGAAATGAAACACTGGTTTGCTTGTATTACCATCCTTGTGATGGTTTTTTGGGTGATAGTAGTGCTTTTTGGCCAGCAGTTATCACCAGTGTATTGCTAAAGCAGGTTCTTCTGAAGACTGTGGCTTGTTTTGCTTAAATAGGCTATAGTGCAAGCTTGATAATGGCACCCACAGTGAAGCGGGGGAAGATTGCCAGCTGTGGGTAAGAGTTAAGCTCAGAATTGGACACAGCTGCTCCCTGGCACTACGAATAGAATGGGAGTGGCCATGAAGGCCGTCTTTGGTGCTGGTGCTGTGCGGCTTCACAGTGAAGCCAGTAGCCTAGCGAGACCTGAGCCATGGCACGAATTGGGTGGAGGCTATTGCCTGGCAGGTTAGCTGGGGCAGGAAAGTGCCTGAGAGGCAGCTGGTGAGCTGTAAGTGGCCAGGGGCGGTAACGAGGTTGGCCTGGGGCCAGCAGGTAGGCCGACTATGGCTGGCCTGGGGCAGCAGGCTAGAGATGGTGGTGGCTGAAGCCCAGAACCCCTCTCAGCACCGGCTGGGCGGTGTCTGCAGCAGTGGCAGTGGGCCTTGCCTCCTTGTCATCTATTCTAACCGGGCAGCCTCTGAGTGTCTTTAGAAAGCGACAGTGGATGCTGGAGGCTCAGATGGTAGCTGGGTCAGGCTCGGTGGCTGCACCTCCAGCTCCTGGAGCAGGGGGAGCTCACTCACAGAGGCTATCACTGGTCTAGGGGCTAAGCTTGCCACAGGACTGGACTCAGCTGCTCCCTTGTGTGGCAAGAATGCAGCCACTCCCTTTCACTGGGAATGGAACCAGACTCACCATGGAGGTGCTCCCCTAGAGTCTGTGGAGAGTGGTATACAGTAGGTGTACAGGCATTTATAAGTAAGAGTAAGCCTCTGTGTGATTTATTTGTGAGTTGGGTGGCAGGTCCTCCAAAGAGAAAAAACAGCAACCACAGTTGTCCTTTGAACTCTCTCTATATGCTGTGGCATGAGTGTACACACCCATGTGTGCACAAATGCATGCACGCACATGCGTGCACACACACACACACACAAAATTAAACATACTTTAAATGCTAACCTCTTGCAAAAACATCTGTTGACACATAAAATTTGCCATCATAAACAACATCAGTATGAGCAAAGTCAGCTTTAAAAGGAAGAAAAAATGTTCATTACAGAATCACTAGGGAGTTGATAATATGAACCTGTAACTAACAACATAGGCTAAAAATAAAACGTCACTAAGCAAACTACAGGAAGGAAGTTCATCCCCACTGGGGTGGATTTTTAACACCCTTCTCTCTGATATCCTCTTCTATCTTATATTTATAAAAATACCAAGAACAACAATAGTTCTTTTTTGAACAGCTTCAGTGAGAAGGCAACTGTGGAAAACAGTAACGAAAGGCAGACTAGGGTAGGAGAGAACCAAAAGAATGGGATGCACAAAGGCCGCTGTCAGAGGAAAACAAGGCAGTCTATGGACCAGAAACACTGCAAGAAAGGCAGGACACACTGCAAGCAGAAGAAACCCTGGGCCATGAGAGGCAGCCGCAGGCAGCGGCAGTCTCACTGCACCGCAGGGTCAAGCTGCCCCTGAGCAGCAGAGTTCGGGATCCTTTATTTGTACTATGGGAGCCATTATGATAACATGAGCTCTTTGGAACCCATCTATTGTGTTTGCCTGTGCTGTGTATCTTGTGCAGCTGTGACAAGCTCCCTCTTCATGTAGGGACTTAAGTCAGATTAAAGAATTGAACAAAGTTGAGGAGTATAATTGAGAGGCATAGCACATGCTTAGTATGCACAAGGTTCTGGGTTAAATCACCAGAAGTAATAATTAATAACAATAATAATAATAACAATAATAAACAGTACAATAATAGTTCTGAAACAAGGGGACTGAGAGAGAAAAAAATCATTAAAACTGGTGGTTTTAAAATTATCATTAAAATTACCTAAGTCTCTAGATTATTGTTGATTCATTAGAGGACTTCTTGAGGGTGAGTTTTTTTCATCTATTGCTACTCATCATCTGTTTGTGTAGAGAGCCGTGCATGGCCGCGCCTCAAAGATGGCGCCGGCGTCCGGCTTCTGCCTTCCCAATGGCGGGTATTCTCTGGGATAAACAACTCCTTATTTGGCTTGGGCGTAGAATCTGGCTTGCTTGCATATGTCTGACCCTATCGGCATTGTTCACGTGGCACTACGGGGTTGGTTGCCCAGTGGCTATAAAGGGTGTGGGCTGGCTTTCCCCAGGGTCAGAAGGTTGTTCAAGCTTCCTGAATAAACGGCAAAAAGAAGAGCTCGGTGTTGTGTCTTCCTTGCTGGTTGAGGTGGTCACGACAAGTGGTGGCCTGTACGGGGAACCTCAGCCTCTTCGTGGAGCTCAGAACTTTTTGCTGTCAGGATGATATACTGGTAAATCCTCAGGTAATTTGGGGAACCACGATAAAAGCAGATTTTGCTCTCATCTGTAGATAAAGAGAGAGCGGGAAAGAGTAGAGCCGCGACAAAAGCGGATGGGAAAATTAAAGAGTAGAGCCGTGACAAAAGTGGACAGGAAAATTAAAGAGTAGAGCCGTGATAAAAGCAGACGGGAAAATTAAAGAGTAGAGCCGCGATAAAAGCGAACAGGAAAATTAAAGAGTAGAGCCGCAACAAAAGTGGACGGGAAAATTAAAGAAAGTGAAAGCAAGTGAAGGCAAAAGTGCTGCTAGTATCATGGGTGCAACTTCTTTGCACCCAATTTTTCTGGCTCTTAACGAGCTGCACTTTCAAAGAAATTAAAGATTAAGAAGAGTACTTTAGAAAGATTTCTAGAGGAATGTGATGTCATGGCACCCTGGTTCGCAGTTTCCGGAAGCCTCACGGTAGCTTCCTGGGAAAGGTTGGGACACGATCTAGACTTCGCTGCAGAACAAGGGATGCTTAAACATGGGGTTAGACCAGTTTGGAAATTAGTGAGAGGGTGTCTCGAAGGCCAGCACTGCAGTGATGCAGTAGAGAATGGGCAGGCAGCCTTAGAAATGTTGCAGGAGGAAAGATCAGAAAAGGCCATGTCTGCTAAAGCAGCGTCTACCAGAAGTAAAACAAAAAAGGGGGAAGAAAACACAAGGCTATATCCTGACCTTGCGGACCTAGAGCGTTCCGAGTCCCCTATCTCTTCCCCTGATTCTGATGATGTAGATTCATTATGTGAAACCTTGCAGAGCATGAGAATAAGAAAGAAAAGGGGTAGAGATAAAGGAGAAAGAGAAAGAATTAAAGGATGTGAGTCTGAGTGTGGAGCTGCTCCCTCAGCTCCTCCACCATATCTGGAATCTGCCTCCATGTCTAGAGTTGTCTCTATGGGGAATTCTTTTAACCCGGAGGTTTGGAGACAGGATAGAACTGAAATGCAGCTAGCTCACCCAGTGTTTCTCAATGCCCAGACTCAACAGAGATACCATGAACCTTTGGATTTTAAGGTCATCAAGTCTCTAGCGGAATCTGTCCAGGATGAAAATAAGATATGTGAGTTTGTAGAAATTATTCTGTCTTGTTAAGTCTGTGTTAAGAAATCTTTAGGTGTTTGCTAAGTTAAATATATGCTAATGGTAGCCCTATATAAGTTTGTAAGATAGATCCATAGAGTTCCTTTAAGAATATAAGCTTGCAGCCGGGCGGTGGTGGCGCACGCCTTTAATCCCAGCACTCGGGAGGCAGAGCCAGGCGGATCTCTGTGAGTTCGAGGCCAGCCTGGTCTCCAAAGCGAGTTCCAGGAAAGGCGCAAAGCTACACAGAGAAACCCTGTCTCGAAAAACCAAAAAAAAAAAAAAAAAAAAAAAAAAAAAAAAAAAAGAATATAAGCTTGCAAGAAGTATCTAAGGTAGTCTTAAGACATGTAGTAATAAGCTTGTAAGAAGAAAAGATGTTAGCTGTAAATGTAAGTTTAAATAAGAAATATAAGAAGTATATAAGAAGTAATAAGAAATATATTTGCTAAAGTAGTTCTATAGTTTCATTAAAGAGTATAAATAAGTGGATGTTAATATGTTATATGCGAGTTTGTAAAAATGTGTAAATGTTGAGTGTGAGTTTAGGCTTAAGCACATGTTATATGTGAGTTTGTGAAAAGGTGTAAATGTTGATTGTGAATCTAAGCTTAATGTATGTGGTGAAAGAACCTGAGACACAGAAGTTTAGTGTCCCAGTAGACTGCAAAGTAGGCAGTCTGAATGGTTTCAAAAGTTCCAGAAGCCGCTAAGAAGCTAAGAATGGTGGACGCCAGAACCAGCACAACAAGGCATCCGCAGTTGAGATCTGTGGAAAATCAATGCAACACAGAAAAACCTGAGCCAACAGCGAAAACGGGGTGGTTTAAAATTACTGACTCCGCAGATGGGAGTACAATTAGTGGAGTCTGATTTTAAAGGCCCTTTGAAGCCGGGCATGGTGGGTTTATTGATGGGAAGATCCTCCACCACCATAAGAGGTCTTACTGGGATCGTGAATGCACGCACATTGCAGGCTAAATTTTCCCTTTCCCATGCAGCTGCACGCCAAGTAGTTAAGGCCAAGGCATTGTGGAGCATGCACATTGGTCCCTCAAAGAAATTCTTCAAAAACAAAAAGGGGGAATAGGCTGTGACCGAACCCCAAGAGAAAGACTCTCTCTGGCATTATTCACCTTAAATTTTTTTAATTTAGATGCCTCGGGAAGTTCATCAGAAGATAGGCATCATAATCCACACAGCCCTATGAAGGGCATGGTGAAGTGGAAAGATATCCTCACGGGTAGCTGGCATGGCCCCGATCCCGTGCTGACACGGGCACAAGGTTCTGTTTGTGTTTTCCCACAGGACCGGCTGGACCCTATCTGGGTACCTGAACAATTGGTGCAACGGGCCCCTCAGACAGAGAGACGTGATGACACCCCGGAAGCTGATGTGCCTGATCCTGATAGCCCTGATTCTGACAAGCGTGCCAGCGGGAGCAGCTGAGGATTGACTATTCTGGGCTCTTATAAAAGCCTGGTCATACCCTTTACCCATAACATCACATTCTAGTGTATTGCTTTATTTTTGAGTTGACTTGCTGCAGGAGCAGAACCCAGATCCTGCACAATGAGATCATTACGGTCAACTCCACCTGTGTGCACCTGGCCTCCGCTGTGTAAATGATGTCTTGGCTGTGAAATTCTATCACCTTTTTAAAGGAGTGAGCAGGATTAGGTGCCCTGGCAGGCCTACTGGTACTTGTCTCCCTAATGTGCCTGTGGTGCATTGTTCATTTAAGGGTTTCTCAGCAGCGCAATGCAGCCATGATTATCCAAGCCTTTACAGCCATAGAGGCTGGACAGTCTCCCCAGGCCTGGCTGGCTGCATTAAAAGCTTGATTGCGCAGGATGTGAGGCTAGTGCACTGCACTTGGGTCTAGCTATATTGCAAAACCCAAGAAGAGCAAGTCTAATTGCATGTGGGTTGATACCCTAATTCCCACCTCTGCAAAAAAGGGTATCGGACAGGTCAAGTGTTCTCTGGGTGGATGACACCTGGACTAACACCAGTACAATGTCCAAGTTTTTTGGCAGAGATTAGACCTCTGCTCTTGCCTGCTGCTTAAAACAAAAAAGGGGGAACTGTAGAGAGCCGTGCACAGCCGAGCCTCAAAGATGGCGCCGGCATCTGGCTTCTGCCTTCCCAATGGCAGGTGTTCTCTGGGATAAACAACTCCTTATTTGGCTTGGGCGTAGAATCTGGCTTGCTTGCATATGTCTGACCCTATCGGCATTGTCCACGTGGCACTACGGGGTTGGTTGCCCAGTGGCTATAAAGGGCGTGGGCTGGCTTTCCCAGGGGTCAGAAGATCGTTCAAGGTTCCTGAATAAACAGCAGAAAGAAGAGCTCGGTGTTGTGTCTTCCTTGCTGGTCGAGGTGGTTGCGACATGTTTGTTTGTGACAGGATTCTCTGTAGTCGAGGCTAGGCTCAAACTCACCAAGCTCTTCAGAATGACCTTGAACTTCTGATGTTCCTGCTTTGAATTCTAAGTGCTGAGATTATAGGCAAATGCCACCAGGTACAGCTTATTTAGTGCTAGGAATTGGACCCAGAGCTTTGTGCATTCTAGGCAAGCACTCTACAAACTGAACTACCTGCCTGTCTTGTCCACAGCTCTGATCATATATTGAAAAATCATTAGAACAATTGTTAAGTTTTTAAGCTCCTTCATTTCCTCTCTGGACACAGTTCAGAGAACCAAAAAATAATAATGACAGATCTGACATCACTATCTATTTCTGTCTTTCCTTCAGAATTTGTAGTGCTTTTTTTTAACCTTTATTGCTACTTTATGTAGATGAATGTTTCACCTGCATTATGTCTATACATCACATGTGTACAGTGCCCTTGGATGCCAGAAGAGGGCATTGAATCCCCTAGGACTGGAGTTACAGGAGATTGTGAGCTGACATGTGGATGCTGGGGATCAAACCTGGGTCCTCTGGAAGAGTAACGAGTGCTGTTAATCATTTTTCTATCTCTCCAGCCCCGGATTTTTTAGCTTTTGACATATCTTGCTATGTAGCTAATTCTGAACTAAACTTATCTGTGCCTCTCCAGACTTGGGATCACAGCATCACATGTATGTAGAAACATGCCAAGCAAGCATAGAGAGTTCTTAAACATTTTCCAAATAATTGCACTCATACTATTAAAGCTAGAAATAAGTGTTCTGTGACTTAAAAAAAATTATGTGAATGACTAAGAATATCAGGAAAGACTTTCACAACACTCAGCAAAAGATGAGGCAAGCAATAATCTAGTAATTCCTTTGTAGTGTACTCAGCACAGGTTCCAAAATGATTTTTAAATATGTAAAAGGATGAAGATGAAAAATGTTTGGGTGGAAAAATGGAATTTGTGATATAATTGTGATATAATTATACCAATGTGGTATAATTGGAATGTTCAAGAAACCTAAACCGCAGCTGTCTCTAGGCTGTGTGGACAAAAGCAAAGCAGTATATATACTTTTGAAATGATGGCAGAAGAAGCCATCCATGCTAGTCCTTGAAGGACATGATAGAGCCTTATGCTGTTGGCATAACAACAATGCAAAAAGCATTAAGAATTCTAGGCAGGGGAAGATTTCATTCCTGCTAATATATGAAGAATGTGTTAGATTGACAGTTAAGTAGATAAAGGAAGACTAGCTAGTGGATTACTAAATGGTTCACAGAAGAAATTATTATCTTCTTTGTTTTACTTTTTGTCTTTTTGAGACAGGGTTTCTTGTGCAGTTCTGGCTGTCCTGGAACTCTGTAGACTAGGCTGGCCTCCAACTCAGAGATCAGTCTGCCTCTGCCTCTGCCTCTGCCTCTGCCTCTGCCTCTGCCTCTGCCTCTGCCTCTGCCTCTGCCTCTGCCTCCCAAGTGCTGGGATTAAAGGCATGTGCCACCACTGTCGGGTAAAATAGTTATGTTAAAGGCAGCCATGATAGCACTGTAGTCCCAGCCACTAGAGAATCTCTTGAGCCAAGGGTTTGGGACCAGCTAGACAGCTTAGAAAGATCCTGTCTATGTCTCTCTACAGATAGGTGGATACATAAGTAGAAAAATGGATGGATGGATGATGTGTGGATGGATTGACAGATGGACGGATGAGTAATTGAATATTAGACAGTGTGATGACTCTGAAAATAGAGAAAATTGGATGGATTGAGAAATGTTTTATAATGAAGTCAATATTAATGACATACTGGATATGGAAGATAGCTTACCCAATTACGTGAACTATAGTATCTTTCCCAGGAACAGGAAACAATGGAATAGAACCAGATTTGGAGGAGGACATTACATAATAGAATGGTGAGAAACCTCAGAGATATTGATGCATGAGTATCCAGCTGATGAGTGGATGTCATGGCTATCAAGGGGTAGTGATGTATTTGGAGATGTACAGGTGATATTTGAAGCCTCAGAAGATATTGAAAGTGGAAAGTAAGGGAGGTTAATGTGTCCAAGGCATCCCTATAGCTTAACCTCCCATAAAGGGAATTAGCTTCCTAAAAAGCTCAATGGTGAATCAGTTAATCCCAGTAAAATATTGATATGTTTGCATAGAATAAGAAAAAAGAGTAAGAGAGAGGCATGTGGTGAGATGTGGGGGTAGAGGGAGGTATTTAGTTTATTGTTCTTGTTTTTAGTTGTCAGATAATTAAGGGAGGTTTATGTTCTCTGGTTGAAAAGAATAGACTATTTTAGAGAAATAATTATCAATCCTGTTAATTCTAAAGCACAGTAAGCTTTTGAGTAAAGAATTAAAAAAGTCTAACAATAAGAAACTTACACAGTAAGTTGTGATGTTATGTGCTATAACATTTTAAAGCCTTTGAATGATGTGCAAACCAGAGCAGTGATGCACACCTGTAATCCCAGCACTCAAGATGCCAAGTAGAAAGATTGCCTCGAGTTTAAGCTCAGTGAGGCCCTGTTACAAAACAAAAACATGTGTGAGAAAATTGATGGGGTTGGTGGAAGAGGGGAACAGGCAGGACAACTACTGAGTGGAAAACTAAATACTGAGGAAGTGGCTCACTGTGAGCTCTTGTTGATGCTGGTGGCAGATTGTTTGACACGGGATATGGCTCTGTAGCCCTAACTGGGATGGAGCTTACTCTGTAAAGCAAGCTACACTCAAACCTGCTCTTCCTGCTTCTGCCTCCCAAGTGCTAGGAATGCAAGCATGTGCCACTGCCCTTGACCACCCTACATTCTTTTCTGAATTATTTATTTTTGAGATTATAATTACATCATTCCTACTTCCCCTTCTTCCCTCCAAACCCTCCCATTTGCCTTCCTTTTTTTTCTTTAATTGTGTGTGTGTATGTGTGTGTGTGTGTGTGTGTGTGTGTGTGTGTGTGTGTGTGTGTGTGTTTCCTCTAAACACATAAATCCAAACTGCCCAGTCTGTAAAATGTTACTGATATGTATACATATATCTAACCTCTGTGGTTATAGTGATTGTAGCATACATATCTAAGGATTAAAAGCTAAGATATATAAGAGAATATATACAATGTTGGTCCTTGGGGTCTAGTTTATGTGACTCAGGTTGTTTTTTTCTAGGTCATTCATTTACCTGCAAATTTCATAATTTGATTTTTTAACAACTGAAAAGAATTTCAAGCTTTTTCCAATTTCTGGCTATTATGAATAGAGCAGCAATGAACATGGATAGATGAGTGCCTCTATAGTAGTATATAGAGTCCTTTGGGTATATTCCCAGAAGTGGTACAGCTGAATCTTGTGATATATCTATTCCCAGCTTTCTGAGGAACCACCACAGTAATTTCCATAGTGGTTGTACTGAATGTATGATGTATGTTGCACATTCTCACCAGCATCAACTGCCATTTGTTTTATTGATGGTGGCCTTTCTCATTGGTATAAGATGAAATCTCAAAGTAGTTTTGATTTTCATTTCCCTAAGACTAAAGATATTATGCATTTCTTTAAGTATTTCTCAGCCATTGTTTTTCATATTTTGAGGCTTCTCTGTTTAGATCTGTACCCTATTTTATTTATTTTTTGTTGATAAAATTTTTTATTCTATGTGTTCTTCACATCATGTATCTTGATCCCATTCATTCCCTATCCCTTTGCATCTGCCCTCCACCTCTGTGCACGTGCGCATGCACACATACACACACACACACACACACACACACACACACACACACACACACACACACACTGAATAAAATAAAACAAAATTCAAGAGAAAAAATAAAGAATTAAAATGAGAAAAAAATTTTAAAAAGGAAAGAAATTAAAAATCTTGCCATGGAAGCTGCAGTGTGACCCAACAACTGTATATTCCTTGATCCATACATCTCTACTTTCAGTGTTCTTTGAAAGAGTCATTGGTCTGGTTTGAGGCCCCTGGTATCCATTACATGATTGATACTGGGGCCCCCACTAGGACTCTTTTTGAACATCCCATTGGCACTCTGTGTTGTGGAGATCCTGCAGCTTTGGGTCCATGGGTCAGGTCCCTTCATGTGCTCTATCAAATCATAGATGAGGTAGATGTTAGGGCAGGCCAAGTCATAACCTTGGGTCTGGACCTGGGCAGCTGAAGAGTTGGTCTGCCAGATGAGAAATGGACCAGCTGTCCCATGCTCATGATTTCAGAGGTGGCTTATCCACACCTCTACTAACAGGGTTGGGTGCTGCCCTGATGGGGTGCATGCAGCAGGCCACAAGAATATATTATAGAGATTCAGCTGTATATTAAAGCTATACCTAGGAAAGTCAAGGAATTTTAGTAGAAGCCATTTGTCAAGGAATATTTGATTTTATTCAGTTTTTAATATATCAGCTGTCTTCTGCTATGAAATTCTTGTGTGCCCATATACTACTAGGCCAAATGGCAAACAGTTAAGCTTCTCAGAACTACTACTGATCTACTAGGTAATACCCCTACAGTACCTATGAGACAGGTAGGCTGTAGATGCATAGCCTTGTTTCTTGTGCAAATGAAACTCAGACCATCCCTTGCCTTCAGGCCTAGTAGCATTGCAAAGCTATTGATTCAGGACAGTAGGGCATTTTGCATAACCAGGTGCAATAAAGACTGGAGCTGAATTCCTGGTGAGGCAGAGCCCTGTGGCCAGAGAGAAGAGAACAAGGAGAATTTCTGTAGATGGTAGACAGAGCTGTGTGGCAGGAGAGAAGAGAAAAAGACAGAATTTCTCAGAGCCAGGGGTAAGGAGCAAGGAAGGAAAGATGGAGAATGAAGGAACAGAGGACAAAGATGAGGTCAAAAGCATAAGAGCTTAGTTAGGACAGTTACACAGCAGGCCCAGTAGGTACAGAGAGCAGCTGAATATGAGGTCGGAACTGAAGCTGTATAGATAGAATTTTGTCTTAGAGAAATAAAGTAAACACATGAAAGAGCATGGTGTATGTAGATTCTTTTGCCTCATGCTGGATAATCCCATGCTGGATGTAGTGTCTTCCCAAGGACCCTGGGAGGGATTTTCTTAAGGCAAGCCCCTGGGAAAAATTCCATTAGGTACAGGGCCGGCTCTCCTGAGTGTTGTAGCTGGTGGGGACTGTAGACAGCTCTCCTTCTCTTATGACCACAGGGCCAGCTCTCCCACCTGCCCCTGGTGTTGGTGGGCAGGGGAAAGGGCTTCTTTTTTCCACCCATGCCTCCACAAGACAGAGGAGAAATGGGGCAGCTCTTCCATGCTCACATCTTCAGAGCTGGCTCACCTACACCTGCACTGACAGGGTTGGCTACATTGTGCCTCTCTGTTGAGGTGCAGGGCCTGCTCTCCTGAGTATTGTAGCTAGTGGGGCTGTGCTCCATTTAAAATGGGGTTACTTGTTTTCTTGATAGTCACTTTGGTTTTGGTTTTGGTTTTGATTTTTAGTTATTTATATTTTAGATATTAGCCTTCTATTGGATGTGTAGTTGGGAAAGAGATTTTTTTCCCCATTCTGTAGCCTGTCACTTTGTCCAAATAATGGCATCCTTTTCCATACAGAAGCGTCTCAGTTTTGTGAAGTCCCAGTTGTCGATTGTTCGTAGCACCTGTACTATTGGTGTTCTGTTTCAAAAGTCTTTTCCTGTGCCAACGAGTTCAAGACATTCCTCACTTTCTCTTCTATCAGACTCAATGTATGTATATGGCTTATTTGTGTCCTTGGATCCATTTGGAATTGAGTTTTGTTCAGGGTGGTAAACATGGATCAATTTCCATTCTTCTACATGCACCCATATAGTCTCTTTTTTTTCCTCTAAGAATTCAGTGCTTAGTCAGACCTATAAAAATATATAAAATGCTTTTAAGCAACCAAAATCCATGACTCTGTGTCTGTATACTTCCTCTCTATATAAGTATAAAGTGTGATCTCTGTGAGTTCAAGGTCTACATAGAGAGTTCTAGTACAACCAAGGTTACATAGAGAGACCCTGACTAAAAACTAAGAAAGAAAGAAAGAAAGAAAGAGAAAGAGAGAGAGAGAGAGAGAGAGAGAGAGAGAGAGAGAGAGAGAGAGAGAGAGAAAGTAAGTCAGAAAGGCTTTCTAGTACAGGAAGTTATTCAGTATCTCTGTTATCTTCATGACACAAGTGAGTATGTATTCCATCAATGCAAGAAGCTTCTTATCCAAGACTAAGATGAAGCAATCCAGGGACAGGTAAAGCTCCTCCTTCCCAGGTTAATATGTACCTTGACATATGGACAGAATTCACCATAGGGAAAAAAATCTAGCTGTGTTTAAATTTAGTTTTCTATTTTCTTGACATGAGATTCCACACAAATATTGAGGCCATCTAAATTGAAAAATCTGTACCTAGAAGATGAAACTGTAGTTAACAGATGCAACACACAAACACACACACACACACACACACACACACACACACACACACACACACACAGTCAATTAAAAAGAGAGAGAATCCATATTGAATTCTGTGAATTCAAAGCCTATGAATATTCTCTTGCCATCTACAATGAGAGGTGCATGCTAACAGCAGTTGATCTTTGTGGATGTGGCTGCAGGCCGCCAAAGCTTTCTATTACAAGCCTGTTTGTATGTTATGATTGGATCTTAGAATGTATTTATTCTTAGGAGAAACAGGAATTATAGGATTTCCATAAATCACATAAATCGTGACTATGTTAAGTCAGAGGTCCTGGTTATGATTACAATAAATTTGGTGTTTCAATCTTTCATATATCTATAAAAAAATGCCATGGTTTGTGATAATATTAAAATCAGTGCTGTATCTTCCAAAGTAAGTCTTGTTAGACATAGAAATATTAGGAGTAGATACAGGCAACATCTACATTCTGACTCATGCTGAGCATTTAAACATTTTTTTTTTTAGACAGGGTTTCTCTGTGTAGCCCTGGCTGTCCTGTAGCTCACTCTGTAGACCAGGCTGGCCTCAAACTCAGAGATCTGCCTGCCTCTGCCTCCTGAGTGCTAGGATTAAAGGCGTGCACCACTACCTTCCTGCATTTAAACTTTTTAACCCTTAAAGCCTTTATAGACCTTTGTGACTTTTATAACAAATGAAATAAAATCAGTAACAAATGAAATAAAATCAGTAACTAGGGACTGACCTTTCTGGTTTAAAGTAAGTTCAATTACTTCAGTGATCATTTGAAAGGGGAGCAGCCAAGGTCACATATCTTCCAAAACAAAACATAATGGTTTCAAGAAAACTAATATCATTGAACTTGATATATTTGATCCTATCCAGTTTTATTTGTGCTTAGGTTTGTTTCAGTAAGTGTTGCCTCTTGAGTGTGTGTGTGTGTGTGTGTGTGTGTGTGTGTGTGTGTGTGTGTGTGTGCTAGAATATATGAATATGTGCTAGCTACCATGTGTCTTGTGGCTTGTATGCATATACTCTAAGAGCCTATGTCTGGAGCCCAAGGAAACCATTCTATACTCATCAAATAAATACAGATGTCATCTAAGTACTGCTTTTCCACACTCATAATGGTGCAGGTTTAATTTACATTGACCTGATCCACGTGTCCTTCCTGTACTTTCTTGTCTACCAAGGCCAATTCTTTCTCAGTCAGGTGATAATTCTCTTGGACTATTTAAGTCCTTGTCACCTTCTAAGGTTTTTTTTTTATTTTTTATTTTTTTTTTTATTTTGCAATACAATTCAGTTCTACATATCAGCCATGGATTCCAGTCCCCTCCTCCCAGGCCGAGCCAAGCGATCCTGCATAGGCCCCAGGTTTCAAACAGCCATCTCATGCAATGAGCACAGGACCCGGTCCCACTGCCTGGATGCCTCCCAAACAGATCAGGCCAATCAACTGTCTCACCCACTCAGAGGGCCTGATCCAGTTGGTGACCCCTCAGCCATTGGTTCATAGTTCATGTGTTTCCATTCATTTGGCTATTTGTCCCTGTGCTTTATCCAACCTTGGTCTCAACAATTCTTGCTCAGATAAACCCTCCTCATTCTCGATAATTGGACTCCCAGAGATCCACCCGGGGCCTACTCATGGATCTCTGCATCCAGATCCCTTAGTAGTTGGATGAGGTTTCTAGCATGACCATTAGGGTGTTTGGCCATCCCATCACCAGAATAGGTCAGTTTGGGCTGTCTCTCGACCATTGCCAGCAGTCTGTTGTGTGGGTATCTTTGTGGATTTCTGTGGGCCTCTCTAGCACTTTGCTTCTTCCTATTCTCATGTGGTCTTCATTTACCATGGTCTCCTATTCCTTGTTCTCCCTCTCTGTTGTTGATCCAGCTGGGATCTCCTGCTCCCCCAAGCTCTCTTTCCCTCGACCCTCACCCTTTACTACCCCCCACTCATGTCCAGGCTGTTCATGTAGATCTCATTCCATTTCTCTGTCATTGGGTGATCCCCGGAAAAGATCTTCACCAACCCCACATCTGACAGAGGACTGATATCCAGAATATATAAGGAACTCAAGAAATTAGACATCAAAATGCCCAACAGTCCAATTAAGAAATGGGCTATAGAACTAAACAGAGAATTCTCAACAGAGGAAATTCAAATGGCCAAAAGACATTTAAGGAATTGCTCAACATCCCTAATCATCAGGGAAATGCAAATCAAAACAACTCTGAGATACCACCTTACACTTGTCAGAGTGGCTAAGATCAAAAACACTGAAGACACCTTATGCTGGAGAGGATGTGGAGCTAGGGGAACTCTCCTCCACTGCTGGTGGAAATGCAAGCTTGTACAACCACTTTGGAAATCAATATGGTGCTTTCTTAGAAAATTGGGAATCCATCTCCCCCAAGATCCAGCTATACCACTCTTGGGCATATACCCAAGGAATGCTCAACCACACCATAAGAGCACTTGTTCAGCTATGTTCATATCAGCATTGTTTGTAATAGCCAGAACATGGAAACAACCTAGATGCCCTTCAACTGAAGAATGGATAAACAAAATGTGGTACATATACACAATGGAGTACTACTCAGCAGAGAAAAACAATGACATAATGAGGTTTGCAGACAAATGGATGGATCTAGAAAAAATCATCCTGAGTGAGGTAACCCAGACTCAGAAAGACAAACATGGTATGTACTCACTCATAGCAGGATACTAGATGTGGAACAAGGATGACTGGACTGCTACTCACATCACCAGGGAGGCTACCTGGAAAACAGGACCCCAAGAAAGACATGGGGCTTCTAAGGAATTACTCAGTTTATAATTTTTTATCCCAACAATAGTACATAGATGAGAAATGTCTCCAAATATTCTTTGGAAGTCATTAAGAGTCTGTAATTGATCTCTCCTAATTTGTACCTTTTGGGGTCTAATTTTTTGTTGACCTATTTTATATCCTAAATAATTAATAGAATCTCCTCTTTGTATCTTTTCAGGAGCAGTTTGTAATCCCCAGCAAGGCAAAATTTTCTTTATTTCTTCAGACATTCTTTCTAAAGTATCTGCATTTGAATCAGCTTGTAAAAAAATATCATCCATATAATGATAAATTATAAATTTAGGAAATTTTTTATGTATCACTTCCAATGGCTGTTGCACAAAATATTGGCACAGGGTTGGGCTATTCAGCATTCCCTGTGGGAGGACCCTCCATTGATATCTCTTAACTGGTTGAGAATTATTGTAAGTAGGCACTATGAAGGTAAATCTTTCTCTGTTTTTTTCTTGTAAGGGTTTTGAAAAGAAACAGTCTTTTAAATCAATAACTAGCTGGATGGTGGTGGTGCACACCTTTAATCCCAGCACTTGGGAGGTAGAGTCAAGTGGATCTTTTTGAGTTCAAGGCCAGCCTGGTCTACAGAGTGAGATCCAGGAAAGGTGCAAAACTTCACAGAGAAACCCTATCTTGAAAAACCAAAAAAAAAAAAAAATCAATAACTATAAGAGGCCATCCTTTAGGTAATAAAGTAGGCAGAGGAATTCCAGATTGTAGGGAGCCCATTGGCTGAATTACTTTGTTAATTGCTCTAAGGTTTGTTACCATTCTCCATTTACCAGATTTCTTTTTAATAACAAATACAGGAGAATTCCAAGGGCTGGTTGATTCTTCAATATGCTGAGTATTTAACTGCTCTTCTACCAGCTCTTCTAAAGTCTGGAGTTTCTCTGTTGTTAAAGGCCATTACTGAACCCATACCCATTTTATAGGTAGAGCTATTGGTGTCTTTGAAAGATCATTAGTTGTTGTGCCCTGTTCTTGTACAATCTGGATGGCTGGTGACTACTCATTAGAATAATACCTTCTAATATTTCTTTCAGAAACATGTGCTAGTTTATGATTTGTTTCTCAGTTTGGAGGGATGTTAATCTGAGTATTCCATTATTGTAACAGATCTCGACACCATAAGTTCATAGCTATGTTAGCCGCATATGGTCTTAATTTTCCTCTCTGTCCTTCTGGACCTATACATTCAAGCCATCTTGCACTCTGTTTCACTTGAGATGATGTTCCAATCCTGAACAGCTGAACATTTACCTCCTGAAGAGCCCAAGTTGGATGCCAAAATTCTGGTGCAAGGATGGTCACATCAGCACCTGTGTCTACTAGACCAGATAACAAAACATCATTTATCCTTATTGTTAATTTTGGTCTTTGTTCATTTATTGATATTTGTCAAAATTTTTTCTTTATGGTTTCTCCTGAATTTTCTGTTCTCTCTGTCTCAGCTGTTCTATCACCCTGAGCAGCCCAGTCTATTCCGATAGGCATTTGGTTAATTAATTGCTCTGAGTAGGGGTTTCTTCTATGATGGCAGGAAAGGTCTGAACTGGATTTGCTGTGGGAACTTGCCTGAGGCCCAAAGACTGAGGCAAAGGATTACCTTTTCTGTCCCTTGTTTATCTACATTCGTTGGTCCAATGTTTACCCTTAGCACACCTTCTGTATACTCCAGAAGGAAGGGACATTGTGTTGCCTTTGCTTCTTGAAGAAACATTGTTTCTAGGAATGCCCTGTTTACAGTCCCTTTTCAAATGACCTTGCTTTCCACATCCAAAATATCTGACATTCCTCAAACCTCTTGAAATTGCTTCTCCTATCTACATATCATCATGGCCGTGAGACTCAACATTAATCATATCTCTAATCCAATCCTCCAAGGGTGCAGATCTTGCCTTTAATGGCCTGATTATTCTTTTTCATGCTGTATTTGCATTCTCAAACACCAAAGATTCAATTATTATCTGGCTAGCTTCTAAATTCAGGACCATTCTATTTACTGCTGAAGACAGTCTTTGTAAGAAATTAGTGAAGGATTCTTTAGGGCCTTGTATAACTTTTGTGAATGACTCAATTTTCTTTCCTGCTACCTCAATTCTGTCCCATGCCTTCATGGCCAACATGCTGTACAGAATTAGGGTTTGGTTATCATATAAACATTGTCTTTGTATTTCAGCATATTGGCCTTCTCCAAGAAGCTGATTCTGGGAGATTTCCACACCTCTAGCCCTCCATTGACTTTCTATGGTTTAAGCCTCATCACGGTAATACATGCACCACTACAGCTATGCTCCGGGCTCCAGGACAGCATTTACCAGCTCTTTCCTGCCTTGGGGGATAATCCTATTACAAGTTGACCAGGAGTTTAACATTTGCTTTACAAATGAATGCATGCCATAAGAGACTATTGCCTCCTTAAACCTTCTTAAATCTAACATTTCAATTGGAATCCAATTAGTTTGTACATGCACTTGAGCAGGTACCTGCTGTACGGTTACCAGATAAATTAAGTTTGCTTGTTTGAAAACAGGCTTTCTTTCTGTAACCTTATAATCCAATCCTGAAATAATTTCACCCTTAAATTCTTCTGTCTGAATCTAAATTTCTCTATAATTCATTTTAACAAGTTTTTCTAAAGCTTTTATCCTGGCACTTAAATTGACTATCTTTTTAAATTGTAAATAAGGATAAGTAAACTAATAAGATGCATAATTGGTGTAATGTACATCCCATCAACATTAATGTTCTCATATAATTGTTCCATTTTCAGACTGCCTAAAGTTTTATCAAACAAAGACCAATATCCTTCTATTGTACAGATAATACCCATTTCTTTAATATGGGAAAAATTTTCTCTTTTAAGTAGTTTTTCCCTTTAAAATATCTGATATCTTAATTGACTTACCAAGTCTGTATAGAACAGTAGAAATCTGAGGGAATTTCAAAACTGCTACCTAGTGTGGTTAGAGAGAGAGAGAGAGAGAGAGAGAGAGAGAGAGAGAGAGAGTGAGAGGAGAGAGAGAGAATCTACTATCTACCAGGAGAAGAGAAAAAAGCTACATACCATGTATTCCCGCTTGAGCCGATTTGGGTTTGAACTCCAGCTTCCAACCACTGAGTTGATGATCTGGCTGCAAGCAGCTCCAGCTGTGGGTAACCGCTTGTAGCTACAGTTGAGTGCAGCTTTGACCATGTGCAGCTGGACCAGTAGCTCCAGCCGGGCCTGGGGCCTGTAAACTCTGGCCAAGCCAGGGCCAAGCCAGGGCCAAGCCAGGGCCAAGCCAGGGCCATAACTACCAATGGTTTTTAATGAATTCTTGCCACTTTGGGTGCCAAATGTAGGTGTAATTCTAAATGGTCTCATTAAATAAGAACACAGAGCCAAATAAGGAGTTAAAAGCCCAGAGATAAGAGCAATAGCCAAGAACTAAGACCACCTTATCTTACCACTCACTGCCATCCTTCCCCTGAGAGAGAGACCTTCTTCCTTTGTTCTGCCTTTCTGTTCTGCCTTCTCATTGGCTCTAAACCTAACCACATGATTTCTTTGTCACTGCCTATCTATACAGACCTCCAGGTCTCTATGGTTGGTACTGGGATTAAATGTTCAGGTCACCTTGCTTTGGATGTGTCCTTTACCACTGAGACTCTGCCTGCCATGTGATCAGATTAAGGGCATGTGCTACCACCACCTGACTCCCGATTATGGCTCCTGTGACTTCTGATCTCCAGGCAACTTTATTAACATAAGAATAAAATCACTTTTCAGCACAAATAAAATATCATCATAATTGTAAAGATTACAGTAATCTCAAACCAGGTAGTGGTGGTATATGCCTTTAATCCCAGCACTCGGGAGGCAGAGGTAGGCAGATCTCTGAGTTTGAGACCAGCCTGATCTATAGAGTGAGTTCCAGGACAGCTGGGGCTACATAGTGAGACCCTGTCTAGAAAAACAAAACAAAAAACAAAAAAGATTACAGTAATCTCACATGAAGAGACATTCCACCAAGTGCAGAACAGTGGACAAGAAATGCTTCAGACTTCCCCTGGAGAATCCTCTTGTGAGGGTGCTTCATGAGCTCGACCAATGTCCCTCTGGAAGTCCCTCAGCTATAATAGGCCAGGAGGATGGCAGGGAGGATACCACTGTTGGAAGTTCCAGAAGGTCCTTGAGAGCTTTGGACAGCTTGTAGCACTGACAGGCAGGCATTTGTGAACTCAGCAACGGTGCTAGAAACTCAATGATCACCAGAGCCAGAACACACACAGTGGGCAGTCTCAAAGTCCCTTTGATGATGGGGATCAGGGCAGAGGCTCGAGGCGCCTGTGTCTCAGCTCGAGGTGCCTGTGTCTCGGGAGCATGCCTGTACAATCCTAGCATCACTTCCAAGTTCCAGTTGTTTGTTTTTTTGCTTTGTTTTGCTTTGTTTTGTTTTGTTTTGTTTTGTTTTATTGTTCCAAAGAATATCAGCTTTGCACAATCTGGGTTCAGTAACATCTCAGAGCCACCTTGGAGCTGGTTTATCAGAGCCTGCCTTAGGCTTGGTTCATATTGGAGCTGCTTTGTGGCTGGCTCCTTATCTTGCAAACATTACATTATCCAAGTCACACAAATGGTTTCTTATGTTCCTACCAATAACTACTAAGCGCCTCCACAGTACTGTACAACTTCCACCACTATCCATCTCTAGATCCCCACTCCTCCAGAATGTTTTTTTAAAAAATTCTTAAACTCTGAAATAAAATAAGTTTAAAATCAAGAGGCAGAAAAAACATTATAAAAATAATCTTATATTTAATGAAAATATAGCTTTTAATTCCTGTTTCTAAAGCTCTATAAGACTAATGTATAATGAAGGAGAGAAAGTTAGTATTTTCTTTACCCAGTACAAGGTTGATAGGCTGACATCACCACAGTATTGTAGAGATTAATAAGAGAAAAGCATGATACATCTACTTAATATAAATCTTGCATGACACAAGAGTCTTCAGAAATGAATACATGAGACTCAGGGAAAATTATGTATTTTTATAGATGATCATGAGGAAGTCAGATTGTAGGACAAAAGGGTGTTATCTGATGGCAGCAGACCTCACAGAACCTAGGTTCAGATTCTGAGTCTAAGCACAGAGCAGAATTTCTCTGCAGTGAAGGTCTTCAAACCTACTTTCTAGGTCAGAGCACTCTTGTATGTCTGATTTAGGGGAGAAAAGGTGAAGTTGGAAAACAGCTTTGCTGCGTCTGCAGCTGTTCCCATCTTTTCATCTTAAAATGCTGAGCAGGACCAGATAAGGTGTCACACGCTTTTAATTCCAGCACTCAGGAGCCAGGGGCAGGAGAATCTCTGTAAATTACAGACCAGCCTTGTGTACATAGTGAGTGTCATGGCCAGGCCAAGGAGGGCATCTTAGTCAGGGTTTCCATTGCTGTGACTAAACACCACAATCAAAGCAACTGGGAGGAAAGGCTTTATTTGCCTTACATGTCCACAATGTATTCATCACTCAAGGAAGTCAGGACAGGAACTCAAGCAGGGCTGGATCCTGGAGGCAGAATTTGAAGCAGAGGCCACGGAGGGGTGCTACTTACTGGCTTGTTCCCCATAGCTTGCTCAGCCTGCTTTCTTATAGAACCCATGACCACCAGTCCAGAGATGGCACCACCCACAATGGATTGGGCCCTCTCCCATCAATCAGTACTTAAGAAAATGCCCTACAGGCTTGCATACAGCCTAATCTTGTGGAGGCATTTTCTCAGTTGAATTCTCTATTCTCCAATGACTCTAGCTTTTGTCAAGTTGACATAAAACTATCCGGCACACAGAGCAGATATTAAGCAGTACTCCTTCATGGCCCCTGCTCAGTTTCTGCCTTTGCTGCCTTCAGTCAGTGATGAACTGTGATCAGGACATGTAAACCAAACAGAACTTTTCCTCTTCAAGTTGCTTTTGGTCAGTGTTTTATCATATCAAAAGAAATTAAACTAAGATCGTTTTGTTTTCTTGGGTTTTTAAAATTAATTTAAAAGTAAAATATTGTATGTGCATGCCTGGTGCCAGCAGAGGTCAGAAGAGGATGTTGGATTCCCTGGAACTGAAGTTATAGATGATTGTGTTTACCATGTGGTTGCTAGAAACCAAATCCAGGTCCTCTGCAAGAACAGCAAGAGCTCTTAACTGTTAAACCATCTCTCCAGTCCTGTGTTCCTGTTTTTTGAAACAAGGTCTCACTATATAACCTTGGCTGACCTAGAACTTACTCTGTAGACCAAGATGGCCTTGGATTTTGGGCAGTCCTCTTGTATCAGACTCTTAAGTGCCAACATTACATGTGTGTATCATCATGAACAGCTTTAAAACTTTGGTATGCTTTCCCAATATACACGAAAGTAGAATGAATATACATTGGGAATCTCTAATTGTCTATAATCAAGCTTTGATGACTCTCGGTGTGACCATGTAGACTTCTTTACCCAAAATGAAAGCTTTGTTTTCTCCCCTCATGTAACTTCTCTTTTGATCATATTTTTCCCAAGATATTTTGTACACAGATTCTGATATGCCTACTATTCTCAACATTTTTTATTTAAAATATGGCTGGACATGGTAATGCACAACCACTTGGGATCCTGAAGTAAGAGCATCATTTGAGCACAGAAGTTTGACTCATGCCTAGATAACATAACTTCATCTGGGTGCAGGGGATGGGGAGCTTTTTAATTATTTTAAGATTCTATCTGTCTCCATAACTCACAACTATAAAAGTTCCATGCAAGTGGTGCTGGAAATAGTGCTCAGTGGTCAAGATCAATTGTTGCTCTAGCAGTGAACACAGGTTTGATTCCCAGTAACCACATGGCAACTAACAACCATCTGTAACTCCAGTTATCCACACACCCACACACAGACACATATGCCTACACATAATTAAAATAATAATAATAAATTGCATCTTTAAGAAATTCTCTGCAAAGGCTAGAGATATGGTTCAGTAGTTAAGATCACTGGCTCCTCTGGCAGAGGACCTGGGCTTAGCTTCTGGCACCTACATGGTGGCTAATGTTTGTCTGCAACTCCAGTTCCAGAGGACTGGACAGTCTGTTCGGGCCTATGCAGGAGTTTTCAGTGTGTAGAGTTCAGTAACCCAGGGCTAGAGAGATGGCATAGTGGTCAAGAGCACTGGCTGTTATTGTAGAGGACCCAGGTTCAGTTCCCAGCACCCACATGGAACATCACATCTGTCTCTAACTCCAGTTCCAGAAGATCTGATGCTTTGTTCTGGCTTCTGCAGGCACCAGACATACATGTGATGCATAGACGTGCATGCAGGCAAACCATCCATGTATTAAAAATAAAAATAAATAATAATAAATAAAGAGGACTACAAAAGAAAACTTTGAAGAAAATAACCTCAAAGTTATATCTGCATTCAATATTTTCTTTCAAGATTTTGTTAAATTCAGGAGACAGCAGCAGGCTGAGTTTACTATCTCAATGTCCCCTCATAGCATCCTTCTAGACGTATTCTAGATTTAAAATGGTGTTTATGTCCCATGTGTGGCCTTGACCATGAACTGGACTGGAAACAAGATGAAAAGAATGCAAACAATTCAAAGAAAAAGCAGCCAACTAGCCAACCAAACCCATGATGGGGTAGTGGTGGTTCAGAACCATGGACAGAGACATATGCAGGCACACACCTCTGAACCACCCTCACTATGTCTAGCAGCCCAATAGGGAAGGCATCTGTTACCATGTGTGGCGGTGACTGGAGCCAAAGCATTGGCCCATTTAGAAAGTCAACTGTGGAGACCAATATGGCACCTACAGAACTCAGGTAGAAGAAGGATAAAAGCTGTAAGAGAGAGGACAAGTTAAACGTGAGGACAAAACAAATAATGAGCATGACATCAGCCAATTCTGGATAAAGCAGAAGAGGGAAGGCAATTCAGAGCTGAGAATGAGAAGCAGCACTTTCAGGCAGAGCAGCAAGCAAGCAGGTCCTCACACAGTGCGTAGGTAGGAAAGTCTTCCTTCTTTATGGCTGAATTCAACTCACATTGGTTTAAATCCCCAAGCACACAATGCATGCCATGACAAGGAGAGTGAGGTTTAAGACCATGAACCTGTGTGGACAGATTTTCAGGGTTCCCATGTGTGAACAGGACTGGACAGATGCTAGTGACTACAGATCCCTGTGGCCTCAGCCCTCGGGATCTCTTGACATATGGATCTTGACATATGGAAGCAGGTATCTTAATCACTATCAATTCTTTTGCACTATTTCAGAGGAGATAAAGAAAAAATAATGAAGCCAAGTGTGGAGGCACAAGCCTACAAATCCAACACTTGGGAAGCCAAGCCAGGAGGCTCACAAGTTTAAGACCAGCCTGGGCTGTGGGTTATATAATAGGATCCCATATTAAAATTCAATTTTTTAAATAGTAGAGGGCAGGAAATAAATAGATGGCTCAGTGGTTGAGACTCGTTGTTTTTCTAGAGGGCTTGAATTCAGTGTCCAGCACTCATGTCTGTTGGAGCCTCCTGACAGTCAGCTGGGTAGCTGGGTAGAGGGGTGCGGATTGTAGAGACAATGCAGAAGACAGAAGAGAGTCGAGAGGTCTGCCAGTCAATGCCAGACAGCCCTGAGTTTATTTCACAGCCAGCTTATTTACAGTTTTGAAGGACAGAGGTAGAACAATACACAGTGCGGGCATTTAACCACTAGTTATCCTGCCTTGTGTCAAGAAGCAGGCAGTTTCATTTTCTGTCTCAATGTGCCTCCAGCTGACATCAGTAGCCTGTGTCTAGCTGGATAGTGTGTTCCTTCCTATGGGCTAATCAAGACTTTCTCACAGCCCTGGAACAAGCAAGCCTGAACTCTATTGACTCAGAATAGACTGCAGATTTAAACTGGGAAACTGAGTCAGTTGTGGGCTCCCACAATTTCTTTTTTTATTTATTTTAAGACGCCACTGAGTCTCTCAGATGACTGTGTCTGTCTTAGGTGTTTCCTTACCACACTCCAATCTTACCCATCATGGGAGCATGAATTCCATCATTCACATCCTGTCTTAGGTTGAAAGGAGGCAAAAAAAGAAAAAAAAAAACCTTTCCCGTCTTTGGCTACCAACCTCTGGTGGGTGTCAAGTCAGAGGAACGTGCGGAGTTTTACTCAGTGGAGTTCTGAGCCCAATCTCCACAGGAGTTTAAAATCAGCTGGAAAATCATAGTCAAACAGATTATGCCTACTAAGACACATGCTCCAATAACTACAAAACTAAAGAGTGAAGTAAATGATGATCATGATGGAATAGCCCTTTTGAATTATTCAACTGTTTTGAATTTTTCAATATCTTCAACTGTTTTAACTGCATCAAACTCCAATTTAGCCTTTTTCATGTCTATAATCTCTTGATATAATTTAGCCAAATCTAAGGATTCATTCGAATCATGCCAAATTCCTTTAAGAAGTGCCTTAACTCTTTCCCATCCAATACCACTTTCATTGTACACAGAAGATGTAACACAAATCTATTCATAATTAGCATGGCATTTCAAATGTACTCTAGTTTTCAGTCTTTGGAGCTCATTTCCCAGAAATTGTACCACATCATGCAAAGCATTCAATTTATGTCCCATTTTTACATCTATGTCTTCTTGAGTCATTAATGTCATAGAAACATTCATAGACAATTGATTAACAAACCCTACTGTCTGAATAGATTGAGACAATGCCACTGAAGCAACAGTAGTCATAGCAAGCATAGTAACAAGAGCTACAATTCCTTCTAACTAATCCAGCAACATGCTTCTGTCTGCTTAAAGCTTTCTTGATTTTTTCAATCATTTATAACCCTTTATCATGAAACCATGGATCACTCATATATATTGACAATATTACCAAGGAAGGTTGTTTTAACACTGTTACATGAGTATGATTATCCATTTGAGGAATACAGTTGGTCAAAATGCAATTAAGACATGATACATTAAACATAGAACTATTCATAGAAATATTTGCTTCACCAACTAAAAGAACATAGGGCAATTTTAACACAAGCTAAAACAGTTCCTTTGAAAGGACAAATGGGTTTCTAGCAACTGGAATGTCCTGCCACTGTTCCCATGGGAGCAGCAAGTTTCCAAACATAAGTTTGTGGAGATCCAGTACTGGAATACCAAATTCCAGCTGACAGTCCTTGGTCCCAAGATTCTGCTGTAGACACAGAATAAGAGTCATTATAACTGTCCTGATTTCCAGACCAATCAAGAATATACTGCTGTGTCCCTGTGATGTTATGATTTAAAGGAACAATGCCAGTACATTATCTCCAAAACAAAGTTTTGTTAGACTCTCAAATTTCTTCTGTGCATGGAGGAAATCGGTGAGGGGGTGAAATATTATTTATCCAATTACCTTTGGGGAAGCAATCCAAGACATCCTTCAAAGAAATACTTTTGCAAAACATACAGGAATCCCTTTATCATATCCAACATAAGAAAAATTGTGAGCAATCTGGAACTCTCGGGTGGCAGATCGATCTCAAAGCCTGATGTCATTAACTGTGACCACAATTTCTTTTCCTTCCCAAGTTACAGGATGTAAAATTGATATATCAGGAACATAGACCCAATAGGTTTCACTCTGGCATCTCTGGATGGTCATCAGCAACATCAGGATCAGCATCTCTCTGCTTAATACACTGCACCAATCCTTCAGGCAACCAACAAGATTCATTTTTATCCTGTGAGAAAACACAAACATGCCCTCATCCCCATATTAAACAAGGTTGGGGTCCTTCCATAAACCAGTACAAGGATTTTTCCATTTAACTTCAGCAAATTTTGTGGTGGTGCCTTCATTCCAAAATCAATCAGCTGCAGATTTTCCAGCAGCATTCACAATTAAAAATTTTAAAAGAAATAAGGCATGATTCAAAGCATTATGTGGCAACTTCTTTTTCATTTTTTGAAGTTGCATTTTGAGACTGCCAGAGGTTCACTCAAAAATGCTTGTCCTTGAGGATTATAAGGAATACATGTTTCATATTCAATTTGCCACTGACAACAAAATTGGTAAAAAAGCTTTATTAATATATCCAGATCCATTATCACTTCTAATAACTTTTGGTATCCCAATATTGGAGAAACATTTCAGGCAATGAGCTATTACATGCTTAGTAGCTTCACCAGTTTGAGCAGTAGCCATTAAAAATCCTGAATATATATCAATTTTCGTATGCATATATTTCAATTTTCCAAATTCTGCAATATGAGTAACATCTATTTACCATAAATGATAAGGAAGAAGACCTTGAGGATTTACTCCAAAGTGAGGTACATTCAAATATTATGGACTCATAGCACATTTTTTAACTATTTGATGAGCAGTTTCTCTTGTTATACCAAATTGTTTTCTTAAGCTTTTACTATTTTGCATCATATTTTCTATGATGCAAAGCCTGTGATCACTGAGCAAGCTCAACTTGAGATAAAGTGATCAATTGAGTAAATTTATCAACTAAAACATTACCTTCAGCCTACGGACCAGGGAGATTTGATTGTGCTCTAGTATGTCCCACAAAATATGTCAATTTTTTTAAATGAATGGCATCCTGAATTTGTTGAAATAACATTCTTATTTGCTCATTAATAGTTTTAATATAAGAAACAGTTTCTATAACTTGAAGAACTCTATAAATATATTCATTATCTGTGTATAAATTAAATGAATTATCTTTCTGAACTTGAAAGATCAACAGCTCAACTCAACAACTTGAGCTGAATCAGGAGTAGTCTGAACTCCATATCTTGTACCATATTCACATAAGCTGCTTTCCCAATAAGATGAACCATCAGTAAAAACCAAAGCAGCATCTTTCACTGGAGTTTGCATTACTACTTTAGAAAAAAAAAAAGAATGCATCTGAGCAAACTGTAATAATTGATCAGCAGGATAATGATTATCAATTTGACCCAAAGACTGAGCAAAAGCAATTGCCCAAGAATCTTTTTTTTGGGGGGGAGGAGGTTTCAAGACAGGGTTTCTCTGTGTAGCTTTGCTACATCCACCTGCTTCTGCCTCCTGAGTGCTGGGATTAAAGGTATGTGCCACCAGAGCCCGGTGGAATCATTTTTGAAAATAGCCAATCAATCTGTTGTTTAGTAAATGGAACATTTATTACATTTGGTTCCTTTCCAAAATACCTTCTATAATCAACCTATGCCATTTTCCTGTGGTTTGTGCTTATCATTGCCATCACTTGGCAAAACTGTTAAGATCCATAACCCTCAGCTGTTTCCCATGATCCCTTCATGTTTTTAAGACTTTTATCATCTGGAAGACTCTTATATTGCGAAGTGTACCTCGCAGAGCAAGGTGCATTCTTGTGTATAAAAGCATTGAGGTGCAGCTTTAATATTTTATTAAATAAATATTGTTTTAAATCCTATCTTATATAAACCTTATTTTTATAACATGAATTATCATATGGAAATCTATCTCAATCAAAAATATTTGAGACTTGTTGTTTCCTCAACTTCACTGTATCTAAAAGGAGATACAGTGAACAGGGAGCTCATTATGGCTAAGGGAGATATTCTTTAACCTTATTAAAAGATTGGTACCAGCCACATGGCTGCCCACTTCATGATGAGGTCACCAGCCAAGATAGAGGAAGGCCATGTCGTTGCTGTTTAAAATTAAACAATAGTTACAAGCACACATACACACAGTTGGATCCAACTTTCATTCGTTCCCATATGGAGTTAAAGAGTTAAATTTACATCACTTGAGTGTTCACATATATAAACATGTATATATTTCCATTTTTAACAAAAATTTTGCAATAAAGAATCATCAGCTGTTTTTTAGAAATGAAGAAAACTGGAATTAACACAATATGGTTAAATTCCAAATACATCTTACAGTTTTTCTTCCCACTCAGCATAGTTCACATCCCCTCTGACCCTCTACAACTTACCACTTACCTTCAGGTCGGCCTTTCACTGTGTTTTCTCTTCTGGTTAGACAAATTCCCTTTTTTTTTTTCCTTTCATTATTCCAGTCTTTTGCCTCCTCTTGCTTTTCAGACATCATGCAAATTTCCTTCAAAGTCCTTTTTCTTGTGGTTTCTTCCCAGCAGTTTAAAACATTGCATAGGTATAACATTTTAAATGAGAATAGAAACATATAGATATAAGCATATATCATAACAAAAAACTTATTTTTGCATATATATAAACCTGTATCAAGGTGAAACATTTCAGATTAGCAATAGTTTTTTTATCTTGATCAATAATAATTTGTAATCAATTCTCTTAATGATGACAAGTATTTGTAACCCATTGAACTCAAATGACTAAAATCCATGTATTTTTTTCTTTTCCTGTGGAGGCAAAAGCATAATTTTTTTTCAAAACATAATATATTTTTTACTTTTATCCTAAGTAAAAGCTTTTCAGAGTATGCAGGCTGGTAATTCAACATTTTTTTTTCTCAAGCAGTATCAGGACACAGAAGGGTTAAAGAAGGATACTGTTGGCCAGCAGGAAAGACCTTGAAGTTATCACAGTGAAGAATTTGGCTTAGGAAGGAAGAGAGGAGGACAGTGGCCACAGAGTGCGTCCTTGGCTGCCAGCGTTCCTGAAAAAATATTTTGTTAAATCCTCTGACTAAAATTAACAATTAACCCCAGGTTCTTTTTCAGCATTTATTCAGCTTGACAATTGTAGGTATAAACTCCGTGATGCTTCGTCTGCAACTTCCATCTCTGCCCTTCCTGCTCTGAGAGGGCATACCCTCACCCTTTGATAACTGCTGGCTGGCTGCAGGCTTCTCCTGCTGGCCAAGACTAGATCCACCCGTGCTGTGGGCCTGATAGCAAGAGAGCTATGGAGGGGGGTGGCCCTTGCCATGCCTCTCTCTCCTTCTCTTCCAGGAAAATAAGGGAGATTAGTAGAAAGAAACAAGTAATACTTGCATAGACATAAGCACTGGTACTTCAACACTGAGATGATGTCCTCACTTGTGGTTAGCAAGTCCCATTTAATAGATGGCTTCTCTTGCAATATGCAAGCCACACCTGGCAGGAGCTACCTGCTTATCTCAGTTCAGTCAGGGGGACCCAGTCCCCTTAAACACATGGAACAGAACAGTAACATGGTAACATTCAGAACACAGACCAAGACAAAGAGCGCTCACATTTACATTTACCAGCCATGGTGAACAGATCTGAAAGTGAGACATTGGGATAATGGTTTGCAGTCATGACCTGCTTAATCTCTCCAGTGGAACCATTCATAGTCAGAAATGGAAGTGGGGGAGAATCTTGAGTCAGAGGAGAATCTTCATTATAATACTTAGCAACTTCTTCCTCTAATTCTGCCTTGTTGCCAAAATCTAACTGGTCATTATCATCAAATATCTTTGTAAAAGCATTCACATGAAGCGGTCCCTCTGGCAGAGCAGAATGTTTAGTTTCAGTTTTACTTGGTTCAGGAAACACTTGATACCTTTCAGGACAAAGGTCTAAGCTGTCCTGAATGAGTGTCCAGAGACTGAAAATATCTGTTGGAAGTTTTCTGGACCATGCTTATCATAATACTGCTGTATCTTAACTCCAATAGGTTCTACAAATTCTAAAAAATTTACACAGTTGGTTAATACTACTTAGTACCTCTAGCCTTTAAGACATCTTTAAGTAAATGTATAAACAGCTGCTTTCTATTTCCTTGGCCGCATCTGCTTTTTTATTTGCACTTATCACTTTTACTCTCAAGTTGCACTCACCACAGCTTCCACTTTTTTGGAGTGCACTCCTTTTTCTTCTGTGGTGTCTGTCACAGGCTCCTCCATGCCCCGCCCCCTCACTGGGCACCACTTGTCAGAGCCTGCCGATAGTCAGCTGGGTAGCTGGGTAGAGGTGTGAGGATTGTAGAGACAATGAAGAAAACAGAAAAGAGTTGAGAAGTCTGCTGGTCAATGCCAGACAGCCCCGAGTTTATTTCACAGCCAGCTTATATACAGTTTTGAAGGACAGAGGTAGAACAATGCACAGCACAGGCATTCAGCCACTATCTATCCTGCCTTGTGTCAAGGAGTAGGCAGTTTCATTTTCTATCTCGATGTACCTCTGGCTAGTGTTAGCAGCCTGCATCTAGCTAGATAATGTGTTCCTTCCTTTCTCACAGTCCTGGAGCAAGCAAGCTTGAACTCTATTGACTCAGAATAGACTTCAGATTCAAACTGGGAAACTGAGTCAGTTGTGGGCTCCCACATATGTCTGGTGGCTCATAACCACTTGTAACTCTAGCCTTTTCTGGCCTCTACCTGCACACATGTGGCATACACTCACGCATACAGAATAAGTAGACATGAATCAAGAAAATAGGAATTTAAAGTGTGGAAAGACCAAGGAAAGATCGAGGGTGTGAACACTGGTGAGTGAAGGCAAGGCTGATTCTCTACTCTCTTCTCAGCTGTTTCACTTCATTTTTTTTTTAACCTCTCAAGAGTCATATGAGGAGAATTCTAAGTGCTCGTGAGAACACTCCAAGAAAGTAAGACAAGAGTCTTGTGACCTGTTTCTTCAAAACATGGAATTGCTCTTGTAATGTGTTTGTGTGCTCCCCCCAGACATAGCAGATAGGAGTGAGTTTACTGCCAATTGCTCATCATTGCTTGCTATTGTTATTCATTTAAATGTTCGAATTATCCTTTTTGCCCTTGTTAAAATACATGTTTTTACCAAGTACAGCTTGTCCTTGTGATTGTATACAACTTGAACTCATAAGAACTTTACTCATGTGACCTTTCTTAACCCTAAGCGTATAAATTGTCTGAGGCTCTGAATAAAGTTGGCTGTTGCATGAGACTTTAGCCTACCTCATTTCCTGGCTCCATCCTCCCAGGTCCCATGGCCTTTAGACTGGTGACAGACAATACCATCTCTTATCCAGGACAAGAAGGTAATCTACACAATCTCATAAATGTGCATGAAATAAACATTTTTAGAAGAAACAATGCAAGAGCACAGTGTGTGCATGGTCCTTAACACCAGTCAGGTGTGGTGGTGCACTTCCTTAACCTCAGCACTTGGGAGGTAAAACAGAGGCAAAAATGGTCTATGTAAGGAGTTCCAGGCCAGCCAAAGCTATGCAGTGAGACCCTGTCTCAAAAAAAAAAAAAAAAAAAAAAAAGTCAGCAGCCTCTTTTTCAGAGATCGAGAATTAGAAAACTATAAAGTCAGGGTTCATCAAATTAGCAAAGACATGTTACATGAGACCACATGCCAGCTTCGTTTCTCAGCATTACTGACATGTCTCATAAATGCAAATGTTGTGGTACTACCATAAGACTCCATGGACCTCTGTGATGGATCTGCTATGGTGTAACTGGCCGAGCCATCTTGCCAACCCTTTCTTGTTTTTGTTACTGTTTCATGGTGCTGGAATTGAATCCAAGGCTTCTCACATGTCAGACAAACAAACACTCTTAAGATAAAACCTTCAGTTCTGTTGTTGCTTTTTTTAACAGTAATTTAAAAGTATAAACCTAATCCTTAGTGTATAATTTCTTTGAAAATAGGCATTAGCTAAATTTAGCCCATAAGACCTAGTTTGCCAACTCCTGCAAGAAAAATATTTAGATGAAAATTAGAATTATTTGGCCCAAAGAAGTGTTAGGTTGAGAGCCTATCACTAGAACCAGGGCTACAACAGGCTTCCTAAAGGCACAGCACACCTTTCTCTTGAAGATACTGTGTGGTCTTACCACCTGTATTTGGACTGACAAGCAGAGTTCTTTTCTTGTTTATTCTGAGTGTAGTACGCACAGGAGCACACAGAAAACTCAAAGCGGAACTTTCACCACTCTATTGACCTCTGACCTGTCAGAGCAAGTTAAGCAGCAATCCAAGAAACTAAATCTTTCCTTCTATACTATGTGGGAGAAATATGTATGTGCATAGGCACATATGTATAAGAAATAGACTTTCATATATAATGATGATTATGTAAGATATATATCAAATACATTAATATATATATATATATATATATATATATATGTTCACATAGTTCCTTTGTCCACCAGTCCTACTTCTGCAATTTATTTATTTATTTTATGCAAATGAGTATTTTGCCTGCATGTATGTATGGACACCATGTGTGTGCAGTCCTTGAGGCAGTCAGAAGAGGCTATCAGATCCCATGGAACTGGAGTTATGTATGGAGCTATATATACACCATGTGGGTAGTGAGAATGAAACCCAGGCCCTCTGAAAGAGCAGCAAGTGCTCTTAACTATTGAGCCATCTCTCCAGCTTAAGGTTCTACTTTTGTGAAGCAAAATATTCACATATTAGAAAAAACCTGGAAGGGCCCTGCTGTGTGAAAGTCATGGTAACAACAGAAAACAAAAAACAAAAACAAAAAACCCTATTATGCACAAGGTCAAATCAAAACTCTGTGAAACTCTGAATTCTGGGGGAGACAGTCAGCATCTACCTTATAATCAGGAGACCTGCACCAGGTGTCACCTATACATGATAGAGGGGCCTAACCTTGGGGATACCAATGAGCCATGTGGAATTTGAAATGGCACTCACTTCACTCAAACAGCTGAAGGGTCCTGTAAGTGAAAAGAGGAAATCGCTGACATACAGTTTCTACATAGCAAGCTTTCTTGGTAGACTATCTTTGTGTCAGCAGCCCCCAAATATCAACAAAAACTTATTATTATTAATTATGAAAGCTTGGCCATTAGTTTAGGCTTGACCCACTAGCTCTTATAATTTAAATTAACCTGTCTCTATTAATCTACATTCTGCCATGTGGCTTGATTACCTCTGCCCTGTACCACATGCCCAACTTCTTCAGAGTCTCTTTGTATCTCTCTGGCATAATCTGTGCACCTAGATTCCTCCTCCTCTTCCTCTCTCTCCCCAGAAATCCTGCCTATCTCTCTTGCCTAACTGTTGGCCATTTAGCTCTTTATTAAACCAATCAGAAGACACTTTAGGCAGAGGCATATCATTACAGTGTAAACAACTATTCCACAATACTTCTATAAACAGACTACCCAGGGTGACTACAACATCCCTGTCCCTCTAGCCACGGATATGGGAACCAATGCCAAGTGAGAGGCATGAAATGTGAATAAAGGATGCTAAAGATGGATGTGATGAGAATCTATGTTGCCAATATGGAAGATTTAAAGAAAACTGAGGCTGGATAAAGACTCTTTGGCAAAAAGAAGGAAGAAGCAGGTCTCCATTGGTGGGGAATGGGCTTCTGAAGAGAGACTGGTGGTTGAACAAACATTGAAAAGGAAGAAAGGGAAGCTGGAGTGTCAGTAAGTCACTGGAACTGAGAAAGAAAGAGAAGGTTTGATATAGTCTAGTGGAGCAGGCGTGGTCACTCCTGGCACTGGGCTACGCCTCCACATGGTACTGAGGATACTAAGTCATATAGTCAGGGGTCTCACTGGTGCTTTATAGAGCAGTGTTCCTGTCACCAGGATACACAGAACGCATTCACATTTGATCCATCAGTCAGTCATCTCAGAGAGAGTTCTTCATAAATACATACATTTAGGCTAATTAATCATTTTGTCAAGTAGGTAGCACTGCCAGCTACAAGTGGATTCCAGGGGTGCCAGTCATCTTACAGAACACAGAAGCTACAAAGAGATTATGGTAATGACTTGGAGGGATGAAAAAACAGGTCAGCTAGAGCTGAGTGGACTGATTTGTCTAATATTGGAACTGAGCCCTATTTAAAAACAAAAAAACAGAAACACCTGCCTGGACTAAATAATTCAATTCTTCCTGAAGCTTTCAAGAATTTCAAGTATGTTTAAAACCTTTGGAGTTCTAAATCTTTTCATGTATTTGTCAGTCTTCTGCCTCTGGAGAATTACAAGAGATATGAAAACACACTCTCACAGAACTGCATTCCTAGAGGTTTATGGTTTCTCAGGAGATTACATACACTGTCCTGTAAGGTAAGATTTTCATGATACCCCAAAGAACTATTGTAGAAAGACTGTCAGCATGAAAATCTTCAGCAACTACATGGTCTATGTTTATGAAGAACAGCTGGAAACAACACACAATGCTTCTCCTCATGTCCATCAAAAGACTGAACTGTGTGATTTGAGGAGATAGCATGAGGATAACCTAAGCATCCAGGACAGAGGGCAGAGCAAAGACAACACTGGCCATTGTGGTGCAAGCCTGCAATCTTAGCATTCAGGAGATGAAGGCCAGTGGCTCATCCTTGGCTACATAGCAAGTTCAAGATCAGCCTGGGCTGCATGAGCCAGGGAGGCTTAGGGACCAAGTTTGTTCTTTTCGTAAGAACTCACTTTCTTAGCCAAGTGTGGTGGCACATGCCTACAGTCCTTGGTGTGGGAAGTTGGAGAAGAAGGATGAGGAATTCAAGGTAAGTCTGGCTACAGGAGATCCTGTCTCAAAAAAACTACTCTTAAGGGAACTAAGCTGGGAGCCACAGAACTGCATTAATCCCTCATAAAGGCAGTATCCCTAAGGATCTAATTACCTTGCATAATGTTCCAACTCTCTTTTGGTTTTTTTTTTTTTTTTTTTTTTTTTTGAGCATAGTATTTCTGGGTAGCTCTGGCTGTCCTGGAACTTGCTTTGTAGACCAGGATGGCCTCGAACTCACAGAGATCCACCTACCTCTGCCTCCAAAGTGCTAAGATTAAAGGCATGTGCCACCACTGCCCAGCTGTGTTCCAACTGTTAATGGTCCCTAGCACCTCCCAACACCACTACACCAGGAGCCAAGCTTCTCAGACCAAAGATGCCTCCTTTCTCTATTTTCCTGTTTAAAAGAATATGGTGGCATGGACAGCATCTTAGGATGGGTCTGAGGCTTCATCTTTGGTGAGACAGTCACCATTGGTAAATGGTCTAGAATGTAAAATTCATTCCAGGAGCAGGTCCCAGTGGTATTGTCCAAGAAAAAGAGGGTCCATCACTGTCATCACTGGATGGATGTCCATATTGGGTTATGGAATCACACAAGGATAAAGAGAACCCAGGGAACTAAAAGGAAATTATTGTATAATACCATTTTACGGTGTGTTACTTTTGTTTATATTGCATTTGTTTAACTCTGTGAAGCTGTGTTACTTTGTCTAAAACATGTGATGGTCTCATAAAGAGCTAAATGGCCAATAGCTAGGCAGGAGAAAGGATAGGTGGGGCTGGCAGACTGAGAGAATATATAGAAGGAGAAATCTGGGGGTGGGGAGAAAAGAAGTAGCCAGAGAAAGAGGAGGACTCCAGGGACCAGCCACCCAGCTACACAGCAAGCCACAGAGTAAGAGTAAGATTTACAGAAGTAAAAGAACAGGAAAAGCCCTGAGGCTAAAGATAGATGGGATAATTTAAGTTAAGAAAAGCTGGCTAGCAACAAGCCAAGCTAAGGCTAAACATTTATAATTAAGAATAGGCCTCCATGTGTGATTTATTTGGAAGCTGGATGGTGGGCCCCCCAAAAGAGTAAAAAACAAACAAAAGGAAGTAAGCTGTCATCCCAAGAATGAAGTGCAGAGGACAGGTTGTGTTCCTGGTGGGGAAGCTGCTGTTATCAGTGAAACACTGAGCTTAACCTCCTGGCTGTTTGTAGAAGTCATTTTCCACACTCTGTGCTTCCTACCCCAGCAGTTTTTCTTTTCCATAAATAGAGAGCTATCAGGGAGTTGGGTGTAAGAGAGGTAATTACTTGTAGGCATGCTATTCTAACGAGCTGTTGGTACCGTTTTGGGTTTTCTATAAATGGCTGATTTAATACTTGTTTTAGTTTTCTAAACTAATCAAAGATATCTCATCTTATAGTGTGAGAAGGAGGACAGAGAAAGATCAAACAAAATTAGTTTTCATCACAATAGGAAAAATGGCAAACTTATGTGTTTAAATATAATAGTGATTCCATCCAACCCAAATAAGCATTTAAAGATGTACAAATCTACTTTTAATTTGCTTTTTTTCTTCTACTTTACTTTACTTTACACCTCACCTTCTAAATCTATACATATACACACATGCACACTTGCACACACACACACACACACACACACACACACACACACACACACGTAAAACAGTATGTTGTGTGTCTTGGATACCTGTTCCGGGCTCAGCTCCATTAATTTTTCCTGGAATGAGAGAGGAGGGAGATCAAAAAAAGAAATCCAAGAAGCACTTTATATGGTGCTCTAGGAGCCGACCAAAGAGGTGCAGCTTGAAGTAAGTGAGGATGAGAGGTCTTCTCTCACCCAATCACATGAATGGGTAAAAAGTGCATGTTGCATCTGCAGTTTAGATCTGATATGTATAAAATACACATGAATAAATGTACAGAAGGAAGCCTGTAGGCCCTGAGATAGAAAGTGGAGGGTGACATTTGCTTACTCAATTATCTGAACCTACAGATGGAGGGAGACTAGAGAACAATGAAATGTAGTGAAGTCATTGGGAGACATGCTCTGAATCTTTATATCTATGTGCATATGTTTAGAGAAACTAGATCTTATTAAATGACTATGACCAAAATCTGTTGCTTAATTAAGATATCATTGAGATATAATAAATAGCAAGTGTTTAAGGTATCCAACATGACTAATGGCTAAGCATCTATTCACCCATGGGAGCATCAACCAAATCAAGACAGTGAACTTACCCATACTCCACACTAGTTTATTTATGCCCTTTGTAACTCTTCTTGATGTCCATTTGTATTAGCTACTTCCCTTGTTGCTGGACAAAATACCTGACAATATCTGTTTAAAGGGTGGAAAGGTTTATTTTGGATCATATTTTGAGAGTACCGTCCCTCAAGACGAGGAAGATCTGTATAATTCAGATAATCTGATCATATGTGACAACAGTCAGGAAGCAGAGAGAGAGATGAATGTCAGTGCTCAGCTCATCTTCTCTTTTTCTTATTCTGTCTGGGATTTCAACCCATGGATTGGTGCCACCCACATGTGTCCTCTCACTTCAATTAGCCCAATCTGAAAACTCTCACTCCCAGAGTCTTATCTGCTAGGTAATCCCAGAGCCACTCAAGTTGACAATCAAATTAAACATCATATCTCCTGTGGATCCCCTTCTAAGCACCCTCTGCCCAGTCATTCTTGCATGCCACCCTCCAACACCAGCAAGCATTCCCTGTGAACACAATGGCTGAGTAGGCCAGTGAAACAGACAACATACAGCCACCACATCATTGGGAAATGAAGAGAGAAAACAGAAACCAAGAAACAGAACATAGGGCCAAAAAAGATCCAGAAATCAGCACCTAGAACCATAATCATCACAAACCCAGATGCCTAGATGCCAAGCATAAGAACATGATCAATAATAGCCAAGGCAACAAATGTGTCACCACCAGAGCCCAGCTATTCTACCACAGCAAGTCCTGAATATTCCAACATAGAGGAAGCACAGACACACAACAAGACCTTAAAACCAACTGTATGAAGATGATAGAGGTCCTTTAAAAGGAAATAGATAAATCTCTTTTAAAATTCAGGAAAACACAAACAAACAATTGGAGGAAATGACAAATCTCTTAAAGAAAACCAAGAAAAAAAACAGTTGAAGGAAATGAACACAACTATTCAAGAGCTTAAAAGGAAAATAGACACAAAAAAAAAACTGAGGGAATTCTGTGCATGAAATATTTAAGACTTGAACAGAAACTATAGAGGCAAGCCTCACCAACAGAATATAAGACACGGAAAAAGAGCCTCTCAGGCACTGAAGATGTGATAGAAAAAATAGATAGATCGCTGAAAGAAAATGTGAAATAAAAAGAATTTCTGACACAAAACATGCAGGAAATCTGAGACACTATGAAAAGACCAAAGCTAAGAATATTATGAATAGCCCCTACCCACCCACTGCAGCCCCAGTTGCAGGCAAAACTTGTGGGTAGACCTCCCCACCCCCTACATCAGACCCTGTAATCTACAAGTCCCACTCCATCCTTCAAGCCCACTCATCCACCTGTGACCTCAGTGGCTCCCTGAGACACAAACAAATCTGTGCCTGCACAGATTGGAGAAAGAGATGGGAAGATGCCAGTGCAAGAATACACTCAACAACATAAAGAGCAACATGGAACCACCAAAACCTAGAAGTTCTACCATAGCAAGACCTGAATATCCAAACACAGATGAAGCAGAAGAAAACAACTTTATGAAGATGCTAGAGGCCTTTAAAGAGGAAATAAAAAAATTCCTTGAAGAAATCAGGGGAAAGACAAACAAAAAATTGGAAGAAATCAATAAATTCCTTAAAGAAAGCCAAGAAAAAGCAATCAAACAGGTGAAGGAATCAGTTCAAGATGTGAAATTTAAAATAGAAACAATAAAGAAGACACAAACTGAGGGAATTCTGGAAATGAAAAATCTGAATAAATGAACAGGACCTACAGATGCAAGCATAACCAACAGACTATAAGAGATGGAAGAGACAATCTCTGCTATTGAAGGTACAATAGAGGAAATAGACTTGTCGGTCAAAGAAAACATTAAAGCCAACAAAGTCAAACACAAAATGTCCAAGAAATTTGGGACACCATGAAAAGGCCTAACCTAAGAATAATATGGATAGAATAAGGAGAAGAATACCAGCTCAAAGGAACAGAAAATATATTCAACAAAATGATAAAAGAAAATTTTCCCAATCTAAAGAAGGAAATGCCTATGAAGATACAAGAAGCTTACAGAACACCAAATAGACTGGACCCCCCAAAAAGTCCCCTCATCATATAATAATCAAACCACTAAACATACAGAATAAAGAAAGAATATTAATATCTGCAAAGGAAAAAGGCCAAGTAACTTAGAAAGGCAGACCTGTAGATAAATTTCTAAATGGTCTTATTAAATAAAAAACACAGAGCCAGATATGGGGGTGAAAACCTGAGAGATCAGGGAAATAGGGAAAGCCACAGCTAACCTTACCTCATCAACTTTGTAGCTTCCAACAGTGAGCTACTTCCTGTCTACCCATAACTGTAGTGGGTAGCCATTCCAGCTTTGATCTGGAAGTTCCAACCCCCATTGAGACTTCGGCAACTGTCACGCCTATAAGGTGGGGCCAAGGGAGGCGCCTGGGGATCTGAGAGCTGGATCAGCGGGAGCTCTCTCTGTTGCGGGACCCTGGACTGGAGAGGTGGACCGAGCAGAGCTCCAGAGAACACCGCTGGACTGTGATACACCTTCCCCAGACTCCGCGACCTACCTATTCCTTAATTTGTAAGTTACGCCATTAAATAAATCTCCTTTTAACTACATGGAGTGGCCTTAATAATTTCACCAATACATACCTATATACCTTGCTGTTCTGCCATCTGATTTGCTCTCTCTGCCCAGCTCTGTCACTTCCTGTCTGTCTGTACAAACATCTGTACCTCCATGGTTAACTAGTGTGGGAATTTAAGGCAAATGCCACCATGCCTGGCTCTGTTCCCAGTGTGGCCTTGAACTCACAGAGATCCAGACAGATCCCTGCCTGTCAAGTGATAGGATTAAAGGCATATGCTACTATTGTCTGATTTCTATATAGTGGCTGGCTTTTCCCTCTGATCTCCAGGCAAATTTTATTGAGAGATACAGTATAATGGGGGACACAATACATCACCAGACAGCCATCAGAACAACATGCAACTTCTCAATAGAGACTTGGAAAGCCAGAAGGTCCTGGACAGACATAATGCAGACACTAAGAAACCACGAATGCCAGCCTAGACTAATATACCCAGCAAAACTTTCAATCACCATAAACACAGTAAACAAGATATTCCACAACAAAACCAGATTTAAACAATATCTATCCACAAATCCAGCCCTACAGAAAGCACTAAAAGAAAAGCTCCAACCTAAGGAAGTTAGATGCACCCACAAAAACACAGGCAGTAGATAATCTCTCAACAACAAATCCCAAAGAAGGGAAACACACACACACCAAAAGATAACAGGAATTAACAATCACTGGTCATTAATATCCCTTAATATCAATGAACTCAATTCACCTATAAAAAGACACAGGCTAACAGAATGGATAAGAAATCAGGATCCACCCTGCTGCTGCATACAAGAAACACACCTCAACTTCAAAGACAGACACTACCTAAGAGTAAAGGATGGGAAAAGTCTTTCCAATCAAATGGTCCTGAGAAACAAGGTGGCATAACTATCCTAATATCTAACAAAATAGACTTCAAACTAAAATTAATCAAAAGAGATGAAGAAAGACATTACATATTCATCACAGGAAAAATCCATCAAGATGAAGTCTCAATTCTGAACAATTATGCTTCCAATACAAGGGCACCCACATTCATAAAAGAAACATTACTAAAGCTTAACTCACACATCAAACCCACACACTGATAGTGGGACACTTCAACACCCTACTCTCACCAATGGACAGGTCTGCCAGACAGAAACTTAACAGAAACATAAGGGAACTAATAAATGTTATGACTCAAATGAACTTAATAAACATCTACAGAACATTCCACCAAAACACAAAAGAATTTACCTTCTTCACAGCATCTCATGGAACCTTCTCTAAAACTGACCACATACTCGATCACAAAGCAAATCTCAACAGACACAAAAAACTTGGAATAACCCCCCGTATTTTATTGGATCACTATGGCTTAAAGTTTAAATTCAACAAAAAGCACAAATTACAGAAAGCCTAAGAACTCATGGAAACTGAATAATTCTCAATTGAATCACCACTAGGTCAAGGAAGAAATTGAGAATTTAAAGATTTCCTAGAATTCAATGAAAATGAATGTACAACATACCCAAACTTATGGGACACTTTGAAAGTAGCGCTAATAGGAAATTTCGTGGCACTAAATGCCCACATAAAGAAGTTGGAGAAATCTCTCACTAGTGACTTAACAGCACAACTGAAGGCTCTAGAACAAAAAGAAGCAAACTCACCCAGGAGGAATCGATGCCAGGAAATAATCAAATTGAGAGCTGAAATCAATAAAATAAAAACAAAGAGAACAATACAAAGAATCAATGAAACAGAGTTGGTTTTTTGAGAAAATTAAAAAGATAGACCAAACCCTTATCTAATCTAACCAAAAAGCAGAGAGAGACTATCCAAATTAACAAAATCAGAAACAAAAAGAGACGTGTAATAGCAGACAATGAGGAAATCAGAGAATCCTCAGGTCATACTTCAAAAACCTGTGCTCCACAAAACTGGAAAATCTAAAAGAAATGAACAATTTTTGGGAAAGGTACCACATACCAAAATTAAATCAAGACCAGATAAACAACTTAAATAGACCTATAACCCCTAAGGAAATAAAAACAGTCATTAAACGTCTTCCAACCAAAAAAAGGCCAGGTTTCAGCACAGAATTCTACGAGAATTTCAAAGAAGAGCTAATACCAATACTCCTCAAATTGTTCCACACAATAGAAATAAAAAGAACATTGCCAAACTCTTTTTATGAGGCTACAGTTACCCTGATACCCTAACCACACAAAGATGCAACAAAGAAAGAGAATTACAGACCAATCTTCCTCATGAATATTAATGCAAAAATACTCAATAAAATACTGGCCAACCGAAAACAAAAGCACATAAAAAAATCATCCACCATGACCAAGTGAGCTTCATGCCAGGGATGCAGGGATGGCTCAACATACAAAAATCTGTCCATGTAATCCACCATATAAACAAACTAAAAGAAAAAAGCACATGAGCATCTCATTAGATGCTGATAAAAGCCTTTGACAAAATCTAACACCCCTTCATGATAAAGGTCTTGGAGAGATCAGATATAAAAGGAACCTAAGCATTATAAAGGCAATTTACAGCAAACCGACAGCTAATATCAAATTAAATGGAGAGAAACTCAAAGAGATTCCACTAAAGTCAGGAACAAGACAGGGCTGTCCACTCCCTCCTTATCTATTCAATATAGTACTTGAAGTTCTAGCTAGAGCAATAAGACAGCAAAGGAGATCAAGGGGATACAAATTGGAAAGGAAGAAGTCAAAATTTCACTATTTGCAGACGATATGATAGTATACATAAGTGACCCCCAAAATTCTACCAGGGAACTCTGATAGCTGGTAAACACCTTCACTAAAGTGGCAGGATACAAGATTAACTCAAAAGAAAATCAGTAGCCCTCCTATATACAAATGATAAACAGACTGAGAAAGAAATCAGAGAAACATCACCCTTTACAATAGCCACAAATAATATAAAATACCTCGGGGTAACTCTAACTAAGCAAGTGAAAGGCCTGTATGACAAAAACTTTAAGTCTCTGAGGAAAGAAATTAAAGAAGACATTAGAAAATGGAAAGATTTCCATGCTCATGGATAGATAGGATTAGCATAATAAAAATGGCAATCTTATCAAAGCAATCTACAGATTCAAAGCAATCACCATCAAAATCCCAACACAATTCTTCAAAGACCTGGAAAAAACAATACTCAACTTCCTATGGAAAAACAGAATACCCAGGATAGCTAAAACAAGCCTGTTTGGAGGCATCATGATCCCTGACCTCAAACTCTACTCTAGAGCTATAGTAATAAAAACAGCTTGGTATCAACATAAAAACAGATGTGGACCAACAGAATTGAAGACCCTGACATTAATTCACACACCTATGAACACCTGATTTTCTACAAAGAAGCCAAAATTGTACAATGGAAAAAAGAAAGTATCTTCAACAAATTGTGCTGGCAAAACTGGATGTCAACATGTAGAAGATTGCAAACAGATCCATATCTATGGCAAAACTCATCACAAAACACAAGTCCAAGTGGATCAAAGACCTCAGCATAAATCCAGTTACACTGACCCTGATAGAAGAGAAAATGGAAAGTAGTCTTGAACACATTGGCACAGGAGACCACTTCCTAAATATACTACCAGTAGCACAGATACTGAGGCTGACAATTAATAAATGGGACCTCCTGAAACTGAGACGCTTCTGTAAGGCAAAGGACACAGTCAATAAGTCAAAATGACAGCCTACAGAATGGGCAAAGATTTTCACCAACCCCACATCTGACAGAGGGCTGATCTCCAAAATATATATAAAACTCAAGAAACTAGACATCAAAATACCAAAGAACCTAACTTAAAAATGGGGTACAGATCTAAAGAGAATTCTCAACAGAAGAATCTTAAATGGCTAAAAGACATTTAAGGAATTGCTCAACATCCTTAGTCATCAGGGAAATGCAAATCAAAAGAACTCTGAGATACTATCTTATACCTGTCAGAATGCCTAAGATCAAAAACACTGATGGTACCTGGAAGTGGTGGTGTACGCCCTTAATCCCAGCACTCAGGAGGCAGAGGCAGGCAGATTTCTGTGAGTTTGAGGCCAGCTTGGTTTACAAAGCAAGTTCCATGACAGGCTCCAAAGCTACACAGGGAAACCCTGTCTCAAACAAACAAACAAACAAACAAAAAACAAACAAATTGAAAAAAAAAAAAACACTGATGGCAGCTTATGTTGGAGAAGATGTGGAACAAGCTGAATACTCCTCCACTGTTGGTGGGAGTGCAAACTTGTACAGCCACTTCGGAAACGTCTCAGAAAATTGGGAATCAATCTACCTCAAGACCCAATGATACTCTGGGGCATATAACCAAGGTTTGCTCAATCATACCACAAGGACACATGCTCAACTATGTTCATAGCATCATTATTCATAATAGCCAGAACCTGGAAACCACCTAGATTCCCCTCAACTGAAGAATGGATAAAGAAAATGTGGTACATATACACAATGGAGTACTACTCAGCAGTAAAAAACAATGGCATCATGAAATTTGCAGGCAAATGCATGGAACTAGAAAATATCATCCTGAGTGAGGTAACCCAGACTCAGAAGAACAAACATGTTATATACTCACTCATAAGTGGATACTAGAGGTAAAGCAAAGGATAAACAGACTATAACTCACAGCTCCAGAGATGCTAGGTAACAAGGAGGACCCTAAGAGGGATGCATGGATTGCCCTGGGAAGGAGAAATAGATGAGATCTCCTGGGTAAACTGGGGGTGAGGGGCAGCAATACAGGGTAGGGCATGGGAGATGAGGACATGAGAGAATGGGATGATTGAGTTGAGAGAATGATGGAGTGGGAGAGCAATGAAAGAGATATCATGATAAAGGGGGATATTGTGGGGTTAGGGAGAAACCTGGTGCTAGGGAAATTCTCAGGAATCCACAAGGATGACCCCAGCTTAGACTACTAGCAATAGTGGAGAGGGTGCCTGAACTGTCCTTCCCTGATAATCAGATTGGTGAATACCCTAACTGTCATCATAGAGCCTTCATCCAGTAACTGATGAAAGCAGATGCAAAGATCCACAGCCAGTCACTAGGCCAAGCTCTGAGAGTCCAGTTGAAGAGAAGAAAGAGGGTTTATATGAGCAATGGGGGCAAAGATCATGAGGAAACCTATAGAGACAAATGAAGCAAGCTCATGGGAACTTATGAACTTTAGACCAACAGCTATGGAGCCTGCATGAGACTGGACTAGGCCCTCTCATACAGGAGACCATTGTGTAGCTTGGTCTGTTTGAGGGGTCCCCTGACAGTGGGATCAGGATCTAACCCTGGTGCATGAGCTGGCTTTTTGGAGCCCATTACCTATGGATAGGCTTGATACAGGGAAGAGGGCCTTGGTCCTGCCTCAACTGAATGTACCAGGCTTTGCTGACTTTCCATGGAAGGCCTTACCCTTTTGGAAGAGGGGATGGGGGTGGGTCAGGGGAGGAAGACTGGGAGGGGGCATCAGGAGTAGGTATTGGAGGAAGGTCTGTAGTTGGTATATAAAATGAACAAAAAATTTTCTTTAAAAAATGTTTAAAGAAGAAGAAGAAGAAGAAGAAGAAGAAGAAGAAGAAGAAGAAGAAGAAGAAGAAGAAGAAGAAGAAGAAGAAGAAGAAGAAGAAGAAGAAGAAGAAGAAGAAGAAGAAGAAGAAGAAGAAGAAGAAGAAGAAGAAGAAGGAAGAAGAAGAAGAAGAAGAAGAGGAGGAGGAGGAGGAGGAGGAGGAGGAGGAGGAGGAGGAAGAAGAAGAAGAAGAAGAAGGAAGAAGAAGAAGAAGAAGAAGAAGAAGAAGAAGAAGACGACGGACAGCAGGAAGGAGAAGAATCCCACCTCAGAGTCCTAGAAAATATTTTCAACAAAATCATAGAAGAAAGTTTTCCTACCCTAAAGAAGGAAATGCATATAAAGTTACAGGAAGCATACAGAACACCAAATAGACTGGACCAGAAAAGAAAATCCCATTGGCACATCATAATCAAAACAACTAAACATACAGAACAAAGCAATAATATTAAAAACTGCAATGGGAAGAGACAAAGTAACATATAAAGGCAGGACTTATCAAAATTACACCTGACTTCTCAATGAGACTCTAAAAACCAGAAAGGCCTGGACAGTTGTGCTGCAGACTGTAAGAAACTACAGATGCCAGCCAGACTACTACACCCAGCAAAGCTTCTGATCACAATAGATGGAGAAAATAAGATATTCCATGATAAAGTCAAACTTAGACAATATCTATCTATAAATCCACCCCTAAAGAAGGTGCTATAAAGGAAAACTCCAACCCAAGGAGTTTAACTACACCCGTGAAAACACAGGAGAATAAATAATTTCAGACCAGCAAAATCAAAAGAAGGGGAACACAACACACACACACACACACACACACACACACACACACACACACACACACTATCTCTCTCTATATTTCTCATTCTCTCCTTTCTTCTTCCCTCCTTTCCCTCTCCCCTCCCCCAAAATAAACTTTCCATGTGGATGTCACATCTACCATGTGAGTAACTTTCAATTGTGGCCATCCATCTATTGTGTGTGCATGGCGTGACTCACCTGCCATGGGGCACCTTGGCCCAAACCTACCAAAGCCTCTCTCGAGCCATTTCACAACATTGACATTGTTTCTGTGATGCCAATAGGCCCCTCTGGCAGCCCCTCACATGCCAGGATCCTGGACTCAGTCTACACACAACAGGCTCCAGCTCACCTGATCAATTGATCAACACCCCATCCACCAGTGGCAATCACATAAGTTTCAGTTGGGTTGTTCCAGCCCCTCCAGAGCTGCCCACAGCTCCTTTAGGCCTTTCTCGCTTTTTCAACACAATTCCTGACCTTTTCCTATGGATGAGATCCCTCCCAGAACTCAGTCTTCAATTGAGTGTGCTGACAGTCTCCTTTGCCTCCCATCCTCCTGGATGTAAGACTGGCCTCAATATTTCTGGGAACAGACATCGGGGAACGGAGAAAAAATTCTCCACGTTCTTCCTTCTCCCTTTCTCATGACTTAGATTTACCTATTTGGAAAAACAAAACAAAATATGTTTTGAGCAGCAACCACATGGCTCTCCTCCATCTTGGCTGGTGATCTCGTCATGATGCAGATGATCATGTGGCTGGCAGCCATCTTTTACTAAGGCTTACTAAGAATAAAAAATAGATTCAGTCTTGATGACCTCTCTGTTCATTTTATCTTTTTCTAGAGTAAGGAAGCAACAAGCCTCAAATGTTTGGATTGGTATGGACTTTTTGTATGATGATAGAGATGTAAAGCTATATGTGATTCAACACTGGCTTATACTACACTCTATATGATAATATGAATTTAAATGTATAAAGATCTATTCAGATTAACAAATGCTAACTTAGAGATTTACACCTATTTCTTCTAGAAAATTTAAATAAATGATGTCATATGTTTGACAAATGGGGTATCTGATAAACAAGATATATATTCTATGATGGAGTTTCTGGTCCCTCAAGGGGGTCCCTTTTTCAGAGAGTCCTTTTCTCAAAGTTGGGCCACACCCCAACTCACAAGCCCCTTTCTCCTATTCCCATGTGTCCCTGGGATCTTTCCCCTGTCACTCTTCTGTGCCCTCTCAGGAGACAGTAAGTCCTAGCCTTATGAGAGCTGCTAATATACTGGAGACTTAGGGAATACTTGTTGGCAGTCAGCCATTCATACTTAATGGACAGATAGTCCTCAAATGCTCAGAGATCTGCAGAATATGGCACTTAAAATGTTGGTCAAAAAGCTTATTATTGTGTGTGGCGGGGGCAGGGGGGGGGGGCAAAACAGCTCGACCACACAGCTGCCATGACAGGCATAGAGGCCCAGACACAGTTTCTAGCTGATAACACCTGGACCCAGGAAAAGCCATAAGCTGACCCCACCAAGTGGGTCCTGCATCAAAGAGGAAATATCTGACATTCCAAACATTCCCTATATCCCTAGACAAATGTCAGCCAATCAGGGTCCTGAGCCCTGAAAATCCTCTCACCCCAATGTCCACTATGATAAAAACCCCACCCTGCCTGGGTTCTGGGCTCTCTGCTCTCACTGCTGTGTCAGAGAGAGTCCAAGCTCTGAACTTGAAAACAAAGGCTATGGGATTCAGTCTCCATGGTGGTCTTTTGGGGGTTCCCTAACATCTAGGCATAACAATATCAGACAGAGACTCCCAGATCCTACCAGTGGCCCAAGGTCTCCAAAGAAGATTACAAGGCACCACAATATCTCCACCTGGATTATGGCAATGCTGACCTCTGGGCAAGATGGCCCAATGCGACACTTGCCACCAGGACCAAGTCCAGACTGTGGACAAACAGCAGGACATTGGAGAATTGATTGCATCCCTTTTGCCTAGATAAGGCAAGATCAGTCTTCCCTCTGTCCCTCTTCTATAGGAAAAACTCCCACCTTATGGACTGGGCAGCCAAAGATTGATGCTCTTCTGTTACCTCTGCTTCCAACAATGTGGAGACCTGGGTATGGCTAACTGGGTATGGTCTGGTCCCTGTTATTTTTAATAGATTCAAAAGCTGCTTGGTCTGCACTCAGATATAATTTATCCTTTTCAGATCTCTGATTCTATTTGATGACCAGGTTTTGCTTCAGCTGACTTCTCAGTTCTCTATATAAAATACATAGGCCTCATTCTCTTAGAGCTAATACTGCTCTCAGTATCTCCTGGTGAATTAAATAAAAAGAAACAGCTTTAAGGTTTGTTCATATGAAGATAGGAAAACTGTCTCACTTCTGTTCACTTAGATATCTTTCTCAGATCTGATGATGTTTAGGCAATCTTCCCTCCTCCTTCACTCACTCAACCACTTCCATTAAGTAAATTTCCTTTGGTTATAGATTTAAAGATATGTTTCATTGGGTTAAAGCCAGGAAATGCTCATACCTTTTAACCCAAAGCCATAGCTTTTGCTATGATACCAAGATATAAATCTGTTCCAGTTACTTTACAGACACTTAGAGGTCCCTGCATAGATCCACCCCTCCTGCTAGACTTGTGCCAAGGCTAATCCACAGGGGGTCCTGCAGATATGCCAGCCCCTGAACCAGCTCTGAGGATGCCAACCAGGTGAATACTGAAAGGTTAACTTCACCCACATGCTCACTCATAAAAACTCTGTTATCTCCTAATTCATTGACACTTTTTACAGGATGAATAGAGCCTTTTCTACCTCCAGAGAAGCAGCAGATCTGATGGCTCCTGTACTCCTGATTTGGCATGCCGTTCCCCCAGGCTCCTGGGATATCACTGCTGTACCTGCCTTCTCAGCTCCTTTAAGAAACAGACACCTAAGATCTCCATGCTTGAGAGCTCCATGATGACAGCTAACTGAATGCTTCTTCACTCTCACTCACACGTCCCGCTGTGTGTGACTCCCAATTTCCCCCTCCCCACTTCACCACTTGTCAGCAGGAAGCAGTCTGGAGAATTCAGCACCCTCATCCCCACCCCCACTTGCTATCCATAACTCACCTTTTTATAAAAATCAAAACTGAGGGATGTTAGTATTCTGACCTTTCCCTTAGGGACCTGCCCAGTGTCCTGATGTCATTTTATGTAAAGTCTCCTTTAAGAAAAATCTCCTCCCCCTTCACTCTCTCTCTCTCCCATCTCTCCCCAGAGGTGGTGGGCACCTCTCTCCCTCGCTGCCTCTCTCTCTCTTCCTCTCTCTTTCTCTCTCTCTCATTTCTCTCTTCCTCCATTCTCTCTCCCCTTCCCCCAAAATAAACTTTCCACTTGGATGTCGAGTCTGCCATGTGAGTAACTTTCCCTGGCCCCCATAAGCTTAAAACAATATCACAATGCAAAATGCGTTCAGTCCAACTTCAGAAGTCCCCAGAGTCTATCACAGTCTCAACAATGTTTCAAAATTCAAATTCAAATCAAATGAATTCTGAGATTCATGCAATCTTTTAACTGAAATCACTTGTAAAAATCAAAATAAAAAAGCAGATCACATACTTCCAACATGTAATGTCACAGGATATACATCACCATTCTAAAACGCAGGGGAGGGAGCACACTGGGGAAAAACTAGACCAAAGCCAGACCAAAAACCAGCTGGGCAAACTCTGAACTCTGCATCTCCATGTCTAATGTCAAAACTCTCTTCAGATCTCCAACTCTGTTCAGCTTTGCTGACTGCAACACACGTGTCTCTCAGGCTGGTTTCACTCCCTGTTAGCAGCTCTCCTCGGCAGGTATCCCATGACTCTGGCATCTATAGCATCTTTGGTTCTCCAAGGCAATCCAAGCATCACCTTCACAACTTCATGCAATGGCTTCTATATTAGGCCTCCATCCAGGGACACTCTTTTTTCTCCTCAAAATTTACATTTTGTAATTTACCCTGCTCAGTTTGCTCCTTTTCATTATAAATCTTTATAAGCATGAACTTTAGTAACCAGAAGACAGAGTCTATACTAGGCTGTTTTGAGATTTCTTCTGCCAGTGGAGTTAATCCAAATTTCTTCTCTTCACCCTCAGACAAGGGCAAAAAGCAGCCACTTTCTTCACCAAAATGTCACAAGATCAGTCTCTAGGCCACAGACTGACATTCTTCTCCTCTGAAACCTCTTGATCCCCACAGTTCACCAAATCACACTCAGCACCGCTGTCTTCCATGCTCCTACAAGTATGGCCCATTAAGCAGTGCTCAAAACATCCCAGTGCTTTCCTAACCCAAAGTACCAAAGTCCATATTACTACAAACATGCACATGGTCAGGCCTATCACAGCAATATCCCACTTCTGGTACCAACTTCTGTCTTTTAGAGTTTTTGTTGCTGTGAAGAGACACGATAACCATGGTACCTCTTATAAAGAAAACATTTACTTGTTGTGGCTCGCTTACAGTTTCAGAGGTTCAGTCCACTATCATCATGGTGGGGAGCATGGTGGTGTGCAGGCAGAGGTGGTACTGGCTACATCTTGGCTTGCAGGAAACAGGAAGTTGACTAACTGTAACACGGAGTGAAGCTTAAGCAAAAGACCTCAAAGTCCACCCCCATAGTCACATACTTCCTCCAACAAGGCCATACCCACTCCAACAAATGAGTTCTGTGGTGCTCCTGTACCATTAGCTGAGCAGTGAGTTAGAACAGGGAACTGGGAAGAGAAAAGCTTGTGGTGCATGAGAACTTATTTCTTTGGAATTAGGGACAAGGCAGAGATCAGGACCCTGTCTGTGTGCATGAGAAGCACTGCTGACAGGTCTGGAGTGAGGCACATGGAGGGAACAATGAAATGAAAGCTCCTATCCTAGCTGGAAATCTTTTCCCATTAAGTAACCCTGAAAGTGCAATTAAAACTGGTGTGTGTGGGGGGGGGGGGGTAAGGCTGTCCTCCCTACCCTGACAATAGGGAAACAAGGAGAGGTGAGACCCCAAAACTCCCAGGACAGGGTCAGTGGCTCCAGTGTCCAGAAGGAAAGAAACGAATCACTTTCATGCTGCATTCTGGGTTCCTTGCGAGCCTGTGGCCAAGCCTAGGTCTGCTGGAGGTCTTAGCTTGATGTTCCCAAGCCATCTTGGTGCCTGAGGGCAGTCAGCTGACTGGTTGTCTTTTTAAGTGGCACTTTGAATAAGGCTCAACTGATGGCCTGGCAGGGCATGCACTAGCCTGCGTGGCCTTTTTTCTCACTTAAAACAGGGACCCAGTGACTTTCAGGAGTCAGTGTGTGCCAGCACTTAAAAATTTTGTTCTTGGGCTTTTTATCTCTCTCCCCTGGTACACCTTAAATGCCACAGATGACACTTTCGCCTGTGGGGTCAGGAGCATTGCTCTCCAGATGCTTAAGTTTTAGTCCTATGTCAGGGAGGTAGACCTGCCAGGAGGCAGGCTCTAAACTGGCTTAAGAGTCATCCTGATTACTGTAAACTTATTTACATGGATCCTAGTCTGCTTCCAATCCCGTCTGTGCCTCTCACGGCAACTTAAGAATGAGTAGGAAGAGTTAAGGTGAGCTAGGGTGAGAGTCAACAGAAGTGGCCCACCCAACACTGGAGAGCCCGTCCACTCATTCAGGAGTTTAGGTGAGGTGGGTTAAAGCCCACTGTAGGAAAGCGGAAAGGTAAGCCAGATAGATAGAAGTGGTTGCATGTGGCAGGGGGCTGTAGTGGGAGGGAAAAGGGTTCAGAGCTTCAGTAGAAAGCTTGGGGATAAGGTAACTCTTTTCATTTGCCCGTTCAATGGCAGAAGTTCCCGTGAAACTGTTACGTGGCCAAATTTACCGGTATCTGCCAAATTTACCGGTATCCGCCAAATTTACTGATATCTGCCCCTATGTCCCATGGCTACAGGCAGGAGAGAAAAATAAAAAATTAAAATAACAAACGGGGATCCCAGGCTCCTATCTCAAGTGTCCCTGAGAATAGGCAGTCTGCAAATCGGCATTAACAGCACGGGTTCTTCACCTCAGAGGTAATGAAATGGCTGGGGCGTACATACCCAGAAGACCCCCTGGGGGCTGGACAGCATCCTATACTTTGTCAAGATAGAATGTGTTGTGGTACACAGCCAAGGACTCCCCAGGGGTCTGGCACGAATGATGTAGCTCAGGATGCAGCTATTGGGACTCACCAATCTTTGGGACACGTGGCAGTAGCGGCAGTGGGAGTGATGGGAGCGGAGGCAGCGGGAGCAACAGTGGTCGCGAGCACAGCCCCGACGCTGTACCATGGTGGCAGGCCAATGCATGGCAGGCAGGGCAGTTGCAGGTCCTCAGTCAGGCTTCTGACATTCAGCCCCAGACGCTGAGTGTGCAGAATTTCCTGTCCGAGTCATGGCACCAATGAAAGGGTGAACGGCGCTGGTGGCAGAGCTGGTTACGGGAGGAAAAGTCACGAACCACGGCCACGACTATCAGAGTTACAGGGGCTTTATTAGAAGGGAAAGGGGAAGGGGGGGGAGCCAGTCCTAGGGGGAGGGTGCAGAGTGGAGCAGAGAGCAAAGAGAGAGGGTGGGGGTCCACGTCCAGCTTTTTAAGGCAGGGATTGCTTGACCACGAGGTGGGTACATAGTCACCAGCGCCCACTGATGATGTAAGACGCGAGACACAAAAATCCAAGCTGTGTTTATCAGGATCCTAACAACCTTATTATATTTTATTTTGTTGTGTTTGGTTGTTATCATTTAGAAGTCCATTCTTTTTTAATGAGAGACTGAAAGGGAGTGGATCCAGAGGGAGAGGGGTGGGGAGGAACTAGACAGGTAGTGGAGGGAAAACTGTAATCAGGCTGTATTGCATGAGGAAAGAATCTATTTTCCAATTTTAAAAAAGTAAAAAAAAAAAAAAAAAGTTATTCAGGGTCACCCTTAACTATACAGTGGGTTGGAGACCAGCCTGTGATACAAGAGACGCTCCCTGTCCAAAACAAACAAACAAAAACAATAAAATAACAAAATGTGTGTTTCAGGGAGTTTGGAAGACTTATCCAGACCCTGGGAATTCACACCTTTTTCTATGCCCCTGTTGAAAGCCAATTGCATGTATCAGGATGTTGTGACAGACTTGTAAGTGGCAGGGGAAACAAGTGTGCATTGTTTTGGGGGTGTAGGTCAGTGGCAGTGTGTGCTTGTGTAGAATGTGAAAGGCTCTGGATTTTAACCCCCAACACCATCGAAAACAAGAAAAAGAAAATCTCGGTTTAATCTCAAGCTTTAAAAATTTTCTTAATAATTATTTGAAATGTATAGGGATTTATACGGAGAAATAATATTAGCTAAATTTAGAAATATCTTTTAGTTTCCCAGATAGAAGAAGGACACAATTTTATTAGATGACCGAGGAATGGGAGTATTACATACACACACACACACACACACACACACACACACACACACACACACACATTATAAATAGGTCTAAAAAGCCAAATATAAATATATATGTATATGTTCGTTATTGCTGACAGTGTCTGACTATGTGTACCTGGTACTCACTGTGTAACCCAGGCTGGCCTTGAATTCCTGAAATCAGCCGACCTCTGCTGGGATTAAAGGTGTACACCTCCACTCCTTGTTTCTTTACTGTGAATTTTTTCATATACATATTGTGATGGAGCCAGATGAAGACGGCCTGAATCAATGACTAGCAGCAACCACTAGATGTCAGCACTTAAGAATTTTAATTTCAACTCTATGTTAATGTTGCTTTAATCTTTTATCAAGATTTAAATCAGCCACAGCTTCAGGCGGCCTGACCAACCCAGCTGCCATCAGGCCCCAGATCCAGTGCTTCGAGTAAGTCAACCCCAATACCTACTCCATCTACGAGTTGCTGGACCTCAAGGAGAAGCCAGTGAGGCAGAACCAGATCAGGGAGTATGTCATCACCAATGAAGAGGAAACCCTGAAGCGTGGCTACGGCTGAAGAAGTCTCAGCTTTGGTATGGTATTTATGATGTCTCAGAGACCAGAGACTTTGATTTAGACCAATGGCTTGTGACAATAAGTATTTGCATGTAGAGCTGTGTGGGCAAAAAAAATACACCGAGTGACACGCTGCAGTTTCCAATGCCACTGCAATGAACGAACTTGTGATGGAGGGGTGGGAAGGATGGAGGAACAGAGTCATGCCTATGCTGTGGAGAGAGGCTGAACCAGGTCGATGTCCGAGGCCTGAACTACTACGTCAATGTGCATGGCCTGCACTGCTGCCTGAGGCCATGTTGGTGTCTGTGGCCCATTCTGTCACTGGGGGCCACGTCTGGGTTCCTGGTCCTGCTGCAGTGTCCGTGGTCTGTGTGGGCCCCGTCTTACCACCAAAAGTCAAGTGGATGTCCCGGCATGTCTTGTCTGTGGTCATGCCACAGCTGGGAGCCGGATTGAGGTACCATTAAAGACCATTCAGATGTCAGTGGTCTATGCTGCTGTCTGAAGCCATGTTGATGTCTGTGGGACCGGCTGCCACCACAGACCATGTTGGATATCCGAGGTCCATGCTACTGCCCGGGGCCATGTGGAAGTCCATGATCCGTGTTGCTGCTGTTGACCGTAAGGGACAAGGAAGCTTCTTCTGCAGTGTTGTCCATGACTGCAGACTCACAGTTGAGAAAGGCACGGAGACAACCCCTTCGGCACTTCCGCGACAACCCCTAACCCCACCCTCCAAAAAGAAACACCCAAGACAAGATCCATCAAAGAGAACTCTTAAAAGTTGTGATAAGGATGCTGAAGGGTAGCTCTCCACAATGGAGGGCTTCTGGTGGGGATGGGGATGAGGAAGGACTTGCTTTTTAAGGGGCTAGCCATAGGGAGTGTGACCATGCTCCAGTCAACACAAATGGACTTTTTTTTTTATCAGACATGGGAGGAGTGGGAGGTAAGGGTGATCAGGGTGCGTTGTGTGAAATTCCCAAATAATCAATAAAAAATTAAACAAAAAAGATCTAAATCAAGATTATGATTTATGTTTTTTAAAAGGCTAGAAAGCAAACTTGACTTGAAATAGATAAAATATTTAGACAAATAGAGTAAACACAATTACAGTGATAATTATTTTTTTGGTTTTGGTTTTTTGAGACAGAGTCCTGTTATTTACTGTGTATCTCTGGATGACTTGGAACTCAAAGAGATCTGCTTGTTTTTGTCTCTTGAGTGCTGATGTTAAAGGTGTGTGCCAGCCTTTAATCCCAGCACTCAGGAAGCCAGCCTGGTCTACAGAGTGAGTTATAGGACAGTCAGGGCTATACAGAGAGACCCTGCATGCACTACATCCACCAAACACACAGAGAATGAACAAATGTAAAAAGAAGGAAAGAATAACTATGATCTCATTTTAAGGAAAAAACAAATTAAATCACCATTTTGCAAGAGATCCATCCATAAATGGATATTTTGTCACAACAGATCCAGGGCAAAATTTTCCACAGGAGGATTCTTCGAAGTCTGGGCCTTATCCTCTGAAAAGCCAAATAAGTAGATTTGGATTCTATAATTTGAAATATTCTTCACATCATCAGGGTAAGATATTCCTCTTCCCAAAAGAACCACATGACCATGTATGAGCTGTTTCTACAGCTTCTTCCTCTTATGGGCAACTGTGCCAGAGTTTCTCCATTAAAAAAAAAAAAGTTTACAGTGTTGTGCATTGAATGTCCATACACTAGGCAAGAGCTCCACCACTAACTATATCCCCGCCTCTCGTCGTTGTTAATTTTTTTCTTTTCTCGATTCAGGACTTGCTCTACTGCCGTGGCCGGACTCAAGCAAACTCTTGCCTCAGTCTCTCCAGCAGCCTGGAGAGCAGACATGCACCTCCAAGCCGGGCTTTCCCATCTATATTGCAGCGGCGGAATTACTTAATTCTAAAACATTTTATTTTGAGACGCTTTCAGTAAAACAAATCAAAATCAGTGACAGGAAGCCTAAAACATAATCTTTTTTTCTCAAACACAAATATCCCTCAGACCTATGGAGACTAGTGATTTGAGAGTGATTTGGGTGAAGGTGTCTGCGGGGCGGGATTGTGAGCCTGAGGCTGACAGAAATACAAGTCTAATTAGCGGCTTAATGAGCCATTAGGAAGCTGTACAATTTGGCCCAGCTGACTGGCATCATTTTCATCCGCGTGTCAAAAGAAATAATGGCATTTGCTAGGCCATTAGTTACTTCCATAGGTAGCCATGTCATCCACATCTGAGGTTCTCTAACACCCTGAAGCTGAGTCCCTTCGGTTCTTCTACCACTTGAACTCCATTTTAGAATAAGAAAAATGACTTTTATTCTGGTAAAACAAAAACAAAAACAAAACAGTAAAATCATATCATGGGACCATCAAATCTGTGCGAGCAAAGTATTAATATTGCATTTCTTTGCCCCCAACATCTTAACTCCCCCAGTTTTTGTTTCCGTACTCTGAGACTCCTTTCCTTGACTAGCAGGTTTGAATGGTTACCGTTAGCACCAGATCCTCCTTCCGTAATTACAATATTTATATTCTGCTTCCTCACCATAACTGCCAGAGTTAAACTCTGTTTAAACACATTCACTAGACATTACTAATCTTGTCCTGTATAATTCAGTTGTTTCATTTAATCTCTTAAAGAAGAAAAGTTCTCGAAGGTTTCATTTTTCACCTTCTTTCAGAAAAGATGATATGGGTGGAAATGACCGAAATCCATTACATACATGTATGAAATTGTCCAAGAATTGTTTTAAGAAGATAATGTGGATAACTTGAGAATGTTTTGGGTTGAGACAAGGTCCTGCTGTCCTCCGACTACTACTCTTCCACCTCAGCCTCCCTCGATCTGGGGCTAGAGAAGTGTGGCACCATGCCAAGCCAATGTTATATTTACTTGCTCAATAACACATGCACAACCAATATTTCAAATCCCTCAAGGACTGCTAGAGAATTTTCTTACTTTGTTAGTGTGGTTCCTCCCCAAACAAAATGGCATGGGCCCCTCCCCCTTGGTTCTGCTGGGTATAACTATAAACCCTGGAGATTCTGAAGCTAAAATGGGAGAGGTAGACTGGCCAGGGATAGGAAAGAGATGGAGGGGGAGCACTCAGGAAAGAGGAGGAGGAGGAGCACTCAGGAAAGAGGAGGAGGAGCACACAGGAACGGGGAGAAGCACAAGGGCCAGTCATCAGAAGATCTGCCCACCAACAGAGGTAACCCACTCATCTCTCCTGAGCCCTTATCTACTAGAAAACGTCTTACATAGGCTTATTTCTCCCCAGACTGAATACACTTCTGCCAATACCGCCAGACAGGCCAGGTAGCACCAGAAAGGTAAAAGCTCTACCGACAAACTATAGCAGGGAAACGCTTCTCACCGCTGAGGCCTGGAGGTAGCTTTTCCTCCTACAGGCACAGGTGACCTGTACATGACAGAGGAAGTGTCTTTCACACCTACGTGAGGCAAGTGCACAAACACAGACCGAAACAGCGCAACGAAGACTCTGAGAATTAAATTGTCCTTGGAATGTATAAGCAGACCTGGATCTGCATGATAAACCTAAAAACACCAATTGCCTGCTAAAATAGAATATTTAAACAGGACTCAGAATGTCCTGTGGCTTAGAAGTTCAGCAGACAGGAGAAAAGTCCGTGGGCTGTGGCTATGACTCAGTGGAAGAGCAAAGTCTCTGTGTACCGGGGCCCTGTGCTCTACCGGGGCAGGACAGAGAAGGAAAGCGGGGAACAGAGGGAAGGGAAGAAAGCCAGGAGAGAACCAGAGAGATGACTGTGTGGTTAAGAGCACCAGCTGCTCTTCCAGAGTTCTCAGGTTCAATTCCCAGCACCACTATGGCAGCTCACAATGATCTATGGCTCCAGTTCCACATGATCTGATGCCCCCTCTTAGCTTCCACAGGTACCAGGGACACACACGGCTCGCAGACACACACACACAGGCAAAACACGAAGGTAGTTTTTTGTTTGTTTGTTTTTTGGTTTTTCAAGACAGTCTCTCTGTAGCCCAGGCTGTCCCCGAACTCACAGAGATCTGCCTGCCTCTGCTTCCTGAGTGCTGCCACCACCCGGCACACACAGAAATTTTTATTCAGGATTTTTTTTAATTTAAAAATAAGCACCAGAAAAATCGCAACTTAGATAAACTAAACAATTAATTGACAACAATGCTGAGATAAATCAGATGTTGAAATAGTCAGATATAGGCTTTAGGACAGTCACTGTGATAAAAATATGTCAATAAGCAATCATGAATTTACTAGAAATGAATGCAAAGACAAAAAAAAAAAAAAACCCTCAGCAGAGAAATAGAAGTCTAAGAATCTGTGGACTTCTACTTGTAATCCCAGTACACAAGATGCAGAGGCAGGCAGATCTCTGTACATCTGAGGCCAGCCTGGTCTACGAAGTGAGTTCTAGGACAGCTGGGACTGCATATGGAGACTTTGTCTCAAAAGAAAGGGGGAGGGGAAGACTGGGGGAGAAAGGAAGGGAAAAAGAAATCAATATAAAAATGGAAAATACAGCAACCAGACTAAACCAAGTTAAATAAGAGCAAAGCAAACAGACACACAGCCACAGTGACACCTCACTGGATTAGCTCAGAAATCAACGGCAGAAGGGACCTTGAAGACAGACAAACACAGGTAGTCCTTGAACAGCAGCAGAAAATAACCCTGTCTTTGTTAACAAGTAAGAGCATGTCTCATCATGCAGGGAATTCCTTTCTGATACATTAAACCTCATCTCCATCCTATCTCTATCCTCTAGAGAGGTCGAGGGTTTGTTTCCCTTTCATCATAATTTGATATAATGTAGAGAGTGACAATGAGGACATGACCACTCCCAGGAATGGCTGAGGAGAAGGTTTTTATTGTAGATATGAGGGAGAGAACAGCCAGAGGCATCTGGAGGAATCCTGAGCAGAGGGGGGGAGGGTGGTGGTGAGCAAGAGAGAAAGGGAAGAGAGAAGAACCCAGAGAGGAACCAAGAGACTGGCCCACACGGCTGTGCTGTACAGGAATGAGAAGCTGGGGGAAGGGAAGCCCAGCGGCTGGAGAGGGTTAGGGTGGGAGTGGCGGGCAGGGGGAGAAGTGCTGAGAGGAGCCGGACCCTGTAACAGGTACGTGCAATGCTGAGAGAGCCTGGTGACCAGTGTCTGCTTTGACATGTTAATAGGCACCTGGTGGCAAGTGCGGGCTTTGACATGTTAATAGGCACCTCAGTTAGCTTTTGTTTCTTTGGGGACTTTCTTTGTTTCTTTGGGCCTTGCTGTTAGTCCCAAAGCTTTATCCACCAAGATAGTCTTAAGGCTCAACAAAGCTGAAGTTTTGTAAGCTTCTCTGAGCTCTTTATTAGGAATGTTAAAAACCAAGACCACTCTCTACATACTTCTACCTCTCTTTCAACAGATATTTGTTGCTAGAATACGTGTGGGGTGTGTGTGTGTGTGTGTGTGTGTGTGTG